>NC_136415.1:1992500-3370000 GCF_051521515.1 Lactuca serriola | reverse complement strand
AAAAAAAATACAAAATGCAAGATAGTATTTTTATCTCTGCAACACTATAAATGCAAAAAGTTCGAGTGTAAATAAATACGAGGGATCCACACAATCAATGCGATAATTTGTTCTTATTTTTATTATTTTAAACTCATGCGTGGGTAATTTCTCATTTTTTAATTTATCTAGAAGAATAAAATAGTAATTGAACTTGCCCACCAATCCTCAAGAAGTTGGATAATAATGACAAAGTTGCAACCACTATAAATAGTTTATATACCATATAACTAATAACCATCCCAACAGTCGACTACAACCAACCAATTGTCCTTCTTGCACCTGCTGATCATGGCGGCTCTTTACGAACTGGAAGTCACCCTTTCCTCCGCCAAAAACCTCAAAAACGTCAACTGGCGCCACGGTCCACTCAAGCCCTACGTCGTCCTGTGGGTCGACCCCAAAAACAAATGCTCTACACATGTCGATGAGGAGGGCGACGACGCGCCCTTCTGGGATCAAAAACTCACCCTCCCTCTCTACGATCACATTGAGGAGTCCACTCTCTACATCGACATCGTTCATGCTAACGCCCCCGAGGGCACAAAGCCCTTAATCGGCTCCGCCAAGCTCAAACTCAAGGATATCGTGGATCAGGTCGGAATCGGTGAGTGTTTCGCTGATAGTCTAAAACTCAAGCGTCCTTCTGGCCGTCCCCACGGAAAGGTGGAGGTGAAAGTCTTCCTCAAGGAACCCCACTATCGTGCACGGGATCCTTACTACGCACCTCCAGCTTACGGTACTGTTCCCCCACCACAACAGTACACTGCTCCACCACCACAACAGTACACTGCTCCGCAGTCCTACGGTGGGGATCGTCCCTACGCTGCACCCCCGTCAGGGTATCAGTATTCTCAGTATGGCGGCCCCCCTCAATACGAGCAGCAGGGTTATGGACAGCCTGCTTATGGTGGTCAACCGTCGTACGGTGAGTATAAGGAAGAGAAGAAAAGTAAGTATGGGATGGGGACTGGACTGGCAGTTGGTGCGGCGGCGGGACTGTTAGGTGGGCTGGCGATATCTGAGGGAATTGATTATATGGGAGACCAGATCGCTGAGGATGCCGCAGAGAAGGTTGAGGAAGATCTTGGTTACGACGTCCAGGACGACGAGTAGACCCTCGCATCGCACGTTTCGTATCATGTTTTGTGTTTCTCTTTTTCCTTTTTAAAAAGAATTGAAGATGCTTATTTAATTTGCTTTTAATTTTATTTAAATGAAAGTTTGTTTAATTTGAATTCAAGTTGCTTCGACGGGAAAATGATCTATGATACCAACTTAATTAATTACATGCATGCATTGGTTTGTAATCCTGTATAGTTGATTTTATTTAAAACTAGAGTCACATAATTTCATTTAAAAAAAAATCTATTTAGATTTCCGATTAACCAACAGATAATCACAATATTTGCCTACAAACCAAATCCTAGATAATTCAAAATTAAGGTGCAACATAAATCACAAAATTGAGGACTTTGCGTTGTTTAATTATTTTAAGAACTAACCCATCGAAATGGAATTTTTTAGAGGACGGTTGTTGGACGACGGCTTCTTCCCATACAAAATTAAATTCTTTAGTCCCTGATTCCCTGTTAAGCTTAACTTTTTTTTTTTCGATGTTCCTGTTAAAACAGGGGCCGACGACACAAGTAAATTTGGTAGACAAATGTATCAGTGTTGATTATGCTTTTTGTCCCGTTTGTAAATTGGATATAGATCTAGATGGTTGACCATCTTTTTACAGGCGATGACTTTGCAAAGTGCACTTGGTTCTTGATTGAGAGGTGGTCGGACTTTGATTGTCCATCATTTAGTTCTTTGGCTGACTTGTATAAATTTCAAAGGCTTTGTTCCAAAATTAAATTGAGATGCATAAAAAGTTACTATAAAATGATTTTAAGTAAATTTCTTATGACAAAACTATGTGATTTGCTCAAAATTGTCACTTTGGTCCAACAAAGTTTGGGCTAGCACCACAAAGTTTTCATTTTCTTGCGTCTTTTGGTCCAAATGGTTAACTTCCGTCTATTTCCCTTTGTTAAGTTATGTTTGACTAGTCAAATTAGGGGTATTTTGGTCATTCCCTATTTATGCCCCTTATTTTATATTAATAAAAGAGAGTTCGTATATATGCATCGCCATACGGATAATATCGAGCCTAATTCACATTTATAGTCCTTAAAAACCGTGAGTCGATATAATTTCCCTCCTCATTGACTGAGGATCAAGAACCCTAAACTGATTACCAAGGTTGATAGCTTCGATCAGACGACTTTCATAGTGAATGCATATACCAATGTGGCACTTAAGGTTGTCAAGCACGTCATTCGACCCAAGGGTGGTTTATGGTACGTAATTTTGTTTTTGGTCATGGATGATGTTGGTGTTGATAGGATTGGTTGGAATAAGGATGATGCAGCTAATTTAGGGATTTAATGAATTTGATGAGGTAGCTAATGATATTGACCAGGGATTTAAGGAATTTGACGAGGCAACTAATGATATTGACCATGGATTTAATGAATTTGATGAGTCAGCTAATGACTTTGATCTTGGGTTGTACTAACAGATTTTACAATCTAATGAACAAAATGTAGATGATGAGATTCATGAATGTGAGGACAATGCAGTTAATAAGGAAGTCACTGAAGAAGAGAATCATGAAAGAAATGAAATGAATGATGAGAATATAGAGATGAGAGATTTTGCAATTGATGATGGAAGTGAAGATAAGACAGAGACTGATGAAGAGAATCATGAAAGAAGTGATGAGAGTGAGGACAGTGATGAGAGTGATTTCTGGGTGGATGAAGACAACATAATCCCTGATGTAGAAGTAGATATGAGGGATTTTTACATGAATATAGATCTTGAAGCAGAATTTCTTGAAAAAAGATTATCAAAGCATAGAGATAATGAGAGTGATGAGGTTAATGAAGAATTTGATGTTATAGATAATGATCAATGGGATTCACTGGATGAGGGTTCTGATATAGATAGGAAAAGAAGAGTTGTAATAAAGGAATTGGGGAAGGAGGCAAGGTGCTCTCAAGGTGAGATACACAAGGTAACTTTTAGGATAGGACAAAAATATAATAGTAAGAAGGAGTTAAAGGAAAAGATACAATTGCATGCACTAGAAACAAGAAGGAATATATTCTTTGTGAAAAATGAAAAAATGAGGTTAAGGGCACTTTGTAAAGGGACTGTAGCCTTTAATGATGGTCATGTGGGTGAACCTACCCCTTGTCCTTGGGTGATACAAGGTTCTAGGTCAGATGTAAATAGTACTTGGTTCATAAAAACTTACAACCATGAACATAGATGCCTCCAGACAAGAAAAGTTAGATCTGCAACCGCAAAGTTTATCTCTGAACAGATAATGGACCAGATTGAATCCAACCCAAAAATCCCAGTCAGAGCTCTTCAAGAACAACTTCAAAAGGAATATCAAGTTGGATTCTATATTCACAAGGTATTCAGGGCCAAATCTACTGCAAAAAAACTTGTCCAAGGTGATTACAAAAAGCAGTATGATGTTCTCAGAGATTACATCCTGGAGTTGCAGTCTACTAATCTAGAAACCACTGTGAAGTTAGAGTTCGATTCAGAATCCAACCTAAGTGCTACCTCAAGAAGGTTTAAAAGGATGTATGTGTGTCTCGGTGGAATGAAGAAGGGGTTTAGAGCTTGCCTGAGGGATTGTTTAGGTTTTGATGGGGCATTTATGAAGGGCCCTTTCCCAGGACAAATTTTAACTACATTTGGGGTAGACTCCAATAATGGAATATACCCCTAGCTTATGCCATTGTTGAGACTGAGAACACTGGTAGTTAGAAGTGGTTTCTTGAGTGTATTGGAGATGATCTGGACCTATATGCAAACTCAAACTTCACATTTATAAGTGACAAACAAAAGGTTTGTAATTTGTTGTTTATATTTGACATATTTGGATGTACTATATTAACTATGTTTTAATTCCTTTACAGGGATTGCAGGATGCCATTTCTCAGTTGTTCCCATGTGTTGAGCATAATTTTTTTTTCAGGCATATACATGACAATATGAGAAAAATATGGAGAACTAATAAGTACAAAGAACACTTGTGGAATTGTACTACAGCTACAACAATACCAGAGTTCAATAATATTATGAAGGAATTCAACTCATATGATATAGAAGCTTATAACTGGTTGAAGCAGATTCCCCCACAACACTAGGCAAGTAGCCACTTCACAGGTATATACTTCAGCTTCCAAATTTACCCTTTTTTGTGTAGTATTTCTTAGTATATGTTTGATCCTGGCATTATTGTGGTGTTTTCAGGTAGATCAGTTTTAGTTATGCTTCTGAATAAACTTTATGAAGTTTTTAGTAGCAATTTGATTGAGGGAAGGGACAAGCCACTAATAACCTGCTTGGAGTACATTAGGGAGTATATGATGAAAAGAATATGCAATGTCATAAAGGTGCAAAACAAGTGTGTTGGTCCACTAACCCCATCTGTAACAAAGATCATGGAGAAGAATGTCAATTGGTCATCTCAATACACAACTAGGTGGAATGGGTCAGATAAATACCAAGTGCAAGGGGCATGGCAGGATCAACATGTAGTTGACATGGTTGAAAGAGTATGCAGTTGCGGGAAGTGGGAATTAACAGGACACCCTTGTAAACATGTCATTATAGTCCTAAATGTCAAAGCAGATAATGGTGAGGAGGTTGGAGAGCTGCACAGTTATGCCCACAAGGTGCACTGGCTAGAAACATGGAAAAAAACTTATGTGTACAAGGTGGAGACTATTAAAGGTCGAGCAATGTAGACTATAAGTGAATGCCCAATTAAAATCACCCCTCTACACCATAATCAGCCTGGAAGGCCCAAGAAAAAAGAGGAGGGAATCTATTGAGGAGAAAAGCCAAAAGAAGGGAGACAATGGTGCTAGTGGGAGTGGGAGTCAAAGCCATGTTACTAGTGGGAGTGGAAAGTTTATCAAAGTAACTTGCAGCAAGTGTAAAAATAAAGTGCACAATGCTAGAACTTGCAAAGGACAAGGGGTAAGTTATGAGATTTCAAGGGATTTTGATGTATGTAGGGGTATAAGTGTCTTTTTGGGATAATGTTATGTTTATGTGTATTGTATGTTTACTACTTTATGTGTTTTGGGGTTTAAGCAATTTGGATGTTATTTTTGGTACTTGATAGTGTACCCCTGTGATGTATGGGAACAATTTAGATTGGATTTGATGTAATGGATTATGTTATGTTTAATGTCTTGATGTTATTCTCATGTATAATTTCATGTTGTTGTACTTGACCAATGTGCCCTTTTAAACAAAACATACAATTGTCATTGATAATGTGTAAACCACAAACAAAATAGAATGGTCAAAATGTACATACCAAATATAATTACCATTGACAAATTCTTGCAAAACATGTCTTACATTGCTTACATTTTAACCACAAAGTACTGCCCAAAAGATTACATTGCTTAAACAAAATACTACCCAAAACATTAAAACATTACTCAAACCAGTACACTTCAATCTACTACTTAGAAACCACCCAAACCATCACACTTCAATCTACTTCTTATAAACCATAACAAACACAAACAATATCCAACTGCATAACAGGTAACACTTGAGTCTTGTTTTTTGTGACTTCAATTTGTTGATTGAACTCAGCAGCCTAGGTATAATAGCTCTTGAATGTGCACACATTGGACCATCAAACTACCCAGTAAATCGACATTTGGATCCCTTCAAGATTAAAGAAACGAAAGAAGAACGTAACATGTAATTGGAGATTTATGCTGAAATCCAAAAAACACCTTTGCGTACCTTAGTAGGGCATCCCCAAAAGCGTCTACCTGGATTTTTATCAGTCCATGCGGTGTGAACTATAGCCATTTTACCACAAAAAGAAAGCACCATTTTTTATTTTGATTTCTTGAAGAAATCGAAGACGAATGCTTTGTTGAAGAAGACATAGCTGAGAACGACGACAAAGAGCGATTGGGATTCGTTCTTATATGACTCTTTTATTAATATAAAATAAGGGGCATAAATAGGGAATCACAAAAATACCCCTAATTTGACTAGTCAAACATAACTTAACAGAGGGAAATAGACGGAAGTTAACCCTTTGGACCAAAGACGCAAGAAAATGAAAACTTTGGACTTGTGGTGCTAGCCCAAACTTTTTTGGACCAAAGTGACAATTTTAAGCAAACAACATGGACCATTTGTGCAGTTTTGTCATTTCTTATTGTTAAATTTAAAATTTAAAGTTATTAACAAACAATCTCTTAATTCTTTAAAGTAATTCGTACACAACAATTTTTTACCATATACAACAGTTTATGCATTATATAGTTGTACAATACAACATTTTAAAATACCATTTGTTGTGTATGGATAAAAAAATTATTGTGTACAGATCAGCTCACATTCTTTAAACGCTCTGTGTGAAAACCATACAAGGGTTTCACTCATAAGTTATAAAATTGAAAAAATAAATAGAAACAACCAACAAATACTATTTCCTAACATTTGAATTTTTAGAAGCAAATACATATATTATACTTTCATAAACAATAATCATAAAAAATTCCTTATTGATAGAAGTCCAATCCAAAATGTTTTCTCTCTCTTTATATAAATATAAAAACTCTAATCCAAAGAGTCTCTCTCTCTCTCTCTCTCTCTCTCTATATATATATATATATATATATATATATATATATATATATATATATGATGCAATTATAATAGAACTGATGCATAACAATTTGTATGATAGGCAAGAAACGGATATGTATTTATCTTTTTTAAGAAATTTAATATTGTGATAGATGCATTATGTTTTCTTGGTGTTTTGTAACAATTTCGTTCAATAAACAAACCATGACAATCAATGTCTTAGATAGGGTGAGCAAAAATCGAATCGACTAAAAAATCCGATGAAACCATAATAAACCGCAACCGACAAACCAAAACGATGCAAAAACCAATGGTGTTGCTTTTGTTTTTCCAAAAACCGAAGGTCAACGGTGCGGTCCAGTTTTTATCCAAAAACCGATCCACCAAAACTGAATCGCACTGTAGGTGTGTGTGTGTGTGTGTGTGTGTTTGAGTTTGACTGTTTGACGTAAGTTTGGTTAAACCCAAAATTTAATCCATAGGCATATTCCACATATTGCAAAAAGAATTTGATTTACCTCAGGGCTCCATGCGACCAAGCCTAATCGGCCGATCACCACCATTTTTTACTTCTTTTATTTTTTTATCTTTTCCCTTACCGCTTCTGTTACACGAAATCATAATAGTCACTGTGCAATTGTGCATCTTGCGACATCACTCCTAGCCTCCGACCATTCTCCGTCACAACTCCAAGCTCCAACGATAGTCACGACTTCATCACAAAGGTTCTTTTTCTGATTTTGCTAATCTATTGATGAACCCTAACTCTTTGTTGAATTGTTGCGGCTTGCACTCAAAGTCTCGGTCCTAACCCTTTATCATTCAATGTATTTTTTCTGAATTTTTATTTAGTGACTTTTGTTGATGGATTTTTGTAATTCTCTGAATCAGATAGTAGAAAATAGTAGTGGCTAGTGATTTTTTTTCTTTCTTTTTCAATGCAATGTTTTTGATTTTTGTAGATGAATTTTTTTTTCAGACCAGTGTGTTAAATTTGTCAATGTAATTAGTGAAACGTAATAAGTTGCATGTGTTTCTAATTTTTTGCAATAAGCGGCAAATGAATCACATTGTGTAAATTAGCAATGTTAGTACTCTGTTTTTGTTTCAATGCTATTTGTTTAATTTTTGTTGATAAACCTATGTTTTAATGCAATGTGTTTGATGTTTTTATTGGTGGCATTCTATTTCAATGCAATATGTTTAATATTGGTTTTCTTTTTTTTAGTTTGGGACTAGAAAGTAGCAATGTCTAGTGATGAACCTATAATTGATTTAGATATGGATAACCAAGAACTTGTTATAGTTGAAGAATCACCGACAGATAAAGTTGACAATGAAAAGGAAAATACGCCTACAAATAGGAAAACATCCATTGTTTGGGATCATTTTCCAAAAGTAAAAGGCGCGAAGAAATCAAAATGCAAATATTGTGGTACATTAATGTCATTTAATACTAGAAATGGTACTTTAGCGTTGCTCAGTCACTTAACAAATGTATGTAATAGCTCCCCTATTTATAAAAATCCCGATTTAAAGAGACAATCAACTTTGAGCTTTAAGCCGACAAATAAGGGGGCGAGTGGTAGTGGGTCATTGGCTACACATTCATTTAGCCAAGAGAATTGCATACTAGCCCTTCTAAAAATGTGTATTAAGGACAATCGGCTGTTTAGTGTGGTCGATGACGAGGGTTTCTGGGAGTTTGTTTGGGAATAGAATCCAAACTTCAAGTTTGTATCAAGATGGACTATAGCTCGAGATTGTTTATCCATTTATGAAGAAGAGGCAATAAAGGTAAAAGACATGCTTAAAGGCTAAACAATGTGTCTAACCATCGACACTTGGTCATCAGTTCAGAATTATAGTTATATGTTCCTTACGACACACTAGATCAACGATGACTGGGTTTTACAAAAAAAAGATACTTAATTTTTGTCCAATAGAGAACCATAGGGGTGAAACCATTGGGAGTCTTGTATATGAATACATAAGAGAGTGGGGGCATTAATAATGTGTTTACTATCATGGTGGATAACACATCTTCTAATGATGGAGCTATTTGGTTTTTGAGAAGGATGTTAAAAGTGTTGGATTAGTGTCTAAGGTTGTAACTATATTTGGTAAGTACTTGACCCGATTGTGCATAGTCCTTTTGGGTTGCCTTCACCATAGCAACTTGACAGGGTGATTTAGAGAAAAGAGATATTATAATTAATATATTATAAGAATAATATATTAAAAGAATAATATTATTATTTGATTAATATAAGTCATAAATTAATTAGGAATTAATTTGGTGACTTAAAGAGATTAATTGAATAAAGGGGTATAAACTGTCAAATGTATGAAAGTTGTATTTTGAGCTGATAATCCATATGGATATGGGGTTGGACGATTTTAGGGATATGGATCACCTAGAAATCGTCCAAGGGCTTATCCAGGAAGGGATTTGGATTGCTTTGAGGCTAAGTTATCCAAATAGGGTTTAAGGGTGAAACCCTAGGAGCTCACAGTATAAATAGACCCATAGGGTTGAGGAAATAGGCTATCATTGTGATTAGAGAAACCCTAGAGCCGATTTCCCTCTTCCTCATCACTCTCAAGTCACCTTCTTGCTAGTTGGTGTTTGTAAGCCATTAGAGGAGTGACATTTGTGACTCTTAGCTCCAAGAAGAAGAAGGTTTCAAGCAAGTAACTCAAGGTATTATTCTAGATCTCTTTTCATATGTTTTGTTCTTAGATCTAGCCATGAAAGTCTTGGAATTATTGCATGTTCAATTAGTGAAACCTAGATCCAAGCTATAGGGTTGTATGTGCACATAGGTAAAGTTCTTATGTCCAAAACCCATCAGTGGTATTAGAGCCATGATTGGTTTCAATTGAATATGATGCTTAACTGTTTTACTTGCTGAAAATCGTTTTTCTTGCCCTCTGTCGACTCAACTCGGCGAGTCAGTTTTTGGACTCGACGAGTTGGCCCTACTCGGCGAGTGTCACACCCCCAAACCTGAACGGCGGAAACGTTCGGGGGTGGATGACTTCATGTGGTAGCGTAACAATAGAATACATAGTAAAGAAAGCAATACAACCAACATATATATAATTGAAAGTTTACATTTGTCAAAAAGTTACATGTTCAAAACCAATTACAATATGATGTCAAAATATGAGATTAAACTGGCGCCGCAGCATCCCTTCATCAAAAGCATAATGATACCTGAAATTACTGATTTCCTGGGACATACAAGTAATTTTGAAAGAGTAGATCAGCATTTAAGCTGTTGAGTTTCATAAGTATTTAAATGACAATGTTTGTATGAAATGAAATGTTTTGTCCTTGTTTGTTTGTGTTTAGAAAATCCTATATTTTCTACTAGTATAAAAGTAGCCTTCTCTCAAGACAAATGTTTGTTTCTAAAATGTATGTAAGTGTGAAATAACCAATGTGTTTAAAATAGAAGAATGAAAGTTATTTGTAAGACCTATTTGGTTTCTCAAAGACTTTTCAAGGTTTGAACGAAATACTCAACGTAGTAATAATAGTGTCACTTATATTAATATAAAATTTGATACAACGATCATGAAAATTTGACCCCTATAAGGGTGTCCGATTACAAAGTTCGAGAAATTTGAAGACTTTTAGCCGAGGTCCTAAGCTATAACAAAATTTGAGTCTTTGACAAGCACTACTTGCGATGTAGGTTGCGCTTGGAGCTTGACTCTGCATCTGATTGCTTCGACTCCATTAGACGCCTATCAAAAGCGGCTTGTTGTTCCCTTAGTTCAGCGAGGGCTGCAATCATTTGCGCTTGAAATGCCTCGGTTTGGAGTTGAGCATTGTCTTGTATTGTCCAGCCTACGGATGTCAGAAGTGTGAACCTGCACTTCCACGTTGACATCCCGGAGTCGGCTAGCTTGAACTCCGGACTGATAGGACTGATTGGCTAGCTTACCCACCATTATCGGGAGTGCCCGATCAGCCGAACCTCCACCGCGGACATCATAGAAGTCCCGGCACATGCCGTAGGGAGGGCGTAAGTTCTGTTGTTGGCTCCAATGATGGAGGTGACTTCCCCAGACGGGAGTCGGTCCTTGAAAGTTCCTTACGAAGATGGGAGGTTGAACGGGTGGTGGATCGATCACTTCCGGTTCTGAGTCGGTACCAGAGTCATCATCCACTTCTATGGGTTCCTCGTCCTCTTCGGGATCATCTTCGACCCATCCTCCATTGCCTTGGTTGGGAAAGTAGGGGTTGCCAGGGTGGTGAAATCCAGCCATTTGACTGTACGAGAAATAGGGTTATAAGAATTGAATAAAGTTAAAACATGTAAGTTAAACTAGTTTAGGTAGCAAATACTCCTATAGTATTTAAATTCTTGTGTTTGATTCTAGTAACGTTTGGTAAGTTTTGACTTGTTGCTTACTACGATCCTTCCTCGATATACGTTGGTCCAATCTCGGGCAAATATAGTTGATCACGCTATATTTGCCCAAAATCTGATTACATATATCGAGGCTTAATCGTAGTGTCAACTTGTCTAAATACTTGTTGTATAGTTAGATATCATTAAAATAATTTGTTGGATGCATGTAATTGTACTTAAATGAACTATCAATTTAAGTTAAACGTAACGCTGCTTAAGCGTAAAAAGAAAAATGTTTTGTCAGAGAGTGTTAGTCCCTTAAGCATTTATAGTTAGTATATCTTATGTGGTTCGATATACTTAGTTCACTATAAACATTGCTCTGATACCAATCTGTCACACCCCCAAACCTGAACGGCGGAAACGTTCGGGGCGGATGACTTCATGTGGTAGCGTAACAATAGAATACATAGTAAAGAAAGCAATACAACCAACATATATATAATTGAAAGTTTACATTTGTCAAAAAGTTACATGTTCAAAACCAATTACAATATGATATCAAAATATGAGATTAAACTGGCGCTGCAGCATCCCTTCATCAAAAGCATAATGATACCTGAAATTACTGATTTCCTGGGACATACAAGTAATTTTGAAAGAGTAGATCAGCATTTAAGCTGGTGAGTTTCATAAGTATTTAAATGACAATGTTTGTATGAAATGAAATGTTTTGTCCTTGTTTGTTTGTGTTTAGAAAATCCTATATTTTCTACTAGTATAAAAGTAGCCTTCTCTCAAGACAAATGTTTGTTTCTAAAATGTATGTAAGTGTGAAATAACCAATGTGTTTGAAAACCTTGTAAATCAATGCATTTTTAATACTCCATGTGAGTTTTATAATCATACTATTGACTCGGAATGCCTATACACAACGTTCTTCAAGCGTTGGAATGTTATGACGTTTGTCACCCCAAACGGTGGACTGTAGCTAACAATCAGGGTGCGGGTTGTCAAGCCCGTATAGATCTATACACAAACACCATGCTCCCCCTCCAAGGGATTCTGGTATATAATACAGGACTTGAAATGTGTACTCGAACGTACGTGAAGTTTATGTCTCACAAAACCGTGGTATAAAAACAGATTTACGTGTTAAAATGTTCGTTTGTTCTTGTATATGAAAGTGACTTCTTGAAAATCAAGTTTCTAGTATGCAAAAGTTAGCAATATCCACGTAAAACTATACCTATTATAGTTTTAAAAGTGTGTCTCGTTTGTTTAGAAATACCTAGAAAAGGAATCACTTGTTATGAAAGTATAGATTTTTGTAGAGCCTAAGATAGACAAGTATACATAAAATCTAAGAAAATGTTTAGTTTATACATGCATTACAACAATTTATATTTCAAAAGATAGAATTCTATTGTAACATATTTTATATACGAAAGTTTCCTATAAAGTTTATAAATCACATGTGATTTGGATATATAAAAGCATATAAAAGCATTTAGAATATCTTAAAAAGGTTAATTAAGGGGTATGAACTCACTTGAAAGTTTGAAGATAGTGAGATGGAAAACCGGGCAGAGTTTCGTCTTGGGAAACGGATTTTTCTTGAGATTCTCAGGAATCTCGGGAGTAAAATCGACCCTCGGGACTTGATCAAAAAGACCAGAGCTTCGGGTTTGAACGGGCACGGAAATCGAGGCAAGATCGTGAGAGAAAGGAGAGAAATGGGGTGAATTTCCGGGAACCCTCGCATTTCTATTTATAGGGGGTCTGAGAAGCCTCGGTACGTGGGGCGTACACTCGTACGCAGCGCGTACGCGTACGTCATGCATGACCGAGTCCTCGACTGCCTCGGCTTCGGATGGGACGGATCGGGTAGCTTCGCATAGGGGCGACGTGGACGGACCGAGACCAAGGCCCTCGGGTACGCGGGGCGTACGGGGTTACGCAGCACGTAACTCGGATGAGGACGCTGACTCCTTCTTCGGATATTACCGGAATTTTGATTTAAATTTATATATAAATTATTTAATAAACTTCAAAAAATCATATATTCTTCATACAAACTCCGTTTTCGATGGTTTTTATATCCACGCGTAGGTGAGACTACGCTCTACAACTTTCGTTTAGACTCCGTTGGCAAATTCCGAAATTATTTTTATTATTTAATTATAAAATGACGTGATTAAGGAATTTCTTTAAAAATTCATAACTTCTTTATCTGACGTCGGTTTTTGCCAGACTTTTCACCAATGAAATACCATTATCGAGACCTTCGATTCTCGTTTAGGTCATTCTGGCCAAAAGTCGCTCGATCTCCGATTCGAGTTTTTAGCTGTCTGCTGCTAAGCCGAACTTGGAAAAATCTTAACTTCAATATACGAAGTCGGATTTGGGCGTTCTTTTTACGTACGATCATGGTTTAATGACATTTAAACATAGAAGGAATTTAAATAGAACTTTTTGGACATTTTATTATCAAAGTTAATTTTATTAACACAAAAGTGGTTACAATACTTGACTTTTTAGGTCATTACAAAGAGTTGAAATATCGGGTTGTCACAGCGAGTCCCAAAGCTGGACTCGGTGAGTTCGAGCGTCAGACAGAGGATAATTCGGGATTTTGTTGCTGTTTTGTCTTGGATTGATACCTAAATCGTTTTATAATGTAAAAATCCGAATTTTAACTTAATTTAATGATTATCCTTGACATAAATAAAGATAATTTCAAATCTTTTAAATATTGATCATTTATATGATAAATATTGGAGTATTTAAGAATATTTGGTAATTATCTAATGACTAAAATTGGATTAGGTCAAATATAGATAATTATGAAATTAATTGTTTAATTTGAATTATTTGTTATTTGATCCCTATTGTTTGAAAAGTTCAATTTCTATCCCGAAGTTTTGAAATTTGAATTTTGTGATTAATAGTTTAATTTAGAAGAATTTAAATTTCAACCCTTAGAGTTTTACAAGTTTAAAATGCAACCTTATACTATTATATTATTAAAAGCTTAATAAATATATAAGTAAGATTAAAATGCTAGTCTTACCGTTAGTAGGCCTCATTCACGAAGTCGGTCTATAAGGTGGGTATAAGGATGTTGCCTATAAAATGGCGCTTAATGGGTGTACACTCACACCCACCGCTTGCTTGATCGGTGGAGGGTCGTTAGCCGAACGGGTAGGATAGGGCAACTTTCTCTCCTCATTAATAAGTATAATGAATCTATAAAGTAACTAAACTATTTTATAAATTCCCAATCTTAGTTACCTTAGGAAAAGTGAATTGATGCAATCCCATGAAATTGCACTTTGCACCCTTGGTAAGAAGTTAGTGGAGCGTGTGTGGTTTACCAGCACACTAATTGGTTCTAAGAAAAGGTGGCAAAGGGTGATTCATTGTTTATCATAGTTCGATGGAGCGTGTGTGGTTTACCGGCACATCGAATAGATGATTGTAACAATGAAGGCACCATGTAGATTTGCATGGTAATTCACACGCGCTTTGTGATCCTCAGTATCCCAGTCACAAACTAGAGGGGAATATCGAGATTTAAACATGCCATTGAAAGGATCAATGAATCTCTAAAATCTAGTAATTCTCAATAAAACTTAAGGTTATGTTTTCGTGGTGAAGAATTAGTGAATCGTCATTCACTTACCTCCATTTTATTTGCATGATTGGATTACGACATCCCTTTTCTAATATGTGAATAATGTTGTTGGGTCCTAGCCCTAATTTTTCATTTTGGGTGTTTAATTAGGGATCCAAATTCTAATCAAACTTTGTCCTTTCTATTTGTAGATGTCGAACACAAACAACGTTGCTGCCAACTCATTCACCTTAATGAGTCTTTGCCAAAAGGTGACCTTCGATGGTACCAACTTTAGCGAATGGATAAAATACATTCGCACCATTTCACGCTATGAGGACAAAGAGTATGTCCTCGATGAAAAGCTTGAGAAGGTCAACCCGGAAATCGCTACTCCCGAAGAGATGGCTGTCTTTGAGACACACGAACGTGATGCAACGAAAGTACATTGCATCATGATAGCGACTATGAACCAAGAATTCCAAAAGTCCTATGAGGACATGTATCCGTATGAAATGCATCAATACTTGATGGAGAGGTTCAACCAAAGCGCGAGGCAAGAGCGCTACGAGATCATCACTAATATGATCACCGCTAAGATGGGAAATGGAGAATCGTTGACTGTGCACTTGCAAAAGATGCAACGATATGTTGATCGTCTTCGCAAGATAAATGTTAACTTTGGGGAGGATTTGGCCATTGACATCGTTCTTCATTCCTTGCCTTCATGCTACAACCAATTTAGGATGACCTACCACATAAACAAGGAAGAGGTCACCCTAAGCAAGCTCCAAGGACTCCTTAGGACTGCAGAGAGCAACCTAAAGGACAAGTCTGTTGCACCATCTCCCGCACCAACCGCTACCCCTGTTTTGGCTATAGGGCAGGGAAGGGATAAGAAGAGGAAGGCTTCGTCAACGAGCCACCGCAAGGGAAAGTCCCAAGATGGTTCCTCCTCTAGTGGGACCAAAGTTGATACTGCTAAGCCCAACCCTAACCTGAAGGAGGCAGAGTGCCATCATTGCCACAAGATAGGGCATTGGAAGAGAAGCTGCCCGTAATACCTTCAAGCCATTAAGGAGGGAAAGATCAAGCCATCTTTTGCAGGTATATACACAATTAAATCTAGTAATTCATCTCACGCTATTTCTTGGGTTCTTGATACAGGATGTGGTTACCACATTTGTTCTGATTTGCAAGGACTAAGAAGAAATAGAGATGTGGAGCAAGGAAGAATAAATCTAATCATGGGAAACAGAAGATCGTCGCCTGTCACCAAGATTGGAGTGTATTCTTTAGTGCTTAGTAATGGATTAGGTCTAGATTTAAATAATTGTTGCTACTCGCCTGATATGGCAAGAAACATCATTTCATTTCATGGTTTGTTTAGACAAGGATTTAGATATTCGTTTAATATTATGAATGGTTCTATTTATGCTTATCTAAATGGTGTTTTATACTTTTAAGCAATGCCTTGTAATGGAATTTATGAGACTGTTATGGTTGTAAATAACCTAGGAAATGATGTGTTGTGTATAGATTCTTCCAACAGTATGGATAAGGCATCTTTGTGGCATTGTCATCTTGGACATGTCAACAAGAAGCGCATAGCCCAACTCCAAAAGGATGGAGTGTTGGACTCATTCGACCTTAGGGAAGATGACACGTGCGAATCTTGTTTACTTGGATAGATGACCAAGTCACCCTTCACTGGCACTTGTGAGAGGGGTGAGGGTTTATTGGATCTCATACATACCGATGTATGTGGACCCTTTAGATCCACCACAAAGGATGGAAACCGCTTCTACGTGACTTTCACCGATGATTATAGTAGATATGGGTATATTTACTTAATCAAGAACAAGTCTAAAACATTTGAAAAGTTCAAAGAGTTCAAGAATGAAGTGGAGAATCAATTGGGCAGGAAAATCAAGATGCTTCGATCCAATCGAGGAAGAGAGTACCTAAGTCTTGAATTCCATGACTATCTCAAGGAATGTGGAATAGTTTTGCAATTGACGCCACCTAGGACACCGCAGTTAAATGGTGTGGCAGAAAGGCACAATCAAACCTTGTTGGACATGGTTCGTTCTATGATGAGTCGTGCTTCACTACCTATCTCATTTTGGGGGTATGCCTTAGAGACTGCCACCCATATCCTTAACCGAGTCCCTACTAAGAAGGTTGCCAAAACACCTCACGAGATGTGGACAGGGAAAACTCCCTCGTTGGCACATATCAAGGTTTGGGATTGTGAAGTTTTCATAAGATGAGAAACTCATGACAAGCTCGAACCTTGTAGTGAGCGATTTATTTTCATCGGCTACCCGCAGAAATCCTTTGGATATATCTTCTATAGACCGAGTGACAATGTGGTCTTCGTTGCAAGGAGAGGGGTTTTTCGAGAGAGAGAGAGAGAGAGAGAGAGAGAGAGAGAACTCATAAGCCAAGGAGACAGTGGGAGGAAAATCGATAGTGAAGAGATTCAAGAGTCGAATGATGAAGGAACCTCCACCGCTGGCGCTCAACCAGAGGAGGAAATTCCGGTTGAACCCATTGACGAGTCATTACCTCTTAGACGTTCCGAAAGAGTTAGAGTTCAACCCCAGTTTTATGGTTTTCATATTACTACTGAAGGGGACACATATATTAGTGATGGTACACTAATAAATCTAGATGAACCTAATAGCTATAAGGAAGCCATGGCTGGCTCGGAGTCTGAAAATGGAAAGAGGCAATGGACAGCGAGATTCAGTCCATGTATGACAACCAAGTTTGGAATTTGGTTGACAATGTGCCCGGACGTAAGACGGTTGGGTGCAAATGGATCTTCAAGAAGAAGACCAACATGGATGGGAATGTTCACACATACAAGGCGCGATTGGTTGCAAATGGCTTTACTCAAACTCCCGGAGTTGACTATGATGAGACCTTATCACCAGTTGCGAAGATAAAGTCTATTAGAGTGGTGCTAGCTATTGCCGCATTTCATGATTATGAGATATGGCAAATGGATGTCAAGACTGCTTTCCTTAATGGGAAGTTGGTTGAGGATGTTTACATGGCTCAGCCAGAGGATTTTCTCGATCCGAAACATCCGAATAGAGTGTGCAAGCTTGAGAAGTCCATCTATGGACTTAAGCAAGCGTCTCGCAGATGGAATCTTTTCTTTGATGAGAAAGTCAAAGAGTTTGGATTTGTACGAAGCGAAGATGAATCATGTGTTATGTCAAAGCCAGTGGGAGCATAGTTAGCTTTCTCATTTTGTATGTCGATGACATACTGCTCATAGGAAATGACATCCCGACTCTGTAGGAGGTCAAGTCCTGGCTCGGGAAGTGTTTCGCTATGAAGGACCTCGGAGAGGCTTCCTATAATTTGGGAATAAGGATAGTGAAAGAAAGAAGTAAGAGACTAATAGGACTTAGTCAGAATACTTACTTAGATAAGGTACTAAAACGTTTTAGTATGGAAAACTCGAAGAAAGGAGAACTACCGATACAGAGTAATACCAAATTGAGTAAGACTCAAAGTCCGAGTACCGAAGCTGAGATAGCTGAGATGAGCCGAGTACCTTACGCTTCCGCAATTGGCTCGATCATGTATGCTATGACTTGTACTCGACCTGATGTGGCCTTCGCTTTGAGCATGGTCAGTAGATATCAAGGGAATCCTGGTAGAGCGCATTGGATTGCGGTCAAGAACATTCTTAAGTACCTTCAGAGGACCAAGGAATGGTTTCTAGTCCTCGGAGGGAGTGATGACTTAAAGGTGCGAGGGTATAGTGACGCCAGTTTCCAGACCGACAAGGACAACTACCGTTCGCAGTCGGGTTGGGTCTTTACCCTTAATGGAGGAGCGGTAACTTGGAAAAGTTCCAAACAGGAAACTGTAGCCGATTCAACGTGCGAATCAGAGTATATTGCAGCGAGCGAAGCGTAAAAGGAGGCAATATGGTTGAAACACTTCATTGGCGATCTTGGAGTTGTGCCAGTTATTAAGGAGCCCATGGAGATTTTCTGTGATAATGAAGGAGCGGTTGCCTTGACCAAGGAACCGAGGGATCATGGTAGATCTCAGCATATCGACAGAAAATATCACTTTATTAGGCATCGAGTAGAAGAAGGGCACCTCGTGGTTAAGAGGATTTCATCAGAAGATAACCTAGTAGATCCGCTTACGAAGGGACTAAGTAGGGTCAAGCACTTACAGCATGCTAGGAGTATTGGGTTGAGGGATGATATTAGTTTAGATTAGATAGTATTAGAAACATGTAATAGATAAATGTAATTGACATTTGATGATTAAATAAAGGAGTGTTATTTATAAGTATTGTTACTGTCTTATGTTAATTGTTTAACTATTGTTTCACTTTGCATGTTTTGACTTCCAGAATAATTAAGTTTATTAAGAATAATCGAATTATTCAAACAGTCCACAATCGTTCATATGTTGGAAGTAGGCATGAATGAAGATTGTCATGAATTGGTGTGTAGATTGTCTAAATGGTATTAGACATAGCAAAGGGTTGTTGCAACGTTCATAAGTGCTTATGAACAAGTTTTGAGCATTGGAATAAACCCATGCTTGTTGGAATCACTTTGGAGTGATCGCAAGACGATAATATCATATGGTCTTAAAACCTAGATGTATGGTTTATTATTTACTAATTGGTTGTACATTGATAATGCGAAACCGCATCAGTAAATTGATGTCATAAAATGCATTGTTGTGTATAGTTGGTTAGTTGATAAGTAAATGCATATAAGTCGAAGTTTGTCTGTTACTTTTATCCTAAGAAGGTAAAAGCGATATCACGGCCGCTTGATGATTTGATTTGACTTATGTGTCGGGCCCGGTTAGGACTGAATTGATGTGTTCAATTAAGTTCTATGTCAAATAAATCTGAGTTCAAGAAAAAGTTGCTGGAAGATGAGAATGACTATGTCTCATGAAATCGTCTGCACGATATCAAAACAGAGGGTTGTACGATCCCTTATCAATAGGACAGGGTACTGATAAGATCAGAGTTGACAGCGTCTTTGAGAGCTACGATTGCTAATCGGATTGTGTTTGCGTTTATAGTTACCAGACTTATCCAAGTAGGAGACTGTTGGATTAGTGTCTAAGGCTGTAACTATATTTGGTAAGTACTTGACCCGATTGTGCATAGTCCTTTTGGGTTGCCTTCACCATAGCAACTTGACAGGGTGATTTAGAGAGAAGAGATATTATAATTAATATATTATAAGAATAATATATTAAAAGAATAATATTATTATTTGATTAATATAAGTCATAAATTAATTAGGAATTAATTTGGTGACTTAAAGAGATTAATTGAATAAAGGGGTATAAACTGTCAAATGTATGAAAGTTGTATTTTGAGCTGATAAACCTTATGGATATGGGGTTGGACGATTTTAGGGATATGGATCACCTAGAAATCGTCCAAGGGCTTATCCAGGAAGGGATTTGGATTGCTTTGAGGCTAAGTTATCCAAATAGGGGTTAAGGGTGAAACCCTAGGAGCTCACAGTATAAATAGACCCATAGGGTTGAGGAAATCAGCTATCATTGTGATTGGAGAAACCCTAGAGCCGATTTCCCTCTTCCTCATCTCTCTCAAGTCACCTTCTTGCTAGTTGGTGTTTGTAAGCCATTAGAGGAGTGACATTTGTCACTCTTATCTCCAAGAAGAAGAAGGTTTCAAGCAAGTAACTCAAGGTATTATTCTAGATCTCTTTTCATATGTTTTGTTCTTAGATCTAGCCAAGAAAGTCTTGGAATTATTGCATGTTCAATTAGTGAAACCTAGATCCAAGCTATAGGGTTTTATGTGCACATAGGTAAAGTTCTTATGTCCAAAACCCATCAAAAAGGACCAAACAATATTTTGGGATGTAAATATTTGCCCATGCGTTGTTTTGCACATATCATCAACTTCATGGTTCGAGATGGCTTGGAAGAAGAATTTGATTCTATTACTAGAATACGAGGCACTGTGACGTATGTGAGATCATCACCAACTAGATATAAAACATTTAAAGATTGTGTTGCTCGTGTAGCTCTTGAATGTAAACAAAAACCATGCCTGGATGTTGATACGAGATGGAATTCAACATATTTAATGTTAGAAACAACAGTGAAGTATGAACAAGCGTTTGACAGGTATATTTGTCTATTATTTCTTTATATTATTTTGTTTCTTTAACTAATAAAACTAATATCCAATGTGTATTTTATTTTCTCAATAGGCTTTAAACGATAGATTCAAATAATGGAGCTCATTTTCGAAGTGAAGTCACTGATAATTGTGAAGGGAGCACATGAAAAGGGAGAAGCAAAGTTAAAGTCATTAGTGCTCCGAGTGAATCTGATTGGGAAACTGCAAGGTTTTATTCACTTCTTAAAGTTTTTGTTTTTAATAATTATTTGGATACTAATATTGTTGTTTGTATTTAATATAGGAATATGATCAATTAATTGAAAAAAAATTTGGATGTTACTGTTGGAATAGTGTCTAAGGCAGCAACTATATTAGGCAAGTATTTGACCCGGTTGTGCATGGTCCTTTTGGGTTGCCTTCACCATAGCAACTTGACAGGATGATTTCTTATGAGAGAAGAAATATTATTAATATATTATGAGAATAATATAAGGAATAATAATATTATTATTTGATTAATATAAGTCATAAATTAATTAGGAATTAATTTGGTGACTTAAAGAGATTAATTGAATAAAGGGGCATAAACTGTCAATTTTATGATAGTTGTACTTTGGGCTATAAATCCCTTATGGATAAAGGGGGATGGTTTTAAGAACTATGGATAGGCCTTGAAATCGTCCAAAGGCTTATCAATTAGGGTACTGGATTGCTTAGGGCCTAAGTTATCCAATTAGGGTTTAAGGGTGAAACCCTAGGAGCCTCACTAGTATAAATAGACCCTAGGGCCAAGGGAAATCGGCACCTATGCTTTAGAAGAAACCCTGGCCGATTTTTGATCCCCTCTCCTCTCTCTCAAATCATCCTCTTGCTAGTTGGTGTTTGTAAGCCATTAGAGGAGTGACAATTGTGACTCTAAAGCTCCAAGGACAAGAAGATCAAGCAAGTGATTCAAGCTTTGTGATCCTCGGTATCCCAGTCACAAACGAGAGGGGCATATCGAGATTTAAACATGCCATTGAAAAGTTTCAATGAATCTCATCCAAAACTAGGAATTCTCAATACATTTAGAACTTAAAGTTATGTTTTCATGGTGGAGAATTAGTGAATCATCATTCACATACCTTCAAATTGTTTGCATGTTAGATTACCACATCCCTTTTCTAATATGTAAATATTGTTGATGGATCCTAGCCCTAATTTTTCTTATTGGGTGATATTAGGGATTCAAATTCTAATCTATCTTTGTCCTTTCTATTTGTAGATGTCAAACGCGAACAACGCTGCTGCTAGTTCGTTCACATTGATGAGCCTTTGCCAAAAGGTGAATTTCGATGGAACAAAATTTAGCGAATGGATAAGATACATTCGCACAATTGCTCGCTACGAGGACAAGGAGTATGTCCTCGATGATAAGCTCGAGAAGATCAACCCAGAAATCGCTACTCCGGCTGAAATGATTGCTTTTGAGACTCATGAACATGATGCGACGAAGGTTCATTGCATCATGATAGCCACAATGAACGCCGAATTCCAAAAGTCCTATGAGGACATGTATCCGTACGAAATGCACCAAGACTTGTTAGAGAGATACCACCAAAACGCGAGGCAGGAGCGTTACGAGATTTTCACTAACATGATCTCCGCCAAAATGGGTCATGGAGAATCTCTAACCGTGCACCTGCAAAAGATGCAAAGGTATGTCGATCGTCTTCGCAAGTTGAATGTTGACTTTGGGGAAGACTTGGCGATCGACATGGTGCTTCACTCTTTGCCTCCGTGTTACAATCAATTTAGGATGACCTACCACATGAATAAAGAAGAGGTCATCCTAAGCAAGCTCCAAGGTATCCTTAGGGTTGCTAAGAGCAACCTCAAGGACAAGTCTGTTGCACCCACTCCCAATCCACCCGCTGCTCCTGTTTTGGCCATTGGGCAAGGAAGAGGCAAGAAGAGGAAGGCTCCATCTAAGAACCACTGCAAGGGCAAGTCCCGAGATGGTTCCTCTTCTAGTGGGACCAAAGTTAATCCCGCTAAGCCTAACCCTAACCCGAAAGAGGCAGAGTGCCATCATTACCATAAAATAGGGCATTGGAAGAGAAGCTGCCCAGACTACCTGCAAGCCATCAGGGAAGGAAAGATCAAGCCGTATTTCGCAGGTATATACACAATTAAATCTAATGATTCATCTCATGCTATTTCTTGGGTCCTTGATACCGGTTGTGGTTACCACATTTGTTCTGAATTGCAGGGACTAAGAAGAAATAGGGATGTGGACCATGGAAGAATAAATCTAATCATGGGTAACAGAAGATCGTCGCCTGTGACAAAGATTGGAGTGTATTCTTTAGTGCTTAGGAATGGTTTGTGTTTAGATTTGAATAATTGTTGCTATTCGCCAGAAATGGCAAGAAACATCATTTCATTTCATGGGTTGTTTAGACAAGGTTTTAGATTTTCTTTTAATAATGAGAATGGTTCTATTCTTTCTTATCTAAATGGTGTCTTATATTTTGAAGCAATACCGTGTAATGGAATTTATGAAACTGTTATGATTGTAGATAACTTAGGAAATGATGTTTTATGCATGGATTCTTCCAATGGTATGGATAGAGCATCCTTGTGGCATTGTCGTCTTGGACATGTCAACAAGAAGCGCATAGCCCAACTCCAAAAGGATGGAGTGTTGGAGTCATTCGACCTTAGGGAAGATGACACATGCGAGTCTTGTTTGTTTGGAAAGATGACTAAGTCACCCTTCACTAGTACATGTGAAAGGGGTGAGGGTCTATTAGACCTAATACATATCGATGTATGTGGACCGTTTAGATCAAACACGAAGGATGGAAACCGCTTCTATGTGACTTTTACCGATGACTATAGTAGATATGGGTATATCTACTTAATCAAGCAAAATTCAGAAACATTGTTCAAAGAGTTCAAGAATGAAGTGGAGAATCAATTGGGCAGGAAAATCAAGATGCTTCGATCCGATCGAGGAGGAGAGTACCTAGGTCTTGAATTCCACGACTATATGAAGGAGTGTGGAATAGTTTCACAATTGACGCCACCTAGGACACCGCAGTTAAATGGTGTGGCAGAAAGGCGTAATCGAACCTTGTTGGACATGGTTCGCTCTATGATGAGTCGTGCTTCACTACCTATCTCTTTTTGGGGGTATGTCGTAGAGACTGCCGCCCATATCCTTAACCGAGTCCCTACTAAGAAGGTTGCCAAAACACCTCACGAGATGTCGACAGGGAAAGCTCCCTCGTTGGCACATATCAAGGTTTGGGGTTGTGAGGCTTTCGTAAGACGAGATACTCACGACAAGCTCGAACCTCATAGTGAGCGATGTATTTTCATCAGCTACCCGTAGAAATCCTTTGGATATCTCTTCTATAGAACGAAGGACAATGTTGTCTTCGTTGCAAAGAGAGGAGTTTTCCGAGAGCGAGAACTCATAAGCCAAGGAGACAGTGGGAGGCAAATCGAGTTTGAAGAGAGTCAAGAGTCGATTGATGAAGGAACTCTACCGCTGGCACTCAACCCGAGGAGGAAACTCCGGTTGAACCGATTGACGTGTCGTTACCTCTTAGACGTTCCGAAAGAGTTAGAGTTCAACCCCAGTTGTATGGTTTTCATATTACTACCGAGGGGGACACGTATATTAGTGATAGTACACTAATAAATTTAGATGAAACTAATAGCTATAAGGAAGCCATGGCAGGCCCGGAGTCTGCAAAATGGAAAGAGGCAATGAACAGCGAGATCCAAACCATGTATGACTACCAAGTTTGGAATTTGGTTGATAATGGGCCCGGACGTAAGACCGTTGGGTGCAAATGGATCTTCAAGAAGAAGATCGACGTGGATGGAAACGTACACACATATAAGGCGCGATTGGTTGCGAAGGGCTTTACTCAAACTCCCGGAGTTGACTATGATGAGACCTTCTCACCAGTTGCGAAGATAAAGTCTATTATAGTGATGCTAGCTATTGTCGCATTTCATGATTATGAGATTTGGCAAATGGATGTCAAAACCACTTTCCTTAATGGGAAGTTGGTTGAGGATGTTTACATGGCTCAGCCAGAGGGTTTGGTCGATCCGAAGCATCCAAATAGAGTGTGTAAGCTTGAGAAGTTCATTTATGGACTTAAGCAAGCGTCTCGCAGATGGAATCGTTGCTTCGATGAGAAAGTCAAAGAGTTTGGATTTGTACGAAGCGAAGATGAATCATGTGTATATGTCAAAGCCAGTGGGAGTATAGTAAGCTTCCTCGTTCTGTATGTCGATGACATACTACTCATAAGAAACGACGTCCCGACTCTGCAGGAGGTTAAGTCCTGGCTCGGGAAGTGCTTCGCTATGAAGGACCTCGGAGAGGCTTCCTATATTCTGGGAATAAGGATAGTGAGAGAACGAAGTAAGAGACTAATAGGATTTAGTCAGAACACTTACTTAGATAAAGTACTAAAACGTTTTAGTATGGAAAACTCGAAGAATGGAGAATTACCAATACAAAGTAATGCCAAGTTGAGTAAGACTCAAAGTCCGAGTACCGAAGCTGAAATAGAAGAAATGAGCCGAGTTCCATACGCTTCCGCAGTTGGCTCAATCATGTATGCTATGACTTGTACTCGCCCTGATGTAGCCTTTGCTTTGAGCATGGTTAGTAAATATCAAGAGAACCCTGGTAAAGCCCATTGGATTGCGGTCAAGAATATCCTTAAGTACCTTCGGAGGACGAAGGAATGGTTTTTAGTCCTCGTAGGGAGTGATGACTTGAAGGTGCGAGGGTATAGTGACGCCAGCTTTCAGACTGACAGAGACAACTATCGTTCGCAGTCGGGCTGGGTCTTTACCCTGAATGGAGGAGCAGTGACTTGGAAAAGTTCCAAGCAGGAAACCGTAGCTGATTCAACGTGTGAATCAGAGTACATTGCAGCGAGCGAAGCGTCGAAAGGGGCAATATGGTTGAAGAACTTCATCGGTGATCTTGGAGTTGTATTTTCCATAAAGGAGCCCATGGAGATTTTCTGTGATAATGAAGGAGCGGTCGCCTTGACCAAGGAACCGAGAGATCATGGTAGATCTCGACATATCGACAGAAAATATCACTTTATTAGACATCGGGTAGAAGAAGGACAACTCGTGGTGAAGAGGATATCATCAGAAGATAACCCAGCAGATCCGCTTACGAAGGGACTGAGCAGGGTTAAGCACTTGCAGCATGCTAGGAGTATTGGGCTGAAGGATGATATTAATATAGATTAGATAGTAGTAGAAACGTGTAATAGATAAATGTAATTAACATTTGATGATTAAATAAAAGAGTATTATTTATGAGTAATCTTACTGTCTTATGTTAATTGTTTAACTATTGTTTCACTTTGCATGTTTTGACTTCCAGAATAATTGAGTTTATTAAGAATAATTGAATTATTCAAATTGTCCACAATCATTCATATGTTGGAAGTAGATATGAATGAAGGTTGTCATGAATTGGTGTGTAGATTGTCTAAATGGTATTAGACATAGCAAAAGGTTGCTGCAACGTTAATGAGTGCTTATGAACAAGTTTTGAGCTTTGGAACAAACCCGCGCTTGCTGGAATCACCTTATGGAATATGATAAATAAAGGGTGATCGCAAGACGATAATATCATAAGGTCTTAAAACCTAGATATATGGTTTGTTATTTGTTAATTGGTTGTACATTGATAATGCGAAACCGCATCAGTAACTTGATGTTATAAAACGCATTGTTGTGTATAGTTAATTAATGAATAAGTAAATGCATATAAGTCAAAGTTTATCTGTTACTTTTATCCTAAGAAGGTAAAAGCGATATCTTGGCCGCTCGATGATTTGATTTGACTTATGTGCCGGGCCCGGTCAGAACTGAATTGATGTGTTCAATTAAGTTCTATGTCAAATAAATCTGAGATCGAGAAACCAAATGCTAGACAAATTGGTTCCATAGAATTGTCAGCATGATATCTAAACAGAGGACTGTACGATCCCTTATCTAAAGGACAAGATTGATTAGATCAGAGTTTGACAGCGTCTTTGAGAGCTACGATTGCTAATCGGATTATACTTGTATATATAGTTACTAGACTTATCCTAGTGGGAGATTGTTGGAATAGTGTCTAAGGCTGCAACTATATTAGGCAAGTATTTGACCCGGTTGTGCATTGTCCTTTTGGGTTACCTTCACCATAGCAACTTGATAGGATGATTTATTATGAGAGAAGAATTATTATTAATATATTATGAGAATAATATAAGGAATAATAATACTACTATTTGTTTTATATAAGTCATAAATTAATTAGGAATTAATTTGGTGCCTTATAGAGATTAATTGAATAAAGGGGCATAAACTGTCAATTGTATGATAGTTGTACTTTGGGCTATATATCCCTTATGGATAAAGGGGGACAGTTTTAAGGACTATGGATAGGCCTTCAAATCGTTTCAAAGGCTTATCAATTAGGGTATTGGATTGCTTAGGGCCTAAGTTATCCAATTAGGGTTTAAGGGTAAAACCCTAGGAGCCTCACTAGTATAAATAGACCCTAGGGGTCAAGGGAAATCGGCACCTATGCTTTAGAAGAAACCCTGGCCGATTTTTGATCCCCTCTCCTCTCTCTCAAATCATCCTCTTGCTAGTTGGTGTTTGTAAGCCATTAGAGGAGTGACAATTGTGACTCTAAAGCTGCAAGGACAAGAAGATCAAGCAAGTGATTCAAGGTAAACTTCTAATTCTGATTTCTTATTGTTATTATACTCTATTAGCCATTAGAAGTCTTGGATTCAATGCATGTTTAATTAGAGAAACCTAGATCCAAGCATTAGGGTTTGCATGTGCACATAAGAATGTTCATATGGTTAAAACCCATAAGTTACAACCAAGATATCTGGTACTAAGTATGCAACATCGAATATGTTTTTTTTTCGAGTTTGTGAAAATGCAAGCCACAATCACTCGAATGTGCTTGAGTACAGATGAAGAAAAAAATATGGCAATGTCAATGAAAACCAAATTTGATAAATATTAGGAAGACATTGATCACATGAATTTTTTGTTGTATGTTGTCGTTGTCTTATATCGATGCTTCAAACTTCGATATACAGCTTTTTGCATTGAAACAATTTATGGTAAAAATTCTAAGAAGGGCAAACAAAAATTAGAAAAGGTAGAGAAGACTCTTCAAGAAAATTTTTAACCACTATTAGGATAAATTAGAGAAAAAAAGTACAAAACAAACAAGGTGGTGTTTCTATGGACATGTCAAGTAGTTTTTGTAATGCCCGTAGATCCGGGCTCGTCAATTTAGAGGCAATAAGTGTCGAAAACAACTTTTCAGAAAAAGGTTATTTATAATAAATAATCTTAAGCAGGTTGTAGTATATGTTACAAGGTTTCCGTACATATAAAGAACGTCAAAATCTGAGTTATAACGAAGAAGTTATGGCCCGCCGAAGTTTTACGGCAAAACCGGCACGGCACCGGGAGACGTAAATAGTGAATTTACGATGGAGGACTTTTTAGCCTTAGTGATCTAAACTAAAGTCGTAAGATATGTTAAACCAAGAAAATCCATAAAAAGAACGACCAAATCTGACTTCGTATGAAGAAGTTATGATTTTTCTAAGATTCGGCTTAGCAATGTACAGCCCGAAACTCGAATTTTAGTTCGAGCAGTTTTTGGCTTACGTGACCTAAATGAGAGTTGAATATTTCATTAATAGTAACTCAACGGTAAAAAGATGAACGAAAGCGGAGTTCGTATGAAGGAGTTACGAATTCTTCGCGGTCATTTAACAGTCTAAACGCCTCCTACTGTTAAATTTGAGATCGGTCGAGAATTAGCCGACAGAGTCTAAATGAAAGTTGTAGATCCTGTTTTTACCTAAGGGTGGAAAAAAAACGTCAAAAACGGAGCTCGTATGCGAGATTTATGATTTTTCTCAGTTTGAAGGCTGATACGCGATAGGGGGTGACGTGGCACCACCAGAAGGTTGCCACATGCACCAAATCGGCGTGTAGGTCCTCCTACTCAGCGAGTCCATCAGTCAGCACCCCTATAAATAGAGGTGACGGGCATTCACTTCTCTTCACACCTCCCAAACTCACTTTCTCTCTCTAGTTTCTCTCTCTAGCCTCCCAAACCCCCCCTAAAAGCCTAGGTAAACCCCCTAGCACCCGAAGGAAGCCCCAAGGCTCCCGAAGTCTCGAGAAAAGAACCTTCCGGCTCGGGAACGCTGCTCCAGTGAAGCCCGGTTTTCGAGAAAACCCGTTGTAAGTGAGCTGTACCTATCCTATCTTTAGTATAGCTTATGTTACAATATAGTAATGTTATTAGGAACTTATAAGGAGTGTTTGGGCTATTATTATGGGTTATATAAGTATTGTTTAACGCTTATATAATAATAATAATAATAATAGCTAGACTATTAAATTAGTCTCGTCAAACGTTAGACTAAACTCTAGTGGTAATGATACTAGGTTTCGTCAAGGGATAATTGTTTTAAGAGTAACGAAGTGTTGTCCGAGTGCCAACTCACCATTTACCAAGTGAGTGCATAGTTACTTTCAGCTTACACATAGATATGAAGTATTTTATATAAATTACGTGCTGTGTGTGCATATTATCTGTATACTTTCTATCTATGCTAAATGAACAATTTTATACACGTTTAAATGATTTAAACTGTATATGTATTTATTATCTACAATAATGTTGGGGTAAAACATGGGTAGATGTAATAGATGGAGTATGAGTTGGATGATGAGTTGATAGGTGTTATAGACCATGAGGTGAGGGTGAGAGGTGGACAATGTGAGAAGCCTTTTTCCCAAATGATGGCCCCGTCATTCAGCAGAGTATGGATGACAACCACGGACTGTTCTAGACAGTCCAGTGTAACACTAGCAGGCTCGCAACATGTAGGTGTTGTGAACGATGTGTTCACTGGTGTACTCTAAAAACCCGTTGACATGTATTGCGAGTGGATTCTCGGACATGATACTGTCGATAAACTAGATAACCCTGGCAACTGCGCCTAAAGGACTATACCGGTAGATGCGCCTCGTAGAGAATGTCACAATTTTGGCAGTTGCGCCCAAGTGACATAACTAGCAGTTGTGCTTGACAGATGTGTCATTGACAACGATGGAATTCGCACCTATTCCTTAGGATAATCCTTAGGAATGAATGAATGAGAAATAGCTGATTCTTAGGGTAGATCCTTAAGAATAAAGAAGATAATGGGGATGGGTAATGTGGTTTAATTGTTTGATTGTTTAAACATAATAATTATATTATTGTGGGTTGAAAACCCTATGTACTCACCAGGTTTCCCAACCTGACCCACTCCAGTTTATTTATATCTCAGGTGTTGATATGAAGTCACATTACACTGAGAGATTAAATAGATGTAGATCACTAGTGTAAATAAAAGTAAGTTCTGTTTATGCTTATGTTTCTGTATTGACGATGACATCCCAAACGTTTTGAAATGAATAAAATACGCTCCTTCGAAAATGTTTTAATAACGTATTTATCATGTTTTTCTGGGAACAAATTCCGCAACATTTTATAAAAAGAAGTACTCTGATTTTTACAAAGCATAAACAAAATCGCTTTTTTCTGACCGTGAAAATGGGGATGTCACAGTTTTGGCGACACAACTATTGACTTGGAGATCGAGTTTGACAACTTTGATAGTGCAGATCAAGAGACGAAGAGTGAAGTGGATATATATTTAGCAGATGGGAAAAAAGACGATGGTTTTGATATTTTGGGGTGATGGAAAGCAAACGCAATCAAATTTCCTATATTGTCTAAACTAACTCGACATGTTTTGGCAACGCCGATCTCCACAGTTGCATCAGAGTCGGCATTTAGTACAGGTGGTCGTATGATAGACAAGTATAGAAGTTCTCTTAACACCGAGACCGTTGAAGCCTTAATATGTACACAAGATTGGCTACGGTCTACATTGGCGGGTCTTGAGCTAATTGGTACTATGTCGAGTAAACAAATAGAAGAATTGAATGAGAAGTTAGTGGCTATAGAAATCGGTAAAATTTTCTCCGTAGTCCGTATCCTTTCAGTTTTAACTTCATATTTCAAATACATACTAATATCATCATATTTTTCTATGTAGATACACTTTCAAAACGAAAAAATCTTCCAATGTTCAAAAAGATATGGATTGACATGCTAACAAGTAAGCAACATATCATGTTTTGCCACATTTTTTTGGGGTTATCATGGTTTTTTGTTTGCCTTTTTGCCTTAACTTTTTTACGTTTTTTTCATATATGATTTAAGATGATCAAGCTTCAAGTGGAAAATGGAAAAAGACGTTAGATGGATTTTTATGATAATGTGAATTCAGCTTTTTCTTTGGTAATAAAAACAAGTTTAGTGGGTATCATCTTCGTTTGTACTTTGTGTTTGTGTAAGACTATGTGGGCTGAAAAAAGAATTAAATATCATTAGGACATTAGTCAAACTTAATAATGGAATGTGTCTTATAAGATTATAACAAATTCAAATTCAACCAAAGTTCAATTATTAATTTATTAGTTTGTGAGAGTAGTTCGAGTTGTACTACTGTTTTTTAAGCCACTTACAATTTTTGTTTATGTACTTCTGTTTTAAGCTCAAATGAATGGTTTCAAAAATGCAAAAAAAAGTCACACCATACAAGATTAAATGCACATGGTTTTTATTTTTCAAGGTTTCAAAAATACCACACCATTAAAGAAAAAAAAAACTGCACTAAAGGCTAGACACGGTTTAAAACCGAAACTGCACCAAAGCCACATTTAAAAACTGCAAAACCGAACCATTGAAAAACCCCACCCAACGGTTTTATGAATGCAAAAACCGCACCGTGTGGTTTGCGGTTCAGTTTTCCCAAAAAACTGCATCAAACCTCACAATGCTCACCCTTAGTCTTAGGTATGGCCATTTTGTAATATAGTTTTTAAGATCTTTGCAGCTTGCATTTAGTTTATCAGTATTTAATGACTTCAATATTTTTTGTTGTGAATAAGAAACCAAAATCAATTTCATGTTGTTTTTTTTATCAAGCCTTTGCCCAATGAAAAATTAGTTTGATCAATTATATGTAAAAAAAAAACAAATCATGAATGATTCTTGATGTGAAAGTTGATGTATTAGTTGTGATTCCTCAACATCACTCTTGTCATAATGTACTTTCTTACCAAAGTATTGTTTTATTGTTTTTTTTCTCAACAAACACTAGATAAATTCATAAATCAATAGCTTTGATACATTTCAAATCCTTCTCATAGTAGTATGATGGATATGGAAATATATTTATATTTGTACTTTAATTTTAATTTATATTAATAATGTATTTCATAAACCTAATTTTTATAGTATATGACACATATATTAGATTATCAACATGTAACTATATTTTAAATGATGTATTATAATTTTTTTTTCTAATTTTTTTAGTAATTTTATAATAAATGGAAATTTCGATCTGAGGTCCCTTACGCTTGGATTTCCCATGCGACTACACCACCTACACACACCCTCTAGGTAGCCAAAACGAGTTGCTCTCTTGGTCGGTAAAAAGTTAGGTTAGTGGTGCTAGACAATGCAAAGCCTTTAATTCAATTATTATCATATATCTTTGGGTCTTGTAACCTTTCGTAACAAATTGTCTTGGAATACGAACCCAAAGGACATAACGCAAGAGGTCCATAATTTCTTTGCTAATAAATTCCATGAGAAGTGGCCTGAAAGAACGAAACTAATTAGTAATCTCTTCAAAACTCTCCTTTGATCAAATTGATGCTCTGGACTCGCCCTTTCTTATTGAAGAGGTAAAACAAGCCGTATGGAGTTTTGGTGGAGACAAGGCCCCAAGGCCGGATGGATATACTTTCAAAATTCTTAAAAATAAATGGGAGCTCATCAAATGTGATCTACATCAGTTTACACGACACTTTGAATCGTATGGCTGTTTCGCACGTGGATGCAATTCTTCATTCATAACACTTATCCCAGAAGTGAATGACCCCCTTGATCTTGGAGACTATCGACCTATCAATTTGATTGGTTGCCTATACAAAGTGATTGCCAAAATTCTTGCTTCCCATCTTAAAAAGGTGGTGGATTCTATAATTGATTATGTTCATTTGGAATACATTAAAGGAAGGAACATACTTGATGGGCTACTTGTTATCAATGAAGTGTGCTTGTGGGCTAAAAAATCCAAAGAAATTTTTTTTATGTTCAAGGCGGATTTTGAAAAGGCTTTCGACTCAGTAAATTGGTGATTTCCTAATTCTATAATGGAACAAATGGGTTTTAGTGGTAAATGGAGAAAGTGGATTCATGGATGCCTTACTTTTTCCAGAGCGTCAATCCTAGTTAATGGATCCCCAACTGATGAGTTTTCCATCACAAAGGGTGTGCAACAAGGAGATCCATTGTCGTCATTTTTGTTCATCATTACAATGGAAGGATTGAATATTGCCATTAAGAGTGCCTCCCAACAGCTCTTGATTAAAGGTATCAAGTTACCTATAAATGGTCCTTGTCTAACGCATTTGTTTTATGCGGATGATGCCATTTTCATTGGCAAATGGGATAGAAGAAACATCAAGAATTTAGCTCGTATTCTTAAGTGCTTTCATATCAGCTCTAGCCTTAAAGTAAACTTTCACAAGTCAAAGCTATTTGGTATTGGTTTGACAGATGAAGAATTACAAGATCGGGCAAGTGTTCTAGGATGTGTAAAAGGGTTTTTTCCGTTTACATGTCTGGGGATTCCGGTGGGGGCAAATATGTCCCTGAGAAAGAATTGGTATCCGATAATTGAAAAGTTTCAATCAAGGCTTTCGGTATGGAAAGCAAAGACCTTGTCATTTGGTGGTCGTCTTACACTCGTGAAATCGGTATTAAACATCCTTCCAACATATTAGTTTTCATTATTTAAAGCACCAAACGAAGTTATTGAAGATCTGGAAAAGCTAAGACGCAGGTTCGTGTGGGTTGGTGACGATACGAAAACAAAAATTCATTGGGTGTCGTGGTCGAGGGTAATAGCGGATAAAAAACATGGAGGACTTGGTGTTGGGTCATTAAAGGCACAAAATCTTGCTCTTATCACAAAATGGTTATGGCGACTCAAGTCAACTACATGAACCATATGGAGAAAGTGTATTGGCAGCATACACAATTTATTCAGGAAACCAATTATGTATATGACGAAAAAATCAATTCTTGGTGTCTGGTCCAATATTGCAAAAACAGTTAACAACCTTCCTGAAGTACATATTGATCATTAATCGTTGTTCTTTGTGGTTCCTGGTTCTAAGAAAATTGATTCCATGTCAAGTTCATACAATGGCCCGATAGTTGAATGGTCAAAAATTATTCCTCTCAAAGTGCGTTGTTCCGTGTGGCATGTTGCCTTGAGGAGAGTACCGGTTGCAACAAAGCTTGTTCAAAGGGGTATTAATGTCTAGTCCAATTTATGTACACTCTGTGGAGTTGAATCAGAGACAGTGGACCATCTGTTTGTAACTTGTAAATTTGCAGAAGATACGCGTGATTGCATTTTAAAATGGTGTGGCATAACTGGTGGGAGATTTTCCAAAATGGAAGACTATATTGACTTTGCTGCGTCTTGGGATAATTGCCCTAAGAAGAATTTGATCCTCATTTCAGTCTTTTATTGCATGATTTGCTACATTTGGATGGCAAGGAACAACAAGGCATTCAACAAGGTGATTACGACTCCGACAAAGATCGCGGATGATATTATTTCCCAATCATTTTCGTGGTTTAAATACCGAAGCTTTAATTCGTGTGGTAGTTGGATTGATTGGTGTATTTCACCTTTTAAATTTTTTTAAGCATATTCTTTGTAATCTCCTAGTACCTTGCCCATGATTTAGTCACTTGCTAATCATGTGGCTTTTTAATATATTTTTCGTTTCCAAAAAAAAAACAAATTGTCTTTATAACAACAAAGCGTAGGAATGTTGATATCTTTAACAAGTTGGTCTCGTTTTTGTATTTATGGGTTTGTAATGGGAATAGAAAAATATTTTGAATTTGTTTGGTTGGTTAGTTGCAAAATCATATACATGTTAGTTTCAAAATCGTTTTTGTATTTATGGGTTTATATGGTATTTTGTTGTTCCAAAAAATAAAGAACTAATTCGTTGATTTCACGTCAGATATCCAATGAGGTTGAGAATGATAGTTCTAGATCAATGATTTTATTTCCAATTTGACTTGATTTCGTTTTATCCCTCTTTAGCATCACTCCTGTCTGCAAATGTAATTCCACATTTTTGTGTCATCCAAGTCGTTTTCACAATATTAAGTTTAATTTGTTGATATATGTAACACCCATAAAATTCAAGTCAATTTAAAACTTTTCAAAACATTTAAAATTAATAGTTATTACAGATTTGTTTTCAAAATGTATAATATCAAAGTTTTCCCATAAACAAATCATGAGGAGTTGTACGATCAGGCCTTCACCTTGTCGCGATCCCCTGATGTACCTGAAACAATAAACTGAAACTGTAAGCCCGAAAGCTTAGTGAATTCCCCCAAAATACCAATCTCATATAACCATAATCATAACACAGCCCCAATACCAATCAGCATTCATAATGATCCTTCAGCCTGACTAGACTGTCACGCAGGGCCTACAACCTATTTGGACCGCTCTCGAGCCTTCGGCATGACTGGACCGCCTCACAGGGCCTACAGCCTATCCGGACCACTCACCAGGAATGTTGGCCTTCAGCACAAAACAGGACCGCCTCAACCCAACCCCTAAACAAACAAACATGTGCACATAAATATCATACGCTAGCTCATATCATATAACAGTTAAACCGATCTAACATATCACTAATCATAACAGCATCCCAATAACCGGGATACAGACCTAATCGGTCACCAACATAACATCATCCTATAACCAGGACACTGACCTAACCAAGTCACTAAGCATAAGTATATCACCATCCTAACTACCATGATGCAAACCAATAAACATATCATGCCATAACCGAATACAATCCATAAAGGGTCGGCCTTGGTGCCTTAGACCCTATTGATATAGTGAGGATCACTCACCTCGCAAGTAGTGCTGAATTACTGCAAATCTCTGACTGTTGTCTCTCCGGAAATCCTATATTATCACACCATAAAAAATAAGTTAATACCCATCATGACCTTCTTGACTCAATGTCCCCACCATGCTCATAATTTCCCAAAATACCCCAAAAGTCCAACAGTCAACCTTTGGTCAAAGTCAAAGTAAACTATCAAGGTCAACAATCCATGTTGACCTCAACTCGTCGAGTACCCTCAGCTACTCGTCAAGTTCCTAGCATAACTCGCCAACTTGCCGAGTTACTTGAGTGACTCGTCGAGTTCCTAGTGTCAATAGCCGTAACTCCTTGACGAACTCACCAAGTTTCCCCCCTTACAACTCGCCGCGTTCATACATGTCCAAAGGTTGGGAAACCCTACCCGACTCGCCGAGTCACTCATCTGACTCGCCGAGCCCACAACAATCTTCATCGGTCTCGTCGAGTCGACCATGCGACTCGCCGAGTCCCTTCAGTCCTTCATCCATACAGAGGCTTTTTAAGCCATGGTAAGGCTCCAAATTGTAGATCCAGCTTCCCAATGCATGTTTATCACGTAATGTTGCAAACTTTACGTGCATGCAAAGCTCTAAAGTCTTAAAATGACAACACCAAGCTTGTAAAGAAGTCTCACACTTGAGGGAAGGCTCATACTTGTCAAAGTTGATAACTTTATGGATCTAGAGGCCAAAGGGAGTCCAAATCTGAAGTTGCAACTTCAGATCTTGGCTCAAACACAAGAACCCTTTCCTAAAACCCACCTAAAAGAGATTAAAGATGAAATGAGCCAAGGAAACAACCTAATACCTTCAAGAGAGTGTTAACTGAAGTAGATCTTTACTTCCCACGAGTTCCTTGCTTCAATTTACTTGTTTCCCCAAGTGTTTCTTCACCAATATCCCTCTTCTAAGCTTTAACACACCAAATAAACACACACACGATTTAGGGTTTAACGGTGCCAAGGAGCTGTAAAGGGGAGACTGGGGGAGGCCAATGATCCTTTAAATAGGGTGCAATACCCTGAAATTTAGGGTTTCATCTGCCAATTCCTACTCGTCGAGTCCCTTCTTAGACTGGGCGAGTAGGTCACTAAAACTCGTGGACCAACCCGCTGCTACTCGACGTGTAGGGCAACCAACTTGTCGAGTAAACCTTGAATTCAAGAAAATTCTTATATAAAATCAATACCTGAGAATCGGGGCGTTACAATATATATGTGTACTCATCAAGTTATAGGATTGGTATATGTCTGTAATTAGAATATCCACAATAGTAGCCTCTTTTCAAGAGCTTATTGAGTCAAATAAGATCGTAAAGTCAAGAACCTTATTGTAGGAGCATAGAACATCCATAATAGGATAGTGATTTTATAAAGTTTTTTTTTTCATTAACGTGTTTAAAATGAAAATTTTCATTATATTTGTGTAGTATGCGAGCTTTTTCAATTTGCTTATTTATATGTTATTTGTATAAATTATTTATTTACAATTGGTTGAAAATATATGCAGACCCACCGCATCATTAAAAAAACTCATGACAGGAGATGACAAATTTACAAGATCTTTGAAAAAACTTTGGTTTAAAAGATTTCCTCTAATAGTGTTTTCAACTTTCAAGAGTTTATTTATTTATTTATTAACTAGGTGTGACACCCATGTATTATATGAGTTTATTTAAAAAAAATTAAATATGAAATTTTAATAATTTGAAAAATTTGAATTTATAAGAAAAATGAGAAAAATTTTGAATTATTAAAATTAATGAAGCTTTAATGTATTGAATACATTACATATATAAACTATTTCTAATAAATACCTTACATATATATTACCTTACATATTAAATGGGAAATTTTAATTTAATAAAATAAAAATTACAATAAAATGACAAGTGGAAAAATAGAAAATTCTAAAATTCTAAAAAATGACGTGTCCAAATAAAAGAGAAGAAAACATGTGTCAAAATTGTTTTTATTTATTATGGATGATTTTTTTGAACCGGCGAGTTAGTATGCAATATATTGATGTTCATATATATATATATATATATATATATATATATATATATATATATATATATATATATATATATATATATATATATATATATATATATATATAACCTTTTTTATCCATGTAATAGGAGCTTAGTTGTTAGAGGTGCAAAATTTTCTATATGAGATCAATGAATAAATTCCAAAATGCTAGTTTTGATCCGCGATTAACCATCCACACATTTAGCCTTGATATGAGTTTGACGTATCCGTTCAAATGGTGCATTTTATCATTCACGTCGAGTATTTTAATTCTATGTGTTTTCATTAATAAGTTCAACCAAAAAGCTCTAATATTATTAGTATAATTGAGTAATTAAAGCTGAAAAGAATCAACGAATATATATGTTAATTAATAATGTATTCAAATATTTATCATATTTTTAAATTAATTATAACTTATACATGTATGAAATTTGATGGGGGTTATCATAAAAATAGAAAAAGATGGTCTCATTTAACAAACTCTCTACACTTTTGACATTTTTTGCAAAATTTTAACCTAGCTCATCCGTACACAACAATATTTTTCGATACACAACAATTCATTCTTTAAAATGTTGTACAGTACAATCCTATAAAACATAACTTGTGTACGGACAAAAAGTGTTGTATACGAAAGGTGTGTATATGTCGTTAAAAAATAATGAAATTTTAAATAAGGGAAAAAATGACACAAATGTCCTACGGACTTTTTAGAGTTTACCCATTGAGTCCCTAAAATTTTTGTCGGACTTTATAGGTCCCTAAACTAGGATTTGACATGTCCTTTTAGTCTCTGTCAGCCTGTAATAACTGATTCAGTGACCTTTTAGACCCAAAAAACTCACATTGTGCCCCTATAAATCCAAAAAAATAAGTTCGGAGATCAATTCGTACAAAAACATTAGGGACTCAACATGTAAACCCTTGAAAGTTCGTAGGGCGTTTGTGTCATTTTCTCTTTAAATAAATATGGGAAATTATTTTTACTAACAAAGACTAATTCCTTTTATGAAATAAAATGATTACGTTACAATAATCTTTCACAGAGTATGGTCTAAATCCAATGTTGTTTGCTCCGAGTGTTTTATTGTTGTGGAAGGAAACTAGATTCCTACTAATTTGCATATGTTACTCATTTCTGTTTATGCTCCTCAGGAGATTGTTGCTAAAAGGTCTTCATGGTCTGAAATTATTTCTCTTATCAATGGTTGGAATGGTGAAGTGATTGTGAAGGGTGATTTTAATGGGGTCCGATTTGAGTACAAGAGACATAATTTAGGTTTTGATAGTTGTCATGCAAAATATTTTAATAAAGCTAGACCTGATGGTTTTACTTTCGAATTCCTCAAAAAAAATATGGTACCTTACTGAAGAGGATGTGCTTCATGTCGTGCTAGAATTCTTCAATTATGGAGCTTTCCCTAAAGGGTGTAATCCCTCTTTTATTGGCTTGATCCCAAAGTTGCATAACGTGAAGCTAGTTAGTATTTGTTTTCCTATTAGTCTAATTGGTTGCCAATATAAAATTATTGGTAAAAGATTAGCTAATAGAATTGTCATGGTTATGGATTCTATTGTTAGCCATGAACAGTTTGCTTTCATTAAAAGCATATAAATTTTAGATGGCCCTATGACTCTTAATGAAGTGTTTTCTTGGTGTAAGTCACGTAAACATCAGGCTATGTCTTGAAGGTTGATTTTCAAAAAGCTTATGATTCAGTTTGCTGGGATTTCCTGGATGATCTTCTATCTAAATTCGATATTTATTCTAAGTGGAGAAGTTGGATTCGGGGATGTTTATTTTCTTCTATGGGTACTATCTTAGTGAATGGGGCTCCTTCTGATGAGTTTCAATTTCACTATGGCTTATGTCAAGGAGACCCACTCTCTCCTTTCATATTCATTCTTGTCATGGAATCTCTCTATATTGCTTTTCAAAGAACTATTGATCGAGGCTTGTTTATTTTTTTTTTTCCAGATTGGCATTTCAACCCAGGTTACTCTTTCTCATTTTTTCTATGCCAATGTTGCTATCTTTATAGGTCAGTGGTCTCGGGCTAATGTGCTTCATGTGTTTAGACTTCTTCATTATTTTTTTTTAGCATCTAGCCTCAAGATTAATGTGGATAAGACTAATATGATGAGGTTTGGAGCTCAGTTTTTGGTTACGGAGGAGGTGGCGATTTCTATTGGGTATGTTCCCAACAAAACTCCTTTTAATTATTTAGGGCTCATAGTTGGTGGTAACATGTCTCATATTGCTTCTTAGAATGGCGTGATACGAAAAATCACATTTAAACTTTCACACTAGAAGTCTAAAACTCTTTCGGTGAGGGGAAGATTGACTTTGTTAAAGTCTGTTTTGGGTGCAACCCCGACATATTTTATGTATATATTTAAAGCTCCAAAGTTTGTGATTAATCGTTTATAATCCTTTCGTAATGCTTTTTTCTTAGGGGCTGATTTGGAAGAGCACATTATGACTTGGGTTAAATGGAAGAAGGTGTTAGCGCACAAGTGATATGGTGGTTTTGGGGTTAATAGTATTTTTTGCTTTTAACCGTGCTCTTCTCTTTAAATGGATTTGGCGGTTTTTGTCATTCCCAAATGCTCTTTGGGTGAAATTGATCAAATCTATTCATGGAGAAAATGGGTTAATCGGCCATTTTTCTTTGAGAAATATTAGAAACTCCAATCAGGTTTCGATTATTAATACTTTTCATTCCTTACACTCTAAAGGTGTAGATCTTATGTCTTATTGTAAAAGGGTGATTGGAGATGGTAAGCTTATTGGTTTTTAGGAGGATCATTGGATTGGTAATGACCCTTAAAAAATTATTTCCATAGATTATATGCCCTTAAGCTAGATAAACAAATTCACGTTGTTGTGAAGATGATTCAACCGGGTTGGGATACCTTTTAGAAGAAAACCGAGAAGGGGGCAAAGGCTAAGCAATGGTCTAATTTCTCAGAATTGATGTCCTCGATTTTACTTTCTTCGTCTGCAGATAGATGGAGTTGGTCGCTTGATGGTTTCGACTCTTTCTCCGTGAGCTCGACTAGGTCGGAAATTGATAAAAATCTTCTTATTGTCTCGGATACAATGATTAGATGGTGCCACCTTACGCCTATTAAAGTTAATGTTTTGGTTGGGCGTCTTTTTTTGAACAAATTACCTTCTCGGTATAACTTATTTCAAGGAGGGCTTGAGACTAATTCTATTTTTTGCCCTATTTGTGAGAAGGAAGTTAAGACTAATACATACTTGTTCTTTAAGCGTGACTTGGCAGGGACTTATTGAGTCTTGTTTGCATATGGTGGAATGTTCATATGTCTATTTCGTTTTTTCCAAGATTGGTTTAACTAGATTGGCTACTAATGTTGTCTTCAATTTGTCAAGATTTTCTAGAGGCATTTTGTTTCACTCTTTGGTAGTCGATTTGGTGTTTTAGAAATCTTTACTTTTTGGTAAAGCTATTTGCTATTTGATTAAGTGATGACTCAAAGTTTCATTTGGACTAGTAGTATGTGTCATAAAACTACAATTGGATTGCCTGGTTATATGAACCTATTTTATCTATTACTTCCATGTATCTGTTTTTCTTTATAGCGTTTTGCTAGTTTTCCTTAATAAAGCTATTGTCTTAAAAATATATTTCAAACATTATGAAATTTCACATATATAATACACATAGTAAAATATGATTTTTAATGAATTTATTAAGGTCATTGTTCCTTTTTGTGTTGAGGATTATTCAAAAACAATTTTGTAATTGTACGAATTTAAAGGTACTTTTATTAAAAATATCAACAAATAGGCATCTTGTTAAATCAATCATACTATTTTGATTTGTGATTATCTCGTTATTTACTCATATTTATAAAATTAATTGTTAAAGTATAAAACAACTCCGCAGCCTATGGTTCCTAATGTAGGCCATTGTTTGAGAGAAAACTAGTCCCGAAAAAAAAAAACAAACAGAAAAAACTATTTTCTTTGTTAATCATGAAAGGAAATAAGGATAGATCTTTAATTCTAACTAGAAAAGATTCTTCAGCGTTGCCGGGGTCGGAAGGTACTGCTTTGTAAAGTAAAGTAGCATGTTGAATTGCATTGAGATAATCTAGTAAATGAAGATAAACAATGTCATCTAATTACATAAGTAAAGAAATCTAAATCATTATTTCTTGCAATAAATGAGGAAAATAAAGAAATGGTCTCATAAATTGAACTTTATTGCCATGTATGGCAGTGGTCGGAAAACCAATTCGGAAAATATAGACCGTTGTTTTTTGTCCGTTAATGTGAGGGTAATTTGGTCTTTTCAGGTAGTAGGGACTGAATTTGTCACCATGGGTAAACTATATGGATCATTTATGTAATTTTGGCGGTGGTGGTAGTGGTGGTGATGGGAAATGGTGAGTGGGTTTATGATATTGAGCGAGTATTTTCTAATAAATAAAACATTAATTTAAAACCAAAAAGAGAATGTTAAATCTGGTAAACCACAAGGACCAATCGTGTAATTTTGCCTAACAATAATAATGATGATGATGAGGGACTATTTCTGCCAAAAGACTAAATACTAATAATATATAATAAAAGGCGAGGGTTATGAAAAATTCAAACCAAAGTGAAAGAAATATTTGTGAACAAAAGCATAAAGGTGAAGGGTCAATATTATAAGTTGGAGGACCAAAATTGACAAAAAATGTATCACTTTAGTGTTAAAATCTTTCAAAACTTTAATATATATATTATGTAATAAAAGACGAGAGTTATGAAAAATTCAAACCAAAATAAAAAGGTTGTTTGTGAAAAAAAACATAAAGGTGAAAAATCAATGTTATAAGTAATGTTACAAGTTGGAGCACTAAAATTGACAAAAAAAGATGTTAAATCTTTCAAAACTTTAATATATATATATATATATATATATATATATATATATATATATATATATATATATATATATATATATATATATATATATATTCAAAAAAGAATAATCCTGGAATATGATGCTTTTCTCGTCCACTTTATCGGATAGGGTGATTGGTTGGATACTACGAGGCACTATGACTTCTTTTGTTTTCCACCAATACTAGGTTTCATCTTCAAGTTTGTTCACACTACTTGACTTTTGACTTTATCGCATGGATTGTTCTTTTGTGCCTTGCAAAAGTTATTTATAATATATTAATCTTGTCTATGGTTTAATGTATTATGTATGTTTAGTTTTTAATTTTATTTTAAGTTGAATCATTCATAAAAAAATTTTATTTTGTTTTGGTCTAGGGTGGAATAGTTTAAAACTATTGATTCGGGAACGGGACCAAAACCAAAATAAAAAAAAAAACAAAGTAAAGAAAGCTTTATGAATGACTCAATTTAAAAAAAAAATTAAAAACTAAACATACGTAATACATTAAACCACATAGACAAGATTAATATATTATAAATAACTTTTGCAAGGCACAAAAGAGAAATCCATGTGATAAAGCAATGTGAACAAATTTGAATATATATATATATATATATATATATATATATATATATATATATATATATATATATATATATATATATAGAGAGAGAGAGAGAGAGAGAGAGAGAGAGACTTATGTTCGATATGTGAACATACATTTATTGTACGAATGTATATTGACAATGTTATTCTATAAGAAAAAATAGGTTGTTCGGTAACATAAATACATTCAAACTCACATAATTATTATCATTATCACACATTCTCACTAATTAATTTATCTATACAAATGGTATGGATGTTTTTTTTATGATTCTCGTTCTGTCAGAATGTTGTTGTCAGAATGTGCTCTTGATAATAGGGTTACTTTAGGTTGCCTTCAAGAAACAAATTAGGAATTAAAAGACGAAGACATATGGAGAAAATAAGTTTATTAATTTATTATGTTTAATAAATTAATCAAAAACTATTTTGGAATTATTTGGGAATAAATATATTCAAAGGGTCGAATATTAATTAGTTAAAAGATTGACTAATTAAAATATTTTTTAGCCCTTAAAGGGTTAGAAGAATTTGAAATTCTCCATCCCATATTGGATGAGAGAACATTTCGAATTGTATCTCCATCCCACATGGGAAGGGAGATAAAACTAAGGAAATGATCCAATGCTATAAATACGGCTCTAGTGATCTCAGAATTCCTTGCACCTTGGTTTATAATTTTCGCCAACTTCTTCACTTCCTCTTTATGTGACGAATTTCTTAACCCTTCTTAGGGTTTGAAGAAATTTGACCCTCTCCGAGTTTTCTTTTGGTTCTCTTTATGAAATCATTGAGTGTGATTCCATTAGAGTGATTCTACTTTGGGTCATCTCATCCAGGCAACATGACTAGATCAAGAAGTGATCAAAAAGCTTCAAGAAGGGGTCAAAATGATCAAGATCGAGCTGCATAAGAGCTTAGTCATTTTGTCTTTCATTTGTAGATTTACAGTATTAAAGTAGCTTGGTATCGTTAGTAAAACCTAGATCCTAGGGGTGTATGTACACATAGCTAAATTACGATTTTTACCGCTACCTTGATTGATTGTATTGATACATAAAATAAACCCAACAGTGATATCCAGAGACTTCGATATGTTGTACTTGAGCAGCAGTGGAGACTAGAATCTTGGAAAATATGGTAGTCTCTAGTGAGTCAAAAAGAGTGTCATAATTCACTTCTACGATGTTGAGGGGTCTGGATTGAATTGGAATATCATTTTTCATGATGAATTTGTTTCCTTTGAAGGAGACGATTTCCAGGCATAAAAATCATCAAACTTCACGTCAAAGCTTTCTTCTATGACTCTTGTTCGTCAGATCAGAAACCTATAGGCAACCTTGTTGATGATGCTTCGATTATGAACAAAGCAGCTTCCACAAGAGTTATGTTCCTTTCTTCTACCATGTCATTCTATTGTGTATGGTGTCGAAAAGTTATGATTGATACCCTTGGATACCAAGAAGTCATTCAGAACCACTATTCGTTAGACCATGAGGTGAGTTTTCCTTACTGTACTTACCAGTCGAAGGCACCAAGGTCAGGCCATTGGATTGATATCCTGGTTTTACCGTTGTTGTTATGTTGTAGAGATCTATTAGATCTGTATCCTTGTATATAGAATGTTGTTATGTTGTAGTGATTTGTTAGATTTGTATCCTGGTATATAGGATGTTGTTATGTTGTAGTGATCTGTTAGATCTGTATCCTGGTATATATGATGTTTCTATGATGTAGTGATTTGTTAGATCTGTATGACCACCTATATATGCTAGCTATTGAGGTAGTCATGCTTTGTGCTAAAGGCCAAGATACCTAGGGCGGTCCGGATAGACTAAAGGCTTGCAAGGCAGACCATTCAGGCCGAAGGCCCAGAGAACGGTCCATATAAGTTGTAGGCCCGGTGAGGCGGTCCAGTCATGTTCAAGGCTCTGTATGCATGTTGTTGTTTGTTATGTTTATGTTGTGGTACTTTGGGGGAACTCACTAAGCGTTGGCTTACAGTTTTAGTTTTGGGTGTACACATCCTTGGTTTCATGTTGTTGATCTTGGGAGACTTTGTTTTTAGATAATGTTTTGGGAACAATGGTTTTGTAAACACTTCTTTTAGTAAATGGGTTGTTTTAAAAAGTTTAAATTTGTTATGATTTTTGAGATGTTACACCCAATTTAAACACCTCACTAAATCTAGCCTTGTCATCGTACCCGTAAGTAGATCAAACATTATAACGGCTTGGAATCACTGATAAATCTTGTTTATAGATTCATAATAACAATAATGAACTTAAAGGTTAGTTATTCGTAAAGCACGGTAAGCATAGGTCACCTTACATGTTGTTTAGCGACAAACCAGACTTTACGCAGGTAGAACTTCTAAACTGAAAGATCTATTTCTTGGGTCTTTATGACGCTCAACCATTAGGAACTACTAGAACAAGGCCTAGGGACATTGGGGGGGGGGGGGGGGGGAGGGGTTAGGAGAGATTGGAATGAAGAGGTGTGAAGAAATGGGTGAAATTCTTTTTCTATTTATATGTTGTCAGGAGGCCAGTATGCTAGTCGTACTCCAAACTATGTTGGTCATAATGGGGCCTAGTGTCAGCATCTTGTGGCAAGCCATGGGGAAAAAGGTGTGTGCCAGATCGCGACACTTGTCGCTCCATCGTTAATCTGAAAACTAATTGTCTTGTAAAATTCATAAATTTTGAATACAAGCTCCGTTTTTTGACATTATTTATATCCATGCGTAGCTATCAAAGAGATCTAAATCTTTCGTTTAGACTCTGTTGACTAACTTTGAATTTATTTTTAAAGTTATATTTTAACAGACTTTGATTGTTAAAGTCCATTAAAAATTTATCACTTTGTCATCCGACGTCCGTTTTTGACTATCTTTATATCGTTAAACTCCTATTAACAAGATATTCAACTCTCAATTAGATTACTCCGGATAAAAATTGACCGATCTAAAATTTGATTTCTGAGTTGTGTACTAATACGTTGAATCTCAGAAAATTTGTAACTTCCTCTAATGAGGTCAGATTTAGATGTTCTTTATATGAACGCTTTCGGTTTAACGAATACTATGACTTTAATTTAGATGAGTAAGGCTAAAAAGTATTTTATGAAAATCTCACTTTTTACGATACACAAAGTTGTGTCGGTTTAATCGCGAAACTTCGAAGAAACATAACTTCTTTATATAAAGTCGGATTTCAGCGTTCTTTATATGGACGGAATCCTTGTGACATATACTATAAGCTCGGTTAATATTATTTATCCTAAATAATTTTCAATCAAAAAGTCATTTTTAACGCTTATTATATCTTAATTGACTAGCCCGAATTTGCAGACATTACAATTAAAAAGCAACCATTATGGATCTGATACCAATTGTTAAGAGAAAAACTTCAGTTGAGATATTGATTTGAAGAAATGTAAGTTAATATAAAGGGATCTTTTAGTAAGCTCAACAATAAGAAATATGTGGAATGATAAGGAAGAATATAACAACAAGATTAATCAGTAAACATAAACAAGTAACAATACTTTAAATAAGGAGTAATACAATGAAAGTTTGAGAAGTGGTGAGAAGATCGATCAACATGATCATCTATTTATAGTAAAGTTGAGTACATGATAAATAATAGAATACTCCTAAGTCAGGTGACCATGCTTGTCACATCTAGACTGACAAAACTATCTAACACACAATGTCAGAAATGGTGAACATTACTTTTCTGACACTTTGGCATACAGAAGAAAAACATAATCACCTTCAGGTTAACATCCTTTACTCTGATATTCCAAGTCTCCAGTATCAAATATCACAACTCCTCGTAACTGATCAACATAACAACAATACTACAACAGCCAACAAACAATTCTTCGGATCTTCAATACACTTCATAGTTTTTTCGGGTCACTTCCTTGCATCAACACTTTGGGTTTTTCTCAGTATGAGATAGGAACTTTCCTTGTGCTTGTGCTTACATTTTTCTCATAGAGTTCGCGAGTTGTGATATGCTCGAGATTTTTGATACTAGACTTGGTCTCATTCTGAAAGGCTTGGGTACTGGTAGCGATACTTTTAACAATGTCTTCTAGAGACATGCTGGAATGGCTAACTTGCTGTTGAATAAGCGGTTGCTGAAAATTGGACCAATTTTGATTTTGCTGAAAAGATTGTTGCTGAAAGCCAGGTAGATGGTATTGATTTCTATGCTGAAAGTTTTGTTGGGGTCTTTTCTAAAAGTTGTTCTGGAATACTACCCAAGCTTTATTGTTGCGTGGTTAATCAGAATGTATTTGTTGTGCTTGATAACCTCCCATGGCCTGGATAGCTTCAGTGTGTTCCTGAAATATTGGGTGCATGTTTGTTGGTTGCCCATGATGGGTTTTGAGCATTACATCAATCCTACGGTGCACATGCAATCCTAAAGCTTTGGATCTAGTTTTTCTCTAATTGTACCATGTAATAATAATCATCCAAAGCTATAACCCTAATCTACCATGCATAAATCAAAATTTATATCTAAAACAAAGTTCGAATCTTACCTTTCAATTGTAGCTAGCTTGATCTTCAACCTTTGAGAATTTAGCACCTCAAATGTGATACCTCTAATAGATCACAACCACCACAAGCAATGGAAGAATATTAGAGAGAGAGAGGGAGAGGCACAAAATTGGCTCAAGATCCTTCTAGGGTTTCTAGTGTTCGATTTTTGCATGCCCAAGGGTCCCTTATATAGTTGAGCAAATAGGGTATCAGTCAAAACCCTAATCCAGTTGCTTAGTCCTTAGGCAGCCTATAGGATCTTTCTTGAAAGCCCTTATAGACGAAATCTATACGGGTTATTCATAAGATTTCATCCATCCCTTTCCTTAGGGATCCTAAGCCCAACTTTGTAACTATCTTATAATTACAATATCAGTCCCCTTAATTTAATTAATCTCTTTTGATCACAAATTAATTTCAAATTAATTCTTGACCAATATTAATTAAATAAATATGATTTCTCTTTTAATATATTATTAATAAATCATGATTAACCTCTTTCTCCATAATTCATCAAGTTGCTATAGTGAAGGAAACCCAAAAGGACCATGCTACTATCGGGTCAAGTACATACCAAATATAGTTATGGCCTTACACACCTAATCCAACAGTCTCCCACTTGGATAAGTCTAATAACTATATATGCAAGTACAACTTCAAAATCCGATTAGCAATCATAGCTCTTAAAAGCTGTTGTCGAACTCTGACACGTCCTATAGATAAGGGATCATGTAGTCCTCCGTTCTCAAGATATTATACCGAAAAATACATGGAACATAGTCATACTTATTGTCCAACAATTTGTTTCCCGATTTCTGATTTGTCTGACATAGAACTTAATTTAACACATCAATTTAGTCCTGACCGGACCCGACACATAAGTCAACACAAAATCATCGAGGGGCCTAATATATCGCTTTTAACCTCTTAGGATAAAAGGAACAGATAAAATTTGACATATATGCTTGTACTATTTACTCATTAAATCATACACAACAATACGTTTTATAACATCGATTTACTGATGCGTTTACGCATTAGCAATGCCCAACCAACTTTTAAACAACAACTCATATATCTCTGTTTAAAGACTATACGATATTATCGTCTCACAATCACTCGTGATGAATTCCATGAAGTGATTCATGTGAGCGCGGGTTTTATCCAATACTAAAATCTTATTTCAGGAGCACTCATGAACGTTGCAGCAAACCCTTGCTATGTCTAAACGCTTAGACAATCTACAAGCCAATTAATGACAATCTTGCCTCAATACCTACTTCCAAAGTATGATCAACTATGGATTGTTTGAATAATCATATTATTCTAGAAGTCAAAACATGCAAATTTTGAAACAATAGTAAACAATTGACACAAGATAGTAACTTTACTTATAAAAAAACTCCTTTATTTAATCATCAAATGTCAATTACATTTTATCTATTACAAGTTTCTAAAAGCTATCTAATCACTACAACCAATATCGTCCTTCAGCCCAATACTCCTAGCATACTGCAAGTGCTTAACCCTACTCAGTCCCTTCGTAAGGGGATCTGTTGGGTTCTCCTCTGATGATACCTTCTTCACTATGAGGAGTCCATCTTCTACTCGATGTCTGATGAAGTGGTATTTTATGTCGATGTGCCTAGATCTACCATCATCCCTCGGTTCCTTGGTTAAGGCGACCGCACCTTGGTTATCACATAAAATCTCCATAGGATCCTTTATGGTTGATACAACTCCAAGGTCTTCGATGAAGTTCTTTATCCATATCGCATCCTTCGACGCTTCGCTCGTTGCTATGTACTCTGATTTGCACGTTGAATCAGCTATGGTCTCCTGCTTGGAACTTTTCCAAGTCACTGCTCCTCCATTTAGGGTAAATACCCAGCCCGACTGAGAGCGGAAATTATCTCAGTCGGTCTGAAAACCGACATCACTATACCCTCGCACTCTCAAGTCATCACTCCCACCGAGGATAAGAACCCAATCCTCAGTCCTCCGTTGGCACTTAAGAATGTTCTTTACCGCAGTCCAGTGAGCTTTACTAGGGTTCTCTTGATATCGACTAACCATGCTCAAAGCGAAAGCCACATCAGGGCGAGTACACGACATAGCATACATGATCGAGCCTACAACAGAAGCATAAGGTACTCGACTCATTTCTATTATCTCAGCTTCAGTACTCGGACTTTGAGTCTTACTTAACTTGGTATTGCTTTAAATTGGTAACTCCCATTTCTTAGAATTCTCCATGCTAAAACGTTTCAACACCTTGTCCAAGTAGGTACATTGACTAAGTCTTATTAGTCTTTTACTCCTATTTCTCAATATCCTTATCCATAGAATATAAGCAGCCTCTCTGAGGTCCTTCAAAGCGAAGCACTTCCCAAGCCAAGACTTAACCTCCTGCATGGTTGGGACGCCCTTTCCTATGAGCAGTATGTCATCCACATACAATAAGAGAAAGTTAACTATACTCTCACTAGCTTTGACATATACACACGACTCATCCTCGCTTCTCGAAAACCAAACGCTTTGACCTTTTCATCGAAACAAAGATTCCATCTGCGAGATGCTTTTTTCAATCCATAGATGGATTTCTCAAGCCTACACACTCTATTAGGATGCTTCGCATCGACGAAACCCTCTGGCTGACTGTAACATCCAAAATTTCAAAACAATTAAAAACTTTTCAAAATCACCCATTTTATTAACATTGTTGCAAAAAGGTTTTCAATACATTATTACACAGAGTAATTTCCCAGGTTCAATTCATAAAACACCAACGCGAGGAACGGTACGATCACGCCTTTGCCTTGCCACAGACTCTTGAGAACCTGAAACATAAAACCACAACTGTAAGCCCGAAAGCTTAGTGAGATACCCCCAGAATACCAACTACATATACGCCTTTCCAGGCCCTGACCTTCCGGTCCATGTGTCTCAGGGGACTTCCGTCCCTGCTGGGTAAACCTTCCGGTCCTACCCACGCCGACCTTCCGGTCCATCACACAACATAATCGCCTTCCGGCCCATAACATATCGCCTTCCGGCCCATAAGAATAAAATGCATATATAACATAACAAACAATCATATAACAGTTCATAGACAACAATCGATCACAGATCACATATCATAGCATTACTCTAACAAGATACCGGTCTAGCCGGTCACTATCATAACATTACTCTATGAATCAGTCAACATACTAAATGCATACATACGCCTTTCCAGGCCATGACCTTTCGGTCCACATAGTAATGCCTTCCGGCCCATAACATATATTGCCTTCCGGCCCATAACATATAACATCTGACAACTACCCGGATTTCCATCCGATAAAAGGGTTGGCATTGGTGCCATAAACCCTAGTGATATAGTGAGGATAACTCACCTCGAAACTGTCGACTGAACAGATAGCTCAAGCTGCTCCGATCACTGATACGATCTCCACTCCTGGATAGCCACCAATGCACTGAACTCAAACAATAACAACAATTACCAAAATACCCCTGGAACCACTGATAAATCCTTGGTCAAAGACAAGGTCAAAGTCAATCCCTGACTGACCCTACTCGTCGAGTCACCCTATGACTCGCCGAGTCCCCATACTCAGAACTTCACTTAACCCGCGACCTAACTCGCCGAGTCACCCCAAGACTCGCCGAGTTCAACGACTCCGAGTCCACTCGCCCTTGACTCACCGATTCCTTAAGATTCCTTTTTTTACACGTCGAGTATCCCCTTTTTACTCGACGAGTTCCTCCTGGAAGAATCGCGGGGCCACCCCGACTCAACTCGCCGAGTCTGAAGAATAACTCGACGAGTCCCAGTCAATCTCCAAGCTACTCGCCGAGTCTGTTCATCAGACTCGTCGAGTCCATGCCATGCAGTCGATCAAACTGCTTCCTGAGATAAGTATTGTCCCGAAATACACAAGCATGGGACCTTCTGGACCTCTAAGGTCCTAATACAGGGTTATAGTCGTTTGGGGGACTAGGGTAACACTTAATCTAATCACAAAAGGGTTCCACAAACCCTAATTCCATAAACACATCAACATAGCAGAGCATAACTCGAATTCTTACCTGAATAATGTGCCCTCTGTGTCCCCAATTCCTCAGAACGTGACTCCCTTGCTGTTCCTTTAGCCAAGCCCTTCTCTTCTTGCACAACAACTCTTCCAAGATCAACAATGGCCCTTAAACTTTGCTCCAGATGCACCCAATCGATTTAGGGTTCTTCTCAGAAGGCTAAACTGAACAATGACGGCCAATGAGTGCCTCTTATACGTCCCAGACCTGAACGGTTAGGGTTTTCGCCAAACAGCGCAGACTCGCCGAGTCCATATCTGGACTCGTCGAGTCCAGTCGTGAACCCGCGACCCGGTCTGCGATCCTACTCGGCGAGTCTAGGCTCCAACTCGCCGAGTCCCCTCTTAAAACACCCCCAAAATCATACTTATATCAACATTTGAAATTTCGGGCTGTTACACTGACTCACGTAAACATCTTCAGCCAACTTCCCATTAAGGAAAGCGGTTTTGACATCCATCTGCCGTATTTCATAATCATGAAACGCAGCTATGGATAACATAACCCTTATAGATTTAATCTTCGCTACTAGTGAGAAGGTCTCATCATAGTCAACTCCAGGAGTTTGAGTAAAGCCCTTTCAACCAATCGCGCCTTATATGTGTGTAATTTCCCATCCATGTCGGTCTTCTTCTTGAAGATCCATTTGCACCCAACTGTCTTACGACCCGGTACATTGTCAACCAAGTTCCAAACTTGATTGTCATACATGGACTGAATCTCGTTGTCCATAGCCTCTTCCACTTTGCATACTTCGGACCTGCCATGGCTTCCTTGTAGTTGTTAGGTTCATCCATATTTAATCGTGTACTATCACTAATAAATGTATCACCCTCAGCAGTTATATGCAAACCATATAATACAAGCGGAACACTAACTCTATTGGAACGTCTAAGAGGTAATGCCTCGTCAATCGGTTCAACAGGAGTTTTCTCCTCGGGTTGAGTGCCAGTGTTAGAAGTTCCTTCATCTCTTGATTCTTGAAGCTCTTCAAGATCAATTTGCCTCCCACTGTCCTTTTGGCATTTGAGTTCCCTCTCTTAGAAAACTCCTCTCTTTGTAACGAAGACAACATTGCCACTCGGTCTATAGAAGAGATATCCAAAGGACTTCTACGAGTAGCCGATGAAAATACATCGCTCACTACAAGGTTCAAGCTTGTCGTGAGTCTCTCGTCTTACGAAAACCTTGCAACCCCAAACCATGATATGTGCCAATGAGGGAACCTTCCTTTTCCACATCTCGTGAGGTGTTTGGGCAACCCTCTTAGTTGGTACTAGGTTAAGGATATGGGCGGCAGTCTCTAAGGCATACGGCCACAAAATTGAGATAGGTAACGAAGCTCGACTCATTGTGGAATGAACCATGTCCAACAAGGTTCGATGTCGCCTCTCATCCACACCATTCAACTACGGTGTCCTAGGTTGCGTCAATTGCAAAACAATTCCACATTTCTTAAGATAGTCTTGGAACTTGATACTAAGATACTCTCCACCTCGATCGGATCGGAGCATCTTTATCTTCCTGACCAACTAATTCTCCACTTCTTGCTTAAACTCTTTAAACTTTTCAAAAGTTTCTGACTTTTTCTTGATTAAGTAGATATACCCATATCTGCTATAATCATCGGTAAAAGTCACATAGAAGCGGTTCGCATCCCTTGTGGTGGATCTAAATGGACCACATACATCTGTATGTATGACTCGCACGTGTCATCGGACCTAACGTCAAAAGACTCCAAGACTCCATCCTTTTGGAGTTGGGCTATGCATTTCTTGTTGACATGTCCAAGACGACAATGCCACAAGTATGCTTTGTCCAAACCATTGGATGAATCGATATGCAACATATTATTCCCTAAGTTGTCTACAACCATCACAGTTTCATATATACCATTACAAGGCAATGCTTCAAAATAGAAAGTACCATTCTAGAAAGCCTTAATAGAACCAATTTCATTATTAAATGAAAATCTAAAACCTTGTTTATACAAACCATGAAAAGAAATAATGTTTCGTGTCATTTTTGAAGAATAGCAACAATTGTTCAACTCTAAACCTAACCCATTACTAAGCACTAATGAATGGACTCCAATCTTGGTGACGGGAGACACTTTCCTATTCCGCATGATCAAGTTTATCTCCCCATGCTCCATATCCCTACTTCTTCTTAGACCCTGCAAATCAGAACAAATGTAAAAACCACATCCTGTATCAAGGACCCAAGAAATAGCATTTGATGAGTTATTAGATTGAATAGTGTAAATACCTGCGAATGTGGGCTATATCTTCCCATCCTTGATGTCTTGCAGATATTTCAAGCAGCTTCATTTCTAATTCCCTTTGTCGTGATAGTGAAAGCACCCTGCATCCTTCAGATTGGAAGACGGAGAAGCAGAACCACCTTTGGTCCCACTAGAATAGGATCCATCATGTGACTTTCCTTTGTGGCTCTTAGAAGGAGCCTTCCTCTTCTTCCCTTTCCCTTATCCAATTGCCAAGACAGGGGCAACAGCAGTAGGAGTTGATGCAACAGACTTTCCTTTCAAACTACTCTCAGCAGTTCGTAGAAGGCCTTGGAGCTTGCTTAGAATGACCTCCTTCTTGTTCATATGATAGGTCATACAAAACTGATCGTAACAGTGAGGAAAAGAGTCTAGGATAATATTTACGGCTAACTCTTCGTCGAAGTTGACATTCAGCTTCAGCAAACGGTCCACAAATCTTTGCATGTTTTGTAAGTAGGATGTGATGGACTCTCCATCCTTCATCTTCCTAGTGATCATGGAGGCGATGATCTCATACCTTTTCTGCCTCTCACTCTGATGGTACCTTTCCATCAAATCTTGGTGCATCTCATAAGGATAGTAGTCCTCATAGGACTTCTGGAGTTCGACAGTCATAGTCGCGAGCATGATGCACGACACCTTTGTCGTGTCCCTCTCATGAGCATCATATTGAGCGATATCCATCAAAGATCACCCTTCCACACAAATTCATGAAGGAGAAAGAGCCAGAAGGGTTAGAGCCAGAAGTGTTGTTGTTTGAAGTAGACATCTGAAAAAGAAAAGAGACAAAATTTAGATTAGATAAGAATCCTCAATTTAACACCCAAATAAAAAAATTAGGGCTAGGACCCAACACAATTATTTACAATTTAGAAAAGGGATGTCGTAATATAATTGCAAATAATTTGAAGGTAGGTAAATGGCGATTTACCAATTTTCATCATGAAAAACGAAAAAGAATATTAAGTTTTAAATGAATTGAAATTCCTAGATTCTTTTGAGATTCATTGAAGTTTTCAATAGCATGTTTAAATCTCGATTATGCCCTTCAAGTTTGTGACTAGGATACCGAGGATCACAAACAAGGTGTGAATAACCATGAAAATGTGCTTGGTACTCTCGATGTCATTTATCATCTAATCAATGTGCCGGTTAACCACACACGCTCCATTGATCTATGATAAACATCAAGCTACCCTTTTCCACCCTTGCTAGTCCCAAATTAGTGTGCCGGTTAGCCACACACGCTCCACTAACAACATGGGAAGGTGCAAAGTGCAATTTCATGGAATAACATCATTTTCATATTTTTCCTAAAGCAACTAAGATTGGGAATTTATGAAAACATTTAGTTACTTTATAAGTCATTATACTTATTAATGAGGAATTAGTTTGTCCTATCCTACCCGTTCGGCTAACGACCCTCCACTAGTCAAAAGTACGGTGGATAAGAATGGATATCCAATGGTGGTCATTTTATAGGCCGCTTCCTTAAACACCCCTTATAGACCGGCTTCGTAAATGAGGTCTACTAATGGTAAGACTGACTTGTATTATACATAAATATAATCATTAATCTTTTAATATTATAATATTATAGGGGTTTAATTTTAAACTTTTAAAACTCTAGGGTTTAGAATTTAAATATTTCAAAATTAAAACTTTTTAATTAAAATTTAAATTCCAAAACTTGAGAGAAAATTTTGAAACTTTTCAAAATATATTTTAGACCAAATTTGAGAAATAATTAAATAATCATATAATTAATATTTATCACATAATTTGACCTAATCCACTTTCAAGACAAGATAATTAAAATCAAATAATACAAATAATAATTTAATCATATAAACTAGTAATTATCTTATAATTTGACAATTATCTTCTAATTGGATGAGGATAATCATTACCATATTATAAAAAACAAATTTTATTAGTAAAAATAGTTTATGGTAATTATCTTAACCCAATTTTAGTTAAAATCCCAAAAAATCTGCCAACAAACCCGCGAACTTGTTGAATCAGACTTAGACTCGTCGAGTTCACAGTGAACTCGTCGAGTTCATAGTGAACTCGTCGAGTTCATATATAGACTCATCGAGTGCATGCAACAGATTCGGATTTTCAACTTTTTCAGGCTTGAACAATTAAGCATAGCATCAAATACAATAGAAAACGACCTAGGCTCAAATACCACTAATGGGTTTTGAGCATTACATCAATCCTATGGTGCACATGCAACCCTAAAGCTTTGGGTCTACGTTTTATCTAATTGTACATGCAATAATAATCATCCAAAGCTATAACCCTAATCTAGCATGCGTAAATCGAAATTTATATCCAAAACAAAGTTAGAATCTTACCTTTTAATTGTAGCAAGCTTGGTCTTCAACCTTTGAGAATGTAGCACCTCAAATGTGATGCATCTAATAGATCAAAAACACCACAAGCAATGGAAGCATATTAGAGAGACAGGGAGAGACACAAAATCAGCTCAAGAGCCTTCTAGGGTTTCTAGTGTCTGATTTCTACATGCCCAAGGGTCCCTTATATAGTTGAGCAACTAGGGTTTCAGTCAAAACCCTAATCCAGTTGCTTAGTACTTAAGCAGCCCATAAGATCTTTCTAGAAAGCCCTTATGGACGAAATCTATATGGGCTATCCATAAGATTTCGTCCATCCCTTTCCGTAGGGATCCTAAGCCCAACTTTGTAACTATCTTATAATTACAATATCAGTCCCCTTAATTTAATTAATCTCTTTTGATCACAAAATTAATTCCAAATTAATTCTTGACCAATATTAATTAAATAAATATGATTTCTCTTTTGATATATTATTCCTATAATATATTAATAAATCATGATTAACCTCTTTCTCCATAATTCATCCAGTCAAGTTGCTATGGTGAAGGCAACCCAAAAGGACCATGCTACTATCGGGTCAAGTACATACCAAATATAGTTATGGGCTTAGACACCTAATCCAACAGCCCAGTCTTCAAGCATGTCCCACAAGATTTGACCTTTCGTTCACCATCCTTTTCTTTCATCAGTTCAAGAATAACCTTTGTTAGTTCTGAAATATTAGACTCAATGTGGGCATTGTTGATTTCCTTTACTCCTTGTGGCTGATTTGGATACCATTCTTCTTCATTTATTGAGTGTTTTGATTCAATTGCCAACTTATCTATTAATTATCAGATCTCGGTTGGCGTCATGTCTACAAGTGAACCACCACTCGAAGCGTTGATCAGTCACCTTTCCGTTGGGGTCAGGCCTTCACAGAAGCACTGATATAGCTGATAGTCACTGATCCCATGATGTGGGAATCGGACCAGTAATTTCTTGAACCACTCCAAATAACCGTGAATAACTTCTCTTTTTTCCTTTCTTAATGGAGAGGATCTCTCTATAAATATTCGATACTTTTTCTTTTGGAAAGTTTTTTTCCTTAAAAATTTTAGATAGCTCGTTCCATGTAGTGATTAATGCAGAAGGGAGATCATATGGCCACTCCTTTGATACGTCATGGACAAAACAGGGGAATACCCTTAACTTGATCTGGTCTTGCATTATAACATGTGGCTCATCCCAAAGCAGACAACATGGAACTCCTTGAGAAACTTATGCCGATCTTTGTTCTCAAGGCCTCAGAAAGTTGGAAGCAGACGAATTAAAACAAATTTTAGCTCAAAGTTCTGAGCTTATGGAAAATCGATAGACAAAGGATGTTGTGTAACATATTTTTTCACCCATTCTCTGAGAGTCTTTTACTGCTTGTATTCATTTTCACTCATGTCTAGTTATGTTTCAGTATTTGAATAAGATGGTTCAAGTATTTCATATTTAATGGAGGGTGTTGGTGAGTAGGTTTAGAATGGACTATGTGTAAGCAAGAATGGAGGTGCTTTAGGAAAGGATGGAAAGGTTATTTCAGGCTCGTTCTACAAGTGACTGCATTGTGGATTTTGTAGTGACTCTGATTATGATGACATGTGCGGAATTGTAAAGATCTAGTGAATCATACAAACATCAAGAACACAATGAGTAAATAAACATGTTTAAGCTCAATTAGAATAGTAAGAGTACAAGTGAGTTTTGAATATTCTCTCACTAAACTAACACTCCAAATGGGTTTTACAAGGTCTTAACTAAATGGAAGTCTCTCACTTCCTATTTATAGGAAATACTCAACCCATTTACACATACAAGAGGGTAAGCCACATCCAAGGAGAACTTTTCACCCTAACAGATTTGTTTCCTCTAGAGCTAGAGAAGTTGTTGATGCGAAAAAAACCCTATAACTTTTTCTGCTGAAGTGCTTCTTTTTTGAGTTTTCTTGTTGTCTTCTCTATTTTTTGGATCAAGTTGTGGTGGAGTACCTGTATGTGAAGATCTTGACATAAAACGAGTAGTGTTTGCCATATTCCCGGCAACGACGCCAATTTGTTAAAAGCGTCTAGCAACGCCTAAACAAAAATATAATATAAATAAATATATTGCTCAAACGTACTAGGGGTAGTACTGGAAAGCATGATCGAATCCACAGGGACACGTCCTAAGGTCTATGCCTCTCTTGCATGAGGCACACACTAATTCAACAGAAATTAAAATGGGGGGGGGGGGGGGGATTTGTAGATTATTAAAACTAATTTCAATATAAATTAATAAAAGAAAACTATTAAAATACTTGATTAAAATTCAGATAGTAAAAGCAATTTCAATTTCGCGGTGACACTCCTAATCATGCAAATAACGTTCAACACGATAATTGAATTATGTACTGCTTAAACTGGTACTGAAAATCATTAATAAACTCTAACAATTTTCCTTTACTAAAATGTTTAACAAAAACAAGCTCTTTGAATTAAACCTTACTTTTTACTGAATTAAGTAAACAGGCTCTTAATTAATTAAGAAAAGTAGCATTAGACACAGTGTAAAATTCCCAGTAAAGTCCAATACTTCTCACAAGCTCGGAAGCATAAAGACTTGTTTGTTCAGTTTATATTAGAGTTAATCTTAACATAACCAATTTAATATTCGTTACTTTTACTGATTAATAAAGACAATTATGGATCTAGACAATCAGATAACTATAATGATTCAATAACGATCAAAGTGACTAACATAAACTAAATCAAAATCAAACATTCAATTAAACATAAAATTGGTCAAACTAAACAGTCGGCACAATCAAAATTCGTGCCTAGTGATTACTTACACGAAAGGTCGAGGTGTTTGCGAAACTGAAATCTAGGGTTTTAGCCTGACATGGAAAAAAATAATTATAGAGACGAAATTAAGTTCTAGCTAACTAATCTTACTAAATTTTGATCGAATTTTTGGAGAATTCGATCGAAAGGTCGAGGTGTTTGCGAAACTGAATTCGATGATTTTTGTAAATTTGAAGCATAAATTTTGATCGAATTTTTGGAGAATTCGATCGAATTTTTTTTATTTTCCCATGAAACTTTAGGCCAAGCAAAAATATCTTCGACATGTTAATTCGATCGAATTTTGGGAGGAAATCCAATCGTATTTATGTCTTTTTACGTGAACGTTATTTTTTCTTGATTAAATCAACTTCCAAGCATTCCTCAGCATCCTCCATGAGCTTCAAGTTCCATTTTGGCTCTAATGCTCCATCAAACGTATCCTCAAGGTGTCGTATTTTCAATCCATGTTAATTTACCTTGAAACCCATAACAAAAGTGAGTAGTATGAGCGTTCTATGAAAATAATGAGAAATACTGCAATTCATAATAAAACAAGGGAAATAGTTAGCATTTTATAATAAGATAATGACAAAAGTGTGCTAAATAGATGCGTATAAAATGCATCTAAAGGGGGAACAACATACAAATATGCTTAATGTATAGTTTATTATGACTATGAATAATCCCATTATGCAAGTAATTGTATCTAATTCATATTTAAGCATCAAATATAGTCTCAATAGTTTTCTCTATACATGAGTTATGTATATAAAATTGAAAATGTTAGTATTCGCAAAGTTTATACAAATCAAGTTTGTCGAATCTGCTTAACAAAGTCCCTTCATTAGCTAAAGCATGAAAGTCTCGTCGGTGCTATAGGACCTTGTTGTCCTAAGTGGATATATTTTGATTGAAATTTAGTATTTGGATATCGGTATAGTACAAGGAACATATATTAAATAATTGTTGTGTTCTATATTAGCATTTTTAATCCTTGAATAACTTGGTTATTCTAATGTCCATAGTGGTTCATAGTTGTGGGAACATCTATGGGGTAAGACTAATATGAATGGATTTGTTGATTTTCATGGAGATGAAAATAGAAAGAACTGCTACCAACTTCATAGATACTTGATTAAGAGAATAATTACTGGATCTGACCTACATCAAAATCACTTTATGGATCGTAGTCAAAAGTGATGCTTGACAAAAGGTTGTATCTTTGTATTCTTCGACCTGAGATACATATTTGGGACTTGAGTGTATAAAATTTTGTTCTTTGACATGGTTTAACTTTGTTCCATAAAAAGCAGTTATAAAGTTCATGTTGGGTATGACATAACTACACGATAGACGTATACACTCAGGATGGGATTTGTTCCTCTTATTCGTTAAGAGTTAGACATCAAAGGCCTTACTAAAAGTTGAACAACACATGAGATTTATCGCGATCCATATCTCATGTTCAACATGATTTCTAAGACAAAGGAATGACTGATATCACACCTTTAGTGACAATTGAAACATTGAGCTCCTGGAATTGGTTGTTGATAAGATGGCACCCTTCATATGTTGTTAGGGGTAGTAGCCTCTTTGTTATACGTCAGCTACTGTCTATGTCAGTTTGTAATGTATCTTGTGGAAGTGAGAGATTGTTAGATCTATATGCTCAAGAATCATTATTGAGTGATATTGATAATAACATATGATCATATAGGGTCGTACCTTTATCAAGTTGGCATATTTTATATATTTATTATTAATATGATTATTAATAAATAATATCAACTCTTGTATTTTATTAGGGAATAATTATTTTTGTTGTGAAAATAATAATTAAAAAGAGTATAACTAGTTATTATATCATAATGTATGCTTAATAATTCATGAACAAGTGTTTTGGACACTTTAGGATACCATGTCTTAACTGGTTACTTCATGCATTTATATAAAAGAGGAAGAAGAAAATTTTTGTCTTTTGTCCCTATGGCCGAATTCATCGTAAGGCTTGGGAGGTTGATTGCCAACCTCCCTCCTTGGATCCCCATGCCCTTAAAGTAAGTTCATTACTTTAGATTAAAATATGGGGAAACTTTTTTACTAGCATGGGATATAAAAGAATGCATGAGGCCTCTCTTTTGAAGCTAGTTTTTGGTTCTCTCTTCTTCTCCCTCTCAAATAGTAGCATGCTTCTTATTCTTTCATATTCTTGTCTTTTGAAGTATATTGAAGAATTGATGCTTAAAGGTGCTTCTCCTTTGGTGGTGCTTATTTGAGTTAAGTACTTATAGGCTTAAGAAATACCTTTTACAATATGGGAACTAGCATTCCAAGTGTCTTATTCTTGATGGTGGATACTTGAAGAGAAGATCATCTTCTTTGATTTTTCTATATTCATTAACACCCCAAAACCAAGTAGGTTCAAAGGCAACAAAGGATGTCATTCTAAAATACGCTATGGTTGTTTTTTAATAATATTCTAACATCCGTAAATGGATCCAAGATGGTTTGGTTTTTTATAAACTCGAAAATAATATTGTTATTTTTAAAAGCATTTTTGCTCGGTTTTCATGAAAAACTCTCTTTTATTTTATATCAAAACCCGTCATAAAGCTCAAAGGATGGTGCATATAAATGGTCTAATTAAGCTAATAGTGAATAAACATGTTCTTTACGTCCAACTAATGAATTGTCCACTATTGGGGGACATAATCCTAGGAACAGACTGCATAGAAGTCGGTTTGGTAACCAGGATAAAGGTCTCATCACAATCAAGACCAAAGTCTCTAACTCTTCCTGATGGCAACTAAACATGCCTTATCAGTGGAACCATATGCTTTGTATTTTTTTTCTTAAAATAATCACATGGAATGTATGATATGGTCCCTTAGAGGCCTCAAAACTATTGGATTAGTGTCTAAGTCCATAACTATTTTGGTATGTACTTGACCCGATGGTGCATGGTCCTTTTGGGTTGCCTTCACCAAAGCAACTTGATAGGATGAATTATGGAGAGAGAGGATTAATTATGATTTATTAATATATTATGAGAATAATATATTAAAGGAGAAATCATATTGTTTAATTAATATTAGTCAAGAATTAATAAGAATTAAGTTTGTGGCTAAAAGACATTAATTAAACTTAAGGGACTGGAACTGTAAATTGTGTGATAGTTGAATATTGGGCTAATGGACTCCATATTAGAGGGGTGAACGACTTCTATGGGGAAACCCATTAGAAATCGTCCTAGGCCTCTAAGGAGGGAGTCCATGGGTTGCTTAGGGCCTAAGCATCCAAATTAGGGTTTCCTTGTTAGATAACCCTAATAGCTTCACTATTTAAAGGACCCTTGAGACTTAAAAACATGGTGAACTTGTTCCTTAGGGTTTCCACACATTTTGGGCAGCCTCCCCTCTCCTTATTCTTCATCCTCTTGCTCTTGGTGTTTGTAAGCCATTAGAGGAGTGACATTTGTGACTCTAAGCTTTCTTAAGTCATTACAAGGAGGATTTGAGATTGTTATTGCTACATAACAAGCAAGGTAAGATCTAAACCCCATTCATAAGTTAATTTGATTAATTGTATGCTAGATCTAGGGTTTAAAGTCTTTGATGAATTGCATGCACAATAGAGAAACCTAGATCCAAGCATTAGGGTTTGTATGAGCACATAGGATGTTCTTATGGCCAAAACCCATCAGTGGTATCAAATCCTTGATTGGTTTCTATTGTATCGATGCCTAGCATATTCATTCTTGTTGAAAAATCGATTTTTTGGCTCCCTGACTGCTGAACTCGGCGAGTTGGCTCCAACTCGGCGAGTCCATAGAGGAACTCGGCGAGTTCGAGCGTCAGAATGAGGCAGTTTCGGGATTTCTTGCTTTTTTACTCGTGGATACTTGCCTTAACTGTTTTGGGTCATTAAAATTCGATTTTAAACATATTTTTGAGTATATCCTTGATTAAACAAAAGATAATTACAATTGATTAGATAATAACTTCCTTATATGATTAAAGTTTGATTATTTGTATTAATTGGGTAACTTATCTTGCAAGAAATTGATTTTAGGTCAAATTTAGATAATCATTAAATTAATTGTTTAATTTAAATTATTTGCTATTTGATCCTTTGTGTTTTGAAAAGTTTCAAACTTGCCCTCAAGTCTTGGAATTTAAATTTTTTTATTAAAATGTTTGATTTTGAAATATTTAGATTCTAAACCCTAATGTTTTGAAATGTTTCAAAACTTGCCATCAAGTTTTGGAATTTAAAAGTTGATTAAAAGTTTAATTTAGAAATGTTAAATTCTAAAACCCTAGTATTGTTTTGAAAAGTCCAATTCACACCCTTATGGTTTTATTAATTAATTAAAGTGTATAATTAAAAGAGATTTAATAAATCCATAAAGTTTTGGTTTACAATTTAATTAAATTAAAAGTATAATTATTAAATTTGACCACCTAGTATTTTAAAAGTGTAAAATACACCCTATACTATATATAACATTAAAAGTCTAGTATTATATATGTATGAGTAAACAGTCAGTCTTACCGTTAGTAGGTCTCATTCACGAAGCTGGTCTATAAGGGGTGTTTAAGGAAATTGCCTATAAAATAACGATTGAATGGGTATCCACTCTTACCCACTGCACTCTTGACTAGTGGAGGGTCGTTAGCCGAATAGGTAAGATAGGACAGAAACCTTCCATTATAAGTATAATGAAGTATAAAAGTAACAAAATGTTTTACAAATTACCAATCTAAGTTACTTTAGGCAAAAGTGAATTGATGCAATTCCATGAAATTACACTTTGTACCCTTGCGAAGACATTAGTGGAGCGTGTGTGGTTAACCGGCACACTAAATGGTTCTAAGAAAAGGTAGCAAAGGGTGACTCAATGTTTTTCATAGTTCGGTGGAGCGTGTGTGGTTAACCGGCACATCGAATAGGTGATTGTAACATGTGGGGGCATCATGTAAGTTTGCATGGTTATTCACACCCTGTTTTGTGATCCTCGGCATCCCAGTCACAAATCAAGGGGCATATCGATATTTAAACATGCCATTGAAAAGTTCAATGAATCTCAAAGGATCTAGGAGTTTTCAAAGCATTTAAAACTTAATCGGTTTTTCATTTGTCATGGTGGAAAATTAGTGAATCGTCATTCACTTTGTAACACCCGAAATCTGAAAGGTCAAGAAAGGAAAGGAGAAACCCTAAGTTAAAGAGGGTTGACTCGGCGAGTCTAGGAAGGAACTCGGCGAGTCGGAGCGGGATCCGGGTGTACAGTAAGTGACCGACTCGACGAGTCAGCAAGTGGACTCGGCGAGTCTGGTCTGGGTTGGGAAACCCTAATTTCGGGACTTGGTACCCTATTTAAGCATCTTATTCTCTTCCCTAGGGCTCATTTGCGGCCCTTATAGTCCAGAACCAGAAACCCCAAGCCTCCATTGTTGCTCATTCAAGCTTTCTTGCCATTTTGGGTGATTTGAAGGAAGAAGGAAGAAGGCACCCATTGGGGATTCAAGGATTGGCAGTAGATCCAGAGTTTGGTGAGGTCTTCCAGAACATTTGAAGTTAATGAGTCGCTACCTTCCCTCTTTTGCATATAGATCAACCTTTATCATGAGATTTGGGGCTTTTTGGACAAGTTTATGAACCATTTCGAGTTAGAAACCTAGATCTGAAGTTGCTACTTCAGATCTAAGTGTATCTTGGCCTAGAGAATCATAAAGCATCAGTCTATGGGTTAATTGTTAAGCCCCTTCGTCTCAAACCCTAGTTTATAGTGTTTTGAGCCTAGATCTCCTTAGCTACATGTAAAGTTTGCCACTTTACGTAAGGAATAGGCTTTAGAAGAGTGGATATACAGTTTGGAGTCCATGCATGACTCAAAAGCCTCTGAATATATGAAGGACTAAATAGACTCGGCGAGTCCTTCGAGCGGACTCGGTGAGTAGTATGAAGATGGAGATGAACTCGACGAGTTGGACGAACAACTCGGCGAGTCTGTTGAAGATTGCCTCGGACTCGGCGAGTTTGTTCTTGGAATCGGCGAGTCAAGTCACGAAACCCCAACCCCTTCGAGTTAAGACTCGGATCAGTGAGTTGAGTGGGGACTCAGTGAGTTGGTCAGGTCAGGACTCGGAAATCGGTAGACTCGGCGAGTCCGGGGTTGACTCGGCGAGTCGAGTCGCGAATGAAGGGGTTTCTGAGCTTATGAACTCGGCGAGTCTACGGCCACAATGCCGGCCCGATTAGCTAGCAATAGTTTCCGGACTTCGGTCCGATGCAGTAGTTAGTATGTTTGATGCCTTTGTGGCTCAGACAGGATTTATGTGTTATGTGTTCTGGGCTACGGCCCGATGCAATATGCAGTATATGTGTGTTCATGCTAGTTGATATGTTTATGCTATGCTTTTTTCAGTGAGTCCGGACTAAGGTCCGATGTAGGGGACAAGGTCCCAGTCAGTTTTCCGAACTTCGGTCCGATGCAGGGGGCAAGGCCCCAGTTAGTCCAGACTTAGGTCTGATGCAGGGGACAAGGTCCCAGTCAGTTAGTTAGTCCGGACTTAGGTCCGATGCAGGGGAAAAGGTCCCAGTCATTTAGTCCGGACTTTGGTCCGATGCAGGGGACAAGGTCCCAGTCAGTTTCCGGACTTCGGTCCGATGCAGGGGGCAAGGCCCCAGTTAGTCCGGACCTCGGTCCGATGCAGTAGGCAAGGCCCAGTATGTGCTTTATATGTTATTGTATGGTATGTATTAGATTGGGGGAGCTCACTAAGCTTCGTGCTACGGTTTTCAGTTTTCGTTTCAGGTACTCAGTTTTCAAAAGAGGAGCTCGGGAAGATTGCAGTGCACACACCATAGTCAGTTAGCTTGGGAATGTTTGACTCTGATAATGAGATTATCTTTTGAATTAATACTCGAAAAATTATGTTATGACTTATGATACAGTTTTTATAGATATGATTTTAGTAATGCTTATAAAGAAATTTTTAGTCGTGATTTTTGGGTCGTTACAAGTTGGTATCAGAGCCTTGGTTTGAGGGATTCGGACATACCCTCGGGCGTGTCTGAACTCAAACTAAGGGATTGGTATAAAGGTTTTCAAAAGGAAAAGACAATTTTGTAAAAAGAGTTTTGAGAAAGAAAACAGTTTTAGTAAAGCAAAAGAATTCAGAAAGAAAGGAGTTTTGGTAAGAGAAAAGGGTGTGGTGCATGCAATTAGCCGAGCTCAAGTAGGTACTCCCAAATTATCCTACAAGTTTATGACTATCAGTTTCAGTTTCAGTTTTAGTTCCAGTTTCGGTTTCAGTAGAACAACATGTTAGTATAGGACTAAGGACCTAGGAGGATGCCTTATGTGCCTGCTTATGTGTTTCAGCCTTATGAGAATTGCATGCTAGTATTGAGTAGACAACAGTAGGATAGCCTGTTTAGGTTATGCCTGATAGTATGAGTTCAACATTGTATGCTAGTACAATTTCTTGATTATGAGAATAGTTTACACAAGTGTGTTCCTCTTATCCGAATGTTGCTTGCTCTGTGCTTAGTGGGACTCTGAGTGATGGGAATTAGCCATTAGGTGAATACATCACCTCACATGTGATCAGGGTTGAATAATATCAGAGTGCTCGATTTGGCCCTATAGCGCAGCTCTTGTCTGAGTCTAACCGTTGTGGGGATGAGTCTTTTACTCGAAGGATTATCTGAGCGTCGTCACAAGTGATGGTATTCAGGTGGTGGCTAATTGGCATTACGAGGAGGCCTTCAACAGCTGAGGACTGTTTGGGTGGAGTCAGAGGTTCCTTAGGGCAAGCCTAGGATGAGAGTAGCAGAGATCAGTAGTAGAGTAAAGGGGACTTGGTGGAGTTGAGGTAACTCTTCAGGAAAGTACGGATAGATGTGGAAGGTAGTATGGGCCCGTACTACTGAAAGCAGAGGATCCGTACTCGATTCAAGAGGGTCCAAGGCAAAACCAGGGAACTAGTAGAGTGTGTGAGAGATCCCTCAGCAGTAGTGTGTAAATTGATTAGGAATTGTTATATTTTCAGCATGGTGATATTGCGCGAGTTACCAGTTAGCAGTTCAGGTATCGGGGAGGGATCTGGCTCGGGCTCTGGAGTCGGGCAGCTTCATGATCAGATGAGGGATTTGATTTCCGCAGAGATCATGCGCAACATCATTGATCAGACTCCTGTGATTTTCGGCTCGGTTAGAAAGGACATTGTGGAGCATATGGACAGTCATCTTAAGGCCTTTAAGGCCGGGATAGTTTCAGGACAGCTTGGGGCTCGTCTAGATCCCGATTCTTATGGAGTTCAGGGATCAATTAGGGAGGGAGATCCCATTTCTAGTTTTGTCCATCAGGGGACAGGAGTGAGTGGGGCATCCTGTCTCCAAGAGAGACCCCTGCATGATTGGATAGTTGAGGAGGTTTCGCGAGCCATTCGCGAGGATCTGCCCGACATGGTCGTGAGGATCACTGATAGGTTGATCGCGAAGCTCCAGGATCAAACAACTTTTGTTCAGTCGATGGGCGGTGGTGATGAGGTAACGCAGGAGCGAGAGACGGGCAGGGAGTCGGAAAGGAAGAGAAAAACGGATGAGACTCAGGTAGCCACAAGTTCGGGTAAGAGGCCCAAGGGTTCGGATTTGAGGATGAGGGACTATCAGATCCGCAGTCGATGCGGGAAGTGCGGTAGGACGCACATGGGTGTGTGCAGGCATAGAAGTGGTGGCGATGCTGGATGTTTCAAGTGCAGCCAGATTGGTCATTTTAGCAGAGATTGTGTTGTTACCATCGCCTAGGGACTTGATCCGATATGTTTCCATTGCAGTCAGAGGGGCCACAAGAAGGCCCACTGTCCGAGTTTGTATACAGCAGGGCAGGTGCCAGCTCCTGCCCCTGGGACTTCGAGAGCCACCAACGGACATCAGGGCTGGGCAAGGGCGCCCACGACTTAGAGCCGAGTTTTTCGGTTGATTTCAGCAAGGATTCGAGCAGCGCTGAGTGATGGAGGTATGTATCTTTTACCTCCCTGTCAATTATTACTCATGTTATTATTGTTATGTCGCTGCATTGATATCAATAAGTATATGTGTTGGGGTATTATATTACCTACTTGTGACAGAGTTTTATGCCATCTGCATACCTTGGAATTAGAATGGTGAATTGGAGGTCGTCCCCTCTAGGGCAGGTTACTTCGGATACAGTAACTGTAGCATGTATGTGTAAGATTCAGTAGTGCCTCACTACTTGCGGAAGGTGTTAGTCGGGTAATGATCAATTATATTCATAGTAGTGACAATCCAGAGTTTCTAGTGGAGTAGCTAGCGGTCGGTAAGGAAGTGGGTTAGAGATGTTCACCCTAACCGCAGGCTCTCGGGATGCAGTCATTAAAACAAGTACAGTTAAGGATTGAAGGGTGCTCGGTTAGTTAGCAAGAATGGTTCGGATCTGGTAAAAGCTAGCTGGAGCGCCATCAGAGATAAGCGTTGGCGGGCAGCATATCGCCCTTTTAACGGAAGAAAGGTTGGGGAATCCTTTCGACCAGTGAGCCATAAGGAGTTAGCCGAATCTATGTGGGGGAGAACCCTTCGAGTATACAAGGATAAGAGCACACAGGCCCAGAATGAGTACACGACCTCGGAGACGAAAGGATAGTAGTGCAGCGATTGATGGATTGAGGAGTTCAGGATTAGGAGTTTGAGGAACTTCCCAACAGTTAGTTTATGTAATTGAGATGGATAGAAGCTGGATGGGAATCCAGGATTGGAGGACCGCCTGTAGGACTATAGTGAGTCAGAATGAGGATCCTGAGAACGGTTAGCAAGAGATGCTTTTGTATTGAAAGCCAGTGGCAGTGTCAGCATGCAGGGTTGTGTAGATTCAGGAGTGGGGAGTTTGGAAACTTCCCAACAATAGTTTCTTGTATCCGGATTAGTAAACGGTTGGGTTGGGAACCAAGCCGAAGAATTCCTCGACGAAGCGCTAAGTATATCAAGGATGTAAGATGTCAAGGTTGATGCAGTATTCGATGACTGAGGGCTGGTTTTGAGAAATCAGGATGAGGAATTACTAGCACGAATAGGGATAGTCAGGATGTCCTCAGATAGTAGTAGTGTTGTAAGTCTGTGGGTGTAGCTGTAGCATTCACTAGCATTCAGATAGTAGTGTAGTGTTGTGAGTCTGCGGGGGTAGCCGTAGCATTCACTAGCAGACAAATAATAGTATAGTGTTGTAAGTCTGTGGATGTAGGCGTAGCATTCGTCAGGTTAGTAGATAGCATGAGCACGTTGTTTGGACGCAGGGGAAACAGTAGTACCCACCAGTTCGGGTGCACCAGTGAAGATGTGGGAATCCACGGGTCAAATTTCGGATTTCTCAAATGAGTCAGTTATGGTTAAGCCGGCGATTCGACAGTCGGATCGTCACCTCAGTTATGAGATCAGGATAGCAGTGGACCGTTGGGCTCGTGTATGTTAAGGGCTACCGTTAGTCTGGGAGCCGTCATGTTATTAGTCGTGGAATTTATGATGTAGGATGTGACGTTGGGACCTGATCGGTGGATCAGGAGGTTATTAGAGCCACAGTGACAGGATAACTAGTGGAAACTAGTTCCAGAGAAAGATTTCATTCAGAAGTCGTGGGAGCGACTAAGTGAGGAGTCCTTTGACTCCACAGTTGAGTTGGAACTCGGTGTTGCAGATAACCGACGAATGATTGGAGGCCAGGAAGGTCTTGAGGTATTTTGGGAAGCATTCATATAGGCATGTTCAGTGTTTCATGCAGTTCAGTATTTCAGGCAGTTCAGTGTTTCAGGCAGTTCAGTGTATCAGGCAGTTCAGTGTTGCAGGCAATTCAGTTTTTGGATAGTTTCAGAGTTATGGACAATATTAGTATTTGTGTTGGAATGCAAGTGAGGGCGGTATAGTTGGTTGAATTGGAAATGGAAAGTCCCTCTCAGCAGGATCAGTTGAGTCTTCTGCCAAGTATAAGTGATCTGTGAGGGTAATTAGGCAGGTAGCCTTTCTTTCAGGAAGGGAGACTCAATTTTTTTTTTCTGGAAATTGAATAGTCAGATGAGAGATAAGTAGGCTGGTTCCAGCAGCATCGATTCAATATGGATGGCAGAATGGATAGAACAGTTATAGATAGTCAAAGTATCTTCAGGATTCGCTGGGAGCGACTAGGAGATTACGATGGAGTGTAGTGACCGGTGGGAGTCTGGTAACCCAGATATCGGCGGATTAGTTAGACCAGGGTAGTCTCAGTGCATCCGGTAGGCGGATGAGGGGCAACAGAATTTTCAGTCGGAGGAAGTAATGCTAAGGAAATTATGGAAAAGAGAAGAATTCAGTATGTACCATTAGTAGTGACCAGCACTGTGAGTGGTTGGAGTGATGGACAAAAGGGTTAAAGTCACCAGGGAGGGTGTTGAGGTGTATTGTAGGTCAGTTGACCATAGAGAACTTTGAGGACGAAGTTTAGTTAAGTGGGGGAGAGTTGTAACACCCGAAATCTGAAAGGTCAAGAAAGGAAAGGAGAAACCCTAAGTTAAAGAGGGTTGACTCGGTGAGTCTAGGAAGGAACTCGGCGAGTTGGAGCGGGATCCGGGTGTAAAGTAAGTGACCGACTCGGTGAGTCGGCAAGTGGACTCGGCGAGTCTAGTCTGGGTTGGGAAACCCTAATTTCGGGACTTGGTACCCTATTTAAGCATCTTATTCTCTTCCCTAGGGCTCATTCGCGGCCCCTATAGTCCAGAACCAGAAACCCTAAGCCTCCATTGTTGCTCATTCAAGCTTTCTTGCCATTTTGGGTGATTTGAAGGAAGAAGGAAGAAGGCACCCATTGGGGATTCAAGGATTGGCAGTAGATCCAGAGTTTGTGAGGTCTTCCAGAACATTTGAAGGTAATGAGTCGCTACCTTCCCTCTTTTGCATATAGATCAACCTTTATCATGAGATTTGGGGCTTTTAGGACAAGTTTATGAACCATTTCAAGTTAGAAGCCCAGATCTGAAGTTGCTACTTCAGATCTAAGTGTATCTTGGCCTAGAGAATCATAAAGCATCAGTCTATGGGTTGATTGTTAAGCCCTTTTGTCTCAAACCCTAGTTTATAGTGTTTTGAGCCTAGATCTCCTTAGCTACATGTAAAGTTTGCCACTTTACGTAAGGAATAGGCTTTAGAAGAGTGGATCTACAGTTTGGAGTCCATGCATGACTCAAAAGCCTCTGAATATATGAAGGACTGAATAGACTTGGCGAGTCCTTCGAGCGGACTCGGCGAGTAGTATGAAGATGGAGATGAACTCGACGAGCTGGAAGAACAACTCGACGAGTCTGTTGAAGATTGCCTCGGACTCGGCGAGTCAAGTCGCGAAACCCCAACCCCTTCGAGTTAAGACTCAGATCAGTGAGTTGAGTGGGGACTCAGTGAGTTGGTCAGGTCAGGACTCGGAAATAGGAAGACTCGGCGAGTCAGGGGCTGACTCGGTGAGTCAAGTCGCGAATGAAGGGGTTTATGAGCTTATGAACTCGGTGAGTCAGTAGGCTGACTCGACGAGTAGGGTCAACCCGGAAGGTTGACTGTGACCAGGACTTTGACTTTGACCAGAGTTAACTTAGTTGACTTTTAGAGGACTGTCAGACTAAGTGTCATATTGATATTGGTAGCTCGGAGAGCTGGAGGAGCAGCGGCTCAGAGGATTGTCGGTTAGCAGCCAGAGGATTATCGGCAGAGCTCAGCAGTTCAGGTGAGTTTCCTTCCAGTAGGAACGGGTCTACGACCACAATGCCGACCCGATTAGCTAGCAATAGTTTCCGGACTTCGGTCTGATGCAGTAGTTAGTATGTTTGATGCCTTCGTGGCTCAGACATGATTTATGTGTTATGTGTTCCGGGCTACGACCCGATGCAGTATGTAGTATATGTGTGTTCATGCTAGTTAATACGTTTATGTTATGCTTTGTTCAGTGAGTCCGTACTTAGGTCCGATGCAGGGGACAAGGTCCCAGTCAGTTTTCCGAACTTCGGTCCGATGCAGGGGGCAAGGCCCCATTTAGTCTGGACTTAGGTCCGGTGCAGGGGACAAGGTCCCAGTCAGTTAGTCTGTACTTAGGTCCGATGCGGGGGACAAGGTCCCAGTCAGTTAGTCCGGACTTCGGTCCGATGCAGGGGACAAGCTCCCAGTCAGTTTCTGGACTTCGGTCCAATGCAGGGGGCAAGGCCCCAGTTAGTCCGGACCTCGGTCCGATGCAGTGGGCAAGGCCCAGTATGTGCTTTATATGTTATTGTATGGTATGTGGTAGATTGGGGGAGCTCACTAAGTTTCGTGCTTACGGTTTTCAGTTTTGGTTTCAGGTACTCAGTTTTCAAAAGAGGAGCTCGGGAAGATTGCAGTGCACACACCATAGTCAGTTAGCCTGGGAATGTTTGACTCTGATAATGAGATTATGTTTTGAATTAATACTCAAAAAATTATGTTATGACTTATGATACAGTTTTTATAGATATGATTTTAGTAATGTTTTTAAAGAAATTTTTAGTCGTGATTTTTGGGTCGTTACACACTTACCTTCAAATATTCTACAACTAGATTACGACATCCCTTTTCTAGGTTGTAGCGTATTGTGTTGGGTCCTAGCCTTAATATATCAATTGGGTGATTTATTAAGGACTCAATCAATCAACTAACTTGAATTTGTTTTCTCCCGTTTTGTAGATGTCAAAGTACGACAACTATAGTCTTCCCAAATCCCGTGGAACAAGCTTTCCACATGAAGATGATATTCCACGATTCGATCAAGGAACAAGAGATCATGCTTCACTTCCTCCACCTCCTCTAATTATTCTCCCTAACCCACAAGTTCGAAGGCTTGAAAAGTTCAAGCTCACTCAAGCCCTTTTGGCAAGTAAACATGAAGAAGGAAAGTCGGTCTGTGCACATGTCCTAGAAATGAAGTCACACATTGATAGGTTAAGAATGTTGGGATCCATTGTCTGTGAGGAGCTGGCTGTTGACTGGGTTCTTCAGTCACTTCCTAACTCGTATAGTGAGTTCGTAAGAGAGTACTATATGATGAACCACGACGTGACGCTTATAGATCTCACCTACATGCTTATTGTTGCTGAATCAGCAATGATTTGGCGCACTAGAAAAGCAAAGTTGATTGGTGAATCTGCCTTCCAAACCTCTATGGATATAGGCAATGGCAACGAAAGACATGCCATGATCGAAGAGTTTGATCATAAGAGAAAGGCGAGGTCTGAAGTAGTTCCATGTGCTATTCCAAAAGAGTCAATTTGCTTTTATTGCCAAGAGAAAGGGCATCGGAGACGAAGCTGCCCTATTTACCTAAGAGATGGGAGAGTCAAAACGTATGGCTCTGCTTTAGGTAAAATCCATTAACCAACTCTTTTAAGTTCCTATTCTAGATTTTTAATACATAATGTGATAAGATTACAATTGATGTTTTGTAGGATCGAAGAAAAGAGAGAAAGCTTAAGGGAAGAAGTAAGCAAAATCTAACTGCGAAGAAATGGATTTCGATCGCATTACTTGAAGATTAGATTCTTGAGCTACTACTTAGAGTTAGAATAAGATTGCTAAGAAACATGTATTAGCATAGTTTTTCAATGAATTGCATTGTAAGGACAAAATTTTCCGCAATAAAATAAATTTTGATTTTATATTATTTATTTATCCTTGCAATGGCGTGTATGAAAAATTGATGTTTAAATGTTTCTATTATTAGCAATAATGGATTTGATTCTTAATTATGTTATTTGTGGAAATGTCGAGAATTTACCAAATAGGGAGAGTTTCTCATCGACCAAGTTTCAATTGGACAGAAACTTGGAATTATGCAACTTGGTTTCACGATGAATGAGAAATTTCATATTTGGAAATTAGACTAATTCGTTGACAAAGCGTCAAGTGAAGGACTAGGAGATCGAGTACACAAGGTTGTGTGTTGATCAAGTCCACCACAAGAATAACAAAGATATTCGTCATGATTTAATAAAAGTTTAGTAAATATGATTATACTTATAAGATTAAGTGTAATTCTGAATTGATTAAAAAGGTTTAAATCAATAGCAGAACGAATAAGAAGAATCAAGTAGGCAGAAAGATAAAAGTTTCTCTATTCTAAGAAGAAGGGAGAGTACCTTTTATTATGTTTTATGATAGGTCTTAATGATTAAGAACAATATCTCAATTGATCCTCTAAGTGAGTCTTAGTACACTTGTATGTCTGAGAAGAGGAATCAAGAATTGAAGAAATGGTTAAATCAAAAGGCCAATCATACTTCGTCCCAAAACAAGTCTTAAAGTTAAGATTGTGACATTGAGTGACAAGTCTTAAGAAGGTTTATAACATTCATCAAATGTGGAATTTGAAAAAGGTTTTCTTATTACTGTACATTTAAAATTGGAAAGTTATGATGTCTTAGGTAAGACAAAGACCAACTAGGACCAATTTTGTGAAATGTTTAATCTTGATAAAAGATACACTAACTCTTGAATATTTGTTTGTCGAGAAATCTTATATGTCAAGGAGTCAGTGGGAGTCTTAATGGTCTCGAAAAGGTTCAAGAACTAATCAAGAATAAACCTTATCGATCATCACTAGCACACTAGTTGAGGCTTACAACCTATCGTGTTGACACTATCTTGTTTCTGTGTCGTTCCAATAGAGTTAATTATGCATGTAAGTTCTATGAGTTCTCATTTGAACGCATAAAAGGCAAGCACCTTGATCAATGAAAGGTACATTGATAGGAAAGGGTGAGCTGCTTAACTACTTGGAAGACATGGTGGGCAGCCGTGTTACCATAAGGCAAGAGATCAAGATTGAGATGGTTCGGTCCATATGAATTTGGATTTGTCGCAACTTTGGTTTTGACGAATTCGCATGGATAGGAACACATACACCATTAAAATCTAAGTGTCATAAGATTCCCTCCTTCATGAAAATGACTGTGAGGAAATGCTTTCACTAAGAGAGATTTTAAGAAGATGGTGATTGTGAAAATTGGATTCTCGAATTCGATTATGGTTACGGTATCCCTTTCCATGATTCGAATTGTGAGATTTGGCAATTAGTCTTAATTGTTTAGACACACATATGAGCTATCTAAGGCAAAGGTGTATAAGCTCAGATAAAGGATTATCAAAGCATTAGGTATTAGAAACATGAACTTAAGAAATTCAATAGGTATTGTTTTTCTGGAAGTTAAGATGGTTTCTGAATACATGTCAAAGCTAGTGGGAGCATAAGTGTTATGCTTATATGACAATAATCATCATAATAGTGGGAGCATAAATGTTGTGCTTGTATGATTATTAAGGTAAGTATTGCAAGTTAACAATATTAATTATAGAAAACAAGAGTTATACCTTGCAAAGTCGTAAGGGTTGAAAAGTTGTTTTGCTATAATTAAGGGAGAAAATATTATGCTTCATTTCAAATCTAAAGGCTTAGGTTGTGGAATGTTAATAAATTTAGTCAAGGATACATAGTGCGTTCTCAAATTTCGATTATGATTATGGCATCTCTCTTCATAGTTCGAATTGTGAGAACGTGACACATAAAATATTATGGCAAAAGATTGATAAAGTATCAAATCTTTATGTAAGACATTATGCATCGTGTCCCACACGCTTCGGGTATAGAATCGATTGCAAGTGCTATAATATTTAACCATTCTAAAATTTTCCAAATGTCTAGCGCATTAAGAGGGAAAAAGGACAAGAATCGGTTTTGACTAAGATAATTAAACAACTATCAAAAGGACGATCCAAAGCTCGGTGAGGATTGGTCGCTTGTGAGTAGTTGGAAGTATGAAATTGGATGGACCATATCGACATTATTATGAATAAGATAAGAATCTATTAAGAATGAGTTGTCATATGGAAAATATGGAAATGTTTCCATATTGGGAGTTGGATATTGAGAGTCCATGTCTAGATTAGAAAATTGTATGCAAAAGGATGCTCAAAGGAATGTACTTTGAGTGAGAGACATCATGTCTATGGAATTTTATTGTAACAATCTCAAATAGAGAACTTTGTAATTTCATTGGCAATAGTCATTGTGATTTTTGTGCTATGACATTACGAAAGGATCATTGCATAAAATGTTAGAATCTAGCATATTCTATAAGTAGCAAGAATTTGATATTCTTACACTTGTGATAGGGATTGGGAGTTGTGAAATGAGTGTGATTGGAAATATGTTCATTTGACCTATTTCACAAAGTAAGGACTGTAGGTAAATATTGTGTGCATGCTAAGAGCATGGGACAAGTATAGTTATAATTCAAGTAAGAAGTTGATTACCCGAAACAACAAATAATGAGTAATCGATATGGTGATAAATAAAAGGTGTTTTATTTATACTCAAAGGTTTGAGGCCATATGGGATTAGTATTATTCTTGTGTTTCACTTTGCATGTTTTGACTTCCTGAATAATTTAATTGGTTCAGAACAGTCAAATTATTTGAACGAGCCACAGTCGTTCGTATGTTGGAAGTAGGTACGAATGAAGACTGTCGTGAATTGGTGTGTGGATTGTCTAAAGTGTATTAGACATAATCAAATGTTTGCTGCAACGTTCATGAGTGCTTATGAATATGATTTGAGCATTGGATTAAACCCACGCTCACTTGGATCACTTCATGGATTTTATCACGAGTGATTGGTGAGACGATAACATCTTATATTCTTGAAACCGAGATGTGTGAGTTGTATCTTGCGAATCGGTTGCACATTGATAATATGTAAACGCACCAGTAACTTGGTGTTATAAAACATATTGTTGTGTGTGATTCGGTAAGTGAGTGCAAGCGAGCATTGAGTCAAAGTTTATACCTTCCTTTTATCCAAATTAGGATAAAAGCGATATCTTTGGGCCCCTCGATGATTTAGTGATGGCACCTAAGTGCTTGGCCAAGCCGAGACTAAATTGATGGTTCAATTGTAGTCTGTTGTCAGTCATCATAAATCGGAAGTCGGGAAATAGTATAGAGAGAATGATTAAGTTCATGTATTATATCTATACGATATCTAGAATGGAGGAATATATGATCCCTTATCTAAAGGACACGCATATTTGATAAGATCAGAGTTGACAGCGGCTTTTGAAAGCTACAATTGCAGATCAGGATCTGAAGTCATACGCAGAATAGTTATTAGACTTATCCAAGTGGGAGACTGTTGGATTAGTATCTAAGTCCATAACTATTTTGGTATGTACTTGACCCGATGGTGCATGGTCCTTTTGGGTTGCCTTCACCAAAGCAACTTGATAGGATGAATTATGGAGAGAGAGAGGATTAATTATGATTTATTAATATATTATGAGAATAATATATTAAAGGAGAAATCATATTATTTAATTAATATTAGTCAAGAATTAATAAGAATTAAGTTTGTGGCTAAAAGACATTAATTAAACTTAAGGGACTGGAACTGTCAATTGTGTGATAGTTGAATATTGGGCTAATGGACTCCATATTAGAGGGGTCAACAAATTCTATGGGGAAACCCATTAGAAATCGTCCTAGGCCTCTAAGGAGGGAGTCCATGGGTTGCTTAGGGCCTAAGCATCCAAATTAGGGTTTCCTTGTTAGATAACCCTAATAGCCTCACTATTTAAAGGACCCTTGAGACTCAAAAACGTGGTGAACTTGTTCCTTAGGGTTTCCACACGCTTTGGGCAGCCTCCCCTCTCCTTATTCTTCATCCTCTTGCTCTTGGTTTTTGTAAGCCATTAGAGGAGTGACACTTGTGACTCTAAGCTTTCTAAAGTCATTACAAGGAGGATTTGAGATTATTATTGCTACATAACAATCAAGGTAAGATCTAAACCCCATTCATAAGTTAATTTGATTAATTGTATGCTAGATCTAGGGTTTAAAGTCTTAGATGAATTGCATGTACAATAGAGAAACCTAGATCCAAGCATTAGGGTTTGTATGAGCACATAGGATGTTCTTATGGTCAAAACCCATCAAAAACAAGTACCCAATTTATGTTAGAAAGAAAAGCATCAAATCATTTTTGCATGGAAATGGTCCATGTTTGATCATGGAGAGCATGAATGAGAGACTTAGGGTTTGCATATTTGGATGAGACATAAATTGAGACTATTAATAGGTTTCGAGATTCCATGTTGAAATCGAGTGACCATCGGGTGGCTAAGAGAGTGAGTCGTTGGTGCCTTGGTTAAAATAGTAGAAACTAAGGAGGTTGGATTATCACTATGATACGTAAAGCCGATAGGTGAGGGTTCAGTTTTAGGAGAACTGAGAGGATTGGAGGCTTGGGTATATGAGTAGATGAGGTGTCATGAAAATTATAAAATATGGGTGAGGCATGATTGATCTGATCAAAGAATATATATATGAAGGGGCTAATTTAGAGTCACAGAGCGGAAGGGAAAGTTAGATTCATTAAAAGTGACATAACCTTAAATGGTGATCTTTTGAGATGGAAGTTCAAGATAATGGAACTCTTAAACTTTTAAAGGGTAGCCGACGAAGAGACATAGTGTAAAACCAGGAGCAGGTTTGTGTGGAGGATTGATGTGTGTAACATAAGAACTCAACTACCTGAAGGTCTGAATAATTTTTCTTGAATAATTTGGTGAAATGAATTTGGTTTTTGATTGAGGTGAAAGGTGTAGCGTGTAAGTGGTGTGTGACTATATCTAAGGTTTAGAGATAATAGTCACTGAAGGTGGAATATGCAATCGGAAGGAAAAATACGATGGTTTTTAGGATTGAGATTACATGGGCTCCGATACCATTTTGTGGTCAATGTTTTCCCATAATCAGATACAATACATTCATTAAAATAAATTATGTTACAAAGTATAAATAGGCTTAATCTAATGGACTACTATATTGGGTTATACAAGATGCACATATAAATATGATGCAATGTACACTAATAACATCTTGATCTTGAACATATAACAAATTTCATCTTAATGGCCAAAACAACATAATTGTTTCTACACTAGAGTGGGTAATGGAGAGATAATAATCCTCTTTTTATGACCTTCAATATCAGGATTGTATCTTTCTTTGATAAACCAAGCGTAAGTAGTAGATTCTACCTATCCCTTTGGGCATAAGGAAACCAATTAACAAAGGGGAAAATAAATAAGCAGAAACATTAGAAAAAACAAGAGATGAACATAGTTAAAATAAACTTTGTCTCTAAGCCCTTATTTGATCAAAATAGTTAAAATCTAATTTGATATCTAATCTTTTATTACTAGTAAAAAACGAAATATTGAGTTAAAAACATCAAAGGTTTACTCCTATGTCTAATAAAAAAAGTTTGAAATCTAATCAAATACCAACACATAGTAAAAATAAAGACTTAAACTAAAACAAGAAATGTTATGAAATATGCCTTTTACTCTAAATTACTCCGACATGAACATGGAAATCAACAATAACTAATTCAACCTTGGGTTATTGAAGGTGATTGACATGACAAAAAAGAAGCAAGCTATAGAAATTCCACTTGAGGTATGGACACGACTTGAATGAGAAAGTTTATCGCCTCGCACAGTATACACTTTCCTAGATTCCTCATCTTTCACTTTAATGGTTGAAGAGCCTAAGAAAAAACCAAAACTAGTGAATCATAAATCTTATCTTATTTCGGTATATAAAGATTCGATCAGTGTTACTGTGTGAAAGGTCAGTTTATATGCTAATTTACATAGAATTAGATATAATGGACATAATTTTTTTAGTATAGGTTCACGAGGGATTATAAAGGTTCATGCTACAAAAAGAAACGATACAAAATGGACACGATTTCATAGTTGAAAGAAGTAAAATAAATTGATATGTGATCTATACTTACACTTATGCTCAATCCATCCAATGGTCTTCTTTTCCACATCGTATGTTACCAACTTATCAGTCAATACAACATCTACATATAAAATTTACGTTTCATCACCTTTTGTGTAATAAATATTTATAAATTATCATAAATATTTTTGGTACCAACTTAAAAAATATAATTAGTAGAGATATTTGGAAGAAATAAAAACTATGAATTGTGGCTGACCTCCTAACAAAGTTATCTCTTTCCCATCCTTCGTTTGCAAATTGCTATCTTGAAAACCGATACACCATTCTTGATCCTGATGCAATGTTTTCGTAAATAAAGTAATAAAATGCCTTAAGCATTCAACGACCATACATATGGAAGGGTGATTAAATACCTCAACTTCAAATAGGTATTGATGGGGATAAACTTTCAGAGATAATGAATTTTTGAAGTGAAAAGTGACAACTGGAAAACCCTTCTCAACACTATATAATCATAGGAAAAATACAAAGATACAAATAAAAGTTTCAATATTTGAAAATCTTAATCATATAAAGATGAGATTCAACTATATTTATAGTTAGATCTTCAACAAACACTTACTTTCCAGAGTATTTGTAGCATGTGAACTGTTGATCAACAATGTGACTCTTTAAATTAGGTTGTGCAGCATTTATCTAGGTAAATACATCAACCATGAGAATTATATTAAGAAAATTAATTACACATGAATAACACAAATATTAATGCAAACATGGAAAAGATCACATATACCTTCTTTATCAATTGCTTGTAAGCCAAATCGGGTAAATAAGCTAAGGTTGTACCACTATCAATAATTGTTCCTTGATTGGTTCCAACGCCAAAAAAATCTTTTGGAAGTTGTAAAACATCATCACCTACCTGAATTTCTTTTAATTCAACATTATAATGCTCCCTGTGATGCAGATAAATCATAAGAAACATATATTTCAAGGTAGGACATGTTAGCTAAGGTTTTTCATGTACACTACCAAAGTTGTTAGAGTTAGCCACCACAAAGGGTAGCCTGTTAATTTCAATTATGTTCAGTTATGTAATTTTTTTAGTAGCTGATTTCTTCTATTAATTCTTACATATACATGTATTTTGGTAACGTGTTCATAATCAATATAGAAGATAGGAAATTCAAATCTCTTTATTTATATATATTTCTCTCTCTCTCTCTCTCTCTCTCTCTCTCTCTCTCGTGTTCTTGATTTCAACATCGTATTAGCTTTCTCATCTGTTCTTCCACATCATTTTGATTTTTTTTTTCATTTTCAATTCAATCTCTTCTTCATTTGATTCAATTTTACTTCAATCCATTCATATTACATCTCGATTTGATTTAATGTTTAAATCATATACCAATTCCATTATATCCAATATTGCTGATCTTTCAAACGCTTTCTACCTTGTATAATCTGATAATCCTAACATATTTCTCATTTATAATGTTTTCACTGGAATTTGATTCTCAACTTGGAAACGATTAATGATTATCGTTCTATTTATGAAAAATGAGCTTGCATTCGTTGATGGAACCATTTCTAAGCCACCAATCGATTCGATGTGGAATGCAAGTTGGTACATATTCAATTCTATGGTAATTAGTTGGTTACAAAATTCTCTTCGTCATCACATTGATGAAAGTGTTCTCTTCCTTCGAACTGCTCATGACATCTATAAAAACTTAATCATCGATATGAACAATCTAATGGATCTCTCATTTATCAGATCTGACAACAATTATACTCTTTATTGAAAGGATCTAATGAATTATACACTTACTACATCAAATTGAAGAATAATTGGGATAAACTTCGCATTATCCAAATTACATTTTCAATCATGATGTAATTGATATGAATGTTTTAAATGATCAAACATTTAAATTACTCAAAGAAGTCAATGGAATTCAGTATTACTAAGAAATCGTGTCATTCTAAATCACAATTTCATTGCTTAATTAGTTTTCCATCCAACTTCGAATTCACTAAATCAAAAGAGAGAGGAACCTAAGTATGATGTTTAGATTGTAACCACTGAGTCATCATCAAACAAATCCTAAGAACAATATCAACATCTTCTTCAACTACTCAATCACACCAAATTTCAGTCGTCATTTTCTCATAGCCATGCTTACTCTTCCACCCTTGAAGCTCCACTGCACTTTGATGTTACTTCCTTTTTTTATACTTTGTTGCTAATGTTCATAAGTATTCTGCATTTCTTCAACCACACTTATCCTTTATCATGGACAGTCGGACAGTAAAGTGATTGACCATATGTGTTCTAACAAATGTCCTTTCCAGTCTATGACTAAATTCACAAACAATCAATTAGGCTTCATAATGGTCATAACTTGTTCATTTTACATTGTGGTGATGTTCAAATACATGATTCAATCATCTTGCTTGATGTTTTATATGTTTCATCTTTCAAGTACAATCTTCTCTTTATCACCAACTTCAAATCTAAGTTACAGCTATTTGTCTTGTTCACCTTTGAGAAATACCTCATGTAGGACACATCGTTGAAACATAGTGTAACACTTGGTATCCTTGGTAAAAGAATAAATGATTTGTACCTATTTCAGTACGTTGATCTTTAAACAATGTCTTTCAAATAGTTTTTCTACGTTTACTTCCTTTCCATCATCTCATGTACTCATTTCTAGTTCAAACATTATGTTCCCTTATATGATTTAACCACATCTCTCAAGCTACCATCTATTCCAACTTCCTTTGAGTTATCATAATCATGATATTGATGCATTCTTAACTTGTGACCAAGCTAAAAAATAACATTTTTTCTTTTCATATAGTAATTCTATCTCCAAAGCTCATTTGATCTTGTCTACATCTGTATTTAGAGACCACACAAACATCCTACTCATGATGGTTATAAATATTTCATAACAATCATTTATGAATTTAAAAGACACACATGGATTGATATTTTGAATGATAAGAGTTATGAATTTTTATTTATTGAAGCCTCACTTCACTCGTGAAAACCCAATTTCAAGTAACTATCAAATACGTAAGAACTAATAATGCTAAAGAGCTTGATTAAAGTATTGATAGAGTTACTTTTATACAAAAGAATGGTATACTTTACTAATGATCAACATCTTACACCCCTCAACAAAATTCCCTTGTTGAACTCAAAAATAGGCACATTTTGGAGGTTGCTAGAGCCTTATACTTTTCAATGGATTATTGGTGAAGCTTATTAGGGAGAATATTTTAGAGCATTTGTTAACCCTTTCAAAGATTCTTGCAAACTGCTCTTTATTTGAGGCTTTGTAAACAAAAAAAATAGAATTGAGTTCACTTAAAGCATTTGGTTGTCTTTGCTTTATTTGTTCTGTCCTAATGGAAAGTGATAAGTTCATGCCTATATCTCATCCTTTCATTTTTATTAGCTACTCTTTGGTCAAAAAATCTTATAAAGTTCTAAATCTAGTTACAAAAAAACTTCTTATCTCACAAGAAATCAAATTCTTGGATAATATTGATATTGCATGCAAGAAATCTAATATGATTGTTGTTCCTCCTACTGATACCAAAATTTTCCACAAGAAGAATTATGATAAAGTACAAGAATTCTTTATCAACCAACTTGTTTGCAAAACTATGTATGCAACATGATTGTCTCATCTAATGATAGCCAATTGTGTAATCACACCATAGAAATTTTGTTTATTGGTCCATAATATTATAATTCTATTGTCAATACATTATTCTTTTTCATGTGGAAGCTAATCACTATGATCCGTCCTTTTATCATAAGATAAAGGTATTTTTGAAAGGGAATCTACCATGCAAATTGACCTGAATGCCAATGGTACATGATATATCATCAAACTTCCTATAAGAAAAAAAACCATATGTATACGGATCAGTTTATAAAATGAAGTCCCATGTACATGGTTATGTTGTGGATTATAAAGCTAGTCTCATTGCTAAGGGATTTACACAAAGAGAAAGTATAGACTGCCATGAAACATTCTCAATAGTGGAAAATTCATAATTGGTCATAACATTGTTGCTCTTGTTGTTAACTCAAGCGTGATACACATCAATTTGATGTTAATAACATGTTCCTACATGGTGGCTTGCGTAAGGAGGTTTACATGCAAATTCCATTGGGCCATAAGCCTCATCTTTATCTCTTTTTTATCGACTTCGGACAGTGTGTAGGCCAAACGTTTTGCATTCCTGCAATTTCAATTTTATTCTCTTTGGCCAAATGGCCATTCTCTTTCTCTTAACAGACAAAACGTTCAACAATCATTGTAGCCATTTATGTGGATGATATTTGTGTCACTCGAAATGACTTTGATGAAATCAAAAGTCTTAAAACCTTTTTGAGCAACCAATTTAAAATCAAATATTGGGTTTACTACATTTCTTTCTTGGCATTGAGTTTAACAAAATTAAAGGCAAGGTTATTCATACTAACAAGTTCATTAAGGAGTTTCTATTAGCCTATAATATGATTGATTCCTCATGAGTTACAACTCATCTTACTTCTCAAGTTAAACTTCTTCAAATTATGAATGATCATATCCTAGGTGTTACCATTTAAAAAAAAACCTATTAGCAAACTCAACTTTTTATTGCACACTTGACTTGACTTTTTCTTCTAAAAGCAGTATTTGAGTCGGTTCAAAAAGAATCCATCTCAAGTTGTCTATAAAGATGCATTACATGTTCCCTTAAAGTTATAATCCTTGTTGAGGCGAAATATTGATCTGTGAGACGAGTGTGTTTCAGACATCACTCATATTCCCTTAAAGTGTGATAATATGGCAACAATATACATCCTCTCTTTCATGAGAGACCAAGCAAATAGAAGTATATAGAGCTTGACTGTCATTTGGTGCGAAAAGAAGTTCAAATTGGTTTTATTCGTATATCACATGTTGCAATGATCGTTAATAAGGGGTGTTAGCCAAGCTAAATCATCACATGTTTGTCACGTGCACTACCAAAGTTATTGGAGTTAGTTACCACCAAGGGAAAGTTCATTAATTCCAATTAATTATGCTCTCATAGATAATTCTATTAGTAGCTAATTTTTTTTGTTGTTGTATGTATATTTCTAAGGTAGCTTGTTCAAAATGAATACATAATAAAGAAAATTCAAAACCTCTCTCTCTCTCTCTCTCTCTATATATATATATATATATATATATATATATATATATATATATATATATATGATGGAAGAAATTAAAGGGAACGCTAGTATAGTAAAGGCCTTACAAGAATTTGAATGAGAATTATTGTATCTTAAAAGGACAACTTACGTGTGACTCATTGATGTTGTCTTGACTTTGGGATATACCACTTCTCCGATAGTAAATATGCCGCCTCCTTTAGAGCCATCCAGGCAATGTGAAAAAATCTTTTTAACCTTTTTGGCAGATGCAAGCTGTGAAAGCATAGAAGAATCTGCCTGCCCAAAACCAAGCATTCCGTCTAGTGGTTGTTCTGATGAACCCAACTCTCCAGATTGTTGAGATCCATACCTATCATGCATGGATAATGGAACAAATGGCGATCGGTAAGATCATATGCTAATAATAAACATAAGCTAAGCAGTTCTAATCTTCAAACTTCGTAGAAACACACTACTACATATGGGAAGTGTAGACCCACCCGAATGCTATACTCCCATTCATAGATGTTGTTTGAAGGTCTCCAGAAACTCGATCAAGCTGTACAATATCTCTCACAAAATATCCTGTCGCTGAGCTTCCATCACCATAATTAACAGAATAAGAACAGCGGGTTCCGACCTTACAGTTACCAATGGCACCCTTCAGTATGGAACTGCAAATTCCTTGATCACAACTAACAATTTTTGCAGTTGTGGAAGCCTTTGGATCATACAATGGACGTGATGCCTGGGAATAGTAATGGTACAAGATGTTACTTCGGAAACAAAGAAAACAAAGATCAAAAGAATGAACTGAATGTAAATTAAGTAACTAAACTCATGCTTTAAAGTACATGGAATTAAAAGTTTATAAAAGCACCAAGTAAGAAAAAGAACATACTCCATGGTCACTTTTCCTAGGACATTTTTGACATCCAACACCATTTACCCATAGAAGGTCACTCCCTGTATCAACCTGCACCATATAGTCCTTTCCGGGAGTCCCTATCCGTATCTTAGAAAAATAAAGGCTACATAAAGACACAAACAAACAATATAAACTTTCATGGCATGAATGCTATACAATACTATACTATACTATATTATATTATATTATATTATATATATATATATATATATATATATATATATATATATATATATATTTTGGCGGATCTAGAACTAAATATAACTGGGCTCCATTTTCATAAAAAAATATATAAAAGCATAAAATTCAATTTTTTGGATTTTTCAAAAATAAATGTCAATTGGGGCAATTTTATGTGCAAATCCGTGTTAAGAAGGGTGTTTTGGGTAAAAATATGATTTTGAAAGGGCTTATTAGTAACAAATATATATATATATATATATATATATATATATATATATATATATATATATATATATATATATATATATATATATATATATATATTGTCTTGATGGCATTCCTTAATGTACAAGAGAAAGAACATATTTTATTTTTCTTATCACAAAGCCAGAAAATAGGACCAGAAATTCCAAAAGGATCACAAACACATTCATCTTCCATAGGTGAGTATGCAGGAACTGAATCTAGCCATATTTGTCATGGAAACAACGACTACAGGAACAACACTGAGCAATCAACAAAAAACAATCTTGAATACATAAATGTATATATTAAGAGCGAGAGAACTAACGCTGCTGAGGTAGGGTTACTGTCGCCACCTATGGGGAGGTGGACGGCTGAGAGAATCCTCCGATGACGTTGGGAATCATGAGCTTTGAACTCAGTTAAAAGCTTCTTGTTGCCAGCAAATTTATGCTGAACCTGGAAGACGACATTGGCTGATCCCAGCAAACACAGTTGAAGAAGAACAAACCCAATAGCCAAAACAATAAATTCTCCTTTATTCAGTTCCATTTTCTACGAATGGAAATGTATATTTGGTTCAGATGAGTCTCTTGAGGGTTAAATAAATGAACAAGTGTATATTGCCATGTTTTATAAATGATGGTTACTTGGAGGGAAGAAGAATGTGAGGACAAGAAAATTAACCCACCTCGGCTTAGCCGCTAATAAAGAATCAAAGCCAAATTAGAGGCAGTTCTGACAACAAACAAATAAATTATTATCTTTGTGCGTGTTCACATTGCTTGATACTGACCGATTCCTCATCCAACTAGTTTATATTTTCACTGGGGTAATTCTATATACACGAACAAAAATCTAAATGTACGATGATTTGATTGATTATGTTTATTTAGTCAAATTTTATTTTTAAATTTAAACAAACTGTTTATATAATATGTATTTTCATTTATCACCCTTCTGTTTAACTATGTAGTTTAAAATTCACCTTTTACTCGTTTAAAATCTATTCTTCACATCCATTATTTAAATATCATTAATATAATAGTATACGGGGAAATGACTTTTTTTTTTCTTGTGTGCAACTAACGATGAAGTTCTTACAGGGGATTTCTAAATGTGTTTTGCACGAATGGAATGATTGATTATATTCAATGTAGTCAAATTTATCAAAAATTTCAACAAACTATATTTTTATTTATAGCTTTTTTATTTGTATACGTATTTAAAAAAAAAATTCGTTGGATTTCCCGTGTTAGAAAGAAAACACTAATTTTATAATGGTTTTATGACGCTTCAATATTTACATAATTTTTAACGTATGCAAGTGTTATTTTCTTTTAACGCTAATTGAGTTATAATACGTTAATTGAGTTTGTAAAAGTTAATTTTAAACACTACTTGAGTTTTTAACCACCAACTCTAAATGTTGATTTTTTAAAACACTAGTTAATTTTAAACACTAATTGAGTTTTTAAACACTAATTTTTAAATGTTGATTGAGTTTACAAATGAATTTTATTAATACTATTATAGGTTAAAAATAATGTATATATTTTTTTTAATATTATCATTAACGTCAGTGGCGGACGCGGACTGTTTTAATAGAGGTGTCTCTCGTACCTCAAACCGGTGCACCTAATAGAAAAAACCAATTTTTTTTTTTACATTGTGTGCCGGAAATTAAGCAGTGGTACGGGACCACTAATGCTCCACTAAGGTCCGCCACTGATTAATATATTAACATAATTCTAATAGCATATTTCTAATAGACTAGGTTAATATAATGAATTTTTAAAAGTCGGGAAAAGTATAAGATGAAAGATAAACATTGTATATAAATAAAGCGATTAATTAGAATTTATATAATAACATTTTTACAAACGATTGTGACATATTGCCGGGTTTTCAAACTTGAAGGCACAAATACCAAAACAATTACGCGCCTTCTTTTCGTGCGAATATGAGGACCCTATTTTTCTATATGTTAATATTATCATAAATAAAGATAAAATGACAAGGTTTAAAAGTTAAATGTACAATATATATTATTGTTATAAGTCATAAGGTTTTAAATATAGGTAATTGACAATTAAAATGGATTGTGGACGAACAAGAAAGATTTCGAAGTTAAAAGGGCCTCTCTCTCTCTCTCTCTCTCTCTATATATATATATATATATATATATATATATATATATATATATATATATATATATATACTAGTTTATAACCCGTGGGAACCACTTTTATAAAATTAATCAAACTTTTATAGTAAAAACTCAAAATTATTAATAAGTTATTTTAAATAAATTATTAATTTAAGAGATATTTTTTATTAGTTATGTGAAATTATAATCATTGATTCAAATAAATATATATAATTAATTTTTAATATATATTAGATATTTTTTATTTGTGAATTAATGAAAACAATAATTTTAAATTTTAAATTTAAAATAGAATCACATTAATGAGGAGGTCTAATAAATTTAAAATGGAAAACTAATAAATTGACAAGTGGCAACACATTAATTAAAATGTCTAATATGGTGACACATGGCAAAAGAGCTACTCTTTTATTAGTGTGTGTGTGTATATATATATATATATATATATATATATATATATATATATATATATATATATATATATATATATATATATATATACTATCTTATAAAAGAAATATAACTATTTCTAAAAATAGATTGATTATAATAATAATATTTTTTTAAGACGTCCAAATGATGAAGCTGATAGTACAAGTAACAATTAATAAAATAATATTAAATTTTAACCACGTTTTGAATTCAAATATTCCTCATCAAATCTCCTTATATTTCTCAACAATTTGATATGGTTCCCTCAAATCCCGGATTCATTCAAATTTTGAACCCTTTTAGATATTCTTAAATTTAGCATGTTGATTCAAATATCTCTCTCATCGCATATACCTCTTTGTTCCCTCCCCTGCTATAAAGCCCACCGTCCAGGAACATAAAATGACTTCATATCCCGTCTTCCACTATCCCCAACCACCGGTTCTATGACACCGCTTTCTGACATCTTTCCTTCCAAAAACGACTTCACCACAAGAACCCTAAATTACTTTTGGAAGCTCTCCCTCTTCTCATTCTCTATCTTTTTTCTCTCAACTGGCATTTAGAGTTTTGATTTGTCATATGTGACGCCGTCCACCGCGGCCATGACATTTTTTGATCGTTTTTACACCGTCGCTTCCAGTCAAACCTAACCATTCCCAAATTTCGGCCTAATCGATACACACTTTTGTTGTTTTCATGGTTATGCCTTCAACCACCCAACACCATGGTTTCCAACATATTCAGGTACTAGGTGTGAGACCCATGTATTACATGAGTTTATTTAAAAAAAATGTGAAATTTTAAAAATTTGAAAATTTTGAATTTGTAAGAAAAATAAGAAATTTTTTGAATTATTAAAATTAATAAGGTTTTAATGTATTGAATACATTACATATATATACTATTTTTAATAAATACCTTACATATATATTACCTTACATATTAAATGTGAAATTTTAATTTAATAAAATGAAAAATACAATAAAATGACAAATGAAAAATAGAAAATTTAAAAATTCTACAAAATGTCATGTGTCGAAATAAATGAGAAGATGACATGTGGCAAAAAAAAAACCTTCATTTATTAGAGTAGATATTTCTAGACTATACATTTATGTACAATCTTTATTGCAATTTTGAAATATTTTAAATAAATACTTAGTTTTTGACCGACTTCGATTTTCTAAACATCGAGGTTCAATTTTGTGGAAAGATCTATGTTTGATCTTTTTCATTTTCATGTTTATTGTATCATTTTCCGAATTGAGGATGTTATTACGAAGCTCAAAATCTAGAAGAAAAAATGAGCAATGGGTGACATTCATATTAAAAATAAGGGAGATAATCATTGCCAAAAGGAAAGTGTTCACTAAAATAAATATATTTGACGTCTGCGGAAAGAAAGCTAATCATCTATTGAAACTAATCGACGACAGTGAAAAAAAAACTAGCCGTCATATCCAAATTTATAGCATAAAAGTCCAAAGTTAGTAATAAAATCATAAAGAAGACAAACTTTAAGTTTTTTTTTACATAATATTGTTTCTGCTAGGGACACAAAAGTATTAGTGAAGCCTAACGAAAATTTAAAAGGTGATGAAGTTTATACATCAAATGTGGTGTATAAAGAAGTGTTGCACGATTAATAATATATAATTAGTCATGTGTTATTACAAATTTTCATATTTTGTGTATTCTTATAATTCTTTATTTTTGTTTGAATGGCTTAAACATTTCATATTTTATGTCGTCTTGACCAGTTTGTTTTTATCGGTTATTTGATGTATCATGTAACAATAACACCATAATTTGATTATTTTGTCTTCGACATGTACTTTCTTTTGTAACATAACATTTCTGTAGAGGAAACATATCACCGAAAGCATTTACACGCCCTGCCGCTTTGCGCGGGTACACTACTAGTATATATATATATATATATATATATATATATATATATATATATATATATATATATTATTGTTATAGGTTATAAGGTTTTAAATAAAAATAATTGATAAATAAAATGGATTAGATATACATCAAGGTAAAACTTAGATTTGGCAATGAGTCGATATGGGTTGGATTCGGGTTCAACTTATTTATTAATTGGATTGAAGTTTTCAACCTAACTCAACCTGTTTATTTAAATTGGTTGATATTTCCAATCGAACCCAAACTTTTAGATAAATGAGTTGTTATCGGGTTGACTTGTTTATATAGTTTACGACCCAACCTACTACATAAATTGGTTAAACTCGAGTTAACACATTTAAAATAAATAAAGCAACTAAAGATTATACCACTTAAATTAATTCCAAACGTATATAAAATTTTAAAATATAACAAAAGCACACTCATAATTAACAAATACATATAAATTGTTCAAATAACATTAAAAGTATTTAATTTGAAAATGATTTCGGAGAGTAACTATTATTATTATTGCTAAGAAAAATAATGAGAATTAGGATTGCATTTTTTAAAACATAAGTAATGATACAACATTATAATTTTTAAATTAATAGTTTAATTAATATATGATAATATTCAAATAATTATTAAATTAAATATATATTAAATTTAAATGGATTGGCGGGTTGAAAACGGGTGATAATTTTCTAAACCAACCAAACCTATTTAATTAATGGGTATACATGTTGACCTATTTAACTATTTAACTTAAATGAGTTGAATATCTAAACTCCACTCGCTAATTTTAAGTTGGGTTCGAATTAATCTATTTTTACCACTCTAACAAAACTACCTTTTGCGATACGCCACTCTGGGGATTCTAAACACACCATGGTCGAAAACAATTGTATATTTACAATGGTCAAAACCACCCTCAATCAAACCAAATAAAATAAAATAAATACTATAAAAAATGCAAATAGTCGTCCATCCTAACGTCAACTTTTCTATTCTTTTTGACACAATTAAATATATTTTTTATTTTTATTTTGATTTAGACTAAATGAGTTCTATATCAATGTTTATAATTGTAATTTTAGTTTTCAATAATTATTACATATATTTTCCTTTGTATTTATTTATGTTATAATCTTTTAAAAATATTTGTTATAATATTTTTTGCCATGGTGGTACTATTGTATTATGATGTTTTCTATCATGATGGTACCATTTTTTTTGCTATTTATTTATATCATTATATTTTCAAGAGTTTTAAAATTATATTGTTTGAATTGTTTATTTAATTTTTATGATTCTAAATTTCTAACAAACACTTTTAAGTATTTTAATTTTTTGATAGAAAAACTTTATGTTTGTTTATCAAATTAGATAAGAACTGGAATATCTTTTTCCTAACGGTATAATTATATATCTATCACTCAATAAACTTGAATATTCAAGTTCCGTTTAGAATATATAATATACATAGATTAGAATGTATGTTTATCTTTACCGTTTAAAAAAAATAAATAAAAACTTTATAATGTTATTGTATATAGGAATACCCTTTCATTGGGTACCAGGTTTCCAACTTCGCATGTGTTCACATTGATTGATATTGACCTCACTTTTTTATTTTATGTCATGATTGGAATTTGATGATATATACGTCCCTAACTTCTACATGGATATCCATGTACTATATAGTAAAATTATAAAAATCGTCTCTCGTGTAGGTGTCAAAATACATGTTCAATCTCCATTTTAAAAAAAAATTAACTCGTATCGTCCATGAGTTGCCTTTTCCTTACACGGTTAGCCCCTATCGTCGTTAGCCGTTAATGGTTGCCGTTAAATTGTCGCACGTGACTTGCACGCTTGCTAGAATCGTCCCTCGTTTATTTAAAATTTACACGTTTCATCCCTCGTTTGTTTAAAATAACTATATTACTCTCACTATTTCATTTTTAATTTAATTATAATTTATTTTGTGTTTATCACAAATTAGATTACACCCCCTTCCCACCTACCCTAAAATTCTAACTCAATATATTTTTGTCTCTCTTTTTTTCTCTAAGATCAACTCCTAAAAAGCTCTAACATTATAACTACTGTCGGATCATTAAGTGTTGTATACGGTAACCTCATCAGAGCAAAGAAATAGAAAACACACATACCTTATATGTGTGTGCTTGTGTGATGCCAAGATAGAGGAAAAGAGAGTCGAATATCTATATTCCAATAACAAATTCATTCGGATATGTGATTTAGGGTATGCTAACAACAACTCCCTTTGCCGCTATCCTCTCTTATCTTCTCTGTTTGAATATGTGATTTAGGGTACACCATTAACAACCCATTTATATCAAGATTTCACATCTACACTCCATTCAAGGATCTATATTCTGACAACTCTTTTCTCTTCTTCGGTGGTGACAAGCGGTGGTTGCAAGAGTTCAGAAAGAAGATAGGACACGAATCTTGGGTTTCGATTCTACATATCACTCCATTTGGATTTTACATCGATGTTGGCATTTCATGATTAATTTTAAGGTTGGGGACTTCATCTTGAAAACCAGTGACGATTAAAGATTTTAGATTAGGATTTGGTGTTGATTATATGTTTCAGATTATGGTTCTAGTATCAGATTTAGGTTTGACTTTAGATTTTCGTTCTAGTATCAAATTGGTGGTGCGTGATGGTGGTTGTAGGAGGTGCCGGCGATGAAAGGATATGGTCGTTGGCGATGATAGGAGGTGGTTACCCGGATTGACAAAGAGGATATGGAAGAGAGAGAGAGAGAGAGAGAGAGAGAGAGAGAAAGAGTGTGTGAGAGAGAGAGAGATGAAAATGGTATAAGTTTTAAAATTTATAATTAATCTAGTTTAATTTATGAATTATAAATAAATGAAAAATAAATAGAAAAGGGAAATATAGTCTTTTATAAAGAAAAGGGGGACTGAAATGATAAATTTAAGAGAAACAAGGGACTAAACGTGCATTTGTGGCACTTAAACAGAAACCAATAACGGCTAACGATGATAGAGACTAACTTTGCAAGGAAATGGAAACCTAGGGAAGGTTCGAGTTAATTTTTTAAAATTGAGACCGAACGTGGCTTTTGGTACCTTCACGAGGGACGATTCGTATAATTTAGGGGGAGTTTGATAACGGTCTGATCAGGTTAGATCAAAGGTTTTTATCTGACTCGGTCAGATAAGCTTGTTTGATTTGGGCTATTTTTACGTTTGACTCGATCATACAGGTCTTACTCGGTCAGTGGAAAAAAACTTGCTGACTGAGTCATAATTCATTTATGCCCTTCGTCCAGCAAAATCACATACCCGTCTTCTATATCGCCTCCATTGACATCTTAGACACTTCTCTCACTGTAACGCCTGTGTTTCTGGGCTTGCCATTTTTAGCAATGTAATAGTCTAGGTTAACCTTTGTAACCCAATTTGAAATAATAAAAATGTATTATTTGTGAATTTTGTGAATTATGTGAGTTATGTGTTTATTTGCTTAATTATGTGATATAATTGAATTAAGAATAAAATGAGCGTCAAAATTTAAGTGTAAAATAAACTTGATATCTTTGGATAATGTTGTAGTAGTTGAAACTAGGTTTCCGAATATATATAGAACGCCCAAATCTGACTTCGTATGAGGAAGTTATGATTTTCTGAAGTTTTGACTGGGCAGTATGCAGCCCGAATACTCGATTTGAGATCGAGCGGTTTTTAGCCGAAATAATCTAAACGAGAATCGAAGATCTCGTTGTTAGTAGCGAAACGATGAAAAGTTAGGCGAGAACGGACGTCGGATGAAGAAGTTATGAATTTATAACGAAGTTTTTCTGTCTCGGCCTTCTAAAAATAAATAATAAAAATAAATTCAAAGTTAGCCGACAGAGTCTAAATGAAAGTTGTAGAGCGTAGTCTCACCTTCGCGTGGATATAAAGAACGTCGAAAACGGAGTTCGTATGAAGGAGATATGAATTTTTGAAGTTGATTAAATATTAAATATTTATTTTTAATTAAACCTCCGATATTATCCGAAGAGGAGTCAGCCGACCTATCCGAAGTACGCCCCGCGTACTGTGACAACCCGATATTTCAACTCTTTGTAATGACCTAAAAAGTCAAGTATTGTAACCACTTTTGAATTAATAAAATTAACTTTGATAATAAAATGTCCAAAAAGTTCTATTTTAATTCCCTCTATGTTTAAATGTCATTAAACTGGGATCTTACGTAAAAAGAACGCCCAAATTCGACTTCGTATATTGAAGTTAAGATTTTTCCAAGTTCGGCTTAGCAACAGACAGCTAAAAACTCGAATCGGAGATCGAGCGACTTTTGGCCGGAATGACCTAAACGAGAATCGAAGGTCTCGACAATGGTATTTCAGCGGTGAAAAGTCTGACAAAAACCGACGTCAGATAAAGAAGTTATGAATTTTTAAAGAAATTCGTTAATCACGTCATTTTATAATTAAATAATAAAAATAATTTCGGAATTTGCCAACGGAGTCTAAACGAAAGTTGTAGAGCGTAGTCTCACCTTCGCGTGGATATAAGGACCATCGAAAACGGAGTTTGTATGAAGGAGATATGATTTTTTGAAGTTTATTAAATAAATTATATATAAAATTAATTAAAAAATCCGGTAATATCCGAGGGAGGAGTCAGCGTCCTCATCCGAGTTATGCGCTGCGTACCCGAGGGCCTTGGTCTCGGTCCGTCCACGTCGCCCCTATGCAAAGCTACCGACCCGCCCCATCCGACCCGATCCGTCCCATCCGAAGCCGAGGCAGTCGAGGACTCGGTCATGCATGACGTACGCGTACGCGCTGCGTACGCCCCGCGTACCGAGGCTTCTCAGACCCCTATAAATAGAATGCGAGGGTTTCCAGAAAAATTGCTCATTTCTTCTCATTTCTCTTGCGTTTTGCCTCGTTTTCCGTGCCCGTTCAAACCCGAAGCCCTGGTCTGTTTGCTCAAGTCCCGAAGGTCGATTTTACTCCCGAGATTCCCGAGAATCCCGAGAAAAATCCGTTTCCCGAGACGAAACTCTGCCCGGTTTTCCATCTCGCTATCTTCAAACTTTCAAGTGAGTTCATACCCCTAATCAATATTTTAAATGCTTTAATGGGGGGGGGGGGGGGGGGGAATACAAGTAGAAACAAACATGTTATTTAATCATTGATATGTATTTTATAACTGTGTTTGTCATTTAACATATTTCACATGCTACAAAATGTGATGCATGAAATGGTTTTACATCTTAAAAACACATTGTTACCAAATGTTTTACCTTTGAAATGTTTATTAAAATGACATCAAGTCATTGTTAATTATTGTTCAAAACCCATAGATGTCTTACAAAAAACCATTTTTCATTCTTGAACTAAACTATGCATATACACTTATATTCTTATATATGTATTGATGTTATAGCGTACATCTTTCATTTAGTTTCCCACACTCTTGAGTAGTAAGAGTGTACAAACCTACATGATCATCCAATTATATTACAGTAGATTATCATAGGGATAATTTGAAGATATCAAACATTACTTCTATTACAAGGAATCACACAAGAGTCAGTTCATTCATGAGTTCTTACAAGAACCTTACCTGATACATGAGTACCTTCACATATGCTTACATGATACATGAACACATTACAAGAGTACCTTTACGTAGATACCTTTACCTGTGTATACTTGTTTATAGTGAATATTTGTATCTCAAATTGCGAGGATGATTTATTAGTACCTTCTGTGTAAATCTTCCTGCCTATCCCACAGTACCTCGGGATATCTAAGACAGGACCCTATCCCACAGTACCTCGGGATACCTAGATGGGCCTCTATCCCACAGTACCTCGGGATATACGTACGGGACTAACCATTCCGGAACCCATCTGTTAGCAATAGTGGGTGATGAACATCTACGGATGCCTACGGTTATTACTTATACTAGGAGTACGTTTACGGGGACTAACCCTTCCCTCGCCCTGCTGCTGCTACAGAGGACAATTGGACAATCTTCGGATGTTCATTAGGTTATATAAAGCACATGTTAGCACCAGTACCTCCGGCTAACATTTACTTTATTACGTATTTCCTATTACTTTATTTTGTGATACCTTTCACATAAACGATGAGTTAGACTAGGCACTTTTAGTACTAGTCAATACAAAAACTACACTTCATACTTACAAAACATTCGGGTCTTGGTAGAAGACTACACTTCATACATACAGAACATTCGGGTCTTGGTAGAAGACTACATTTCATACTTATAGAAAATAAGGGTTTTCTAGGGATTTCATACTTACCTCAACATTTTCATTTAAAAGTTTACATGGCTTTCATAACAGATTTTCACAAACAAGGCAATGGCACTTATATACTTATAAATTCACCAGCTTAAAGCTGATACTCGCTTTCAAAATAACTTGTATTCTCAGGTCATCAGTAGACAGGTACGGAGGCCAGGTTTTGAGAAGTCGGAGCAGACAAGTCTCGTCTTTTATTTTGATTGTATATTTTTGGTGTCTTATTACAATGAAAGAACACACATGTATTAAACTTTACTTATAATGCAATGGATGATGTTGTTGCTTGTTTATTATATTACACTGTTTGTGATACTGTACATGACGTCCTCCACCCCTGAACGTTTCCGCCGTTCGTGGTTTTGGGGTGTGACACGTACTGATGTACGCCCAGCGTACAGCGAAGGATGACGAAACCAGCACTCGAGTACCTCCGATGACGTAAGTGCTTACGATCCGAGGCGTACGCCCCGCGTAGCCTCGTACGCCCCGCGTACGTGCGAGGGTTCAGCTCCTATAAAAGGGGATCCGAAGGCAGCCTTACTTCTTTTACAATTTCTTCCTTCTCTCTCTAGTCTTTGCCTCGTTTGGCGTGCCGTTTGTACCCCAAAGCCCCGGTATTATTCCCGAGCCCCGAAGCAAGTTCCGAAGTCCCGAGGATCTCGAGAAGTGAGATTTCCGAGCCGAAGCCCTGCCCGCGAGGAGCCCGGTTTTTGTGAAGATTTTCCAGATCTACGGAGAAACACTACTTCTGCAAGCCGTAGTGCTGCCCGATCGTCTTCCGATCAGGTGAGTGTGTAGTTATTTTCATTCCAACGCAATATTATGAAGTACTCTATATAAAATACGTGCTATGTGTATATATTTTGCTGTTATATGTGTGAATGTATATTCACTCTCTTCTATCTCATAGATCTGATATATTCTCTATGAAATATGTGTTATGTGTGTATGCATCATCTATTATGTGGAATATGTATTGATTAAAGCATGCTATACAGGTTTTTAAACAATGTATAAAAATGTATATTTTTATCTACTAATATGTTGGGTAGAACATGGGTAGATAATTGGTGTGAAATAAACAGATGAGAGGCCTCGGTGTTATTGGTGTTATTCTAGTCATTCAGCAGAGTATGGATGACGACCATGGACTATTCTAGACTGTCCTGTGGAACACTAGCAGGCTCATTACCTGTAGGTGTTGTGAACGACGTGTTCACCGGTGTACTCTATCCCCCACATGGTTGCCTTTAGGATACTTATTGTTGAGGAAGCCCCTCTGCAGTAATGTCCGTCCTGATGAAAATCCTGAATTAGGTTCCTTATAATAGATGTTATTTTAGGGATGTAAAGTGAGGATAACGGGAATGGGTAATCGGGTTTATTGTGGATTGTTGAAATTAAATATAATTATTGTGGGTTGAAAACCCTATATGCTCACCAGGCTCCCAAGCCTGACCCACTCAGTTTATTTGTATTACAGGAAGTGGCGCAAGAGCTTAAGATGGGCGAATCATCAAGTTGTTTTGTTTACAAGTCTGTATATGTATATATTTGTTGAATGACTTGTAATGTTATCGTTTATGCTTTATGATCTGTATCGGAACATGACATCCCGACTTTTGATTATGAAATGAAATCATATTTATATATGAAATGTTTTGATAAATATCTATTTTATCATGTTTTGTTTTTGGGAACAAATTCCGCATCTCTTTTAAAATTAAAAGGATTTACTCTGAAAATGTTTAAAAAACATAAATGAAAATGGTCTTTTCTGGCCGAGATTTTGGGGATGTCACAGTTGGTATCAGAACATTAGTTTAAGCGAACTAGGAATTTGTAGGATTTCTAGACTTAAACTTAGAATGCTAAGTCGAATTTTGAGATGTGTGTCTATTGGATTTTAGACACGAGCACTAGTTTATTTTAGGAAAGTTGCCTAAAATGCTTTTATGTGCTAAATGTTATATGTTGCCATATATGATATTATTTGTTCGGATCTACGGTTTGTTGCCAACCGGATCTGAAGGTTTATGTGTTTAGGATTCTAAGCGTATGTATACGATATTAGAACTAGCATGTAATTGTTTGGAGAATAAGGATGATTTGAATATCTTATCGTGAAAGAGGATCTAATTTCACCTTATTCGGTGTATAGATCAAAAATGGTGAGAACAAGAAGCAGAATTGGAAATGCTAATGAAAACAGGAATCAACCGCCTGTAATTCAACAAGTACCTGTTGTAGCTGCTGCACCTGAGCCGATAACAATGACTGGTGTACAAATGATGATTCAAACGATGTTGGATCGTCAGATGGAAGAAACGAGACGTCTGCTTAGGCAGAATCGTGAAGAACCGTCAATTCAAGTAGAAGAGCCCGAGGAGAATGGAGGGCAATCTGAAGGAGAAAACTTTAGTGGGATCATTGGTCAAGACAACCCACCAATGGTTCGACGCAACAACCAGTATGGAGGAAATGATGGGCGTGGGTGCAAGTACAAGGATTTCCTGGCGTCCAAACCACCATGTCTATCTGGAAGCCCGACGCCGGTGCAAGTTATGGACTGGGTCTCCGAAATGGGGACTATGTTTGAAAGTTGCGAATGCAGCAACAGGCAGAAGACCGCTCTTGCGATCCCTCTGCTAAAATCTGGCGTGTTGAGTTGGTGGAAGCTGTTAGCTGACTCTATGCCCAAGGGAGAAGCAAGCAAAATGTCTTGGGAAGACTTTGTGGAACAACTGAAACTGCAATACTGCTCCGAGTAGGACCTTCTGGAAATCAGTAATGAGTTTCAGAATTTGAAGAAAGGGAAATTGAGCGTTACTGAATACGCTGCAAGTTTCACAGAAAAGATGAAGTTTATCCCATATTTTGTGCCTACAGAACTCTCTAAGGTCAAAAAGTTTTCCCTTGGACTACCAGCGGACTATGGTCCAATGGTTAAGCAAGCAACCACATTGAAAGCCGCCATCTGGGCTGCTAGAAATGTTGAGACCCAGATCAGGGAAAAAGGTCTGGAAAGGTCAGAGGTTGGTGAGAAGAGGAAAATTGATGGATTTTCAGGGTCTAGCAAGAAAAGTAAATTCTCGAAGTCTAGTTCGAAGGGAAGTGGAGGAAAGGTAGAGGCGAAATGGTGCGACAAGTGCAAGAAGAAGCATCATGGGAAGTGTGGCGGGGAAACCACATGCTTCAAATGTGGAAAGCTAGGGCATTATGCCAACGACTGCACCTTCATCAAGAATGTTTGTTATGGTTGTGGTGAGGAGGGGCACATCTCAAGGGATTGTCTGAAAAAGAAGGAAGCAGCAAGACCCAACATTCCGCCAAAGCCAAAGGCGAGAGCATTCCAGATGACACTGGAAGCTGCTAAAGATGAAGCTGATGTCGCTTCAGGTACCTTTCTCGTTAACAAATTGCCTGCCCAAATTTTATTTGATTCTGGAGCCAACTACTCCTTTATATCGCATGAATTTGGTAGAAAACTAGCTTTGCCTGTTGATAGACTAGATAATGCCTTATTAGTCGAAGTTGCTAGTGGCAAGTTTGTACCTGTTAGCCATCGTATGAAAAACATCTTAATTGATCTGAATGGGAATAAGTTCCACGAGGAATTATTGCCTATCGAACTTAACGGTTTCGACATCGTTTTGGGAATGGATTGGCTTAGCGCCAATGATGCCGAAATTTTATGCAAAAAGAAAATAGTGAAAGTGAACCCGCCTGGGAAGAAATCGTTTATGGTGTATGGAGATAAACGCAGAGTAAATTCTGGAATCATTTCTCTAATGAAAGCCAGAAAATGTTTGACCAAGGGGTGTACATCATACTTAGCATTCGTGATCGACGCTAAGAAGGAAAAGAAGGTGATACAAAATATTCCTGTTGTGTGTGATTATCCGGAAGTATTTCCCGAAGATCTTCCTGGATTACCGCCTGATCGACAAGTAGAATTTCGTATCGACTTGTTGCCCGGAACAACGACAATTGCAAAAGCACCTTATCGATTAGCACCGACGGAGATGAAGGAGTTGATGATGCAACTTTAGGATTTATTGGACAAAGGTTTCATTAGACCTAGTTCATCACCCTGGGGAGCTCCGGTGTTATTCGTAAAGAAGAAAGATGGAAGCATGAGGATGTGCATTGATTACCGAGAGCTGAACAAGGCAACAATAAAGAATAGATATCCGTTGCCAAGGATTGATGACCTGTTTGATCAATTGCAAGGTTCGAGCTATTTCTCGAAGTTCGATCTAAGGTCAGGATATCATCAGCTGAAAGTAAGAGAGCAGGATATAGAGAAGACTGCATTCAGAACGCGATATGGACACTACGAGTTTTTGGTTATGTCTTTTGGACTAACCAATGCTCCAGCAGCATTCATGGATTTAATGAACAGAGTTTGTAATCCGTTCCTAGATAAATCTGTGATAGTGTTCATAGATGACATTCTGATTTATTCGAAAAGCCAAGAGGAGCATGGCAGACACTTGCGAGAAGTGTTAGAAGTCTTGAAGAAGGAGAAGTTGTATGCTAAGTTCTCCAAATGTGATTTTTGGATTCGAGAAGTCCAATTCTTGGGTCACGTGGTCAACCAAGAAGGTATAATGGTTGATCCAACAAAGATTGAAGCTGTAATGAAGTGGGAACAACCAAAAAGTCCCACGGAGATCAGAAGCTTTTTAGGATTAGCCAGATGTTACCGAAGGTTTATCCAAGGCTTTTCTTCGATCGCTAGTCCATTAACAGCTTTGACCCACAAAGGAGCTACTTATGCTTGGAGTGATAAGCATAAAGAAGCATTCGAGAAGCTAAAGAAGAAACTATGCGAGGCACCGATACTTTCTCTACCCGATGGAGTTGAAGACTTCGCTATTTATAGCGATGCGTCAGGGGTTGGATTGGGTTGTGTTTTGACCCAAAGAGAAAAGGTGATAGCATATGCGTCTCGACAGCTGAAAGAGCATGAAAAGAACTACCCGACTCATGATTTGGAGTTGGCAGCGGTAGTTTTCGCTCTGAAAATATGGAGGCATTACCTCTATGGCACGAAGTGCAAACTTTTCACTGATCATAAGAGTCTCCAACATCTCTTTGGTCAGAAAGAATTGAATATGAGGCAACGACGCTGGCTGGAATTACTTAAAGACTACAACTGTGAGATACTTTACCCCCCCGGTAAAGCCAATGTTGTTGCTGATGCTCTTAGTCGGAAAGCCAATCTTGAAAAGAAAAGACCAAGAGCGTTGAGAATTGAAGTTGTCTCGACTATTTTGGAAAGTATAAAGAAAGCTCAAAGCGAAGCTTCTGAGAAGAATGACCGGAAGGAGGAACGTTTGGGCAAAACGTTGGTGTTCGGTGTAAACAGTCACGAACTGAAGGTGTTCCAAGATCGGATTTGGATACCTAAGACAGGAGGAGTCAGAGATCTTCTGATGGAAGAAGCTTACAAAACCATGTACTCGATTCATCCCGGTAGCACTAAAATGTATAGGGACCTGAAACCCTATTATTGGTGGCCGACGATGAAGCTCGACATCGCGAAGTATGTGGCAGAGTGTGTGACCTGTGCAAGAGTCAAGGCACAACATCAGAAACCATACAGGAGTTTAGAACCATTACCTGTGCCTATGGGTAAGTGGGAAGACATTGCTATGGATTTTGTCACTAAACTACCCAGAACAAAAAGTGGTCACGACATGATTTGGGTGGTCGTTGATCGATTCACTAAGAGTGCGCATTTCATAGCAGCCAACGAGAAATGGTCTATGGAAAAGCTTGCGAATTCTTACGTGAAGGAAATTGTGAGGCTTCACGGTGTTCCGCTAATGATTGTGTCGGATCGTGATAGCCGTTTCACCTCACGATTTTGGAAAAGTCTACAAGAGGAATTGGGTACCAAGTTGTGTTTCAGTACGCGCTTACCATCCGCATACTGATGGTCAGAGCGAAAGAACGATACAAACACTTGAAGATATGCTGAGAGCGTGTACCTTGGAATTTCTAGGTAATTGGGATGAACATTTACCTTTGGTAGAATTTTCCTATAATAATAGTTTTCACTCAAGCATAAAGATGGCACCTTATCAAGCATTGTATGGACAGAAGTGTCGTACGCCGTCTTGTTGGCTTGAGGCTGGGGAAAAGCAGTTTATGGGACCGGAGATAGTCCATCAAACTGCTGAAAAGTTGAAAATAATTAGGGAGAGAATGTTAGCAGCTCAGGACCGTCAAAAGAGCTATGCTGACAAAAAGAGAAGACCGATGACTTTTGAAGTTGGAGATTCGGTTTTGCTTAAAGTCTCGCCGTGGAAGGGACTTATAAGATTTGGTAAAAGGGGAAAGTTAAGTCCAAGGTTTATTGGACCGTTTAAAGTTCTTTAGAGAATTGGGAACCAAGCTTACAAGCTCGAACTACCAGAAGAACTGAATGGAATTCATAACACTTTTCATGTGTGTTATTTGAGGAAGTTCACGGGAGATGTTCCCGACATAATTCCACTTTTGGAGTTGAGGATCGATGAGAACAAAAGGTTGATTGAAGAACCAGAGGCAATCGTTGACTGAAAGACTAAGAAATTGCGACGTAAAATGGTTGAATTAGTGCTTTTCCACCGAATCTCACCTGGGAAACGGAGAGTGACATGATGAGTCGCTACCCGCAGTTGTTTGTTGATGTGTGATTCCGGGGACAAAATCATTCTAATGTGGAGAGAATTGTAACGCCTGTGTTTCTGGGCTTGCCATTTTTAGCAATGTAATAGTCTAGGTTAACCTTTGTAACCCAATTTGAAATAATAAAAATGTATTATTTGTGAATTTTGTGAATTATGTGAGTTATGTGTTTATTTGCTTAATTATGCGATATAATTGAATTAAGAATAAAATGAGCGTCAAAATTTAAGTGTAAAATAAACTTGATATCTTTAGATAATGTTGTAGTAGTTGAAACGAGGTTTCTGAATATATATAGAACGCCAAAATCTGACTTCGTATGAGGAAGTTATGATTTTCTGAAGTTTCGACTGGGCAGTATGCAGCCCGAATACTCGATTTGAGATCGAGCGGTTTTTAGCCAAAATAATCTAAACGAGAATCGAAGATCTCGTTGTTAGTAGCGAAACGATGAAAAGTAAGGCGAGAACGGACGTCGGACGAAGAAGTTATGAATTTATAACGAAGTTTTTCTGTCCTGGCCTTCTAAAAATAAATAATAAAAATAAATTCAAAATTAGCCAACGGAGTCTAAACGAAAGTTGTAGAGCGTAGTCTCACCTTCGCGTGGATATAAAGAACGTTGAAAACGGAGTTCGTATGAAGGAGATATGAATTTTTGAAGTTGATAAAATATTAAATATTTATTTTTAATTAAACCTCCGATATTATCCGAAGAGGAGTCAGCCGACCTATCCGAAGTACGCCCCGCGTACTGATGTACGCCCAGCGTACAGCGAAGGATGACGAAACCAGCACTCGAGTACCTCCGATGACGTAAGTGCTTACGATCCGAGGCGTACGCCCCGCGTACGTGCGAGGGTTCAGCTCCCATAAAAGGGGATCCGAAGGCAACCTTACTTCTTTTACAATTCCTTCCTTCTCTCTCTAGTCTTTGCCTTGTTTTGCGTGCCATTTGTACCCTGAAGCCCCGATATTATTCCCGAGCCCCAAAGCAAGTTCCGACGTCCCGAGGATCCCGAGAAGTGAGATTTCCGAGCCGAAGCCCTGCCCGCGAGGAGCCCGGTTTTTGTGAAGATTTTCCAGATCTACGGAGAAACACTACTTCTGCAAGCCGTAGTGCTGCCCGATCGTCTTCCGATCAGGTGAGTGTGTAGTTATTTTCATTCCAATGCAATATTATGAAGTACTCTATATAAAATACGTGCTATGTGTATATATTTTGCTGTTATATGTGTGAATGTATATTCACTCTCTTCTATCTCATAGATCTGATATATTCTCTATGAAATATGTGTTATGTGTGTATGCATCATCTATTATGTGGAATATGTATTGATTAAAGCATGCTATACATGTTTTTAAACAATGTATAAAAATGTATATTTTTATCTACTAATATGTTGGGTAGAACATGGGTAGATAATTGGTGTGAAATAAACAGATGAGAGGCCTCGGTGTTATTGGTGTTATTCTAGTCATTCAGCAGAGTATGGATGACGATCACGGACTATTCTAGACTGTCCTGTGGAACACTAGCAGGCTCATTACCTGTAGGTGTTGTGAACGACGTGTTCACCGGTGTACTCTATCCCCCACATGGTTGCCTTTAGGATACTTATTGTTGAGGAAGCCCCTCTGCAGTAATGTCCGTCCCGATGAAAATCTTGAATTAGGTTCCTTATAATAGATGTTATTTTAGGGACGTAAAGTGAGGATAACGAGAATGGGTAATCGGGTTTATTGTGGATTGTTGAAATTAAATATAATTATTGTGGGTTGAAAACCCTATATGCTCACCAGGCTCCCAAGCTTGACCCACTCAGTTTATTTGTATTACAGGAAGTGGCGCAAGCGCTTAAGATGGGCGAATCATCAAGTTGTTTTGTTTACAAGTCTGTATATGTATATATTTGTTGAATGCTTGTAATGTTATCGTTTATGCTTAATGATCTGTATCGGAACATGACATCCCGACTTTTGATTATGAAATGAAATCATATTTCTATTTGAAATGTTTTGATAAATATCTATTTTATCATGTTTTGTTTTTGGGAACAAATTCCGCATCTCTTTTAAAATTAAAAGGATTTACTCTGAAAATGTTTAAAAAACATAAATGAAAACGGTCTTTTCTGGCCGAGATTTTGGGGATGTCACACTCACCGCCTTATTCCTCCGCCGATGCCGTCTCCTTCCTCCGCCCAACGCTGCCCTCGCCCCCTGCCATGGTGAATTTTTCTTCCCCAATTTTGAGAACGATTTTAATAGATAACGTCATAATCGAATTTCTAATTTTTGTTTTCTGTAAACTGATCCTTCTTTGCTATGAATTTGAAATCGATTTTGGTCTCTAAAATCGATTCTGGTAACATGGATTTACGTTGTGGAGAACCTTGTGTTGATGTATTATCACATTCAGTACCCTTTGTTGCTTCTTGATTCAAGCGAGAATGAATCATATGATACACCTCTTTGATTCAAACAAGAATAATTGAAGATGTGTTAATAGAATTTAGAAATATGTGGAAAAAATAAGTCCATAATACATAGAGGAGAGAAACTATAACCTGAGAAAATTCATTTTTCTTGGCCTTTGTCTCTGTTCATTTCAATTTCCATATCAGTTAAAGTTAAAATTTTTTGAATGATGGTATATGTTCCTTAATTGTAAGCTAAACACTCAAAACCAACAAGCTTAAATATTCGATTGTCATAATTCTAGACTGCCTGCTGATGTTCCCTTTGTTCAAAACTTGGGGTTCTGTTAAAGTAGATTGTTAGACATCCGAGTGTTATTCTAGACCCTGAACCAAATAAGAAATGCTTTCTCTGTTTGAAAATAAGTTGGATTAGGTTTATGTTTCAGTTTTCACTTCCATAACTTCTACTTCTGATACAGAAAACAATCTTCTAATTCTACATTGTAAAATTTCACATTTGTTGGTTAATTGGCGGTCAACTGATAATGCTTCATTTTTCACTTCCAAGGATGGCATCAGAGCTTTGGAATCATCCATTCCATCTTTTGGTGATTCCGTTTGTAAGGGTATAATTTCTTGATTCTTATCAACATGGTTTCAATGGAATTTTAGCTATAAGGATTAGGAGGACATTTACATCTTTTTCATAGACGAGAGATCGATAGATCAAAAATTGCAATTTTGTTCCAGCCCCAGTCCCAGGCAGTACACCTGGTTCTATCATGTCCTGTCTTGCATAACAAATAGGGCCTTAAAGCATTAGTAGACAAAAAGATTTGTTACTGAGTTCATAATCTTTCTTTAAATGAATAGATTGATTAGATATTTTCTATTATGCTAGAAGTTTTATTATTATTATTATTATTATTATTATTATTATTATTATTATTATAATAATAAAGAGTACCAGGGTAAAATGGTCATTTTGCATCAGTTGGCACATTTAGTCAGATGTACAATCAAACAGCATGGTTTCTTACTTAGTCAGAATTTATTACTCTGACAGATCTTTCCCGCTCAACATTTTCTCCGTCAGCAACTATCAAACGGCCCCTTACTCATGTATCTATTTTTGAATAAGGCTGGAGGAAATAGTGTCACATAAACTGCACTTCATTCACTGTCACATAGACGCCACATCATTTTACCATATAAGTGTGGCTCATTGTCACACCCAAGGATTGATGTCACACTTTTTTAACAATTTAATTGAAATGAAAAGTTTAATTTCATTACAAAAAAAAAACATTGCGTACCATTACATCAAAATAAATAAACATTACACATATTAACAATGATTAGTTATTATTTAAATTTATTTTGTCAAGATATCTATATGTTAAATGAAAAGAAAAAGAAGTAAAAGAATATATAAGGAAAAAAAGGAGTTAAATTGAGGGAAAAAAAATTAAACTCCCATGTTTATTTGAAATAGACGTTAAAGGATTTTGTTTTAATATAAAAAAAAAATGGATTTCTAAAGAAAAATATATATGAAAGCAATAATATATATATATATATATATATATATATATATATATATATATATATATATATATATATATATATATAGGATGAGATCCGTTAAGAACACATAGTTTCCCGAGAACCCGATAATTAAAAGTGGAGCGTTAGATCAAAACTAATTCATTAAGGGCATGATCGTAATCCTATCAATCTCATTTAATGTTTAATTTTTGTGTTATTCTAAAGATTAGTAGAAATGTCTAAAAAATTACATAAAAAATCAAATTTTAGGATTTTTTTTAAAAATATTATTTTTTCAGTTTTTTTTAAAGTGCAGATTTTTTAATTTTTTAAAGAAAACATGAATTTTTGAAAAAAAAAATTGAAAAAAGTATTTTTTTTTTAAACTTCAATTTTTTTAAAAGCATTTAAAATTCAAAAAAATAAAAAAAAAATGGAATATTTAAAAAATACTATAATTTTTTAACCAAAAAAATCAACATTTTTGGTACATTTATGCATTTTTTTACAAATGCATATATGCATATTTCATATACTATAATATTTGTAAGGAAATCATAAGAAAACTCATTTTATTTACTAATCCATAAACACAATACAATAAGTATTTTATTCGATACAATATAAAATATAAAAAACAAAAAAATGCTACAAAATTTCAAAGCATTATAATGTCTCCATGTCAATATTTCCATATTTTCTTCAATTTATCATTTTTCACCTCTTCAATATTCACCACAATTTCTTCCAAATCTACAAGAAAATTAAAAAGACATTCATTGATGCAAAAACACTAAAAAAATACATATTAGATTTACATGTGATTTAAATGTGAATCACATGTGATTCATATGTGAATTACATGTGATTTACATGTAATTCATATGTGGATTACATGTGTATCACATGTGATTCATATGTGATTTACATGTGAATCACATGTAATTCTGTAACGACAAAATTTTCAAAAACAATTTTTCGTTTTTAAATCATATTTTTAATCACCAAAAACAATATCCAACAATTGTATCAATGTCATCATAATAAACAAATCCCAGAATCTCAAAAGATCTCAAATACATAAATCCTCTCAATGTGTACGAATCGTGTCGGCGCCTACGCGCGATCCTCACTGGTACCTGAAACACATAACACAACACAACATTGTAAGCATAAATGTTTAGTGAGTTCCCCAAAATACCACATACAACACATACGCCTTTCCAGGCCATAACTCTGTGGGACCTTCCAGTCCAAGTGTCTCAAGGGACTTCCGTCCCGAATCCCGGTAGACCATCCAGTCCTACCCGTATCGACCTTCCGGTCCTTATCATACATAGCATACATAACACACACACACACACACACACACACACATATATATATATATATATATATATATATATATATATATATATATATATATATATATATATATATATATATCACATGTCAGCATATAACACATATATCTAATACCATATAAGAACTTCCGGTCACACATAGGTACCCTTTCACATACAGTATAGTGAGAAAACTCACCTCGGGTATCTCGGATAGTCTCGCACTCGAACACACTGGTCTAGCCCCTGCCTAAACACATAACAATACTCTCAAATAAATAATGGCTCTCAAAGGCTAGATTAAATCCACTCTACAATTTCCACAGAAGCGTAAAAGACCATTTTACCCCTCCCTGACCCAAAAGTCCAAAGGTTGACCAAAACCCTTAAAGTCAACGGAAGTCAACAGGAGGCTATACGCGAGTCGTACCCTGGCGAACCACAATCGGGGTCTCAACCCCTTACGCAGCGCGTACTGAGAGTTACGCCCAGCGTAAATCTCAGTTTCAGCCTTTCCTTGGATTTTGGTCTTAAACGGTTAAGACACTCCTTCAACTTCCGGATCTGACTCTCCCTAAGCCTCTTATCCCATAAAGTCGGAACCTTTAAGCCTTTGCATGGTTGTACAGGTCCCTACACCCTCTAACACCTTTCCTTTTTTCCTCAAAAGGTCTAGATCTCATGCATGGCTCAATATTTACGTCCAAGATTGCATTTTTATGAACATACAACTCTTATAGTCCTGAAATATGATAGATCTAGGTCAATGGAGACCATTTGCTCATAAAGTCTCCATCTTGGGACCAAAAACCCTAGAAATTGGTCCAAGAAGCACACAACACAAATGACAAGGCACGTTTTGAGCTTTTTACCTAAGGAAGAAGCTCCAACCTCTGAAAAGCTCGGATCTACTCTTGCCCACTAACTTCTAGCTTCCAAAATGGCCTCTTCTTCTCTTCCACCACCTTGAAATGACACTTTGAATGGTGGCTGAGGTTAAGGCCATAGCATTCCTTTTATAGTGTACAAGCCCCAAATTAGGGTTTACATTTGGGCTCGATACGCCCAGCGTAACCCTGGGTACGCCCAACGTACCCAGGCGAGTCGACGTCCAAATTAAGCGCGCGAGTACGCACATCGTACTCTTCAGTATGCCCAGCGTACTCACTAGCCTAACAATTTACTTAGGGGCTTAACTTGAAAACTTGGGAAAAGTATAAGGGTTTAAGAAACACACCTGAATTCAGGATGTTACAATTCTCCCCCACTTGAACCAGACTTTTCCCTCGAAGTCTCATGCCGTAAACAACTCCGGAAGCTGCTCCCACATCTCTGACTCCGGCTCCCAAGTCAGCTCGGACCCTCTCCGATGTTGCCACTAGACCTGAACCTGAGGCACCTCCTTGTTCCTTAGAACCTTGATCTTCCAATCCAAGATTGCGATCGGTCTCTTGACATAATTCAGACTCGCGTCCACCTGGATATCCTCGAACGGAACCACTACCAACTCGTCGGCTATACACTTCCTCAGCTGAGACACGTAGAAGGTATCGTGAATCTTGCTCAACTCCTCAGGTAGCTCCAAACGATAAGCTACCCTACCCACCCTCGCGGTCACCCTGAACGACCGAATATACCGGGGCCCCAGCTTGCCCCTCTTCCCGAATCGAATCACTCGGTGTTGTCCATCACTCGCTGCCTGACCTGCTGTATCTACTTTGACGTCTGAAGCACTCATTCGGTGTTGTCCATCACTCGCTGTCCTACCTCTCCCCAACAGATGGGAGTTCGACACCTCCTCCCATACAACAACTCAAAGGGAGGCATACCAATGCTCGAATGGTGGCTGTTGTTATAAAAAAAACTCAGCCAATGGCAGATACGTGTCCCAACTCCCTCCGAAGTCCAACACACATGCCCGAAGCATATCCTCGAGCGTCTGAATCGTCCGCTCACTCTGTCTGTCCGTCTGAGGGTGGTAAGCGGTACTGAAATGCAACCTCGTGCCCAACTCCTCGTGAAACTTCTTCCAAAATGTAGAAGTAAAACGTACATCCCGATCTAATACAATTGATATTGGCACTCCATGCCGCGATACCACCTCTTGCACGTACAACTCTGTCAGCCTCTCGGCAGAAGAGCTCTCACTGATAGCAAGAAAGTGAGCGCTCTTTGTCAGCCGGTCGACGATCACCCAAATTACGTCGACGCCCCTCGCGGTCATCGGAAACTTGGTGATGAAATCCATAGAAATCTATTCCCACTTCCACTGGGGAACCTCAAGTGGCTGCAACATGCCATGCGATCGCTGGTGCTCGGCCTTAACCCTGCGATAGGTTAAGCACCTCTCAACAAATCATGCTACATCCCTTTTCATACATGGCCACCAATAATCCTTCTTCAGATCCAAATACATCTTAGTGGCCCCGGTATGGATCGAAAATCTCGATCTATGCACCTCCTTCATCAAGGTGATGCGCGCCCCACCTGCATACGACACCTAAATCCAAACCTAAAGGGTCATCAGCCCACGACTATCGGTAATGAACTCCGGCACCTACCCAATCACCCGCTCTCTCTTACGGTTCTCCGGACTCACGGCCTCTGTCTGGGCCTCCCGAATGGCGTCCAACACCGGAGTCATCACTGTCAAGCGCATACAAATGTCTCGAATCGGGGCGCTCTCCGCCCTACGGCTCAAGGCATCAACTACGACATTAGCCTTGCCCGGGTGGTACAGGATCTCACAATCGTAATCCTTTACCACATCCAGCCATCTCCTCTGGCACATATTCAGATTGGGCTGGTCCATCAAATACTTCAAACTCTTGTGGTCTGTGTAGATGGTACACCAAACCCCATACAAATAGTGACGCCAGATCTTGAGGGCAAACACCACTGCCTCCAACTCCAAATCGTGGGTGGGATACCTCGTCTCATGAGGCTTCAGCTGCCTCGACGCATACGCTATCACATGCCCCCTCTGCATAAGTACTGCACCCAACCCTAATATCGATGCGTCACAATACACCACAAAATCCTCCATCCCTTCCGGGAGGGCTAGCACCGGGGCTTCGCACAATCTCTATAACGCTCTAAAATTCCAACCAATTTAAACTTTTCAAAAACAACCCAATTTCATAAAGTTATTACAAAAAGGTTTTCTACATTTATTATCAGAGTATTTCCCAGAACCACATCATAAACGCATAAAACATGAGGAGCGGAACGATCATGCCTTTGCCTTGCCACGGTCTCCTGAAGTACCTGAAACATTTAAACAACAAATGTAAGCCCGAAAGCTTAGTGAGATACCCCCAAAATACCAACCACATATACCATACACATAACATGTCATATCGCAACAGAACGCAGAACAGCCATGCACTTCGGGTCTACTGTGTGACTGGCCCGCCGCACCGGGCCTACAGTCCACCTGGTCCTCCCGCCGAGTCTAACCATATACCTCGATTCTACAGTGTGATTGGTCCGCCCACACCGGGCCTTCAATCCACCTGGTCCACTCTCTTTGAGTCTACAGTATAACTGGTCCGCCCGCATCGGGCCTTCAGACGGCCTGGTCCACTCTCCGAGCCTCAGCACGTCTGGTCCGCCCTCTTGGAGCCTACAGCCTATCCGGACCGCTCGCTGGGCCTTCGGGATAACCAGTCCGCCCTGGGTATGTTGGCCTACAGCACAAAGCAAGACCCGCCTTAACCCAACCCCAGTCAAACAACCATGTGCACATAAACATATAATCATATAACAATTCACAACAAATCAACCAATATAGCAAACCACATACATAGCACATCCCTACCAGGATTCTGACCTAACCGGTCACTAGCATAGCATCATCCTATAAACCAGGATACCGACCCTAACCAGGTCTCTAACATATACCATCCTAACTACCAGGACGCAAGTATAACAAAGCGATAACATAGCAAACAACTACCTAGATTTCCATCCGATAAAGGGTCGGCCTTGGTGTCGTAGACCCTGTCGATATAGTGAGGATAACTCAAATCGCAACTGCCGAAACTTCGAACTGAAGAAGCAAATGCCCGAACCACCGTCTCACCAAGAATACCGAACTATCCAAAGTAGCAAAATAACCATTAGCCCAAGCACAATATCCTTCCAAGGGTAGATTGACCATTTTACCCTTAACCCAAACTGGTCCATGACTAAAGCCCAATACCAGAATATGAAGGGCCCAACACTAGGTAATCTTCTCAAGCCCACTAGTGACCCACTAATGGCCCAATTTGCTACATTGGGCCCAATCCCTTAATGGGCCTCATCCTAAGCCCACAATATATTCCTTGGTCCATATAATATGATTTTTGATGGCCCACTAAGGCCCAAATACCCAAACATGCCCCAAACCACGGCCCAAAACTCATGATCCATGCAGATAGAGTATGCGGGGCGTACCTCCCCCCCATGTACGCTAAGCGTACAGGAAGAATGGTGAGTACGCAGGGCGTGCATCACTTTACGCGGGGCGTAAACTCGCTGAACTAAAAGTCCTCATAAGTCCTTAATGGCTTAAGCTCTTAAGTCCAAACTTCAGATCCATCGACCAAACATGTCTAGGATCCATAAAGTCTCAAACTTTATCACTTGGGACGTCCATAAAGCTCTTAACTCAAGGTCTTAATCCATTAAGACCCACCTATATCATACATGAGACAGCCAAAGCCATTGGGACCTCATTTTTCATGCTCAAGACCTCTCTTAAGGTCTGAAAGGACAGCTAATCTCGACCAACTCACATCATGCATAATTTTGGGGTTTGAGGGACAAGAAATGATGTCAAAACTTCACCACACCGAGATCCACACAAAATAAGTGTCAAGCAAGAGAGCTTTCCAAGGCCACTTCCTCTTTTCCTCTTCCAAGCTTAAACCACCAAGATGAGCTTTCCAAGGCCAAGATCTCTAGGAATGGAGGTTGGAACGTTCTAGGGTTCTTCTGAGGTTAAACCACCAAGATGAGCTTTCCAAGGCCAAGATCTCGACCACTTCCTCTTTTCCTCTTCCAAGCTTAAACCACCAAGATGAGCTTTCCAAGGCCAAGATCTCTAGAAATGGAGGTTGGAACGTTCTAGGGTTCCTCTGAGGTTAGGGAGGCTGATATGGGGGCTAGGGTTGAAGCCATAATGTTCTATATATAGTGGCTCACCCTCAAATTAGGGTTTAAAGACTCTGGACGTATGCTGGGCGTACTCCCCCACAGACCCACGTTCATTTACCCGATTACGCTGGGCGTACCCAGCGTGTCCCATTCTCATACATGGCCTTCCTTATCAACTTTTCCCATTAAGGTCTATAAATGACAATATCTTCAAAATGTCATAACTCCTTTATTCTAAGCCCGTTTCCAAACGAACTTTATATCTGCGCGAAAGTGGCGAGACGCCCTATGCTTCTATCAACATACACTGGTCCGAAACCTTTTCGAATAAAACCCATTGCCAATAAAAGACCAAAACGCCCTTACTCTTGATCCCGAGGATTCATGAATGATTACTCTTAGAATGGGGCATTACAATTCTCCCCCACTTAAATTAGGCTTCGTCCTCGAAGCCTGCGGCAACACAACTTCCGAACAACCCCTACACTGCAGGTTCCGATTACCCATCATCTCAGGTTCTTGCAACCTTACTACTGCGTCTTCTCTATCATGATCTCTAGGTCCTTGGCCTCCTACTGAAATCTTTTATGCCGTCCTCAGCATCGGTCCAAACTACTCCCGAGTTCGTTAACCTGCTGTCTCACTTTCCTCTGTTCCAAATCTCCAATCTGAAGCCACTAACCTCCTCCTTTCCCAAGGAGACTGAAAATATAACTGAGGCACGACGGTCATCCATTTACTCCACTTCCTCCCCTAACGGAGGACCCACGCTCCTTCCAGAGCTACATACCTTTTCCTTTCCAGGAAATCCACCCAACAACTCTTACGCGCCTGCGCGTGCCACTGAGCTAAACTCCACTCTACACTATCCATGTCGAGCAACTGCTATTCTCGAACTTCACCGACTCTGATTCTGCCCGCAAGGACTCTCGGGTCCATGTACTGCCTTCCATCGACATGATCAATACTTGGGGCCAGACCATATCAATTACCATAACCTGGCGACATATTCTCTCATTCTCCTCATACTGATCCGCTAACACATACAAAGTCTTCAGCATGACTAGACCGCCTTACCAGGCCTTCAGCCTATCTGGACCACTCTTAGAACCTTCAGCATGTCTGGACCGCCCTCCGGGCCTTCAGCTTGTCTGGACCGTTCCCCGAGCCATCGGCCTGACTGGTACGCCTTCCGGCCTTCAGTCTTCCCGGACCGCTCAAACTATCATACATTATTCCAACTACCCTTCCAGGGAATCTTTCCCGTACATACTGTTCTAGCCCCCTAGGGGTTCCGAACTCTCGTTCCGATCCCGGAATCCTTTCCATGGCCTAAACCCAGGCCTCACATCAACCACTATCTTTCCTGAACACATGGCCTGCTCCCTGCCCCCATTAGTCTGCCACTTACTCACACCAGCCCACACTCTTGGCTGACTGAAACACTGTCGAATCTCAATGGCGATCCTCCTGAGAATTTTCCAATTCTCCCACTTAGAGCACTGACTATCAACCACTGGTGACCCGACCGGCATCACTTAAACATTCTTATTCAACAAATTCTCTTTTACTTGAACTGAATCAAAACGAGAAACCTTCACAAAATTTCTTTTCCGACATCACACATCTCGAACTCTAAGGGAGTTCAACTCTTCCCTGAACACTTCTCAAATCGCAATTGCTACACCCGACAACAAGATCAATCAATAATACAATAAACCTGAAAGATCGAAAGAATGCAATACCATGAATTATGCGAACAAGACTAGTAGATATAATACTTCATAACAATCATAAGATTACAGGATATCAAGAAGGAAACATACCCGCAGCTGCATCCGGCTCTACCCTGACCTCCTCTGCTATAAGCTGAAAAGAACGACCTTGAGCCCTCGGAGGCTCTGCTCCACCCTGACCTCCACCCGTAATCCTCAAAGTGGCTGGTGTTGGAGCCTGCACCGGTCCTGCAACAAGTTGTGGACAGTTGGCCCTCATGTGACCAACCTGATAACACTGATAACAAATCCTCATATCCTGAACCGGGGCTGACTGACGACAATCCTTCGCATAATGCCCCTCTCTCCCGCACTTGCAACACTGTCACACCACCAGCCAAGGCGGAACATGCCGGGAGTAGGACTAAGTTCATGGATCACAGATAAACTGAATATATAGCACAAGTACAACGATAAACAAAACTGCATTTGTATTTCATCATTAAGTTTGAATACAAGGTTCTTACAGATAATAATAGTATAATAGTTGCCTTAAACAGGTAAGAATATATCAAAAACAAGCTAGCTAGGTCGTCTGCAATCCACAACTAATCTTATGTCTGAACGCCTGGCTAATGATCCCCTAAGAATACATGTAATTTTGAAAGTCAACACAAAGGTTGGTGAGTGTCACAGGTTTTCTGCTAACGCAGGAATACTTTTAGTAAGTCTAAAAAGTATTATCTTTGTATGTATAACAACAGTTAAAACAGTGTTTGCAATGAGTCTTTAAAATCCAAAATGTATAGTTTGTATAAGTAAACCCATACGTAAAACTGTGATTGTAATGAATCTTTGAAATCCAAAACATTATGTTTCATAAGTAATTCCATACTTAAAACTGTGTTTGTAATAAATCTTTGAAGCCAAAACGTTATGTTCCATTAGTAATTCCATACTTAAAATTGTGTTTGAAAGCAACCAAATCCATGGTTGTACGGGTAACGAATAAAGTTTTCTGCCAAGGTTGTACTTCACAACCGCAGATACGGATATACGGATACAGTTATCTGCCAAGGTTGAACTTAACAACCGCAGATACGGATAAAGAAACATACGGATATACGGATATAGTTATCTGCCAAGGTTGAACTTAACAACCACAAATACGGATAAACAACAAGTATATTTGATAAGCATACACATAAAGTGTACGATACTTGTTTAAACAGTTGACAAAACTTAGTATAGTGTACACAAGCACATGTATGAGCCTAAGATACAAGTTCTATAACTTGTATAAATGTATAAACCTATATATTTATGTCATAAACAGATATACGGATATACGGATAAAGTTATCTGCCAAGGTTGAACTTAACAACCGCAGATACGGATAAACAGGTAATTCACAAGTAAATTTGATAAGCGTACACATTGAAGAGTACAATACTTGTATAAACAATTGATAAAACTTTGAGTACAAGCACATAATTGAGCCTAAGATACGAGCTCTATAACTCGTAAAAATATATAAACCTATATATTTTTATCTATGTATGAGGTATAATGAAACTACCAAGTTGATAACCAGCTATACAGCTATCACACCCCGAAAACCAAAGGCGGAAACATTTCCGGGGTTGACTCCACGTTGAGTATCAAATCCAATGCACATAGTAATCAAAGTAAACAACCATTACATTACATATATTTGAAAGTTTACATTTGTTTCAAAAGTAAATTGTACAAGTGTTATACATATATCATATGAACAAAAGTAGAGACGAGTCTTCTGCGCACTCCATCTTCTCCAAAAAGATATCACCGGGTACCTGTCTAACGTGGACCTGAGAATACAAGCGGTTTGAAAATCAGCATAAAGCTGGTGAGTTCATAAGATTGTTTGTCTTCTGAAAATGTACCAGTTTCCTTTAGTTTTCCGAAAAGGTTTGTTATTCAAGAAAATCTCATATTTTCTTATGTAAAACAATTTATTTATCTTTCATTACAGTTCAATTACGCGTTATATGTTACCCCAGGAAAATCCCATATTTTCCTAAATACAAACCGATTTAATATCACAGAGTATAGTTTAATACACAAAACTATATATTGAGAATCATGGGATTACTATCCCGAATTAGATATAAAATACTTTAATATACGTGAACTGTAGATGGAAAGTAGTTTGAAAACCTTGGGACTAACATCCCATACTACATATAGATTTAATACCATGGGACTATCATCCCGAATTAGAAACAAGATAGTTTGATATACATGAAAATATAGACTGAAAACCATGGGACTACCATCCCGGACTAGATACAAGATAGTTTGATAAAACCATGGGATTACTATCCCGAACTAGATATAAGATATTTTGATAGAACCATGGGATTTCTATCCCGAACTAGATATAAGATAGTTTGATAAAACCATGGGATCATTATCCCGAACTAGATATAGATTCTAACCATAGGAATAACATCCTGCAATAGATATGAAACCTATAGACTAAAAACCATGGGATTACCATCCCATACTAGATATAAGATAGAAGATTGATATTAAATCAAATCCAAAACCAAAGCTGTGAATAAACTTATATTAATACGTATTGTGAGTCGGGTAACCATGCTGATACGACAACGAGACCTCCTTAACGTTTGTCAGATGTCGGACGATATCCAGAATTTGTCACCCCAGGCGTGCCCGCCTAACTGTAGCTAGCAGTTAAGGTGTGGGATTGTCAGTCCCGAATAAATCTATTCACAAATTCCTCGCTCTCCCTCCAGGTGACTCTGGTTACACTTCCGGGGAGGATTTACTGATAACCCAAAGGGTAATGACAAAACTCACAAGCTAGTACTAAATTATTCATAGGGTTCTCATACGACATCAAACATACAAAAGATTATGAAACATAATATAGTGAATATAGATACATACAATGAAACTATCTGGCAATACATCCAAATGAAACGGAGATAAACTGAATCAGACATAGTTTATCTAATAATTTTATATACATATCAGTACGTGATTAAACAAGAACTAAAGAACCCCAAATTATTCCCATAATAATTTGATTAGTTTGGTTATTTCCTTAACTGAATTTCATATAGTTGTGGTTGATAAATCATCCCTTATGCTCAGCATAATACATAAGGGGTAAAGGTATTTATAAGTTTGCCAGATATTATTTGAAATACATCAATGTTATGTTTTGAAAACAGTTGTAGTTTGCTTGTATTCCCCCCTGAAAACATTGAAAAACCATTGAAAAAGGGTAGGGGTATGAACTCACCGGACGAGAAACGTGTCTGCTTGGATCCTAAACATCGGTTTTGGGTTTGCAAACGCACGAGGTTCCTATGAATTATGAAAAGATACATATTTGTATCTAATTAGGACTTAGATTATTTATTTGGTAGAGACAACACTTCTAGTTGCGGAAATGCTCCCTTACAAGTGTTTGGAAGGACCCGGGTGACATTTGGGGACACATATAGCTAGGATACTGAATTGGGACTTCAAGAGTAAACTCCTTAGGGATTTTACGGCCCTAAATACCACACCCACATGATTTCACGGCCGTGAACTCATAAGTGGTGTTTTTGGATGCTAAATGGCTTCATAATTCATGGATAATTTAGCTAGGATTGCATCTAAGGCATAGGGATGAATTTAAACTCACTTAGGGACTATTTATTGGAGTTTACGGCTGTAAACATGGAGTTTACGGCTGTAAACTCCCCCACACACAAGATCCTTAATGTTTTGGTCCTTTAATCAATCACATGTGATTCTAATGATTTTTCCAAGCCTTGAATGGATTTTTAAGGGACTTTTGACATAGTTTTAGGAGTTTACGGCCCATGAACCCCCTCATGGTCGTGAACTCCTTGGAAGGGTGTTATAATATGTTTTAAGGTCCAATACTTGTTTGTAAACACTTCTAGAATTTATCCCAAGGCTTTAGGTGTGTTAAAGTGGCATTTTAACACATTTAGAGGAGTTTACTCTCCATGAACAATGATTTTACGTCCCAAGCATGTTCTTGGGCAGTAAACTCAAGTTTACTCCTCTAAATTGATGTTCAAGGTGTTCCAAGGCCAAATCCAATATTCTAAAATTCATATCTAAGCTTCAATGGAGTTTTGGAAGGGTTTAAGGGCATAAAAACCCCATTTATATGAGTTTACGACCCAAGCATGCTCTTGGGAAGTAAACTCATGTGTACTCTTTAAAATCCATGTTTAAGGCATTCCAAGTCCATTCCATTAAGCCATTAATCCATATCTAAGCTCCAAAGGTCGATTGGAAGGGTTTTTGGGCTCTAAAACCCAATTTATGTGAGTTCACGGCCTAGGACTTTTCTAGGACCGTAAACTCATGAATATGGTCCTATTCCATGATTTGAACTCGAATTTGAAGGCCTGAGATGTTATACTAGGAGTTAGGGTAGTTACCTTGGTGATTTGGACCTTAAATTTGATGATTTGGACCCTTAAACTTGAACTTAGGAGAGAGGTTAGAGAGAGAGTAGAGAAAGGAAGAAAAAGCTTCAAATGAATGATTTAACATGTTTATATAGGTCTCAAATATTGGACACGGTGGAATTCTACCCGATACCGGCATTAAACGGGGCTTTTGGTCGCACCCGATTAAGTTTCCGTAATCCGGCGAGGACATTTCTAAAATTTCTGAAATAAACATTTTGGGCTAATTTCATGAGTTCCTAAGGGGTTTGGACACTCATTAGCATCAAATAAACATATAAGTTTAATTAATTTAACCCAAAAACGAAATTGGAACAAATTGATATTCGGCGAGTTTTACGGGTAGAACGGGTTTTCGGCGATGAACAACTTCGGGTTGTTACAACAGCCATAGCATAATTTTAGTCAAAACGTATATGTTATTTTTATTAGTTGTATTATCTTAACAACATAACATATGTAGCTATTGAGGTTTAAAACGATTTTTTTTACTTAACATTTAAGCGTTTAAATAATTATTTCTAAAAGTGGTAAAGTATTTACAGAAAACAGTGATATTTTTGTGTATTTCGTATGATAAATATTACTTAATACACGTACTATCATGTGCAGACGAGGGCCAGACATGAAACACCGAGGGCAGAAGCATTTTGGCATTATAGCACTTCTGAAATCCAGCAACCCATGCGGCTCTTCAAACCAAATTTCCCGTACCGTAAATAGTAGCGTAATAAATACTATTTCCGTGTGATTTATATTGCATAAAAACGGTGGTATTGTTTGTTTAAACAAAGTATTTATAAAATAGATATACATACTATATATACAAGTACTACATGTATTCCCCCCGAAAATATGTAAAAATGGGGCCGTAACACTCACCTTAACGTGTGGTTGATGATTTGTTTCGAGTATTTGACGCGAGAAACCGAGAAATGTCGCTATGATAATGAACCGCCAAGATTTATTTAGTTTCATATGAAATTTTAACATAAATTAATATGTGGAGGGTTGTATGGTAATTTAACCAAAGCATAGGGTTCATTTACTAATTTAAATAAATCAAATGGGACTAAGTTTGTCAACACTTTTCAAATAAGGGACTAAAATGATTTATTTAAATCCTAAGTTTAAGTTTTGGATTTATTTTGCAAATAAATCACAAGGAGGGGTGTAATTTAAATAAATAAAAGAAAAGTTTGCTGATTTGGACTTGGTTTGTAAGGTATTTTCGAGTGAGAGGTGAGTTGTGGACTTTTAATTGATAGTTTAATGACTTAGGACCCGATTTGTAACTATTTATCATACGAGGGTTAAAATAATTAATCCAAATCAAGGGAATGGCTAAAGTCGTACAAGTCCGAAAGTTGGGGGGTAAACATAATAAATTTGCAATAAGTTTGGTATATAGTTAGCTTTTAACAGGAGGTTGCAAACCACCTGCCTCTCGTCGAACGTTGCACACCAAGAAAAAGAAACAAAAAAATGCAATGGTCCTGTGTTTGCTGCGATTGATCGACGAAACAAATATTTATAACGAAGGTGATGGTTTAAATAAATTGAGAGATTGAGAAGGGTAAGCACCAAGGAATAAAAGGGTGGTGGATGTTACTTACAGCAGGAGGAGGTGAAGGATGACGGTGGTGGCAGCCTGCAGAATTGGTGGCGGGTGGTGTGTGGTAGTGATTCAATCCAAGAGAGATAGAGAGATATATATTGAGAGATTGAGAGATTGAGAGAGAGAGCTGGAGTTGTGTGAAAATGGAGGTGGTGTGAGCCTCGTTTTATAGTTGAAGTTCTCACTCAAGTCTTGTATGCCCATGCCTCCACCCATGTATCTTTGGAAAAACTTGCACTCAAGAAGAAGAGAAGAAGGGAGAAGAAAACCCAGTGGGCTAGAAGGAGTATTGGCTGGCTTCTAAGCCATATGGGTCCCACATATGGTCTCCCATTTATTAAATGTCCAAAAGTTGACTATTTTTTGGTGTATCGGGACTCGGGTATCGAGAAATTTTTCCGAATGTACCGTTAGATAGAGTTTAATTCAAGGATTCCAGAACATTAAACGGATTAATTTTTGGAGTTACGGTACTCCGGGAAATCACATTTAAAGTTTTACGTTTATACGGCTCGCGGTGTCCGTTTTCGCGACTTTTGTGAATATTTTCGTAAAAATTATTTCGAGTGTGGAATTAAATAATCGACTATAACCTGAGTCCAAAAACGCTCTCGGAAATCCCGTCGGCAAAGCGTAAGTGCTTCAACGGATCGATTCAGTTTTACGCGATTAAAGAAAAACAGTGTTTTACTGTCTGTTTTCTTAAAATTGTCGTATCTTTTGCATACGAACTCCGTTTTGGACGTTCTTTATATTTTTGGAAACAGGGGAACATGTACTATAATATTTTAATGTTTTTTTTTATCAAAACTGCTTAATGCAAAATTTTAGTTTTTCAGATGCATTGATTAACGTTGTCATTTAAGCGGTCTGATTCTGTTGACGATTTACACACTCGGAAGCAATGTATCATATGACATCATATAATAATTGGAATAAAATTATTTGTTTTACTTTAGGTGCATTAAAAATTAGTAATTCGGATAAACAAGAGATTCACGGATAGATTGACGGTTATAATAGTAGCCCTAAATCCCGGGTTGTCACATTACCTCCCCGTTAAAGGAAATTTCGTCCCGAAATTAAGTTGGTACTGGTAGTACAAGGGCTTCGATAAATAGTAATGTAATCTCGTGGCACATGATCCCTGCTTGGTCCTTCTATAATCGTTTGGTGTATACAAGTCGTATGTAATCAAGATCGAACAGACAGTCGACTAAGTGATTCTACCCTAAGCCCACAACCAAACAAGGAACAGGAAGTAAAGTGGAATCACAAATCCTAAGTCTTTAGAATCTTAGTTATATATATAACCCCAACTTATACACTTAGCAATCATAGATTACCAGCAAGGGCCCTTAGTTTCTATATGAATGATGTGATTAATTCGGGTGAGAAAGCAACTAGGGAGTACTTTTGCCATATCGATAAATAGTAATGTACTTACGTGGCGCATGATCCCTGGCTGGTCCTTCTACATTCTCTTGGTGTATACAAGTCGTATATAATCAAGATCGAATAGACAGTCGAATAAGTGATTCTACTCTAAGCCCACAACCAAACAAGGAACAGGAAGTAAAGCGGAATCACAAATCCTAAGTCTGTAGAATCTTAATTATATACAACCCTAACGTATAAATTTAGCAAGCATAGATTACCAACAAAGGTCCTTAATTTCTATGTGAATGACGTGATTTATTCAGGGTGAGAAGGCAATTAACGACTAATTTTGTCATAGCTACTGCGTGGATTTCATGTTTAGTCGCGTTTTGAAACCTATGGTCGATAAAACTTTAATTGGCACTAGTATTAATAAATATCGAGGCCTAAACATTGTTGTTATGAAACGTACCAATAACCAGAGGTGGTTCTGGAAGAGCCTCTCCTGTTGTGATCATAAGTACCCTTCCATTGCCACCTTGGTTCTTTAGTTGTGGGCAGTCCTTCCTAAAATGCCTTGGTTGATTGCACTCGTAACAGTTACGGCTTCCTTGTGCCGTAGTGGTTGGGGTTCTTCTATAGTACCTCGAGATGTGACCTCTCATGTTACACTTGTTGCAGATCACCTCCCTGCAATTTCTGACATGGTGGAAATTGCAGTTTATACAATGAGGTAAAGTCCCAGAGTAGGACTTAGTTGGGGTGGGAGTATTAGTATCTGCGGCGTAGACAGCTAACGGTTCTGGTTCAAACTTGTGATGCTTGGAGTCCTCCTTTGTTTCCCCCATGAAACTTTCTTTTGGTGCCTCCAGTGTGCTTCTTCTTTGCCGGTAGGGTTATGGTACCCTGTCGGACACACTGTTCAGTCAACTGATAGGCTAATTGCTTAGCACTATCGAAAGTGGAGGGTTTGGATGCCGTCACCAGACCTTGAACAGGTGAAGCTAGTCCCCAGATGTACCTTTCGATCTTCCTGTCTTCCGGGGTCACCATTCCTGGGCAAAGGTTTGCAAGGTCATTGAATCGAGAGGTGTAGGCAGCTACTTCTGATCCTTTCATGACAAGGTTCTAAAGCTCTTGCTCTAGAGCCTGTATCTCCTGTCGGGGACAATACTCCTTGGTCATTAGCTGCTTCAGGGATTCCCAGCCCATGGCATAAGCTTCAGCGGTTCCTATGGACTTCACATGGTTATTCCACCAAGTTAAGGCGGAGTCCATCAACGTGCAGGTAGCGTACTTAACCCTACAGTCATTGGGGCAATCACTCATGTGGAAGACATCCTCAGTCTTTTCTATCCAACGAGATAGCCCAACAACTCCTTCAGTGTCGTAGAAGGGTCAAGGTTTTCAGCTCATGAAATCTTTATAGGAGCAGTGTCTGGTGTTGCTTTGGTGAGTTGCGGGCGTGCCACTTCCACTATTTCTAGTATTTCCATTTCAGGTTGCCTCGTATGCTGCCAAAGCCGTAGCAATTCCTTGTGCGAGCATGTTCTGCATCATGGCGGAATTCATTTGGAATGTTTGGGTTACATTTGTTACTTCTGGGTCTCCTCCCGGGTTTGGTGTTTTCACTGATGTTTGAGTTACTGGTGGGGTTCTCCTCTGTTTTCCTCGGGGAGTCAGCGGTGGACGAACTCGTGGTTCTTTTCGTGGGGCATCGGCTAGTATGTTTAAACGGGCATGTTAAGTTGTGTTAACACTGTGAAGTCCGAACAAGTTTGTATGAAATGCATTTTATGATATAGTTTGCTTGTGAAATCCTACAGATTTTAAGAAAAAGAGGATTGATTTAGAAGTCCTCTAGATTTCCAAATGATAAGGAAAAGGTGCTTGGTTTAGAAATCCTCTAGATTTCTAAAGGATAGAAAGGGGACCTTAATTGCTAATGAATTGTAAGTGTTTTAAAATGTATGTGTGGATTCTAAGGTACTAGGTTGCTGTAGCGAATCTGGAGAACATCCTGTAATCTCTAAAACCTTCACCCATTGTAGTCTGTCAGACTCCTTGCTCAGGGTTGGTTGTGCACCGGCCTGACCATAAATAACATAGGTGTGCATTCCAGATTTATTTATGGTATGACTTATGTACGGTACTAACCCTAATTGAGGCGTCTGACCTAAAGGGTTGAGTTGGTAGTTTTAGTTGAAGGGATGTTAAAATTTTATTAAGTGTTCTCATCGCGGGTCAGAGTATATATAAAATCTTATATATTTTGGTTGGTGGGGTTTGTAGTATTATTAATTTTTGTTTGTTCTTCCCGAATACTGAGCACAGACGATGGCCGGACATCAAACGACGTAAGTAGTCGAGAAATAGTGTTATTATGAATAATACTTTTATTAGATGCTAGTATGCTATAGTTGTATTCCTCTTTCGAGGATACGAGTTCTCTATAAACAATTTAGCTTTGATACCATTCTGTCACACCCCCGGCCAAGGCGGAACACGACGGGAGTGGGACTAAGTTTATGGATCACAGATAAACTGAATATATAGCACAAGTACAACGATAAACAAGAGATTCACGGATAGATTGACGGTTATAATAGTAGCCCTAAATTATGGGTTGTCATAGACACGCACCACCGGACCTACAAACTCCGGTGTGACCCTTCCCGCACTTCCTACAAGTGCGGCTGCCCTGATCTCCCAACCTAGAATCAACGGTCTTGGACCGTTTCGGCGCTGGCTGCGACTGCACCGGGGCCTGTCTCTGCTCTCTCAACTGCAACTCAATCTCCAACTCACGCCGCCTGGCGGCCTCCTGCAATTCCAGCAAGGTCTCGCACCTCTGCGTAGACACAAACTGCCTGATATCCCTCTTGAGCATACTCAGATATCGGGACATCTGAGCCTGCTCCGAAGCAAACTCCGGGCAAAACATCTCCCTCTCAGTGAACATCCTGGTGATCTCCGTCACCGACTCTGAATCCTGCTTCAATTCCAAGAACTCCTGAGCAAACCTCTCCCTCTCAACTCGTGGAACATAAACGTGTAATGAACATCTCCCGGAATTGATCCCACAAAACCGCAGCCCTCTGCGCATCCGAATATGACCCCGTAGTCAATCTCCACCAATCTTTCGCCCCGAGCCTCAACAGGTTCAGAGCACACCTCACCTTCTGACCAGCAGGGCATGAACATGTAAAGAAACATCCCTCCACATCTGAAAACCATCGCATAGCCATAATCGGATCATGAACCCCATCGAAGGTAGGGGCTTCGTATTATCGAAGTCTCGATACTGAAAACCTCTACCGACTCCTCCCCCTGCCACTGCTACAGCCGCTGTAGCCGCTGCAGCAGCTGTCTCTGTAAGAGTTGCATAGCGCTCATCAAAGTACTCAACCATGGCGGTCTTGATCGACCCAAACAGTTTCGGCAACTCGACCCAGAACATAGCAGCAACCTCATCATGCAGGATCTCACGAATCCTAGCATCCAACTCGTCTGTGCTCATCTGACCGATAACCTTGGGCGGTGCTAACCCACCCTGACCGCCTCCTCCTGCTCCCGATCCCGACTCGGATCCGCTCTCAGCATGCCTCGTAACCACCATACTGAAATTACCGCAAAACATCAGACGCTTCTCATTAACCCGAGAACCGACTCTCAACCCAGCCTAGGGATTGTGACTTCCTTGATACGCGTATGGGTCCTGTGCTTTCAGTAGTTCGGGCCCATACTACCTTCCACATCTACCCATATTTATATCAAGTATCACCACAACACCCTAGTGAAGAACATGCATAACAAGCACTCAACCCTCACACTTAGAGTAACACTGGGAATCTCAACAGAAAGAAACCCTAGGCTAGCAGGCATCATAAATCAGGCAACTCTATCATGCAATTCCTGAAGATCCCTAGCCTAGTACTAGCATGTTGTTCTATCATATCTCATAAACAAATAACTTGTATGGTATTTTGGGGTTACTTACTGGCTCTGGCTGATCGTACCTCCGCGTCCTCCTTTACTCATTTTTGAAAACCCTTTTTAAATTCTCTTTTGAAAACTCTCCTTGATTTGAGACTGGATTCACACAAATGTTCCTCCACTTCACTCAAACCAAGGCTTTGATACCAACTTGTAACGCTCTAAAAATTCCAACCAATTTAAACTTTTCAAAAACAACCCAATTTCATAAAGTTATTACAAAAAGGTTTTCAATACATTTATTATCAGAGTATTTCCCAGAACCACATCATAAACGCATAAAACATAAGGAGTGGTACGATCATGCCTTTGCCTTGCCACGGTCTCCTGATGTACCTGAAACATTTAAACCACAACTGTAAGCCCGAAAGCTTAGTGAGATACCCCCAAAATACCAACCACATATACCATACACATAACAGGTCATATTGCAACAGAACGCAGAACAGCCATGTACTTCGGGTCTACTGTGTGACTGGCCCGCCACAGCAGGCCTACAATCCACCTGGTCCACCCGCCGAGTCTAACCATATACCTCGAGTCTACAGTGTGATTGGTCCGCCCACACCGGGCCTTCAATCCACCTGGTCCACTCTCTCTGAGTCTACAGTATGACTGGTCCGCCCGCACCGGGCCTTCAGTCGGCCTGGTCCACTCTCCGAGCCTCGGCACGTCTGGTCCGCCCTCTTGGATCCTACAGCCTATCCGGATCTTGTTGGATTAGTGTCTAAGTCCATAACTATTTTGTTATGTACTTGACCCGATGGTGCATGGTCCTTTTGGGTTGCCTTCACCAAAGCAACTTGATAGGATGAATTATGGAGAGAAATGATTAAATATGATTTATTAATATATTATGAGAATAATATATTAATGGAGAAATCATATTGTTTAATTAATATTAGTCAAGAATTAATAAGAATTAAGTTTGTGACTAAAAGACATTAATTAAACTTAAGGGACTTGAACTATCAATTATATGATAGCTGAATATTGAGCTAATGGACTCCATATTAAAGGGGTGGACGAATTCTATGGGGAAACCCATTAGAAATCGTCCTGGGGCCTTTAAGGAAGGAGTCCATGGGTTGCTTAGGGCTTAAGCATCCAAATTAGGGTTTCCTTGTTTGATAACCCTAATAGCTTCACTATTTAAAGATCCCTTCAGCACCAAAAACGTGGGCAAGTAATTCCTTAGGGTTTTGGACGGCTATTGGGTGTCTCCTTCTCTTCTCCTCTTCATCCTCTTGCTCTTGGTGTTTGTGAACCATTAGAGGAGTGACATTTGTGACTCTAAGCTTTCTAAAGTCAATACAAGAAGGATTTGAGATTGTTATTGCTACATAACAATCAAGGTATGATCTAAAGCCTAATTTATATGTTATATTGATTATCATATGCTAGATCTAGGGTTTATAGTCTTGGATGAATTGCATGTACAATAGAGAAACCTAGATCCAAGCATTAGGGTTTGTATGAGCACATAGGATGTTCTTATAGCTTAAAAGCCATCAGTGGTATCAGAGCCTTGATTGGTTTCTATTGTATTGATGCCTTGTTTGTTTATTCAAGTTGCAAAATCGTTTTTGGACAACCTGCCTGATGAACTCGGCGAGCACCACAGTGTACTCGGCGAGTAGGCCCCTACTCAGCGAGTCCATAGGGGTACTCGGCGAGTTCGAGCGTCAGAAAGAGGGGATTTGGGGATTTCTTGCTGTTTTTCTCATGGATACTTGCCTTATCTGTTTTAGATCATTAAAATCCGATTTTATACATATTTATGAGTATATCCTTGATTAAACAAAAGATAATTACCAACTGATTAGATAATAACTTCCTTATATGATAAAGTTTGATTATTTGTATTAATTGGGTAACTTATTTTGCAAGAATTTGAAATTAGGTCAAATATAGATAATGATAAAATTAATTGTTTAATTTATATTATTTGTTATTTGATCCTTGTGTTATGAAAAGTTTCAATGTTCCCCTTTAGGTTTTATAGTTTAAATTTGAACTCAAAAGCTTTGAAATTTAAATAGTTGAAACCCTAATGTTTTGAAAAGGATTCAAAACTTGCCCTCAAGTTTTGGAATTTAAATTTTGATTAAAAGTTTAATTTTGATGTATATTTAAATTCTAAACCCTAATGTTTTGAAAATGTTTCAAAACTTTCCCTCAAGTTTTGGAATTTAAAAGTTGATTAAAAGTTTAATTTAGGAATGTTAAATTCTAAAACCCTAGTGATGTTTTGAAAAGTTCATATCACACCCTTATGGTTTTATTAATTAATTAAGGTGTATAATTAAAAGAAGTTTAATAAATCCATAAAAGCTTTGGTTTATAATTTAATTGAATTAAAAGTATAATTGTTAAATTTGACCACCTAGAATTTTAAAAGTGTAAAATACACCATATACTATATATATAACATTAAAAGTCTAACATTATATATATGTATGAGTAAAAGTCAGTCTTACCGTTAGTAGGCCTCATTCACGAAGCTGGTCTATAAGGGTTGTTTAAGGAAATTGCCTATAAAATGGCGATTGAATGGGTATCTACTCTTACCCACCGCACTCTTGACTAGTGGAGGGTCGTTAGCCGAACGGGTAGGATAGGACAAAACTTTCCATTATAAGTATAATGAAGTACAAAAGTAACTAAATGTTTTACAAATTCTCAATCTTAGTTACTTTAGGCAAAAGTGAATTGATGCAATTCTATGAAATTACACTTTGTACCCTTGCGAAGACGTTAGTGGAGCGTGTGTGGTTAACCGACACACTAAATGGTTCTAAGAAAAGGTGGCAAAGGGAAACTCAATGTTTGTCATAGTTCGGTGGGCGTGTGTGGTTTACCGGCACATTGAATAGGTGATTGTAACATGTGAGGGCACCATGTAAGTTTGCATGGTTATTCACACCCGCTTTGTGATCCTCGGTATCCCAGTCACATACTAGAGGGGCATATCGAGATTTAAACATGCCATTGAAATGTTCAATGAATCTCATAGAATCTAGGAGTTTTCATAGATTTAAAACTTAAATTTCTTTTTCGTTTTTCATGGTGGAAATTAGTGAATCGTCATTCACTTACCTTCAAATATTCTGCAACTAGCTTACGGCATCCCTTTTCTAGGTTGTAGCGTATTGTGTTGGGTCCTAGCCTTAATATCTCATTTGGGTGATTTATTAAGGACTCAATCTATCAACTAACTTGAATTTGTTTTCTCCCGTTTTGTAGATGTCAAAGTTCGACAACTATGGTCTTCCCAAATCCCGTGGAACAAGCTTTCCACATGAAGATGATATTCCACGATTCGATCGAGGAACAAGATATCATACTTCACTTCCTCCACCTCCTCCAATCATTCTCCCTAACCCACAAGATCGAAGAATTGAAAGGTTCAATGTCACTAAAGCCCTATTGGAAATGAAACATGAAGATGGTAAACCCGTGTGTGCCCACGTTCTAGGAATGAAATCACACATCGATAGGTTGATAATGTTGGGTGCGTCATTCCCTGATAATTTGGCTGTGAACTGGGTTCTGCAGTCACTTCCTGAATCATATAATGAGTTCAAAAGAAAGTATTATATGATGGATCATGACGAAAACCTCATTGACCTAATTTACATGCTCATTGCTGCTGAATCAGAAATGATTTAGCAAAGCAATGGAGCATATTTGTTGGGAATGTCAACCAACCATGCTTCCGAGGACGTTCTAGAAGAATCGACTTACGTTTTCTGCCAAGAGAAAGGGCGTTGGATACTAGTCTGCCCTAAGAGCCTGAAGAGTCCAAAAGATGGGAGAGACAAAGAGTATGGCTACGCTTCAGGTAAAATCCACTATCTAACTCCATTAAGTTCCTATTCGTTGATTCTTAATACATGATGTGATAAGATTGTATTTAAATGTTTTGCAGGATCAGAGAGGAAGCTTGATGAAAGAGCAAGATAAGTCTAATCACGAAGAAATGGATCTCGATCGCATGGATTTGAAGATTAGATTTTGAGCTTAGAAAGTTATGATAGAGTTGTTAGAAATTTTTCTACATAGTTTTCAGTTGATTTTTCATTGTAAGGACAAATGTTTTCCGCTGCTTTTATGAATAAAATAAATTTTATTTATTTATTTCCTTGCAATGAAATCGTTATGAAAAATTGATGTTTGCATATTTCTACAACGAATGGATAAGATTCTTAATTATGTTAATAGTGGAAATGTCAAGAATTTACCAAATAGGGAGAGTTTCTCATCGCCCTAGTTTCAATTGGACAGAAACTTGGAATCATGCAACTTGGTTGCACGATGAATGAGAAATTTCATATTTTGAAATTAGACTAATTCGTTGACAAAGTGTCAAGTGAAGGACTAGGAGATCGAGTACATAAAGTTGTGTGTTGATCAAGTCCACCACAAGAATAATAAAGATATTCGTCATGATTTACTAAAAGTTTAGTAAATGTGATTATACTTACAAGATTAAATATAATTCTGAATTGATTGAAAAGGTTTAAGTCGATAGCAGAACGAATAAGAAGAATCAAGTAGGCAGAAAGATAAAAGTTTCTCTATTCTAAGAAGAAGGGAGAATACCTTTTATGCTTTATGATATATCTTAATGATTAAGAACCATATCTCAATTGATCCTCTAAATAAGTCATAGTACAAGTGTATGTATAAGAAGAGGAATCAAGAATTGAAAAAATGGTTAAATCAAGAAGTCAATCATACTTCATTCCAAAACAAGTCTTAGAGTTAAGATTGTAATATTGAGTGACAAGTCTTAAGAAGGTTTATAACATTCATCAAATGTAGAATTTGGAAAAAGGCTTTCCTATTCTCGCAAATTTGAAATTGGAAAGTTTTGATGTCTTGGATAAGACAAAGACCAACTAGGACCAATTTTATGAAATGTTTTGTCTTGATAAAGGCTACACTAACTCTTGAATATTTGTTTGTTAAGAAATGTTTATTGACAAGAGAATCTTATATGTCAAGGAGTCATTGGGATTCTTAATGGTCTTGAAAGGTTTCAAGAACAAATCGAGAATAAACCTTATCGATCATTACTAGCACACGAGTTGAGGTTTACCACCTATCGTGTTGACACTATCTTGTTTCTATGTCGTTCCAATTTAGTTAATTATGCATGTGGGTCATATGAGTTCTCATTTGAATGCATAAAAGGCAAGGACCTTGATCAATTGAAAGTACAATGATAGGAAAGGGTGAGCTGCTTAACTACTTGGAAGACATGGTGGGCAGCCGTGTTACCATAAGGCAAGAAATCAAGATTGAGAAGGTTCGGTCCATATGAGTTTGGATTTGTCGCAAACTTTGGTTTTGACAAATTCACATGGATAGGAACACATACACCATTAAAATCTAAGTGTCATAAGATTCCCTCCTTCATGAAAATGACTGTGAGGAAATGCTTTCACTAAGGAAGATTTTAAGAAGATAGTGATTGTGAAAATTGTATTCTCGAATTCAATTATGGTTACGGTATCCCTTTCCATGACTCGAATTGTGAGAGTTGGAAATTAGTCTAAATTGTTTAAGACACACATATAAACTATCTAAGGCAAAGGTGTATAAGTTTAAGAAGCCTTGATAAAAGATTATCAAAGCATTGGGTATTAGAAATATGAACTTAAAGAAATTCAATAGGCATTGTTTTTCTGAAAGTTAAGCTGTTTCTGAATACATGTCAAAGCTAGTGGGAGCATAAATGTTATTATTACATGATTATTAAGGCAAGTATTGCAAGTTAGCAATATTAATTATAGAAAACAAGAGTCATACTTTGCAAAGTTGTAAGGGTTGAATAGTTGTTTTGCTATAATTAAGGGAGAGAATATTATGCTTCGTTTCAAATCTAAAGGCTTAGGTTGTGGAATGTTAATAAACTTAGTCAAGGATACATAGTGTGTTCTTAAATTTTGATTATGATTACGGCATTCCTCTTCATAATTCGAATTGTGAGAATGTATCACATAAAATATTATGGCAGAAGATTGATAAAGTATTAAATCTTCATGTAAGACATTATGCATCGTGTCCCATACGCTTCGGGTATAGGATCGATTGCAAATGCTATAATATTTGACCATTTTAAAATTTTCCAAATGTCTAGCGCATTTAGAGGGAAAAGGACAAGAATCGGTTTGACTAAGATAATTAAACAACTATCAAAGGACAATCCAAAGTTCGTCGAGGATTGGTCACTTGTGAGTCGTTGGAAGTATAGTATTGGATGGACCATATCGACGTTATTATGAATAGATAAGATTCTATTAAGAATGAGTTGTCATATGGCAAATATGGAAATGTTTCCATATTAGGAGTTGGATATTGAGAGTCTATGTCTAGATTAGAAAATTTTATGCGAAAGGATGTTCAAGGAATGTACCTTGAGTGAGAGACATCACGTCTATGGAATTTTATTGTAACAATCTCAGATAGAGGACTTTGTAATTTCATTGGCAATAGTCATTGTGACTTTTGTGCTATCACATTACGAAAGGATCATTGCATAAAATATTAGAATCTAGCATATTCTGTAAGTGGCAAGAATTTGATATTCTTTCACTTATAAAGGATTAGGAGTTGTGAAATGAGTATGATTGGAAATGTGTTCATTTGATCTATTTCACAAAGTAAGAACCATAGGTAAACATTGTGTGCATGCTAGGAGCATGAGACAAGTGTAGTAATAATTCAAGTAAGAAGTTGATTACCCGAAACAACAAATAATGAGTAATCGATATGGTGATAAATAAAAGGTGTTTTATTTATACTCAAAGGTTTGAGGCCATATGGGATTAGTATTATTCATGTGTTTCACTATGCATGTTTTGACTTCCTGAATAATTTAATAGGTTGAGAGCAGTAAAATTATTCAAACAGGCCACAGTCGTTCATATGTTGGAAGTAGATATGAATGAAGACTGTCGTGAATTGGTGTGTGGATTGTATAAATAGCATTAGACATAAGCAAATGTTTGTTGCAACGTTCATGAGTGCTTATGAATATGATTTGAGCATCGGATTAAATCCACGCTCACTTGGATCACTTCATGGATAGTATCACGAGTGATTGGTGAGATGATAACATCTTATATTCTTGAAACCGAGATGTTTGAGTTGTATCTTGCGAGTCGGTTGCACATTGATAATATGTAAAGGCACCAGTAACTTGGTGTTATAAAACATATTGTTGTGTGTGATTTGGTAAGTGAGTGCAAGCGAGCATTGAGTCAAAGTTTATCCGTTCCTTTTATCCAAAGTAGGATAAAAGCGATATATGTGGGCCCCTCGATGATTTAGTGATGGCACCTAAGTGCTTGGCCAAGCCGGGACTAAGTTGATGTGTTCAATTAAAGTCTGTTGTCAGTCGTCATAAATCTGAATTCAGGAAACAGCACATAGACAGAGAGAATGATTTAGATCCATGTCTCAGTCTATACGATATCTAGAATGGAGGAATATATGACCCCTTATCTAAAGGACACGCGTATCTGATAAGATCAGAGTTGACAGCGGCTTTAGAAAGCTATGATTGCAGATCAAGATCTGAAGTCATACGCAGAATAGTTATTAGACTTATCCAAGTGGGAGACTGTTGGATTAGTTTCTAAGTCCATAACTATTTTGTTATGTACTTGACCCGATGGTGCATGGTCCTTTTGGGTTGCCTTCACCAAAGCAACTTGATAGGATGAATTATGGAGAGAAATGATTAAATATGATTTATTAATATATTATGAGAATAATATATTAAAGGAGAAATCATATTGTTTAATTAATATTAGTCAAGAATTAATAAGAATTAAGTTTGTGACTAAAAGACATTAATTAAACTTAAGGGACTTGAACTGTCAATTGTATGATAGTTGAATATTGAGCTAATGGACTCCATATTAAAGGGGTGGACGAATTCTATGGGGAAACCCATTAGAAATCGTCCTAGGGCCTTTAAGGAAGGAGTCCATGGGTTGCTTAGGGCTTAAGCATCCAAATTAGGGTTTCCTTGTTTGATAACCCTAATAGCTTCACTATTTAAAGATCCCTTCAGCACCAAAAACGTGGGCAAGTAATTCCTTAGGGTTTTGGACGGCTTTTGGGTGTCTCCTTCTCTTCTCCTCTTCATCCTCTTGCTCCTGGTGTTTGTGAACCATTAGAGGAGTGACATTTGTGACTCTAAGCTTTCTAAAGTCAATACAAGAAGGATTTGAGATTGTTATTGCTACATAACAATCAAGGTATGATCTAAAGCCTAATTTATATGTTATATTGATTATCATATGCTAGATCTAGGGTTTATAGTCTTGGATGAATTGCATGTACAATAGAGAAACCTAGATCCAAGCATTAGGGTTTGTATGAGCACATAGGATGTTCTTATAGATTAAAACCCATCAGACCGCTCGCTGGGCCTTCGGGATAACCGGTCCGCCCTGGGTATGTTGGCCTACAGCACAAAGCAGGACCCGCCTCAACCCAACCCCAGTCAAACAACCATGTGCACATAAACATATAATCATATAACAATTCATAACAAATCAACCAATCTAGTAGACCACATACATAGCACATCCCTACCAGGATTCCGACCTAACCGGTCACTAGCATAGCATCATCCTATAAACCAGGATACCGACCCTAACGAGGTCTCTAACATATACCATCCTAACTACCAGGATGCAAGCATAACAAAGCGATAACATAGCAGACAACTACCTGGATTTCCATCCGATAAAGGGTCGGCCTTAGTGCCGTAGACCCTGTCGATATAGTGAGGATAACTCACCTCGCAACTGCCGAAACTCCGAACTGAAGAAGCAGATGCCCGAACCACCGTCTCACCAAGAATCCTGAACTATCCAAAGTAGCAAAATAACCATTAGCCCAAGCACAATATCCTTCCAATGGTAGATTGACCATTTTACCCTTAACCCAAACTGGTCCATGACTAAAGCCCAATACCAGAATATGAAGGGCCCAACACTAGGTAAGCTTCTCAAGCCCACTGGTGACCCACTAATGGCCCAATTTGCTACATTGGGCCCAATCCCTTAATGGGCCTCATCCTAAGCCCATAATATATTCCTTGGTCCATATAATATGATTTCTGATGGCCCACTAAGGCCCAAATACCCAAACATGCCCCAAACCACGGCCCAAAACTCATGATCCATACAGATAGAGTACGCGGGGGTACCCCCCCCCCCCATGTACGCTAAGCGTACAGGTAGAATGGTGAGTACGCAGGGCGTACATCACTTTACGCAGGGCGTAAACTTGCTGAACTAAAAGTCCTCATAAGTCCTTAATGGCTTAAGCTCTTAAGCCCAAACTTCAGATCCATCGACCAAACATGTCTAGGATCCATAAAGTCTCAAACTTTATCACCTGGGACGTCCATAAAGCTCTTAACTCAAGGTCTTAATCCATTAAGACCCACCTACATCATACATGAGACAACCAAAGCCATTGGGACCTCATTTTTCATGCTCAAGACCTCTCTTAAGGTCTGAAAGGACAGCTAATCTCGACCAACTCACATCATGCATCATTTTGGGGTTTGAGGGACAAGAAATGATGTCAAAACTTCACAGCACCGAGATCCACACAAAATAAGTGTCAAGCAAGAGACTTTATACCTCAAAAGGGATCCAGAAGATGATGCCTTCCCAGATCTATGAGCTCCAGCCACCCAACTCCTTCCTTGACCACTTCCTCTTTTCCTCTTCCAAACTTAAACCACCAAGATGAGCTTTCCAAGGCCAAGATCTCTAGAAATGGAGGTTGGAACGTTCTAGGGTTCTTCTGAGGTTAGGGAGGCTGATATGGGGCTAGGGTTGAAGCCATAATATTCTATATATAGTGGCTCACCATCAAATTAGGGTTTAAAGACTCTGGACGTATGCAGGGTGTACGCCCCCACAGACCCACGTTCATTTACCCGATTACGCTAGGCGTAACCCAGCCTACGCTGGGCATACCCAGCGTATCCTATTCTCATACATGGCCTTCCTTATCAACTTTTCCCATTAAGGGCTATAAATGACAATATCTTCAAAATGTAATGACTCCTTTATTCTAAGCCAGTTTCCGACGAACTTTATATCCACGCGGAGGTGGCAAGAAGCCCTATGCTTCTATCAACATACACCGGTCCGAAACCTTCTCGAATAAAACCCATTGCCCATAAAAGACCATGAATGATTACTCTTAGAACGGGGCGTTACAATCTCTGGCGAAGTGTCTCAAACGAGGTTTGCTGCTCCGGACCCAATGAAAAAGCAACACCCTTCTGGGTCAACCTGTTGAGAGGCACGACGATCTTGGAGAAATCCCTAATAAATCTCCGATAATAGCCGGCCAATCCTAGAAAGCTTCTAATCTTGGTGGGTGATCTTGGCACCTCCCATCTCATAACTGCCTCAATCTTGGCCGGATCGACCAATATCCGTTCCTGGTTAACGAGGTGTCCCATGAATTGGACCTCTCTCGTAACCAAAAATCACACTTGGAGAATTTGGCGAAAAGCCTCTCCGACCTCAATAGCCCGTGAATCTCTCTCATATGCTCCTCGTGCTGCTCTCTAGATCTCGAATACACTAAAAAGTCATCAATGAACACGATCACTGAACGATCCAACATCGGCCTGCACACCCTGTTCATGAGATCCATGAACGTTGCTGGTGCATTGGTGAGCTCAAAAGGCATCACCACGAACTCGTAATGCCCATAACGAGTTTTAAACGCCGTCATCTGGATATCTTCATTCCGACCCCTCATCTGATGATATCCCGACCTCAAGTCTATCTTGGAGAACCAAGACGCCCATTGCAACTGATCGAACAGATTGTCGATCCTCGGTAACGGATAACGGTTCTTGACCGTCAACTTGTTCAACTCCCGGTAATCAATGCACATCCGGTGTGAACCATCCTTTTTCTTGACAAAAAGGATCAGCGCACCCCATGGTGAGCTACTTGGTCTAATAAACCCCTTCCCCAGCAGCTTCTGAAGTTGCGAGGATAACTCCTGCATATCTGGCGGCGCAAGGCGATAAGGCGCCTTGTTGATAGGTGCGGCCTCCGGAACCAAATCGATACGGAACTCTACCTGACTCTCGGGAGGCACACCCGACAATACCTAGGGAAAAGCATCCGGGAACTCGCACACTATCGGAACCTCATCAATCGAACTTGGCCTCCCAGTGGCCACTCGTGTGTCCATCACATAGGCTACAAACCCGCTGCAGCCCTGCTGCAAACTCTGTCTCGCCCTGGCAGTTGAACAAAACGCTGACCCACATCGGGTACCCTCATCGTACACCGTAAGTACTCCCCCACTAGGGTCTCGTATCATCACCAATTGACGCTCGCAGTCTATAACCGCTCCAAATCAGCTCAACCAATCCATGCCCACTATGACACACATGTCACCCATCGCAATCGGGACCAGATCTATCGGGAACTCCACACCGAAGATCTCAAGTATACATCCTCGAATCACATCTGTAGCATACACCGCTCGCTCGTTAGCTATAGAAACTTGCAGAGGTCGACTCAACGCCTCTTGTCGGATACTGATGTGCTGACTAAATGCCAAGAAAACAAATGACCGACTCGCACCCGAGTCAAATAACACCAAAGCAGGTACATAATTTACAAGAAAAGTACCTACGTATATCATAATATAAGCACAACACCTCAAACTCAACATAAATAAATGAAAGAATACATACCGGCCACGACATTGGGTGCTGCGCGGACCTCCTCTGCTGTCAACTGGAAGGCTCTCCCACGAGCCTTCGGTGCCTCGGCCTTCACCGACCGAACCTCAGTAGCGCGCACGGCGGCAGGGGCAGATCCCTGTTGTGCTCCCAGTGCTGTCCCCCGCAGCTGCGGACACTCGGCCTTCCGATGGCGAGTCTGGTTGCAATGAAAGCAAACCATGAATCCTTTGGGGCAATCCTTGGCTATAGGCCCCTCCTTGCCACATTTGTAGCAAGCACCAGATCGACAAACCCCATCATGTCCCTTGCCGCACTTTCCACAAGTGCGGCCCTTCTGGCCTCCAGATCTTGAATCGGCGGGCTTTGCCCGCTTGGCTGCCGGCTGAGACTGTGTCGGCCGCCTATCCATCCCCTGACACTCGGCCTCCTCCCTGGCCTAAGTCTCCAACTCAATCTCCCTCTTTCGAGCATTTGCCTAAAGCTCAGAAAATGTCCGGTAAGTCGAGTTCGATACGAACTCCTGAATATCCCTCCTCATAATGCTCAAATATCGGCTCATGCATGCTTGCTCGGTAGACACCTGTTCAAGGCAAAACATCGCCCTCTCATGAAAATTCCTAGTAATCACAGTAACCGAATCCATACCCTGCTTGAGGATCAAGAACTCCTGAGCCAACCTCTCCCTCTCCACCGGGGGAACATACTCGTCTCTAAACATGGTGGTGAACCTCTCCCGGGTCACCTTAGAAATCTCTGCAAGAGTGAAGCTCACCGTCACGAACTTCCACCAGTCCTTCGCTCCCAAGCGAAGCTGGTTCAGTGCGAACCGTACCCTCAGATGCTCTGGACGTGAACATGTGTAGAAGCATCCCTCGATATAAGAAATCCATCTCATCAAAGCGATCGGATCCTGCGTCCCATCAAACTCTGGTGGCTTCGTGTTGCTGAACTCCCGAAACAACAACGAATCATCTCATGGAGGCCTGGCAGCAGCAACGGCTGTAGTAGCTACAGTAGCCACAGCCTCAGTCACTGTTGTGTACCGCTCATCGAAAGTCTCAATCAATGTGGTATTGATAGACCCAAAAATCTATGGAATCTCGGCTCGGATGGCAGCAGCCACCTCCTCATGAATCAACCTGCAGATCTCCTCATCGCTAACACCACTGCTCTCAGGTGTGTGGCGTGTCCCAACCATGATGTCTCTCTGAAATACAACATAAAATGTCAAATACCCGCTCGAGCATACTCGCACTCGATAATACATCCCTACTTGTTCCCTAGAACCTAAGGATTCTTACTTGGACTGCGCACTGATACGGTGTCTTCGGTAGTACGGGCCCTTATACTACCATCCACACCGCATCAGTATTCACCCCAAGTTCTCCTCCTTGGATCTCAGATCACAAGTACTCTACATCTCGCTAGAATAGTCTACCTTTCGGTAAACCTCTCATAAGCTCCTCACTGCTACCTACTCACTCTCGAGCATCTAATAGCAGCAGAAATCTACCTAGGCTAAGGCATCACAAATCAGGCCACTCTAGTCATAATATGAATACCTAGCCTACTCTAGCATGCATGTCATTTCATAACATATCTCATAACACAAAATGTAAGGGTATTTTGGGAAATCACCGTTCGGGCGCTGACTGATCGTACACACTGCTCCATTCTGCCTTTTCCAAAATCCTTTATTCTCTTAGAAAAATTCTTTACTTTATGAAAAACTTTCTCAAATCCTCAGTTTGAGTTCAGATACATCCGAAGTTGCACCCGAATCCCTCAAACCAAGGCTCTGATACCAACTTGTAACGACAAAATTTTCAAAAACAATTTTTCGTTTTTAAATCATATTTTTAATCACCAAAAACAATATCCAACAACTTTATTAATGTCATCATAATAAACAAATCCCAGAATCTCAAAAGATCTCAATTACATAAATCCTCTCAGTGTGTACGAATCATGCTGGCGCCTTCCCGCGATCCTCACTGGTACATGAAACACATAACACACCACTGTAAGCATAAATTCTTATTGAGTTCCCCAAAATACCACATACAACACATACGCCTTTCCAGGCCATAACTCTGTGGGACCTTCCGGTCCAAGTGTCTCAGGGGACTTCCATTCTAAATACCAGTAGATCTTCCGGTCCTACCCGTATCGACCTTACGATCCGTAACCTCCTGACCTTCCAGTCCATGTCTTCTTAACCTTCCGGTCCTTATCATACATAGCATACATAACACATACATATCACATGTCAGGATATAGCACATGTGACGCCCGTAGATCCGAGATAGTCAATTTAGAGACGATAAGCATCAAAAATGACTTTTTGATGGAAGATTATTTATAAGGATTAATCTTAACTAAGTTATAGTATATGTTACAAGGATTCCGTACATATAAAGAACGCCGAAATCCGAGTTATAACGAAGAAGTTATGACCTGTCGAAGTTTCGCGACAGAACCGGCACGACACAATGCGACGTAAATAGTGAATTTATGTTAGATCGATATTTATCCAAAACAATCTAAATGAGAATTTAATATCTCATCGATAGTAGTGCAACGACGGAAAGACGGACAAAAACAAACGTCAGACGAAGGAGTTATGAGTTTATAACGGAGTTTTCCTGTCCCGGCCTACTAAAAATAATATAGAAGTAATATAATTATAATATTTTAAAAATAAAGTCAAAATTAGCCAATGGAGTCTAAACTAGAGTTATAGAGCATAATCTCACCTTCGCATCGATATAAAGAACATCGAAAACGGAGTTCGTATGCGAACGTTATGAATTTCTGAAGTTCGGGGCGCGAAACCCAAAAACTGTCAGATACCACGACGTGGCAAGCAGTGCCACGATGTGGCCAGTCTTCTGACACCTCCGGGAGTCCCCCAGATGCAACTTGCGATGACGCATGCAGTGACGACCAAGCCCACGACATGGGAAAAGGTGCCACGACGTGGCAAGGGCCAATTTTTCCCTATAAATAGATTTGAAGGGCCAGCCGTTTAGGGTTGCTATTTTCTCTTCTCTTTCTCCCATTTTACCTCGATTTATGTGAAATAAATATCCCGAAGCCCCGGTATCAGCCCCGAGCCCCGAAGCGAGTCCGAAGCCCCGAAGATCCCGAGAAGAAAAGAGTTTCTGAGCCGAAGCTCTGCCCGCGAGAAATCCGGTGTGTGAAGATATCTCGGTTTCACCGAAGAATACTACTCTTAGAGTTGTAGTGCTGTCCAATCATCTTATGATCAACTGAGTGTATAGTCACTTTCGTCTTACACATAGATATGAAGTATTTTATAAAATACGTGTTATGTGTATATATATATTGTTGTTTATATGTGTCAGTGTGTGGTTACTTTCTTCTAACACATAAATATAAAGTATTAGCTATGAAATACGTGTTATGTGTTATATATTATTTGTCTATTTGAAATGGGCATGGAATTGATGTTTTATACTGGTGTTAAATGATTTAAACTGTGTAAGTATTTATATCTACGAAAACGTTGGGTAGAACATGGGTAGATGGGATAGTTGGTGACTATGGAGTTAGCGCCTATTAGATAAACCTTGGTGACTATGGAGTTAGCACCTATTGTATAAACCTTGGTGACTATGGAGTTAGCGCCTACTGTTAAGTGAACCTTGGTGACTATGGAGTTATCACTTATTGTATAAACCTTGGTGACTATGGAGTTAGCGCCTACTGTTAGATAAACCTTGGTGACTATGGAGTTAGCGCCTATTGTATAAACCTTGGTGACTATGGAGTTAGCGCCTACTCTTAGATAAACCTTGGTGACTATGGAGTTAGCGCCTATTGTATAAACCTTGGTGACTATGGAGTTAGCGCCTACTGTTAAGTGAACCTTGGTGACTATGGAGTTAGCGTCTGATAGCTATGGATTTAGTACCTGAGAGATAAATGTTGGTAACTATGGACTTAGTACCTGATAGATAAACTTTGGCAGCAATGGACTTCATGCCAATTCCTTAGGTAAATCCTTAGGAACTAATGAATGAAGGATAGTTCATCATTAGGGTAAAACCTTAAGAAATAAAGAAGATAATGGGGATGGGTTATTGGGTTGATTGTTTGATGATTAAATATAATAATTATATTATTGTGGGCTGAAAACCCTATATGCTCACCAGGCTCCCAAGCCTGACCCACTCAGTTTTCTTTGCATTACAGGTAATGGCACAAGGGTATAAGTTGGTGGACTTGACGAGAGATTTTGGATTATAGATCAGTAGTTATAAATAACTGTTGTAAGGTCTATTTTATATTGTTTATGCTTTTGGTCTGTATCGGAACATGACATACCGATATTTTGTTATATAATGAAAATACATTTCTTTAAAGAAATGCTTTGATAAACTCTTATCATATTTCGTTTTGGGAACAAATTCCGCAACCGTTTTCTTTAAACGATCACTCTGATTTATAAAACAAAGCATAAACAAATCGGTCTTTTTTGGCCGTGAAATTGGGGATGCCACAGCACATATATCTCATAGCATGTAAGACCTTTCGGTCACACATAGGTACCCTTCCAGGTACAGTATAGTAAGAAGACTCACCTCGGGTATCTCGGATAGTCTCGCACTCGAACACACTGGTCTAGCCCCCGCCTAAACACATAACAATACTCTCAAATAAATAATGGCTCTCAAAGGCTTGATTAAATCCACTCTACAATTTCCACAGAAGGGTAAAAGACCATTTTACCCCTTCCTGACCCAAAAGTCCAAAGGTTGACCAAAACCCTAAAAGTCAACGGAAGTCAACAGGAGGCAGTATGTGGCACGTACCTTCTCTGTACGGGCGTATGCCGGCGAACCACAGTCGGGGTCTCAACCCCTTACGCTACGTGTATTGAGAGTTACGCCCAACGTAATCTCAGTTTTAGCCATTCCTTGGATTTTGGTCTTAAACGGTTAAGACACCCCTTCAACTTCCATATCTGACTCTCCCTAAGCCTCTTATCCCATAAAGTCGGAACCTTTAAGCCTTTGCATGGCTGTAAAGGTCCCTACACCCTCTAACACCTTTCCTTTTTCCTCAGAAGGTCTAGATCTCATGCATGGCTCAATATTTACGTCCAAGATTGCATTTTTATGAACATACAACTCTTATAGTCCTGAAATATGATAGATCTAGGCCAATGGAGACCATTTGCTCATAAAGTCTCCATCTTGGGCCCAAAAACCCTAGAAATTGGTCCAAGAAGCACACAACACAAATGACAAGGCAAGTTTTGAGCTTTTTACCTCAGGAAGATGCTCTAACCTCTGAAAAGCTCGGATCTACTCTTGCCCACAAACTTCTAGCTTCCAAAATGGCCTCTTCTTCTCTTCCACCACCTTGAAATGACACTTTGAAGCTTAGAACACCAACACACTAGCTAGAAACGAATTAGGACTCTCTATTCGGGTTTCACTCTCTGGAATGGTGGCTGAGGTCAAGGCCATAGCATTCCATTTATAATGCACAAGCCCCAAATTAGGGTTTACATATGGGCTTGCTACGCCCAGTGTAACCCTGGGTACGCCCAGCGTACCCAGGCAAGTCCGCGTCCAAATTAAGCGTGCGAGTACGCGCATCGTACTCTTCAGTATGCCCAGCGTACTCACTAGCCTAAAAATTTACTTAAGGGTCTTAACTTGACAACTTGGGAAAAGGATAAGAGTTTAAGAAACACACTTGAATTTGGGATGTTAGAATTCTCCCCCACTTGAACCAGACTTCACCCTCGAAGTCTCATGTCGTAAACAACTCCAGATCTTGCTCCCGCATCTCTGACTCCGGCTCCCAAGTCAGCTCGGACCCTCTCCGATGTTGCCACTAGACCTGAACAAGAGGTACCTCCTTGTTCCTCAGAACCTTGATCTTCCGATCCAAGATTGCAATCGGTCTCTCGACATAATTCAGACTCGCGTCCACCTGGATATCCTCCAATGGCACCACTGCCGAATCGTCGGCTATACACTTCCTCAGCTGAGACACGTGGAAGGTATCATGAATCTGGCTCAACTCCGCAGGTAGCTCCAAACAATAAGCTACCCTGCCCACCCTCGCGGTCACCCTGAACGGGCCAATATACCGGGGCCCCAGCTTGCCCCTCTTCCTGAATCGAATCACTCCTTTCCAAGGAGACACCTTCAGGAGTACGAAGTCTCCTACCTGAAACTCAAGCTCGGGTCATTGCCTATCCGCGTAACTCTTCTGGAGACTCTGAGTTGTCAACAACCTCTGCATGACTTGTTGTATATGGTTTGACGTCTGAAGCACTAACTCAGTGCTGCCCATCACTCGCTGTCCTACCTCTCCCTAAAAGATGGGAGTCCGAAACCTCCTCTCATACAACAACTCAAAGGGAGGCATACCAATGCTCGAATGGTGGTTGTTGTTATAAGAAAACTCAGCCAATGGCAGATACGTGTCCCAACTCCCTCTGAGTGCCAATGCATCAGATCAATAAACTAGCTAGTAAAAATTTCAGTTACATAATTGAAATAGTGTTAGATTGAGAGTAGAGAGTTGGATCTTACGAAACAGTCGTCGTCAATGGTGAAGATGTATTTCTTCTTGTAGACGAGAAATCCGAAGTAGCGAAAAGCGGAATCCTTAAAGGAACTGCAACTGGCTTTCGGACCTAAGATCTGATTGATGTCGTTTCGATTGTAGAGCTCGTAATCGAAGCCTTCAGGAACGTGGAATTTTTTGGTCGTATCTCCGTCTTGAACGATAATCAAATGGTAAGGCTGGAAGAAGGATCTCCGCTGCTCCAGAAAGTCAAGGTTCCTGATCGTTGGAATGACGATGTCGAGTTCATCAGTCAACGGTGGTACCACGGTGGTCCCCGGCACATACATAGCAATGTGGGAGTAGGAATCGTCAGCAGCAAAATCGAAGAAGGCGAGGATCGCTTGGGGAAGATCGCATCGACATTGGGATATTTTTTCGTTCTATTTTAGTAAATATGATTTAACATATAATGTAATATTATAATTGTTGGATAAGGTGTCTAAGTCCATAACAATATTTGGTATCAACTTGACCCGACCCGGCATGATCTATTTGGGTTGCACTTCACCTAACAACTTGTATGGATATACTTTTGAGAATAAGATGTTTATGATATATTAATATATTATTAGTTATAATATATTAATATGATATCATAATTATTTAATTAGTATTGATCAAGAATAAATTTAGAATTAATTTAGTGATCAATATGGAGCTAATTAAATGTGGACTCTTATTTAAATATATGGATTGGGCTAAGATTTATTTAGGATGGGCTAAGAGTATACGGAGTCCATGGATAGTCCATGGAGCTTTTAACCCGTGGGTCCTAGGTAAATGAAGAGTCACGGGTATTAAGGTTTAACCCTAATCCTCCATACTATATAAAGGAGTCCTTGGTTCTAGAATTGGCACTAGTGTGTGTAAGCATAAGAGTGAGCCGATTTCTATAAGTTTTCTTATTCTCTTAAGAGCTTCTAACTTGTTATGGTGATTTGTGACACCACTTGAGGCATCCACACTATTGGTGCTAGGCTCAAAACCCCAAGCAATCAACCACAAAAGAAAGGTATGTTATTCTACTTAAAGTTTTGTATTACAAGTACCCCATAACATGCTAGTTAGGTTGTGAACCTTGGAAAACAAATTTGCATGTATTTTAGTGAAAACATAGATCCAAGGTTTCTAGGGTTGCATGTACACCAAAGGAGTGTTAGTATGCTCTTAACCCAACAGTGGTATCAGAGCCTAGGCTTGTTTTCTTGATACTTGATGCAAACTTGTTGAAAAAGCTCAAAAAATTTCACTCTGCAACATGAACTCGCCGAGTCCATGTGGGGATTCGACGAGTCCATATGTAAATTCATCCTACTCGTCGAGTAGGTTCTTGCACTCGACGAGTAGGAGCCCCAGAATGCAGTTTTTTCGAGTTTTGCTGCTGGAAATGGACTAGAAACATTACCCTAAACTGTTTTAGTGTTTTAAAACTTGTTTTGGATGGTGTAATGTTTATGCTAATCCATTTACAATGGCTAATATCAAAATTCCATGTTTTATATGTGTTAATATGATTCTTGAAATTTAGATATGGATGTTTATGTTCTTATGAGTTTTTAGAAGATCATAGGAATTATGTGTAATTTGTTTGTAGTATAATTCTTGATCTTAATGGCTAATGATGGAGTCCATAACTTGCCCTCAAGTTATGGATAACCAAAAGTCACTTCTTTAAAAGTGTCATTAAAGAATAAGAGGTTACATAAAATGAAGAGTCTTCATTTTAATGGACCATTAAAACTCATAAGTTATGAAATGAAAGGTCTTGAATAGTTTCAATACTTGCCCTCAAGTCTTGTAATTTGTAAAGACTCACACATTAATACTTTAATTCCAAATAGATCCTTGGAATTTTAAAAGTTTAAAATTCAACCCTAATACTTCAATAATATTAAAAGTTTAATTATTATATATATGTATAAGAATAAGTCAGTCTTACCATTAGTAGGCCTCATTCACGAAGTCGGTCTATAAGGGGGGGTATAAGGTTACTGCCTATAAAATTGCAGTTTAATGGGTGTCCACTCCCACCCACCGCTTCCTTGACTGGTGGAGGGGCGTTAGTCGAATAGGTAGGATAGGACCTAAATCCTCATTAAAAGTATAATGAAATTATAAAGTAACTAAACCTTTATTAATTCCCAATCTTAGTTACTTTAGGAAAAATGTGAATTAGATGCTAACCCATGAAATTACACTTTGTACCTTACCAAGTCGTTAGTGGAGCGTGTGTGGTTAACCGGCACACTAACTTGGACTAGTAAGAGTGGCAAAGGGTGACTTAAGTTTTATCATAGATCGATGGAGTACGTCTGGTTAACCGGCACATCGATTATGTGTTAAAATTAAGGGTACCAAGTCAATTTGCATGTCATTGAAAGTTCAATGTATCTCAAAAGATCTAGGAGTTTCAAATCCAATTAAAACATAATAACTTATTTTGTTTATAATGGTGGAAATTGGTAAATCGTCAATTAACTACCTTCAAATATTTTATAGCTTGGATTACGGCATCCCTCTTCCAAGTTATGAAATAGTTTGTAGGGTCCTATCCTTGATATTTCATTTGGGTGACTTATTAAGGATTCTTCATCTAATTAAACTTTTCCTTCTTTCTTTTCAAATGTCAAACAACAATGTTGCTGGCTCAAACCCTACGGGCTCCTGTTCCCTCATGAACTTGTGTGGGAAAGTCACTTTTGATGGGTCTAACTTCAATGAATAGATTAGAAACATCAGGATGATTACCCGCTATGAGGACAAGGAATATGTACTTGATAAGGAGCTTAAGGTTATCAATGAGTCCACTGTTACTCCTGAGGAGGTTGCGGAGTACACTACACATGATAGGGATGCTACCAAAGTGTCCTGCATCATGTTGGCTACCATGACTCCCAAACTCCAAAAATCCTATGAAGATTTATACCCCTATGAGATGCATTTGCATATGATGGAGAGGTACCATCAGAGTGCGCATCAAGAGAGGTATGAAATCATCTCCTCTATGATAACAGCCAGGATGAAGGATGGTGAACCCATCACCGGTCACTTGCAGAAGATGCAAAGTTTCGTGGACCGGTTGCTAAACCTAAATGTGGACTTTCCTGAGGACATGGCGATTGATATCATTCTCCATTCCTTAGCTCCAAGTTATGATCAGTTTCGTATGACTTATCATATGAACAAGTAGGAAGTTACACTTAGCAAACTTCAAGGACTTTTAAGGACTGCTGAAAGTGGCCTTAAAGGTAAGTCGCTTGTTATTTCTACTTCTACTCCTACTCCTACAACAGCTCCTGTTTTGGCAATTGGGCAGGGAAAGGGGAAGAAGAGGAAGACCCCTTCGAAGGGTACCAAGGGAAAGTCCCTTGATGGCTCATCTTCAAGTGTGACCAAGAAAGGTCTCATTCCCTTCTTCAAACCCAAAGGAAGCAAAATGCTTCTACTGCCACGAAAAGGGGCTTTGGAAGCGAAGTTGCCTCAAATACTTGCAGGATGTGAAGAATGGGAAAGTTAAACCCACCCATGCAGGCATGTTTACTATATTGTCTGGTAACTCATTGCATACTAACTCTTGGGTGCTTGATACAGGTTGTGGTATTCACATTTGTACTGATTTGCAGGGCCTAAGAAGTAGTGAAGAAGTGGAGCACGGTAAACCACACAAGCTCCACTAACTTCTTAGCAAGGGTGCAAAGTGTAATTTCATGGGATTGCATCAATTCACTTTTCCTAAAGTAACTAGGATTGGGAATTTTTTTGAAAAACATGTAGTTACTTTGTATTTCATATTATACTTTTAATAAGGAGATGAGGTTGCCCTATCCTACCCGTTCGGCTAACGGCCCTCCACCGATCAAGCAAGCGGTGGGTGTGAGTGTACACCCATTAAGCGTCATTTTATAGGCCACAACCTTATACCCACCTTATAGACCGGCTTCGTGAATGAGGCCTACTAACGGTAAGACTAGCATTTTTAATTATACATATATATACATATTAATCTTTTAATATTATATTAGTATAGGGTTGAATTTTAAACTTGTAAAATTCTAGGGTTTGAAATTTAAATTGTCTAAATTAAACTTTTAATCACAAAACATAAATTTCAAAACTTGAGAGCAAGTTTTAAACTTTTCAAAACATAGGGGATCAAATAACAAATAATTCAAATTAACATTTAATCACATAATTATCCATATTTGATTTATTTAATTATTTCTTGCAAAACAATTTACCAATTTAATAAAAATAATTATTGAATTATCACATAAGGAAATTAATATTCAGCTAATTGATAAATATCTTCAATTAGGTCAAGAATATACTCAAATATATCTTAAAATCGGATTTATATTGACCTATTAAAATTAAGGTAACTATCCAAAAGATAAACAGCAAGAAATCCCGAAATTAGCTCTTTCTGACGCTCGAACTCGCCGAGTACCACAATGGACTCGCCGAGTTGAGGCCTACTCGCCGAGTTCATCAGGCAGAATGACAAAATTCGAATTTTGCAAGCAACAAACAAGCAACCAATGCATCAATTCAATAGAAACCAATCAAGGCTCTGATACCACTAATGGGTTTTAGCCATATGAACATTCCTATGTGCACATACAACCCTAATGCTTGGATCTAGGTTTCTCTAATTGAACATGCATTGAATCCAAGACTTCTAATGATAATTCTAGTATAATAACATAAGAAATCAGATTTGGATGATTACCTTGAATCACTTGCTTGAATCTTCTTTTCCTTGGAGCTTTAGAGTCACAAGTGTCACTCCTCTAATGGCTTACAAACACCAACTAGCAAGAGGATGATTATAGAGAGAGGAAAGAGGAGGAAGAAATCGGCCAGGGTTTCTTTAGAGACAGGGTGCCGATTTTCCTTAACCCTTAGGGTCTATTTATACTAGTGAGGCTCCTAGGGTTTCGCCCTTAAACCCTAATTGGATAACTTAAGCCCTAAGCAATCCAATCCCTTTTTGATAAGCCCTTGGACGAATTCTAGGCTCTTCTAAACCCTAAATTCGTCCACCCCTTATCATTAAGAGATTATAGCCCAAAGTACAACTATCATACAATTGACAGTTTATGCCCTTCTAATTAATTAATCTCTTTAAGTCACCAAATTAATTCCTAATTAATTTATGACTTATATTAATCAAATAATAACATTATTATTCCTTATATTATTCTCATAATATATTAATAATATTTCTTCTCTTATTATAAATCATCATGTCAAGTTTCTATGGTGAAGGCAACCCAAAAGGACCATGCACAACCGGGTCAAATACTTGCCTAATATAGTTGCAGCCTTAGACACTATTCCAACAGTCTCCCACTTGGATAAGTCTAGCAACTATATATAAGTATAATCCGATTAGCAATCATAGCTCTCAAAGACGCTGTCAAACTCTGATCTTATCAATCATGTCCTTTAGATAAGGGATCGTATAGTCATTAGTTTAGATATCATGCTAGCAATTCTATGGAACCAATTTGTCTAGCAATTGGTTTCTCGATCTCAGATTTATTCGACGTCGAACTTAATCGAACACATCAATTCAGTTCTGACCGGGCCTGGCACATAAGTCAAATCAAATCATCGAGCGGCCGAGATATCGCCTTTACCCTCTTACGATAAAAGTAACATATAAACTTTGACTTATATGCATTTACTTATTCATTAATAAAATATACACAACAATGGGTTTTATAACATCAAGTTACTGATGTGGTTTCGCATTATCAATATACAACCAATTAACAAATAACAAACCATATATCTAGGTTTTAACACCATATGATATTATCGTCTTGCGATCACCCCTTTTATCATATTCCATAAAGTGATTCCAGCAAGCGCGGGTTTGTTCCAATGCTCAAAACTAGTTCATAAGCACTCATGAACGTTGCAGCAAACTTTTGCTATGTCTAATACCATTTAGACAATCTACACACCAATTCATGACAATCTTCATTCATACCTACTCCCAACATATGAACGATTGTGGATAATTTGAATAATTCGATTATTCTTAATAAACTCAATTATTCTGGAAGTCAAAACATGCAAAGTGAAACAATAGTTAAACAATTAACATAAGACAGTAACATTACTCATAAATAATACGCCTTTATTTAATCATCAAATGTTAATTACATTTATCTATTACATGTTTCTAATACTATCTAATCTATACTAATATCATCCTTCAGCCCAATACTCCTAGCATGCTGCAAGTGCTTAACCCTACTCAGTCCCTTTGTAAGCAGATATGTTGGGTTATCTTCTGATGATATCCTCTTAACCACGAGTTGTCCTTCTTCTACTCGATGTCTAATAAAGTGATATTTTATGTCGATATGTCTAGATCTACCATGGTCGCTCGGTTCCTTGGTCAAGGCAACCGCTCCTTCATTATCACAGAAAATTTCCATGGGCTCCTTTATGGCAGGTACAACTCCAAGATCACCGATGAAGATCTTCAACCATATTTCCTCCTTCGACGCTTCGCTCGCTGCAATGTACTCTGATTCGCACGTTGAATCAGCTACGTTTTCCTGCTTGGAACTTTTCTAAGTCACTGCTCCTCCATTCAGGGTAAAGACCCAACCCGACTGCGAACGGTAGTTGTGCCCGTCGGTCTGAAAGCTGGCGTCACTATACCCTCGCACCTTCAAGTCATCACTCCCTCCGAGGACTAAAAACCATTCCTTCGTCCTCCGAAGGTACTTAAGGATATTCTTGACCGCAATCCAATGGGCTTTGCCAGGGTTCCCTTGATATCTACTAACCATGCTCAAAGCAAAGGCTACATCAGGGCGAGTACAAGTCATAGTGTACATGATTGATCCAACTGCGGAAGCGTATGGAACTCGGCTCATTTATGCTATTTCAGCTTCGGTACTCGGACTTTGAGTCTTACTCAACTTGGCATTACTTTGTATCGGTAATTCTCCCTTCTTCGAGTTTTCCATACTAAAACGTTTTAGTACTTTATCTAAATAAGTGTTCTGACTAAGTCCTATTAGTCTCTTACTTCGTTCTCTCACTATCCTTATTCCCAGAATATAGGAAGCCCTCCGAGGTCCTTCATAGCGAAGCACTTCCCGAGCCAGGACTTAACCTCCTGCAGAGTCGGGACGTCGTTTCCTATGAGTAGTATGTCGTCGACATACAAAACGAGGAAGCTTACTATACTCCCACTGGCTTTGACATATACACATGATTCATCTTCGCTTCGTACAAATCCAAACTCTTTGACTTTCTCATCGAAGCAAATATTCCATCTGCGAGATGCTTGCTTAAGTCCATAAATGGACTTCTCAAGCTTACACACTCTATTTTGATGCTTCGGATCAACAAAACCCTCTGGCTAAGCCATGTAAACATCCTCAGCCAACTTTCCATTATGGAAAGCGTTCTTGACATCCATTTGCCAAATCTCATAATCATGAAATGCGGCAATTGCTAGCATCACTCTAATAGATTTTATCTTCGCAACTGGTGAGAAGGTCTCATCATATTCAACTCCGGGAGTTTGAGTAAAGCCCTTCGCAACCAATTGCGCCTTATATGTGTGTACGTTTCCATCCACGTTGGTCTTCTTCTTGAAGATCCATTTGCACCCAACGGTCTTACGTCCGGGCACATTATTAACCAAATTCCAAACTTGGTTATCATACATGGATTGGATCTCGTTGTCCATTGCCTCTTTCCATTTCGCAGACTTTGGGCCTGCCATGGCTTCCTTATAGCTATTAGGTTCATCTAGATTTATTAGTGTATCATCACTAATATACGTGTCCCCTTCGGTAGTAATATGAAAACTGTAAAAATAGGGTTGAACTCTAACTCTTTCGGAACGTCTAAGAGGTAATGACTCGTCAATCGGTTCAACCGGAGTTTCCTCCTCGGGTTGAGCGCCAGCGGTAGAGGTTCCTTCATCAATCGACTCTCGAATCTCTTCAAGCTCGATTTGCCTCCCACTGTCTGCTTGGCTTATGAGTTCTCGCTCTCGGAAAACTCCTCACCTCGCAACAAAGACAACATTGTCCTTCGGTCTATAGAAGAGATATCCAAAGGATTTCTGCGGGTAGCCGATGAAAATACATCGCTCACTACGAGGTTCGAGCTTGTCGTGAGTATCTCGTCTTACGAAAGCCTCGCAACCCCAAACCTTAATGTGTGCTAATAAGGGAGCTTTCCATGTCCACATCTCGTGAGGTGTTTTGGCAACCTTCTTAGTAGGGACTTGGTTAAGGATATGGGCGGCAGTCTCTAATGCATACCCTCAGAACGAGATAGGTACTGAAGCACGACTCATCATAGAGCAGACCATGTCTAACAAGGTTCGATTACGCCTTTCTGCCACACCATTCAACTACGGTGTCCTAGGTGGCGTCAATTGTGAAACTATTCCACACTCCTTGAGATAGTCGTGGAATTCAAGACTTAGGTACTCTCCTCCTCGATTAGATCGAAGCATCTTGATTTTCCTGCCCAATTGATTCTCCACTTCATTCTTGAACTCTTTGAACTTTTCAAACGTTTCTGACTTTTGCTTGATTAAGTAGATATACCCATATCTACTATAGTCATCGGTAAAAGCCACATAGAAGCGGTTCCCATCCTTTGTGGTTAATCTAAACGGTCCACATACATCGGTATGTATGAGGTCTAATAGACCCTCACCCCTTTCACATGTGCTAGTGAAGGGTGACTTGGTCATCTTTCCAAGTAAACAAGACTCGCATGTGTCATCTTCCCTAAGGTCGAATGACTCCAACACTCCATCCTTTTGGGGTTGGGCTATGCGCTTCTTGTTGACATGTCCAAGATGACAATGCCACAAGGATGCTCTATCCATACTATTGGAAGAATCCATGCATAAAACATCATTTCCTAGGTTATCTACAATCATAACAGTTTCATAAATTCCATTACATGGTATTGCTTCAAAATATAAGACACTATTTAGATAAGCATAAATAGAACCATTCTCATTATTAAAAGAAAATCTAAATCCTTGTCTAAACAAACCATGAAATGAAATGATGTTTCTTGCCATTTCTGGCGAATAGCAACAATTATTCAAATCTAAACATAAACCATTCCTAAGCACTAGAGAATACACTCCAATCTTGGTCACAGGCGACGATCTTCTGTTCCCCATGATTAGATTTATTCTTCCATGCTCCACATCCGTATTTCTTCTTATTCCTTGCAATTCAGAACAAATGTGGTAACCACACCCAGTATCTAGTACCCAAGAAATAGCATGAGATGAATCATTAGATTTAGTTGTGTATATACCTGCGAAAGACGGCTTGATCTTTCCTCTCCTGATGGCTTGCAGGTATTCTGGGCAGCTTCTCTTCCAATGCCCTATTTTGTGGAAATGGTGGCACTCTGCCTCCTTTGGGTTAGGGTTAGGCTTAGCGGGATCAACTTTGGTCCCACTAGAAGAGGAACCATCTCGGGACTTTCCCTTGCGGTAGCTCTTAGACAGAGCCTTCCTCTTCTTACCCCTACCTTGCCCAATTGTCAAAACAGGAGCAGTTGGTGGATTGGGAGTTGGTGCAATAGACTTGTCCTTGAGGTTGCTCTCAGCAACCCTAAGGAGACCTTGTAGCTTACTTAGGGTGACCTCCTCCTTGTTCATGTGGTAGGTCATCCTAAATTGATTGTAACACGGAGGCAAGGAGTGAAGCACCATGTCGATAGCCAAGTCTTCCCCAAAGTCAACATTCAACTTGCGAAGACGATCGACATAGCTTTGCATCTTTTGCAGGTGCACGGTTAGAGATTCTCCATGACCCATTTTAGCAGAGATCATGTTAGTGAAGATCTCGTAACGTTCCTGCCTCGCGTTCTGATGGTATCTCTCCAACAAGTCTTGGTGCATTTCGTACGAATACATGTCCTCGTAGGACTTTTGGAATTCGGCGTTCATTGTGGCTATCATGATGCAATGAACCTTCGTCGCATCACGTTCATGAGTCTCAAAAGCAGTCATTTCAGCCGGAGTAGCGATTTTTGGATTGATCTTCTCGAGCTTCTCATCGAGGACATACTCCTTGTCCTCGTAGCGAGCAATCATGCGAATGTATCTTATCCATTCGCTAAAGTTCGTCCCATCGAAAGTCACCTTTTGGCAAAGGCTCATCAATGTGAACGAGCTAGAAGCAGCGTTGTTTGCGTTCGACATCTACAAATAGAAAGGACAAAGATAGATTAGAATTTGAATCCCTAATTATCACCCAATAAGAAAAATTAGGGCTAGGATCCAACAACAAAATTTACATATTAGAAAATGGATGTCGTAATCTAACATGCAAACAATTTGAAGGTAAGTGAATGACGATTCACTAATTCTCCACCATGAAAACATAACTTTAAGTTCTAAATGTATTGAGAATTCCTAGGTTTCGATGAGATTTATTGAACTTTTCAATGGCATGTTTAAATCTCGATATGCCCCTCTCGTTTGTGACTGGGATACCGAGGATCACAAAGTGGGTGTGAATTACCATGCAAATTCACACGGTGCCTTCATTGTAACAATCACCTATTCGATGTGCCGGTAAACCACACACGCTCCATCGAACTATGATAAACAATGAATCACCCTTTGCCACCTTTGCTTAGAACCAATTAGTGTGCCGGTAAACCACACACGCTCCACTAACTTCTTAGCAAGGGTGCAAAGTGTAATTTCATGGGATTGCATCAATTCACTTTTCCTAAAGTAACTAGGATTGGGAATTTTTTTGAAAAACATGTAGTTACTTTGTATTTCATATTATACTTTTAATAAGGAGAGGTTGCCCTATCCTACCCGTTTGGCTAACGACCCTCCACCGATCAAGCAAGCGGTGGGTGTGAGTGTACACCCATTAAGCGTCATTTTATAGGCCGCAACCTTATACCCACCTTATAGACCGGCTTCGTGAATGAGGCCTACTAACGGTAAGACTAGCATTTTTAATTATACATATATATACATATTAATCTTTTAATATTATATTAGTATAGGGTTGAATTTTAAACTTGTAAAATTCTAGAGTTTGAAATTTAAATTGTCTAAATTAAACTTTTAATCACAAAACATAAATTTCAAAACTTGAGAGCAAGTTTTAAACTTTTCAAAACATAGGGGATCAAATAAAAAATAATTCAAATTAACATTTAATCACATAATTATCTATATTTGATTTATTTAATTATTTCTTGCAAAACAATTTACCAATTTAATTAAAATAATTACTCAATTATCACATAAGGAAATTAATATTCAGCTAATTGATAAATATCTTCAATTAGGTCAAGAATATACTCAAATATATCTTAAAATCGGATTTATATTGACCTATTAAGATTAAGGTAAGTATCCAAAAGATAAACAGCAAGAAATCCCGAAATTAGCTCTTTCTGACGCTCGAACTCGCCGAGTACCACAATGGACTCGCCGAGTTGAGGCCTACTCGCCGAGTCCACTATGGAACTCGCCGAGTTCATCAGGCAGAATGACAAAATTCGAATTTTGCAAGCAACAAACAAGCAACCAATGCATCAATTCAATAGAAACCAATCAAGGCTCTGATACCACTAATGGGTTTTAGCCATATGAACATTCCTATGTGCACATACAACCCTAATGCTTGGATCTAGGTTTCTCTAATTGAACATGCATTGAATTCAAGACTTCTAATGATAATTCTAGTATAATAACATAAGAAATCAGATTTGGATGATTACCTTGAATCACTTGCTTGAATCTTCTTTTCCTTGGAGCTTTAGAGTCACAAGTGTCACTCCTCTAATGGCTTACAAACACCAACTAGCAAGAGGATGATTATAGAGAGAGGAAAGAGGAGGAAGAAATCGGCCAGGGTTTCTTTAGAGACAAGGGTGTCGATTTTCCTTAACCCTTAGGGTCTATTTATACTAGTGAGGCTCCTAGGGTTTCGTCCACCCCTTATCATTAAGAGATTATAGCCCAAAGTACAACTATCATACAATTGACAGTTTATGCCCTTCTATTTAATTAATCTCTTTAAATCACCAAATTAATTCCTAATTAATTTATGACTTATATTAATCAAATAATAACATTATTATTCCTTAAATTATTCTCATAATATATTAATAATATTTCTTCTCTCATTATAAATCATCCTGTCAAGTTGCTATGGTGAAGGCAACCCAAAAGGACCATGCACAACCGGGTCAAATACTTGCCTAATACAGTTGCAGCCTTAGACACTATTCCAACAGAGTTCCTTGACTATCTTAAGGAATGTGGGATAGTCTCACAATTGACACCTCCTAGGACACCACAACTGAATGGTGTTTCCCAGAGGCGCAATCAGACCTTATTGGACATGGTTCGTTCCATGATGAGTCGAGCTTCGTTACCAATCTTATTTTGGGGGTATGCCTTAGAGACTGCCGCCCATATCCTCAATCTAGTCCCTACCAAGAAGGTTTCCAAAACACCTCACAAGATGTGGACTAGGAAGGTTCCCAATCTAGACCACATCAAGATTTGGGGTTGTGAGGCGCGAGTCTCATGACAAGCTTGAACCTCGAAGTGAGAGGTGTATTTTCATCGGCTATCCACAAAGATCCTTTGGTTACCTCTTCTACGGGCCTAGTGAAAATGTGGTCTTTGTAACAAGAAGGGGAGTCTTTCGTGAGATATAATTCATAAGCCAAGGAAACAGTGGGAGGCAAATTGAACTTGAAGAGCTTCAAGAGTCAAGTGGTGAAGGAACCTCAAATACTATCAATCAACCTGAGGAGGAAACTCCTGTTGAGTCGATAGATGAGTCCGTACCTCCGAGGCGTTCCACTAGGGTTAGGAACACACCTGATTTTTATTATGGTTATCACATCACCACAGAAGGTGATACATTTATTAGTGACAGTACACTAATAGACTTGGATGAACCAAATAATTATAGGGAAGTCATGGCAGGCCCTGAGTCTGCTAAATGGCAGGAGGCTACGGACAACGAGATTCAGTCCATGTATGACAATCAAGTGTGGAACTTGGTTGACAATGTACCAGGTCGTAAGACAATTGGGTGCAACTGGATCTTCAAAAAGAAGACCGACATGGATGGGAAGGTACACACCTACAAAGCAAGACTGGCGGCAAAAGGCTTTACTCAAACTCCGGGAGTTGACTATGATGAGACTTTTTCACCAGTAGCAAACATTAAGTCTATTAGAGTTTTGCTGGCCATAGTTGCATTTCATGATTATGAAATATGGAAAATGGATGTGAAAACCGCTTTCCTTAATGGAAAGTTGGCTGAGGATGTATACATGGCTCAGCCAGAGGGTTTTGTCGATGCAAAGTACCCTAATAGGGTGTGTAAGCTTGAGAAATCCATTTATGGATTAAAACAAGCATCTCGCAGATGGAATCTTTGATTCGATGAGAAAGTCAGAGAGTTTGGCTTTTCGAGGAGCGAAGATGAGTCTTGTGTGTATGTTAGGGCTAGTGGGAGTATAGTTAGCTTTCTGGTTTTGCATGTGGATGACATAATACTCATAGGAAATGACATCCCAACTTTGCAGGAGGTAAAATCCTGGCTTGGGAAGTGTTTCGCTATGAAGGACCTTGGAGAAGCTGCCTATATTCTAGGGATAAGGATATTCAGAGACAGGAGTAAGAGACTAATTGGACTTAGTCAGAGTACCTACTTGGATAAGGTGTTGAAAAGATTCAACATGCAGAATTCCAAGAAAGGGGACTTGTCGATCCAGCACAATGCCAAACCGAGTAAGACTCAGAGTCCGGGTACAGAGGTTGAGATAGCTGAGATGAGTCGATTTCCATATGCTTCCGTTGTTGGCTCGATCATGTATGCTATGACTTATACTCGCCCTGATGTGACCTTTGCTTTGAGCATGGTTAGCAGATTTTCTAACGCCCGTGGATCAGGGCTAGTCAATTTAGAGACGATAAGCTTTAAAAATGACTTTTTGATGGAGGATTATTTAGAAGGATTAATCTTAACTAAGTTGTAGTATATGTTACAAGGATTTCACACATATAAATAACGCCAAAATCCAAGTTATAACGAAGAAGTTATGACCTGTCGAAGTTTCGCGACAGAACCGGCACGACGTTGAATGACGTAAAAAGGAATTTACGTTAGAGCGATATTTAGCCTTAGCATTCTAAACGAAAGTCGTAGATTTCGTTAAACCGTGAGCGTGCATAAAAAGAACGTCCAAATCTGACTTCGTATGAGGAAGTTATGATTTTTCTAAGTTTCGACTTAGCGGTATGCAGCCCGAATACTCGATTTGAGATCGAGCAGTTTTTAGCCGAAACAATCTAAACGGGAATTGAAGATCTTGATGATAGTAGTGCAACTGTAAAAAGACAGACGAAAACGGACGTCAGATGAAGAAGTTATGAATTTATAACGGAGTTTTCTTGTCCCGGCCTACTAAAAATAAATAATAAAAATAAAGTCAAAATTAGCCGACGGATTCTAAACGAAAGTTGTATAGCGTAGTCTCACATACGCGTGGATATAAAGAACATCGAAAACAGAGTTCGTATGAGGAAGATATGAATGTTTGAAGTTTATTAAATAATTAAAATATTAAATTTAATTATAAATTTCGATATTATCCAAAGGGGCGGGGGGAGTCAGCGACCTTATCCAGGTTACGCCCAGCGTAACTTAAGATTATGGCCAGCATAATTCGGGGTTTCAGCCCCTATAAATAGATGTCGAGTGCAGCCGAGTTCTATTGCTCATTTCTTCCCTTTCTCTCGCGTTTTTACCTCGTTTTACGTGCAAGAAATACCCCGAAGCCCCGATATCATTCCCGAGACCCGAAGCCCCGAAGATCCCGAGAAGTGAAATTCCCGAGTCGGAGCTCTGCCCGCGAGAAGCCCGGTTTTTGTGAAGATCTCCCGGTTTTACCGGAGAATACTACTTCTACAAGCCGTAGCGCTGTCCGATTGTCTTTTGATCAAGTGAGTGTGTGGTTACTTTCTTCTAACACATAAATATGAAGTATTTGCTTTGAAGTACGTGTTATGTGTATATATATTGTTGTTCATTTGGAGTGAGTGTATAGTCCCTTTCATAAAACACGATAATAATACAAGTATTGTTTGAATGTATTAAGTATATTGTTGTTTATATGTGTGAGTGTGTAGTTACTTTCTTCTACCGCATAGATATGAAGTATTTGCTATGAAATACGTGTTATGTGTTTATACATTGTTTGATTATTTGAGATGAGTATGGAATGGACGTTTTATATAGTTTTTAAATGAGTTAAACTGTATATGTATTTTATATCTACAAATATGTTGGGTAGAACATGGGTAGATGAGATAGTTGGTATGTGATAAAATGAGGAGGTATGAAAGATGATTAAGAATGATATTGGCAGATGCACCAATTAGAGAATGTCATAAAACTAGCAGATGCGCTTAAGAATAATATCGGTAGATGCACCAAGTAGTGAATGTCGTAATTCTGGCAGATGCGCTTATAGGATAATGTCAGCAGATGCGCCAAATAGAGATTGTCATAATACTAGCAGATGCGCTTATAGGATAATCCTGGCAGATGCGCTTATAGGATAATGTCGGCAGATGCGCCTAAAAGAGAATGACATAAACCTGGCAGTCGCGTCTCATAGTGTATGATGTAATCCTGGCAGAGGCGCTTAAAGGATGATGTTGGTAGATGCGCCTTATGTAGCAATAGATTTTGTGCCAATTCCTTAGGTCAATCCTTAGGAATGAATGAATGATGAGTAGTTGAATTCTTAGGGTAAAATCCTAAGAAATAAAGAAGATAATGGGGATGGGTAATTGGGTTGATTCTTTGATGGTTGAATATAATAATTATATTATTGTGGGTTGAAAACCCTATATGCTCACCAGGCTACCAAGTCTGACCCACTCAGTTTTCTTTGTATCACATGTATTAATACGAAGACATATTTCACTGAGAGATTAAAGAAGATGTAAATCATTAGTGTAAATAAATGTAAGTTCTGTTTATGCTTATGTGTCTGTATCCGAACATGACATCCCATGATTTTTTATATAATGAAAATACATTCTCTTTGAGAAACGTTTTGATAAATTCTTATCATATTTTGTTTTGGGAACAAATTCTGCAACAATTTTCTTTAAACGATTACTCTGATTTTAAAAATAAAGCATAAACAAATCGGTCTTTTCTGGCCGTGAAATTGGGGATGTCACGGATTTCAGGGAAATCCTGGCATGACGCACTGGACTGCAGTAAAGAATATTCTCAAGTACATGCGGAGGACTAAGGACTGGGTCCTTACCCTAGGTGGGAGTGATGACTTGAGAGTGATTAGGTATAGTGATGCTACCTTTCAGACTGATAGGGATAATTTCTGTTCTCAGTCAGGCTGCGTCTTTACCCTAAATGGAGGAGCAATTACTTGGAAATTTTCCAAGCAGGAGACAATAGTTGATTCTACTTGTGAATCAGAGTACATAGTAGCGAGTGAAGCGGCGAAGGAGGCGATATTGTTGAAGAACTTCATTGGAGACCTTGAATTTATGCTAGCTATAGCTACATTGTTCAACAGAGTTTTAAAGAGCTATGATTTTTGGTTGGTTCCTGAAGTTATACCTGCAACTATAGTTATCAGACTTATCCAAGTAGGAGACTGTTGGATAAGGTGTCTAAGTCCGTAACTATATTTGGTATCAACTTGACCCGACCCGACATGGTCCATTTGGGTTGCACTTCACCTAACAACTTGTACGGATATACTTTTGAGAATAAGATGTTTATGATATATTAATATATTACTAGTTATAATATATTAATATGATATCATAATTATTTAATTAGTATTGATCAAAAATTAATTTAGAATTAATTTAGTTAGAAACGAAGGAGGGTTTAACCCTAATCCACCATACTATATAAAGGAGTCATCGGTTCTAGAATTGGCACTAGTGAGTGTGAGCATAAGAGTGAGCCGATTTCTATAAGTGTTCTTATTCTCTCAAGAGCTTCAAACTTGTTTTGATGATTTGTGACACCACTTGAGGCATCCGCACTATTGGTGCTAGGCTTAAAACTCCAAGCAATCAAGGTATGTTATTCTACTTAAAGTTTTGTATTGCAAGTACCCCATAACATGCTAGTTAGGTTGTGAACCTTGGAAATCAAATTTGCATGTATTTTAGTGAAAACATAGATCCATGGTTTCTAGGGTTGCATGTACACCATAGGAGTGTTACTATGCTCTTAACCCAACAAAAATAATGCCCATTATCTCATTTAATTAACATGCCCCCACCTCTTTAGTTTTCCGAATATTTACAAGAACGCCACCTTGCATCTTGACCATCCTTTTTTTTGATCAAACGCTCCACCTTTAGTTCTCGGGTTCTCGGGAAACTTTGAGTTCTCAAATGATCCTTCATATATATATATATATATATATATATATATATATATATATATATATATATATATATATATATATATATATATAGACAGAGAGAGAGAGAGAGGAGGTGCAGCCATGGGAAGCCGCACTGCAGTCACTACCATACCAAAACCGCAATGGAGGTGGTATTTCAGCTGAGGTGGTAAGGAAGTGCACTCTCTACCACATCCACTCCTTGAAACCTAACATCTTACATTATCTTGTATATTTTAACAAATGTTTATTAAAATATTAACTTGATACACTACGAAAAAAAAAAAGCTTACCTATGACATTTAGCTATGCAAAAATTATGTCGATAATTATCGACGGCATTTCGGCGGAACATCGGAATGTGAAGCCCTAATAAATATATCAACGTTTTTGTGACCGAAAAGCGATCAACTGCATAGCTACGGAACAAAAGGCCGAGGAAAAATACCGACGGGTTTGACAACAATAAACTATATTTTTTTTTTAAAAAAAAATGGTAACTAATCCGTCGGTAAAAACAAAAATGAAAAAATGTAGTCGGGACTCAAATCGGGCCATTGTTGTGGTGGGTATAGTCACTACCACATTGGTTGAAGCCTCGTCCCATCATTTTTTCATATATAATACAATTTATATAGATTACAAAAATTTATTATTATTATTATTATTATTATTATTATTGAAATCATCCATGTGGCTTGGTCAAAATTGTGAGTTTGGTCACATAACATTTTTTGCACTCAGACCATCCATTTAGTTTGTTTTTGTTTCGGTTATGGTGTTTGACAGACATAAAAAGACAATTTTACCCTTGTTGTATTTTTTCCTACATTTTAAATAACCAGTAAATACTTATTTATAATAAAAAATGTTAGGTCCCACCACCATTTCCTAAAAGATTACCCCTGCTCATCTTCTTCCTTTTCCCGAGATACTTAGAATAGGCCGACCACCGCATTCGAAAATCAATGGATCACCCTCACCTTTCTACTTTGTCACTCCATGTTATCTAGAGTTGTTTACCACCATGTCTTTACTAAAATCACGAGCACCACAGTCTCCTTTATCAAAACTGGTGAGCACAAAAAAATCTAGAAAAATCAAACCTAATGCAATCCAGAAAATTCAACCTAATCAAAACCCAATGCAACCGTCTAGACAAATCAAATGCATAAAAGTACTTTATCTTACCTGAAATTAAATCCACTAAACCTGACCGCGACCACAACCTCTAAAATCGAACCAGCGATACTACCATCGAACCAGCATCACTATCGTCGACCATCACTAACATATGTAACATCCATAAAATTCAAGCCAAATTAATTTTTTTTTAATTTAAGACCATTACGTTATTACAATTTGTTTTCAAAATAATGTTAACATCAAAGTATCCCCAGAATCAAATCATAAAAATACAAGGAGATGCACGATCACGCCTTCGCCTTCCCACGATCGCCAGAAGTACCTGAAACAATAATCGATAAATGTAAGCTCGAAGGATTAGTTAGTTACCCCCAAAATACAAACGCCATACAATCATAACCATATCATAAACCAACATAACATGCATAATGAGCCTTCAGCCTATCTGGACTGCTCTCCGAGCCTTCAGCACGTCTGAACCGCCTCGCAGGGCCTACAACTTATCAGGACCGCTCGTCGGGCCTTCGGCCTGACTGAACCCCCTTGCAGGGCCTTCAGCCTATCCGGACCGCCCTGGGTATGTTGGCCTTCAACATAAAGCAGGACCGCCTCAACCCAACCCCCAATTAAACAACATGTGCACACAAATCATACGCTAGCATATATCACAGTCGAACTAATCTAACAAATCACTAATCATAGCAACATCCTACCACCAGGACACAGACCTATCCGGTCACTAACATAGCATCATCCTATATTCTAGGATACCGAACTAACCAGGCCACTAAGCATATCACCATCCTAACTACCAGGATGCAAATCAATAAGCATATCATGCAATAACCCGGATACCAATCCGATAAGGGTCGGTATTGGTGCCTTAGACCTTGTCGATATAGTGAGGAGAACTCACCTCGCAAATGTCGTACTTAAGTGATAAGCTCAAACTCTCGAATCACTGCCACGGACTCCACCACCTATATTACCATAAAACCATTCTATAAATTTCCAATTTACCAAAATACCCCCATAATTCAACTAGTCCATCCTTGGTCAAAGTCAAAGTCAACGGTCAAGGTCAACAGTCCATGTTGACCCAACTCGTCGAGTGCAGCTCCCTGACTCGTCGAGTCCTTCCAGAACTCATGTAACACTCGATTCTCGGTACATATTTTAAATTTAAATAATTGCATGTTTTACACTGGAACTCGACGAGTTTGAGGCCCAACTCGTCGAGTAGACTAGACTTTGGACGTGAGTTTTAAGTAACCTACTTGACGAATCGGGAGCCCGACTCGGCGAGTAGGTCTGCCTAGATGAAACCCTAATATTTAGGGTTTGCATCCTATTTAAACGCCTTATTTTGTCCCAACCCAGCCTCCATCATCTCTCACAGTCCAGAAAAGCCCTAACTCGAAACCCTAAAGCATTTGAAGTGTTCTTGAGACATTTTTGTGTGTTTTTGTTGGTTTGAAGCTTGAAAAAAGAAGTGGAAGCTTGGGGGTTCCAGAAGAAGCAAGTTGATCCAAAGGTTTTGCTTCATTACCAGCTCATTCAAGGTAAAAAGCTTCAACCTTGACCATCTATCTCTTAGATCTCTAGTTAGGGTTCATTTCTACCTTTTCTAAGCTTTAGTAGAGCCAACTTCAGGGTTTTGTGGTTCTAAAGGGGTAGAACTTCAGATCTGGAACCATTGAGGATTCCCATGGCATAAAGGTGCCAACTTTATGGCCATGGGAGTCTCATGCATCATATAACCTCATTTTAAGGCCATTTGAGCCAAATACCCCCATACATGAACGTCAAGTTTGTAACTTTAGGTGTAATATGGACCCTAGGAGGTCAAATCTATGTTCTGGATGCATTGAGCCCGACTAAAATCGGCTTGGTAGACTTGGACTTTGGGGAACTCGGCGAGTCGCTCATAGGACTCGGCGAGTCAGGCTATGGTTCCCCAACCTTTTCTATTTCAGATTGAACTGGTTGAGTCTAGAAGAGGACTCAACAAGATGAATGTGAATATGGGCCTGAAGATCATGGAACTCGGCGAGTTCAAGACTATGTCCCAACTGCATGAAGACAAATTCGACGATTTCATAAGGAACTTGGTGAATCCAGGACTAGATGTGCCTTCTTGTATGAAGAAGGACTTGACGAGCTCAAGGATGAACTCGGTGAGTCAGTGGTAGAAAGTCCCGACCACGTATAAGGAGAACTCGGCAAGTTCTTGAAAGACTCAGCGAGTAGGGTCGAAGCTTTTAGTGTTCTAAGGACTATGGAACTCGGCGAGTTGGTGGGTCAACTCGGTGAGTTGAGTCAGCCAGATGTTGACTTTGACCCAAAGTTGAATTTGACCAAGGTGTTGACCTTGACTTTGACTTTTACATGAGTTGACCATGAAATGGTAATCAAGGAAGATCATAGTATAGGTGATTGTCTTTGTGATAATTATCTGGTATGTTGTTATCTGTTATGATTATGTGCTAGGCTGCTAAATGTGTTGGTAGTAGTAAGGGCGGAACAACCCCAGTTACCGGTTGAAAGATACCGAAGGGGTAGACAGCACCCATGCATGCCTAGATATACTTTCATCATATGCTATTATGTGGTAGTGGTAGGGGTGAAATAGTCCCCAATTACCGGTTGAAAGATACCGAAGGGGAGGTTAGCGCCTGGCTACCGGTTGAAAGATACCAAAGGGGAGGTTAGCCCCTGGTTACCGGTGGTGAGATACCGAAGGGGAGGTTAGCTCCCGGCTACCGGTTGAAAGATATTGAAGGGGAGCCCAGCTCCCAGTCATGCCAGTTAGATACTTGTTGAAAGATATCGAGGGACATGCCTTATGTGGTATGTGGTATGATGGGGAACTCACTAAGTTTTGTGCTTATAGTTTTCAGTTTTGTTTCTGGTATCTCTTCAGTGAAGGGGAAGGAGCCGGCACGGTAGCAGCGCATCGCATACACATGATTTCTACACTATGATGTTCTTGAGGTTGTACTCTGACACTATTATTATTCCTTGACATGTTTTATGACATTTGATTTATGAGATGTTATGATATCGATGATGTTTTTCAATAAACAATTTTATAAGCTACTTAATTAAAAATGAAATTTTTGGTCTTGAATGTTGGGATGTTACAACTCAAGAAGTCGTGAAAAATCCCAGTTTACTCGTCGAGTTTCCAGACAACTCGTCGAGTCAATGCGTGTCCAAAAGTCGAGAAAACTCTAACTGACTCGTCGATTCGTCCTAATGACTCGCCGAGTCGTCCTAATGACTCGCCGAGTTCATGCAGAAGCCCTCAAAGGCTAATCTTCATCGGACTCGCCGAGTTGACCATGCAACTCGTCGAGTCCCCTCAGTCCTTTCTCCACTCAGATGATTTTAAGCCACCCCAAAGCTCCATATTGCAGATCTAATCTCCTAGGGCATACTTCCTATGTAAAGTTGCAAGCTTTATGTACATGCAAGGTGCAAGGGACAAAATCAAGCTAAAGAAGAGGTTCTAGGTGAGGAAAAGGCGTTATCTTACTAAAGGCTGAAGCTTTTTGGCTTTAAGGACCAAGATGAGCCTAGATCTGAAGTTGCAACTTCAGATCTTGCTCAACACCCGAAATGAATCACCAACATGCTGTAATGGCCCTAATCTCAAGCATGGAGAGATCTAGCTAGAAGTAAGTCAAGGTAACGACTTGTTACCTTCAAGTGATGCTAAACTAGAGTAGAAATCAAATCTACAACCGTTCCTTGCCTCAAGCTTCTTGATCTTCAAGCTCCTTTTACCAAGATCCACCTTCCAAGCTTTAAAAAACACACAAATATGGAGAGAAAACATGATTTAGGGTTTTTGGACTCACAAGGGGCTGTAAGGGGAGGCTAAGGGGAAAATAATCCTTTAAATAGGGTGCAAAACCCCAGAAATTAGGGTTTCATCCTTCAGATCCAACTCGTCGAGTTGTGTCCTCTGAATCGTCAAGTTGATCACTTAAACACGTGGCCAAAAACATTCCTACTCGACGAGTCAGGGCATCCAACTCGTCGAGTAGACCTTTCAAATATGAGAATAAAGTTTTAAAGTCCATACCCGAGATTCGGGGCGTTACAATTCTCCCCCACTTGAACTAGACTTCATCCTCGAAGTCTGCAGCGGTGAACAACTCTAGATAATACTCCCGCATCTCAGCCTCCGGCTCCCAATTCCACTCAGATCCCCTCCAGTGCTCCCATTATACCTTCACCAAAGGTACTTCCTTGTTCCGTAGAACCTTTACCTTCCTCTCCAAGAAGGCTACCGTCTTCTCAACATAATTCAGGCGCTCATCGACCTGAATATCATCTAATGACACCACCGCCTCCTCGTCCAGAACGGTCTTCCGCAATTGCGAAACGTGGAAAGTAGTACAGATCTGACTAAGCTCCTCTGGTAGCTCGAGTCTATATGTCATTTTTCCGACCCTGGAAATGATCCGGAACGGTCCAATGTATCGGGGACCTAATTTCCCCCTCTTCCTGAAGCGGATCACGCCCTTCCAGGGTGAGACCTTCAGGAGTACCATGTCACCCACCTGAAACTCCAACTCAGATCGCTGCCGGTCGGCATAGCTCTTCTGCCAACTCTGTACGGTCTGCAACCGCTGTCTAATCTGCTGAATCATCTCGGTAGTCTGCAGGACTACCTCAGTCTAACACATCACCCTGTGACCCACCTCGCCCCAACAGACTGGGGTGCGGCATCTCCGTCCATACAACAGATCATAAGGTGGAGCACCAATGCTCGAGTGAAAGTTGTTGTTATTGGAAAAATGATATACAAATTATGAATTTCTGTATTTTTAGTTGTTTTAATTGATAAAAATAAGTTCTAAAAGTTGAAAACAAAAATTGGTTCATTCGTTTCATGGTTAATAATGGTTCTCTATTGAACCTCATATATATATATATATATATATATATATATATATATATATATATATATATATATATATATATATATATATATATATAGAGAGAGAGAGAGAGAGAGAGAGAAAGAGAGAGAGAAATAAGTTCAAATGTTTCTAATAACTATTGTGTTCCTGAATGAACCAATCTGAAATGAGCAAATAATTAAATAATTAATTAAATCAGAAAGGGTATTTTCCGATTTTTTTGGCACTTGCAATTAATGGGATCATTTAGTTAAATCCATGCAATTATGGAAACAAAATAAATAAGTTTAATAAACCCTAATGACGACTTCCTCCAAATGGTCGATACCTCTTTTCCATCTTCAATTTCTCATTTAAGCAAAATCAAGTGAGAACTTTCCTCACACGCACGCGTACAGAACACCATCAATCAACCAGATCATTGATCTTGTCTCTACCACCACGGTCAGACGTAGCCATCGGCAAAGCCATCCTCCTTCCTCATTCGAATTCTATTCTTTCCCCATCGGTGTGTTTTTGTTCTCCAATTTGAAATCGATTTTCACATAATTGATTTTTGTAATCAAAATCAAAACTTGAAAATCGTCTGAAAATCAAGATTTTGAAGAATCTATGCATAAACTCTTCTCTTTTCTTGCAATTTAGTTTTTTCTCGGACCGTATCTTTTATATTTGTATTATCTTTTCTGAAAAACTCTTAATTGGTTTTTCTCAGGTATGATTTACAATTTTGGTTGATTGAATTTCCAAACACACCTATTTTCTTCTGTGTCTACAGAGTCCAAGAGTGTCATTGTGACAGCAATTCTGTCGGAATAGAATATTAAAATCCAATTCTATCATAAATGGGGTCACGATTTTAAGGCATGGAATCTCAAAATACCGAGAGAAAGAAAGAATGAGGAGTCGGGAAGGAAGAATAACAATTGTTGTTGTTACTTTTTTGCTTCTAGAACCTTCAACAAACAAGTAAGCTTCCTTACTTATTTTTCTCTTATCATTGATTGGTTTGATTTCTTTGGAAAATCGAAAGAAGTTTTCTTGGTTTGATACTTTAATTGGAATAAAATAAAACATGTCTTCCAAGTGTTTGATATAATGTCAAAAAGAAAAGGTTTTGGTGTAAATGAGGTAATTTTGATATGTTGAACTATTAGGGATGATAGTAAGACATGCCATGTTCTTTTTTTCTCTTTTGATAATTAATGCTAATATTGGGGAGGGGGGGTTAGGAGGAGGAGGATGATGAGGGGGGTTGTGTGTGTTCTTTATTGTTTTGATAATTGATATTATTTTATAGTGCTTTATCTTGTTGATTGTATTTTATAGGTGGTTAGAATATGAACATGTGGTATGCATTATGTTAGAATTACGTGTTGGTGATTTTAGTGTCACCATGTTATTTTATGTAATTGGAACTAACATGTGAGCTAAGGGGCTTTATAATTTGTACTCTAATACGTGTACGGGTATGTGCGGAGTGCACGCATGTATAAGATCGAATTAGAAGTCGGTTCGACGATAAGTCGGGGGGCTGGGGGTAGCGCCCCTGGGTCTAGGGTTTCCAAAGGGAAAATGCCCCTAGCAGGGTCCAAGGGGCAGAGCCCCTAGCTAGGAACATAGTGGGAAAATCAAATTCTTGAGGGTGATTATGGAAAAACTGACGAAATTCATCAGTTTTGAAAGCCCTTGATTTCCTCATTAATTTCCGGATTTCCCTGGATTGCTTCCAAAGCAACCCATGACGGCCAATGCTAAGACGCAAATCGTAAATTTATTTTATTATATAAACGACTCTTCTCTTTAAGAAAAGGGATGCAACGATTAGCTCTCTTTTCTTCAAACAAACATAGGATCCTTCTAGCAATTTGGCTTACAATTTACGTGTCTGCATTCGTAAGTGTCCTCTTAGATTATCCTTGTAAATGTCCTCTTGGATTATCCTAAACTGAATTTTTCGCAACCCAGACATACGGTAGAAATATCAGTATGAAAAATATTCACATGATCCAAGGGGTATCCAGATCTCCAAAATAAACCCTAATTCCTCCAACATTACGAAGGTTTGTTTTATTATTTGTCATATAAAAGCATTTTCACATAATGTTATTCGACTTTATGGCGGCTATTCTCATTGCAGTTCTAGGATTACATTCTATTGGAATAAATTATAATTCTTTAATGTCTACAATATTTTGTCAAAATTTATAGTTTTTATTCCCTATTATAATTTGTCAGATTTTATAGTTTCTACTACATTCTCTTAGAATTTATAATTTTTATTCTCTTAGAATGTAATGAATCTTTTAATATTTGAAAGTTGATTGTTTTTTCTTTATGGATTTAGGTTTTGAAGTGGAAAAAGAAGAAAACATGGATAACGAGAGTGTATTCTACTAGGATGTATTTTGCCACAGTGTATATGTGTTTATTAACAGTAACATTCTTTCAGAATGGATTAGTGTTTTTTTAGATTTTGATGTTTTTTGTAACTATATTTAGTTTTAATCTTTAAGATTAAATGTAATTCTTAAACCATTATAGTTTAGATTTTCGTCAGAATGAATGTAATAATTGTTTATAGTCTTATTCTTTACGAATTAATGTAATTAGTGATTCTTAAAAGAATAAAATCCGTATTCTTTAGAAAATATTATTATTGATAATATGTTATTTTAAGTAATTGATTAATAAATATTTTTAAAGTAAATATAATACAAAAGCACAATCTAATCTCATTGTAAGGGTATTTTTGTCAATTAAATAAATTTAAAAAAGAAAAATTCGAGATTTTAGGGGACAATTAATTCCCTTGATTTATAAAAAAACGATTTTTTTTAAATTAATTCAATTTCAAACGTAAATGGTAAGAATAATCGATTTTATTGATATCTTGTTATAATGATGTTTTGTGATTCTGTCATAATATTATTCTATTAGAATATTACTAAAGAATATTTTTTTTTGAACCTCTAGTTAAATAATAACAACATATATATATATATATATATATATATATATATATATATATATATATATATATATGGTTGTAAAGAGTCAAATAATTTTAGAATACTAGCAAAACTTAAAGGAAATATTACAATTTGATTACATTGGTAGATTCTTCTTTAGTGGCTTTGAACATGGAGTTATAATAGGTTGGTCGGTGGTGTTGTATCTATGTGTGGTACGACAGCTGTCAATGAAACAATATAGTGTAACCGTGTAAGTAAAAATTGATCATTCTCTTATTCATCAAAGGTGTGGGTGGTGGTCAGGAATCAAAGAGAAGGTTTTAGGGTTTTTTAAAGAACACATAGACCAAATACATCATCAATAGAGAGGAGAGAGAGAGGGGGGGGGGGGGGGGGGGATACACTGTGGTGGATTCGTAGAGATGATACATTTGATTTCATATTTAATGGGATATAAATTAATTCAACAATTTATCATAAATAATTCATAGTTAAAATTACAAAATTATCATTGTGTAGGTTTTTGAAATGATTGTTCCACAATCATCAGTATATTATATATATATATATATATATATATATATATATATATATATATATATATATATATATATATATATATATATATATATATATATATATATCCTTGACCCATAATTACAATATACTTATATCTCATTGCCTGTAACAGCTATGTACTTGCATTTTTTTTTTATCTACAAAAGCAATATGTAATGGGTGGCTAGATTGTATGAAAACGTTAGGAAAGAATACTTTGAGAACGTTATTATGACCATATTACAGTAGATTTTGGAAACTTCACTTTCCGTAACAATATATCCTTGACCCATAAATACAGCTATGTTGCTATTTTCTAATATGTGTTTACAATTTTCCAAAGAATATTATTCAGCAGCAAGCAGATTCATTCCATAGACCATAATATATAAGATTTTATATAATGCTATTATATATAAACCAAATGCTAATGGCTAAGGTTAAATATCTTAGAAAATGTATATACAACAAAATTGATTCGTTTAATGCTAAGATTGATTATATTAAGTAAAAATAAAATCAATCAATTACTATTAGTGATTAGTGATAGAATCGTGATAGCTAGTTAGTGTTTTATGCAAGTATTTCATCCTCAGGAGATGCTAAACTAAAAACAAATTCAATCGAAATCCAAAAAAGGAGGATTTAAACTCTACACTCTGTCCCTCAACAAACGAGACATAACACTATATATTTAGAAGCAAAGTGTAAAATTTGGTTACTATTCAGTTGCATTTTCTTTTTGTTTGAATTATCATATCCAAACAACACGAGAAATTGTAAGTGTTTGTAATCAATCAATCAATCAATGATATGACACACACAAAAACACAAATCAATGTGTTATGATAATACAAAGATAAATTAATTGATTCTAGGGTTGATGGAGGTAGCAGCCATTAAAAACATGAAGCAAGCTACAACAATTCCAATTGAGGCGCCCATACGACCTGAATGAGACAGATTATGTGCACCCACCAAATAAACTTTCCCTGATTCCTCATCTTTCACTTTGATGCTTGAAGAGCCTAAAAACAAAAACAAAAACTCTTTTCATCAACACTGTTGTTTCTTTTTTACCTAATGGACTTTAACTGAAGAAAGAAGGACTTAATAAAGAAATTCAAGGAGACAAAGCTTTCTCATTTCCATGGTAAACTTTTACAAATTTGCATGCACTTTTCCTTCCATTTATTTCACTGATCATTTATCTGGTCATAAGTGCATGTTTCTTTTTTCCCATTAAAAGAAACAAAACAGCTAAAGGAGAAATATGCTTACAGTTATACTCGATCCATCCAATTGTCTTTTTTTCCAGATCATATGTCACCAACTTATCTGTCAATACAAGATCTGCATACAAAACATTCCACATATGCAAAATATCATCAAACCTCCTTGAGGCAAAATTTCCAAAGTAATATTCATATGGCCAGGTGCAATGACAGTTGTACAAACGCTATTGGACCAAATGTCGGTGGGTGGGGCAAGAACTCACATATGTGGAAAAGACATGAATGCCCTCCTCAATCCTCATCATATAAGATTAACAAAAAAGAAATACAGAAATATGAAGGACATGGCTGACCTCCCAACAAAGTTATTTCTTTTCCATCCTTTGATTGCAAGTCACTGTCTTGAAACCCAACACACCAGTCTTGATCCTGTAAAGACAAACAGTGTGTGTGTGTGTGTGTCGTACAATTAGTTAAATAAAGTGGCTTAATTAAGCAGCCATTGATGCACAGGGAAAGGATGACATGGCATATATGTACCTCGACTTCAAAGAGGTATTGGTTGGGATAAACTTTCAAAGAAAGTGAATTTTCAAAGTGAAATATCACATCTGGAAAACCCTTATCCACACTGCATTAATCATTATCAGAGGATTAGTGAACCTTTATTTTAACATGTATACCATATAATATCAAGAAAAGCTCGATAACTTTCACTTACTTTCCAGGGTACTTGTAGCATGTGAACTGTTGATCAACAATGTGACTCTTTATATCAGGTAGTGCAGCATCAATCTAGGCCGGAAAAAAAAAAAAAAGATTTAATGATTTAACTTCATTATAGGCAATGATGAATGTGAACAAGGCTTAAAATGTTTTGTATACCTTTTGTAAAACTTGCTTGTAAACCAAATCAGGTAGATAAGCCAAAGTCGTACCACTATCAATGATTGTTCCTCTCTTTGCTCCAACATCAAATATATCTGTTGGAAGCTGTAGAACATCACCACCTACCTCAACTGCCTTCAATTCAACATTATAATGCGCCCTGTATTATATATGATGAAGATATCATTTTAAACACCATATATATATTTAATCATCTTTGTCTTTCATTTAGGGTAAATAAGCAACGTATAACTTACTCTGGAATCATTGGTGTTGTCTGTACTTTCGGTTGTACAACTTCCCCAATAGCAAATATGCCTCCTCCTTTAGATCCATCCAAGCAATGTGAAAAGACCTTTTTGACCTTTTTAGCAGAGGCAAGCTGTGAAAGCATGGAAGAATTTGCTTGCCCAAACCCTAGTATCCCATCTAGTGCTTGTTCTGATGAACCCAACTCCCCTGATTGTTGTGATCCGCACCTATCTTGGATAAAGGATAATACAAAATATAAGAGAATAAATAAATTATCATATCATTCATAGATATGGTTCATGCAGATGGAGAAAAGCAGCAGACTTGCCCGAATGCAATACTGCCATTCATGAATGTGGTTTGAAGGTCTCCAGAAGCTCGGTCAAGTTGTATGGTGTCTCTAACGAAATATCCCATGGTGGAACTCCCATCTCCATATGTAACTTGATATGAACAGTACATTCCGACCCTACACTCATCATTAGGGCCACTGAGTGTGGTAACGCAAATTTCTTGATCACAGTTAATCTTTTTTGCAGTTGAGGAAGCTTGTGGATTGTATAGTGCAAGTGATATCTGGCAAAAGTAATAGTAACAACTTCTGAGTTCCGAATTGAATATATAAACCAAAGAAATTGGATATGGCATAGAAGAGAAACAAAAAAAAAAAAAAAAAAAAAAAAAAAAAACATACTCCAAGGTCACTTTTCTTGGGGCACTTTTGACATCCAGCACAGTTCACCCATAAAAGGTCACTTCCTGTATCAACTTGCACATGATAATCCTTCGGTGGAGTCCCAATCTGAATCTTAGTGAAATAGAGCCTATATAGAAGAGGACGAACATACAAAAATATAAACTTTGATGGTGTAACATTTACATGTACACAAACATAGAGAGAGGAGATATATACAGAAAGACAAGGGGGAAACTAACGCTGCTGAGGTGGGGCTGCCGTCGCCGCCGATGGGAAGGTCAACGGCTGAGAGAATCCTCCGATGACGGTCGGAATCATGAGCTTTGAATTGAGTCAAAGACCGTTTGTTGCCAGCAAACTTATGCTGAACCTGGAAAACCACATTGGCTGATGCCAACAAACATAATTCAAGAAGAACAACAAACCCAATAACTAAAACAACAAATCCTCGTTTATTCAGATCCATCTCCCAGCAATTTAATTCAATTATGTATTATCTTCAATTGGGTCTCTTCGAATCGAAAACAAATGAACAAATTGTATCCAATGTGTGTGTGTATATACACTTTCTCAAACTTACTTATCTTCTCGTGTTATCAAAGAAAATCCAGTTGGAGACAAAAAAAACCCGCCTCGAGGGAGCCGACTGAAGAAGCAAGGCCCAATGAGATGAAGAATCAAGAAACATATAAAATTATAAAGTATACACTAGAGGAAATCCATATCGCTAAGCATTTGATTGCATCGCATCATGTCGATTAGGATGTGTTGACTGATTCCTCTTCCAGAATCCAGATCTTCGTATATGCTTATTATGGTGGGTTGCCTTTTTGGGTCTCATTAGGTTTCCATGATCTGTGTAAATTGTAATGTGTATGTATGTGTGTTCCATCATTGATTGACTTGAGTTGTAAACTTATAGTAGTTGGACTTTGCGTGTAAATGGTAATCGATGATCCCCAAATCTAGTACGACTTAATTGCAAGAATGGGAATCTCTTAATTTAGTTTTTGTAAAAATAGTTTTATGTTAAAAACAGTTTGTTTTTTTAACAAATTTATAGGAACGTCTCATAAATATTAAATTAAATGGGATTTAATTTCTTAGGTAAATTCTTATAGTTAAAAAAAATAATTTAATTATCTAATCATATTATAAAACATTCTTAATTTCTTATGTTAATCTTATAATACTTTTAAAACCAGCGATTTAGAATTTTTATTTTTAAAAAAGGAAAATGACTCTTGAGGGTAATTAACTTTTGCGTTTGTACTCATTTGGTCCCTTTTCTTTTTTTTGTATTCAATATACCATCGAACTTGTTGTTGGTGTTTACCATAGCCCTTTTGACCGGCTTTTGACCTGTGATAGCCGGTCAAAGGGTTATGGTGAACACAGACAACAAGTTCGATGGTATATTGAGTACAAAAAAAAGAAAAGGGACCAAATGAGAACAAACGCAACAGTTGGTTACCCTCCTGATTCATTTTCCCTTACTCATTTACAACAAATCCCACATCATTTCCTACTGATATTAATGACTTTTATGATATTCATTCTTGCTTCTCTTCAAAACATAACCTACGAAAGGACATTATTCATATATGTACAACTTTGTAATGCACTTGAATATTTATTAGGGGAATCTTGACTAAGCAGGCGCATTTCATGACTACATTTACATTTCCAATCAAATGATTTATCGTATCATGGATTCTAGACAAGTCTACAAACGAGTGGAATCACAAGTGCTATGATTTTTGAGTTTACTTAGCTTTAAGATCGAACTCATGGGATAAGATACAACATCAGTATGTACAATACAATGGTGTATTGTACATACTGATGTTGTATCTTATCCCATGAGTTCGATCTTAAAGCTAAGTAAACTCAAAAATCATAGCACTTGTGATTCCACTCGTTTGTAGACTTGTCTAGAATCCATGATACGATAAATCATTTGATTGGAAATGTAAATGTAGTCATGAAATGCGCCTGCTTAGTCAAGATTCCCCTAATAAATATTCAAGTGCATTACACAGTTGTACATGTATGAATAATGTCCTTTCGTAGGTTATGTTTTGAAGAGAAGCAAGAATAAATCTCATAAAAGTCATTAATATCAGTAGGAAATAATGTGGGATTTGTTGTAAATGAGTAAAGGGAAAATGAATCAGGAGGGTAACCAACTGTTGCGTTTGTTCTCATTTGGTCCCTTTTCTTTTTTTTGTACTCAATATACCATCGAACTTGTTGTCTGTGTTCACCATAACCCTTTGACCGGCTATCACAGGTCAAAAGCCAGTCAAAAGGGCTATGGTAAACACCAACAACAAGTTCGATGGTATATTGAATACAAAAAAAAGAAAATGGACCAAATGAGTACAAACGCAAAAGTTAATTACCCTCAAGAGTCATTTTCCCTTTTAAAAATCAAATTTTTATATCAAAACCTAAAACCGTTTTTTGCTTATATTATATTAGGTTAGAAATCCGTGGAAACCGTGGGTTTATAAGATAGACAATGAAAATAGATTGATAAATTATTAAAAAAAATCAATACTAAACGATATTGAAAAATGATTGTTAATGTAGGATGATATTGTATTTACAAATAGACTTTAAAAGTATTGTAGTAAAATAATACAGATTTGAAGTATAAAGTTAAACAAAGTTTTAATTTTATAGTCAAGTAGATAGTGTTCAATGTCAAACTGTCTTACTAAGCTCTTCTTTCTCTTTTAGGCACTCTATATCTCTGCAAAGGATGAAAGATCTGCACTTCCCTTTTACAACATAGGGAGGGGGGTTTTTCGATTTTTAAAAAATGATGTTTGGATTAAATTATATATACCAAAATACAATAAATTGATAAACTATGTATTAATATTTTGTAAGAATTGTACTTATATGTATAAAATAAAATAAAAAACATAATATATATTATTAAGATATGTTTTTTATTGTTCATAATCATAATTTAATAAAATATTTACGTAAGTTAATGTTGTAACCGTTGATTATACTTTCTTAAAATTGACATTTTAATTAAAATGTTAATCGTTTAAAATGAAATTAATTTACTAGATATCTATTAAATTTAATTTAAAATTTAAAAAAATTAATAGAGTTAAACAAAAACTAAATATTCAAAAGAAAATTTGTTAAGATGTCATGTGGTACCTTATTAGTAAAGTTGAAAATTAAATATAAACTCTAGAAAAATGACATATGGCACATAGATATTTTTATTTATTAAGTAGTATAGATAGTTACCGATGATGTAACATTCATATTCATGCGTTTCTAAAACACCAACAAGAAAGTTATATAACTATTTTGAGTATATTATTGTGTATATGATTATGGTAGTGTGTCATTTTTAGGATTAATCTAAAAAAAATCTTATAGTTTGTATTTTTTCTGGATTAAACCTCAATTTATTTTTTGTCTAAAAAACTTTGTAGTTTTCTATTTTTTCCGAAAAAAACTTTCAACTTTATGTTTTTTTTTAGAAAAAAAAAAAACCTTCAACCTTCTAAATGCTTCCAAATAAACCATCAACTTTTTTATTTTCCTCGAAAAAAAAAACTCTCACATTTTACTACTTTTTTTGGCAAAAAATGACTAAAATGGCCGAATCGGAAAAAAAATACAAGGCTTTTTTAGACAAAATATAAATTTTAGGTTTAATCCGGAAATATAAATATATATATATATATATATATATATATATATATATATATATAAAACGTCTTTTTTTAGATTAACCCTCATTTTTATGGTTAGAGTTTAAGGCTTATAGTTAAAACAAACATTTTTGTTATGATTTTGGCTTTTGATTCTTGTAGTGTGTTAGTTTTTGTTATGATTGTGGCCTATGAATCGTTAAGACCTTAAACAAACATGTTTGTTGTTAACTTTTTGAAATGACCATGTGGCATTGGGAAGTTTCTTTGCATAGTCTTGGATAAAATCCGTATTCAGACTTGTATGCTTTGCTTAGTAAAATGGAGCTAGATGCATCGATCGAGCATGACACCAGCAACCTAAATGAACAAAATAACTACAATTACACCTCTAGAATATAATGAAAGAATAAACAAATTTGTTTCCAACAATCAATCTAGTACCAAACCACTAGCTAATGTGAGAGTTTCATATTTATTTTGGGCCTAGAAAGGTTATGGGCTTAAGTTTCATTTAAGACAGGTGGTGATGGTTATAAATAGATTAGTTGCCCTTTCAAAAAAAAAAAAATAATAATAATAATAATAATAATAATAATGTAAGAATGGAAGAATGATATTGTAGGCTTGAAAATTAAAAAGCTTAATAACATTAGGTGCTGTTTGTTTTTTCTGAGGCAAAATGTATGCAGTCTGCGAACCACATCTGTAGACCTCTGCAGTAGAAGAGGTGGACCAAACGTCTGCAGTCTGAAATATCATGTTTGTATCGTCAAATGTTTTTTTTTAAGTTTTGTAATTTTTTTTTTCAAATTGTTTATCATTAATAAAAGTTGGAAAAAATATAAATTAAAAAAAAAACTTAAAAAAAATAAAGATATATATATGTGTTTTTTAGGCTAGAAGATGTTTGAAGATGTTAGAAGACTCTGGTCCACATCTGCGCCAAGAAGAGGGCGCGCAGACATTTTTAGGTCTACAGTCTTCAAAAAAACAAACAGTCTGCGAATGCTAATGTTTGTGCGTGGTTTACGCGGCGCAGACAGAAGAAGTCACGTAGATCTGCAGACAAAAAACAAACACTACCTAAATTTGTGATGGAAAATCATTTTCAACTACTAATATTATCATGCCATATATATGTCTTGCAAAAGTTTCGAAATAATTATTAGTTAATTATATTCATCGAGTACATCAAAATGATTGTTTCGTTCTTTAAGAGCATGGTACTATGTGGAAGATAACTTTCTAGATCGTTTGAAAATCCCGTGTTGAGTGTGACATTTAGAGAAATAAATCATAAATCATGATCGTCTTAATATGAAATTTTCAAATTTTTTATTGCCTTTATTACCTTTTTTCTCAATTTCATGTGAAATGCATGTCGTATGTTATTGAACACGAGCCTAGTGATTTCATGATGGGTTCACACTTTAAACATAGTTTAAACAAACCCTAAATTTTTTTCTCAATCTACAATAAAATCTCACTATTTTAAAAAAGTATTTAAAAAAATTTATTATTATTATTTTTTAATAAAAAAAACCTAATAAACCAGATAAACCTAACAATTTAATCATTTTTATCCGGTAACCCTCATTTTACTGGTTACACGTGTTCATGTGGACCGGACATGTTGAGGTGGATGATGACTCACTATAGGAGTCATGAATATAAAGCCTATATGCAGAAAAGTTTCATTTGTGCCCTAAAATCGAACCAGGCATAAATCGAAGCAAGACGAGGACCAATGGATGTCGTCTTCATCTTCTGTAGGAAACCGAGGATCAAATCGAGGAGTGGTGAATCATCTAAGAAGCAGCTGCCATTTTGGTGATCTCGTTGGAAGATGGACTTCATGGATCCCGTTAAATTTTGGAAGAATGTTTATAGGTTGCCCAAATTACCAGGATGAACTCAAAGACTGCAAATACTTTCGTTGGGTGGATCCTACTCTACCAAACCAGTAGTATGCAAATCTCTTACTAGAGTTTCACAACAATGTTAATTTGGAGAACAATGTAATATCCCGGGAGTTGGGACAACAACAAGTTGAGGGAAACTTTTAGATACATTGTGGGACAACCAGTGGCACAACAACCTGTTGAAGGAGTGGACATTAAACAACAGAATGGAAATGAGGGTGGAAGATGGAAATCATCGTTTTATGTGTTTATGGTTTCTTTTTGTGTTTGTGTTAGTGATCTTGAAGGATTGGTATGATAGATAGAAGATGGATGGGAAGTAGTCTTTTGGTTATGTTTGTTTGGCTAGTATTAATGTGTTTTAGTTGTGTATGTTAGGGTACTATCAATGTCTTTTGGAGTGTGGGTACCATGTATTATGTTGTGTCCCATTATAAACTGGAATGACTTAACAAGTTTGTGTTTATGTAGGACTTATAAGTGTTTCCCATGTAATCACGAATGAATGGAATCAATAAACTGTGGAATCAACAATGAATGAAATCAATCATGAATGGAATCAATAAATAACGATGATCAATAAACAATGGAATCAACAATGACCAGACTCAATCATGAATGGAATAAATAAACAAAGATGATCAATAAACTATGGAATCAACAATGATTGGAATCATTTGTGATTGGAATCATGCATGACCGGAATCAAGTATGACTGGAATAAAAAATGGTTGGAATATCATTTAACTAAACAATATAATCATGATTAAAGCATTGAAATGAAATTAACAACATAAACATAAACAATGGAATCAACTTAAAGAAACATAAACCATTTTTATCATAGAACATGTCATATTAACCAAAGCCAAAAGTGTTAATGGCTAGTTGTGTAAATGCCTAAAAACATAATTTAGATGGCTAAAAACAAAAGGGGCTATCAACAGTTGCCCAAAGCCAAAAATTTGTACATGTTCTTAACAAAAGTATGGGTTAAAAACACCATAATATAGAATAGGTGAGTTGGATGAACTTATTGATGGGTTTTAGCTATAAGAACATCTTATGTGCTCATACAAACCCTAATGCTTGGATCTAGGTTTCTCTAATGTGCATGCAATTCATCCAAGTCTCTAAACCCTAGATCTAGCATATGATAATCAATATTAACATAATAATGGGTTTAAGATATTACCTTGATTGTTATGTAGCAATAACAATCACAATTCCTCCTTGTAATGACTTTAGAAAGCTTAGAGTCACAAATGTCACTCCTCTAATGGCTCACAAACACCAAGAGCAAGAGGATGAAGAATAAGGAGAGAGGAGACACCCAAAAACGTGTAGAAACCCTAAGGATTCAATTGCCCACGTTTTTTATGCCCAAGGGGTCCTTAAATAGTGAGGCTATTAGGGTTATCTAACAAGGAAACCCTAATTTGGATGCTTAGGCCCTAAGCAACCCATGTACTCCTTTCTTAAAGGCCTTTGGACGATTTCTAATGGGTTTCCCCATAGAATTCGTCCACCCCTTTAATATGGAGTCCATTAGCCCAATATTCAACTATCACACAATTGACAGTTCTAGTCCCTTAATTTAATTAATGTCTTTTAGCCACAAAATTAATTCCTAATTAATTACTGACTAATATTAATTAAACAATATGATTTCTCCTTTAATATATTATTCTCATAATATATTAATAAATCATAATTAATCCTTTCTCTCCATAATTCATCCTATCAAGTTGCTTTGATGAAGGCAACCCAAAAGGACCATGCACCATCGGGTCAAGTACATACCAAAATAGTTATGGACTTAGACACTAATCCAATACTTATCATTTCCCATTTTTTATAACCACCACTTTCTTCAATTGTATTTTTGTTATCCTCTCTGAAGGCTTCCTCATTCTTAGTTTTGGCCTCCTCCTTCTCATGTCCTCTTAACCCAGGCCCTCTTACTCCATCCCATGTACACCCATTCCATCTTTATTGATTCCCTCCTTATCCATCCCATATACACCCATGTCATCTTCATTGATTCCCTCTTGATTCATGCCTTCTTGATCCATGCCCTCTGTAACATCTCGACTCCCAGGTATAAATTTGAAGCTTTTATATTCATATTTTTAGACCTACTCGACAAGTTGGCTGCCCCAACTTGTCGTGTAGAAACAAATCCGGCCGCGGAGATCATGAAGCCTACTCAACGATTTGAGGTTGTGCATGAAACCCCTAATTTTTATGGTTTGCACCCTATTTAAAGGACCTTAAGTCCTCTCTCCAACCTCCCTTACCACCGTATCGCTCAGAAGAAAACCCTAAACGAGCTAACCTTTTATTTTGAGTGTGTACAAGGCTAAAGAATGTGTGTTCAGTGCATTTTTTTGGAGAAACTTGAAGGTTTAGGAGCTTGGAAATATAAGGGGCTTATAGATCCAACATCTACTCAGTTGTAGCAACCTTTTGAAGGTAAAAAGTCGTTACCTTGATCATTTTCTTGTTAGATTTCTCCATTCAAGAGTCTAGGGCCTTTTTAGCCCACTTTGGATCCATTTTTGGAAGTTGACATTGATTTGAATTTTGTAACTTCAGATCTGGACTACTCTAGGCCCCCATAGTCATAAAGTTATCGACTTTATCTAGTCTTGGCCTTTCTCCATGCCCTAAACCTCTGCCTAAGACTAGTTTTGGGTGTTTTAGCCTCTTAAGGCCTTGCATGCACGTAAAGTTGGTAACTTTACGTGGTAACTACACCCTATGAGGCTAGATCTACAGTTTGGAGCCTTGGTTTCGCTTAAAAGCGTCTGAATGAGAAAAGGTCCGAATGAAATCGACGAGTTGCATAGCCAACTCGACAAGTTGGACAGGGTTTACCCGCCTTCAGGATTCTGAGTGAACTCAGCGAGTGGGTGAGATGACTCAGCGAGTTGATTAGGCTTTTCCCAGTCCTCTGGACATTAAAGAACTCAATGAGTTACTCAGGTAACTCAACGAGTTAACTCGAGTTTTCGGTTTCTGAGTTCTGAAGGAACTCGACGATTCAGTAGATGAACTCGACGATTTGGGTCAACAAGGACTATTAACCTTGACCGTTTACTTTGACTTTGACCAAGGGTTGACCAAGTTTGACTTCTGAGGGTATTTTGGTAATTTAGGATTCTAATGGAATCAGTCATATGGGGATTATAGGCAGTGAATTTGGAGCTGAGAGTTGAGGTTTAATCTTCTTGATTCAGCACTACGTGTGAGGTGAGTTTTCCTCACTATACTTAGGGGTTGAAGGCACCAAGGCCGACCCATTGGATTTGATATCCTAGTAGTTGATGATATGTTGAGTATGAGTTAGTTATGCATGCTAATTTGCTATTCCAATCTGGTAGATCTATAGGAGTACCTATGATATTGTCTGATTATTTGTATGTGCATTTAGCTATTACATTTCGCCATGTTGTGTGGGTAGGGTTGAGGTTGTATTGCTCCGTGCGATGACCAACAAACCCTGGAGTATGCTAGATATGAGATGACGGCCAGGAGAGCATACCAGACCCATACTGAGGACTCCCCAACATTCTAGATGCGAGCTGAGGGACAGGGGAGCATGTCAGACTTGCACTGAGGGTTGATCAGTTATATTTCAGTCTTAGGACTGAAAGGGCAAGCCATTCATAAGTTCTGAGCTCAATAGCAAGCCAGACTTATGTTGTGGGCTTGGGAGCAAACCAGATGTGAGTTGTGGGCCTGAAAGGCAAGTCAAACTCATACTGTGGGCTCGGGGGTAATCCAGTCTATAGAGTTGTAGACCCATTACATGTGGTTATTATGTGTGTTATTTATTATGTATCGGTATTTTGGGGGAACTCACTAAGCTTCGGGCTTATGGTTTTGGATTTTGTTTCAGGTACTTCGGATGATCACGGGAAAGTGAAGGCTTGATCGTGCACCTCCTCACATTTTATGATTTTGATTTCTGGGATACTCTGATATGAAACTATTTTGAAAACATTTTGTAATAAGTAATGGTTTTTGGATGCTTGAATTTAAATTTTTATGAATTTTATGGTTGTTACACCCTCCTTGATGGAGAATGGTGCCCATAGTCCCAAAACAGTTATAACAACTAGTAATATTACTATTTAAGTGGGGTCATTTTGGGATAGATTCAAGGATATATGTAACGCCCTTTTTCGAATCGCTTCATTATTTGGTACCATGACCCGATCATCAGTTATCATAAGGCTTAGGGCCTTGGGGAAGAAAGGTTTATACCCATTTGGATGTGGGTGGTGTTGGTTATGTGATGATAGGGTTCAGTTTGTATTTTAGAGCCCAAGGGTATCGGTAAAGGCGTTGGTTCGGTCCTTTTTATGAATTTTGGATTTAATTTTGGTTTGTTTTCAGTTTAAATAAAGTTGATAGAAGTGTAGGGATTCTTGTTACCTTTCTTTGGATATAAAGAACGTCGAAAACGGATAAGGGATGCAAAATTTATGATCATTTGAAGTTAGAAGGGTTTGGACCAAACCAGGTATGCATGGTGTATAAGGGTGGTACGCATGGCGTACACAGGAATTTGCATGCGGGAGCATTTGGGAACACCCTTAGTTCCACAAGGTAATGTGTTGCATTCGTCAGGCCAGATTAAAACCCTAATTTAGGGTCTTGGACCCTATTTAAAGACCTTAACTCACCTCCAACCCTCATTTCATTCAGCTTCCATCCTCTCTAACCCTAAGAACGAAACCCTAGCCCCCATTTGTGTATTTCTTGAGTTTCATGGTGATTTTTGTGTGTTTTGGAGCTTGAAGAGAAAGAAGGAACTTCTTGAAGAGTCAATGTTTGACTTAGAGCTTTTGGATCCAAGCTTTGCTCACCTAGATCTAACTTCTGGAGGTATAAAGTCTCAACCTTGAAAAATCTTTCATGTAGATCTAGCTAGTTGGTTTTTGCTATGGTTTTGGTCCCTTTGTGGTGGTTCTTGTGAGTAGAAGTTACTCCAAAACCTTTGAGTTTCATATTAAGTCCTTGTTGGGAATATGAAGTTTTAAAGTTTGGATCTTGATGAGTATAAACCTTTCATGAATGTTTTGGTGGTCTTTTGGTAAAGTTTGGGGACTTAGGCTTTTGATTTGGGTCCCATTAAGTCTTGTTAAGTCATAAAGTCAGGAACTTTATAACTTAAGAAGTCCCTTGAATCAGATCTGGAAGTTTGGACTAAGGTCTTAAGGTAAAAGCTTGCATCTTGGCCTCTTTATGGAGTTAGAATGCTTGAAATCATGATTGGGTCCTTTTGGACCATGCAAAGGTGCCAGGTTGACAACTTTATGGATTAACTCATTGATATGAAACTATTTTGAGGATTTGGACGTTGGAATTAAGGTATTAAGACATTTGGGGTAGTTTTTGGACAAAGGCCGGGAACGTTGTGCGTTCATCTCAGGATCGTGGCACGTTCAGGAAATGGGTCCCGATCTGTGGTCTGGTAACAAACGCCCAGCGCTCCACCAAGGAACGCGGCGCGTTCGGTTCATCAGTGGGCTTTTTAGGCTTTTGGTCATGGACTAGTATTTAATTTGATTGTTACCGTTCCCTGTGTTCGATACCCTACTTGCTTAAACTATACTATTAATCGATAGGTTCACTGCCTTTCGTGTGTTTAATTTGTGTTTGAAGTAATAGGATTAAAACTAGTGCGTTTTACACACATCAAGTTTTTGGCGCCGTTGCCGGGGAACGGTTCTAATAGTTAATTTTATTTGCTAGTGTTATCGATCCTTTGTGTGATAGTAATCTCATATAAAGTTACACGTTTTCTGTTTTAATTTTTTATTATCGTATTATGTATTTTCCAAATGTCGATGCTTTTGATGTTTTTCTTGAGGAATTAGTACAGGAAATTGAGCAAGAAGATGAGGAATATGACTTAGATGATGATTTGAAGGAATTTGGAAGATGGTTAGATAACATTTTGCCTAATGAAAAAGAGCAATCTGAGTTACAAGAGCTAGAGTTAAAAGATGAAGAATTTAATCCAGAAAGAGATTTGGAGGAGTTGGAAAGATTGCTAGCAGAAGGGTCAGATGAAGAACAAGAACAAGCTGAGTTGCAGGAACCAAGCCATGGTTTGACCATTATCACGACATGGCCACCTATTTTCCCAGATTGTGTTTCGAAGCATGGGGTGACGACTCTAACTTTGGAGAAAGTTCTGAAACGCGATCCATTTCTTATTAGTATCCAACCGGTCCCAACCCTTATCAAGATTCTTGGGTTTTATATATTCAAGCTCGTTTGGCCAATTATAGAAGCAAAGAGCCAAATTTTACAAATTGGTCCACCAAAGAAGATATTCAATGCAACAGATGCATTGGCATTGAGTTTATTGGAAGTTTATTAAGTTGAGAGTCCAGCTAAAGACTCGCACAAAAAGAAGCGCTTGCGGGAGGCAACCCGTCATTAGAGTTTTCTTTTCTTTTTCTTTTTGAACTTCTAGTTTATTAGGGTAGTGTAGGATTTTAATTTAATGATTGTTTTCCTTGTTACTATTTGGTTTTTGATTTTGATCTTTGCAGAAGTTAGGGCAAGAATCGATCAAATTGTTAAAGCGTGAGGAATAAATGTGAAATCGAGTCTAAAACGAGAAGAGTGGGAGAATTGAATCTAATTACGAGTCTGGTGAATAAATGGTTGAAAGGATGAGCTTTTACTGAAGAAAAATGAAGGGGAATATTGCTATCCAGAAATGAAACTGAAGTTGGAGTATATTTTGTTCACTCAGTGCATAAAACTCGTCGAGTTCCCTATATAAACTCGACGAGTTCTTTTGGAAAAACCCGACTGTGCCAGTTTCAGCGACCCAACTCGACGAGTTGCTCTTTCTCTTACCTTTGAGTTGGTGATTTGATTACATTCTACGAAGGCAATTAGATGTGCTATCACTGTTTATTTTCCGAGCATTTCCAAGATCTTTTTTCACTATATTTTGGAGCATAACCACACGAGATTTGACACCCAAGGCATGGATGAGCTGTTCCCATGTCCAAATTCAGCTGAAGAAGGAGCTCAAAAGAAGAATATCAACCTCGTAACTTCTATCCCAGGGGAGTCTGTTCCAATTCTCTCTTTACTTTTATGTTCTATATCATGCATAACATGCAATGGGGACATTGCATTAATTAAGTGTGGGGTAGGGGGTTGATTACATTAGTTATATTAGAATCCTAGGTTTAATTTTTAAAAATTTGCATAAAAATTGCAAGGGCCTAATTTAGAAAATTTTGGGAAAGCAATTAGGATTCCATGCTAGTATTGTGTTTGATGATTCTATGAAGACCCAAATGTTTAGTTGAGCCAATATACGTTATAGTGCATTTGTGGCCCCCTTTATTCTAGTGAAATCATGAGACAAAAACACAACTTCGCTTAGTTTGAAGATCGCAACATGTTTAGCATCGTGTACCAGAAATGTATCCAGGAAAGCTTAAGTAGTCATTGCACACTAGACTAATGCCTTTAACCAATAAAGGATGAAGTTAAATTCCCTTTCTTAAGCATATGTTTTTCTAGGTTTTTAGTTTTGAATGGAAAAAGTGTGAAAAAAAAAAGAAAAAAAAAGAAAAAAAAAAGTTGAAAAAAAAAGAGTGATGAAATGTTTGAATAAAGAATCTACAAAGCTGTGAAGACAAAGAAGAATATCATGAAGAAAAGCTACAAAGTATAAAAGATTCAATCAAAAGTTGTATTTGTCTTTTAGTTGTAATTTTCTTTTCTAGGTTATTTTTTCATATGTATGCTTGGGGATTTAACCAAAAATGACTTGAGGTTAAGAAAGTTTTATGGGGATGAATTCGGAGGGATGCATAAAATGAGCGTTGTTCAAAAGAAGTGGGCGAGTGTTTATGAGGATTGTAAGTATTTAGAATTGAGGGGGGTCCTTAGGAAAAATTTTAGACACAAATGCATGCGTTGCGGTCTTGGCATAATGGCTGGGTTTGATTGGGATTGTCTTATGTGGTATTAGTGTGCTAAAATTCGGTTTTGCTTGGGGGCAAGCAAAAGTCAAGTGTGGGGTATTTTGATATGGGCTTATTTAGTCATACAAATCATTCATTATCTTATTAATTCATGTTGATTTTATATCATTTTATGGACAAAAGGTACTTGATTAGCTTAATATTTCAATTTCAGCAATAAAAGACATGCTCGGGTGAAAAAGGAAGAGGATTGAGTGATTGGAAGCTTGGAGATTGAAGACTGAAGAAAGAAGGATGTTGCTGGACAGCTTGACCCCTCGTCAGTGTTTTGGCCATATCTCATGAACCATAACTCCGATTGACGAGATTCAAAATGTTCTGAAAACTAGACACAATTTCAGACGACTTTCGTGTTTTGAGAAAATGTTGATCCCGGAAAAACTCGACGATTTGGGCCTAAACTCGACGAGTTTTGTCAGAATGTTCCAGATTCGAAGATGCCTTGCCGTACACGCTGTATACGCGGATTATCGAAAAAACTCGACGAGTTATTCTTAAAAACTCGTCGAGTTGACACTGTTTTCAGAATTTATATATAGAAACTTTTCTCATTCGAACCCTAACTTTTGCTGGAGGCTAGGTGCGATTATTGAAGACCAAAAGGGTTCTTGAAGCTTTAGTTTTTGAGATTGCAACCTAAGAAACAATTTAGAAGAGAATCAAAGGAAAATAATCATTCTTCTTTTCTTAATCTTTGTTTTGAACCATGTTTGAATGATTAGATTTTGATTTTAGGTTATTACTTGCTTTAGATATGAGCTAAAAGCTTTTTACTTCTGTTTGGATGAGATAATCTTATGAACATGGTTTGATTGAGTGGTTGAATTGATATTAATTTGGTTATTCATCTTGTTAAGCTTATTAAAGATCCTTATGTATTGATAATAAATGTTTTTAGTTAACAAATAAGTGATTGAGTTGCATCAATATCTTCTTGATTACTTGATTCATATAGTTTTATGAATATAAGATTGTATGCCTACGAATAGTGAATATGAAACTAGGGTTAACTATAAAATATGTAAATCAATGTGTGAGCATGTGTGATGAACATCTATACATGAGTTGATTGAATTGAACAAATTTGATTAACTATTATTATAAGTCTTGCTTGATACGAACTAAACACTAGGAAACTTGTTAGTTTAATCAACTGGCCATTGTTTGAATTAACTTGTCTACTAAAGGATTGGTAATAATGAACATGAACCCAATCACATTAGGAATCGGTAACCATTGACATATTAATCCATTGCACTTGCCACGAAATCAACCATAGGAATAAGTGAATCGAATCTGAACAGAAGTCTCTTTTATCATTGAATCTAGTTGTCCTTTCTTGTTCTTCTTAGTTGTTAATTGTCTTTGTTTGAAAGTTAATTGATTGATTAAATTTCTAGTCTTGCAAAACTAGAGAAACCCCCTCTTTTATTAATTGTTTTTAATTAGGTAATACTAGTATTTAATTTGATTGTTACCGTTCCCTGTGTTCGATACCCTACTTTCTTAAACTATACTATTAATCGATAGGTTCACTGCCTTTCGTGTGTTTAATTTGTGTTTGAAGTAATAGGATTAAAACTAGTGCGTTTTACACACATCAACACACCACATGTTTATGCATTCTATGATTTACTTTGATTTGATGATGTTTGGCTAAGTCTTTATTACCGTGGTTTTATGGAAATGATATGTATTAACGATTTATTAATCTAAAAATGAAAATTTTATGTCATTATTTTTGGGACGTTACAATTTGGTATCAGAGCCTTGGTTTGAGGGATACGGGCACAATCTCGGGTGTATCTAAATTCAAACTTAGGATTTGGTAAAGTTTTTCAAAAAGAAATATATTTTAGAAAGGGATTTTTCTAAAAGAAGAAAGGGTGTGGTACATGCAATCAACTTAGCTCAAGTAAGTTTCACCCAAATTACCCATACATGTTATCTGTTATGAATTGATCTGTGAATCTGTGAATCACGTGCTAGTTAGGACTAAGGATCTGCTCAGTTTTTCATGGTAGAATGTTAGGAGAGATGCCTTTGTATGTCGATTGTATGAGCTTGTATACTTGCATGCTAATTCTGATTAGCCAGTGATATGTGAGCCTGATATGTGACGATTTGTAGCCTAGGAAGCATGGGATGCTAGATTGAGTATAGTTTGTATGTATGAGGCAATCAGTAGTAGGATTGGGAGCTCCTAGTATGAGTTGCAATATGTAGGATTGGATGCTTGTGATTATTCGGTGGATTGGAGTGCTACTGCATGAATGTTGCTTGCTTTGTGCTTTGTGGAACTCTTAGGTGATGGGAGTTAGCTACTAAGTGAATATGTCAAGTCATATGTGACAAAGGTTGAATAATATCAGAGTGATGGATTTGACACTATTGCGTAGCTCTTGTCTGAGTCCAACCATTGTAGGAATGAGTTTGTTACTCGAAGGATTATTTAAGCTTTGTTGCATATGATTGTATTCATGATGTGGGTGACTGACATTATGGGGAGTTCTCCATCCGCTGATGGCATGGTGAGGTTGGGAACCTAGGAAGGCCTAGGGTTTGATTCAGTGGGTTTTGTTGCGCTGGTTAGCGAGTGTTTTATGTATGGTTTTGAGAAGGTGACTTAGAGGATTCAGGAGGATTCTCGAGGAAAGTATGGATAGGTGTGGAAGGTAGTATTGGGCCCATACTACTGAAATCACAAGATTCATACTCGAATCAGAGAGAGTCTTGGAGGATCTAGGAAGCCTATGGGATGAGGATTCTTGGGTATATTCGGATCTCTTGCATGTTGCTCTCTGTATGGTGTTGAGCACTCTCGTGTAGGGTTCGGATTCTAGTCTCGGCTCAGTAGTAGGCACTGAGTCGATCGATGCGCGGACGCTGGAGTTCATCTCATTGGAGATTACTTGTGGTATCTTGGAATGGACCCCGGTGGTCTTTGGTTCGGTCAAAGTAGGGAATTTGGAGTTCCTGGATGGTCATCTCGAGGCCTTTTGTAGCATCTCGAGATTTGGCAGGTATTCCCGAACCCTCTTCTATCATTACCTTGTCATTTATAGTCCTTGGGGTTGGAAGTGAAGAGCCAAGATAAGTTTAAGGGCCAAGTTTGCAAACTTGGGCCAAGAGGGAGTACGTTGCACGTACATAAGAGTACGCTAAGCGTACTAAGGTCCACCTTAGTAAGCTGTACGTACACTTGTGTACGCTGGGCGTACTAATGTCAGGGTGAAACCTAATATTTAGGGTTTGGGGCATATATAAGCAACATTATGAGCATCAAAACCTCCCTTACCTCAGCCTCCATAGATTACATTCATCCTCCCCAAACCCTAGCCTTTCCTTTGTGTGTTTAAGCTTATTTGGTGTGTTCTTGAGTGCTTTAAGAGGAAGGTATCGCATCAAAGAGTTGGAGAAGAAGATCAAGCTTGTAGATCTGAATTTAGCTTGTGCTCAAGAAACTCTTGAAGGTATAAAGTTCCAAACTTTATGTATACATGCATAGATCTCACCATTTTACTTTAATAGAAGCATTTCTTGTCCCAGAAGCCATAAGGTGGTGCATGATTTGATTTAGACGAAAAAGGTTGTCCTTCTAGACTCTTGAGGGGACCATGAGTGATAAAAATGAGGTCTCATTAGTTGTATTTGTCCCATGCATGGAGAAATAAGGTCTTAATGGATTAAGACCAAGCATTAAGAACTTTATGGATGTCCAAAGTGATAAAGTTCACGACTTTATGGATCTTAGGCATGTTTGGTCTCTGGATCTGAAGTTTGGGCTTAAGTGCTTAAGCCATTAAGCACTTAATAAGGTTTTGGAAAACTATTGAGTACACCCAGCGTACTGGGTCAACCACCCGAGTACGCCCCGCGTACGTCCTCTATTGGGCCTTTGTCAAATGGGCTTCAGGTATCGCAGCGCATCGACCCATGTTTCCGCATATGATGATTTTGGGATTGTACTCTGATAACTGTTTTCTTATAAAGTACTTTTGAATATTTAGAAAAAAGGATATTGAATGTTGACATAAAGATAATTAATTTTTGGTTGGATTAAAAATGAAATTTTACCTCATAATTTTGGGACGTTACACTTTCACCCGAAAGAACTACAACGCCCCATATCCCCTGAAATCCTTGAAGGGGAGAGTGCGAGCTTCGTGCTATCCGAAAACCAACTTGGCTCTGAAGGCCCAAAAGTACTCCTCCGTCATCTAAATGATACCATCCTTGATCGCCCCGAACATCACCGAGGTTACATTAAGGATACCTCTCGTAATCTCAGACGCGATGAACTCGCGTCGTCCCTCGTCAATTGGTTAGGAGCCTGTGCCCGAGCCAAATCCAAATGCCAAACCTCCTGCTCCACTGTGTGTCATCACCATGCTGAAACACAACATATAAACAATCAATACACATAGAAAGAGGTTCACACTCCCGAAGTTTCTCAAAATCATCAAGACCTTCCTCATTTCGTGTATAGATCTTGTGCTTTCAATAGTACAGGGCCAATACTACCTTCCACATATATTTATACCTTCCTCAAGGACTTCCTCAAATCCTCCAAGTCACTTCCATACTATCAATTACTTCACTTGCATTATAGAGCACCCTATATGCTAAAACATCTCCTAGGATTTCCTAGGATTCCCTTCCCCACCACTCTCCACCATCGGTTGCAGAAGAGACTCCCTTTAGTACCATCTAATTACCACACGAATACAATTACATGTCACCGACACCATATTATTCTTCGACTGTTAGGTCCCACCCCTCAATAGTTAGACTCAAACAAGAGTTTTGTCACACCCCCAAACCGGAATGACGAAAACGTTCGGGGGTGGAGGATGTCATGTACAGTATCACAACAATTATATAATGGTAATCAAAGCAAACACAACCATTACATTGATAAAATATAGTATTTACATTTGTTTAATACATAGTTTGTATGACATCAAAATGTATAACAAAAGTATAAAAGGCGCGACTCTAAAAGCTCCGTCTTCTCAAAACTTGTGGGTGTACCTGTCTACCAATTCCCCAATAATACAAGTGGTTTTGAAAGTGTATCAACATTTAAGTTGGTGAGTTCATAAGTATGTAATTGAGATGGAAAGCTTGTCTTTGTTCTTTGAAAATGTTATAGTGTACTTCTAGAAAATCCAATATTTACTTTAGTGAATAAAATGTAGTCTTAGACCTTAAGACCGAAATGTATGTAGTTACTGTATTCTGACATAGTGAACTGTACTTTGAAATAGTGAGTTGTACTTTGTAATAGTAAACCATAATCTGTATTAGTAAAATGTAGTCTTATTAATAAATAAAACCATGTCATGAATGTTTCTTGAAATTGTATGTTGAACTAGTGTACTAGTGCACTCTGTACTAGAAAAGTAGTGTGTTGTAGTATTGTCTAAAGTGGTTCTCATAGTAGTGTTTGTATGAAAACCTTATTGTATGAGTGCCTGGAATCCACCAGCTGTAGTGTAAAGTAGTGTACTATAGTTTCATTGTTTAAAATAAAACCATTCGAAGTAGTGTTAATCCCGTAAACAAATGTTTTAGTTGATACTATTGTGAGTTTCATATAACCATGATTGATATGACTAATGGCCTCTACAACGTTCTTCAGGCGTCGGAATGTTATGACAATTGTCACCCCAGGCCTGCCAGCCTAGCTGTTGCAAGCAGCTTAGGTGCGGGATTGTCAGCCCCATATAGATCTATACACAAATTCATGCTCTCCCTCCAGGAGACTCTGGTTATAATTTATAGGACTTAGAATTGTACCCTAATGGGTACCCCGAAGTAGTGCCTCACAACCCTGTATTAACTAGTTTACGTGTAGTGTAGTAGTGTTCTCTTGTACTTGAAAATGTATGTATTACCTTGTAGTAGTGTACTTTGTAATGTAAATAATTATACTTAAATAATTATTTAGCAGTGTATCCTTGAATTAGTGTAATAGAGTAGTGTTCTATAAACTATACATATTATAGTTTATATACTTGTTTCTATATGGTGTTCTTTGAGTATGTAAAATAGTGTAGTGTCTCCCAAACTATACCTATTATAGTTTGAATGTATGTTCTTGTAATGTTTATTGAACTTAGCAAAATAGTGTAGTGGTTCATAAACTATACCAACTATAGTTTTAAATGTATACCCTATAATGAACTAACTAAAGCATTTGCAATGTAACAGTGTGTATAAAGTGGTAGTAAGAGATTTATGAAAAATACCCTTTTGCTCTACATGCTACAAAAGGGTTAAAAATATATTTTGGTTAATGTAGTGATAAATCAGGTTGGAACAATTACAAATGTTTTCAAATGGTTTGAAATCGTTTGAATGTTACACAAGAGTCCATGTATTTAACTTGTATTCCACCCCCTCCCCCCCCCCCCCCCACCCTAAAACATTGAAAATAATGAAAACGTAAGGGTATGAACTCACCTCTAGTGCGTGTTAGAGTCTGGATATCGGAACTGTAGAGACGATCATCGGGTTAGCGTATGTGAAAATATCGGTATCCTAATAATATTTAAACACATAATCGTATTTAAATTAGCAGAATAATTAATTAAAGTGTTAGACAACGCTTAATTTATGTAAAAAATTTCTTACAAGAATTACCGAGAATTGTTTGAAGTGCTGAGAAAGGTTTTCGGTTTAGCCTTCACCGAAATCCTTGATTTTGGTCTTAAAACCTCAACTAAGAACCAATTTCTCGGTCTTAAGGTGTTCTAGGTCAGGAACTAGTTCTCGGTCCAAAGAGTTTTCGGTCAGCTTGAAGATTTGAAGATTGTTCTTGGTGTTCTTGGTGAAAAATATGAAGATTTGAAGGATTTTTCTTGAAGGTTGGAAGGTTCTTGTATGATACTTGAGAGAAAAATAGGGGTGTTTTCGATTGAAATAGTGAGAAAATGACTTATTTTTTGGGGAAAATATATATATACCAAATTGGTTTTCGGCCGGAAAGACGTTTTCGGTCTGAAGGGTTTGCGGTCTGAGGGTTCTCGGCCGAAAAGGGGTTTTCGGTGCGAGGGTTCTCGGTTCCAAAGGGAAAAATGTTGATTTTTAAGTGTATTTTATTCCAAACGCTTACATAAAAACATCATTTATATAATTTTAAATCATATTCTAACCCTCATGAATTTAACGAGATGAACAAAACTCGAATTTTTCTTATAGAGTTTGACTTTTGTTGACTTGAAAATAACGTGTCACAGTTATGCCATAGGGTTGAACCTAACCTTCTAAAATTATTTATCCCCCCATAACATGTTACTTAACATATTCGCTTAATAGTTAGTTGGCCTCATTGGGGTCTCTAAAATCACAAAGCAAGCAACATCGAGCAGTCCAAACCAGTGCATCACCAAAACAGACCATTATATCCAATATCCAATGCCCATACTAGCATGCAGTTCTACAGGCTCAATCAACAAGCATATGAAGGCATTTCTCCTAGCATCTTATCATGCACTCCTGAGCAGATCCTTAGCCCTAATCTAGCATGCAATTCTCATATACTTATATCATAATAATATCATAACACATATATGGGTATTTTGGAAATACTTACATGAGCTCGGCCGATTGCACACATCACACACACACCTTTCTCTTTTTATAAATATTTTTAGAAAAGTTGTTTTCCTTTGATAAAAATTATCAATTTCACGGTTTGAGTTTACACACACCCGAGAGCATACCTGAATCCCTCAAACCAAGGCTTTGATACCAACTTGTAACATCCCAAAATTTGTGAGTGAAAAATTTTCTTTCAATTTATCAACAACCATTAATTCACTAGAAAATCCCATCAAAGTATAAAACATGTCATATAATCATTGGGTTACAAAACAAAATCATAGAATCATACCTGAATCCTTCAAACCAAGGCTTTGATATCAACTTGTAACATCCTAAAACTTGTGAGTGAAAAGTTTTCTTTCAATTTATCAACAACCATTCATTCACTAAGAAAATACCATCAAAGTATAAGACATGTCATATAATCATCGGGTTACAAAACAAAATCATAGAATGCATAACACTGGTGGATGCAGTGTGGTCATGTAGGACCATTTCTTTTCGAACAAGAAGTACCTGAAACCATAAACATAAAACTGTAAGCAAATACTTAATGAGTTTCCCTAAAGTATCCCATACTAAACATACATAACAACATGAAGCTAAACTGGGGTCTACTTGACCCCTGAGTCTATTTCAACTCCTTCGGTGTTTTTCAACCGGCACGGGTCTATTTCACCCCCGAGTCTATTTCAACTCCTTTGGTATCTTTCAACCGGTACGAGTCTATTTCACATTCGAGTCTATTTCAACTCCTTTCATGTTTTTTAAACCGTAATGAATCTATTTCACATTCGGGTCTATTTCACCCCTACAACTAAGCATACAGTCATATCAACAAGAGTCACAAAGACAACAAGAACGTACATGCATATTAGCAACTGTCACAAAGACAATAATCATCCTACAAACATAGTCCAGTGGGTCGGCATTAGTACCTTCGACCCTTGAGTATAGTAAAGAGACTCACCTGTCAGTCGATACTCAAGTTTTACTGCTCTTACTGCCAAAATTCCAAAGCTACGCACCACATATACCATTACACAAGATAAATCCTCATCTCTCCTTCCAAAACTAGGAGTTGGACCAAAAGTCAAAAAGTCAACGGTCAATCTTGTGTTTAATCAACCGTTATGTCGTGGCCTTCATTCATTGGGATAGTTGGGTTTTTCTCAGTCTCCACACCGTGGCAAACTAAGGCCACACTGTAGGCACTAGGTTTCAAACAGCTTAATGGGTTAAGTTGTTTTCTTTGATTCCAAGAGATCCAAAGCTCATATATGATTTGAATATTGGTCTAGAAGGATAAATTTTCCAACTTTATCCAGTAAGACCACCCAAAATGTCAAAATCCCAAACCCTATGTCCAAATAAGGCTAAATACAGCAATGTCTTAATCATTAAGCCCTTATTCCGAAAAAATAATTAACCCAACCACTCCAGAAGAGTTTCTAGTGCCAGATATATCAAAAAAGTTGATGTTTTATAGACATGCATGTCCAATGCATGCCTTGAAGCCATAATGAGTCCAAAATATGGGTGTTTGATAAAAAAAATCTCATGCATGGCTCAAAAACTCTACCACACTTCAGATCCAAACCCACAATCATACTAAATGTTCCAAAAGATTCATAAAGTTGCAACATTTATGAAGTCTCACTATTGCAACTATCAAGAACAGGAAGATTATGGGCTAAACCTCAATAATAGCAACCTAGCATGATAAAAAACAAGTCTTGGACACTTACCAAGGTCCAGAAGAGTGCTAGGGTGAAGAATAAAGACTTTTTGTCGGATCTTAACTCCCTTTTCTTCCTTCACACTTCCAAACTTCCATGAACACCAAAGGTCTTCAATAATGGAAGAAAGAGGTTAAGGTTTTCTTTAGAGCTTTAGTAGGTTAATGGAGGCTAAGGATAAGAAAACACTAGCCTCATCATTCCTTTAAATAGAGGTCCAAGCCGGAAATCTAGGGTTTCATTAAAATCACCTGCCACATTGTGGCACTTATAGCCACACCGTCGCGGGTCATTAAATCTCGTGGTCACAAAAACCTTTGCCACGTCGTGGTGAATATCCACCACACCATGGCCTTCTAAGAATGAAATATAATAATTAATATATTAGCTCATACCTGACACGAGTATTACAGTAACTCGAGAGACTCCAAGGGTTGACGCACGTACAAAGAAGGCTGAGCAGAAGAGACAAGGAAGCAAAGGGTACCTGCGATAGATTTAGTGGATATCCTTGTCCGATTTTTGGAAGGATTTTGTGAGATCTGGAGAAAAAGGGCCGACTTCATTCACTGTCGCCACCTTCTTCCTTCCCTCAAGCCACTATCTCGAACCTTGTTTGGTGTTTTGAGAGAGAGCAATGGGAAAATTGAGCTCGAACCATAGATGTATGAAAAAAAGCCCTAGAATCATGATTTTGTGCTCAAGAATACATGGGCACGCGTTTTGTAAAAATAAATAGAAAACGACATGTCTACACGACACACATTTTATAATAAGCGCCCTCCATGTTTTTTTTATTTTCTCACACTAATTTTAGGGCATGCACAAATGTGTGTCCTCTATCCTTCAAATTTCGGAAAACTGACATTATTTTAGGACACACAAAAAATGTGTATCGTAAAATAATGTGTGTTATTGTGCGCCTGTCATTAAAGGGTTGTTTTCTAGTAGTGTGGTGCAAACTACTTGTGTCTATATGATTTTCAAACAATTCCATGGAGGTATCAATTAGGTCGAACCCATTATCAGTCATTTCAACTCAATCTTCTATTGTTAGACTTGTCTTACGTGTTTCTTCGATGATGCTCGTTGTGTTCACAAATTATCGTATCTCTTCATACATGGTAATGAGGAGCATTTGCATGTTATACAATGCTACTTTTCTCCGCTCCTCATCCACTGACGGTGGTAATGAGATTTTGTAACATCTATAAAAACCATGTCAAATTTAATCTTTTTAAAACATTTCAAAACCAATAATTATTACAAAAGTTGTTTCCAAAATGGTATAGTGTCAGAGTATCCCATAATCAAATCATAAAACATAAGGAGGTGTACGATCATGCCTTCGCCTTCCCGTAATCATCAAAAGTACCTGAAACAAAATCAACAATTATAAGCCTAAAGATTAGTGAGTTCCCATAAAATACCAACGCCATACAATCATAATCATATCATATAAACAAACAACATGCATAATGAACCATCAACTTGACTGGACCACCTCGCAGGCCTTCAGTCTATCTGGACCGCTCTCCGAGCCTTCGACACGTCTAGATCGCCTCTTGGGGACTTCAGCCTATCCGGACCGCTCGTCGGGCCTTCGTTCTGACTAGTATGCCCTCTTGGGTCTGCAGTCTATCCGGTCTGCCCTGGGTATGTTGGCCTAAGCACAAAGCATGTCGCCTCAACCCAACCTCTAATCAAACAAACATGTGCACATAAATATCATATGCTAGCTATCATGTATAGATAGTCACACAGATCTAACAAATCACTAACATGGCAACCATCCTATAACCAGGATACCGATCTAACCGATCACTAACATAGCAACTATCCTATAACCACTTAACCAGGATACCAATCTAACAGATCACTAACATAGCATAATCTTATAACCAGGATGCTGATCTAACAGATCACTAACATAGCAACCATCCTATAACCATGATACAAATCATAAAGCATATCGTGCAATAAACCCGGATACAAATCCGAAAAGGGTCGACATTGGTGCCTTAAACCCTGTTGATATAGTGAGGAGAACTCACCTCACAAATGTCGAATTGTAGTGCTAAGATCAAGCTCTCGAATCACAGCCATGAACTCCACCACCTATATTCATCATAGGACCACTTCCATAAATTCCTAATTTACTAAAATACCCCCAGCAGTTAAAACGGTCAACCCTTGGTCAAAGTCAACGGTCAAGGTCAATAATCCATGTTGACCCAACTCGTCGAGTGTAGTTCATCGAATCGTCAAGTCCTTCCATAACTCGAGAAACCGTGAAAACCATAGTTGACTCGCCGAGTTTCCAAACAACTCGTCAAGTCCATGTGTGTCCAAAGGTCGGGAAAACCCTCACTGACTTGTCGAGTCATCTCACTGACTCGCCGAGTTCATGCAGAAACCAACAACGACCAATCTTCATCGTACTCGTCAAGTTGACCATGCAACTTGTCAAGTCCATTCAGACATTTTTAAGCTATCCCAAAGCTCCAAATTGTAGATCTAGCTTCCTAAGGCACAAAGTCCACATAAAGTTGCAAACTTTATGTGGATGCAAGGTATTAAAGGCATAGAACACCAAAACCAAGTCTAGAATGAGGTTTAGGGCATGGTGAGAGGTCAACACAAGGTAAAGATAATAGATTTATGAATTTGGGACCTAGAGGAGTTCAGATCTGAAGTTACAACCTCAAATCATGGCCAATACCCGAAGTATTTCCATAACAACCTAGAAATAGCCCTAAACTTAAGCATGGAGAAATCTAGCTAGAGAGAAGTCAAGGTAACGACTTGTTACCTTCCAGATGATGCCAAGATGAAGTAGAAGTCGGATCCAAAAGCTTCTCCTTGTTCCAAGCTCCTTAGACTTCAAGTCCTCTCCACAAACACACATTCCAAGCTTCTTAACACACAAAATGGAGTAAAATCGCGATTAGGGTTTTCCTGAGCTCAAGGGGGACGGTAAGGGAGGCTGGTGGAGGCTAATGATCCTTTAAATAGGGTGTAGAACCCTGTAAATTAGGGTTTCATTTTCCAGCTCCTACTCCTCGAGTCAGGGTCCTCCGACTCATCGAGTAGCTCCAATAATCCACGCGGCTAATCCGTCTCTACAAGACAAGTTAGGGCAACCAACTCGTCGAGTAGGTCCATAAACATGTATATAAGGCTTTAAAACTTATACCTGAGAATCGGGGTGTTACAAATTTCCTATATTACTATTCGTTGTTTTGCACGTAGATAATCACGAATCATTTCTGATGTAGTTATGTCAACAAGACGTTGTTGCTTGTTTTCAAGACATACGTTATCATCTGCTATTTTCAACTCATCATCATCATCGATCGAGTCACTGGATGCTGGAGACTGAAAATAAAACATATTATCATACACATTAAAAACCTATTTGCATAAACATATGTAATAATAAAACCAAATTGTTGAAACATATCCAAAAAAATCGCGATTAGTTTATCATAACAGGTTTGTCTGCACTTGCTTCGGTCTCATCTTTCGGAGTTCTGTCTGCTTTCAATTTAAGTTTTAACACTCTTTCTGATTTCATTCTTATTTTATAGGTGTTTTTGCTGGTTTATTTTTTATTTTATTTTCTAACATTTTAATACATTTATGTAAAAATAAAAACAAAAAATTATTATAATTTTTTGTTTTTCGATTTTACCTTTATCGGACACAATTATAAAAGCTTTTGTAAATGGAATACAACTTCTTTGTCTGTAAAACCCATTTTTAACAATGCTCACGCAAAATCGTCTTTGGACTAATAAGGTTTATAAAACATCATTAGGAAAAAAATATAATAAGTAGTTGTTTCGGATTGTCATTCCATACATCATTCCATAATAGATGATCGGGCCGGACTACATTCTTCATGTTCCAGACTTACAGTAACATTTTGGATTGCCTACAAAAACTATTTTCGGTCTAAAAAACGATCCTAAACACACTCCATGATACCTACATGCGATTCATACACGTACAACGATAGAAAAACATTAAAAAAAAAAATTCGGACTAGATCATCGTATTCCGGACTTTCATCATATTTCAGACTCTTCTGGAATACTTAAAGTTGTTTGTAAAAATAAATGTAAGCAACTTAAAAGTAGAACTTATTTTGTTTGATGAATCCATGCTAATAATTAGGTCTGAAAAGCGGGTAGATCGATCCTCGGATATTTACAACCCGGAATGCGTATTCCGCATTATTCTGTGTGGGACCCATATATATATATATATATATATATATATATATATATATATATATATATATATATATATATACATGATCAAATAAGAACACCCAAAATGTTGAGAACTCGAGAACTAATATGAACTATCTAAATAATTAAATCTAAGGCTATTATCAAACGAACAATTTATGTAAAATTTTAAAAGTTACAGGTATTAAAGTGTAACTACAAACTGTGATAAGGGTATTATAGTAATTGGACATTTACCACCATTAGTTAATTCCTATAATTCCTCAATCACTCACCTATTTCCTTTCATTTCCCGTCTCTCTCTCTTCATCTATCTCTGTAAACCTAGGTACGCCTCCATCCTACATCATTGATCCACCACTAAAAGGGAAAAGAAGGGTGGGGCAGATTGGAATCGATGAAGCCAAAAAAAAAGGAGAGGGAAACAGGATCTTCGAATTGTTGTTGATCGGAAGAGAAGGATTCACGAACGGAGCAGAGATCGAGAGGCATAATCCATTAGGGAAATGTTCGATCCTCGTCTGATCGAGTGACAGTGAATGGAAACAGGTCAGAAATCATTTGGGCTGCTCTCCGTTTTTTTTTTGTTTGATTTTAACAAAAATTGAAGAAGAATATAAGAACAACGAATTTCTTTTTCTCTTTTATGTTTTGGAACAGGATCTTCGAATTGCTCTTGATCTGAAGAGAATGATTCACAAACAGAGCAGGGATCGGGAGGCATAATCAATTGGGTAATTTTTGGTCCTTGTCTGATCGAGTGACAATGAACGGAAACAGGTCAGAAATCATTTGGGCTGCACTTCGTTTTTTTTGTTTGATTTTAACATAAATCGAAGAAGAAGAATAGAAGAACAACAAATTTCTTTTTCTTTTTTCTGTTTTGGATTAAAATCGATGGTTGAGTCTCACTCTAACTCATAGCAGTTGGATATAATAGGCATATAAATCAAGAGTGTAGCATGAGACGATGAAAGCAAGATTTGGATGCACTACAAAAGGCAAGCACCAGCATCATTAACGTTAATTATTACTAGAGATCCAAAGATCAAGAGGTAAGCATTGAGTTATAATCATTAATGATTATAATACTTGATGTAGGTTTTGGATACTAAAGAAGACAAAAGAACCAACAAGATTACTCAAATATATGGTTTTCAATCTCACAAATTTCTACTAACAGAGTAACAGTACAAGTAAGATTATATTTATTAAAAAAGTTTCTTAGGTCGTTGATAAAAGGTTCAAACTAATGAATTAATCTAGTGATTTTTATGTTAGGTCCATTGAGAAGAAATAATGAAACAAAAAAAACAATTGGAAGCAATGTTTCAAGAAAAAGGAGCTTGATGTTTCATATATGTATTCTTTTATGCTGATAGAAAAACAGCTAACTTATGTATTATAATTTCATTTTTTATTAGAAGTATATTTCATTTGCGATTGAAATGTATTCAATATTGATTAGATGTGTTTGTATCTTGGCAAAATAAATGAGAATGAACATATATTCCTGTTTATCTTTTTCTTTTAGATGTTGAAATGTTATATTCATTTGTGATTAAATATAATATCTATTTGTGATATTTGTGAATAACAGTGCATATTCATTTGTGATTGTGAAATTAAAATGGGATTAAGTTGTATTAGTTTTTGAAAAAAATCAGTATAGATAAAAATGTGTTCATTTGTGATTTGAGTTGTATTGATTTTCTTTTAAAGAAAAAGAAACGATCATAAATTATTTTTGGGAAAAATCATAAAAAAAATATATTTACATATGTTCCATTAACTAAAAAGAACTATTAATTTTTTAGGTAATTAAAATCATTATCCCTAGATTTTAGGAAATCATTAATTAATATTTGTAAGTTACAATTTAATATAAATATAAAGTTACTAATATATCCTTATAAAATGATTGGTCCATAACTGTTATTGCGTTCTCAACCTTATAGGTGTTCTCATTTGGGCTACATACTAAGCTTGGACCGGGTTTTTGTGTTCAGAAGAGTCCATTCCAGACTAAAGTTGTTAGTTTTCAAAAGTTACTTTTGTTAACTACATCTCTACTTGTTTAATTACTCAATTTCCCAAAAAGAAATATCTAAAAGACTTTAAAAGAAATGGATATTAAATGTAAAAGCTAAACCTAGAGGTCAAATTGACCAAAAAAGTATCAAGTTTTTTACTTTTATAAACAATTCAAAACTATCATCATAGGTAGCTTTTAAATTAACTAAATATAATTATAGTTATAACGATTAAATCAAAAATATATTTAACTAAAAAAACACATGAAAATAAAAATTATGTTACATGGAAACAATAGTTATTAGGGTAAACGGAGTAGTAAGTATTTTTTGTGTTTGGGTTGGAGGTACCGAGGTACATTTTTAGATCATTATCCGTCCAATGGAGGTACCATCGATTCTCTCTCTCTCTCTCTCTCTCTCTCTCTCTCTCTCTCTCTCTCTCTCTCTATATATATATATATATATATATATATATATATATATATATATATATATATATATATATATCCATGAGCTTAAAAACGTGTACCTTATGTTGTTTTTTGTATTTTTAACTGAGTGAGTTGAATTGGTTTGGAAATATGTTATTTAGTATTTAGTTGAAAAAAGATGAAAGAAATATGAGAGAAAGACGTTGACGTGATAGTGAAATGAGTGGGTTTGGAGACTTCTACTCCTACCATCCTTAATGAAATTGGAAAATGACTACCAAAATAGAATGGTTGTCAACATCGCGATCCTGATCGTAGGATCTTACGATCCTAGGTATGAAAAACGAGTTGGATCATAAATGGATCGTATTTGAGGTAGAATCGTAAGATTATAGGATCGAGATCCGATCCGATCCTACCTTCCTTTGATTTTTTTTTATTATTTATTTATTTTTACTTTTTGCAAATGAAATTTTTTTATCATTTATGTCTTTTACCCTTTACCAACTTACCAGTTATCATTTTGTGTTGTGACTTTTGATTAATATTTTAAGGTTTTTAGAACTTTTGAATGAAAAAATAAATATTTCAAATATTTTTCATGGTTTAAAAAATTATAAATTAAAATAATGTTTCATTTTGTAGGATCTTAGGACCTCAATCCCGATTTTTCAAACTCAAAAACAATCCTATGTAGAATCTCGATCTTAACAACCTTGCAAAATAGTTAAATTAATCCACTATAACAATAACTAAAATAATATTGAATCAAAAATTATACATAATTTATTCCATACACAATTTGTAAGTAGAATCCATACACAGAGTGTAAGTAGTCAATATACATGACGTTTTTCAAGATAAATAGTTATTATTTTATAATGATAACGTATTATATCAACCTTTTAATTTAATATAAGAATATTAGTATTATTTTATAATTAACGACAACGAGTTAAGTTATTTTAACAACTTACATTTATCAATATTTTAAGTAGGTTATTTTATTTCTTTGTGCATAGGTTATAATAATAATTGTAGATTTTACCTCAAACAGTAAATAGAATGTCTAAGATTTGAACAATGTGATTCCACATCAAAAATCAAAATCGGAGCATTAATAGTGCCAGTGCCAGGATTAGGATTAGGATTAGGTTTTGATGTCTAAACTTTAAACCTCTTTCCCGCACTTGAACCATGATTTCATCAACTCTGGCCATCTCTGTTGCAAACTAGTCGCACGCTTTATAAATACAGTATTAAATAGCACATGACATTCAAGTTTTACAAATCGTATACTAAAATTAGTAGCTTACGTTGATTTAAAAAGCTCCTCTCAAAATTCCATATCCTCGCAAAGATTTCATCAATGAAATGTACAAATCTAATTGATCCAACATCAGAATGAAGCCTACTATTTTCATATTCATAGCTTGTAACTTATATCTTCAACTAGAGACAGACAACTACAATTATTGTTTCTTCCAGATGTTAATAAAGCCAGATGCCAGCGACTTCAAATTTCCCCATATAGATGATGATGATGCCTTCTCTCTCAACTCCTCATCTTTTTGAGTCTCAGACGTCTCCCTACATTCAACAAGTTGCACAATTCATCCAGTTAAATATTACACACAGACACATATTTTATCCATGAATACATAAGTTTGTAAGTATGAGTGAAAAATGTAAGAACATTGGTATTATTGGGAAAAGATAAAGTGCATTGTCTATAGTGATACTGAGATGTGGCTATTTCCTGCAGTTTGCCCATACCAGAAGTTGAGAGTTTAAAGAAGAATGATAGTGTGCAATTTCCCAGCAAAATATATAAAATGGGTGGTAAGAAGACAGACAATATGAAGCTCAGAGATAATCAAAGCAGCATGTCATGTCATGTCATGGGACTGGGGTACTATTATGTTGTGTGAATTAGAATAAAGAAGATTACCTGGTGATGTTTCTTATCACATTCCCATCATGTTCCTGTTGTTGTTCAACTTTTGAGTCTATACCCTCGAATCCAAATTTATCATTTTCCAAAGGAGATTCATCTTTGCCATCATTCTCTAATTGCTCATGACATTCAGCTCTCCTCCTCTCCTGACTTTGTGTAGCATCATCCTACATTGACATTGACAAGCAATTAATAAATATCCATGGCAACTGGCAAATGCATAGTAGCTGTAGCTCATATTAATATAACATAAAGAATAAAAGCTTACTCTTGTAATATTCTTGCTCGTTGATGGTTGAAGCCCTTTAGAGTTCTTGTCTAAATTACCAACAGATTCTAGCCAGGCATCTTCATAAAGATTGTGGTCCATGGTTATTTGACTGTTTGAGACCTGTTGACTTGGAGATGCTATTACAGTATCTTCACTTTTATTCTGCTTTTTGTTCTCCTTTGTAACAGGCAGTTTCTCCAAAGAAGATAATTTAAAATTGTATTCCATTTCCTGAAGCATCTTTCTAATTGAATAGTAACCACCACCTACTTCTTTCTGTGCACTTGTTGGGCTCGGGAATTTTCCTGAATTCATACCTCTATACCTACAAAACCAAAACCCCAGTCCAGACAAAACGTATTCTTATATCTCATGCTATAGCCATACACAAAGTGGGTAAATTCTCAGACAACAACTGGACACTTGTTTTTATTCGGGGTTAAATGCAGGAGATAACAACTTACTTTCATTTATTTGTTTATTATAGCAACCTGCTTTTATTTCTTTCTATTACATCACTGTAGTTAGAATTGTTTTCTTATCAAGGCATTGTAGTTTGAACTAAATCTACCCAAATAAAATATAGCATTGTGATTTGAACTTTTTTCTTTTTAGGACATTGTACTTTGAAAATTGTTTTGCTTATGGATGACATGACATGACATTGCTATGATTGGGTGGAATTTTCAAAGTAGAATAGAAATGAAAGTAGGGTGCTAGTAGGATAAACAGGTCAAGGGAGGTACTGTTTATTTTGTATGAAAATATTTAACATTGCAGCTTATATTGCACATAGTAAAAGTCATGAATATGCAAATTTTATAGTCTTTCATAGCATTATGTGAAACAGAGGTTTTAGGTGTCCATATGTAAATTTCAACATTGTTCAACAAGGTTTTTCATTATTACCCTACCCAGTAGTGACTACTGACTAGAGATTCAATATTGCCTAAAAATGCAAGCAAAGCAAAGCAAAGAGCATTAGTAACAAAAAAAAAATGCAAGCAAGTGAAAAGACACATACTTGTTGACAAAGGATTCCAGCAGCTCCCTCCGATCAGCAATACTTATCCTTTTACTTTTACTCTTAGAAGTAAAAGAAGCAGCACCACATCCAGACTGTTGACCGTTTGAACCAGGCACCACCACACTCACACTGGATATCTCACTCACAACTGCCATGTCTCCACATTAATTCAATCATCACACTTTTATTTTTATTTAAGCACAATGCAAAGAAAAAGCAATTCACTATTTAATGGGTCTCAGAGATGTAAATCAGGTAGCAAGCAGATACAATGCCCTACTCTCAACTCTCCTAATGGCTAATGCTTATGATGCTCACTCACACAATTGTCTTCAATAATGAAAAAACCATAACAAATACATACCCTAGCCCCCTTTACTTACTATAGAGTATAATAGACTATAGACTAACCCTAACCAAACAGTAATTTGATACAACCACCATCTCACAATAAATGCCACACCTTATGTTATTGATTCAGCTATAAGATCTTCTCTTGTAGGTTGTGACTGTGTGCCTAACAATGATGAGACGCAGGTAGCCAAACTTATAGCATTACAAACCTGTAAAAGCATTCAAGTTGTGTGCCTTTTAACAAACACAGATTAAACCCTATATATTCCAAACCTAAACTTGTGTGACAAATAGTGATATTAAAATGCTATTTTAACTTGTATAAAACTTGCAAACAGAAACCAAATCCTACAAATATAAATTTTACAGATATTCAAATGCAATTGATGAACACAAATCTAGACATACAAGTACTACGTTAAATCGCTAAACAAATGGAAATATGTAAATGTATATTCGGGTTGCAGTCAACGAATAGGTTCATAAGACAATCGTGCCAGATCAAGAAAATCCGGGTATGTTTACGATAAAAATATGAACAAACCTTGTCTGAAACAAACAATATTTGACTGAAATCGTCGGAAACCTTTAACGATCGGCATCAAGAAAGGTGCGAGGAAACACTAGGAAAACAGAATAGGAAACTCAGCAGCATTGCAGATATCGAAACATGTACAGGAGTTGCATCTACTTCATGTTTTAACATATATTGCCCATAGCAAGATGCGGATGCAGGTGGACATTGGACAAGCAAGGTTTAAGGTTTTGGGGTTTTGGCAACAAACAATTTATCGAGGTCATCAGGCATCAGCCTTTTACTTTTAATTTATTTAATTGTTGCAAAATGCTCATATGCAATAATTTATTAATTTAGACTAAAATTATTGATAATTTAGGTGTTCTTTTTTTTTTTTTTTTTTTCTTTACGAAGCAAGCAAGTTTGGGATCACATCTGTAGACCTCTGCAATGGTCCAAACATCTGCGGTCTGAAAAAAAAAATTGTTTTTTTAACATATACATTATACTAAAATATAAATAAACTGATTTTTTTTAAACTATAAAGTGATTTTTTAATATATTTAAATCAACTTTTATGTATTATTGTATAAAAAGTGAAAAAAAAAATAGTACAAATTAATATATATATATTTGATAAAAACCAACAAATTTTGTCGCAAAGTTATGTCTAAACATTGTAATTAGGAATCAAAAAAATTGATATATAAATGAATGGAAATAAACTTCGATTTTTTCAATTAAATCAATTAAAACCGTGTCATAAATATTTTTTTCTAAAAATTAACGATGTTTTATTAAATAATGTTTTATAAAATTTAGCACAAAAAATATAAGAATATATATATTTTTTCATATTTATATAAACAGCTTCAACGACCATTATTGTAATAAACTTTTATTTATAAATTTGTCAAAAATATCATGTTTGTGTCGTCGAACTTTTTTATTTTTTAAGTATTGTACTTTTTTTAAAAAAAAATTATCACTAATAAAGTTGGAATAAATTAAATTCAAAAAAAAAAATAATAAAGTATATGTGTTTTTTTAGGCTAAAAGATGTCTGAAGATGTTAGAAGACTCTGGTCCACATCTGCGCCAAGAAGAGGGCGTGCAGACATTTTTAGGTCTAAAGTCTTCAAAAAAAAACAAGCAGTCTGCAAAGGCTAATGTTTGCGCATGGTCTGCACCGCGCAGACAGAAGACGCCATGAAGATCTGCGGACAAAAAGCAAACAATCTGCAAATGCGAAGTATTCGTGTATTTTATATAATTTAAATGTAATAATGTATATGAAATGATCAAATTATGGTTTTCAAATGTCAAATAAATAAATAAATAAATATATATATATATATATATATATATATATATATATATATATATATATATATATATATATATATATAGCATTCATATGTAAAGTCTGGTATTTTAACTATTTTTAATAGAAAGTTAAATTTTGGCAAAATAATAAATAAATAAATAATATATGCGTAAAAGATATAAAGATAAAATAAATAAAATAGGCAATAATCTAAGAGAGCAGTAAAATCAATAAATAACAACGAATGGAAACATAAAATAAAATATTAAAGTAATAAAATATGATTAAGTTAAAATTTGTGAAAATAAGCTAAACTTGACAAATTGGTAAAATATATATTTGACCTAGATAGTTGACCCAAATAGTTAAAGATGACCACAATATTATGTTACATAGTAGGAAGGGACCATAAGTGTAATATCTTAAATAACTAGTTATATTGGTGTTAAATGTAAAATGTAGAAACATGAAGGACCAAATGTAGAAATTAAGTATTAGACATGAACCAGTTGAGTTTTCTCCCTAGTTGAGTTAAGATCGATCTAAATTTAAGAGAAAACGATAGAGCAACATTTCCATGAAGTTTGAAGATTCATAGTGAATCATTTGAAGAGCAAGCTAAGATTTGGTGTTAGAAGTGGAATTGGAGCTTAAGAGGTTGTGATTTTTTTTCCTTCCTTTGCCCTATGCCGATCTAGGGTTTAGGAACTCAATTCAAAAATAATAATGTTAGTATAATTACGAATCTTATGTGTTTGTTCAATCATTTTTAGCATCTAATCCATGAATCTACATCCATTAGATTGTTATGGAGTTTGGGGATGATTAATGAGCCTGATGTCTCTCTAGTAGTGGGTCTTATGTAACGACCGAAAAATTCCAACCAATTTAAATTTTTCAAAAACAACCCGATTTCATTAAATTATTACAAAAAGGTTTTCAATACAATTTATTTAGAGTATTCACATAATCACATCACAACATAACATGAGGAGCGGTACGATCACGCCTTTGCCTTGCCACAGTCTCCTGAAGAACCTGAAAAACATTAAACCACAACTGTAAGCCCGAAAGCTTAGTGAGATATCCCCAAAATACCAACCACACATACGCCTTTCCAGGCTACGACCTTCCGATCCAAATCATAATGTCTTCCGGCCCATAACATAGTGCCTTCCGGCCCATATCATACATAGCATACATAACATAACAGAACACAGAACAGCTATGCACTTCGGGTCTACTGTGAGACTGGTCCGCCACACCGGACAACAGTCCACCTGGTCCACCCTCCGAGTCTAGCCATATACATCGAGTCTGCAGTGTGATTAGTCTGCCCGCACCGGGCCTTCAATCCACCTGGTCCACTCTCTGAGTCTACAGTATGACTGGTCCGCCCGCACCGGGCCTTCAGTCGGCCTGGTCCACTCTCTGAGCCTCGGCACGTCTGGTCCGCCCTCTTGGGGCCTACAACCTATCCGGACCGCTCACTGGGCCTTCGGGACAACCGGTCCGCCCTGGGTATCTTGGCCTACAGCACAAAGCAGGACCTGCCTCAACCCAACTCTAGTCCAAACAACCATGTGCACATAAACATATAATCATATAAGAATTCACAATCAACAAGCCGATCAAACAGATCACATAACATATCATCATCCTAACCAGGATACCGACCTAACCGGTCACTAGCATAGCATCACCCTACATATCAGGGAACCGACCTTAACCAGGTCTCTAACATATACCATCCTAGCTACCAGGATGCAAACATATCAAAGCAATAACATAACAACAAATACCCGGATCTCAATCCGATAAAGGGTCGGCCTTGGTGCCTTAGACCCTGTCGATATAGTGAGGATAACTCACCTCGCACTGCCGAAACTCTGAACTGAAGAAGTAGATTCTCGAATCACCGACTCACCGAAAATCACGAACTAGCCAACATAGCACAAATAAACATTAGGCCAAGCACAATACTCTTCTAAGGGTAAATTGACCATTTTACCCCTAACTCAATCCGGCCCAACACTAGGTAAGCTCCCAAGCCCACCAATGGCCCAAAGTCCAGAAGTCCAAAACAAAGCTCATTATTGGCCCAATTTACTAAATTGGGCCCACCTCACCAAATGGGCCTAGATCCAAGGTCCATAACAATAATTGGGCCCAAAACACTCTATCCATAATTTCCAGATTTGGCCCATAAACCAACTACCCACAAACGGCCCAAACTCTAAGGCCCGATATTAAGGTCCAATTAGGGGGAGTACGCTGGGCGTACCCTCCTTGGTACGCGGGGCGTACACACTAAATCGCAGCTGAGGATCGGGGCCCTGACCCGCTACGCGGGGCGTAACTTCGCTACTCATTAAGTCCTTATAACCTCTTAATGGCTTAAGCTCTTAAGCCCAAACTTCAGATCCCTAGGCTAAATACGCCTAAGACTCATAAAGTCTCAAACTTTATCACTTGGGACGTCCAAAAGCTCTTAATCTAAGGTCTTAATCCATTAAGACCTATATATCTCACACATGGAACAACTACAACCCTTGGGACCTCATTTTTCTCACTCAAGACCTCTCCAAAGGTCTGAAAGGACAGATAATCTTGACCAACTTGAAACATGCAACAAGATGAGGACTTTTGGGACAAGAATGGTGTCAAAGCTTCACAACACATAGATCTATGCAAAATAAATGGCAAGCAAGAAGCTTTATACCTCAAATAAGCTCCAAAGGATGATATCTCTTCAGATTTACAAGCTCCAATCGTTCCTTTCCTTCTTTGACAACTTCTCCTTTCTTCTTCTAGCTTTTCTTTTGCCAAAATGAGCTTTCTAAGGCCAAACACACCCAACAATGGAGGGAATACGGTTTTCTAGGGTTTCTGAGGTTAAAAGAGAGCTTATGGAGGCTAGGGAATGCACCAACATGTTCCTTATATAGTGGTTGACCCTAAATTTAGGGTTTTAGAACTCTGAGAGTACGTTGGGCGTACTCAACCTTGCACCCGCGTCACTTACCCAATTACGCTGGGCGTAATCCCAGCTTACGCTGGGCGTACTCGGCGAGTCCCCAAATTTCATACTTGCCCCTCCTTTTCTACTTTTCCTACAAGATGACCAAAATATCATTTCTCTTAAATCCCGGGGACTCACAATTAGGTACTCTTAGGAACGGGGTGTTACATCTTAGTTGTGGTTTGAATAAGTAAATTGTCTCATATTATAAGTTTGCTTCAATGTTTCAAAGCTATTCTCAAGCTTAGAGTTCCTTAAACCACATTGAGACTGATCAATTAAATCATTGGTGACCTTCAACTTTTAACCTAGGGTTTCTATAGCTGATGACCTACTTTGAAATAGGATTTTATGAAGTGAAGTGTAACTCAAATGACTCATTGAAATTGGATTAATGTTTTTGACTAAGTAACTTTGGAAAATTAAGGTTTCATTGAGATGACTGGAAGTTTTTTAGTAGGAAGTAAGTTTAGTAAGTCGTAACTGGCGTTTTGGGAAGTTTGAAGACTTTATGGCTTAATTGAAGCTTTTAATACTTTCATGGGTTTACCTATTAAGCACATGAAACATTAAGATCTTATGTCACACCCACAACCAACAACGAAATCGCCCTGCAGTGAGATGATGTCATGGATCACAATCACTGAATACATAGAACAATCACAACAAATAACATAGAAGGGGAAATCTTATTACTTAAAAGGAATTACATAAGTGCTTATCTAGAGTTACAACATTTAATATTACATAAGCATGCCTCTAACAGTAGGTTATATCTAAAGAATACTATGACTCCAAGACTTATTCCATAAGCGTAAGCTTCATACTCTTATTTCCCTTAGAATACATGTTATTTGAAGAGAGTCAACATAAAGTTGGTAAGTTAATATGTTTTAACTATTTGAATCGTAGTAGTTTCAACCATAAATAGTTTTTCAACATATATATATTATTAATGAATTAATCACACTTCAATGTTACAAAAAGTACATATAACCAAGTTTGTTCTAACTAAGTGGCGTGCCTTGTTCGATGCTTCATTGACATCATTATAAGCAAAGACAATTATCACCCATTATGACTTGTTTGTCAAGTTTGTAGCTAGTAGCTATAGGTGAGGCTGTCAACTCGTATAGATCTATATATAATTATCTTGATCACTAAAATTAACGTTATAACTTAAAGGACTTATAAGTATTGTATGTGTCTTTCAACATCATCACACTTAGGTAATGAATATGTCTCATGTAACCATTGAATTATAAGGTCCATAAGTTTATATGTATAAGTTCATAAGATCACAAGTTCATAAGTTCGCAAACATAAGTTCATAAGTTCATAAGCATAAGTTCCTAAGCACAAGTTCATAAGTTTGTAAGCATAAGTTCATAAGTTCACAAGCATAAGTTCATAAGCATAAATTCATATGTTCGTAAGCATAAGTTCGTACGTTTGCAAGCATAAATTTGTAAACACTTTTATAAAATGTAAAAAACATTGGCTGTAAACTCACAGTGATGATTACACGCGAAAATTATAAGACTAATGAGAAAAGTCTAAAAATAGTGTCGAAACGATTATCGGAAAATAAGTTGCTGGCAGTTCGCTATAAATTTAGTAAAAAAGTTGTACGAAAGTATGATTTTTTTTTTTCTGTAAAACAAGTTTTTAACTATTTTATAAATAAATATAAAAAATTGTAATTTTTTTTCTTTTAAAAATTATTGTAATTATTTTCACGATTTAAATTTACTAAGTGTAAAGGTTTTATATTTCAAATGATCAGTTAAATTAAAAATTATTTATAGAATTGAGTAAACCTGAAGTAAAAAAAAGACACAAAAATAAAAGTTTAATAACTTAATTATAATGATTTAAACTTAATAATAACCCTCTTAAAACTTTGATTATCAATTAATTAAAACTACGTTTAACTTAACCCTTTTATCATATATGTCCTGATTAACCCTATTTTTGTAATGGAAGACAAACTTCAGGGGCTAATCGGAAAGCCAAAGGACGGAAGCACACACTTGAATCGCAGCGCCAAAGATTTTGCAACAGCAAACAACATTTTCCTTCTCTCAGATAAATGCGTAGCCACTGACGAAAATCAGCAAAATCCTCATCACCCATCACATCCTCGTGTTAGAGAAGAAGCATGAGGTAAAACTCGCATTTTTTCATAAGTTATCTCAAGAAACAGATCAACATGTGCTAGATTTTTCGAATTTTATGTATCTTAATCTCCTTTTTTGTTGTTTTAGAAGTCGCAATATCAAACCCTAGAGCAAGTGTCCGATTTTTTCTATGTGGCGGAAATGGAGCTCGAATTCAACAGAATCCATGTAGGTATTCGAAACCGGCCTTCGTTGATTTGTTAGTTATTGGTCAAATTTAGTGGCTTTTGGATTTTGGGCTTCTTAATTATCTTTCTGTTAATGTTTCGGAAGTAAACAACTTTCGTCTTATATTCCACTTTAAGATTGACAACTCACACATAGTGTTCTTTTTACCCTAAACGTGGCTGTTTTCATGGAAAAAAGAGAATCGAAGGTGCCAACTTTTAGATGGATATCAGTTTCCGGGACTAGTGAATTAGGTTTAGAGAATGGATTAATTTCATATCAAGTAGCAACAAGCAAATTGGTATTCTTTTACCATGCAAATCAAGATGCAAGCTTTAACTGGCTCTTACATGTTATTAGGTTAAAAAACAATTAACTGATTGGTATTATGTGCTTTACACTATAACATTGAACTTGTAGAACCATACTTTGGAACATTTGAACTATTTAACTGTTATTTTATTGTCCAAACTTTTAATGATTCCTAATACTATGCTGTTGGTTTTATGTGGACGCATACAATTTTTTTCCTTTGGTTTTGTTAAGTTAAGAACTATTGAGTTTCACCATATGTCAATTTGGAACATTCTTTAGAATTAGATAAACAACTCCAAAATCACAAGGGTGTTTTGGAGATTCAAAGAAGTCCTCACATCTCTAGAAAAAGATGTTGATGAAATTGGAGGTGGATAGATACAATAGGACTTATATGTACGGAAGATATACGTGATCTTTTATTTTCTATTTGGCTCTTTTGTTCTTCGAGATGAAGTTGATGAAAGGAATGGCATTTATGTTCTTTATTTACAAAATTCAAGTTGAAATCATGTGACTTCATCGAGGGCTAAACGAGCATTTTGCACTTTTAGTTGGAAAACAGGGGAAGTTGAGGGGCTTAGGCCTAAATACAATTTATCATGAGGTTTATGGGCCCTCTCTCAAGAATATGAACTTTATAGGCCTTTTTCCAATTTGGCTCAAAGTTCATAGGCCCAAATAGTGTCATTCCACTCCCAAATCTCCCCTACTAGGCTCACTCTCCATATTAATTCTTGATAGAGATTTAAAGAAAGAGTATATTGGGATTATTTATTGTCGGGAAGAGAATCATTTGGAGTATTTCACTCATCGACACAAAACCCTAATCATCTGTGTGTTGATTGATGGAGAAGGATGAACAAACAGATAGACATTCCCAATGTTCATATTTGGGAAAAAGAGCAAACCGCAACCTTGTTCACAGTAAGAAGGTTTGTTGGCTCCATAGCACATGTGTTGTCGATTTAAGATCCCTACTTATGTATCTTCCCTAATCTTTTGCTTTTAGTAGGGTTTTTTCTTTTGATATGTTTCTTTGATATTTATACGGATCAATCCATGTGCAAAATTTACTTGACACGGGTATCTCCTTCGGTTAGCGAAAATTTTGTTGATCTCTAATAGAAAAGCTATCTTTGTTCCCTTATATGTGTTTATTTCACCTGCATTTTACTTTCCTTGTATGAGGAAAGAAAGATTAGAAAGAATTGGTTTTTGATCAATGGTAAGTGATCTTGATCAATTGATGCGGACGATTTATTCTAAAAGTGAAGATCTTGGGGTTTCATTTCATTTTTGATTGGATGCTAATGCTGTTGCTGTCAATAGAAGTAAAAATCCGTAAACTCGATGCATAATTTTTGTCCCAATATTCTTATCGGTTACACTGAAACTTACATGTTAATATGACACAAGATCTTTAATTAACTATACATTTACCAGGGTTTTGAAAGCAAAAGTTCCTCTGAGTTTGCAGTGAGAGCAACACTAATTTGATAATGGACCTTACTTTAGATCATACTGTCTAGATTTGCTTATATCCATCCAGGTCTATTGGTCAGTTGACCTACAAAATGCATGTGAGAGTTAGAGAGTGGGCTTGGTTGATGCTATAATTTCATTCTGTTCTGTTTACTTTATTTGCCTTAGTACTGGTCTAAGCTAACCTCCATCCAGAGTCTATCTAAAATTGCACTTTTCAATGTATTGCTATTGAAATATGATTACCCATATCTATGTTATATTGACACGTTTGTAATAACATTAACAGTAATATAACTATGCTCCTCAAGGCTTAACATTAAATACATCTGTATTAATGGTTCTCTGAGGAGTTTTCCATGCATTTGACACTTGTATGATACAAATTTATCATATTTCTAACACTATGAACATTTTGTTTAATGCTCAGTTACCGGAAGGAGTGGCTCCATTCACACATATTACTCGAAATGAACGTTCAGGCCGGAAGTATGTTATTTCTTGCTCCTATTCATTATGATTAATGTTAAATTAATTAGTCTGTCCACTGAATTTTTTATAATACTTGATGAATATGCTTTTTGGTCATTTCTGCATATAATGCTCTCATTCATTTAAGAGAATCCATTAAGTTAGCCTAACCCTTTTTTTTTGCTTGGCTTGTGTCCTTGCTCCTAAGTTGTCTTGTTTTTCTCTTTTTGTGCATCTCTGGGAAATTAGCCTCACTTTGTCTTCCTCAACTTCATTCTGTTGTGCTTGGTTATGCATTCCATATATTGTTGGTTTTGTCTTATGATTTTTGGAACAAAAGAGAGTTTAGAGTTTAGTAGGAAAGATGATATTGACCCCAAAATGTAATCTTCCTCATTACACCAATGCCAACTCCCTAAATCCCTATAATCATCTTACTCCGGTCAGTGTCATCCTCACTCTTATACCCTTTTCCCACAAAAACCACCCTTTTCACTCTCTTGAACATGTCAGCAAGTAAATGTGAGCAGTGCAATGATGGTGGATATGGCTTTCTGAGTTGAAAGTTATATCTATGTGTCTCCTTTTGTTCTGGTGTTATGCCCTTGTACTCTTTAGTTGAAAGTTGTGGTGTGAGAAGTTTTAAGTTGTAAATAGAGATGCAGTTTCAGCTTCTTTTTCTAGACTTGAGCTGTACCTGTGTGTTTGGTTTGGACTTTGGACTTTGGACTAGCTTTGAAGTTGTAATGTATGTATGTGTTTGTACTTTTTGTAGGCAGCAGATAAAGAAAAAAGATGAGGATATTGCTGTGTGTGAATGCAAATTGGATCCTGGTAAGACTGAGCTTGCATGTGGAGAGAGGTGTTTGAATGTATTAACCAACACAGAATGCACCCCTGGATATTGCCCTTGTGGCACCTATTGCAACAACCAGGTACATTATAATTTTTTATTATTTTCTTTTTGTAGCTTAGAAATTTATTCATGGTCTTTTGCATAAAAGGACTACATTTTGTTAATGTGTGTCACCCCATTTACAGAGGTTTCAAAAATGTGAATATGCAAAGACAAAGTTATTCAAGACGGAGGGCCGTGGATGGGGTCTTTTAGCTGATGAAAATATCAAGGTTTAATATTATTTTATCATATACATTATATGCACTGCTTCTATCTATATATAATCTATCTTAGCTGTTTGTTTACACTTTACATGATGCCTTTTGGTATGACGTATTTATTGAGTAGGCTGGACAGTTCATTATTGAGTATTGTGGAGAAGTAATATCTTCAGAAGAAGCAAAGGCCAGATCTCAAACTTATGAAGCTCAAGGTTAGAATGTTTGGTTTGGTTTGGTTTATGAGTGTAACTAATGACCAAAAAACATGTATAGTTATTTATTGGCATTGCATTTTTAATTTTTAATGCAGGATTAAGGGATGCATATATAATTTCTCTTAATGGCAGTTACTTTATTGATGCCACAAGGAAAGGAAGCCTTGGTAGATTTATAAACCATTCCTGGTAAGGAAGGATTAAGGAAGGCTTGTTACATTATTCCCATTCCCATTCCCATTTGTGGATTAAGACATTAAGTAACTTTATTCTTTCTGCAGCCAACCGAATTGTGAGACTAGAAAGTGGACGGTTTCAGGGGAAACTCGGGTTGGGATTTTTGCAAAACAGGACATTTGTGTTGGCACTGAACTTGCATATGACTATAATTTTGAATGGTATGGTGGCGTTAACGTGCGTTGTCTGTGTGGGGCCCCTAACTGTTCTATTTTTCTTGGTGCAAAGTCTCAGGGTTTCCAGGTAAATATGTTTTGCTAAGTTTTTCGGTTGCTCATATATTTTAATCCGTTGTATTGTTTTCTTAACACTTCAGGAGCATAATCATGTCTGGGAAGATGGTGATGACAGGTTGGTTAGTGTGTATATATATATATATATATATATATATTTTGTTGCATTTAGATGAAGATGATAAAAGATTTGGGATTTGGTATTGTTTTCCATGAGTTCAGATATACAGTTGATGAATTCCCTCTGTATGATTCTGCTGAAGATGAAGCACCTTCAGAAAAGGTGAACAAGATTACTACAGAAGAACCCCTTTCAGTAGTAACAGTGAGAAGAAGCGAGGTTAACAACAACAACAACAACAATGGTTTTGGATATAAACACAAGACCAATTTTTCAGGTGGTAACATTAAGCGTGGTGGTGGTGGTATGGTGGTTTCTGGGGATTTTAACAACGGGCCTGCAAAGCGGGCAGGTAAACGCAGCCCGAACCGAAAGCAAAAGGCTTCGGGCAGGAAACCGGTGAATGGGAAACGTGTTGCACAGCTCTTTGCTTCAAAAAAAGTACAAGACCAACTCATAAAATGCGAGGTAGCAATGGATCACTTATTTAATTTCATTAAAAAAAAACATAATATATATTTATTGCATGCAGGAGATAAGAAGTGAAGCGAGTGTGATGCTTGATTCTGTGTACGATGAAATACGGCCTGCAATTGAAGAAAGGGAAAGGGAGAGCCTGGACAGTTTGCCCACAAATGTAGCAGAAAAGTGGATAGAGGCTTCCTGCTCTAAATTAAATGCAGATTTCAACTTGTACTTCACAGTCGTCAAAAATGTCGTCTGCCCTCCTCCTCCTCCTCCTCCTCCTCCTCCTTCTGATCCTCAAACTTAACCTCCCTCATCATCCACAACAACATATTGCATATGCATGTTTGGGTCTGGAATTTCATGATGTAATTTTATTCTTCAAAAAGTTTGTGAATGGTAGGACCCTACTTTTTTCATACAAATTTTTTGCATAGTCAGCAAGCTAAGGTGGGTTGTTGGTTCAATTTCAGATTTCATGAATTCGTTGTTATAAAACTCAAATCAGAAAAAAAAGGTGTTGTTCAACTTCAGGAACTCTCACACTTTGATGATATATTTTATTTAAAGTGACATGTCATTCCAAGTTTTGTTAGATCATGCTCTCTTCTCTTCGATGATATAACTTCATGGCAGCCCTGTGTGTTGTGTGATGCTTAATTTAATCTCTTGTCTTGAGGCTTGTTATTGTCACTTGAAAGAATTAATTTATATTCTTCATTTTTTTGGGGAAAATAACATTTCACGGTAAAATTAAATCGTTAGATGGATATTAAAGTAGCGTTGATTATTTTATTGGAAAATGACCTATAGGGTAATATAGTTTTTATTTTGTATACGTTTAGTCATTAATTTATTATTTTTTTTGTAAAGTAAGTATTTTAACTTGTGTATATATTCAATTCTTATGACTGGTTAATCTTGGTTAAATTTTTAGTTTTTATACATTTAGTCTTTAATATATATATATATATATATATATATATATATATATATATATATATATATATATATATATATATATATTGCAAAATAAATCTTTGTTTTTTATACATATTCAGTCCTTATGACCAATTTTCTTTAGGTTTCTATGTAGCATCCTATGTAGAACAATAATTAATGAGGTGTTCTTAGATATAACTTTTCATTTATAGCAATAATTTAATTCATAAATCGGTCAAATAATGGTGGTGTTTTAATTTTCTCCAAGATGTCTTTGGCTTCAATTTTATCTATCTCATTAGTAGACAATGAGATTCTTTATGATTGCTTTCTATCGACTCAAATTGGGATTTCCAAGACAATAACACCTTGAAGAAAAGTTTAGAATCCTTTCCAATTTCTTGCTATGCTGATTTTGACCATTTTTCTGCAAACGTTTATTTATTTATTTATTATTATTATTTTAATTTTATTTTATTATTCTTTTCAAATTGACCATGGATTTTGAAGATAAGTTTACAGCTGTTAAAGAGGAAGTTTCCTGTCTCAGCTACCTTGAATCAATAGAGTGATACAATGCAATGGTGGCAGAAAGGAAAAAACATGACAACTTACTTGAGCAACAATAACAAATTATTGCAATATTTTAAAGAGCTTTATTATTTGTGTGTAGTAGAAATTATTTAACCTCAAAGGAATATTATTGCATGCAACTTAAAAGAGTTTTATTATTAATACATTTTTTCCCAAGTCCCATATCTAATAGAGTCGTGTGTAGCTAGCTAGCTCAACTGCAACCAGTTGGGAATGAGATAGCAAGTCCAGATTTCATTTGAAACTCTACTCCAATTCCTCAGTCTCATGTAGTCATGTAATGTTAACTAACAGAAGCAACCCAATGACAATATCAAAATATGGCAAATTGAACTCTTGCAACAAGTCTTAAAAAAAACATTAATTAAATTATGAACATACATACATACATAATAACATTTACAACAATTTTGGGTAGCTGGCTGGGAAAAACAAAGGGAAAGTTCACTAACAAATCATGATGATGATACTGGATTCGATTCCATGCCAATCCAATCCAATAGGATGGGATGCCAATTTTGACAACTTCACTTACTTTGTGAGTGAGTCTGACAGTCGTCATCATCAAAATCAAGTGCAGGAACTAAAAAGTGGATCCATGACCAACATTTTATCTATTCCACCCATCATCATCATCATCATCATCATGTCATGTGATTTCCAATAACAGCTACTTGACTTGTAGTACATCTGCAACAAAAAAGAAGGCAACATCACGTCACATCACATGGGCCCTGTTTTTTAAATAGGACATAACAAAACAGGTTGTATTGCATTTGTGCAAAAGACGTGAATGTCCTCTACATCCACGTCAGCGAAAATAACCCTAGATAGCTTGTTGAGTCCCGTCCCGTTAAAACAAAATGCAAAAGATATATATATATATATATATATATATATATATATATATATATATATATATATATATATATATATATATATATATATATATATGAGAGAGAGAGAGAGAGAGAGAGATTAAAAATTTACAGACAAGACAGGATATACATACAGTAAACATGTGCAGCTGATGACTCCACTTTCATATTCATCTGCCATCTGTGATCTATCAATCTATCTGACAACAACAACAAACATTTTTTTTTCTTTTTCTTTCGGTGTGTGCCTTTGAACTGGAGCTGGAGGAGATCATGCTTATAAATTAGGATTTGTATGTGGATGTGGATCCTCTTTCAACCCTTTACTCAGTAAATCATAGTTGATCGATGCCAGTTGCGAAAGATTCTGAACCAAACACAGCAAACCATCTTCATGTTTATATTAACATCAACATACAATGAAAATAATATATATATATATATATATATATATATATATATATATATATATTACTTATCACAGCAACATACATACACTAATAAGTAAGTAATTACAATGTATTTACAGTTTTTACCCCCATAATAGTAACGTATTTTACATTTGCTACCAACATGTTGATGGGCAATGTACTTTGTTGTTACATGTTGCTACTATTCATAAAAAGATATACGTACATTGCTACTATCAGTAAGGAATCATAAGCATGTTGCTATTATGTGTAAGGAAATGCAAGTAAGTTTACATTTCACAACTTTTAGGTTATATATTGAAATCAGGGGTAAAAAAATATACAAAAATGTTGTTGCTAGTAACTAGTTCAGTTATGTTTATAATTATCTTAATCTAGAGACATATATGTAAATTTATGTCTAGGTATAGAGATCTCTGTATACATATCATATTATGCAATCAATATACAAGATAGCGTGGTTTATTATGGTCTCATAGTCTAAGGTTTACCTACTAGCCTAAAAATCTAGTATTTACTGTTTCGCCATCATAACTCCCAGAAGTTTGCCTTTGCAGTTACCAAGTATGGCTACTGCACACAAGTTATTCGACTGTGTTGTGTTGATGGAACAATTCCCTGTCCATCTAAATGCCTCACACCTACAGATAGTTTCACAATTATCCATCCCAAATCCAATCCAAGAGGCAATCTTAGTTATATCCAATGATGTTGATTACTTCAAGTATCATTAAAGCCTCCTTCCATCATGTCAATGATGTCACCACTCAGAAACTCTTGCTTGACTTATAATGAGCCTATGCACCTGAGAATACACACCTTCTCAAAATAGAGATGAGATGAAAGGGGCATGCGGGTGCACTTGTTTCTACACAAAGATCTAGTTATGCTTACCAATACCATCTCTGGTCGTGAGGAAGAATGCAACAGCCAACAGTCTCACGTCTACCATCAATTCGTTGCGTGTTGCATTCCGTGAACGATCATGATTACATCTACCGTCCAGGATTTTCACGCCACGAGCAACAATCTTAATCTTGGTCCGTCTCCGTCCTGTTGACTGGCTTTCAATTGGTGCCTAACCGCCTCTAAAGCTTCCTATGGCTATCAAGTATCAACAACCCATTTAGTAAGGTCTCCAATGAAAACAAAACACATTATTATTATTATTATTATTATTATTATGGCACTTGCAACCGTTTGACTCCTCTACCATTCATACTAGTCTCAATGCCAATGTTTGTTGAGCAACCAACCAACCATGAAAGCATGGATCACTTTCATCTCTCCTATCCTCCCCAACCACACAACACCTTTCATCTCTCTAATATCCCATACATCCAAATACACCAAAAATCTTCTTTCTCTTCAAAAAACTTGTCTTGAAAATCATGTATATTTTTTAATTTCATTCAGCTTTTTTTTTTTTGAATGATGAATCTACACACACTACCCTACATATAACCCCAATGCTGCTCGTGCATCCTCTATTGTCTGGCACAAGCATCTTAGTCATCCACATGAGCGTCTTTTACATTCTTTGTTATCTAGATTTTCCCTTCCTGTTACAAATAACCATTATCCATTTTTTGCACCTCTTGTCTAATGGGACAATTGTGCAAACTTTTTCTACCCGTTTCTTCTTTTCGAAGCAATAAAATTTTAGATTTATTATATTCAGATGGCCATGTCACTTTATGTTATGTGTTGATTATCATTCTCAATAGATGTGGATATTTCTACTAGCTTGAAAATCAAATGACTACAACACTTTCAAACTTTGTCACCTCGTCTCTTGGAGTTGTTCACCAAAGATCTTGTCTTCACATTAGTCAGCAAAACGGATTTGTTGAGCATTGCTATAGAAACGCCATCAAAACACACCTCACTACTCGCAAACAAACCGTCTGTATGGAGCAACCTCATGGTTTCATTGATCCATAACACCCGAACCACGTTTGTCTGCTTCACAAGTCTATCTATGGACTTAAACAACGCAAACATGGTTTTCAAAGACTTTCTCATACTCTTATATCACTCCACAAACATTTGGTTTCACGGGACCGATCCCTCGGTCTTTATTTACCCACATAAGGGAATTGCTCTGTATATGTTGGTCTATGTCAATGACATTAGTCATTGGCAATAAGATGGCGGTCATTGATCACAATATCCATCAACTCACCGAGGCCTTTTCCACTAAAGACATGAGGCCACTTAACTACTTCTAGAGTCTTAAAATTGTTCCCCATGACTCAAATGTCATACTTCCTCAAAGGAACTTTTACAATGGACTAGCCTTTACGAGTCCAAACTTATGTCCCTTGCGTTACGTTTTCCGATCCAATAAAATATCAACACATTGTTGGTTACGTGACTCTCTCGCATAAAACATTTATGGTCAACAAACAAAGTGTGTGTCAATTTATGCATGCCTAAATAAAGAACCATTGGTCTACGGTTAAGTGGATTCTACGTTATTTGTGCTGCTCAAGCCCAATACTTGAAGCCAAGCCTTCACCAGTAGTGCTCGTAAGCAAAATACTTCCACTGATAATCTCTTCTCGAACGCTGACCCCCGTTACCCAAACGATCGTCACATAGTTAAAGTACAATTTAGAGTGCCTATACCAAATGAACTTGGTGTCCGCACACCCTCAACTCCCAATTTATGGTGTGAAACTTACCTCTCTGTTAATCCTATATCTTTCATGCTTGTAAAAAAGCATGTGAAAGTTGATTTTCACTTTATTAGAGAAAATGTTGTCTGGGGAAGGGGAAGTCTTGGTGTATAATTCATACCCACAAATGATCAGATTACGAATATCTTCACAAAACAATTACCAACTCCTAGTTTCTCTTCCTACGGTCCAAGCTAGCGTGTATTAGACTAGTTTAGTTATGTCTAGTAATCTTAATCTAGAGGGTAGCTATGAGTAACCTTTATCTCTCTCTCTCTCTCTCTCTCTCTATATATATATATATATATATATATATATATATATATATATAAAGATCTCTCTGTACATCATATTATACAATCAATATAAAAGAATTGTTGCAGTTTATTATTGGTAAAGGAATGTAAGTAGACTGCTATTATGGGTAAAAACTAAAATACATAAACAAAAAACTGTTGGACCCATTTCCTTTTTCGGCTAAAGTGTTTAATTTGACTAGAATTCATATAATAAATAAGATGTAAAGGCGAGGCATACCTTGAAGGAGAAATTACTAAAAGAATAGTTGACAGAAGTTCCGGATTCAAGTTCAGCAAGACCCCCAAAATCATCAGCCTGCGACCAAAACAAAACAGAAAGAAAATCATAAAAAAAAAAAAAAAAAGTTGAAAGTTTCAATCATTTTTATAAATAAAATCTACTACTAACCACTTCATCATTACGATTGCTTAGGCAGCTACTACTACCACTCATGCTTCCATCGTCACTAGAATCCTCTGTTTCACTTGCTGCATATACCTGCTCTGAGTTATTCCATGTGTACCTACTTGTGAAATAACTTGTGTCCAGTGCACTCTCTGATGAAGGCACAAATGCAGCCTGACACAATTACAAAACATCATTATTTCTACTACTTTCTTTTAAATGATCAGATCAAACAAAGTTTAACAGTTAATGTGTTTCATGCACCTTTTGCCTGGCAAGGGTATCCCAGTTGATATCCCTAAAATATGGATGCTGTTTCACCTGCATTCATCAAATTATTCAGCTTCCTGTTCACAATGATTAATGTTAATCAAGAAAGCAGACCTCGGTTGCTCCCCTGGCTCCAAGTCTCTGGTTAGGATCTTCTGTCAGTAATCTGCAGTGCACAATGATTGAATTCAGAAAAATGTATTTAAATTTTAAAGATGATAATTAAAAAGTTGCTCTTACTGATCAATGAGATCCTGGGCATCAGGGCTCATTTCATCAGGCACTGCAGGCCAGGGTATGTTACGGTTGAGAATGTTGTCAAATATCATCTGAAAAAAACAGTGAAGAAAAGGTAAGATTACAGCAACGAACAAAGAAGTGAAAGTAGAACCCCAACCCCAACCCCAATCCCACCTGAGGATGCTCTGCATTGAAAGGAGGAATGCCAACAATCAGCTCAAATAGTATTACACCAACAGACCACCAATCCGCTGATGTACCTGAAAGATATTTGAATAAAACATTTCCATGCATGAGATTTTATAAGCAATTGGTGTCATTATTATTATATCAAGTTAGTTAGTTGTGAAGAAAAAGAAACCATGTCCAGTTCCCAGAAGAATCTCGGGTGCCAAATAGTCTGGAGTTCCAACAGCAGAGCGGTTTTTGCGTCTTTCTTGTTGAGTCTCAGTGGCAGATAGAGATAGAGATGGAGATGGAGATGTTAGAGATGACTGAGACTCATTATCACCCAATAGTGATGTGCCACTCACTGCTGGACCAGATAAATCATCTGTACTGTTAATTAGACCAACCTTTGACAGCCCAAAATCTGTTAACTGCTCACAAAACACAAAACAATTATCCAACCATATGCTTACTGAATAGTTATTTGTATGTTTATAACCAAAACCAAAACCAAAACCAAGTTATAATAGATAGATAGATAAACTACCTTAATATGACCATCATGTGCAATCAATAAATTATCCGGTTTTAGATCACGGTGAACCACACGCAGAGAATGCAGATATTCCAAAGCAAGCACCTGCAGTGCACAATATAATTTTATTTTCTTTTAGTTATTTTGAAATAAGATTTCAGTCTAGTTTATATCATATAATTGGCATTGGGTAGATTTTTCAAGGTACGATGTCTTGAAATGAAAATAAAATATGCACAAACCAAAACATACCACTTCTGCAATGTATATACGAGCAACATCTTCATCCAAGCAGCCTAAGTTTCTCAATAACGAATATAAATCACCGCCATTCAAGTATTCCATGACAAGGTACAAATTTTCGCGACAAGTAAAAGAATAAAAGAAACGGACCTGTCACAATTTAAGTTTTTATATTTGATTATATTTTCTAAAGCCTAAAGGAAGACAATATTACTAAACATCATCATCATATATTACTATTATTACCACAAAAGGATTGCGGACGGATATCAAAATATCACGCTCTGCCAATATACTCTCGACCGCATTTTTCCGGATCATGTCAGCTTTCTTAAGAACCTGCAAAAAAAAAAAAAAAAAAAAATTAAATATAAATATATCATCATCATATATAATAAACAAACGAAAGAATGAAAATGAAAGAGAAAGAGTGAGGTACCTTTATAGCAAAAAGATCTCCTGTGGTTCTCTTTTTGGCTAAAAAGACGCGCCCAAATGCTCCACGGCTAATCGGTTTTATAATCTCAAAGTCATCAATGGAAGTGCGGTCCTTATTTCCGGAATGTATGGGGCTGGTTCTCAAGCTCCGTACCACATCATCCTCCAACGGAGCATCTTCATCGATAACCGTGCTTGAGATATCAACTTTTTCATCATCAACCATCTCACACAGCTGCAAATACTTCTCCCTGCTTGTAACAATTAACAATTAGCATTTATGATTTAACAAACACACACACACACACACCCCTCATACTCATAAAAACATGTTTATTATAAAAATGCTATCACCGAATAAGCTTCTCTATGCGTGCTCCAAATGTCTCAACAGTCAGGGCATCAAACTTTCTCCGGTCGATCACGACTCTTAAGTCATCAAGACACGTCAGAAGATACGACAAAGATCTGTCATCATCCAATGGCGTATTGCCAGCACATCGAGCGATATCAGCAAGCTCATTCATCTACAAAGATTTCAATATCAATACCTATATCTCATCTCATAAGAAATAAGAACCTATTACCTAATACCTACCTGTGGAAGGTCGTCATGTTCAGAATAGGCACCCTTCCCTGCCAATAACAAGTCTATCTGGCTGGTTTTTGGTGTCATTAATGGCGACCTAGGAGTCATGCTGCCAGCAGATGATGTGGTCATTCCTTGATCAGATTTAGGACCAAAGCGGGTCCTACATGACATGGAGGGGTGAGCTTTAAGATCATCCATTGATACAGAATTATCACCTTGATCAGGAAAGCAATCAAGCATGTCTTCTGAACCTCTACGTGACCAATCACTAAGCTTAGGGGACATGAAATCACAGTCTTCAGTTACACTTGAACTTGCTTTAGCAGCATCTGGACTTCTATTATTATTATCCTTTTGTGAAATGAACTCCATTAACTTCTCTAGGGTTTCAGCAACCCTTACAAGCCGTTCATCTACACGTATACCTGTCTGATCGCAACGATCAGCAATCGCACAAATTCTAGAATGTTCTTCCACGTGTAAAGTCGGAACCTCCTCTTCACAAATCCGACAAATGATGGAAGTTTCATCAGAGATATTCGGTTGATCCCCCCACCCCCACGAAACTCGATGCTGATGCTTAAAAGGAGTACTTGATTGTGATTGTGATTGTGCATGTGAATCTTTAACAGGCGATAGCTTCATAGTAGTAGCAGTAGTAGTAGTAGTCAGATCCACATCTTTTTCACTCTCAATAATAGCATCCAACTTTGTATCAGTCTGTTCCTTGACCACAAGTTCTTCTTGGGGGCTTTTTGGTCCAGGTCCAGGTCCAGGAGATGGGAATTTCTTCCAAGAAGCCATTCGGTCTCTACCTGAGTCCAAGCTTTTAGGTATTTCTACAGTAGGCGGAGATGCAACATTTGCAGGATGTTGTATGGGTTTTTCTTTCTTGGGTTCCAGCATCCCGTGTTGTTCCTGACTGAAAGATTTTCTTGATGATGATGATGATGGTTTTGAGGGTCTCGGAGGAATACGTTTATCTGCTGAATGAAGGGATTGACGGAGTTGAAGAACAAGTTCATCTTCAGCCAATCCGCTTTCTTTATGGAACTGCAGGAGCCTCGTACATCGTGTGAGTATGAAGAGCATTCGGGTGTGAAGCTGTTTCAAGATACCCATGGGGAGCTCCTGACGCCTGTCGTCCAGTTCTTGAACAATCCCCTCACACTGCAACCAAAACTCTCCAGGAGATGTCATGGCACACCTCTGAGCCAACACCAGTAAGTCCTCTAGAGTTTCCTGCCACTGCGGTTGACTCTCTGCATTCTTTTCTAGAATGCCAAGTAAATCTCCAGCAAATATATGAAGATCAGCATCTACTTCTTCCTTTGCTTTGTCAAACTTACCCCGTATCATTGACAAAACCTCCTGCTCCGGCTCACATAAATTTAATTTGAATCAATCGACTATTTATTTTAATACAAGATAATAAATAAATAAATGCCTACCTCTACGTTATTTAAACCTCGAGGCTTCCAAAGTGGGAAAGGTCGTACGCCTTTTGAGTTCAATTCATGGGAAAAACTTTTGATGTCAGCCGGATATCTCTTTCTAGGAGCACTTGTAACCCGGAGTATGGCTTGAAACCGGGGTGATTCAGATTCCTTAGGGTTCTCACAATCATATGATGTCTACAAACACACAAAAATATATATAATGTTTCAGTTACACAGCTACCATAAACAACTAACTAACAGACATATATGCTAATGTAAGCAACACAATTACCTTCATCTCTGGTGTACAAATCTCTGAGCTCCTCAACCCTCCAGAGTATCCCCTTGTCTTCAGACGGCCTATCATCATAATTGATTCAAACAATAATTTATTGATTGATCGTCTTCTAGTAAGTATTAAAAAGCTAGACGACGTATCAGCATTTCAACAAATGCTCAATAAAGTACAAACATATAAAATTATCTTATGCCTTAAAGCAAGTACCTCTAACAACTAGAATGTCCACAGGCCATCAGATGTACTAGAAATTACAAGTTTTGCCCTAACAAATATTAATACATATCCGCATAACATGATAACTAACTTAAAGTAATTACAGCTAACTGTCTGAAGTTGAGGCATTCCTTGAAACGATTTGTTTCTTAGTTTAGAATAGTTCCATGACCGATTATGGAATGTATGTGATCTTACAATTTGGAAAGTTTTAGGTTCGGATGATTAAAGCCAAAATTCAATTTTTTGGTCGGAGGGGGAACATAGGCAGAGTCACTAAGCTAACCATTTGGTGTGTCTATTATCTAAAACCTAAACATAAAAGGGAAACACCATAGATGATTAAAGAAAAAGAAAACAAAACACATCATGAGAAGTTATCCAAATCGTACCAGCTTCAGATGAAGATTCTACATTTCGTAGTGGCGAACGGCCTAAAACATTGGGGGTCTGATCTCTTGAAAGCAAGCTTTTAGTGGTGGCGTCTGAAGCGCTGACATTGTCGGCCCATGAGCCCCGATCAACATTTTCGAAAGAAGAAGGTATCTTTTTCTTATCAGCAGCAATCCCCATCTTTTTGAAGCTACCCTCATCACCACCTGCGCTGTTTTTTGCTTTAGAAAGATTACTGGCCCCAAGCGAAGACATTTTGCTATTAGCATTGTTATTATTACTATCTCTATTGAACCCCAGAAAGCTCTCTCGCGGCAGCGGCCCCGATCTGGTCTTGATCCGATTCAGACCAAGTGAAGACGCCAATATTGGGGAAACCGTCGGCGGAACTTCCGCCGCAGATTCCCGCGTCGACTTGGATGATGTTGATGCTGCTCCAGAGCTAGGTCTTGTGCTGAGCGGAATCTGAGTCTGAGCATGAATCTTTGATTCAGTGCCTACTGTTACGTCTTTCCTGGTCTGATTCTGGTGCTTTAGGTTTGAAGTTGAAGTTGAGCCATCTTTGACTTGAGTTTGACGGAACGAAGAACTGCCACCGATCGGCCGATGATGATCTTCTTTAGTTGCCGACTTGGGTTTCTTCTTTTCGGATCTGATGGGAGAATTTGAGTTAGAACCAATAGATCGAGGACTGTTGGATCCCTCGGGGCTTGAAGTGCCGGATGATTTCTTTGAAGAGAAAAATCTACCTTTAAACACCATTATATCATACTATTACTATTACTATTAGGGGGTTTCAGCAATCTAACATATATGTATGGGTATATCTGATTGATGGCTGCTTCTGCTATCACTCACTGCTATGTGTTCATCGTACCACGGGGAAAGAGCTTGGATTTTGGTATTATTTGAGTTCTGAGAGTTAAATCACAAAACGGCCCCGCCCGAGAATAGAAAATAATAGTGGTTAAAAATTAAAATGTCAAATTATGTAAAAGTTGTTTTACTATCTTTTCTAATCTTTATTTTAGAATCAAACATGCATATCATTTTACTATCTTACACATCTATACTTACGTGTAGATGAGCAGAGCTACTCTTGAGTTATTATCCCGATAACAGAAAATATTAGTGGTTAAAAACTTAAAATGCCAAATTATGTAAAAGTTGTTTTACTTTTAAGCCAAGCTATTCTAATCTTTATTTAGAATCAAACATGCATATCATTTTACTATCATACAACATCTATAATTACGGGTAGGTGAGCAAAGCTACTTGTGAGCTATTCAAGATCGACTCGTTAAAAACTCAACTCGAGTTCGAGTTAAATGAGCCTGGACACCGAGCTCAAGCTCAACTTAAGGCTCATTTATTAAAAGAGCATGAGCCGAGATTTTGATGTTGAGTTCAACTAATGTAACACCAGTCAAAATAGGTCAACAACAGTTACATATGATCATGTCAAACAAGTAAAGTAATAAAATTTATATGTAGTTCATGGCAAATTCTAATACAAGTATAAACTTTCATACATACCTTATGGTATACATCAAAGTACACATCCATGGAATTCCAAAAGATTTTAACAAATCTCAATCTAACTTCGCATGAATAAGTTATGATAAACTCTAACACTATAAATATTTATAATAAGAAGAAATTAAATTATATTGAGAATTAGCTATTGGAATCCAAAAGAAAGTTTTAGTACTCAGAAATACCTACGCGTTGATATAAAGAACGTCAAAAACAGAGCTCGTATGCAAAAGATATGATATTCTAAAGATTTAGCAGTGTGAGAGCATGACACGTGGCAGAAATCCTAATTTGTCATAGCTCACGACGTGAGTGTGACATCCCCAAATTTCACGGCCAGAAAAGACCGGTTTGTTTATGCATTATTTTAAAATCAGAGTAATCATTTAAAGAAAACGGTTGCGGAATTTGTTCCCAAAACAAGATATGATAAAAACTTATCAAAACATTTCTCAAAGAGAATGTATTTTCATTAAATAATAAAACCTCAGGATGTCATGTTCCGATACAGACACATAAGCATAAACAGAACATACATTCATTTACTCTAGTGATTTACATCTCCTTTAATCTCTCAGTGCAAAGCAGCTTCGTATCGATACATGTGATACAATTAAACTGAGTAGGTCAGGCTTGGGAACCTGGTGAGCATATAGGGTTTTCAACCCACAATAATATAATTATTATATTTAATTATCAAACAATCAACACAATTACCCATCCCCATTATCTTCCTTACTCTTAAGGGTCTACCCTAAGAATCATCTATTCGTTCACCCAGTATTAGGCACTAAGACAATAGCTGCCAGGATTCTTTATTAGGCACTAAGACAATATGTAACGCCTGTGTTTCCGGGCTTGCCATTTTTTAGCAGTGTAATAGTCTAGGTTAACCTCTGTAACCCGTTTTGAAATAATGAGATTGTATTATTTGAGTATTGTGTGTTTTGTGCTTAATTGCTTAATTATGTGGTTTGATTAATTAAGAATAAAAATGAGCGTCAAAATTTAAGTGTAAAATAAACTTACTATCTTTGAATAATGTTGTAGTAGTTGAAACGAGGTTCCGAATATATTTAGAACGCCCAAATCTGACTTCGTATGGGGAAGTTATGATTTATCGAAGTTTCGGCTTAGCGGTGTGCAGCCTGAAATACTCGATTTGAGATCGAACGGTTTTTAGCCGAAGCAATCTAAACGAGGATCGAAGGTCTCGTTGTTGGTATCGAAGCGATAAAAAGTTAGGCGAGAACGGACGTCAAACGAAGAAGTTATGAATTTATAACGAATTTTTCTGTCGCGGCCTATTAAAAATAAATACGATAATAATACAAGTTTGGTTCGAGTGTATTAAGTATATTGTTGTTTATAAGTGTGAGTGTGTGGTTACCTTCTTCTAACACATAAATATTAACTATTTTCTATAAAATACGTGTTATGTGTATGGTATATTGTGGTTATATGTGTGAATGTATATTCACTCTCTTCTATCTCATAGATATGATTTATTCTCTATGAGATATGTGTTATGTGTGTGTGTGCCTCATCTGTTATGTGGATTATGTGTTGATTAAAGCATGCTATACAGGTTTTTAAACTATGTATAAAAATGTATATTTTTATCTACTAATATGTTGGGTAGAACATGGGTAGATAGTTGGTGTGTAATAAACAGATGAGAGGCCTCGTTGTTGTTTGATTTAGTCATCTAGCGGAGTTTAGATGACGACCACGGGCTATTCTAGACAGTCTTGTGGAAACATTACAGGTTCGCCACCTGTAGGTGTTAATGAACTCGGGTGTTCATTCGCTGTACTCCATCCCCCTCATGGTTGCCTTATTTGACTTATATTGCTGAGGTACCCCCGAAGCATGTGTTGTCGCCCCGATGAAATATTCTTAGACTAGGTCCCTTGTGTTAGTTGTTTTAGGGACATAAAGTGAGAATAACGGGAATGGGTAATTGGGTTATTGTTGGTTGGTGAAAATTAAATATGATTATTTATTGTGGGTTGAAAACCCTATATGCTCACCAGGCTCCCAAGCCTGACCCACTCAGTTTTATTTGTATTACAGGAAGTGGCGCGAGGGCATAAGATGGATGAACCATCAAGTTGTTTTGTTTACAAGTCTGTATATGTATATATTTGTTGAATGACTTGTAATGTTATCGTTTATGCTTATTGGTCTGTATCGGAACATGACACCCCGAGTTTTGATTATATAATGAAAAATACATTTCTTTTATGAAATGCTTTGGTAAACATTGTTTTATCATGTTTTGTTTTTGGGAACAAATTCCGCAACTCTTTCAAATCAAAAGGATTTACTCTGAGAATATTTTAAAAGCATAAATGAAAATCGGTCTTTTCTGGCCGAGATTTTGGGGATGTCACAGTTGGTATCAGAGCATTAGTTTAAGCGAACTAGGAATTTGTAGGATTTCTAGACTTAAACTTAGAATGCTAAGTGAAGTTTTGAGATGTGTGTCTGTTATGTTTTAGACACGAGCACTGGTTTATTTTAGGAAAGTTGCCTAAAATGCTTTTATGTGCTAAATGTTATATGTTGCCATATATGATATTATTTGTTCGGATCTATGGTCTGTTGCCGACCGGATCTAGAAACCTTATGTGTGTAGGATTCTAAGCGTGCGTCTACGGTATTAGAACTAGCATGTAAACGTTTCGGTGTGATAAGGAAGATTTGAATATCTACCATGATTGAGGATCTAATTTCACCTTATTCGGTGTGTAAATCAAAATGGTGAGAACAAGAAGTGGAGTTGGAAATGCTGATGAAAACAGGAATCAACCACCAGTGATTGATCAAGTACCTGTCGTAGCAGCAGCACCTGAGCCAATAACCATGGCTGGTGTGCAAATGATGATTCAGACGATGTTGGATCGTCAGATGGATGAAACTAGACGGTTAATTCACCAGAATCGTGAAGAACTGTCAATTCGTGTGGAAGAGCCTGAATTAAATGAAGGGCACTCGGAAGGTGGAAACTTCAGTGGGTCTATTGGTCAAGCCAACCCACCGATAGTTAGTCAAGATAACCATGATGGAAGGAATGATGGAATGGGATGCAAGTACAAGGACTTTCTAACTTGCAAACCATCGACCTTCAATGGAAAGGAGGATCCGATTGGAGTTATGGATTGGATCTCCGAAATGGAGTTAGCCTTTATGACTTGTGGCTGCAGAGGTAAGTTGCAGACTATCTATGCCGTGCGTCAGTTCCGAGGTGGAGCCGTTCGTTAGTGGAACACTCTAGGGAAGACCTTAAGCCCTAATGAGCCACTGCAATTGTCATGGGCAGAATTTTTGGTGCAGTTCAAGCGCAAGTTCTGTTCGGCTCAAAATTTGTTGGAGTTGGAGAACAAGTTCCTGACATTGACGAAAGGCAGCATGTCAGTTGATGAATACACCAATAGCTTAACCGATAAGATGGAGTTTGCCTTGCGCATCGTTCCAGATGAGCTGACAAAGGTGGACCGGTATGCGAAGGGACTCCCATGGGAGTACGAGGTGCCAGTACGTCAGGCACTTACTCTAGAGGCAGCTATTTGGGCTGCCAAGTCTGTTGAGAACATGATTAAGGGAAGAACCACCGTCAAGGTTGAGGTTGGTAAGAAGAGAAAGTTTGAGGGAACATCTGGTTCCGGTAAGAAGGGCAAATTTTCGAAATCTGATTCGAAAAGGTTTGGAGGAAAAGGAGGCGAAGCGAAGTGGTGTGATAAGTGTAAGAAGAAGCACTTTGGGAAATGTAGTGAGGATGTAACCTGCTACAAGTGTGGAAAGATTGGACATTTTGCCAATGAATGTCCGAACAACAAAAGGATGTGTTTTGGTTGTAATAAAGAGGGGCATATTTTGAAAGACTGTCCGAAGAAGAAGGAGGCAGCTAGGCCCAACATTCCACCAAAGCCGAAGGCGAGAGCCTTCCAGATGACACTTGAGGCTGCTAAAGATGAAGCTGATGTCGCTTCAGGTACCTTTCTCGTAAATGATTTACCTGCTCAAATTTTGTTTGATTCTGGAGCCAACTACTCCTTTATTTCGCATGAGTTTGGTAGAAAGCTAGCTTTGCCTATTGATAGACTAGATGATGCTTTATTAGTCGAAGTAGCTAGTGGCAAGTTTGTACCTGTTAGCCATCGTATGAAAAGCATCTTAATTGATCTGAATGGGAATAAGTTTCACGAGGAATTATTGCCTATCGAACTAAATGGTTTCGACATCGTGTTGGGAATGGATTGGCTTAGCGCCAATGATGCCGAAATTTTGTGCAAGAAGAAGATAGTTAAAGTAAACCCGCCTGGTAAAGATTCGTTTATGGTGTATGGGGACAAACGCAGAGTAAATTCTGGAATCATTTCTCTAATGAAAGCCAGAAAGTGTTTGACCAAGGGATGTACATCATATTTAGCATTCGTGATCGATGCTAAGAAGGAAAAGAAGGTGATGCAGAGTATTCCAGTGGTGTGTGATTATCCGAAAGTGTTTCCCGAAGATCTTCCTGGATTACCACCTGATAGACAAGTAGAGTTCAGAATAGACTTGTTACCAGGAACCATGCCAATAGCAAAAGCACCTTACCGATTAGCACCGACGGAGATGAAGGAGCTAATGATGCAACTTCAGGAGTTATTGGACAAAGGTTTCATTAGACCTAGTTCATCGCCCTGGGGAGCTCCGGTGTTATTTGTGAAGAAGAAAGATGGAAGTATGAGAATGTGCATCGATTACAGAGAGCTGAATAAGGCAACAATAAAGAATAGATATTCGTTGCCGAGGATTGATGACCTGTTTGATCAATTGCAAGGTTCGAGCTATTTCTCGAAGATCGATCTAAGGTCAGGATATCATCAGCTGAAAGTAAGAGAGCAAGATATCGAGAAGACTGCATTCAGAACTAGATACGGACACTACGAGTTCTTGGTTATGTCGTTTGGACTAACCAATGCTCCAGCAGCGTTCATGGATTTGATGAATAGGGTTTGTAATCCGTTCCTTGATAAATCCGTGATAGTGTTCATAGACGACATTCTTATTTACTCGAAAAGCCAGGAGGAGCATGGCAGACACTTGCAAGCAGTGTTAGAAGTTTTGAAGCAGGAGAAGCTGTATGCGAAGTTCTCCAAATGTGATTTTTGGATTCGTGAAGTCCAATTCTTGGGTCATGTGGTCAACCAAGAAGGGATAATGGTTGATCCAGCGAAGATCGAAGCTGTAATGAAGTGGGAACAACCGAAAAGTCCCACGGAGATTCGAAGCTTTTTAGGATTAGCCGGATATTACCGCAGGTTTATCCAAGGCTTTTCTTTGATTGCTACTCCATTGACAGCTTTGACCCACAAAGGAGCTACTTATGCTTGGAGTGATAAGCATAAAGAAGCATTCGAGAAGCTAAAGAAGAAGCTATGCGAGGCACCGATACTTTCTTTACCCGATGGAGTTGAAGACTTCGCTGTTTATAGCGATGCGTGTGGGGTTGGATTGGGTTGTGTTTTGACCCAAAGAGAAAAGGCGATAGCATATGCGTCTCGACAGCTGAAAGAGCATGAAAAGAATTACCCGACTCATGATTTGGAGTTGGCAGCGGTAGTTTTCGCTCTGAAAATATGGAGGCATTACCTCTATGGCACGAAGTGCAAACTTTTTACTGATCATAAGAGTCTCCAATATCTCTTTAATCAGAAGGAATTGAATATGAGGCAACGACGCTGGCTAGAATTACTTAAAGACTACGACTGTGAGATACTTTACCACCCCGGTAAAGCTAATGTTGTTGCTGATGCTCTCAGTCGGAAGGTCAATCTTGAAAGGAAAAGGCCAAGAGCGTTGAGAATTGAAGTTGTCTCGACAATTGTGGAGAGTATAAAGAAAGCTCAAGGCGCAACTTCTGAGAAAAATGACCGAAAGGAGGAACGTTTGGGTAAAACGTTGGTGTTTGGTACTAACGGTCATGGACTGAAGGTATTCCAAGATCGTATTTGGGTACCTAAGTCAGGAGGAATTAGGGATCTTCTGATGGAAGAAGCTCACAAGACCATGTACTCAATTCATCCGGGTAGCACTAAAATGTATAGGGACCTGAAACCCTACTACTGGTGGTAGACGATGAAGCTTGATGTTGCAAAGTATGTGGCTGAGTGTGTGACTTGCGCGAGAGTAAAGACACAACATCAGAAACCTTACGGGAGTTTAGAACCATTGCCTGTGCCTATGGGTAAGTGGGAAGACATTGCTATGGATTTTGTCACTAAACTGCCCAGAACAAAGAATGGTCACGACATGATTTGGGTGGTCGTTGATCGATTCACTAAGAGTGCGCATTTCATAGCAGCCAAGGAGAAATGGTCTATGGAAAAGCTTGCGAATTCTTACGTGAAGGAAATTGTGAGGCTTCACGGTGTTCCGTTAACGATTGTATCGGATCGTGATAGCCGTTTCACCTTAAGGTTTTGGAAATGTCTACAAAAGGAAATGGGTACCAAGTTATGTTTAAGCACAGCTTACCATCCGCAGACTGATGGTCAGAGTGAAAGAACAATACAAACACTTGAAGATATGCTGAGAGCATGTACCTTGGAATTCCTAGGTAATTGGGATGAACATTTATCTTTGGTAGAATTTTCTTATAATAATAGTTTTCACTCGAGCATTAAGATGGCACCTTATCAAGCTTTGTATGGACAGAAGTGTCGTACGCCGTCTTGTTGGCTTGAGGCTGGGGAAAAGCAGTTTATGGGACCAGAGATGGTTCATCAAACTGCTGAAAAGTTGAAAATAATTAGGGAAAGAATGTTAGCAGCTCAAGATCGTCAAAAGAGCTATGCTGACAAAAAGCGAAGACCGATGACTTTTGAGATTGGAGATTCGGTTTTGCTTAAAGTCTCGCCGTGGAAGGGACTTATAAGATTCGGTAAAAGGGGAAAGTTGAGTCCAAGGTTTATTGGACCGTTTAAAGTTCTTCAGAGGATTGGGAACCAAGCTTACAAGCTCGAATTACCCGAAGAACTGAATGGAATTCACAACACTTTTCATGTGTGTTATTTGAGGAAGTTCACGGGAGAATTTTCCGATATAATTCCAATTTCCGAATTGAGAATTGATGAGAACAAAAGGTTAATTGAAGAACCAGAGGCAATTGTTGACCGAAAGACTAAGAAGTTGCGACGCAAAATGGTTGGGTTAGTACTTGTCCGATGGAAACACACGAATGGGCCGAATCTCACCTGGGAGACGGAGAGTGACATGTTGAGTCGCTATCCGCATTTGTTTGTTGATGTGTGATTCCGGGGACGAAATCATTCTAAGGTGGAGAGAATTGTAACGCCTGTGTTTCCGGGCTTGCCATTTTTTAGCAGTGTAATAGTCTAGGTTAACCTCTGTAACCCGTTTTGAAATAATGAGATTGTATTATTTGAGTATTGTGTGTTTTGTGCTTAATTGCTTAATTATGTGGTTTGATTAATTAAGAATAAAAATGAGCGTCAAAATTTAAGTGTAAAATAAACTTAATATCTTTGAATAATGTTGTAGTAGTTGAAACGAGGTTTCCGAATATACTTAGAACGCCCAAATCTGACTTCGTATGAGGAAGTTATGATTTATCGAAGTTTCGGCTAGCGGTGTGCAGCCTGAAATACTCGATTTGAGATCGAGCGGTTTTCAGCCGAAGCAATCTAAACGAGGATCGAAGGTCTCGTTGTTGGTATCGAAGCGATAAAAAGTTAGGCGAGAACGGACGTCAAACGAAGAAGTTATGAATTTATAACGAAGTTTTTCTGTCGCGGCCTATTAAAAATAAATAATAAAAATAAAGTCAAAATTAGCCGACGGAGTCTACACGAAAGTTGTAGAGCGTAGTCTCACCTTCGCGTGGATATAAAGAACGTCGAAAACGGAGTTCGTATGAAGAAGATATGAATTTCCGAAGTTTATTAAATAAATTTTATTTATTTTTAATCTTTTAATCCGGCATTATCCGAAGACGAGTCACCGGTCAGATCCGACGTACGCCCCGCATACTCCGAAGAGTGTCGACATTTCGGATGACGCATGCAGTGACGATTTCGGAAGCAGTACGCGCTGCGTACTGCAGTACGCCCTGCGTACTCCGAGGCTCCAGCCTCCTATAAATAGGAACCGAAGGCAGCCGAGTCTTTTGCCAATTTCCTCTCTTCTCTCTCCCGTTTTGCATCGTTTTGCGTGCCAGAATTATCCCGAAGCCCCGGTATCATACTCAATCCCCGAGGCAAGTCCCGAGATCCCGAAGATCCCGAGAAGTGCGGTTTCCGAGTCGAAGCTCTGCCCGCGAGAAGTTCGATTTTTGAGGAGATCTTCCAGATCTGCTGAGGATTACTACTTCTGCAAGTCGTAGTGCTGTCCGATCATCTTCTGATCAAGTGAGTGTATACTACCTTTCATAAACATGATAATAATACAAGTTTGGTTCGAGTGTATTAAGTATATTGTTGTTTATAAGTGTGAGTGTGTAGTTACCTTCTTCTAACACATAAATATTAAGTATTTTCTGTAAAATACGTGCTATGTGTATGGTATATTGTGGTTATATGTGTGAATGTATATTCACTCTCTTCTATCTCATAGATATGATTTATTCTCTATGAGATATGTGTTATGTGTGTGTGTGCCTCATCTGTTATGTGGATTATGTGTTGATTAAAGCATGCTATACAGGTTTTTAAACTATGTATAAAAATGTATATTTTTATCTACTAATATGTTGGGTAGAACATGGGTAGATAGTTGGTGTGTAATAAACAGATGAGAGGCCTCGTTGTTGTTTGATTTAGTCATCTAGCGGAGTTTAGATGACGACCACGGGCTATTCTAGACAGTCTTGTGGAAACATTAGCAGGTTCGCCACCTGTAGGTGTTAATGAACTCGGGTGTTCATTCGCTGTACTCCATCCCCCTCATGGTTGCCTTATTTGACTTATATTGCTGAGGTACCCCCGAAGCATGTGTTGTCGCCCCGATGAAATATTCTTAGACTAGGTCCCTTGTGTTAGTTGTTTTAGGGACATAAAGTGAGAATAACGGGAATGGGTAATTGGGTTATTGTTGGTTGGTGAAAATTAAATATGATTATTTATTGTGGGTTGAAAACCCTATATGCTCACCAGGCTCCCAAGCCTGACCCACTCAGTTTTATTTGTATTACAGGAAGTGGCGCGAGGGCATAAGATGGATGAACCATCAAGTTGTTTTGTTTACAAGTCTGTATATGTATATATTTGTTGAATGACTTGTAATGTTATCGTTTATGCTTATTGGTCTGTATCGGAACATGACACCCCGAGTTTTGATTATATAATGAAAAATACATTTCTTTTATGAAATGCTTTGGTAAACATTGTTTTATCATGTTTTGTTTTTGGGAACAAATTCCGCAACTCTTTCAAATCAAAAGGATTTACTCTGAGAATATTTTAAAAGCATAAATGAAAATCGGTCTTTTCTGGCCGAGATTTTGGGGATGTCACAGTTGGTATCAGAGCATTAGTTTAAGCGAACTAGGAATTTGTAGGATTTCTAGACTTAAACTTAGAATGCTAAGTGAAGTTTTGAGATGTGTGTCTGTTATGTTTTAGACACGAGCACTGGTTTATTTTAGGAAAGTTGCCTAAAATGCTTTTATGTGCTAAATGTTATATGTTGCCATATATGATATTATTTGTTCGGATCTATGGTCTGTTGCCGACCGGATCTAGAAACCTTATGTGTGTAGGATTCTAAGCGTGCGTCTACGGTATTAGAACTAGCATGTAAACGTTTCGGTGTGATAAGGAAGATTTGAATATCTACCATGATTGAGGATCTAATTTCACCTTATTCGGTGTGTAAATCAAAATGGTGAGAACAAGAAGTGGAGTTGGAAATGCTGATGAAAACAGGAATCAACCACCAGTGATTGATCAAGTACCTGTCGTAGCAGCAGCACCTGAGCCAATAACCATGGCTGGTGTGCAAATGATGATTCAGACGATGTTGGATCGTCAGATGGATGAAACTAGACGGTTAATTCACCAGAATCGTGAAGAACTGTCAATTCGTGTGGAAGAGCCTGAATTAAATGAAGGGCACTCGGAAGGTGGAAACTTCAGTGGGTCTATTGGTCAAGCCAACCCACCGATAGTTAGTCAAGATAACCATGATGGAAGGAATGATGGAATGGGATGCAAGTACAAGGACTTTCTAACTTGCAAACCATCGACCTTCAATGGAAAGGAGGATCCGATTGGAGTTATGGATTGGATCTCCGAAATGGAGTTAGCCTTTATGACTTGTGGCTGCAGAGGTAAGTTGCAGACTATCTATGCCGTGCGTCAGTTCCGAGGTGGAGCTGTTCGTTAGTGGAACACTCTAGGGAAGACCTTAAGCCCTAATGAGCCACTGCAATTGTCATGGGCAGAATTTTTGGTGCAGTTCAAGCGCAAGTTCTGTTCGGCTCAAAATTTGTTGGAGTTGGAGAACAAGTTCCTGACATTGACGAAAGGCAGCATGTCAGTTGATGAATACACCAATAGCTTAACCGATAAGATGGAGTTTGCCTTGCGCATCGTTCCAGATGAGCTGACAAAGGTGGACCGGTATGCGAAGGGACTCCCATGGGAGTACGAGGTGCCAGTACGTCAGGCACTTACTCTAGAGGCAGCTATTTGGGCTGCCAAGTCTGTTGAGAACATGATTAAGGGAAGAACCACCGTCAAGGTTGAGGTTGGTGAGAAGAGAAAGTTTGAGGGAACATCTGGTTCCGGTAAGAAGGGCAAATTTTCGAAATCTGATTCGAAAAGGTTTGGAGGAAAAGGAGGCGAAGCGAAGTGGTGTGATAAGTGTAAGAAGAAGCACTTTGGGAAATGTAGTGAGGATGTAACCTGCTACAAGTGTGGAAAGATTGGACATTTTGCCAATGAATGTCCGAACAACAAAAGGATGTGTTTTGGTTGTAATGAAGAGGGGCATATTTTGAAAGACTGTCCGAAGAAGAAGGAGGCAGCTAGGCCCAACATTCCACCAAAGCCGAAGGCGGGAGCCTTCCAGATGACACTTGAGGCTGCTAAAGATGAAGATGATGTCGCTTCAGGTACCTTTCTCGTAAATGATTTACCTGCTCAAATTTTGTTTGATTCTGGAGCCAACTACTCCTTTATTTCGCATGAGTTTGGTAGAAAGCTAGCTTTGCCTATTGATAGACTAGATGATGCTTTATTAGTCGAAGTAGCTAGTGGCAAGTTTGTACCTGTTAGCCATCGTATGAAAAGCATCTTAATTGATCTGAATGGGAATAAGTTTCACGAGGAATTATTGCCTATCGAACTAAATGGTTTCGACATCGTGTTGGGAATGGATTGGCTTAGCGCCAATGATGCCGAAATTTTGTGCAAGAAGAAGATAGTTAAAGTAAACCCGCCTGGTAAAGATTCGTTTATGGTGTATGGGGACAAACGCAGAGTAAATTCTGGAATCATTTCTCTAATGAAAGCCAGAAAGTGTTTGACCAAGGGATGTACATCATATTTAGCATTCGTGATCGATGCTAAGAAGGAAAAGAAGGTGATGCAGAGTATTCCAGTGGTGTGTGATTATCCGAAAGTGTTTCCCGAAGATCTTCCTGGATTACCACCTGATAGACAAGTAGAGTTCAGAATAGACTTGTTACCAGGAACCACGCCAATAGCAAAAGCACCTTACCGATTAGCACCGACGGAGATGAAGGAGCTAATGATGCAACTTCAGGAGTTATTGGACAAAGGTTTCATTAGACCTAGTTCATCGCCCTGGGGAGCTCCGGTGTTATTTGTGAAGAAGAAAGATGGAAGTATGAGAATGTGCATCGATTACAGAGAGCTGAATAAGGCAACAATAAAGAATAGATATTCGTTGCCGAGGATTGATGACCTGTTTGATCAATTGCAAGGTTCGAGCTATTTCTCGAAGATCGATCTAAGGTCAGGATATCATCAGCTGAAAGTAAGAGAGCAAGATATCGAGAAGACTGCATTCAGAACTAGATACGGACACTACGAGTTCTTGGTTATGTCGTTTGGACTAACCAATGCTCCAGCAGCGTTCATGGATTTGATGAATAGGGTTTGTAATCCGTTCCTTGATAAATCCGTGATAGTGTTCATAGACGACATTCTTATTTACTCGAAAAGCCAGGAGGAGCATGGCAGACACTTGCAAGCAGTGTTAGAAGTTTTGAAGCAGGAGAAGCTGTATGCGAAGTTCTCCAAATGTGATTTTTGGATTCGTGAAGTCCAATTCTTGGGTCACGTGGTCAACCAAGAAGGGATAATGGTTGATCCAGCGAAGATCGAAGCTGTAATGAAGTGGGAACAACCGAAAAGTCCCACGGAGATTCGAAGCTTTTTAGGATTAGCCGGATATTACCGCAGGTTTATCCAAGGCTTTTCTTTGATTGCTACTCCATTGACAGCTTTGACCCACAAAGGAGCTACTTATGCTTGGAGTGATAAGCATAAAGAAGCATTCGAGAAGCTAAAGAAGAAGCTATGCGAGGCACCGATACTTTCTTTACCCGATGGAGTTGAAGACTTCGCTGTTTATAGCGATGCGTGTGGGGTTGGATTGGGTTGTGTTTTGACCCAAAGAGAAAAGGCGATAGCATATGCGTCTCGACAGCTGAAAGAGCATGAAAAGAATTACCCGACTCATGATTTGGAGTTGGCAGCGGTAGTTTTCGCTCTGAAAATATGGAGGCATTACCTCTATGGCACGAAGTGCAAACTTTTTACTGATCATAAGAGTCTCCAATATCTCTTTAATCAGAAGGAATTGAATATGAGGCAACGACGCTGGCTAGAATTACTTAAAGACTACGACTGTGAGATACTTTACCACCCCGGTAAAGCTAATGTTGTTGCTGATGCTCTCAGTCGGAAGGTCAATCTTGAAAGGAAAAGGCCAAGAGCGTTGAGAATTGAAGTTGTCTCGACAATTGTGGAGAGTATAAAGAAAGCTCAAGGCGCAACTTCTGAGAAAAATGACCGAAAGGAGGAACGTTTGGGTAAAACGTTGGTGTTTGGTACTAACGGTCATGGACTGAAGGTATTCCAAGATCGTATTTGGGTACCTAAGTCAGGAGGAATTAGGGATCTTCTGATGGAAGAAGCTCACAAGACCATGTACTCAATTCATCCGGGTAGCACTAAAATGTATAGGGACCTGAAACCCTACTACTGGTGGCAGAAGATGAAGCTTGATGTTGCAAAGTATGTGGCTGAGTGTGTGACTTGCGCGAGAGTAAAGACACAACATCAGAAACCTTACGGGAGTTTAGAACCATTGCCTGTGCCTATGGGTAAGTGGGAAGACATTGCTATGGATTTTGTCACTAAACTGCCCAGAACAAAGAATGGTCACGACATGATTTGGGTGGTCGTTGATCGATTCACTAAGAGTGCGCATTTCATAGCAGCCAAGGAGAAATGGTCTATGGAAAAGCTTGCGAATTCTTACGTGAAGGAAATTGTGAGGCTTCACGGTGTTCCGTTAACGATTGTATCGGATCGTGATAGCCGTTTCACCTTAAGGTTTTGGAAATGTCTACAAAAGGAAATGGGTACCAAGTTATGTTTAAGCACAGCTTACCATCCGCAGACTGATGGTCAGAGTGAAAGAACAATACAAACACTTGAAGATATGCTGAGAGCATGTACCTTGGAATTCCTAGGTAATTGGGACGAACATTTACCTTTGGTAGAATTTTCTTATAATAATAGTTTTCACTCGAGCATTAAGATGGCACCTTATCAAGCTTTGTATGGACAGAAGTGTCGTACGCCGTCTTGTTGGCTTGAGGCTGGGGAAAAGCAGTTTATGGGACCAGAGATGGTTCATCAAACTGCTGAAAAGTTGAAAATAATTAGGGAAAGAATGTTAGCAGCTCAAGATCGTCAAAAGAGCTATGCTGACAAAAAGCGAAGACCGATGACTTTTGAGATTGGAGATTCGGTTTTGCTTAAAGTCTCGCCGTGGAAGGGACTTATAAGATTCGGTAAAAGGGGAAAGTTGAGTCCAAGGTTTATTGGACCGTTTAAAGTTCTTCAGAGGATTGGGAACCAAGCTTACAAGCTCGAATTACCCGAAGAACTGAATGGAATTCACAACACTTTTCATGTGTGTTATTTGAGGAAGTTCACGGGAGAATTTTCCGATATAATTCCAATTTCCGAATTGAGAATTGATGAGAACAAAAGGTTAATTGAAGAACCAGAGGCAATTGTTGACCGAAAGACTAAGAAGTTGCGACGCAAAATGGTTGGGTTAGTACTTGTCCGATGGAAACACACGAATGGGCCGAATCTCACCTGGGAGACGGAGAGTGACATGTTGAGTCGCTATCCGCATTTGTTTGTTGATGTGTGATTCCGGGGACGAAATCATTCTAAGGTGGAGAGAATTGTAACGCCTGTGTTTCCGGGCTTGCCATTTTTTAGCAGTGTAATAGTCTAGGTTAACCTCTGTAACCCGTTTTGAAATAATGAGATTGTATTATTTGAGTATTGTGTGTTTTGTGCTTAATTGCTTAATTATGTGGTTTGATTAATTAAGAATAAAAATGAGCGTCAAAATTTAAGTGTAAAATAAACTTAATATCTTTGAATAATGTTGTAGTAGTTGAAACGAGGTTTCCGAATATACTTAGAACGCCCAAATCTGACTTCGTATGAGGAAGTTATGATTTATCGAAGTTTCGGCTAGCGGTGTGCAGCCTGAAATACTCGATTTGAGATCGAGCGGTTTTCAGCCGAAGCAATCTAAACGAGGATCGAAGGTCTCGTTGTTGGTATCGAAGCGATAAAAAGTTAGGCGAGAACGGACGTCAAACGAAGAAGTTATGAATTTATAACGAAGTTTTTCTGTCGCGGCCTATTAAAAATAAATAATAAAAATAAAGTCAAAATTAGCCGACGGAGTCTACACGAAAGTTGTAGAGCGTAGTCTCACCTTCGCGTGGATATAAAGAACGTCGAAAACGGAGTTCGTATGAAGAAGATATGAATTTCCGAAGTTTATTAAATAAATTTTATTTATTTTTAATCTTTTAATCCGGCATTATCCGAAGACGAGTCACCGGTCAGATCCGACGTACGCCCCGCGTACTCCGAAGAGTGTCGACATTTCGGATGACGCATGCAGTGACGATTTCGGAAGCAGTACGCGCTGCGTACTGCAGTACGCCCTGCGTACTCCGAGGCTCCAGCCTCCTATAAATAGGAACCGAAGGCAGCCGAGTCTTTTGCCAATTTCCTCTCTTCTCTCTCCCGTTTTGCATCGTTTTGCGTGCCAGAATTATCCCGAAGCCCCGGTATCATACTCAATCCCCGAGGCAAGTCCCGAGATCCCGAAGATCCCGAGAAGTGCGGTTTCCGAGTCGAAGCTCTGCCCGCGAGAAGTTCGATTTTTGAGGAGATCTTCCAGATCTGCTGAGGATTACTACTTCTGCAAGTCGTAGTGCTGTCCGATCATCTTCTGATCAAGTGAGTGTATACTACCTTTCATAAACATGATAATAATACAAGTTTGGTTCGAGTGTATTAAGTATATTGTTGTTTATAAGTGTGAGTGTGTAGTTACCTTCTTCTAACACATAAATATTAAGTATTTTCTGTAAAATACGTGCTATGTGTATGGTATATTGTGGTTATATGTGTGAATGTATATTCACTCTCTTCTATCTCATAGATATGATTTATTCTCTATGAGATATGTGTTATGTGTGTGTGTGCCTCATCTGTTATGTGGATTATGTGTTGATTAAAGCATGCTATACAGGTTTTTAAACTATGTATAAAAATGTATATTTTTATCTACTAATATGTTGGGTAGAACATGGGTAGATAGTTGGTGTGTAATAAACAGATGAGAGGCCTCGTTGTTGTTTGATTTAGTCATCTAGCGGAGTTTAGATGACGACCACGGGCTATTCTAGACAGTCTTGTGGAAACATTACAGGTTCGCCACCTGTAGGTGTTAATGAACTCGGGTGTTCATTCGCTGTACTCCATCCCCCTCATGGTTGCCTTATTTGACTTATATTGCTGAGGTACCCCCGAAGCATGTGTTGTCGCCCCGATGAAATATTCTTAGACTAGGTCCCTTGTGTTAGTTGTTTTAGGGACATAAAGTGAGAATAACGGGAATGGGTAATTGGGTTATTGTTGGTTGGTGAAAATTAAATATGATTATTTATTGTGGGTTGAAAACCCTATATGCTCACCAGGCTCCCAAGCCTGACCCACTCAGTTTTATTTGTATTACAGGAAGTGGCGCGAGGGCATAAGATGGATGAACCATCAAGTTGTTTTGTTTACAAGTCTGTATATGTATATATTTGTTGAATGACTTGTAATGTTATCGTTTATGCTTATTGGTCTGTATCGGAACATGACACCCCGAGTTTTGATTATATAATGAAAAATACATTTCTTTTATGAAATGCTTTGGTAAACATTGTTTTATCATGTTTTGTTTTTGGGAACAAATTCTGCAACTCTTTCAAATCAAAAGGATTTACTCTGAGAATATTTTAAAAGCATAAATGAAAATCGGTCTTTTCTGGCCGAGATTTTGGGGATGTCACACAATAGCTGCCAAGGTTCCTTCATAAAGCACTAATTTCATAGCCGCTATGGTTTATTCATCGGGTACTAAATCCATAACTATCAGTGTAGGTACTAAGTCCATAGCTACCAACGTTTATCTAACAGGTACTAAGTCCATAGTTATCATCGTCTATCTAACAGTACTAAATCCATAGCCACCAACGTTTGTCTATACGGTACTAAATCCATAGCTACTAAGGTTCGTCTATATACAGTACTAAATCCATAGCTACCAAGGCTTATCTTACAGTACTAAATCCATAGCTACCAACGTTCGTCTATACGGTACTAAATCCATAGCTACCAAGGTTCATCTATACAGTACTAAATCCATAGCTACCAAGGTTCATATATATAGTACTAAATCCATAGCTACCAAGGTTCATCTATAAAGTACTAAATCCATAGCTACCAAGGTTCATCCTTCGTCTCATACTCAAACTCATCCGTCATCACACACCAACTAATTCGTCTACCCATGTTCTACCCAACATATTTGTAGATATAACATACATATACAGTTTAACTCATTTAAAACCTATATAAAACATCCATTCCACGCTTATCTTAAATAAACGACAATATATAAACACATAACACGTATATCGTAGCAAATACTTAATACTTATGTGTTAGAAGAAAGTAACTATACACTCACACCAAACATATACTTAATACATTCAAACAATAATTGTATTAAAATCGTGTTTATGAAAAGGACTATACACTCACGCATATAAACAACTTTATATTATACACATAGCACGTATTTCATAAAAAGTACTTAATATTTATGTGTTAGAAGAAAATGACCACACACTCACTCATATAAACAACAATATATATACATATAGCATGTATTTTATAAAATAATTCATATCTATGTGTAAGATGAAATTGACTATACACTCACTTGATCAGAAGATGATCGGACAGCACTACGACTTGTAGAAGTAGTATTCTTCGGTAGATCTGGAAGATGTTCGCACACCGAGCTTCTCGCATGCAGAGCTTCGGCTCGGAAACTCTTTTCTTCTCGGGATCTTCGGGCTTCAGGACTTGCTTCGGGTCTCGGGGTTGATACTGGGGCTTCGGGGGTACTTCTTTGCACGTAAACCGAGGTAAAACGGGAGAGAGAGAATAGAAAATAACAACTCTAAACGGATGACCCTTCAAATCTATTTATAGGGTAAAATCTGCCCTTGCCACGTCGTGGGCTTGATCATCACTGCATGCGTCATCGCAAGTTGCATCTGGGGGACTCCCGGATGTGTCAGAAGACTGGCCACGTCGTGGCACTGCTTGCCACGTCGTGGTATCTGACAGTTTTGGGGTTTCGCGCCCCGAACTTCAGAAATTTATAACTTTCGCATACGAACTCCGTTTTCGATGTTCTTTACGCGAAGGTGAGATTATGCTCTACAACTCTCGTTTAGACTCCATTGGCTAATTTTGACTTTATTTTTAATATATTATAATTATATTACTTATATATTATTTTTAGTAGGCCGGGACAGGAAAACTCCGTTATAAACTCATAACTCCTTCGTCTGACGTCCGTTTTCGTCCGTCTTTCCGTTGTTGCACTACTATTGATGAGATCTTAAATTCGCATTTAGATTGTTTTGGATAAATATCGGTCTAACGTAAATTCACTATTTACGTCGCGCTGTGTCGTGCCGGTTCTGTCGCGAAACTTCGACAGGTCATAACTTCTTCGTTATAACTCGGATTTCGACGTTCTTTATATATTCGGAAACCTCGTAACATAAACTACATCTTAGTTAAGATTACTCCTTCTAAATAATCTTTCCCAAAAAAGTCATTTTTGACGCTTATCGTCTCTAAATTGACTAGCCCTGATCTACAGGCGTTACAGTGAGCATGTATTCTCACGACGTGAGAGTGCTCCAAGACACTTCTCAAGGCTAGAATACAAATGTCAAGTCTATGGAGTGATAAGTTTAAGGCTCACAACGTGAGCATGTTATTCTCACGACGTGAGATGTTAACCGGACACCTTCCGAAGCTAGAAACGCAAATAGCATGTCTACGAGGTGATGCAACCATAGCTCACGACGTGAGCTTATCATTCTCTCGATGTGAGAAGGCCTTGGACAGCCTATAAATAGCAACTCTAACCCTAACTCTCCTTACACCAGATTTTCTTTCTCTTTCTCGTTTGTTGAAGGCGTTCCTTGTCCCGAGCCCTACGATCACGAACTGCCGACTGTTTCTAGTTAGATTCTATCAAATCACGCTACTAGGGTGAGTTTTACGGCCCCAATTTTTAATGTTTTCGGGGGAAAATGCATGCTAAATATTATATATAAGTTAATATTATGTTTATATGATCGTATGTTCGGATCAACATAAAATTCTATTAAGCGGGATATAGTAGTTTTAAATCATATATATTTATGATATATCTAATATTTTGGAAACTATACAACTACTGGTATGTTATTATTATAAGTTTTACATTGGTTAAAACTTGATATTGATATGTATATTTGATCATTTGAAATCATCTTTGACTTGTTAAGTGTGTTGCTATTATTGGTTTTATGTAAGATAAAACCGAGTTTTTACTTCAAGTTATAGTTGTTGTACTGCCTAAGTATTATGAAAATTAGGAGTAATGTTTAAAGCATAGTCTAGTAACTTAGGGTTTTAGACACGAATATGCTTTCACTGTTAGGACTATAGGAACTTGATAAAGTCTACATGAGTTATTATATTCATCAACTAAGACTGGAAGTCTTAAGGGCAATCCTTTGACCTGTAACCGCTAATCCCGTGTGAGCGAGGAAGTTGTGTATGATGGGTTTTAGCCATAAGAACTTTCCTATGTGCGCATGCAAAACCCTAATGCTTGGATCTAGGCTTTCTAATTAAACATGCTTTGAATCCAAGACTTCTAATGACTAATTAGGTATAAGAACAATACAAAATCAGATCTATAAGTTTACCTTTGAATCTCTTGTTTTGATCTTGTTGTCTTGGAGCTCTAGAGTCATAATTGTCACTCCTCTAATGGCTTACAAACACCAACTAGCAAGGAGGATGATTTGAGAGAGAAGTTAGGGAAGAAATCGGCCAGGGGTTCTCTACTCTAGATGAGATGCCGATTTTCCTTGGCCATGGGGTCTATTTATACTTGTAGACTCCTTAAGGATTTCACCTTAAACCCTAGTTGGATAATATTTCCTTAAAGCAATCCAAATCCTTTCCTTAGATAAGCATTGGACGATTTGAGGCTATCCGTAGCCCTAGAATCCGTCCACCCTTCATCCAATAAGGATTTAAAGTCTAAAGTGTAACTATCAAACAATTGACAGTTTATACCCTCTTATTTAATTAATCTCTTTAAGTCACCAAATTAATACTAATTAATTTATGACTTATATTAATCAAATAACAATATTATTATTCCTTATATTATTCTCATAATATATTAATAATATTTATTCTCTCATAATAAATCATCCTATGAAGTTGCTATGGTGAAGGAAACCCAAAAGGACCATGCACAATCGGGTCAAATACTTGCCTAATATAGTTGCAGCCTTAGACACTATTCCAACAGTGTATAGATCTATACGGGTTGACGCCCCCACTCATGGTTGCTAGCTACAACCCACAGTTTATGAAACCCACCGGGTGACAAATTGTCCTTTTATTTGTTTTATTGTGGTCCGACGTCGATGAAGCGCACAAAGTATTTATATTGGTGGAATCCTTCGTAGAACCACGGGCAAAATCTTTTATGGCATCAATGGTAGAATCCTTCGTGGAACCATTAGTGGGATCTTTTAATCAGAGGTCTTGTATGTCATATAGCAGCGGTTATGGACTCATGACAGCACAATTTTAGAAACATTATACTTTGTCGATATACAAGTATTAATGTTAAGTATAAGTTTCCCAAACACTTATACTCTAAGTACAAGGAATTGGTAGGTTTTCTACTTATTCATTAAGTAAACAATTATACCTAGCATATATACTCGTATAGAATTGAAATAAGATTTATACGTAGTAACCTTCCTTGATTTAGGTATATGGAGATTATAGGTATATCACTTATTTAGTAAGTAAACCATTATACCTAGGATATATACTATATGTTGAATACAAGTATGAGTCAGAAGGACGCTCTTAAATTATGATTTATACTTTTGAAACTTGGAAAAAGTACTATTTTACTAAGAGTCAAAACCTATGGACTCACCAACTTTATGTTGACGTATTTTCAAAACGCATGTGTTTTCAGGAACTTGATAAGCTGGGATGTTACTTGAACATGGGAAGTTTTACTGTTATCCTTTCTGTTCATATGGAACACATATATGTTAAGACGTGTGCGATAATTCAGATACTATGTAATAATCACTAGGAAACATGAATAATGTAACTTTCTATCATAAATAAAGGTATGTAGTTTATAATAATTCTTTTGTATTGTTCAATGTATGTTTGATAACTATGATAAAAAAATGAAGTTACACAGCCCGGTGTTTCCGTCGCTGGCCGGGGGTGTGACAACTAAGCTTCTGAGCTTGAACAAGCCTATATATATTATAATATAGTTTATTTAGTATATATATATATATATATATATATATATATATATATATATATATAGAGAGAGAGAGAGAGAGAGAGAGAGAAATAGAGGGTTAGGATCATAGGTTACCTACAATTATTGTGTTATTATGTTACTATTGCAATTCTTATGAGAATGTCATATGCCATATCTGCACTTTTATTCCTCCATATTAGTTCAAGAATGTTTGTATAATAATTATAAAAATATGTATTGGAACATACAAAAATATGGTCCAATTTTTTTTTTGTTTTAATATAAGATAAGATAGTAATTTTCCATATTATCCAAACATTCGAAATAAACTAGTGTAACAATTTTCATAAATCAGAGTATAACATCATAACAAATCCCAATGGTGTGTGCAATGCAGTCGTCCCGAGCTCTTCCCTCCGAAACCAGAAATACCTGAAACATAAACTGAAAATTGTAAGCATGAAGCTTAGAGAGTTCCCCCAAAATACCATATACCAATCATACAATAAATAAATAAATAGTGGGCCCCACCCGACATCGAGTTGAGCTCGGTAAAATGGGTCCCACCCAACATACAATAACATATATCAAATAAACACATACACATGCAATAATCACAAAGATACATAGTATACAAATATCCATCGGGCCCCGCCCGACATCAAGCTTTGACTTGGAAAAGCATATAAACACAACACATGCAATAGTCACGGAGACAACTACCATACTAACAACATAATGTAAACATGGGCCAGCCTTGGTACCTTCGACCCACTAAACCCGGTAAGGAAACTCACCTCGAATGCTGAAAGATAACTGGATAAATCCCCGGCCCCGGAAACAGCTCTACTCAACTTCTAAACAGAAACAAACCCTTAGATACCGATCAATATTTCAGAAATCCTAAAAGGTCAAATTTAGCCAAAGTTAAAGTCAAAGTCAATGCTCCGAGTTGACTCAACTCGTTGAGTTATCCTTCAACTCGCCGAGTTTCCATGAATCACAGAATCGCGATATTTTGAAACAACCCGTCGAGTTTCCCTTTAACTCGTCGAGTTCCTCCTTTTTCAACAAAATTGGGACAATCCCAAACCAACTCGCTGAGTTCCCTTATGGGCTCGTTGAGTTCATCAGTCTGCCAACCCACTTAATGCATTAAGCCACTGTTCTTCAAACTGAAGCCCTATATTCTAGATCTAGACTGATATTACGTCTAGAAGGGTAAAGTTTCTAACTTTACCCATGAAGAACCACCCCAAAGGCATTAAGATCAAACCCTAATCCTAAAAGGCTTATGTCTTAATCCAAAAACCAACATATCTTCAAGATAGAGCTCATGAACACAGATATGGACCTTAAAGGCTAAAAGGTCACGTAAAGTCTTCAACTTTACTCACATGCATGGCCAAATGAAGCTTAAAAGGCCAAACCAAGGGCTTAGAAGGTGCATGGAGCTCTTAGGGCCATAAAGTTGGCACCTTTATGCCATGAAAGCTCCTAACGACCCTGGATCTGAAAGGGTTTGTCCATATGGGACGTCCAACTCCCAATGACCATATCTTTTGGACAAAAACAAGCAAAAGGACACTAAGATGAAGATCTAAGTAACCACAAGGCAAGGTTGAGACTCTTTACCAAAAAGATGTCGAAAATGAAGTAAGGATTTTGGATCTAGTAGTTTCTTCTTGTTTCTCCAAGCTTCCTTTCTTCAAATGGATTCAAAAACACACAACACACTCAAGAATGGCTCATAATCACTCAAAGATGCCTTAGGGTTTCGAGGTTAGGGTTTAGGACAGTGGAAGCTGGAAATGAGGCCATCATATGGAGCTTAAGTTTTTTAAATAGGGTGCAAAACCTTGAAATTAGGGTTTCATTTCTTCCAGGCAACGCATCGAGTTGAGACTTCCCAACTCGCCGAGTTGGCCACTTAAAATCATGCGGTCAATAACTGTAAGGTCAAACCTTGAAATATGATGATGTTAGTCTATCAGCATCAGCATCACACTAGCTCAGTGTATATAGCTTCATTCAGCACGTTGTAACAGATCTTGTATTTATCTTGTTTCCTTAGATAACATAGTTTAGTTAGCTGTATATCCCTGATTTGTAGGGATTGTTTAGAATAGTAGTATATATTCTTTTGTATCGGTTTGTGAAGGGTACGCTTTCACAAACCCTAATAGCCGCTTTGTGCACACGATAATCTCTTTGTGAGATTATCATTCTTAGTGAAAGTTTTTCTTTGTGAAACCTTATTGTTCTTATTCACGGCCATTGTTTGATAAATCGATTGATCTAAGGTCTTTTCAATTGGTATCAGAGCGGGTTTCTTTTATCAAACAAATGGCTTCATTTTCTTCTTTGTCAATCTCATCAAATCATCCTTCCGCTAAAATTCCTCCTTTTGATGAAACAAATTTTGCTATGTGGAAAATAAAGGCTCTATATGCTTTAGAGTCGGTAGATGAAGACATGTTGGACATCGTCGAAAAGGGTCCATATGTTCCGATGTATCAGCCTCTGAAAAACAACGTTCCTGATGGTGCTATGAAGAAAACACCTAGAGAAAACTGGACGACAGATGACAAAAGAAAAAATGGTCTAGATGTTCATGCTCGGGCTGCAATCAGCTATGCATTGCCATACAATATCTTTGGGCTGGTTCAGAATTGCATCTCAGCAAAAGAGATGATGGATACACTGACTGTATCTTTTGAAGGCACTGAAGAAGTTAAAGCCACTCAAATAAATGACCTAAACAGAAGGTATGAACATTTTTTTGCAATGAAAGGTGAAACCTTGACTCAAACCTTTAACAAGTTCAATACTCTTGTTAATGATCTGCGGAGACTAGATCAGTTGAAGCATCGAACTGTTCTAGTGCAGAAGTTTTTGGATTCTCTGGGTGCAGGTTGGGAGAACCATGTCGATGTGCTGAAAAACAGTGAGAAGATCAACACTATGGACTTACAAAGCCTCTATGGAAACCTACGATACTATGAGGAATCTAAGCTTTAGAGAAAGGAGCTGATGAAGGCTTCTCAGCGTGAATCATCTGTAGATTTATTCTCAAACAAAAGGCAAGTGTCAGAGTCAGACACTGAAAACCATTCAGACACTGATTCTTCTAAAAGCGACACTGATGATCTCGAAAAGGTTGTAGCCAGTGCGGCTTTGATTGTAAAGACTTTTGAGAAATCAGGCCGAAACTTCTCAAAGTTCCAGAAGAAGATGGGTGGTAAATTTTCAAAAAGATCAGACGCTGATAAAAAGCATGGTACTGATAAGAAAGGGAAAGCTCAGTGCTTTAACTGTGGGAGCACTGATCATTTTGCAAAAGAATGCAAACAAAAAACCCAAAGCTCAGATGAATACTGGAAGCAGAAGTACAACAAGCTGGTTGAGAAACTGAAAGGAGAGAACTTGGAACATAAAGTTCTTGTTGCTGAAGAAGAAAAATGGAAGACTGATGGGGAGTCATCAGATGATGAAGTTAAGTGTCTGATGGTCAAGATAGAAGACACTGATGATTGTGAAAACAACACAAGTACATTTGATGCTGATATGTCTGATGCAGTTGAAAATTCCAGGAAGCACAACACTGACTCTCCTTCAATGTATCAGGTTAAAAACTTTGTTTCCTATTCAATGAATGAAAAAATCAAAATGTTTGAGTATTTGGGTGTTCTTAATTCTAAAAAGAATCAAACAATAAGAGATTTGTAAAATCAACTTGATCTTCTTAAAACTGAAATATCCATGAAAAATAGCATTATTGATTCCACTCAGGAAAATCTTAGAATCACTAGTTTGTCAAACTCATCTTTGTCTGCTGAAATTGATAATGTTAAAAATCTTTTGATCAAAGAACAAACTGTGCTTAAAATTTGGGCAAAATCTCACAAAAATGCTAATTATATTATTTCTGCTCAAATTCCACATTCATGTGAGAAAATTCTTGGGGGTAACTTTGCAGAAGCTGAAAAGGTTTTCAAATCACAAGAAAAAGAATCTGAACTTTATTCCATGAATAAGGTGAAAAACAATTTCAAAAACAAGTTTGTTAGTAACTCTTTTATTAATCAGAGTCTAATTGATGAATACTGTGTTACTAACTCTAATGGTGTCACTGAGTGCAATGTTGAAATTACCGGAATTGATCCAACCTCTTATCCTGCACATCTTGTGAGACCAACTCCTCTCTCTGAGAATATTATTGCCTTCCCTATCTCAAATGGAGTATTTCACGCTGTTCATGAACAACTTAAGCATTTTCCTGATTGCAATGCTTCTGTGAATAAGTCCAAATCAGATACTGATGTCAGCTCCGCATCTATCACTGATCATAATTTATTTGACACTGAATTCAGTTGTGATTCAATAATAAACAAAAGGACTCAAAGTTCACTTGGTGAATCTTACAAGTCCAAATGCGTTAAGTCTAGAAATATGTTCACCAAGAAAAACTTTGGTACTAGAGTTTGTTACAGATGTGGTGATACCTCTCATAAGATCAGTGAATGTTCATTTGATGAAACATCTTTAAGAGCTGATAATGTTAAAGTTAGAAATGAAAAATGGACTCTTAAGTCAAATTCTTGAAACTGTCTTCCTAAAGAGTGTTATAACTTATTATCAAATAACTTTGTGAATGACCCATCTTCGAATGGGTCAGTGTGTTCTAACTAGTTTCTCAGCACTGTAGGGTCAGGAGCATCTTTGGTACTTAGATAGTGGTTGCTCAAGACATATGACAGGATCCAAGTCTCTCTTGGAAGATTATGTCAAGAAAACTGGTCCTACAGTAACATACAGAGACAATGGAAAGGGGCTCACCAAAGGATATGGAAATATCAAGTGCAATAACGTGGTTTTTCAAAACGTTTCATATGTAAAGGGTCTCAAACACAATCTTATCTCCATCAGCCAATTGTGTGATGCTGATTATGAAGTTCACTTTACAAAGAAGGAAGGAAGAGTTGTCAACACTGACAAGAACATCGTACTTTCAGCAAGTAGAAAAGATGATATATATGTTCTTGATATATTCTCAAGTGACAAGGCGCTGATGCAATGTTTCTTTACAAAGTCTCAAACCAATCTCAGCTGGATTTGGCACAAAAGGTTCTCTCATTTGAACTTTAAGAATCTATCCAAAATATCCAATCAAGATCTAGTTAGAGGTCTCCCAAAATTCAGCGTTGTAAAAGAAAAGATGTGCTCAGTGTGTGAACAAGGAAAACAAACCAAGTCATCATTCAAACCCAAGTCATGTTCTAGCATATTTGTTCCTCTTCATTTACTACACATGGACTTGTTTGGACCTATTCCTGTTCGTTCTCAAGGAGGAAATAAGTATACTCTAGTGGTTGTGGATGAGTTTACTCGATTTACATGGGTGGTCTTCCTGAAAAAGAAAAGTCATGCTGCACAGGAAATTATCTCGCTGATTCATAAAAATGAGACACTGACGGGTCTCAAAGTTAAGCAGCTAAGGAGTGATCATGGCACTGAGTTCCGGAATTCAACTCTTGAAGAATTTTGTGATCATAAAGGCATTCGGCAAAACTTTTCAGCTCCTCGCACTCCTCAACAAAATGGAGTTACTGAACGAAGAAATCGAACACTGATTGAGGCAGGAAGGACCTTAATGATTCATGCTGGTCTTCCTATGTCGTTTTGGGCTGAAGTTGTTAATACAGCATGCTATACTCAAAATCGATCTCTAATTCACAGGATTCACAAGAAGACACCATATGAAATGCTAAAAGGTCGAAAGCCAAACGTATCCTTCTTTCACGTGTTCGGATGTATTTGTTATATTCTTAATCAGCGTGACCCAAGATCAAAATTTGAGCCTAAGGCTGACAAATGTATTTTTGTTGGATACTCATCTATTTCAAAGGCTTTTCGTGTTTTTCATGTGAACAGGCAGTGCATTGAAGAATCCATTCATGTGAAGTTTGATGAGGAATCATACACTGATGAAAAAGTCACTCATTCTTCCTCTATTTTTCAAGAGCTTCTTTCTTGCCCATATGATGAAGTTTCTCATGCTGAAGATGATGTTACTATTTCTGATTCTATCGTTCCAGTTCTAAGTTCCTTGAATCAAGATACTGCAGTTAGATCATCAACTAATTCGTCAGATGCTGATGAAACCCTTGAAGCTGAAGAGTCTCCTGCAACTGATGTCTCAGTAATAACTCGTCAGTGTCAAATCCATTGGAATCAGTATCAGTTTCTGAACATCGATATCACCCTGTTAATCAAATTATTGGGAATATTCATGATGGTGTCCGAACCAGATCTCGTGTATCTAATAATTTTTGCATGTATGTTAATTTCGTTTCAATGATCTTACCTAACAAGATACACTCAGCTCTTCAAGACGCTGACTGGATTAAAGCCATGCAAGACGAGCTAAATGAGTTCGAAAGGCACAAGGTTTGGACTCTTGTTCCCAGACCATCAAGAAAGACCATCACCGGAACACGTTGGGTCTATCGCAACAAGGTTGATAAAGATGGCATCATTACTCGCAACAAAGCAAGGCTTGTTGCTCAAGGGTTCACTCAAATTGAATACATCGACTACGGGGAGACCTTTGCTCCAGTTGCTCGCATTGAAGCCATCAGACTGTTTCTCGCATACGCATCCTACATGAATTTCATTGTTTATCAGATGGATGTGAAGACAACATTTCTTCATGGTGTATTAGAGGAAGAAGTATTCCTCAGTCAGCCCCCAGGCTTTGTTGACAAAGATCACCCGGATTATGTGTACCGACTAGACAAAGCTGTTTATGGACTGAAGCAAGCTCCCAGGGCTTGGTATGAAACGCTGACATCGTATCTTCTTGAAAATGGATACAGACGAGGAGCAATCGACAACACTCTCTTCATCAAAAACAAAGGCTCAGACATGATACTTGTTCAAATCTATGTCGATGACATCATCTTCGGCTCTCCAAGTGAGAAACTAAGCAAGGAATTTGCTGAGATCATGTCTCAAAGGTTCGAAATGAGCATGATGGGGAAGATGACTTTTTTCTTAGGTCTTGAAGTTCAACAACAAAGATCAGGTATTTCTATTTGCCAAAGTAAATATATTTCTGACCTGCTTGTTAAGTACTCTCTCAGTGACTACAAACCAGCCTCCACTCCCGTGTCCAAAACTGATAAGATGCACGCTGATCCAACTGGCACTGATGTCAATCACTCTCTTTATCGAGGAATGATTGGATCTCTTCTATATCTCACTGCAAGTCGTCCTGATATCATGTTTGGAACCATTCTCTGTGCTCGATTCCAAGCTAATCCCAAGGAGTCTCATCTCATGGCCGTCAAACGTATTTTTCGATACTTGAAGGGGACTCAGAACTTAGCACTGTGGTATCCTCACGACTCAACATTTGAACTTTTTGGATACACTGATTCAGACTATGCAAGATGCAACTTAGACAAAAAGAGTACATCAGGTGGATGTCATTTCCTTGGAAATCATCTCATCAGCTGGTCTAGCAAAAAGCAAACATCAGTAGCTATCTCGACTACAGAAGCTGAGTATGTTGTAGCTGGAAGATGTTGTGCTCAACTATTATGGATTCAAAATCAGCTTCTAGACTATGGGCTCAAGTTCACAAAGACTCCCATATACTGTGATAACACCAGTGCCATTCAGATCACACAAAACCCTGTTCAGCACTCAAAGACAAAGCATATCGAAATCAGACATCATTTCATCAGAGATAATGTTGAGAAAGGCAAGGTTGTTCTTGAACATGTCAAGACTTCAGATCAACTAGCTGACATCTTCACCAAGGCACTGGATTCTCAAACAACTGCTCACATTATTGGAGAACTTGGAATGATTTCTTTGTAATTTATTTTGCTAATGTTTGCTATTGTCTTATAAGCTGATGTACTTTTTGCTGATGATGACATGCTGATGATATTTTTACACTGAGTCCTTGGTTTGATCTCTTATCTCTCTCTCTCTCTCTCTCTCTCTCTCTCTCTCTCTCTCTTCTTCAAATCTTCTAAACTAAAGTTGAATGATTCACTGTATTGAACCATACACTGATAACAACTTGCAACTCTTTGTCGATGGTTAGATCAAAGCACCAAGATCTATCACACGCAACTATCTCTTCTTACCAATCTTTCACTGATTCTGTGACTCAGTGTGACAAAACACGCGCTGATGAGAGTCTAACAGGCTTTGCCGATGGTTAGACCAAAACACCACGGTCTATCACACGCAACAATCCTCTCTTTACCTTCTTCTCACTCAGTGTCTAATGATTCAGTAAGACGAACCACTCACTAATAAAGACACAACACTCTGTGCCGATGGTTAGATAATCTAACTAGTATCTATCACACGCACCAACCTCCTTGCTAGCCTTAATCAAGCAAGTTGTACCTTGAATTGACGGAGAACCATCCTCAGCATGTAACTTTTGTGACACTGATCTCAGCGCTTCCGCAGACACTGATTGTCGTTTCATCTTCAGTCCAACGGCTCCTTTTGCCCAACGGCTATCTTTCTGATTTGACAGGTTGTTACGATACGCATTTATTTTTGAAGAAGATAATCATTACTTTTTTAAACCCGTTTCGTTCCATATTTAAACCTCTTTCCTCCTCTTTTTCAAACCTTCCTTCCACAATTCAAATTTCCTTCGTTTCTTTTCAAAACCCTAGAATCCTAAAATTCTTCAATGGCAGCATCATTATTCTCCTTCTCCTCCACTTCACGAAGAGTAATCCCTGCTCCAAACTCTCCTCCTCTTCCAATACACATCAAAGCCACCAACGTTGTCTTCAATCCTGACATTCCAGATGTTCATCGAGGTCTTGGACTTGATGACTTTGTTAATTTTCTAGCCTCCTGCCATCTCCGATACGTAATCAGTGACGTTCCATCAGAGTTCTTTCCTGAACAAGTCTGTGAGTTCTACTACACTGCAACAATCAATGAAGAAAACAATGTCATCTCCGGGACTATTGGCCGTGGAAGACACTCAGTCTTTATTACCGCTGACCTCCTCAGTGTTTCGCTCAGGTTACCAATCTTTGAACCCTTCTCTAAACTTCCTACTATTGAACGCTGTCGACGTCTATTTGATCAACTAAGATATGATCACTCAAAGGCTGGTACTCGATCAGCTCTCATTCTGCGTCAATGTATGACTCAAGGATGGAAATTCTTCACCGGTGCTCTATGCAAATGTGTGGGTCATAAGTCTCGAAGTGGTGATCAACTGAGCACTTATGAGCAACAAGTTGCCTGTTCACTTCTTCTCAACAAAAGACTTGACTATGGGGCTTTCTTCTTTGATCAACTTCTTCAACTTCTTCGTGCCAATGTAAGCGCTGATCATGTCCCCTTTCCACGATGGATTGCTCTTGTGTTAGATAAAATTTTCGCTGCAGATATTACTCACACTCTAGAAACCCCATCCAATGCCCACGTATGTCAGCTCGTATGTATCAGGATGATCCGTTGGATTTTGACATCGGCATCTCTGATCGGATGAGAGAATGGATTGCAAATCCATATACTGTTCCTTCACTCACCGCTGATACTGATGAAGGAGCTGATGATGTAAACTACACTAATGCTGACATTCACAATGATCCTAGTCCATGAGATGGTCAAATTTCTCCTCAGCTTTCTCATCATACCATCTCTGTCACTGAAAAGATTCAATCAACTCATGGGGAGCCATCTGCTCAGGGGGAGCAACCATCTCAGGGGGAGCAACCTTCTCAGGGGGAGCAACCTTCTCAAGGGACACAACATCAATCCCACAAGCTTCCAGGTACTCAGTTCATCCAAATCCCATCCTCAGCTTTTAATGAGCTTCTTACACTGACTCGAGACATGAGTCAGCGTGTCCTTCGAATTGAAGCTGATGTTCATCAACTGAAAGGAGTTATTCTGACTACTCCTAACCCTGGCCCACAAAATGATGATGCTCAAAAAGGGGGAGACACCGATAATAATCCAAAGGAGGGAGATACTGAGTCACCACAGCCCACTGATCATAATCCAAAGGAGGGAGACACTACTGAGCCACCACAGCCTGTGCACGAGTCTGATACTGTGGAGCCTGTTAATACTGAAAAGTTTGTTGAAAAGTTTGTTCAAGATAGTGGTGAGCCTGATGATGAAGAAAAACAGGATGATGAGTGTCAGATGTTGGACATGAATTTCATTGATCCTATTATTTCAGTCCAAGGAGAAGATTCAGATATAGCCAGTGAGGACTCTCAACCTCTTTCTCACAAGCACAAGTCTTCACACACTGATACCTCTTTGCCTTGCAAGAAACCTAAGTCCATAGTCAGCATATCCAACCTGGAAACTGAATGAAACATGTCTCCTGATCAAGTTAAGCAAATTCTTGATGAAGCCAATCAAGCTCAGCTTCTAAAGAATATTGCTCAAGCTGATGAATCTCTCATTCAGCATCAACTTCAGGTAAAAGGATCCTTTGAAGCTCAGATGCAGAAATTTTTGGAATATCAGTCCAAATCCAAATCTTCTCAGCCTTCTCCCAGCTGCAGTAAGTCTAAGACTGATAGTGTTCTCGACAGGATTGATCGAAAAAGATTTCAAGATGTTCTTAAACGACGAGTGTGTAGTGATAAAATCATCAAAGTTAAAGCTTCTAAACCGCGTAATGAGAAAGTTCTTACATTGCTGATCACTCGTCAAGGTCGTCAACATCCATACACTGAAGTTGTTAAAAGGGATGAGCTGATCAAATATGGATATTCTGAATGGATGGAATTACTCAAATTAGCATCCAAGCAAACTTCAGCTCTCTCCTCTGAACTGACATGTGCTCTTCATTTACTGATCAAGAAAGTTCAGCATTTGGACCTTGTTCCTAAAGAACGTCCACAGCATCAAGGCCAAAGTTCATCTGTTCCTAGAAACCGAAGAACCAAATTTCAAGTTGATAGTGAAGATGCGTTGGTTCTAAACTTTGGTGCTGGAGGAATAAACAACTCTCTTCCCATCAGTGTTGAGCCGGTTCAACATAAATTTATCTCAGTTCCTGAACACGGGATGTTCTATCTCGACAAAAACAGAAAAATGTGTTTTCAGCGAACTGCTGAGATTCCAAGGGATCCAACAACTCATCTCGTTGGCTTAAGGCAAATGTGCATGAGTCATCAAAATCTATCCGGAGAGTTTCACATCCTTATTGCTATGGAGCTGCTGAATAGAAGACAGGAGCTGTTGGACAGTCCTTACTGGCATGTGAAAATTGAAGCTGAAGCTGAGTATGAGGAATTCTTGTCCAGAGGTGTTCTAATCTAGTCGGTTTTGAACATCATCATATTGGGGGAGATTGTAAGGTCAAACCTTGAAATATGATGATGTTAGTCTATCAGCATCAGCATCACAATAGCTCAGTGTATATAGCTTCATTCAGCACGCTGTAACAGATCTTGTATTTATCTTGTTTCCTTAGATAACATAGTTTAGTTAGCTGTATATCCTTGATTTGTAGGGATTGTCTAGAATAGTAGTATATATTCTTTTGTATCGGTTTGTGGAGGGCACGCTTTCACAAATCCTAATAGCCGCTTTGTGCACACGATAATCTCTTTGTGAGATTATCAATCTTAGTGAAAGTTTTTCTTTGTGAAACCTTATTGTTCTTATTCACGGCCATTGTTTGATAAATCAATTGATCTAAGGTCTTTTCAATAACATTTCAACACGACGAGTTGGGGTTGCCAACTCGTCGAGTTGCTCTACAAAATTGAACAATTTAGGAGATAAAATACATACCAGGAACCAGGCGTTACAATTCTCCCCCACTTGTTTCGGACTTCGTCCTCGAAGTCCGCCTCCTCGAACAATCCTGGATAATGCTCTCTCATTTCCTCCTCGGGCTCCCAAGTCCACTCCGACCCTTTACGGTGCTGCCACTGCACCTTCACAAGCTCCACCACCTTGTTCCTCAAGGTTTTTGTCTTCCAATCTAATATTGCCACCGGCTTCTCGAGATAGTTCAGGCGGTCATCCACCTGGATATCCTCCAAGGGTATAACTGTAGAATCATCCACTAAACATTTCCGCAGCTGAGAGACATGGAAACTGTTATGAATCTGGCTGAGCTCGACTGGAAGATCCAAATGATACGCGAATCAGCCCACCCAAGCCAAAACCCTGAACGGATCGATTTACCTGGGGCCCAGCTTGCCCCGCTTCCTGAACCGGATGACACCTTTCCAAGGTGACACCTTTAGGAGAACCATATCTCCCACCTGGAACTCCAATTCTGACCGACGCTTATCGGCATAGCTCTTCTGCCGACTCTGAGCTATCTGAAGTATGCTTCAGACTTGCTGAATCATCTCATTAGTCTTAAGTACCACCTCGGTAGTCCCCATGACCCGCTGAATGACCTCGCCCCATAAAATCGGGGTCCTACATTTCCTCCCATAGAGCATCTCAAAAGGATTTTGATCAATGCTAGCGTGATAACTGTTGTTATATGAAAATTACGCTAATGGAAGATACGTATCCCAACTCCCACCAAAATCTAATACATACCCCCGTAGCATATCCTCAAGAGTATGAATCGTCCGCTCACTCTGCCCATCGATCCGCGAGTGGAAAGTTGTACCGGAGTGGAGACGAGTACCCATCTCGTCATGGAACCGCATCCAAAATCTGGAAGTAAAGAGAACATCTCGGTCCAAAATCATTGATACCAGAACTTCATGACGTGCCACCACCTCCCGGACGTAAATCTCGGCTAGCTTCTCTGCAGAAATACTCTCCTGGATCAGAATAAGATGTGCGCTCTTGGTCAATCGATCCAGGATGATCCAAATAGAATCCACTTTGTGTGCTGTCCTAGGAAGCTTCGTGATAAAATCCATCGTGATGTCTTCCCATTTCCATACGGGAATCTCCAATGACTGCATCTTACCGTGAGGTCACTGATGCTCGGCCTTGACCTTCCTACAAGTCAAGCACCGCTCCACAAATCATGCTATATCCCGCTTCATGTATGGCCACCAATAATCCGGGCAAAGATCCCTATCCATTTTCGTTTCCCCAGGATGAATGGAGAATCTCGACTTATGAGCCTCCTCCATCAGAACTTGGCGCACACCGCCCCAATAAGGAACCCAGACCCTCAGATGGAGGGTCAACAATCCATGGCTATCATAACTGAAGGAGGCCACCTGACCCACAATCTGATCACACTTTTGGTGCTCCTCCTTCATAGCCTCGACCTGAGCTTCTCGAATCCGTTCTAGTAACAGAGTAATCACTGTCATCCTCAAACATATATCCCTGATCGGGATCGCGACCGCCTTGTGGCTGAGAGCATCAGCCACCACATTGGCTTTCCCCAGGTGGTACAGGATCTCACAATCATAATCCTTCACCCCATCCAACCAACGACGTTGTCTCATATTTAGATTCGGCTGATCCATCGAATACCTCAGGGTCTTATGGTCCGTGTAAATAGTACAACGAACCCCATATTGGTAATGCCGCCAAATCTTGAGGGAAAAAACCACTGCCCCCAGCTCCAAATCATGTGTCGGGTAATTCTCCTCATGAAGCTTCAGCTGTCTCGAAGTGTATGTAATCACACGCCCCCGCTGCATCAGAACTACACCCAAAGTCGTGATCGAAGCATCACAATAGACCATACAATCATTGACACCCTTAGGCAGGGTCAGAATCGGTGCCTCGCACAATCACTGTCTAAGAGTCTCAAAAGCTGCCTGCTGCTCAGGCCCCTAACAAAATGTCACTGACTTCTTATTCAGTCCGGTCAATAGAACATCAATATTAGAGAAATCATGGATGAATCTCCGATAATAACCTGCCAAACCAAGAAAACTACGAATCTCATATGGGGACGTCTGAACCTCTCACTGCATCACGACCTCGACCTTGGCCGGATCGGCCAAAATACCCTTTTGGTTGACACGGTGTCCCAGAAACTCCACCTCGCGCAATCAAAACTCACACTTGGAGAACTTTGAGAAAAGTCTCTCCCTCCTCAATGTCTCCAGCACCTCTCTCAGGTGCTCCTCGTGCTGCTCCTTTGTCTTGGAATAAACCAAGATATCATCGGTAAAGACTATCACAGACTGATCCAACATCGGTATGCATACGCGGTTCATGAGATCTATGAACGCGACACGAGCATTGGTGAGCCCAAATGGCATCACCATGAACTCATAATGGCCATAGCGAGTCCGAAAAGTTGTCTTCTGCACATCCTCGTCCCTGAATTGCATCTGATGATAACCCGATCGCAGATCAATCTTGGAGAATCAAGACGCACCCTGAAGCTGGTCGAAAAGATCATCAATCCTCGAGAGTGGATAACAGTTCCTCATCATTACCTTATTCAACTACCGGTAGTCAATACACATCCAAAGGGATCCGTCCTTCTTTGTCACAAACAAAATTAAGGCTCCCCAAGGCGAACTGCTCGTTCTAATGAATCCCTTGTCTAACAGCTCCTGCAGCTATGTAGACAACTCCAACATCTCGGGAGGAGCCAACCGATATGGTGCTTTGGCTATTGGAGCCGCACCTAGAACCAAATTGATCTTGAACTCCACCTGCCTCTCCTGTGGTACCCCATGAAAATCCTTCGGGAATACATCTGGGTACTCCCGCACAATCGGCACATCATCCACGATCGCATTAACCTTATCTCGGGTATCCATGACGTAGGTGACAAAAGCTGTACAACCCTGATAAAGGTAGCATTTGGCCCTTGCTGTAGAACACAAGAGCGGCCCACACTACGGTCTCTCACCCTGAATCACCAACTCTCCCCCACTTGGGGTCCTGAACCAAACCAACTGCTGCTCATAGTCAATCGCTGCCCCCATTTGGGCTCAACCAATCCATGCCCACGTTAACCTTGTTCCCACGTAAAGGAATGGGAACAAAATCCACTGGAAATTGGTCGTTGAACAACTGAAGGGTACAATCCTGATGAACCCTCGCGACCCTAACTGTCCTATCATTAGCAATCTCCACATCTAGGGGACGATCCAACTCCATTAAAGCTCTTGATAAGAGCAAGAGATACAAAAGATCGGGTAGCCCCCGAATCAAATAATACCAAGGCATAGATACCGTTCATGGGGAAAGATCCTAAAATAAAACACATAAACATAAGCAACAATATAATATAAATAAAGAGATAAGGAGAAGATACATACCCGTCACAACATCGGGAGCTACACGCACCTCCTTTTCCGTCAGCTGGAATGCCCTCCTCTTCACCGCCGGCACATCTCCCCGACCCTGATGGTCATCAGTAATCCACAATGTCGCAGGAGCGGGTGCTGACACTGGTCATGTCGCAACCAAACTCGGACAATGGGCCTCCTTGTGACCCCTCTGATGGCAGTAAAAGCAAATCAGATCAGATACCAGAGTGATGGGGGTGGTAGCAGTACAATATCTACTGATATGACCAGTTCGGCCGCACTTAAAGCAGCCAGAACCCACCCCTCTGCACGTCCCCCCGTGTGACTTGTCGCACTTGCCATAACGGATATGACCCTGCTGGCCTCGACGTCTAGAATCAGATACCTTGGGCCTCTTGCCCGACCCTTTAACACTCACAACAAAATCTGGCTTCTTCTTCCTCTCCATCTCCAAATCAATCTCCCTCTCTCTAGCCCTCTATATCATGTCTTCCAGTATCTTGCAGCAGGATTAACTTACAAACTGCCGAATATTGCTCCTCAACATCTCGTGGTACCGGGCCTTCTTCATCTCCTCGTCTGCCACATACTGCAGAACTAGAAGCGCCCTCTCCCTGAGCATAACAATGATCTCAAGCACCATCGTGTTGGGTTTTGATCATTATAACACTCCTATGGTGTACATGCAACCCTAAATACCTTGGATCTATGTTTTCTGTATTATACATGCAAACATCAATTTTCCTAGGTATTGTTCTAACTAGCATAATATAAAGTACATGTAATATAAAATCTAGTAGAATTACATACCTCTTTGTTGGTGCTTGATTCCATGGAGCTCAAGAGCCTAGTGCCCCAAATGTGACACCTTAAATGGTTCACACAACACCATGAACATTTGGAATAACCATGAGAGAAGATATGAGTTCATAGAAATTGGCTTGCCCTCTCATTATTATGCACTAGTGCCAATTTCACCAACCAATGGGGTCTTTATATAGTATGCACATTAGGGTTACACCATGACTTTACCCATTCCTTATGCTCTATGGGTTTTAACCTCCATGGAGTATCCATGGGCCACCACATGGGTTAAACCCAACATAAGGAATCATGGATCATAAGCCCACATATATAAGAATCAATGATTTACACAATCAATCCCCATATATTTATTTAGTCTCTTTTTGATCACTAAATTAATTCCAAATTAATTCTTGATCAATACTAATTAAATAATATGATTTCATATTAATATATTAGAACTTATAATATATTAATATGTCAAAAATATCTTATTCTCATTAAAAGGTCTACCCAAATGTTTCGATGCCATGCAACCCAAATGGACCATGCCGGGTCGGGTCAAGTATATACCAATTATAGTTATGGACTTAGACACTAATACAACAGTCTCCTACTTGGACAAGTCTAATTACTATTATGGCAAGTACACCTTCACAACCCGACCAACAATCATAGCTCTTAAAAGTTGTTGCCGAACTCTGAACAAATCAATGACGCGTCCATTAGATAAGTGATCATATATTCCTCCATTCTAGATATCATATGGACTGATACATGGATTATAATCATTCTCTCTGTCCATTTGTTGTTTCTCGATTTCCAATTTATGACAACTGACTAATTGAACAAATCAAATCAGTCTAGGCCCGACCGAGCACTTACATTTTGTCATCACTAAATCATCGGGGGGCCCACAGATATCGCTTTTATCCCTTTGAGGGTAAAAGGAATGGATAAACTTCGACTCATATGCTTGTACCGACTACTCGTTGAACCATACACAAAGGCACGTTTTATAACATCGAGTTACCAATGCGTTTTCGTGCAATCAATGTATAACCAACTCATAGTCAACAACTCATATCTCTAGGTTTGAAGAATATAAGATATTATCGTCTCATGATTCACTCATGATAAAATCCATGAAGTGATTCAAATGAGCGTGGGTTGAATCCAATACTCAGAACTTATGAGCACTCATGAATGTTGTTGCAACCACTGCTATGTCTAATGCACATTAGACAAATCATACAAGCCAAATTCATGACAGTCTTGATTCATATCTACTTCCAACATATGACCGACTGTGGATGGTTTGAATAACTTAGTCATTCGGGAAGAATGACCTAGTTATTCTGGAAGTCAAAACATGCAAAGTGAAAAACAAAAATAATACTAATCTTGTATGGCCTCAACACTTCGAGTGTAAATAAAAACCCTTCTGTCTAAGCACCATATTGATTACTCATTATTCATTGTTTCGATTTATCAACTTAATACTTGAATTGAAACAATAGTCATGCCATGCACCAAGCATGCATACTATGTTTACTTATGGTCTTTTCTTTTTGTGAAATAGATCAATTGAACACGACTCCAACGATGCTCATTTCACAATCCCAATCCCTTTTGTAAATGTAAGAATACCAAACTCTTACCATTTACTATAATTTGTTAGACTCTAAACTTATATGCAATGATCCCCTTGTAATGACTATGCACAAAAGTCACAAAGACTTGGCAACATACATTACAGAGTATTCCAATGGAAAGCAATCCCATGGAAATGATCTCAAATTCAAAGTACATTCCATTGAACATCCATCTTTGCATTAAGTTCTTTAATCTTACACAGATTCAAAGAATAACTTCCACCTATAGAAACAATTCCACATTCCCATTTTGACCATCACTTTTGAACAAGAGTTGCCTCTTTTCAAAATATGTCAATATGGTCCTTACTCTATACTTCCAATTGTCCATGAGTAACCAATCTTTAGTAAACCTCAAATTGTATTGTTTAATCATTTTAGTCATATCCAGTTCTAATCCCTTTTCCCCTCTTAATGCCCTAAGCATTAGGAAAATTTATAAAGGATAACTATTATAGCTCATGTAATCGATCCTATACCCGAAGCATATGGGACATGATTCATGCTATAAATTTTTTATTTGCCATGTTCTCACAATTCGAACTATGAAGAGGGATGCCGTAATCATAAACGAATTTTGAGAACGCAACATATATAGAATTTCCTTACGTTGAACCATTCCAGCATAACATTCATATATATATTCTTGACTAAAGTTGATTAAAATCTCAATCTAAGCTTGTAGAATTGGAATGAAGTATAAAATCCTCTCCCTTAATTATAGCAAAACAACTTTTCAAAGCGAATTGGAACTTTTTGTTTTCTATAATTAACATTGCTAGCTTGCAACATAATCATCATGCTCCCACTTGGATAATGATTATCATCTTACTAGCATAACCCTTATGCTCCCACTAGCGTTGACATGTATCCAGAAATCAACTGGACCTCTACAAATCAACACTTTATTGTCTATCTTACCAAAGTTCAGATTTCTGTTACGAGATTGCTTTGATAATACTTTATCAAAATCATACACCTTTCCTTAAATAGCTCACATGTTGGTCTAGACCTTTTGCAATTCTCACTAGTTAGTGTGCCGGTTAACCACACACGCTCCACTAACTACATGAGAATGCAAACATCATAACTGCTATGTACTTAAAATCTTCTTAGTGAAAGTGTTTCCTCACCATCATTTTCATGAATCGAAGAGAAACCTTATGACACTTAGATTTTTATGGTGTATTTGTTCCTATCCATGTGAATTTGTCATAACCATAATCACAAGACACTGTAAGTGACAAATCCAAACATATATGGACTGAACTTGTTCAATCTTAATTTCTTGCCACCCAGCATCACAAGGGCCTACCATTGCTTCCTGGTTGTTATGCAAACAATTGAGAAATCATAGAACTCACAAGCGTAGTCAACCTTTCTGTAATAGACATATAAATAAGAATATGTCAACACGATAAGTTACAAACCTCAAGTCGTGGGCTAGTGATTAACAAAACTCTTGATTAGTTCTTGAAACTATTTCAGGATATTTTAAACTCCCACTGTCCTCTTGACATATAAGACTCTCTTGCCCAATATTCAAGAAATAGTGCGGATTCCTTTAGAAACATTTCACACAATTGGCCTTAATTGGTCTTTGTTTTATCCAAAACATCACAACTTACCAATTCCAAATGTACAAATGTAAGAAAACATTTTACTCTACATTTGACAAGTGTTTTAAACCTTTCTTGAGATTATATCACTCAAGGCTCAATCTTGGAGTATGACTCTAAGATTTTATTTTGGAATGAAGTATGATTTATCTTTTGATTTAACCATTTCCACAATTCACGATTCCTCTCCTTAGCCAACAAATGCACTAAGGTGTCCTTAGAGGATCAATTGTGATATGGTTCCATAATCACTAAGATAATCATAAAACAAGATACACAAGTACTCTCCAATCTCTTCATATTGGAGAAACTTTTATCTTTCTGCCTTATTTGATTCTTCTTATTCATTATGCCATATATTGAAACTTTTCCAATTTTTCAGCATTACACTTAAACTTGTAAGCATAATCATATTTACTAAACTTTTGTAAATCATAACGAATAATCTTATCAACCTTTGTGGTGGACCTGACTAGTGCACAAACTAATGTACCCGATCCTTTAGTCCTTCGCTTGACTCACATGCGAATGTGAACAAGGAATTAGTCTTAATTTACCAAAGATGAAAAATCTCATTCATCACACAATACAACTTGCATGATTCCAAGTTTTTATCCAACTGAAACTTGGGTGATGAGAATCTTTCCCTATTTGATAAATTATGACACTACCACAAACGAAAGAATAAAATTCATTTTCCCATATTGCTTATCAATGGAAACATATAAACAACAATTTTTCACAAATGCCTTTGTAAGGATACTTAAAATAAATAAAATCAAAACTTTTCTTTTATTTTAAAACTTGCGGAAAAACTTATCCTTACAACGCAAATTCATATGAAAACTTTGTTGTTATCTATTCCTAAGCAATATCTCATAACTCCTATGCAGTGGCTCAAAATTCTGGTCATCGAACCATGCGATGACAATCAACACACTTTTTCTTTAAGCTTCCTTTGATTCTTCAAAAACATCAAAATGTAATTACATTACATCATGTATTAAGAATCTCCAAAAGAGACTTAATATAGTTAGATAACGGACTTTACCTAAAGTAGAGTCAAACTTTTGACTTTACCTTCCTTATGAGGTTTCAGGTAAATTTGACAGCTTCGCAACCAATGCCCATTTCCTTTGGCAATAGGCACATATGGACTCTTTGGGAATGGTACATGGGACTATCTCAGACTTAGCCTTTCTCTTTACCATTTGGTCAACCGAGTTGACTATGGCCGATCCCTTTCCATTGGAAATAGAAAGTTTTCTGGATTTCTAGTGTCACCATTGTCAATGTCCATGAAGTTTTGGGAAGTCGATCTTCTAATCAAATTTGCTTTACCAGTGTTCCAAATCATTGCTGATTCAGCAACACCAAGCAAATAAATAAGATCATTAAAGGGTCATGTCGTGATCTGTCATGAGGGAGTGACTGAAGAATCAAGTCAACAACCAACTACCTCGAGACTTCGACACCCGACTCTCCCGGCTTGCCAATATGTGACTTAATTTCCAAGACCTAAGCACATATAGACTTTGTTTGACAATAGGGATTGAGTGACTTAGAACTTATCAAGTCTTGAAACTTGTGGGATAGGGAGATTTATTGGAGGAGGTGGAGGAAGTGAAGTATGATTTCCAGTCCCACTAATGCACAACAAAGGGATTGATCTTTCACCTTGATTGCCCTTTGGGATATCATCTTCATTAGGATAGCTTGTTCCTAAAGATTTGGGAAGACCATAGTTGTCTGAAGGAGACATCTATAAGGGTGAAATTCAAGTTAGTTGATTTAAACTCCTTAATATAACACCCAATATGAAATATTAAGGCTAGGATCCAACAACCTATTTATAACTGGAAAAGGGATGCCGTAATCCGAGTTATAAAATAGTTGAAGGTAGGTAAATGAAGATTTACCAATTTCCACCATGAAAAACGAAATATAATTAAGTTTTAATTGGATTTGAAACTCCTAGATCTTTTTGAGATACATTGAACTTTCAATGACATGTTTGAATCTTGATTGTGCCCTCTCAAGTTTGTGACTGAGATGCCGCGAATCACAAACAAGGTGTGAATAACCATGCAAATTGACTTGGTACCCTTAACTTTATCACCTAATCGATGTGCCGGTTAACCACACACGCTCCACCGATCTATGATAAAGTCAAGCTACCCTTTGCCACTCTTACTAGTCCTTATTAGTGTGCCGGTTAACCACACACGCTCCACTAACAACTTGGTAAGGTACAAAGTGTAATTTCATGGGTTAGCACCTATTTCAGATTTTCCTAACTAACTAAGATTGAGAATTTACAAGTGTTTAGTTAGTTAGTATTTATCATTATACTTTTAATGAAGGGATAATTATAGTCCTTTCCTACCCGTTCGGCTAACGACCCTCCACCAGTCAAGGAAGCGGTGGGTGAGAGTGGACACCCATTAAACTGTCATTTTATAGGCAGTAACCTTATACCCCTCTTATAGACCAGCTTCATGAATGAGGCCTACTAACGGTAAGATTGACTTTATCTTATACATATCTATATAATTAAAATTATAATATAAGTATAAGGGTGTATTTTAAACATTTAAAATACTTGGTGGTTTAATCTATTAATTAAACTATACTCTTAATTTAATTAAACTTAAACCATGTATTTATGGAATTATTAACTCTTTTAATTAAACACTTTAATTAATTTAATGAAGTCCATAAAGTTTAAATTTTAATTTTTTAAAATTCTAAGGGTTGGAATTAAAGTATACATGGGGAGTTAACTTTACAAATTCCAAAACTTGAGGGCAAATTTTGAAACCATTCAAAACTCTTGGATTTTCATAACTTATGAGTTTAATTATGGTTTAATTAAAAACCTTTCAAGTTCCATAACTTGAGGACAAGTTATGGAAGACATAAAATCATTTAATGATGACATTAAAAAAAGAGACTCTTCCATTTTCATAACCTATGAGACTTAATGACACTTTAAAAAGAAAAAATTCTTCATTTTCCATAACTTGAGGACAAATTATGGAGTTCATAAAAATCATTAAGATCAAATATTCCAATCAACACAATAATCAAATAGTTTTTTCTATGATCTAGATTAAACTCATAAGTAAAGATAATTCACATCAACAATTTTCAAGAAATTAGCTAATCATATAAACCAATACAAATCTTGAAACTTTGACATTTATCTTTTGAAGACTCTTGGAATTCATAACCTAAAGAGTTAATGAATGAGACATTTCACATCCGTAACTTATGGAAGTTTCAAAACTCTTAAGATCATAACTTTTAAAAAAGACTTTTTGAGTTCCAAAATTTTACGACAAAATTTGTAACTCCTTAAAAATTTAGATCAAACTTTTAAACAAATAAAATAATCATATGATTCTATCTTTTAATAAATTGACCTAATTCAACTCTTGTAGTAAAATGACTCAAATTTTACAAATAATTAGTTTTCCATAAAATCAAGTAATTATCTTAAAATTTGACAAACTTCATGTTTTTTTTCCTTTTGTTTTCAACTTTGAATATCAAACATTTGCATCAAATATAATAGAAAACAACCCATGACTCTAATACCACTGTTGGGTTTTGTAACACTCGTGTTTCTAGCCTAGGTATTTATATTGTGGTGATAGTCTAGGTTAACATTTGTAACTCATTTTGAAGAAATGAAAAGGAATTATGTGAATTATGTGTTTTATGCTTAATTATTAGGGCTTAATTAATTAAGAATAAAAATAAGCGTCAAAATTAAAGTGTGAGATAAGCCCGATATCTTTACATAAAGTTGTAGTGGTTGAAGAAAGGATTCAGGGGATATAAAGAATACCAAAATCCGAGTTATAACGAAGAAGTTATGACATGTCGAAGTTTTGCGACAAAACCGTCACGGTGCTGAATGTCGTAAAAAGTGAGTTTTTGATAAACTACTTTTTAGCCTTAGTGATCTAAACGAAAGTTGTAGTATTCGTTAAACCGAGAAGTTCGATAAAAAGAACGCCCAAATCTGACTTCGTATGAGGAAGTTATGATTTTTCGAAGTTTCAGCTTAGCAGTAGACAACTAAAAACTCGAATTTTAGATCGAGCGGTTTTTAGCCAAAACAACCTAAACGAGAATTGAAGGTCTCGTCATTAGTAGCACAACGGTAAAAAGTCTGATGAAAACGGACGTCGGATGAAGAAGTTATGAATTTTTAACGGATTTCCTGTCCCGGTCTGTTAAAAATAATAAAAAAAAATTAAAGTCAAAATTAGCCGACGAAGTCTAAACAGAAGTTGTAGAGTGTAATTTTAGCTACGCGTGCATATAAAGAACGTCAAAAACGGAGCTCGTATGCAAAAGTTATGAATTTTAGAAGATTTTGGCACAAAATTCGAGAAATTTCGCATAGATAAGCTTCACCCGGAAGTGCCACGTCACCCTCGCCTCGCATGTGCCACGTATCCGAAATCTGCTGAGTCACCGAAGCCACCTGGCGAGACGTGTCGCCTGCCCTCGCATCCGAAGTCCGGTCCACTAGAGGTCCGACGCGTGTTCCACTCCTCGTGTCCGAGCCTCGCAGAAGGAGCCACGTCCGAAGCCTCAGACTAGTCCGCGGTCCAATCAGGAGGCGACAGCGAGCCCCTCGCAGGTGCGAGCCATGTGCAGCCCACGTGCGAGCCCTCCCCTGCGAGCTTCGGATTTGCGACGCGTGGCCTCTTCTCAGCCCTTGGATGAGAAGCCTCACCCCTATATATAGAAGGGTGCGAGACCTCCCGGGTAACTTTGAAAATTTGCCATTTTTAACCCCTTTTCCCATATTTTCTTCATATTAACATCCCCCGAAGCCCCGACACTTATTCCAAAGCCCGGAATACTCCACGAAGTGCCCGAGAAGCCCGAAAAATTTATCTTTTCGGTTTCAAAGCCCGACCTTTGCAAAGCCTGGTTTCTTAATAAAACTCCCGGTTTTATTAGAAACGATCGTTTTAGGAAACGAATTGTTGCCCGATTATCATCAAATCATGTGAGTGTATAGTCACTTTCATTTTACACATAGATATGAAGTATTTACCTTATAATACGTGTTATGTGTAAATATATTAATTGTTTATTTGAGGTGACTGTTGAGTTGATGTTTTATACACGTTTAAAACTGTATAAGTATTTTTATCTACAAATATGTTGGGTAGAACATGGGTAGATAGTGATGTGTGATAAAATAAAGTTGATGAGAGGCCTCGATGTGTTTTGAGATCCAGTCATCTAGCGGAGTTTGGATGACGACCACGAACTTTCTAGACAGTCCAGTGGGAAACATTAGCAGGTCCGCAACCTGTAGGTGTTAATGAACTGAGAGTGTTCATTCGCTGTACTCCATCCCCCTCATGGTTGCCTTTAGGACATGTATGGTTGAGGAAACCCCTTAGCATTAGTGTCCATCCCGATGATATTCTTTAGGCTAGGTCCCTTGTGATAAGTGTTTAGGGATGTAAAGTGAGGATAACGTGAACGGGTAATCAGGGTTATTGTTGATTGATGAACTTAGTAAGTTTATTATTATTGTGGGTTGAAAACCCTATATGCTCACCAGGCTCCCAAGCCTGACCCACTCAACTTTTTATGTTACAGATAGTCGACCCCGAGCATAGTTGGAGGACGACGAGAGATTTTTGGATTATAGGCTAGTAGTTGTAAATAACTGTCGAAAGGCTTATAATGTCTTGTTTATGCTTTTGATCTGTATCGGAACATGACATCCCGAGGTTTTGATGAATATATGGAAAATATATACCTTCTTAATGAAGGGTTTTGATAAACTTTTATCATATGTTGTTTGGGGACCAATTCCGCAACAACTTTTGAAAAGATTGCTTTGGTTTTATTTTAAAAAGCATAAATTAAATCGGTCTTTTCTAGCCGAGAAATTAGGGGATGTCACAGTTGGTATCAGAGCATTAGTTTAAGAGAACTAAGAAATATCCTACGATTTCTAAACTTAAACTTAGAATGCTAAGTAATGATCGTGAGATGAGTGTCTACCATATTTTAGACACGAGTACTAGTTTATATTAGGGAAGATGCCTAAAATGCCCTTATGTGCTAAATGTTATGTGTTTGCCATGTGTGCCATTATTTGTTTGGATCTATGGTCTGTTGCCGACCGGATCTGGAAACCTTATGTGTGTAGGATTCTAAGCGTGTGATTACGAGATTAGAACTAACATGTAAACGTTTCGGAGTGATAAGGGAATTAAAATGTCTAACAAGGATAAAGACCTAAATTCGCCTTATTTGGTATATAGATTGTAATGGCAAGAACTCGTAGTGGAGCTGCAAATGCAAACGGAAACACGGATCAACAGCCTCAACCTCAAGTAGTTGAGCAAGTACCTGTTGTAGGAGCTGCACCTAAGCCAATGAAGATGTTTGAGGTACAAATAATGATCCAGATGATGTTAGATCACCAAATGGAGGAGACAAGGCGATTACTATGACAACATAGGGAAGAGACTACCATGCATGTTGAACAACCCGTATTGAATGAAGGGCAATCAGTAGGAGGGAACTACAGTGGGACTCTTGGTCAAGCCAACCCACTGATAGTTAGACAAAACAACCAGGATGGAGGAGTTGATGGATGCGGATGCAAATACAAAGATTTCATGGCATCTAAACCGTCGTGTCTATCTGGAAGTCCGACACCGGTGGAAGTCATGAATTGGATCTCCGAAATGGAGATGATGTTTGAAAGTTGCGAGTGCAGCAACAAACAAAAGACCGCACTTGCGATTCCTCTGTTAAAGTCTGGTGTGTTGAGCTGGTGGAAGTTACTAGCTGATTCGATGCCCAAGGGTGAAGCTAGTAAGATGTCTTGGGAAGATTTTGTGGTACAACTGAAATTGCAGTACTACTCTGAGCAGGATCTTCTGGAAATCAACAATGAGTTCCAGAATTTAAAGAAGGTGTGTGTATACACTCTCTCAAAGTTTTCCAAGAGTTTGTGGTGATTTGTGATTCCATTTGAGGCATTCACATTATTGGTGCTTGGCCCTCAAACTCCTTAATAATCAAACTCATCAAAAAGGTATGTAATCTCTTCTAACTCTTTTATGTTTAAAAGTACCCCATGCCATGTTAGATAGGTTATGAACCTTGGAAAATTATTATTTTGCATGTATTTAGACAAACATAGATCCAAGGTTTATTAGGGTTGCATGCACACTTAGGAAGTGTTAGATTGCTCAAAACCCAACAGTGGTATCAGAGCCTAGGCTTGCTTGTTTGATACTTGATGCAAAATAGTTGAAAAAGTCGAAAAACTTGTTGTCTGCCTGATGAACTCGCCGAGTCCATGGGGGGACTCGCCGAGTTCATGTGTATCTTCAACCTACTCGCCGAGTAGGTTCATGCACTCGACGAGTAGGAGCCACAAAGTGCAGATTTTCGACTTTAGCTGCTGGAAATGGACTAGAAACATTACCCTAAACTGTTTTGGTGTTTTAAATCTTGTTTTAGTTGGTGTAATGGTTGTTCTAATCCATTTACAATAGCATATATCAAAATTCCATGATTTTTATGTGTTCATATAATTCTTGAAATTTTGATGATCATGTTCATGTTCTTATGAATTTAGAAGATGATAGGAATTATTTGCTGAATTGTTTAGAATTAATTCTTGATCATTTATGTGTTTTAATGGAGTCCATAATTTTTCCTCAAGTTATGGATATCCAAAGGTCACTTTTCTTTAACACACACATTTAAACACATAAGTTACATGAAAATGAAGAGTCTTCATTTTTATGAACCTTTAATTCATAAGTTATGAAATGAAAAGTTTTGGATAGTTACAAAACTTGCCCTCAAGTTTTGGAATTTGTAAAGTTTCACACACTTTAATAAACTTTAATTCCAACCCTTAGAGTTTTAATAGTTAAAATTCAACCCTTATACTATTTATAACATTAATGGTTAATTATTATATATATGTATAAGAATAAGTCGTTCTACCGTTAGTAGGCCTCATTCACGAAGCCGGTCTATAAGGTGGGTATAAGGTTGTTGCCTATAAAATGGCAACTTAATGGGTGTCTACTCTCACCCACCGCTTGCTTGACTGGTGGAGGGTCGTTAGCCGAACGGGTAGGACAATGACTTTAAATCCTCATTAAAAGTATAATGATTATTATAAAGTAACTAAACCTTTTTAATTCCCAATCTTAGTTATTTTAGGAAAAATGTGAACATGGTGCTAGTCCATGGAATTCACACTTTGTACCTTACCAAGTCGTTGGTGGAGCGTGTGTGGTTAACCGGCACACTAACTTGGACTAGTAAGGATCACGAAGGGTGACTTAATGTTTGTCATAGATCAATGGAGCGTGTGTGGTTAACCGGCACATTGATTAGGTGATAATATTAAGGGTACCAAGTGAATTAGCATGGTTATTCACACCTTGTTTTGTGATCCTCGGCATCCCAGTCACAAAACTTGAAGGGCACAATCGAGATTGAAACATGCCATTGAAAAGTTCAATGAATCTCAAAAGAATCTAGGAATTTCAAATCCAATTAAAACCTAATAATTCATTTTGTTTTTCATGGTGGAAATTGGTGAATCGTCATTCACCTACCTTTCAAATATATTATTACTTAGATTACGGCATCCCTCTTCTAAGTATAATATATTGTGATTGGGTCCTAGCCTTAATATTACATTTAGGTGTCTTATTAAGGATCCTATATATCTAATCTAAACTTGCTTTCTTCTTTCAGATGTCTTCCAACACTAATGCTTCAGGCTCTAACCCAACTGGTTCTTTCTCTCTCATGAATCTTTGTGGGAGGGTCATCTTTGATGGTTCCAACTTCATGGATTGGATTAGGAACATCAGGATGGTTACTCGTTATGAGGACAAGGAATATGTCCTCGATAAGGAGTTAAAAGAGCTTGATGAGTCTACTGCTACTCATGAGGAGATCGCTGAATTTAGGACACATGAGAGAGATGCTACTAAGGTGGCATGTATCATGATGGCCACGATGACAGTCGAGCTCCAAAAGTCATATGAAGATTTCTACCCTTTTGAGATGCACCAAGACCTGATGGAAAGGTACCATCAGAGTGCTCGTCAGGAGCGGTATGAAATAATCTCCTCCATAATAACTACCCGCATGAAGGACGGTGATTCCATCACGGCTCACATGCAAAAGATGCAAAGGTATGTGGACCGTTTGCTGAAGCTGAATGTGAACATTCCTGAGGAGTTGACAATTGACATCATTTTGCACTCCTTACCTTCTTGTTATGACCATTTTCGTATGACATATCATATGAACAAGGAGGAAGTTACCCTTAGCAAGCTTCAAGGACTCTTGAAGACCGCTGAAACCGGTCTTAAGGGCAAGGCGGTTGTTACCTCTACTACTCCTACTCCAACATCTACCCCTGTTTTGGCTATCGGGCAAGGCAAAGGGAAAAAGAGGAAGCACCTTTCGAAGGGTACCAAGGGAAAGTCTCTTGAAGGCTCCTCATCGAAGGCCAAGAGCGGTTCTGTCACTCCTTCTACCATTCCCAAGGATGCTAAATGCTTTTATTGCCATGAAAAGGCACATTGGAAGCGAAACTGCCCTAAGTACTTGCAGGATCTAAAGGATGGGAAAGTGAAACCCACCCATGCATGTATTTACACTATATTGTCTAATTACTCAACATATTCTAACTCTTGGGTGCTTGATACAGGATGTGGTATTCACATATGTTCTGATTTGCAGGGCCTAAGAAGAAGTGAGGATGTGGAGCACGAGAAGATAAACTTGATCATGGGGAATAGGATGGCTTCACCTGTTTCCAAGATTGGAGTTTATACTTTGTTGCTTAATAATGGGTTAAAATTAGATTTGAATAAATGTGTGTACTCGTCTGAAATGGCGAGGAATATTATTTCTTTTCATGCTTTGTACAAACAAGGTTTTACCTTTTCGTTTGATAATGAATGTGGTGGTATTAATGCTTTCTTTAAAAATGTGTTTTATTTTAAAGCGTTACCTTGTGATGGTGTGTATGAAATTGTGTCGATTGTAGACAACTTAGGAAACAATGTGTTGTATATTGATTCTTCTACTAGCCTAGATAAAGCATCATTGTGGCATTGTCGTCTTGGACATGTAAACAAGAAACGCATAGGCCAACTCCAAAAGAGTGGAGTCTTGGAGTCATTCAACCTTAAATCGGATGATAGTTATGAATCTTGTCTACTTGGAAAGATGACAAAATCACCCTTCACTGGAACTTGTGAAAGGGGTGAGGGTTTGTTGGACCTAATACATACTGATGTATGTGGGCCATTCAAAACCGCCACAAGGGATGCTAATCGGTATTATGTGACTTTTATTGACGATTTTAGTAGATATGGGTATGTCTACTTAATCAAACATAAGTCAGAAACCTTTGAAAGGTTTAAGGAATTCAAACAGGAAGTAGAAAATCAATTGGGCAAGAACATTAAGATGCTTCGATCCGATCGAGGTGGTGAGTATCTTAGTACCGAGTTCCTTGACTATCTTAAGGAGTGTGGGATTGTCTCACAATTGACTCCTCCCAGGACACCACAGCTGAATGGTGTAGCTGAGAGGCGTAATCGAACCTTGTTGGACAAGGTTCGCTCTATGATGAGTCGAGTTTCGCTACCAATCTCTTTTTGGGGGTATGCCTTAGAGACTGCCGCCCATATCCTTAATCTAGTCCCTACAAAGAAGGTTACCAAAACACCTCATGAGATGTGGACTGGGAAGGTTCCCAATTTGGAGCACATCAAGATTTGGGGTTGCGAGGCTTTCGTGAGGCGTGAGACTCATGATAAGCTCGAACCCCGAAGTGAAAGGTGTATTTTCATTGGCTACCCACAGAAATCCTTCGGTTACCTCTTCTACAGGCCCAATGAGAATGTGGTCTTTGTAGCAAGAAGAGGGGTCTTCCGTGAGAGGGAATTTATAAGCCAAGGAGATAATGGGAGGCAAATTGATCTTGAAGAAATTCAAGAAGCAATTGGTGAAGGAACCTCAGACACTAGCAATCAACCTGAGGAGGAAACTCCTGTTGAGCAAGCTGACATGTCTGTACCTCTGAGGCGTTCCACACGGGTTAGGAACACACCTTCGTTTTATTATGGCTTTCATATTACTATTGAAGGTGATACGTTTATCAGCGATAGTACACTGGTAAATTTGGATGAACCTAGCAGTGTTAAGGAAGCCATGGCAGGCCCGGAGTCTGCTAAATTGAAGGAGGCTATGGACAGCGAGATACAGTCCATGTATGACAATCAAGTTTGGAACTTGGTTGACAATGTACCAGGCCGTAAAACAGTCGGGTGCAAATGGATCTTCAAGAAGAAGACTGACATGGAAGGAAAAGTGCATACTTATAAGGATAGACTGGTTGCGAAGGGTTTTACTCAGACTCAGGGTATTGATTATGATGAAACCTTCTCGCCGGTAGCAAAGATTAAGTCTATTAGGGTTATGCTAGCCATTGCAGCATTTCATGATTATGAAATATGGCAAATGGATGTCAAAACCGCTTTCCTTAATGGAAAGTTGGCTGAGGATGTGTACATGAATCAGCCAGAGGGTTTTGTTAGTGCAGAGTACCCTAATAGAGTATGCAAGCTTGAGAAATCCATCTATGGATTAAAACAAGCATCTCGTAGCTGGAATCTTTGTTTTGATGAGAAGGTCAAAGAGTTTGGCTTCTCGAGAAGTGAAGATGAGTCTTGCGTGTATGTCAGAGCTAGTGGGAGTATAGTTAGCTTCTTGGTACTGTATGTAGATGACATACTACTTATAGGAAATGACATCCCAACCTTACAGGAGGTTAAGTCCTGGCTTGGGAAGTGCTTTGCTATGAAGGACCTAGGGGAGGCTGCCTATATCCTAGGGATAAGGTTATTAAGAGAAAGGAGTAAAAGACTAATTGGACTTAGTCAGAGTACCTACTTGGATAAGGTGTTGAAAAGGTTCAACATGCAGAATTCCAAGAAAGGAGATTTACTGATCCAAAGCAATGCCAAACTGAGTAAGACTCAGAGTCCGAGTACAGAGGCAGAGATAGCTGAGATGAGCCAATTACCGTATGCTTCCGATGTTGGCTCGATCATGTATGCTATGACTTATACCTGCCCTGATGTGGCCTTTGCTTTGAGCATGGTCAGCAGGTATCAGGGGAACCCTGGCAAGGCTCATTGGACCGCGGTAAAGAACATTCTCAAGTACCTGTGGAGGACTAAGGATTGGATCCTTACCCTTGGTGGGAGTAATGACTTGAGAGTATTAGGGTATAGTGATGCTAGTTTTCAGACTGATAGGGATAACTTCCGCTCTCAGTCGGGCTGGGTCTTTACCTTAAATGGAGGGGCAATTTCTTGGAAGAGTTCCAAGCAGGAGACGGTGGCTGATTCGACTTGTGAATCAGAGTATATAGCAGCGAGTGAAGCAGCGAAGGAGGCAATATGGCTAAAGAACTTCATCGGAGACCATGGAGTTGTACCAGCTATTAAGGAACCTATGGAGATTTTCTGTGACAGCAATAGTGCGGTTGCCTTAGCCAAGGAACCAAGAGATCATGGCAGATCCCGACACATTGACAGAAAATATCACTTCATAAGACACAAGATTGAAGAAGGACTCCTCGTGGCAAAGAGAGTATCGTCAGATGAGAATCCTGCAGATCCCCTTACGAAGGGACTGACGAGGGTTAAGCATTTTCAGCATGCGAGGCGCATCAGGCAGAGGGAGGATATTAGTTTTACAGATTAGATAGTTTTCCTGAAACTTGTAAAATGTAGTCGACGTTTGATGATGAATAAAATTTGTGATTTATTTATGAGTAAAGTGTTACTGTCATTGTCAATTATTTACTATTGTTTCAGTTTTGCATGTTTTGATTTCCAGAATAATTAATTTATTCAGACCTCCACAATCGGTCATACGTCGGAAGTAGGTATGAATCAAGATTGTCATGAATTGGGTTTGTAGATGGCTAAAGGTGTTTAGACATGGCAATGGTTGCTGCAACGTTCATGAGTACTCATAAGTTATGAGTATTGGTATAAACCCACGCTCACTTATATCACTTCATGGAATTTATCTCGAGTGATCGTGAGACGATAATATCATATAAGTCTTCAAACCTAGAAATATGAGTTGTTACCTATGAGTTGGTTGTGCATTGATTGCACGTAAACACATCAGTAACTTGATGTTATAAAACGTGCCTTTGTGTACAATTCAACAAGTAGTAGAACAAGCATATGAGTCGAAGTTTATCTGTTCCTTCTAGAAATAGAAGCGATATCTGGGCCCCTCGATGATTTGTGTTGACCCATGTACCGGGCCCGGTCAGAACTAAACTGATGTGTTCAGTAAAGTTCTTTGTCAAACAAATCGGAAATCGAGAAACAACTGCCAGACAATAAGCAAGACATAGTTCCATGTGTTTGTCCGGCTGATATCATGAGAACAGAGGATTATATGATCACTTGTCTTAAAATGGCGCTTCATAGTTCAACAGAGTTTTCGAGAGCTACGATTGCTGGTTTGTTCCTGAAGTTATATAGGCAAATAGAGTTATCAGACTTATCCAAGTGGGAGTCTGTTGGATAAGGTGTCTAAGTCCATAACTTATTTGGTATATACTTGACCCGACCCGGCATGGTCCATTTGGGTTGCACTTCACCCAAACAATTTATGGATAATTTTATGAGAGTTTTACACATATGTTTATTAATATATTATAAGTTATAATATATTAATATGAAGTTATGTTATTTAATTAGTCTTAGTCTTAAATTAATTATGAATTAATTTGGAGATTAAAAGGAAGACTAATTAGATTATGGGCTATTGATTTTATATGGTGTGGGCTAACACTCATTTGTTAATGGGCTAGGCTTGGATGGAAGTCCATGGATGATCCATGGAGCTTTTAACCCATGGGTCCTTGGAAAAGGAAAGGTCATGGGTTATTAGGGTTTCACCCTAACCATGTACACTATATAAGCATGCTTATGGTGCATGAAATGGCAACTAGTGAACTAGTGTGTGTGCTTGTGTGTGGTCGAAATTAGTGTGTGTATACACTCTCTCAAAGTTTTCCAAGAGTTTGTGGTGATTTGTTATTCCATTTGAGGCATTCACATTATTGGTGCTTGGCCCTCAAACTCCTTAAGAATCAAACTCATCAAAAAGGTATGTAATCTCTTCTAACTCTTTTATGTTTAAAAGTACCCCATGCCATGTTAGATAGGTTATGAACCTTGGAAAATTATTATTTTGCATGTATTTAGACAAAAATAGATCCAAGGTTTATTAGGGTTGCATGCACACTTAGGAAGTGTTAGATTGCTCAAAACCCAACAACAAGTTTGTACATGTTAGCCATCGTATGAAAAACATCCTCGTTAAATTGGATGGAAATAAGTTCCACGAGGAATTATTGCCTATCGAGTTAAATGGATTCGACATAGTTTTAGGAATGGATTGGCTTAGCGCCAACGATGCAGAAATATTATGTAGAAAGAAGATAGTAAAAGTAAACCCGCCAGGGAAAGAGTCGTTTATGGTGTATGGAGACAAACGCAGAGTAAATTTTGGAATCATCTCCCTAATGAAAGCCAAAAAGTGTTTGGCCAAGGGACGTGCATCTTATCTAGCGTTCATGATCGATGCTAAGATGGAAAAGAAGGATGTGCATAATATTCTGGTGGTGTGTGATTATCCGGAAGTCTTTCCCGATGATCTTCCCGGATTGCCCCTTGATCGACAAGTAGAATTTCGTATCGACTTGTTACCAGGAACGAAGCCGATAGCAAAAGCACCATATCGATTAGCACCAACAGAGATGAAAGAACTTATGACACAACTTCAGGAGTTATTGGACAAAGGTTTCATTCGACCTAGTTCATCGCCCTGGGGAGCCCCTGTGTTATTTGTAAAGAAGAAATACGGGAGAATGAGAATGTGCATCGATTACAGAGAGCTGAACAAAGTGACAATAAAGAACAAGTAGCCGTTGCCGAGGATCGATGACCTATTCGACCAGTTACAGGGTTCGAGCTATTTCTCGAAGATCGATCTTAGGTCGGGATACCATCAACTAAAGGTGAGAGAGTAGGATATCGAAAAGATTGCGTTTAGAACAAGATATGGACACTATGAATTTCTGGTTATGTCGTTCGGACTAACCAATGCCCTAGCAGCTTTCATGGATTTGATGAATAGGGTTTGTAAACCATTCTTAGATAAATCCGTGATAGTATTCATAGACGATATCTTGATTTATTCGAAAAGCAAGCAGGAGCATGAAAAGCATCTGCGTGAAGTGCTAGAAATCCTGAAAAAGGAGAAGTTGTATGCAAAGTTCTCCAAATGTGAATTTTGGATTCAAGAAGTCCAATATTTAGTTCATGTGGTTAACCAAGAAGGAATAATGGTTGACCCAGCAAAGATTGAAGCTGTAATGAAGTGGGAACAACCAAAGAGCCCTACAGAGATTCGAAGCTTTTTAGGATTAGCTGGATATTACCGAAGGTTTATCCAAGGCTTTTCTTCGATTGCTACTCCATTAATAGCTTTGACCCACAAAGGAGCTACTTATGCTTAGAATGAGAAGCATAAGGAAGCCTTTGAGAAGTTGAAGAAGAGATTGTGTGAAGCACCGATTCTTTCGTTGCCTAAAGGAGTTGATGACTTCGCAGTTTATAGCGATGCATCTGGAGTTGGGTTAGGTTGTGTTTAGACCCAAAGGGATAAAGTGATAGCGTATGCATCGAGGCAATTGAAGGAACATGAAAAGAACTACCCCACTCACGATTTGGAGTTGGCAGCAGTAGTATTCACCCTAAAGATATGGAGGCATTATCTTTATGGCACAAAGTGTAAACTTTTCATTGATCATAAGAGTCTCCAATATCTCTTTAATAAGAAGGAATTGAACATGAGGCAACGACGCTGGCTAGAGTTACTCAAGGACTACGACTGTGAGATACTTTACCACCCTGGTAAAGCAAATGTTGTTGCTGATGCTCTCAGTTGGAAGGTAAACCTTGAAAAGAAAAGGCCAAGAGCATTGAGAATTGAAGTTGTCTCGACAATTGTGGAAAGTATAAAGAAACCTCAAGTAAACAAAACTGAGTATAACCTAATCAGGCCACCCTATCACTAACTGATCAGTACTAGCATGCAAATTTATAAGCTCATATAACATACATACAAAGGCATCTCTCCTAGATCCTTAGCCCTACTCTAGCATGCGCTTCAAAATTCACAATTCATATCATATATAAACATGCATGGGTATATTAGGATAACTTACTTAGGATTGGTTGGTTGCATACACCACACCCTTTTCCCTTTTAAAATCCTTTTTTATAAAAATTATTTTCTTTTTTAAATTTCCACCAATCCTTAGTTTGAGTTTTGACACACCCGAGGATTTGCCTGAATCCCTCAAACCAAGGCTCTAATACCAACTTGTAACATCCAAAAATATGGTCCCAAAAATTTTCGTTTTAATTTATGATAAAATTGTAATTTTCCATATTATCCAAACATTCGAAATAAACCAATGCAACAATTTTCATAAATCAGAGTATAACATCATAACAAAATCCTAATGGTGTGTGCAATGCAGTCATCCCGAGCTCTTCCTCTGGAACCAGAAGTACCTGAAACATAAACTGAAAAACTGTAAGCACGAAGCTTAGTTAGTTCCTCTAAAATACCACATACCAATCATATAATAAACAAATAGTGGGCCCCGCCCGTCATCGACCCCCACCCGGCTTCAGACCCCGTCCGCCATCGGGCCCCACCTAGCATTGAGCTGAGCTCGGTAAAAAGGGCCCCGCCTAGCATACAATAACATATATCAAATAAACACAAACACATGCAATAATCACAAAGATACATAACATACAAATATCCATCGGGTCCCGCCCAGCATCGTGCCTTGACCAGGAAAAACATATAAACACAACACATGCAAGAGTCATATAGAAAACTAGCATACTTACAACATAATTTAAACATGGGCCGGCCTTGGTGCCTTCGACCCACTAAAACCGGTAAGGAAACTCAACTCGAATGCTGAAAGATAACTGGATAAATCCCTGGCCTCGGAAACAGCTCTACTAAACTCCTAAACAGAAACAATCCTAAAAGGTCAATATTTTAAAACTCCTAAAAGGTCAAACATAGACAAAGTAAAGGTCAAAGTCAACGCTCCGATTTGACTCAACTCGTTGAGTTATCCTTCAACTCGCCGAGTTTCCATGAATCACAGAATCGCGATATTTCAAAACAACTCGTCGAGCTTCCCTTTAACTATTCAAGTTTTTTCAACAGAATCGGGACAATCCCAAACCAACTCGTCGAGTTCCCTTATGGACTCGTCGAGTTCATCAGCCTGCCAACCCACTTAATGCATTAAGCCACTATTCTTCAAACCGAAGCCCTATATTCCAGATCTAGATTGATATGGCGTCTATAAGGGTAAAGTTTCCAACTTTGCCCATGAAGAACCACCCCAAAGGCATTAAGCTCAAACCCTAATCCTAAAAGGCTTATGTATTAATCCAAAAACAACCATATCTTCAAGATAGAGCTCATGAACATAGATCTGGACCTTAAATGTAACACTCCATCTTTCAAGTAACTTCAAATTCATCCATTGGACTTTGAATTATGTCATTTTGTCCCTTGGTTTGGAAAGAAGTGGCAAAGGAGGCCCTAGTGGCAAAATGGTATTTTGGGGACTTGATTAGTACGTTGGGCGTACATGTGAGTGCGCCGGGAGTACACATATGTACGTCGGGCGTACGAGTTCCAAGGTGAAATCCTAACTTTTAGTATTTGTGGATTATTTAAGCATCTTATGGACTATTTCCTCTCATCTTTTCCAGCCTCCAAGATTATTTAGCCGTTTTGAGTAAATCCTAATCCCCACAGCGAGCATCTTGAGCTTATGATGTAGTTTTGTGTGCCAAAAGAAGAAGCTAGTGCATCAATGGAGTCAAGGAAGGAATCAAGCTTGTAGATCTGGGGTTATCACCATCTTGGGGAGCTTTAGAAGGTATAAAGCTTCTACCTTTATGCTTGGATTGTGTAGATCTTGTTTTGGTTACTTTTTGGCATTCTACTTGTCCTAAAAGTCCCAATATTATGCATGCTTTGCTTTGGTCGAGTTAAGTTGTCCTCTTAGACCCTAGGATGGGTCCTAAGGCATAAAAATGAGGTCCCTTGGGCTAGTTTGGTCCCTAGTTCTTTGTAGGTGGTCTTAATGGATTAAAACAATGTATTAAGCCCTTTTCAGTATTAAGACCAAAGTCTTAAAGTTTGAGACTTTATGGTTCCAAAGCACATGTGAGTAGTGGATCTAAAATTTAGGCTTAAGTGCTTAAGCCATTAAGCACTTATCATGATTTTGGCCTCTGCGAGGGTACACCCTACGTAAGGTTGCATATGTCATGCGTTCAGAGTCAACCAGCCTATAAGTGGTCAATGCGAAGTGAGGTACACCCCGCGTACGTCCCTTGTTGGGCTTCAGACTTTGGGCTTCGGGTATTGGGCCATATGTTGGGCTTTGATACTTGGGACCTAATGGTTTATGTGGATGCGTGTGTCTTGGGCTAAGTAGAGGATCAAACCTTTGGATAAGGCTCAATAGTGAGTTGGGACCAATTTGGATAGTTGGGCCAAGTGTAGGGTTGAAGTGGTCTAGGCCTTCGGATCAATATTTGGGTTTGGCTTGCATTGGGTTGTGATGGACCTTTTGGGATTTTATGGTTTGGGCTTTTATTTTGTTGGATCTTCTTGAGTGAAGGCCATTAGGCCCAATTTGGAAATTTGGGCCATAATTGGAATTAAGGAGTTTATCTTGATATTGGACCTTCTGTCATCTAGTTTGGACCTTGGCTTTGGGCCAAGCTTGAGGAAGGGTAAAAAGGTCTTTTACCCTGATTTGGACTCATCGTATGATTCAATGACTAGATATTGATGGATAGTCATTTTGGAATCTGTTAGCGCGTGTGTGATAGCGTATATGCAGTCAGAGATTATTCATGGAGCCAACTTTCTTGGGACGTTGTCTTGATGTTGGCGGTTCGGGATCTGGCAGTCAACAGTCAAGGATCGTCGGTGTGTTCGATAGTGCGAGGTGAGTTTTCCTCACTTTATTAACAGGGTCGAAGGCACCAATGTCGACTGATGTGTGTAAACTCACTTAGTTTTAAACCTACTTTTAATTATCAAATAACACACAAAAGGCAGTGAACCTATCAATTGTGGTATAGCTAAATAAGCAGGGTATCGAACACAGGGAACGACAAATTAAACTAAAAACTAATTTAATCTAAGTTAATTAAGAAGTAGGGGTTTTTCTCTAGTTTTACAAGACTAGAAACCTACTAACTATTACTAATTTAAGACTAGAAAATAACGACTTAACTAGATTCAATAATTGGAAAGGAACTTCTGTTTAGTTCAACTTGGTTAACTCTATGGTTGATTTCAAGGTAATGGTGCAATGGATTAATTCTTTCGTTGGTTACCGATTCAAGTGATTAGATTCGTGTTCACTACCCTAATCCTTAGTAAATAAACTAACTTAAACAGTGGCCAATTGTCTAATTTAATTATATTCACTAGATTAATTATTCGGGTTAAGTTAGACTTGCAATAGTTAACTAATTTATTCTTTTAATTAACTTCTTGTTTGATGGTCATCTTACAAGCTTGCACATGAATTTACTCAATTTTCTTATTAATTCTAGTTTCATATTCATTAATCCTAGACATATAGCATAGTGATCACATAGCATATGAGGTCAATAATCAATAGATGTTCATGCTAATCAATTATCTTCCTATTAACAGAAAATTAATTATTATTCACACACAAGGTTCTTTAGCAAGCTAAAATAACAAAAATTTACCAACTTGGAATTAATCCTACCAATCAATCAAACCATATTGTCAACTTTGTATCCCCAAACAGAAGTCTAAAGGTTTTAGCTCATAATTAAAGTAAATAACAGCAAACAAACAAAGTCAAGTTGCTTAATCATGATGAATAAACAAAAGAATAAGTGGAATGATGAAATTTTGCCTTAATTACTCTCCGGAATTGAATTCTAGCTTCCTTCGTCGTCTTCTAGGGTTTCTCTGGCTTCTCAATCGTAGCAAAGTACTTCTGAATCGTCCCAGAACTCCCTCTATCGATCTGTGGAATTATCTTTAAATATACGAATCGACTCGTCGAGTCATGTGGTGACTCGTCGAGTCCCTCTCACATTCCCCGTATTGTGATAACTCTCTGGGATCCCGAGTCATTATCTTCTCGATTCTTCGATTGGACTCGCCGAGTAGTCGATATGACTCGCCGAGTAGATGCCATTTTTAGTGTTTTTCTTCTTGATTTCATTCTCGATCTTCTAACTGTTTCTCCCACTTCCTTTCGCTTCTGAGCTTCATCTTTGGACTAAAAAACATAATTTAACACTTTTAAGTACCTTTTGTCCATAATATGCAATAATTTAGCTAATAAATGAATAAAAATGTATACTTAATATGAACTAATTATGCACATATCATCGACTCTTTTAGGATTGTTATACTGGTTTATCGTATGCTTTTATGTTGTAGTGATCTGTTAGATCGGTATCCTGGTAGATACGATGTTGCTATGCTGTCATGATCTGTTAGATCTGTATCCTGGTAGATTGGATGGTGTTATGCTTAGTGATCTGTAAGATATTCATGTTTGTCTGTTGACTGGTTATGTGCTTATTGTTATGTACATGTCGACATGTATGTGTGTGGTTGGGTTGAGGTGGTCCTACTTTGTGCTGAAGGCCAACAGACCCAGAGCGGCTTGGATAGACTGAAGGCCCTGTGAGGCGGACCAGTCTGGCTGAAGGCCCGACAAGCGGTCCAGATAGACTGAAGGCCTTGCGAGGGGGACCAGTCATGCCGAAGGCTTGGGAGCGGTCCAGATAGGCTGTAGGCCCTGTGAGGCGGTCCAGTCATGCCGAAGGCTCGGAGAGCGGTCCAGATAGGAGGCGGACCAGATATGCTGAAGGCTCTGTATGCGTGTTGTTATTTGTATATGTACTACTATTTGTGTGTTGGTACTTTGGGGGAACTCACTAAGATTTGTGCTTACGGTTTCAATTTATTGTTTCAGGTGCTTCAGATGTTTTAGCAAGGCGAAGGCGTGACCTTACACATCCTTGCGTTTTGGACTTATGGTTTCTGGGAAACTCTGATAATGTGAATGTTTTGAAAACTATGTGTAAATGATTCCGGTTTTAAATAAATGTTTTGGAAACAACGATTTTGTAAACACTTCTATAGAAAAAGGGCTGTTTTGGAAATTTAAATTTTACTGAAATTTTATGGATGTTACAAGTTGGTATCAGATCCTTGGTTTGAGTGAATTGGAGGAACACTCGTGTGAATCCAGTCTGAAACTTTGGAAAAGAATTTCGAAATGATTTTCAAATGGTTTTCAAAATACAAAGGAGGATGCGATGTGTACAATCAGCCGAAGCCAGTAAGTAGACCCCAAATTACCACACAGTTATTTGAGATTATGATATGTTATGATATGTTAGAACAACATGCTAGCAATAGGCTAGGGATCTTCAGGAATTGCATGGTAGAATTGCCTGATTATGTGATGCCTTAGTTCCTTTAGAGTTTTCTTGTTTGGATGATCTGTGACTCTTTCGCGTGTGAACTGGCTATTGAGTGGATACGCTAAGTCACATGCCGCATGGTTTAAAGGATCTTAGGTTGAGAGGTTTGGTCCTGCTGTGCAGCTCTCGTCTGAGTCCAACCGTTGTGGGATTGAATCTTTTAGCCTAAGATTGTTTAAACGGTGGGGTATGTGATTGTATTCATGCGATAGTCATATGGAACCAATGGAGGATCTTGTGGCAATTAGTGGTATGGTGAGACGCGTGAGGTCAGCCGACCAGTTGCGTTATTGGATGAGGTAGTGGTGGTTTCCCTAGTTTGGACGCGGTTCATAGTGGGTCGGCATGAGGAAGGATTAGCCACTCTCGAGAGAGTGAGGGCAGGGCGAACATGCGTGCAAGGTGCTGGAAGTCTGAGATCGAGGATTTCATTGGAGGATATGTTTGATTTATTTCATCTTAGTGCTAGTCGGCTTCTCTGCTCGAATGTTGCTTGCATTGTGCTTTGTGGGACCCATGTTGATGAGAGCTAACAATCAAATGAATAAATTAAATAAAATGCTATAAGGGTTAAATAATCTTAGGATAAAGGACTTGGATATATTGCGCAACTCTTGTCTGAGTCCAACCGTTGTAGGGTTGGGTCCTTTAGCCAAAGGATTATTTAAGCCTGGTTGCATGTAATTGTATTCGTGAAGTGGTTAGTTGGCGTTGGTGGGGGTTCTTCAGCAACTGATGGCAGAGGGGGTGTGGGTGAGTCCTAGGATAACCTAGGGAGTATTTAGTGCGATTGTTTCGCCAAGGAGCAGGTTTCATAAGTATTTTATGACTAGGACTTAGAAGACCCGAGATGATTCTTGAGGAAAATATGGATAGGTTTGGAAAGTAGTATTGGGCCCGTACTACTGGAAGCACTGGATCCATACTCGAATCCAGTAAAATTTTAGGGATTCTAAGGGCTGGTCAAGGGAGTTAGCATGGTTGGATACCATGATTCGCAACAATGTTTCTATTTCTGCCAATCTTTCAGTTGTGGTCGCTCCGATATGAGGATGGTCCTGGTATTTGGTGTGAGCCTAGTGGTGTTATTAATTTTGTTTGTTTGGTGTAGACCTAGTAAGTTTTGGTTTGAGGATTCGGGGGTTTTGCTCGAGGTCGGGAATGTGAGTCGCGGGACTCAAGAAGGGAGCGATGATTATGGTCGGTTTGAGTTTTTCAACTAGAAGTAGGGTTGTTGATTGATGGATTGGAATTTTGTTATATATGGCAAGGGTTGTACCCTTTCAATTTTCTCAGTTCGAAAGATTGAGCAGGCTTGTGACCCTAGGTTCAGGTTGTATTTCTTGTTGGATTAGTGTCTAAGCCCGTAACTACATTTGGTAAGTACTTGACCCGGTTGTGCATGGTCCTTTTGGGTTGCCTTCACTAAAGCAACATGATAGGATGATTTATAAATAAAGAGGTTATTATGATTTATTAATATATTATATGATTATTATATTAAAGGAGAAATCATATAGTTTAATTAATATTAGACAAGAATTAATTAAGAGTTAATTTTGTGGCTAAAGGAGATTAATTAAATAAAGGGGACTAGAACTGTCAATTGTGTGATAGTTGGTTGTTGGGCTGTGGATCCTTATGGATCATAGGGTGGACTAAATTAAGGTGTATGGACTCCTTGCATTCGTCCAACCCTTATTCTAGAAGGATCCTTGGACTGCATAAGGCCTAAGTTATCTAAATAGGATTTCAGGTTGTAACCCTAGTAGCTCAAGTATTTAAAGACCCCAAGGGCTATAGAAATCGGCTACCATAAATCATAAGGAGTTCCTAGAGCCGATTTTGTGCCTACAACCTCTCTCCAAATCATCCTCTTGCTTCTTGGTGTTTGTAAGCCATTAGAGGAGTGACATTTGTGACTCTAAGCTCCAAGGATAACAATATTCAAGCTTTCAAGAAGAGGTAATCATCTAGATCTATTTTATTATGTAAATTTCGAATTGTTCACTCTAGATCTAGGGTTTGCAAGTCTTGGATGAAAAACATGTTCATTAGAGAAACCTAGATCCAAGCATTAGGGTTTGCATGTGCACATAGGAATGTTCTTATGGATGAAACCCATCATTTCTCGCTCGGGGTCAGTTGGTCGTAGGGGTTGGCGGCAGTATTTTGGCGCTGGTGAGCGCAGGTGGATCGATGTGACATGAGTATCTTGCGAGGCAAGTTAGGTAGCATATTCTCGGGTAGACAGGGTGTCGGATTGTCATTGGGATTGAAAACAGGGATTAGTTCATGTCACTTGGGATCGAAAGGGAGTTTTCCTACATGCCATCAGGTTGGTCAGGGTAACTTAGGAGGAGGAAGTCGAGAATTCTTTGAATGATTTTGAGAGTGTGACATCTCCTGTATTCTTCAGGATTGTATCGAGAATTGTATTGTGTTGGAATTTTGTTGGATTGGGTAAGTTATATCTTGGACTGACTTTCTGCTATTTTTTGGGTTATTGAGGGTCGTTATATGCCATTCTGTATGCCAGAATTCTTCACCTGGAATTCAGGTTTCTACTGGGTTCCAATTGATTTGTAGCGGGAGGATCATTTTGCGTACATTATTTATTCTATGGTCAAGAATGATCATACCTGGTTGAGCTAGTTGAGTTTTGAGTTGATTTCTAACCATTGGGTGGTAGTTAGAACCCTGAGTGGGGGAGAATCAGGAATTCTCAGGTTGAGTGTCAGGCATTGAAGGTTTTGTCAGTTGTTGTTCAGACTGCTGTTTTCATATTGTTGGGCATATATTGATTGGTAAACCTCTCCAGAAGTGGGTATGTTCAACTCCAGTTTGGTTTGTGATTTTCTGGTTTAGGTATCAGTATGTCCTCGACCATTGGTCATTGAGTTCGTCTTTCAGCGAGAATTCCTCGAAGGATTCAAGAGGCGACAGTTAAGAGCAAGGAATGCGTCACCCACCCTCTAGTGCAGTGTGTTTATTTTTCCCTTTATCCTTGGGTAAGTTCTCCCTTATTGGTAGATTGGAATTTCTTATTCATAGCAGACTCGGGTTTGGCAACCTTTGAGATCGCCTTGGAAGTCTTATTGGGCTAAGTTTTGTGTGAGTAGGATCCGTGCAATCTCGATCAAGTATGGGATCTTCTTTCGATCGGTGATATGGACATCTTCTGTTATTGATGGAGGTGGTGCGTTGCTTTATCTTGGGAAATCTTTCCTTTTGGATGAGGTTTGGGCTTCCCTAAGAATATGCATGGTTCTGTTGGGTTATAACCTTCGAATTGGGTCAAGAATTCGACCATTATCTTATCCTCGGGTTGGGTGCAACCATGGGTTCGTAAGGTTTTGCTTGGGTAGCAGCTTGTCCTATAAGTGAATCGTACATGGTAAGGTTGCAGCATAGTGGTGTGCGTTCAATGTTGTGTGGGACGGTGATTAGGTCCCCTCAAGGCAGTGAAAGCAGGAGAGTATTTTTTTGACCCATAAGGTTGGGCAAGCAATGTAATATCGACAAGATTGGTATGATATCAGGAGCATTCCAGTCATGGGTTGTGGGCCTAATGGTTATGATTATTTATTTAATCTATTTTTGATACTCTTGGTAGTGACGCGTTGATGGGGATAGGAGAACCCATAAATCAGTTGGTTTGGATAGGGAACGGTTATGGGTCGTTGGGAGTGCCAGTCAGGTATCAGAATGAATCTGTGGAATGTTGATGTTTGCTTTGTATTTCTATTTGTTCGCCAGTTGTTGTTAGGGACCGGATGAAATGCAAAATTCTTGGTTTAATCATCTTCTTTCGTCGGTTCGGAGGTTGGCAATGGCATGACAGAGAGTGAAAGGTTATACTAAGGTTTTGGTGTATCATGTCGATTCAGATTGGGAGAGGTTCGTTATCGACTTGTTTGAGGATCTTTTCTGCATGGTTTGCGGTATCTTCAGTTAGAAACTTGGGGTGGATTCATGGATGGCCATTTCGGGATGGCTTATAGTGGAAACTTGCATTGGGAATCACATGTGTATCTGTGTGAGGCATGCATTCTGGAGGTCAGTGAGGTAAGTGGGGGAATCTTTTGGTTTGTGGTGCGAGTCGTGAGTTTCGGGTGAAAGGTGTGATGTCATCGATGACGAAATCGAGGGTTGCTGGGTTAGAACGTCCCTGTCTTTTTGGTTCTAGGAACCAGGTTAGATCTTTCTCCTAATTGTCTATGGCGACACATTGTATTTAGGTGGGTTGAGGCGGTCCTGCTTTATGCAATAGGCCAAGATACCCGGTGCGGGCCGACTGTAAGTCGTAGGCACAGAGGCTCAGGAGGAGCGGTAGGGTTGAGGAGGTGGGCCAAAAAACCCTGAGAATTTCAACCCGATGGTTGATTGGATTCGACATGTTGGTATTCCAGCCCGAGGCTGATCGGGCCAGTCATGAGTGTTTGTCGTTATGAGCTAGAAGTGATGTGTATATTGGTTCGGGAGTTAAAGGAAGCATTGTCGGTAGACAAAAAAAGGTTCATCTCCCAGTTGTCTCCCATTGTTCATCATATCCCAGGAAATTTTGTTAGCAAAATTAGTTTTCTCTGGAAGGATTATAAAATCTCTTTTGTCCAATAAAGAGTTGTCGGTAGCAGAGTATGATCCATGGTTATGTTTTCTGGTAGGAACCTCAGGTTTCCAGGGTTGAGTAGTTCGTCTAGGGAATAAAGGGAATGTAATTAGCAATGGTTAGTATGGGCAGTCTGTCGAGGAGTCATACCGAATTCAGGTTTCTAGATTACATATTTTCAGGTGAAGTAGGGTTGATTGACTGCATGAGATTATGGTTTTATTATCTTTAGGTTGGAATTTTCTGTTGAGTTTAGTCTATTGGATAAGGTGTCTAATTCCATAACTATTTCTGATATGTACTTGACCCGATTAGTATGGTCCATTTGGGTTGCATGGCACCATGCACTTGGGTAGACTAAAATGAGAGAAAGGACACTTATGGTTTATTAATATATTATAAGTTCTAATATATTAATAATATTATTTAATTAGTATTGATCAAGAATTAATTTGGAATTAATTAAGTGATCAAAAGGAGAATAATTAAATATATGGGTTGATTGTGTAAATCATCCATTCTTGTATAGTGGTCTAATGATTCATGGTTTATCAAGTTAGGCTAAAACACATAAGATGCTCCATGGAGGCTCCATGGTGTTTTTAACCCATGGATCCAAGAAATGAAAAACCATGTCAATTAGGGTTTACATGGTGTAACCCTAATTATGACACATTATATAAGCATCATGTTGTAGACCAAAATCGGCCACTAAGTAAGAAAAGTGAGGGCTAGTCGATTTTAGAGTGTTTGCATTTCTCTCTAAGTTATTCCAAGTGCTTTGGTGTTGTGTGAGACATTTGAGGCATCACAATTGAGGTGCTAGGCTCACAAGGTTCTCAAGGAATCCAAGCAACTAAAGGTATGTCTTTCTTACTAACTTTTATGTTTAAAAGTTCCCCATGTATGCTAGATAGGTTATGAACCTTGGAAAAACAAATACGCATGTATCATAGAAAAACATAGGTCCAAGGTTTCTAGGGTTGCATGTACACCTTAGGAGTGTTAGAATGCTCAAAACCCTACAGTAGTTTCAGAGCCTAGGCTTGTTTTCTTGATATTTGATGCAATCTTGCTAAAAACTCAAAAAATTGGTTGTCTGGACAGTGGGCTTGCCAAGTCCATGGGGGGACTCGACGAGTCCATGCCTATATTCAACCAACTCGACTAGTCAGTTCGTGCACTCGGCGAGTTGGCTTGTTAGAGTGCAGTTTTTCGACTTTTGCTGCTGGAAATGGACTAGAAACATTACCCTAAACTGTTTTGGTGTTTAAAACTTGTTTGAGATGGTGTAATGGTTATGCTAATCCATTTACAATGGCTAATATCAAAATTCCATGTTTTATATGTGTTCATATGATTCTTGAAATTTTGATATGATATTCATGTTCTTATGAGTTATTGTTAGATCATAGGAATTACTTGCTAAATTGTTTAATGATTAATTCTTGATCAATTATGTGTTTTATTGGAATCCATAATTTGTCCTCAAGTTATGGATTACCAAAAGTCACTATTTTAAAGTCCATTAAAGAAACACATAGGTTACATAAAATGAAAAGTCACTCATTTTATTAAACCATTAACTCATAAGTTATGAAATGAAAAGTTTTATAAAGTTACAAAACTTGCCCTCAAGTTTTGGAACATGTAAAGTCACTTTAAAAACTTTAGTTCCAATCCCTAGAATTTTAAAAGTTAAAATTTAACCCTTATACTTTATAATATTATAAGTTTAATAATAATTATGTATGTATAAGAAAAAGTCGTTTTACCGTTAGTAGGCCTCATTCACGAAGCCAGTCTATAAGGGGGGCATAAGGTTGCTGCCTATAAAATGGCAGCTTAATGAATATCCATTCTCACCCATCGCTTCCTTGATTGGTGGAGAGTCGTTAGCCGAACGGGTAAGACAAGGACTTTAAATCTTCATTAAAAGTATGATGAATATAAAGTAACTAAATGTTTTTATAAATTCCCAATCTTAGTTACTTTAGGAAAATGTGAATAAGGTGCTAACCCATGAAATTACACTTTGCACTTTGATTAAGTCGTTAGTGGAGCGTGTGTGGTTAACCGACACACTAACCTGGACTTAACAAGGTAGGCAAAGGGTAACTTAATGTTTATCATAGTATCGGTGGAGCACGTGTGGTTAACCGGCACATCGATTGAGGGGTAAATATTAAGGGTACCAAGTAATTTGCATGGTTACTTCATTCCTTGTTTTGTGATCCTCGACATCCCAGTCACAAAACTTGAAGGGTACACTCGAGATTGAAACATGCCATTGAAAAGTTCAATGAATCTCAAAGAATCTAGGAGTTTCAAAATCAATTAAAACCTAATAATTTATTTCGTTTTTCATGGTGGAAATTGGTGAATCGTCATTCACCTACCTTCAAATATTTTATAGCTTGGATTACGGCATCCCTCTTCTAAGTTATAAAATATTGTGTTGGGTCCTAGACTTAATATTACATTTGGGTGTTTTATTAAGGACTATCTTTATATCTAATCTAAACTTGTCTTTCTTCTTTTCAGATGTCTTCCAACAATGTTGCTTCTGGCTCAAACCCTACCGGCTCCTTCTCTCTCATGAACCTTTGTGGGAGAGTCATCTTTGATGGATCCAACTTTATGGATTGGATCAGGAACATCAGGATGGTCACTCGGTATGAGGACAAAGAATATGTCCTCGACAAGGAGCTTAAGGAACTAGAGCCGTCTGCTACTCCTGAGGAGATCGCTGAATATCAGGCACATGAAAGAGATGCTACCAAAGTGGCATGTATCATGTTGGCCACTATGACAACAGAGCTCCAAAAGTCCTATGAGGACTACTATCCTATTGAGATGCACCAGTATTTGATGGACTGCTACCATTAGAGTGCTCGTCAAGAGCGATATGAGATCATCTCCTCCATGATAACAACCCGGATGAAGGATGGTGAACCCATCACGGGCCACATGCAGAAAATGCAAAGGTATGTGGACCGTTTGCTGAAACTGAATGTGAACTTCCCCGAGGAGTTGGAAATAGACATCATTTTGCACTCCTTACCTTCATGTTATGATCAATTCCGTATGACATACCACATGAACAAAGAGGAAGTTACACTCAGCAAACTTCAAGGACTTTTGAAGACCGCGAAAAGTGGTCTTAAAGGTAAGTCGGTTGTTACCACTCCTACTCCTACCACGACCCCTGTCTTGGCAATCGGGCAAGGCAAAGGAAAGAAGAGGAAGAGCCCTTCGAAGGGCACCAAGGGGAAGACCCTTGATGGATCCTCTTCAAGTGGAACCAAGAAAGGTTTCGTCACTCCTTCTGCTAACCCTAAAAAGGCTGAATGCTTCTATTGCCATGAAAAGTCGCACTAGAAGTGAAACTACCCAAAGTACCAGCAGGATGTGCAGGATGGGAAAGTTAAACCCAACCATGCAATTACATAGACTATATTGTCTAATACTTCACCCCATTCTAATTCTTGGGTTCTTGATACAAGATGTGGTATTCACATATGTACTGATTTGCAGGGACTAAGAAGAAGTGAGAATGTGGAGCATGGGAAGATAAACTTTATCATGGGGAATAGGAAAGCTTCACCTGTCACCAAGATTAGAGTTTATTTTTTGTTGCTAAGTAGTGGATTAGTATTAGATTTGAATAAGTGTTGTTACTCGTCTGAAATGTCGAGAAATATTATTTCCTTTCATGGTTTGTACAAACAAGGTTTTACCTTTTCATTTGATAATGATAGTGGTGCCATTAATGCTTTCTTTTTTAGACCCCTAGACTATGGAGGGTCTTACACTTTATGTTACATCCTACCGACACTACTTTATGTTATATTCTACAGACAATACAAATAACAAATAATAATTCCTTTCACAATGAAAGGACAAGTGTCTTCAATAATGTCTTCAATAATAATGGCTTTATACGTCATTGCTTACGTCATTCTTCAATAATAATGGCTTTATACATCATTGGTTACGTTGGGGGGGGGATTATAGAAAGCCCTCTAGGGTTTCCTTGGGCATTAAGGGTGTGTTGGATGTATTAGGGAGGAAGTTCATGGATTAGAGTTATCTTGGAGATACCTGTCTTATCCAATACATTCCTAGACTCCTATATAAACCCCTATGGTTTTAGATTTTCATTAATTACATTCTTTAGAGGGTTAGGGCCGGAATTTTTACTCCTCTCATCTCTCTCTTCAAGCTCCTTGGTTGCTAGGGTTTGTGTGAACCATTAGAGGCATGACTCTTGTGGTGCTTGCTTCCAAGAGTTTTTCAAGAAAGAATTCAAGATTGTTTGCAATAACAATCTTCAATGTAAGTTTCTTTATTCTTATAAATTAGTTTTTCATAAAAAGTTTTGTAGGATAACAATTCATAGTATGTTGTCTATATGTGAAAGACATAGATCCTATTAGGATGCATGTGCTCTAATAATTTGACTTGTTTAAATGTTTTTCCACTTAGAGCATTGTAGTTGTAACCCTAATAACCCATCATAAAGAACACTGAAATCCGACTTCGTATGAAAAAGTTATGCTTCTTCGAAGTTTCGTGATTAAACCGGCATGATTCTGCGTATCGTAAAAACTAAAATTTTGACAAATTGCTTCTTAGCCTAAGATTTCTAAGCAAAAGTCATATTAGCCCTTAAACCGAGAGATTACATATAGAGAACGTCCAAATCTAACTTCGTAAGAGAAATTTTAGATTTTTTGAAGTTTTAGCGCAAAAGTATGCAACACAGAAACCGAAGTAGAGATCAGTTGGTTGTTAGGAAAAACAATCTAAATGAGAGTTGAAGATCTTGTCCATATGGTTCTGTTGATATAAAGACAAATGAGAAAACATATCATATGAGAAAGTTATAAATTTTTAACGGATTTTAACAGTTTAAGCTTGTTAAAAATATAGCTTAAAAAATAAAGTCAAAATTAGCTAACGGAGTCTAAAGGAAAGTTGTAGATCTCATCGAGAGCTTTGCGAAGATATAAAGAACGTCGAAAATGGAGCTTTTATGAAGAAGTTACGCCATTTTGAAAATCTAAAAAATTAGGCGCGCAAAGTGTTTGATGCACGTTGATGGCATATCAGCATGATAGGAATTAGTGTTGGATTAATGTCTAAGTACATAACTATAATTGGTATGTACTTGACCCGAGAGTAGCATGGTCCATTTGGGTTGCATATCACCAGGACAATTTGATAGGATTGACTTTTGAGAAGAGGTTATTTATGATTTATTAATATATTATAAGTTCTAATATATTAATATGAAATCATATTATTTAATTAGTATTGATAAAGAACTAATTTGGAATTAATTTTGTGATCAAAAGAGACTATTTAAATATATGGGGATTGATTGTGTAAATCATTAATTCTTATAAAGTGGGCTTATGATCCATAGTTCTTTATGTTGGGCTAAACCCATGTGGTGACCATGGATACTTCATGGAGGTTAAAATCCATGGAGCCTAAGGAATGTGGGAAGTCATGCACATTAGGGTTTTCATGGTGTAACCCTAGTTGTGCCACACTATATAAGAAACCCCTTGGTTGCTGAAATTGGGCTAGATAGACTAGAGTGTTCTTGGAGATCCATAACCGATTTGTGTACACCATACTCTCTCAAAAGTCATCCTTTGTCCAAAGGTGTGTTGTGATTCCACTTGAGGCATTCACATTATTGGTGCTAAGCTCTTAAAGGTTCAAGGCTTTCAATTACAACAAAAGGTATGTCATCTAACTAGAATTTTGTAGCATAGTGTGACATCCCCAAAAACATGGCCAGAAAAGACTGGTTTCATTTATGTTTTTAAAATAATTTCAGAGTAAATCCATTGATTTAAAAGAGTTGCGGAATTTGTTCCCAAACAAAATATGATAAAATAATATTTATCAAAGCATTTCGTAAAGAAATGTATTTTCATTAGATAATCAAAACTCGGGATATCATGTACCGATACAGACACAAAAGCATAAACGGCATATTATAAGCCTTACAGCAGTTATATACAACTACATGCCTATAAACAAAACAACTAGATGATTCATCCATCTTATGCCCTCACGCCACCACCTGTAATGCAAATAAGACCGAGTGGGTCAGGCTTGGGAGCCTGGTGAGCATATAGGGTTTTCAACCCACAATAATAATTATATTTAATTTCACCAACCAACAATAACCCGATTACCCATTCCCGTTATCCTCAATTTACATCCCTAAAACAACATTTATTACCAGGGACCTAATCTAGGATTTTCATCGGGATGGACACTACTGCCAATGGGTTTCCTCAACAATGAATGTCCTAAGGCAACCGTGAGGGGGATAGAGTACACCAGTGAACACATCGTTCACAACACTTACAGGTTATGAACCTGCCAGCGTTCCACTGGATAGTCTAGAAAGAGTCCGTGGTCGTCATCCATACTCCACTAGATGACTAGATTAACAACATCAACATCGAGGCCTCTCATCATTTTATTTCATCACACATCCACTATCTAACCATGTTCTACCCAACATCTTTGTAGATATATATATATATATATATATATACACACACACACACACACACAACATAACACATGTATAAAACATTCAATCAATACTCATTTATAATAACACATAACATATAAACACACAACACGTATTTTATAGAGAATACTTCGTATTTATGTGTTAGAAGAAAGTAACTACACACTCAATTGATCAGAAGATGATCGAACAACACTACGACTCTAAGAGTAGTATTCTTTGGTGAAACTGTGATCTCTTCACAGACCGGGCTCTTCGCGGGCAGAGCTTCGGCTCAGAAACTCTTTTCTTCTCGGGCTCTTCGGGCTTCGGGACTCGCTTCAGGTCTCGGGATGATACTGGGGCTTCGGGGGTACTTCTTTGCATGTAAATCGAGGCAATATGGGTGAGAGAATAGTGAATTAGCAACCTTGGCCGGCTGCCCCTTCAATTCTATTTATAGGGCTGATTTCTTGAAATTCACGTCCTGAACCCTTATTTCATGTCGTGAGCTTGATCGTCATTGCATGCATAATCGCAAGTTGGGCCTGGCAGGCTCTGAAATGTCAAATCACTGAGTTCACATCGTGAACACTGACTCAGTGTCGAAAATCGTGCCCCAAACTTCAGAAATTCATATCTTTCGCATACGAGCTCTGTTTTCGACGTTCTTTACATCCACGCGTGCACCTGCTCTCTACCTTAGACTTATTGACTGTATGCAGTACTCGATCGTGCACCTGCTCTTAACCTCAGGCTAGACTCCCAATTATGACCTTCAAGTCACAATCTTGATCCTTAATACGAACTTGAGATGATTTATTTTATTACTACTATGGACTGATGTGTCATATTCTAATGACCTATCATCGTATGTTGCAACACTTAGACTTAGGTCTCTTAGAGTTAAATTCTAAAACAGACTATGCCTTCCTTCATGTTCTAATGTGGTATAATCACACTTTAACATTTGGCATTTCTAGCTACCAACTTCTTTAACAACGAGCGCAATATTTCTATTGATCGCTTTGATTTTAATCGTTTGGTCTAAATCGGACGCTACATCGATCTTGATTTTCTAAACCACATAGCATACTTAGCGTAGTCGGACTCAATTCGATATGACCACTAGGGTCGGAACATCAACACTCTTCTTATTCATTACCGAAACGATGGTAACGACACACTTGAATAAAACGAAATCAATTACTAGCTTTTTGGTAACCTTGTGACTTTCCCTGATCCAAGTGTGAGTCCTGTGCTTCCGGTAGTATAGGCCTCTACTACCATTCACACCTACTCATACTCGTCCCAAGTATTGTCTCACAGTTTCCCAAGTCACCATGCAACAAATCACACAATCATTCAACACTTCAGATAACAAAACGAAGGTTTTATATTATTTCTTGAAACGATTACATAGGTGTTCAAGTTCACCCTAGACTATGCCTCTACTAGGCTACATCATACGAAACTATAGCTACTACATAATCCGATCTTCGGGTAAGAAGTCCTCATTCTTGATTCCTCGCATGGTTCCCTGCTTCGTCGAGGATCATGGGAAATGCCCTTGGCCTTGGTGGCGTTTCTGGTCTTGTTGCTTTATTTTTCCTTGGGCAGTCTCTAGACATGTGCCCCTTGCCTCCACATCCATAGCATACTTTATCATTATGTGTGCAGTCCTTGGAATAGTGACCAGTCCTCCCACACTTGTAACAAGTCACTTCTTCGTTGCACTTCCCACCATGCTTCTTCTTGCATTTATCACACCATCTCGCTTCACCTCCATCACCTCCTCCAAGCTTTGAGAATTTTCTTTCCTTGTTGGACCTTGAAGATCCTTCCAACTTCCGCTTCTCTCCTGCCTTATCTTTTTCTAGACCCTTTTCTCTTATCTGGGCCTCTACGTTCTTAGCTGCCCTAACAATTGTTTTCAAGGTAGTTGCCATTTTGACCATTGGGCCAAAGTCAGTGGGCAGTCCGTTAGCAAACCTATCAATCTTGGAGAGTTCAGTAGGCACCAAGTAGGGGAATAGCTTCATCCTCTCGGTGAATGCGGTGGCATACTCATCAACACTCATCTTCCCTTTCTTCAGGTTCTGAAACTCGTTGTTTAGGTCTATCAGATCTATCTCCGAGGAGTACTGCATTTTCAACTGTTCCGAGAACTCCTCCCATGACATCCTTATGGCTTCTCCTCGTGGCATCGTATCTGCCAATAGCTTCCACCAGCTCAAGACTCCAGTTTTCGGTTGTCTTACGACGAAGACGGTCTTCTGTTTCTCGCTACAGTCGCAGCTCTCAAACACCATTTCCATCTCGGAGATCCAATCCATAATCTCAACAGGCTTTGGGCTTCCTGAGAGACTTGGTGGTTTCGCACCCAATAAATTCTTGTACATCCACCCATCCTTGTTGTTTCTCCCTTCTGGGCCATCCCTTTGCTCACCTTGAGTCTCTACTTGACTCACTTGGCGGCTGTAGTTCCCTTCCTCAGATTGCTCGGGAGCTGGCTCCGTCGGTTCAACATATACGGTAGGTTCGTCCCTATTCAACATCCGTCTCATTTCTTCCCTTTGTTCAGCCAACATAGCCCGAATCATGGCTTGAACTCCAGTCATGGTGACTGGCTTAGGCGCAACTTCTTCTACAACAGGTATTTGCTGAACCACTGGGGGTTGGTTTCTGTTCCCATTTGCGTTTACGTTTCCGCTACGGGTTCTTGCCATCTTGATCTATACACCGAATAAGGTGAATCTAGATCTTAATTTAGGATTGACGTCTTAAATCATCCTTATCACCCGAAAAGTTTATATGCTAGTTCTAATATCGTAGTTAAACGCTTAGAATCCTAAACACATAAGGTTTCCAGATCCGGTCGGCAACAGACCATAGATCCGAACAAATAACAACATATCATGCACAAAACATTTAGCACATAAAAGCAATTTAGGCATCATTCCTAAAATAAGCTAGTGCTCACACCTCACAATCATCGCTTAGCATTCTAAGTTTAAGTCTAGAAATAAATCCATATTCCTAGTTCGCTTAAACTAATGCTCTGATACCAACTGTGACATCCCCAAAATCACGGCCAGAAAAGACCGGTTTGTTTATGCTTTGTAAAAATCAGAGTACTTCATTTTATAAAAGTGTTGCGGGATTTGTTCCCAGAAAAACATGGTAAATACGTTATTAAAACATTTTTGAAGAAACGCATTTATTTCATTTTAAAACGTTTGGGATGTCATCGTTAATATAGAAACATAAGCATAAACAGAACTTACAATTGTTTACACTAGTGATCTACATCTCTTTAAATCTCTCAGTGTAAAGTGACTTCATATCAACACCTGTGATATAAATAAACTGAGTGGGTCAGGTTAGGAAACCTGGTGAGTACATAGGGTTTTCAACCCACAATAATATAATTATTATGTTAAACAATCAAACAATCCACCCAATTACCCATCCTCATTATCTTCTTTACTCTTAAGGATTTAACCTAAGAGTCATCTATCCTGCATTCGTTTATTCCAAAGTCCCTTACTTCCAGGGTTATAGGACTGGCACTAAATCCATAGCTGCCAATGTTCGTTCGTAAAGCACTAATTCCATAGCTGCTATAGTCTACTCATCGGGTACTAAATCCATAGCTACCAGTGTTCATCTAATAGGTACTAAGTCCATAGCTACCAATTCCTAACAGGTACTAAATCCATAGCTACCAGCGTCCAACTAATAGGTACTAAGTCCATAGCTACCAACGTATACTCTCATCATCTTATATCTCTCATCGTTCATCTACCCATGTCATACCCAACATATTCGTATAAAATACGTATACAGTTTAAATTATTTAAAACATGTATAAAACGTTCATCCAGCATAGACAACAAGTATTCAGATAATATGTACACATAGCACGTAGTTTATATAAAATACTTCATATCTATGTGTAACATGAAAGGGACTATGCACTCACCTGAGTAGGTGGTGACTCAGCACTCGAACAGCACTTCGATACTCTCAAAACGATTTTCCTTCGATAAAACCTAGTACCAATACCACTAGGGTTTAGTCTAATATTCACCGCGACTAATTAGTAGTCTAGCTATTATTACTATTATATAAGCGTTAAACGATACTTATATAACCCATAATAATAGCCCAATTACTTATTATAAGGTCCTAATAACATTACTATATTAAAACATAAGCTAAACTAAAGATAGGATAGGTACAACTCACTTACAACGGGTTTTTCTCGAAAACCGGGCTTCGCTGGAGCAGCGTTCCCGAGCCGAAAGGCTCTTTTCTCGGGACTCTGGGAGCCTTGGGGCTTCCTTCGGGTGCTAGGGGGTTTACCTAGGCTTTTTGGGGAGTTAGGGAGGCTAGAGAGAGAAACTAGAGAGAGAAAGTGAGTTTGGGAGGTGTGAAGAGAAGGCTAGACCCGGAACCTCTATTTATAGTGAAAATATCTGATGGACTCTCCGAGTAGGGGGACCTACTCGCCGAGTTGGTCCATGTGGTGGCCTTCTGGTGGTGGCATGTGTCCAATTCTGGTGGTGCCACGTCACCCCCTATCGCATATCAGCCTTCGAACTTAGAAAAATCATAACTCTCGCATACGAGCTCCGTTTTCGATGTTCTTTATATCCACGTGTAGGTAAAATCAAGATCTACAACTTTCATTTAGACTCCGTCGGCTAATTCTCGATCGATCTCAAATTTAACAGTAGGAGGCGTTTAGACTGTTAAATGACCGCGAAGAATTCGTAACTCCTACATACGAACTCCGTTTTCGTCCATCTTTTTACCGTTGAGTTCCTATTAATGAGATCTTCAACTCTCATTTAGGTCGCGTAAGCCAAAAACCGCTCGAACTAAAATTCGAGTTTCAGGCCGTGCACTGCTAAGCTGAATCTTAGAAAAATCATAACTTCCTCATACGAAGTTAGATTTGGGCGTTCATTTTATCGACGCTCTTATTTTAACATATTCTACAACTTTCGTTTAGATTTCTAAGGCTAAATCTCGCTCTATCGTAAATTCACTATTTACGCTTCCCGGTGCCGTGCCGGTTTTGCCGTAAAACTTCTACGGGCCATAACTTCTTCGTTATAACTCGGATTTCGGCGTTCTTTATATGCACGGAAACCTTGAGAAATATTCCACAACTTGGTTAAGATTATTTATTCTAAATAATCTTTTGTCGAAAAGTCGTTTTCGACCCCTATTTCCTCTAAATTGACTAGTCTGGATTTGCGGGCGTTATATCAATGTACAACCAATTAGTAAATAATAAACCGTATATCTAGGTTTTAAGACTATATGATATTATCATCTTGCAATCACTCCAAAGTGATTCCAGCAAGCGCGGGTTTATTCCAATGCTCAAAACTTGTTCATAAGCACTCATGAACGTTGCAGCAAACATTTGCTATGTCTAATACCATTTAGACAATCTACACACCAATTCACGACAATCTTCATTCATACCTACTTCCAACATATGAACGATTGTGGACAGTCTGAATAATTCGATTATTCTTAATAAACTTAATTATTCTGGAAGTCAAAACATGCAAAGTGAAACAATAGCTAAACAATTAACACAAGACAATAACAATACTTATAAATAATACTCCTTTATTTAATCATCAAATGTCAATTACATTTATCTATTACACGTTTCAAATACTATCTAATCTAAACTAATATCATCCTTCAGCCCAATACTCCTAGCATGCTGCAAGTGCTTAACCCTGCTCAGTCCCTTCGTAAGAGGATCTACTGGGTTATCTTCTGATGATATCCTCTTAACCACGAAGTGACCTTCTTCTACTCGATGCCTAATAAAGTGATATTTTCTGTCGATATGCCGAGATCTACCATGATCCCTCGGTTCCTTGGTCAAGGCAACCGCTCCTTCATTATCACAGAAAATTTCCATGGGCTCCTTTATGGCAGGCACAACTCCAAGATCGCCAATGAAGTTCTTCAACCATATTGCCTCCTTTGACGCATCGCTCGCTGCAATGTACTCTGATTCGCACATTAAATCAGCTACAGTTTCCTGTTTGGAACTTTTCCAAGTTACTGCTCGTCCATTAAGGGTAAAGACCCATCCCGATTGCGAACGGTAGTTGTCCCTGTCGGTCTGGAAACTGGCGTCACTATACCCTCGCACCTTCAAGTCATCACTCCCTCCGAGGACTAGAAACCATTCCTTGGTCCTCCGAAGGTACTTAAGGATGTTCTTGACCGCAATCCAATGCGCTCTACCAGGATTCCCTTGATATCTACTGACCATGCTCAAAGCGAAGGCCACATCGGGTCGAGTACAAGTCATAGCATACATGATTGAGCCAACTGCGGAGGCGTAAGGTACTCGGCTCATCTCAGCTATCTCGGCTTCGGTACTCGGACTTTGAGTCTTACTCAACTTGGTATTACTCTGTATCGGTAGTTCTCCTTTCTTCGAGTTTTCCATACTAAAACGTTTTAGTACCTTATCTAAGTAAGTATTCTGACTAAGTCCTATTAGTCTCTTACTTCTTTTTCTCACTATCCTTATTCCCAAAATATAGGAAGCCTCTCCGAGGTCCTTCATAGAAAAGCACTTCCCGAGCCAGGACTTTACCTCCTGCAGAGTCGGGACGTCATTTCCTATGAGCAGTATGTCATCGACATACAAAATGAGAAAACTAACTATGCTCCCACTGGCTTTGACATATACACATGATTCATCTTCGCTTCGTACAAATCCAAACTCTTTGACTTTCTCATCAAAGCAAAGATTCCAACTGCGAGATGCTTGCTTAAGTCCATAAATGGACTTCTCAAGCTTGCACACTCTATTTGGATGATTCGGATCGACAAAAAACTCTGGCTGAGCCATGTAAACATCCTCAGCCAACTTCCCATTAAGGAAAGCGGTCTTGACATCCATTTGCCATATCTCATAATCATGAAATGCGGCAATGGATAGCATCACCCTAATAGATTTTATCTTCGCAACTGGTGAGAAGGTCTCATCATAGTTAACTCCGGGAGTTTGAGTAAAGCCCTTCGCAACCAATCGCGCCTTGTACGTGTGCACATTCCCATCCATGTCAGTCTTCTTCTTGAAGATCCATTTGCACCCAACCGTCTTACGTCCGGGCACATTGTCAACCAAATTCCAAACTTGGTTGTCATACATGGACTGAATGTCGCTGTCCATTGCCTCTTTCCATTTTACAGACTCCGGGCCTGCCATGGCTTCCTTATAACAATTAGGTTCATCTAGATTTATTAGTGTACTATCACTAATATACGTGTCCCCTTCGGTAGTAATATGAAAACCATACAACTGGGGTTGAACTCTAACTCTTTCGGAATGTCTAAGAGATAATGACTCGTCAATTGGTTCAACCGGAGTTTCCTCCTCGGGTTGAGCGCCAACGGTGGAGGTTCCTTCATCATTCGACTCTTGAATCTCTTCAAGATCGATCTGCCTCCCACTGTCTCTTTGGATTATGAGTTCTCTCTCTTGGAAAACCCCTCTCCTCGCAACGAAGACTACATTGTCACTCGGTCTATAGAAGAGATATCCAAAGGATTTCTGCGGGTAGCCGATGAAAATACATCGCTCACTACGAGGTTCGAGCTTGTCATGAGTTTCTCGTCTTACGAAAACTTCACAACCCCAAACCTTGATATGTGCCAACGAGGGAGCTTTCCCTGTCCACATCTCGTGAGGTGTTTTGGCAACCTTCTTTGTAGGGACTCAGTTAAGGATATGGGCGAAAGTCTCTAAGGCATACCCCCAAAATGAGATAGGTAGCGAAGCACGGATTATCATAGAATGAACCATATTTAACAAGGTTTGATTGCGCCTTTCTGCCACACCATTCAACTGCGGTGTCCTAGGTGGCATCAATTGCGAAACTATTCTGCATTCCTTGAGATAGTCATGGAATTCAAGACTTAGGTACTCTCCTCCTCGATCGGATCGAAGCATCTTGATTTTCCTGCCCAATTGATTCTCCACTTCATTTTTGAACTCTTTGAACTTTTCAAACGTTTCAGACTTGTGCTTGATTAAGTAAATATACCCATATCTACTATAATCATCGGTGAAAGTGATGTAGAAGCGGTTTCCATCCTTTGTGGTGGATCTAAAGGGTCCACATACATCGGTATGTATGAGATCCAATAAACCCTCACCCCTTTCACATGTGCCAGTGAAGGGTGACTTTGTCATCTTTCCAAGTAAGCAAGATTCACACGTGTCATCTTCCCTAAGGTCGAATGACTCCAACACTCCATCCTTTTGGAGTTGGGCTATGCGCTTCTTGTTGACATGTCCAAGACGACAATGCCACAAAGACGCTTTATCCATACTATTGGAAGAATCTATACACAACACATCATTTCCTAGGTTATCTACAACCATAACATTTTCATAAATTCCATTACAAGGCATAGCTTCAAGGTATAAAACACCATTTAGATAAGCATAAATAGAACCATTCATATTATTAAACGAATATCTAAATCCTTGTCTAAACAAACCATGAAATGAAATGATGTTTCTTGCCATATCTGGCGAGTAGCAACAATTATTTAAATCTAGACCTAATCCATTACTTAGCACTAAAGAATACACTCCAATCTTGGTGACAGGTGACGATCTTCTGTTTCCCTTGATTAGATTTATTCTTCCTTGCTCCACATCTCTATTTCTTCTTAGTCCCTGCAAGTCAGAACAAATGTGGTAACCACATACTGTGTCAAGAACCCAAGAAGTAGTGTGAGATGAATTACTAGATTTAATTGTGTATATACCTGCAAAAGATGGCTTGATCTTTCCATCCTTGATGGCTTGCAGATATTCCGTGCAACTTCTCTTCCAATGCCCTATTTTGTGGCAATGATGGCACTCTGCCTCCTTCAGGTTAGGGTTGGGCTTAGCAGGATCAACTTTGGTCCCACTAGAAGAGGAAACGTCTTGGGACTTTCCCTTGCGGTGGCTCTTTGAAGGAGCCTTCCTCTTCTTTCCCCTTCCCTGCCCTATAGCCAAAACAGGAGCAGCGGTTGGTGCGGGAGTTGGTGCAACAGACTTGTCCTTTAGGTTGCTCTCAGTAGTCCTTAGGAGTCCTTGGAGCTTGCTTAGGGTGACCTCTTCCTTGTTCATGTGGTAGGTCATCCTAAATTGGTTGTAGCATGAAGGCAAGGAATGAAGAACAATGTCGATGGCCAAATCCTCCCCAAAGTTAACATTTAACTTGCAAAGACGATCAACATATCGTTGCATCTTTTGCAAGTGCACAGTCAACGATTCTCCATTTCCCATCTTAGCGGTGATCATGTTGGTGATGATCTCATAGCGCTCTTGCCTCGCGCTTTGGTGGTACTTCTCCATTAAGTCTTGATGCATTTCATTCGGATACATGTCCTCATAGGACTTTTGGAATTCTTGGTTCATAGTGGCTATCATGATGCAATGGACTTTCGTTGCATCACATTCGTGTGTCTCAAAGACAACCATCTCTTCGGGAGTAGCGATTTCCGGGTTGACCTTCTCGAGCTTTTTTTCGAGGACATACTCTTTGTCCTCGTAGCGTGCAATGGTGCGAATGTATCTTATCCATTCGCTAAAGTTGGTACCATCAAAGGTCACCTTTTGGCAAAGACTCATTAACGTGAATGAGTTAGCAGCAACGTTGTTTGCGTTCGACATCTACAAATAGAAAGGACAAAGTTTGATTAGAATTGGATCCCTAATTAAACACCCAAAATGAAAAATTAGGGCTAGGACCCAACAACATTATTTAAATATTAGAAAAGGGATGCCGTAATCCAATCATGAAAATAATTTGGAGGTAAGTGAATGACGATTCACTAATTCTTCACCACGAAAACATAACCTTTAGTTTTATTGAGAATTCCTAGATTTTAGAGATTCATTGAACTTTTCAATGGCATGTTTAAATCTCGATATGCCCCTCTAGTTTGTGACTGGGATACCGAGGATCACAAAGCGGGTGTGAATTACCATGCAAATCTACATGGTTCCTTCATTGTTACAATCATCTATTCGATGTGCCAGTAAACCACACACGCTCCATCGAACTATGATAAACAATGAATCACCCTTTGCCACCTTTGCTTAGAACCAATTAGTGTGCCGGTAAACCACACATGCTCCACTAACTTCTTAGCAAGGGTGCAAAGTGCAATTTCATGGGATTGCATCAATTCACTTTTCCTAAAGTAACTAAGATTGGGAATTTTATAAAATAGTTTAGTTACTTCATAGTTTCATTATACTTATTAATGAGAAGAGTGAGTTGCTCTATCCTACCCATTCGGCTAACGACCCTCCACCGGTCAAGCAAGCGGTGGGTGTGAGTGTACACCCATTAAGCGCCATTTTATAGGCAACAACCTTATACCCACCTTATAGACCGACTTCGTGAATGAGGCCTACTAACGGTAAGACTAGCATTTTAATTTTACTTATATATTTATTAAGCTCTTAATAATACAATAGTATAGGGTTGAATTTTAAACTTGTAAAACTCTAGGGGTTGAAATTTAAATTCTTCTAAATTAAACTATTAATCACAAAATTCAAATTTCAAAACTTCGGAATATAAATTGAACTTTTCAAACAATAGGGATCAAATAACAAATAATTCAAATTAAACAATTAATTTCACAATTATCTATATTTGACCTAGTTAACTTTTAGCCATTAGATAATTACCAAATAATCTTAAATAGTCCAATATTTATCATATAAATAATCAATATTCAAAGGATTTGAAATTATCTATATTTATGTCAAGGATAATCATTAAATTAAGTTAAAATTTGGATTTTTACATAATAAAACGATTTAGGTATCAATCCAAGACAAAACAGCAACAAAATCCCGAATTATCCTCTGTTTGACACTTGAACTAGCCGAGTCAAGCTTTGGACTCGCCGAGTAGGGCCAACTCGCCGAGTCCAAACACTGACTCGCCGAGTTGGTCGACAGAGGGCAAGAAAAAATGATTTTCAGCAAGTAAAATAGTTAAGCATCATATTCAATTGAAACCAATCATGGCTCTGATACCACTGATGGGGGTTTTGGACATAAGAACTTTACCTATGTGCACATACAACCCTATAGCTTGGATCTAGGTTTCGCTAATTGAACATGCAACATATCCATGACTTTCATGGCTAGATCTAATGTAGACAAACAATCAAAACATATGAAAACAGATCTAGAATGATACCTTGAGTTACTTGCTTGAAAACCTTCTTCTTCTTGGAGCTTAGAGTCACAAATGTCACTCCTCTAATGGCTTATAAACACCAATTAGCAAGAAGATGATTTGAGAGAGATGAGGAGGATGGAAATCGGCTCTAGGGTTTCTCCAATCACAATGGTAGCCGATTTCCTCAACCCTATGGGTCTATTTATACTGTGAGTTCCTAGGGTTTCACCCTTAAACCCTAATTGGATAACTAAGCCTCAAAGCAATCAAAATCCCTTCCTAGATAAGGCCTTGGACGATTTCTAGGTGATCCATATCCCTAAAATCGTCCAACCCAATATCCATAAGGGTTATCAGCTCAAAATACAACTTTCACACATTTGACAGTTTATACCCCTTTATTCAATTAATCTCTTTAAGTCACCAAATTAATTCCTAATTAATTTATGACTTATATTAATCAAATAATATTATTATTCCTTTAACATATTATTCTTATAATATATTAATAATGATATCTCTTCTCTCTAAATCACCCTATCAAGTTGCTATGGTGAAGGCAACCCAAAAGGACCATGCACAACCGGGTCAAGTACTTACCAAATATAGTTACAGCCTTAGACACTAATCCAACAATCATGTCGTGACCATTCTTTGTTCTGGGCAGTTTAGTGACAAAATCCAAAGCAATGTCTTCCCATTTACCCATAGGCACAGGTAAAGGTTCTAAACTCCCATATGGTTTTTGACGTTGTGCCTTGACCTGCGAACAGGTCACACACTCGGCCACATACTTTGCAATATCAAGCTTCATCGTCGGCCACTAGTAGTAGGGTTTTAGGTCCCTATACATTTTAGTGCTGCCAGGATGAATTAAGTACATGGTTTTGTGAGCTTCTTCCATCAGAAGATCTCTTATTCCTCCTAACTTAGGCACCCAAATACGATCTTGGAATACCTTTAGTCCGTGACTGTTTGTACCAAACACCAACGTTGTAACAACCCAAAATTTCTATCTTTTACGACCATTCAATTCAATCAAAGTCAGACTTGTTTCTGCTATCATTTAGCACTGTTTAGAGTCTGTTTGAGCATTATGAGCCTAGTACACCAAATGAATGAGTGAAAAGAAGTGTCAACTGAAGTTGTAACCTAGTAAGCAAGCCCTAAACTTTATCATGTGGATTTTACAGCCACACCATGTGATTTTACGGTCGTAAACAGATGGTGGCTGTAAACTCATGTTATAAACATGATATTCTTCCATTACTTCTTCATTCTTCAACTTTTCAAGCCTAGAACCCGATTTCTCTCTCAAGTATCATAAGATCTTCATCTTGATCTTCCAAAAATGTAAGAATTCTTTCCTTTGATTTGTTGTTACAACTCTTTATCTAGTACAACCCTTTGATTTCATCCATGAAATCACTCCATTTTGATAGATCTTCAAGTGTTCTTCATTTCACCAAGAACACCAAAAACACACACTAGTGTTTTTAGACCTTAATCACCCTATCAAGCTTCTATATCGTAAATCTCTTTCCTTAGCTTGATATATGCTTGAATCACATGGTAATCACCTTGAAAACAACATGAAATCAAGAACAAAAGGTGTTTACGGCCAAGACAATCTCCCTTGGCCGTAAACCCTAATTAGTGGGGCATTTGGACCTTAAACTCTTCCTAAAGGCTTAGACATGAGACTAGATCACTTCCTTCATGATTGTAAGACCTTAACACACAAAATGGTACAAAATACCATGAGTTTACGACCGTAAACTCATAGGGCCGTAACCCATGGGCCATGAACTCATGGGGGTATTACCATATGGGCCGTAAATTCCTATGTGAGGCCCTACACCCCTTATATGCAACCCTATGTGGTGTAACACTTCATTACAAGTGTTTCCTAGTCCTTAAGGTTGTTCCATTTCATGATTAGATGTTATAAACACTAATTAAATACACATATGTATCATTATATGCTAAATAGGATCCGTGTGTGCTCAAGCCTTCACTTGACACTTAGCAATCCTTATCGATCTTACGTTCGAGTTACTCACTACAGGTGAGTTCATACCCCTTAACTTATCTTTTAAATGATTTTAAATGCTTTTATGGGGGGGGGGGGATACAAATAGAAAACATATTATTTATATAATCAATCACATGTGATTTATAACTGTGTTTCAAACAAAGGATTTCATATACTTCAAACTGTGTTTCAAACAAAGGATTTCTTATACTTTAAACTGTATTATCAAACAAACTGATTTTAAATCGTTTTATAAACTGACATCAAGTCATCAATATTTATTATTAAACTCTTCAAATGTTTTACAAAACTTCTTTTTAAACTTATATATTGTCAAATATATGTATAGTTATATAAGTAATGTTTAAAGGACTTAGGATTGATAACTCAGTTTATTTCCTTTTCCTTGGTTGGATGTGGCCTTAGGGTATCGGTTATTTGTCCGAATGTCATCTAAATATTAGCTATATATTATGTATACATATGTAGATATAAAAGTACTATCAATCAGTTCAATACCTTTGGGTAGCAAAGGTATACCTTCATTTATTCAATTACAGAAATCACTAGTAAACTATAATAGGTATAGTTTAGGAGAATACTATCATATACAAATACTTTAACAGAGAATACTAAAACAGAGAATACTTGATAGAGAATACTATAATAGAGAATACTAGATAGAGAATACTATAAAAGAGAATACTAGACAGAGAATACTATACAGAGAATACTATACATATAATAATATTACTATATCAAGTATACTATAACAAGATTCAAGATAACATAATGTGAGATACTACTTCATGACACAACAACCATTTTGTTGTGTCACGTTTTGTAACCAGAATCTTCTGGAGGGAGAGCGTGAGTTTGCGTATAGATCTATATTGGATTGACTATCCTACACCTTGTTGTTCGCTACAGTGGGACTTGCAAGTCTATGGGTGCCAAATGTCATTTCTTCCGACGTCTTTCATCGTAGCGTTTTAGTCGGTTTAGTATGGTAACAACCTCATCACATTTTACCTTATATAAGCCATTTGGTTTAAGGTAGTTATTACTACAGTAGTTACTGCATGTAATACTACAGTACACGTACACTTTCCCATTATATTCAAATTGTGATCTTCTCACATAATGGGTAATATAAAACTATGTTTTAGTAATGATAGTCATACTTGGGAAAAATATCCACTTTCACAGAGAAACAAACATACAAAACAGTTGGGTCTTGGTAGAAGACTACATTTTATACTAGCAGAAAATATAGGATTTTCTAGGAGTTTTCAAACATTTACAAACATTTACATTGAACATTTACAAACATTTTTCATCAAACTTATATGAACATTGACACTAAATACTTATGAAATCACCAACTTAAATGCTGATCTACGCTTTCAAAATATCTTGTATTCTCAGGTCATTAGTAGACAGGTACAGTCGACCAGGTTTTGAGAAGACGGAGCATGTTCAAGACTCGTCTTTTAGTTTGATTATTCATTTTTTGTGTCTTACTACTTTAAAAGAACACACTTGTATTAAATTATACTATTAATGCAATGGATGATGTTGTTGCTTGTTTACTACTTTGCATTGTTATGATACTGTACATGATGTCCTCCGCCCCTGAACGTTTCCGCTGTTCCGGTTTTGGGGTGTGACAAACGTTTTGCACAAACGTTCCTCCTTCCGGTCATTCTTTTCAGAAGCTTCCTCTTGAGCTTTCTTTATACTCTCCACAATTGTTGACACAACTTCTATTCTCAACGCTCTTGGCCTTTTTCTTTCAAGATTGACTTTCCGAGTGAGAGCATCAACGACAACATTAACTTTACCGGGGTGGTAAAGTATCTCACAGTCATAGTCCTTGAGTAACTCTAGCCAGCGTCGTTGCCTCATATTCAATTATTTCTGATTAAAGAGATATTGGAGACTCTTATGATCAGTGAAAAATTTTCACTTCGAGCCATAGAGGTAATGCCTCCATATTTTCGGAGCAAATACTACTGCTGCCAACTCCAAATCATGAGTGGGGTAGTTCTTTTCATGCTCCTTCAGCTGTCGAGACGCATATGCTATCACCTTTTCTCTTTGGGTCAAAACGCAACCCAACCCAACACCAGACGCATCGCTATAGACAACGAAGTCTTCAACTCCATCGGGTAGAGAAAGAATCAGTGCCTCACATAGCTTCTTCTTTAGCAACTCGAATGCTTCATTGTGCTTATGGCTCCAAGTATAAGTAGCTCTTTTGTGAGCCAAAGCTGTGAATGGAGTAGCAATTAAAGAAAAGCCTTGCATAAACCTTCGGTAATATCCGGCTAATCCTAAAAAGCTTTGGATATCCGTGGGACTTTTCGGTTGTTCCCACTTCATTACAGCTTCAATCCTTGCTGGATCAACCATTATCCCTTCTTGGTTGACCACGTGACCCAATAATTGGACTTCTTGAATATAAAAATCACATTTGGAGAACTTTGCATACAACTTTTCCTTTTTGAAGACTTCCAACACTTCTCGCAAGTGTCTGCCATGATCCTCTTGGCTTTTCTAGTAAATCAGAATGTCATCTATGAACACTATCACAGATTTATCAAGGAACAGATTACAAAACCTGTTCATTAAATCCATGAATGCTGCTGGAGCATTGGTTAGTCCAAACGACATAACCAGAAACTCGTAGTGTCCATATCGTGTTCTAAATTTAGTCTTCTCTATATCTTGCTCTTTCACCTTCAACTGATGATATTCCGACCTCAGATCGATCTTTGAAAAATAACTTGAGCCTTGCAGCTGATCGAATAGGTCATCAATCCTCGACAACGGATATCTATTCTTTATTAATGTCTTATTCAGCTCTATATAATCAATATACATCCTCATACTCCCATCCTTATTCTTTACAAATAACATCGGAGCTCCCTAGGGTATTGAACTAGGTCTAATGAAACCTTTTTCCAATAACTCCTAAAGTTGCTGTTGGATTAGTGTCTAAGTCCATAACTATATTTTGTATGTACTTGACCCGATTGGCATGGTCCATTTGGGTTGCATGGCATCATGCATTTAAATAGACTAAAATGAGAGAAATAACACTTAAGGTTTATTAATATATTATAAGTTCTAATATATTAATAAGATTATTTAATTAGTATTGATTAAGAATTAATTTAGAATTAATTAAGTGATCAAAAGGAGACTAATTAAATATATGGGTTGATTATGTAAATCATCCATACTTGTAGAGTGGGCAAATGCTCCATGGATTATTGTGACATCCCCATTTTCACAGTTAGACAAGACCGATTTTGTTTATGCTTTATAAAAATCAGAGTACTTCTTTTAATAAAAATGTTGTGGAATTTGTTCCCAGTAAAACATGATAAATACATTATCAAAGCATTTATGAAGAAATGTATTTTTATTCATTTTAAAACATTTGGGATTTCATCGTCAATACAGAAACATAAGCATAAACAGAACTTATATTCATTTACACTAGTGATCTACACCTCTTTAATCTCTCAGTGTAATGTAACTTCGTGTCGGCACCTATGATTTAAATAAGCTTGAGTGGGTCAGGTTGGGAAACCTGGTGAGTACATAGGGTTTTCAACCCATTATTATGTTTAAACATCAAACAATCAACCTAATTACCCATCCCCATTATCTTCTTTACTCTTAAGGATCTACCCTAAGAATTAGCTATTCCTCGTTCATTCATTCATAAGGATGATCCTAAGGATTCGGCACGAAATCCATTGTTTCCAGGGTTTACTCGACAGGCACTAAGTCGCATAGTCGCCAGGGTTTAGGCACTAAGTCTCATAGTCGCCAGGGTTTATACAAAAGACACTAAGTTGCATAGTCGCCATGGTTTAGAGTACACCGGGTGAACACATCGTTCACAACACCAACAGGTTGCGAGCCTACTAGTGTTCCACTGGACTGTCTAGAATAGTCCGTGGTTGTCATCCATACTCTACTAGATGATGGGGCCATCGCTTGGGTCATCGCTTGGCTTATCGCTTGGCTCATCGCTTAGGTCATCGCTTGGCTCATCGTTTGGCTCATCGCTTAGGTCATCGCTTCTCACCATAATTCGCCACTCATATATCATCGCTCATCATTTGTCTCATCTCTAATCTAACCATGTTTTACCCAACATATTTTGTAGATATAAAATACATATATAGTTTAAATCATTTAAAACATGTATAAAATCATTCATCCAGCCTAGATAGCAAGTATACAGATAATATGCACACGTAGCACGTAATTTATATAAAATACTTCATATCTATGTGTAAGATGAAAGTAACTATGCACTCACCTATAAAGGTGGTGATTCCGAACTCAGATAGCGCTTCGCTTCTTAAAAATAATTTCCTTCGACGAAACAAGGGGGTTTTAGCTAGGAGTCGGGTTCTGTAGGGCCAGAACTTCGTCGCTGAATCTTTCTAAGAAAGATTCGTGCATCGCTTTAGCGCTCACCTTACTATACTAAACTACAGAAAGAGAAGTCGAATGACGAGGGACCGAAATGCTCGAGGGATAAGAAGAGAAAGTATCTTGAATCAAGAGAATGGTGCAAGAAATATGAGAGCCCAAGACTCTTATTTATAGTAATTGAATTTTCAAAAACTACCCTCATAGTTACTTAATGACTTTATAGTTATACAAACAACCAAACACCCCTTTATAATACTATTTTTAATAGATTTAACGATATTTGTACTAAACTAATGTCGAAAGTATTCAACATTAGTCTTATAATGACCGCATCGTCGATACCTTTCTAATGATATATATATATATATATATATATATATATATATATGTGTGTGTGTGTGTGTGTGTGTGTGTGTGTGTAGGTATATATGATTTATACTTTATTTTAATACGTAAATATGCTATTATAATTTGTAACTCGTTCATACGAGCTCTGTTTTTGACGCTCTTTATATCCACGTGTAGGCGGAGACGTACTCTACAACTTTCATTTAGACTCCGTCGGCTAATTTTGAATTTATTTTTAAAGTTATATTTTTAACAGGCCAGGACATGAAAAGTCCGTTAAAAATTCATAACTTCTTCATCCGATGTCCATTTTCGTCTGTCTTTTTACTGTTGCGCTACTATTAATGAGATTTTCAATTCTCATTTAGGTTGTGTTGGCCAAAAATCAATCGATCTAAAATTCGAATTTCGGGTTGTGCACTGCTCTGCCAAATCATAGAAAAATCATAACTTCCTCATACGAAGTCAGATTTTGACGTTCTTTTTATGCACACTCTTGGTTTAACATATATTACAACTTTCATTTAGATATCTAAGGCTAAAAACTAGTTTATCAAAATTTTACTTTTTACATTACACGGTGTCGTGCCGGTTTTGCTGTAAAACTTCGATGGGCCATAACTTCTTCGTTATAACTCGGATTTCGGCGTTCTTTATATGTACGGAAGCCTTGTAACATATACTATAACTTGGTTAAGATTAATCATTCTAAATAATCTTCCATAAAAAAAACTTAGTTTTGATGCTCATTGTCTATAAATTGACTAGCCCAGATCTGCGGGAGTTACAATTATCAAGTTGGGATAAAACCCATAGGATGATCCATGGTGTTTTTGTACCTATGGATCATGGAAATGAAAGGCCATGGCAATTAGGGTTTACATGGTGTAACCCTAATTGTGACATACTATATAAGCATCTTATTCTTCCCAAAAATCAGGCACTATGAAGGAATGGTGAGGGCTAGCTGATTTCATGAAGTGTCACATTTCTCTCAAGTTATTGTAAGTTTATTTGATGTTATCTAAACCATTTGAGGTGTCACACTTGGGGCACTAGGCTCTTAAGCTCCATGGAATCAAGCTACATCAAAAGGTATGTCTTCTAACTTATATTATTCCATATGAATCAATGTTTTGTATGCTAGTTAGGATAATACCTTCGAATATTCATATTTTCATGTATAATAGAGAAAACATAGATCCAAGGTATTTAGGGTTGCATGTACACTTAGGAGTGTTAGAATGCTCAAAACCCAACAATGGTATCAGAGCCTAGGCTTGTTTTCTTGTTATACATGCAAAATAGGCTGAAAAATCGAAGTTTGTTGCTGTCTGCTCAACAGATTCACCGAGTCCATGAAGGGACTCGGCGTGTCCAAGGCTAAACTCATCTAACTCGCTGAGTTGGTTCGTGCACTCGACGAGTTGGACCCCCAGATAGCATATCTTCGATCGTTTTGGCTGGAATTGGACTAGGAACATTACCCTAAGCTGTTTTCAACTTATAAACCTGTTTTTGGTATGGTAATGTTCATGCTAATCCAATTTCAAAGATAATTGTCAATAGATTCATGTTTTGTATTAGTTTAATGGTTAGACTAATTACATGAAAAAGTTTGATTGAATTATCTTGTTCTTATGAGTTGCTTAGATTAATAGAAAAGTTATGTGAAATTGTTGTTTTCAATCCAAATTAATCTTGTTTCAATCTACATCCCTATGATGCATTTATGGTAGTAGTTAATTGTAGAGTTGGCATGGATATTAAGTCTATCCATAGAGTATACAGGTTGTTTTGGTTTCGAGATCCTTGAGTATCTAGCGGTTTCAGGGGTTCGGTTGTGCATATAAGTGAACTCATGCAATGACATGAAATAAGAAGAACAACTAGTTGTTTCATTAGTGAGTACCATCTTAGCACACGAAAGAGAGTCATAACGAATAGTAGTGGGGTGGGGGGGAAAGCTGATCCTAATCGTGCTGGAAAGTGTCTGGTGGTGGTGCTGATGAAGTGGATGCACCCTGGAGATGAGCTACTTGTCGCTCGGTGTCTCGTAGTCATGCCTCCCAAACTAACTGTCTCGCTTGGACGTCTCCATTCACTTCTTATGTTTGTCTCTCATCTCTCTCAACAACAGCCGCATTTGGTCCGTTTGATTCGGGGTGTCTTGAGTTTGGTTGCCAATGTCTCGGGTGCACCGGACCATGATTAGGAGGGCCCGGTCAGCTGGTCTTCCATGACTATGATCAAAAAGACCTTGGTTCATACCATAGGGTGGTCGTATCCCCTGCTGGCAACTGCATCTCTTAATACCGTGTGCCCATGGGGCGTAGGGCCATCGGGACCCATGTATGGAGGTTTGATGACCTCAGACTCTGCATCTGAGTCATCATCGTCATTGCTCTTGAACTCTTCCTCTTCGAGGTCCACCACTGGCTCGACAGGTTCATCTGCAAGTTCTACTTTATGTTCCTCCTCTGGTTCTTCCTCTGAGTCTTCTTCTGGATCTTATGGATCAAGCCACCCTGCATTCCCCTAATTGGGTCTCCTGGCTAGTGATACTCGACCATAGTGTCTGCACGAAGTTGTATAAATACTAGAAACAAATAGCACACCAAATACTCCTATAATATTTTAATTTTATTTAGGTTTGGTTCTATAAGCTCTTTAGATAATTAGATGGTAAGTTTTTGATTTATTGTCCATCACGATTACTCCCGAGCACATGTTGGTCGTATTTTAAATGAATGTAGTTGATCAGGCTACATTCATCCCCAGTATGACTACATAACTGCCCGGGTTTAATCGCGATGTTCAAATCCTCCAAAGACTTTTACTATTCTTGTTGTGTTATTACTCTAAAATGCACACATAGTATGTATTTTAATTAGTATGTTCAGATTAGTTTAGTCCCATTGAATTTATAGTTGCATATCTTGTATGATTATATATGCTAGTTCACTATAAACAATGCTCTGATACCAATCTGTCACACCCCTGAACCAGACGGCGGAAACGTCCGGGGGCTTGAGCGTGACTTCATTGTTGTAGTATCATCAGAGAGTATATAATTGAAACATAACATCATCATCATAACACATGTAATATAACAACATCCACTGTTTCCATCGAATATTGTATTTGAATATTACATGCCAAAATAGTCAGAGTATGACGAAACAAAATATAACAAAATATCCATTAGTTTGTTCCGCTCAACCAGCTCCAACGGTTTCCTGAGAATACAAGTTAATTTACAAAGGTCAACATAAAAATGTTGGTGAGTTCATAAGCATGCTTGTGAAAATGATTTGTACAACTTTGAAACCACCACAAAATCCTATATTTTCTGAAAACAATTTAGTATGTTTGTGTCAGATCTTGTATTAATGCATGTGTGTTATTGTTTATTAGAATGTATAAAGATAATGCAGAAAAGGTAAAATGAATGCCCCCAGACTACCCTATGTTGTCTGTAAAAAAGAATGTTGTCATACCAACCCCCGAGGTTGAGTACCAGTACGAGTATGTTCTTGAGTAATCCAAAGAAGAAAAGAAAGGATGGTCTCCCATAAATTTCATAATGTTAATTCCTCTAAGTGAGCCGTCATAACCATACTAATTAATGACAATTTCGCCTGTCTTGGCGTCTTTGGGACACCGCCGAAAAATAGAATAAGGTTGTCATCACCCTAGACTGATGTAGTCTAACTGTAGCGAACAACTCAGGTGTGGGGTGTCATCCCCATATAGATCTATACACAAAACCCCGCTCTCCCTCCAAGAGACTCTAATTATAACTACAAGCTATGACCGTACACTCAATAGGTGTCAACCGACACGTCTCACTAGATTCTTAATCAAATTTACGCGAAGAAAAACATATAAAACTCATTCCGGGCCCAATGAACAATGTCTGCAGACCACTGAGTCTCACTGAACACGTAAGTCATTTTCAGGCCCGAAAGAAATGAGATTATATAACATGGGCACAAAATATATGTAAAAGGACAACTAAGGCCCATTTCACATGTAGGGTATTTATAGGCCCAAATAGTATGCAAATAGTATCCAAGGTCCGTCGCACACGTAAATGGGTCAGTGAGTCCCAATAAATAAATAAATACTAGTATTTAGGACCTATCAAACATTCCGCACGTTACCTTCGCATCATAGGTAATAACCGTAACTTTTATGTATTTTTTATTGTGTTTCTAACTCTTAGACTTTTTTACAGTTGTTGGTGCTCAATCCTGCACGTGCTCTTCCTTCTAAATTCAATCTCTTTTGGAGGCTCCTTCTCCTTCCAGAATTGACTTAACCTAAGATAAGGTCTTTACTTCGACTATCGTAACAAACCGATGGGTCATGCTCTAATGACCTTTCGTCGTATGATGCTACATCGATCATGGTTCTCTAAACCAATTAACTTACTTCGCCGACTTTTTTTCAAGTCAGACTCGATTCGATATGACCACTAGCGTCAGAATACATTCATCTTCTTAGTCATTACCGAAAAGATGGTAACGATGGACGTGATAACAAGAAACCTAAGGGATTGTCTACTTCCAAATTGAAAAAATGGTCTTGATTTAAAAAAGTACATAACAACAAGAGGATCATATTTGTAATTTACTTAAAAAAAACCCAACAAGAGTAGACATCCGGTCCGATTTGGATATGAAATTCATTAACTTTTTCACCGTGTGTGCTAGTGTTCAGATTGTTTGTTGGGGCATTTTAGAAACACTACTAGAAACAGGGGTTTTAGAGACGGACGAATCCGTCGCTATTCCATCGCTAAATGTTGTTTGCGATGGATCAGCGACAAATTAACTCCATAGGTAATTTAAACGTGGCTAATGACTCGGCGAGGGTTTTAGCGACGGACCAGTTTTTCCTTGCAACAAATTTAACGACAGAATATCCGTCGCTAAATGTCACTCAAATCATTTACCCAGGACATTAGCGACAAAATTTGTTAAAGACATTCCGTCGCTGTACTGTCGCAAATTTCCCTGATCACTTTTTTTCCGTAGCTAATCCCTTGCAAAGTTCATATGCTAAATTTTTTTTTCCGTCGCAGATCTGTTGCAAACTTTAGACATGATTTTTTCCCATAGCTAATCCCTCGCAAAATTCATAAATTAATTTAGTTCTTTTTCCGTCGCTGATCCGTCGCAAACTTTAGACATGATTTTTTTCTATAGCTAATCCCTCACAAAATTCATGCATTATTATTATTATTATTTTTTGTCACTAATCCGTCGCGAACTTGTAATATCATTTTTTATTATGATTCTAAAATAAAAAAATACGACAATCATCAAATTATTATACTAAAAAACATCAAATAATGATACAACCAAACATTATAATACAAAAATTATCAAAATTACTGAATGATTATCAGAATATGTATAAATGACCATTTTCCCATCCCATTCAATTAACCTATATCAAGACATGCTTTGTGCATTAAGTAAAAAAGAAACAAATGAGAGCTTTCTACCAGTAACCATCTCTATTTTCCTTGGGTCTGCTTCAGAAAGTGTCTCAAATGACTTTACTCCCATAGATTGTAAGGCTTAACATTAAAAAAAAGTAAATAAATAAAAAAAATAAAAAAATAAAAATAAAGATTAACCGTGAGGTATACAAACTACAAAGATTAAAATTGTAATTTTGTTGTATAGATTTTGAAATTTAAAAAAAAGATAATATCTTTGTTGTCACTATACCAATGCCTGGTAATTGTTTCAGAAGATATGGACTGTCTTCCCAGAGTTTTTGATGCAAAGATTTTGCTAAAAGACTTGAATTCAAAGCTCCTTTGTAATTCCTTATATATATATATATATATATATATATATATATATATATATATATATATATATATATATATATATATAAAGTACTCTTTCATGCATTTTGCAATCCGACACCCACTTGAACAAACAGAGTTCGTATCCTGTAGGCCATTTAATGTTATATGAAATAGATAAAAAAGTAAATTACCATTTGGTCCCTGAGTATAGCAGGTATTTTCAAGTTTTATCCCACCATCTTTCAAGTAAATTGACTATATTTTTAGGACCAAAATTGCAAAAATCGGCTATACTCCAGGACAAAATTTCAAGTAAAATGACTATATTTTTGGTCCTTGAGTATAGCTGATTTTTGCAAATTTTAGTCCCAAAACAGTCATTTTACTTGGAATGTTACAACACCTCAAATAAGAGCCAAATTAAAAAAAATCAGCTATATTCTAGAACCAAAAATGTAAATTACTCCATTAGAAATTTGAAAAATCTGACCTGGGTAAGAGATAAGTCATGGACTGTAGGATCTCCAGTCAAACAATCATTTACCAAAATAAATAGCTTATTCTCATCCCTCCTTAATTGTATCCTTTCATTCCAGGAAACAAAGTCAGCTACATTACATTATTTAATTACATTTAATATAATCAGTTAGATAAATGCATACATGATGTTTCATCGTGTCAAATTTCAAATAATACTTTGTCATCAACCTTCCAGGTTCCGCAGATACCTGAAACATATACATCATATGCATATGTATGGGGTATAATATATAATAGCTTTATAGAGTAAAGATACCAAGAGGCTTCAAGATAAAACCATCTTCCTCAGTCCAGATCATTTGGTAGTCTGATAACTCTTTGACCTCTGGAATCCATAAGATGAGTCAGAAACTGAGATAGATGTAGAGAATGTAAGAGTTGATTTTTGTACTGAAATACCTTGTATATGCTTCTCTATATGGGAACCAGATAATTCTTTCTTTATTGCATAGCTTTGAGGGTTCTAACATGAAAGGGGAAGTTTTAGAAATATTATGAATAACATATAAGTAATTAAGGAAAATATATACTTGAGGAAGTATTCCACCGATTAAAGCAGCACATAGAGCAGTAACAGATCCGATTGTTATAACGTATCTGAAATCATAATGATGGTTTTAGATGTAAATAAAGATGAAATTACAATTACACCCTTTAGAAAGAAATGTTGTATGCTTACACTGCTCCATTCATTCCATAATTAGCAAAAGCAGAGGCGATACAAGCATATACCCAATCCCAATAGGTAAATCTCTCTGAGGATTCTTCACCTTTAATATAAACAATATGAAAATTACAACTATACCCTTCAGAAAAAACAATCACAATCACTAGTGTTACCTCTTCTGCTGTGCTGGTTACTGCATCAAAACCAACATATGAGAAAAAAACGGTTGCAGATCCAACAAGTACTCCATTAGCTCCATACAGGAAATACCTGAAAATCAGAAACATATTTCATGTTGCCAAGGGTAAAATGGTAATTTAACACATGTGAAAAAATGAACATATTACCCGCCTGGAACTTTATATCCCACCCATTGAGTCTTGAAACCTAAGTATCCATCAACTATTATGATGAAAAGCAAGGCTACAATGTTTATTGTTGTGATTATGCCTTGAGCCAATGAACTCTAAAAGTATTCATTTTATTAGTATAATAAAATTTAAGAATATGTGCTATATGAATAAGTCACTAATTGAAAGGACTAAAATACGTCTTTGATTCCAGTAGAAAGTAGTCAAATTATAATAAAGACTAAAACAGCAGCACAAGGATCAATTACAATTCCAAGAATGGTGGGTCAAGTTAAGAAAGCAGGAAATAGTTTTTGATTTTTCAGGAAATGATGAGATGTTGCCATTGTCACCTCGCCTTGCCTCTCCTTTGTCTACTTTTGCTATATCTTCTGATGGGATGCTTGTTGATAGTGGGACCCGTTTCATCTTCATGGTAAAAGTGAGTTGACTTTATTTGAATGCAAGAAATAGCAATGTACTTTCACTTACTTGCTTATTATAGAAATTTACTTTTATTATATTACTTGTTTATGATTTTTATAGGATATAGTGGAGAAACTAACATGCCTAGTCATCTTACACTTTGGAGGAAATATTTTAACAAGAATTCTAAAACTTTTTGATCAATACATGGATGAACTCATAAAAGCTTTACCTGAACCTTCTGAAGATGACAATTTAGTGGAGTTAAAAGAAGCAGTACCTGTTAAAGCTGAAACAGATTCCCAACAACTTTCCCTTTTCGGAACTGCAATCACTATTGCAGAAGAGCTGTTACCAATGGTTATGTCAAGAATATGAAGTGTTTTAAACAAAAGCAAGGAAGCAGGAAATGACAATACTGCCCCTCTATTGAATAGTGGGATAGATTATAAGGACTGGAGGAAGCAGCTTCAGCATTCACCGGATAAGCTTAGAGATCATTTTTGTAGACAATATGTGTTGAATTTTATATATTCAAGAGATGGGAAAACACGCCCTGGTGCAAAAATTTATTTATGTGGTGAAGGTGATGATGTTAGTTGGAGTTCTGATCCTTTGCTTTCTTTGCCCTTCCAGGTAATTTAATGGAAGCATTTTTGTCTAAAAAAGCTACATGATTTTGAGTTTTACAAATTTACCCTTATTTATTTTGGGAATTGTGGTGTTTATGCAGGCATTATGTCACACCCCAAAAACCGAGAAACGGCGAAATACGTTCTGGGGTGGAGGACGTCATGTATAGTATCATAACAATTGCATAATAGTAAAAACAAGCGACAACAACCATTGCATTTATATAGTAAGTTTAATTACAAACGTGTCCTGTAAAGTTTAATAGACACCAAAAGTATAACAAAATAAAAGATGGGTCTTGTATGTGCTCCATCTTCTCCAAAAGATGCACCAGTACCTGTCTATCTTTGACCTGAGGATACAAGTTATTTTGAAAACGAGTATCAGCATAAAGCTGGTGAGTTCATAAGAATTTAGTGTCGTTGTTTGTGTAAAAGATTTTTACGAACATGTGATATAAAAACTGAAATTTATGTTTGTGAGTAGTAGAAATCCCTAGAAAATCCTATATTTTCCAGAAATGTACAATTGTTAGTTAAATCCTTTGAGTGTGTAAAAGTATTATCATTGAAACCTTTAGTTATAAAAGTACAGTAATAATTCTCATTTGGGTAACCTAAATGAAGAAAAGTTATGCCTGCTGACAGTAGTAGTGGTGCAAACTTCAATTAGTAATGGATATTTACTTACTTCGGGATGTTAGCTTAGACTTAAGTCTTAGTGTATTAATTTGGATATGGGTGTAACCCCTCATGTAACCAGACTGAATGATAATAGAGAACCCGATGACCTTCCCGGTCATACGTAGTGTAGTGTTGTAGTGCCACCCCTGGGCCTAGTCGGCTCGGACTGTAGTTAACAGTCGGGATGTAATAGTGTCCGCCCCGTATAGATCTATACATGTAGTGTTGCTTACCTTCCGGGAAGCCCTGGTCGCATGGTGTAAGCGCGGTAGAGTGTCTTATAGAGGGATAGTGTGTTATACTCTGGATTAGTGTATTCTCTTGTATTATTGTATAGTAGACTTTTAGTATAGTGCATAGAGTGTTCTCTTATGCGTGCATTAACTTGTAATAATGGCAGTTATAGTGAATATAGTGGTAATAGAGGTAACGAGCAGTAGTCTTAACTATACCTATTATAGTTAACTTGAGAGTGTGAATTCCTGCCTTTGATCAACAAAGGTATTGACTAAGATGAAGACTTTCATATCTAAGCCTAAAATGTGGTTTGGAAGTGTTTTGGGCTTGATTTGCATGCTTAGAGGGAGTTTACGGTCTAAGCATATGCTTGGGCCGTAAACTCTACTTTACCCTTCAAGTGATGATGTTTAGGTGTTCCAAGTCCGAAATAGTAAGTACCTAAGTCATATCTAAGCCTAAAATGTGGTTTGGAAGTGTTTTGGGCTTGATTTGCATGCTTAGAGGGAGTTTACGGTCTTAACATATGCTTGGACCGTAAACCCTCTTTCAAGCCCTCAAACTTGATGATTCGTGACTCAAACACTTCTAGGTTAAACCCAAACCTAGTTTCTAAGCCTAAAGGGGAGAATTTGGGCACTTTTGGCATCATATTAGGGGTTTACAGCCTAAGGAGGCTCTTAGGCCGTAAACTCCTTTTCTTTGGCTTTCTTGAATGATTTTTGAGCTATAATTACATGCAATGATGTTTAGAACAAGTTAGGGTAAGGGAACTTACGTTTTGGAGGCGGAAACTTGCGGTTTTTGTGATGAATTCGGACTTGAGGAGAGAGAGTAGAGAGATAAAGAGTGTCTAGTGGTAAAAAGGTTCTAAGGAGTGTCCACTCACCCTTATATAGGGCTTAAGTGTTGTACCCGGTATACAGTTACCCGATACTTATGTTTAACGAGGTTTAAAGTTTTTACCCGGTTAAATGGTCCTAATTAAAAATAAACTTTTTCCAATTAAATGGAAAGATAAATTACGTGTTTTTATTTATTTTATTACGACGATAATAACATAAAATGAAAATAAAATAAAACATTTATTTATTTGTCGACCCCAAATTAACGGAACTTTTATAAAATAGAATATTCTATTAACGGGAACGGGTTATAATGACGGAATAAATTTTAGGTTGTCACACATTATTTGGGAAGCTACAACAGTTAGCAACAGTTGCTGGAGATGTGTTACTTAGGAATGAAAAGATACAGAGAGTGTTGCTTGCAAGGCTGACTGAAACTGTTGTGATGTGGGTGATGTCTAATGAAGAGGATTTTTGGGGTGCTTTAGAAAATGAAGTGGCAAAACTTCAGCCACAAGGATAACAACATATTGAGTAAAAATTCTACATCTTTTTTTTTTATTTTTTATTTTTTATTTTTTATTGTAGTTGATTCTTGATATGCATTTCACTGTTGAAATCGTGCGTTTTGCTGGTTACCCTTCAAGAAATGTACACCAAATGGCATCATCTATAATTGCTCGTGCTATCAGAACATTCTCAGGGAGAGGGCTAAACCAACAAATGTAATAAGGGTATTTAAGTAATTTTACTTTGAAAAATATACCCAGTTATAGCATTCAAAGTTGTTTTTGTATTTGGATGACATTGCTATAATTGGGTAGTTATTTTCAAATATAAGAAAGTATAGATGCTATAATAAACAAACCAACATAAGTACATTGCTATTTGTGTAAATTATTGTGTGGATAACAGCTAAGCTTACCTTTACAGGAAATTCATCCACAGAAAAATCCAATTCTTCTCCCCACATTGGATTTCTTCAACCAGGAACCATTTAGTTGCAGATCAACATCAGTAAAAATGACCATTTCTATAAAACAGAAGCAACCAGTGAGATTCTTAATTGAAATTGACCTTCTGTACCACAAGTGACGATTGCATAAGGATCTTATATGTCATTCAAGTTGGCACCAATAAGATTCTTATCTGCGAACAGTTCCACCTTCAAAACATAACAGATAATGCTACAAATTAGCAAGAACAAAAGAAATGAAAAGCAATTTAGAAATTTTGATACACCTTGATTACATAAGTAGAGCTGCCATTAGAGTCACCATTCTATTGATCTATCTACAAAACAAGTATAGAAGTGCTTGTCATACACAAAAGGACAAGCACCTGTGAAGCAAATACTATATAAAGTAACCAAAATTATCACATTTTTTTTATTTATGTTTTTTGAATCTAATTAGTTAAAGTAAGATATGTTAATTAAGTTCTATTATTTATATTTATGATGCAGTGCAACCTGGGGATAATTTGAATAAAAACACAAATAGAATTATTTCTCAAGGGAATAAAAAATGTGATAATTTCATAATGTTGGGCTTGTTACAGAGCTTGTGGATGCATGTACAGAGATGACAGGAGAGGTTCAGGGTGAAGCTTTGATGCACAAAAGTTATGCTACCAGGCTTATATATGACTAAAGCAACCAATCAAGCCCTATATCAAGTTCTAATTCTAAGTATCTATTATAATATAGATGCAATCGATATAAGAGGAATGACGACTGAAAAAGGGAAAAATGGAGAAATTAAACCCTAACGTAATATAGTGTGCAATTGAACCAAACCTAACCTAATATATGACTAAAGCAAATAAAATCAAGAGATTTACCTGAATCGGAAGTTAACGAAGAATAATTTTAGATTTTAAAAATGTGGAGGCTGTCGGATTGGGAAGCTACAATGGTCCATGGTGTCATCATCTGTTTGAACGGAGAGGGTGAGATTAGGTTAAGCTGCAACTCGAGAGTTATGCGTGTTCAGTTGGAGTGATAAAGCAGGTTTGGGAGGGACGAAAACTTACACAAACTCTGTGAAACTGGAATTAGATTCGCCAATTTCTGTGAGAGATCGTCAATTAATAAAACATAACGTGTGTATGCTCCGTCGGTATTCTCTCGCAAAACACATACCAGATGGAAAAAAGTCGACGATTTTTTCCCTCGTTGAACCCTCGCTAAATGACTTAGTTTTCCACTGATCACCGAGGAATAATGGTGCGTCGATAAATACTTGTAAGATCCGTAGCTTATCCCTCGATAAACCCTCTCTAATATGCTATATATTGAACAAATAAAATACTTATTTAAATCATCACAGATCTCTCGCAATTCCCTCTCTATAAGCCAAAATTTTGCTACAGAATAAATCTCTCTCTGAATCCGTAGTTGAAACTCAAGTTTCTAGTAGTTAAAGTTTATAGTTTCCATTCTTCTGTGGTGTTGTCGAATTTGTTGTTGATCTCATGTCTTGGTTTCTATATCCTGTGGCGTTTGTTTGGGTTGGTTATACAACTTTGTCTTAGTTTTTGTAATATTTTCACTGGTTTTCATTTATTTATACAATTGCTTTGCAGTTAAAAAAAAAAAAAAAAAAAAAAAAAAAAAAAAAAAAAAAAATACAAGTTGCAGTGACAACTCAATCGTCATGTGGCGTTACATAACGTAGAAAACGCGTTTATGTCATTTTATTTTATACATATGATGTTTTCCGTGCCAATTAAATATAATAATCTTAGTGTCAGCTCTTCTATAAATTCAAGAAGACTGGCTTGTCACAAAAATCAGTGAGGAGCGAAGTTTTATACAAAATATGGTAAGCATTCCGGGGATGATGATATCCTCTTCCGATGGTCCCAGGCCCATGCCAGTGATCGCAATGGGCACAGCAGCAGCGTCAGTCTTCCATGGCAGTGATACCATGGCACCATCGACTATAGTTGAAGCCATTAAGGTGGGTTATCGTCACTTTGACACCGCAGTAACATACCGAACTGAAAAACCTATCGGTGAAGGTATCAGCGAAGCACTCCGGCTGGGTCTTATCAAGTCTCGATCTGAACTTTTCATTACGACCAAGCTGTGGGGCATCTCCGCTGACCGCCATCTTGTTTTACCAGCCATCAATCAGAGTCTCCAGTAAGATTTTGCCTCCCTCCCTATCATATATTCAGTACAATTACTGTTTACCGAGTCGGGGGATTTTTTCAAGTTTAAAACCACGACTGACCTGATCTGACTGAACATTAACAGCCTTGTTATCATCAAAATCATAATTGCTCTCTGTTTTCGGGACGGAGAGGGTAATAAAGAAAGAATATCTACATGTCATCACCTTTATTTCATTAAAGATATAATTTTTATATGTTTTTGTAGATCTTTTATACATGATTGAGTATCACCAGGTTAGGTTAGTATGGGTGCTATATTTTATTATTGAAAGATACCTCATCCTGCTTTATATATATATATATATATATATATATATATATATATATAATGCATGGTTGGTAAGGAGAAAGATAACCAAGTCGAGGGGAGCTAAATAATCATTGAATGAAAGTCCACGATGCATGCTATATATATATATATATATATATATATATATATATATATATATATATATATATATATATATATATATATATATATATATCATCACCTTTATTTCATTAAAGATATAATTTTTATATGTTTTTGTAGATCTTTTATACATGATTGAGTATCACCAGGTTAGGTTAGTATGGGTGCTATATTTTATTATTGAAAGATACCTCATCCTGCTTTTATGCTACTATTTTATATATATATATATATATATATATATATATATATATATATATATATATATATATATATATATATAATGCATGGTTGGTAAGGAGAAAGATAACCAAGTCGAGGGGAGCTAAATAATCATTGAATGAAAGTCCACGATGCATGCTATATATATATATATATATATATATATATATATATATATATATATATATATATATATATATATATATAACACAAATGAAAAAGTAGCTACTAGCTAGACTCTGACGTAAAGTATACGACCTAGCTAATAATAACAATATTATATATAATGTAGGAATCTGGGATTAGAGTATGTGGATTTGTATCTTATACACTGGCCACTGAAGCTAAACCAAGATGAAGTGAAACTCCCTATTCCCAAGGAGTGTATAGCCGCAATCGACATCAAAGCAGTATGGGAAGCAATGGAGGAGTGTCAAAGTCTAGGACTCACCAAATCCATTGGCGTCAGTAATTTTTATCCTAAATTGATTCAACAGATTCTTTCGTTTGCAAAAATCCCTCCTGCTGTCAACCAGGTGATCATCGTCCACTCATAAACATAAAATTTAAGCTGCTATAGCTAGCTACCTAGCCTGATGCATGTTATCATCATAAAATGATTTGTGATAACTTTATTTAACACAAGTCAAGTGAAAATATGTTGTTAATTACTAACATCATTAAAATCTGGTTTGAAGGTTGAGATGAACCCACGTTGGCAACAAAAAAAACTCACTAAATTTTGCAAAGAGAATAGCATCCTCGTGACTGCTTACTCCCCTCTAGGTGCTTTCGGCAATAAGGCATGGGGAGACAACCATGTCATGGAATGCGATGTTCTCCAAGAAATTGCTAAGTCCAATGGGAAGACAGTGGCTCAGGTACTCTTTATTGTCCCACTACTACTCATATAGATATAGCAGCAGATTAGAAAACGTGACGCAAGATGACTTTTAAAGTCAAATATATATGTTCCTTTCTTATTCAAGATGAACCTTGTTCAGTTTTTATTTTTTTTATTTTTATTATTGTTCTTGGTTAAAGTGAATAAGGCGTTGACTATGAAGTCGAACACTAACACATTCACATCAGAAGACTAACACTATAGTACGTATGGTGACCACACGTACTAAACTTCTATTACAAATGTGCAGATTTCTCTAAGATGGTTGTATGAGCAAGGTGTGAGTATCGCAGTAAAGAGCTTCAATACAGAAAGGATGAAGGAGAACTTAGACATCTTCGGCTGGTCCTTGACTGAGGAGGAACTGGAAAAAATCGATCAGATTCCTCAACACAGGGTTGTGTATCTAATAGGCAAAATGACAACTGAGCCCAACGATATAATGGCTGAGATTGATGCAGAGCTTGATTAAAGAAGTATCATGATCAGTAAAAATAAATGTGAATGATCAACTACGTATGCATACTTTAATAAGACATTGTTCATTTGTTTGCATGCTTATATAAATATGAAGGATCAACTACTTATCACATAAATAACACATCCCAAATAGTTTGACTCAATCACCTCCTCTTCCATGTATATACCTCCTGTACATATTATGTGTATTTTCCCTCTTGTATAAAACTATTGCGGCTCCTCTCTAGCCTAGCAACTAGAGACTAAGTTTCGTCATAGTCAATCTCTTCTTGCTGCATATAACATTTTGCAACCAATCGGAATTTATTTCGAATGACGGTTCCGAACTCATCAACTTTGTTATGGAAAACCCGTCGTGTACCTATGACGACTAGATGTTTCGCAGGGGAAACCAAAATTCATACTAGAAAACACCCCTTTAATGATGCGCAAACAATGACATATACTGATAGAGGACACACATTTGTGCATGCCCTAAAAATTAATGTCAGTTTTCCAAAATTTTAAGGATAAAGGACACGCATTTATGCGTGCTCTAGAATTAGTGTCAGAAAAGAAAATAAAATGCGGAGGACGCTTTTCATAAAATGTGCGTCATGTAAATGTGTCGCTTTATAATTTTTTAATGAGACACGCGTTTTAGGCGGGTAATGAAATCGACGAAAATTACCCCCGCTTATTGGATCCCAAAAATTAAACCCCCCCCGCCTCTTCGACATAGCAAGAAAAAGCCCTAGGGCCTTCATCTTCATCTTCAACTTCAACAGTGGGAATACCTAGGTCGATTCTTCAGGGTTCAACAACAGATTTGTAAATAGCAAACGTATACGGTTTTGGATCTTGGCCATGATTATGGCGCTTTGGAGCCAACGACGTGAACATCATTCGTGAACATCTGTCATTTCTTTCTTTCAACATTTCCATATTTTAGTCTTCATAAATCGACAAGGGGCCTATGCAATCAAGTTGTTTCATCTTCATCTCGCTTTGGTTGTAACATCCCGTTTAAAATAGAGTAACTGAATAATAAACCCGGAATCCTGAGAAGTAATTTTATTATTTTTTTATATTATTATTGTCCAAATTAAATAATAATTAGTGAGGTGTTGGTTTTGGGAAGCCAAATGACAAGAATTGAAGTTTCGGGGGTTAAAATGTAATTTTGGGACTTGATTTGTAAATATTTTCATACGTCAAGGGGTGTTTGGTATTATTTGGACTTAATATGTAAGGATTTATGGGGCCAGGGACTAAATGGTAAATTTTGGACTTGAGTTGAAAATAATTTGTCATGGAGGGGCCATTTGGTAACAGTTGGATTTAAATTGAAAAGAAAAGGCGAATGATGGGCTGTTTCTGTCATTATGGATTGTAGTTTGTAGGAGCTGGGTATAAAACCCGTTGATCTCTTTATAACCCTAATCCTAACGGGTTCTATGTAGCCGCCACCACCAAAAGTGTCCTCCCAACCGCCGCCTCTTTTCCTCATTCGTTTTCCGATCAGTCAAGGCCACCAAGCGGCTGTCCCGCCATCGAACCGCAACCCTTGCTGTCGGACGTCATGGGCTGCCGGAAGGGCCACTGAGACCAGTGAAAAAAGTCGTATTCGCCACTGAGGAGGTCATGCATGACCTGAGGGTTATCGATAGGGGTAATAACCTGTCATCTCTTCTTTCTTCTCACCGGTTCGACGTCGTTCAGCCCCATCGATGTTCCATTGCCGTTCTTTTCTCCGACTGCCTTATGCTACCACCTAAAGTGACCTTGGTGGGTGTGTGATTTACAATGGGGTTGGGTTCATGTGTTTTGCTCGCGTGGGTTGAAGGGTTGTTGGGCAGTGGATCAAGAGGAAACGTCACCACCACCGTGAAGTGGTGGCTCTCAAAGCAAAGCTACCGCTACTGCCGTCATCTCGTGATGTCGCCGCCATGTACGCCACCAGGGGGTGGCTGTGTTACTGTTCCAGGAAAAGAGTGCTTGTATGTTTTTATTTTAGTGAAGTGGGGTACTTTGTTTAGCCAAAATTCTCAGGGAAAAGCCACCACCACCATTGTCTACCACCATCGGCGACCACAAGGGTGGCTGTATGTGTGTGTGTGTTAATTGGGTATTTCATTGTAAAATTTGTAACCGTATCGAAATAATGAAAAATAAAACTCTAAACCACCACCGTAAGGTGGTGGTTGTCGCCTCCTGCCGCCACCAACCGCCATGTTCGGTGGCGGTGTGCCTCGCTTGTATTGTGACTCATTTGGGATGTTTGGACAACGGACTAAACCCTAATGGGCCCAATGAAGCCCTAATTGACCTAAAAGCCCAAAAGACCTAACTAATGAGCCTATTGGGCTAAGATGGGGTTGGAAACCCTAATTAGGGTTTAGAAAACCCTAATATTGGATTTATGGGCCTTAGACTTATTGGGACCCACTTTTGGGCCATTGGAATGGAGTTGTAAATTACACCCAATCACACCATATGATTTATTTAGAAGAGTGATGGACTTAATGGATTAATTCCTTAATGGGTTAAGTGAGAAACACTTAACCCTAATTGTCATTTTATGTGAAACCCTAGTTTTGGGATTGATCGGGACCGCACGAGAATTAAATATTAAACCTAAAATAATAATTAATAATCATTGGAAAATTAACCTAAGGCAATTTTGGACTTAATGAATTAAGTCCTTAATGGGTTAAGTAAGAAACACTTAACCCTAATCGTTATTTCATGTGGAAACTCACTAAGCTTTCAGGCTTACAGTTTTAGTTTATTGTTTCAGGTACATCAAGGGATCTTGACAAGGCAAAGGCGTGATCGTACATGTTCGCAAAACAAAATGTGATAAAAATTCATCAAAGCATTTCTTTACAGAATTGTATTTTCATTAAATAACAAAATCTCGGGATGTCATGTTCCAATACAGACCAAAAGCATAAACAGCCAAAAATAGACCTTACAACAGTCATTTATAACTACTGATCTATAATCCAAAATCTCTCGTCAAGTCCACCAACTTATACTCTTGTGCGATTACCTGTAATGCAAAGAAAACTGAGTGGGTCAGGCTTGGGAGCCTGGTGAGCATATAGGATTTTCGACCCACAATAATATAATTATTATATTTAACCATCAAACAATCAACTTAATTACCCATCCCATTATCTTCTTTATTTCTTAGGATTTTACCCTAAGAATTCAACTACCCGTCATCCATTCATTCCTAAGGATTGACCTAAGGAATTGGCACAAAATCTATTGCTACATAAGGCGCATCTACCAACATCATCCTTTAAGCACCTATGCCAGGATTACATCATACACTATGAGGCGCGACTGCCGGGTTTATGACATTCTCTTTTAGGCGCATCTGCTGACATTATCTTATAAGCGCATCTGCCATGATTATCCCATAAGCGCATCTGCTAGTATTATGATATTCTCTATTTGGCGCATCTGCCGACATTATCCTATAAGCACATCTGCCAGGATTACGACATTCACTACTTGGTGCATCTACCGACATTATTCTTAAGCACATCTCCTAGTTTTATGACATTCTCTAATTGGTGCATCTGCCAATATCATTCTTAATCATCTTTCATACCTCCTCATTTTATCACATACCAACTATCTCATCTACCCATGTTCTACCCAACATATTTGTAGATATAAAATACATATACAGTTTAGCTCATTTAAAAACTATATAAAACGTCCATTCCATACTCATCTCAAATAAGCAAACAATGTATAAACACATAACACGTATTTCATAGCAAATACTTCATATCTATGCGGTAGAAGAAAGTAACTACACACTCACTCATATAAACAACAATATACTTAATACATTCAAACAATACTTGTATTATTATCGTGTTTTATGAAAGGGACTATACACTCACTCCAAATGAACAACAATATATATACACATAACACATATTTCAAAGCAAATACTTCATATTTATGTGTTAGAAGAAAGTAACCACACACTCACACATATAAACAACAATATATATACACAAAGCACGTATTTTATAAAATACTTCATATTTATGTGTAAGAAGAAAGTAACCACACACTCACACATATAAACAACAATATATATACACATAGCACATATTTTATAAAATACTTCATATTTATGTGTAACAAGAAAGTAACTACACACTCACTTGATCAGAAGATGATCGGACAGCACTACGGCTTGTAGAAGTAGTATTCTTTAGTGAAACCGGGAGATCTTCACAAAAACCGGGCTTCTCGCGGGCAGAGCTCCGGCTCGGGAAGTTCACTTCTCGGGATCTTCGTGGCTTCAGGACTTGCTTCGGGTCTCGGGAATGATACCAGGGCTTCGGGACTTGCTTCGGGTCTCGGGAATGATACCAGGGCTTCGGGATATTTCTTACATGAAAAACAAGGTAAAATGGGAGAGAGAGAGAGAGAGAAGAGAAAATGAGCAAGAAAGTCGGCTACCCTCGCAAGGTATTTATAGGGCTGAACCCTCGCATTACGTTGGGCGTAATGCTTAGCTACGCGGGGCGTAGTGCCAAAAAAACATCATCGCTTACATATGCGAGGCACTTGAGTCCGAGGGGTTCATCAACCGGGGTACGCTGGGCATACTTTAGATAAGATCAATGACTCCTTCGGATATACATCCGAATTAAAGATTAAATATATATTTTAATTATTTAATAAACTTCAAAAATTCATATCTTCCTCATACAAACTCAGTTTTTGACGTTCTTTATATCCACGCGTAGGTGAGACTATGCTCTACAACTTTCGTTTAGACTCCGTCGGCTAGTTTTGAATTTATTTTTAGTAGGCTGGGATAGGAAAACTCCGTTATAAATTCATAACTTCTTCATCCGACGGCCGTTTTCGTCTGTCTTTTTATCGTTGCACTACTAATGGCAAGATCTTCGATTCTCGTTTAGATTGTTTCGGCTAAAAACCGCTCAATCACAAATCGAGTATTCGGGCTGCATACCGCTAAGTCGAAACTTAGAAAAATCATAACTTCCTAATACGAAGTCATATTTCGACGTTATTTTTATGCACGCTCACGGTTTAACGAACTATACGACTTTCGTTTAGATCGCTAAGGCTAAATATCGCTCTAACGTAAATTCACTTTTTACGTCATTCAGCGTCGTGTCGGTTCTGTCGCGAAACTTCGACGGGTCATAGCTTCTTCGTTATAACTCGGATTTCAGCGTTCTTTATATGTACAAAATCCTTGTAACATATACTAAAACTTAGTTAAGATTATTCCTTCAAAATAATCTTCCATCAAAAAGTCATTTTTGACACTTATTGTCCTTAAATTGACTAGCCCTAATCTACGGGCATTACAACACCACAAAGCCCAATATGGCCCAAATACCAATAAGGCCCAAATCCTCATGACTGACCAAATTTAGAAGGACTAGTGGCCCAACAAGTCCTAAAACCCTAATAGTCCAAATATGGCCCAAATCGCAAAAGTCAACGAAAGTCAATAACTGCTGAGTAAGCCCATCATGCTCAGACTTATGCCCTATGTATGCCACCTTTGGCCAGTACGTGCTACGTACGAGCTGGTACTCCACAACAGTCCAAACTCTCCATTAAGTGCTTAATTGGTTAAGCCACCAAGTCCACTTCTCATACATGATCTTAAATGATGGCTTAACATGTAAAGTTGGCAACTTTACTCCTTTTCATGTCTTAATGAGACCAAATACTCAATAAAACCCATAATAAGAACCCTAACTCATGCATGGTCCAATATAACACATCTAGTTTACATTTTTATGCAAAAGGGACCCCAAAAATGCTAAGATCTACCATCCCTAGCTTCTGGATTCGCTCATACTCTCATGCATGACTTAAAGGAACATAAAAGCACAAGACAAGCCCTAACTAGATCTATCAAAATGAACCATCCAGTTAAGAGCTTTACACCTCCAAAAGCTTTCCACGTTGGTGATTATTTTGGATTCACAAGCTCTAGCCGCCCCAATGCAATCAAGAGTTCTTATTCCCTCAAGATCACCAAAAACACCTTCAAAGTTCACTTCCAAGCTCAAAACATTCAAATGGAAATTAGGGTTTGGAAAGGTGGAGACTGGTCATAAGAAGGTCCAAGAGTAACTTTGAGGTGTTTAAATAAGGCAAAACCCCTAAATTAGGGTTTTCCCCAGGTGACCGTATGCCCTACGTACTTCCATGTACGTCAGGCATACGTGGGTGCCTCCGCGACCAAGCTATCAAGCCAGTACGCCCAGTGTACTCCTAGCGTATGCTCAACGTACTCATCTAGGGACTAAAATTCAAGGGTTGTAAGGTTAAGGGCTAAAAGGAAAAATACCTAAAATGTAAATGTTACATGGTGTGTTGTAGGCTAGGTGGGATCAGTTGTATGCTGAGAGAGAAAGGTTGAAGTGTACTGTAGGCTTTGCAAGGCGGTCCAGTAAGAATGTAGTCTCAAAAGAGCGGTCTAGGCATGTTATAGGCCTTGTGAAGCGGGCTGGACAGACTGAAGGTTCATGTGTGCATGCATTGAATATATATCGTAGTGTTTGGTTGTTGATACATGAAGCGACCCTCTTAATTTTGCCTACCGCAGTCAAGCTTCTTCAACGATCGCATCCGAAGTCATCTAAAGCTACCACAGTCTTTCTTTCTATACTTAGTATATTTTATCTTTCTCTTGTAATACTCTCTATTGTCCAGTATGCCTTGCATGGCTACACTTAGAGAGTGAATCACTTGTATTTCTTGAGTCTCTATAAATAGAGCTCACGCCTTATCAATTAATACATAACTTTCTTTACTCATCTCTAGATCTTAATTATCTTCAAGTTATCCTTATGCATATCATATCTTTCTTAATCTCTAAAATCCTCTCAAACACAATTGATTAATACTTCTCTTCGGAGCAAGTCATTCGTGACTTTATCAATAAGATTGATCTCACTCATTAACTTGGTTTGAATGCATTCGATGTTATGAATCAACTTATGTGTTTACTTGATATATCATTGTTAATACGATGTCGCACGCGTATTAAGCAAATAAATTATCACTACTAGTTGCACTAAAAATATAGCACAGGGAAGCAGGGTCGAATCCTCAGGGACACAGCCTAATGGTCAATGCCTTTTTGCATCAGGCACAATCTAGTCAAGAAACAGAAAATATAAAAAGGGGGTTTTGAATTAAACTAAAAACTAGAATTATAGTGATAATAAAGTAAACGAAAATCAATAATAAAAACGATTTCAGCTCTGCTGCGACTTTCCTAATCATGCAATCAACATTGACTTGGTTATTTAAGATGCGTTCTATCTAAGCTGGTACTAAGAAAAACTAACAAGCTCTAGTAATTTCTCTTTTACCTAAAGTAGTTAATCAAAACAGGCTCTTCAATTAACCCTAACTTTTTACTGTTCAATTAAACAAACTCTTAATTAAATCAAAAAATTTGCATTATAATCTATATAAAATTCCCAGCAACATCCAATACTTCTCACAGGCTCGGAAGCGTAAAGATATGATTTTTACAGTTTATACCAGAGTTAAATCCCAAAACGGAACCAATCTGATACTTGTTACTTTTACTAGTTTACAAGAACAATTACGAATTCTATTAACTGATTAACTGGAATGATAAAACCCTAGCTAGGTGATCAAACTAACAAGAATCAAAACCAAACATTCATTAAGAACAAAACTAAAGAATCTAGATAGAAACACAAATCAAAAAACAAATCTAACGATCAATCACATGAAAAGTACTTGTCTTTGCAGAACTGAAAACTAGGGTTTATCTAAACATGGCTAAATATGTTCAAAACAGATAAAAAGAGACATCAAACAACTAATCTTACTAATCTACTTGAAGGAGATGATCCACAGTCTTCAGATCTTCAGAAATTGATGAAATCAGAGAAGAAACGCCTCCAAAATCATATTTTCGTCGTCTGATACCTCTGGAATCGCCAACTTAGGTTACTGGAAGGCTATTAGGGTCTTTTTATACATCCAACAGCAAAAACGACGCACCTGCGATCGCAAGGAGACAACCTGCGATTGCAGGTTTTGAGTTTTCACTTCCGGACGAATTTTGGGCACAAAAGAACCTCGAAGGCAACCTGCGACCAAACTTACGATCACAAAAAGGTCACCTGCGATCGCAACGAGACAACCTGCAATCGCAGGTTGTGCCTATGACGTCCAAAATTTCGTCTACTTTTCAGATCATTTTGAATCACATCAATCCGAGTTACAGGTCTCGAGATATGGTCAAAATACTGACAGGGGGTCAAAGCTGCCAGCAACATCCTTTAACTTTGATATTGTATATTCTATCTTCATGTGATCAATTCAATTGAATGTTTCTTGACCAAAGCATCTTCCAAAAATTCCTCAACATACTCCAGAAGTTCCAAGCTCCATTTTAAGCTCCAAACACGCATCCAACTGCTCCCAAATCACTTCTCCACTCGAACTATCTGAAATCAACATAAAACATGAGCAGTACAGGAATTCTAACGAAATACATGAGCTGAACATTATTTATCTAAATGACATGAAAATGTACAAAATATGATGCTAAAATGATAATGAAAACTACCCTATAAGATGCATAAAATGGCATCTAACAATCACCTGTTGTCATTTATATTTATTTACATTTCCGCAACTAACTATCTAACCATCTAACACATTAACCTATTATTGTTGAGCTTTTAGATCCTTTGAGATTAACTAATTCCGCAACCATACTTGTTCTAACATTTGTTCAAGTGTGTCTCAAGTTTTTCTCTCAACAATTGGTATCAGAGTCATAGTGGTTGCTTTTTGAAAAACGAAACTCTGATTTTTCAAAGGGCCTTCTATACCACTGAAGCTCATTTTTTTTTAACAAAAAAAAAATGGCACAAGCATTTTCTTTAAACGTTTCCAACAGTGTTGGTGGCTCAAATGGAGCTCCAATACTAGTTGCAAATGAATACCATCACTGGTCTCAAAGAATGGAAAGATACTTAAGGAGATTTGGTAGAGATGTATGTGTTGGGTCAATATTTTGGTTTATACTTTACTTTTCTAGGAAATTGATTTGTTATGTAATATTGTATATGTGTTTACGGTCAGGAAGTGAGTTTACGACCGTAAATACGGCCGTAAACACGTTTACGGTCGTAAACTCAGTTTGCGGCCCAGTCCAGTATATATAGGGGTGAGGGGTGTGAGGAAAAGGATGATGAACACCAATGAGCTTAAGTGTGTGCATTTGAAGGTGTTCTAGAGAGAGACATCATCCGTTTGATTGGGATTCCGCACCATCAAACGGATCTGATTGATACACAAGTAGATTAGGGACTTACAATTGGTATCAGAGCTTGGTTGTATCAATTAATTTTTTTCAGATCTGGAGTTTATTTGATCTTATTTTGAAGAGATTTTTGCGTTTTTGGATAGATCTCGCAAAAATAAAGGGGTTTGTTCTTCGTGTTTTTCCTAAAAACGAGTTTTTAATCGAGTTTTGGAGCAAAAAGGGTGAAAAAAAAACGTTGTTTTTCGTCAAGAACAGTGATTTCTGAAGAGTTTACGGTCTTTGAAGGGCTTACGGTCCGTAGTTTACGGCCGAAAACTGGTCGCCGGAGTTTACGGCCGGAAACAGGTCGTCGGAGTTTGCGGCCTCGGCTTGGATCGCGGCTTGGAGAACGGCTCGGCTCGGCTCGGCAGCATCAGTGGACTACAGGCGCGCTTCAAATAAAAAAAAGGACGCGAAGCTTGGGGGAGGCAGCGATCGAACCCACGACCTTTCATTCTTCAGTTAGCGTGCTTAGCCAACTCGACCAACCGATCACTTGTTTCAATCCTCCGAAATATTAAACTTAACCTCTCCCTGTCGGACCACTTTCGCATATTTAACACTTTTAACCCCAAAAATCAATTTCTTTCATTTTTAAGTTTCTTTTTTAACCAAAGAAATTTAATTTTAATTTTTTGACTTTTATTTTTGACTTTTTACTTAAAATTTTGACTTTGACTTTAAAGTTTGACCTTTGAGTTTAAACTTTGACCTTCTCGTTTGACTTTTAAAATTTCAAATTTAGCTTTTCGGTTTGACTTTTAAGTTTGACTTTTCAAGTTTGACTTTTGAGTTTGACTTTTTAAATTTGACTTTTAAGGTTGACTTTTGAGGTTTATAGTTAAAGGACATTTTTTTTAAAGTTTGACTTTTAAGTTTGATTTTAAGTTCTAGTTGTGCTTTTAATAGTTTTTGAAGTTTACGAGGGAATTGAAGACATGAAAGAGAGTCGTCAAGAGATGTTAAGACAAAACTTCAACATGTTTGATTATATCCCTAGAGAAACCCTGGAAGCTCAGTTGCAGCGATTTACCACACTCACTACTGAGATTAATATAGCTAGGATCTTCTTGACCAAATCTGAGATAAATAAAAAGCTGTTGAATGCACTTCCGAAATCGTGGGATATGGACGTGGCTGACATCAAGAAGACAAAAGATCTCAATCGTCTTAGTCTTGCTGATATAATTGAAGAACTAGACGTTTTGATTTGTCGAAAAACAATGAGTTCTGCAAACCTTCCGATCAATGAAGTTTCATGTTCTCAATCATATGAAGTTTCATGTACACTATCTAGTGAAGATACGATTAAATTTCTTCGGGAACAAATTGATTTATTAAAAAGAGAAGTTTAGGACCTGAGATATGAAGGATATCAACTCAGGAAAGGACAGAAACCCATGAAGGCCCAGTTAGAATAAAAAACAAAGGATTTTAAGAGAATTCAGACATAATACAGTGAAAAATGTGAACTTTATGACTATATTAAGAGACAACTTGATGTTGTAACTGATGAACTTGACGCTTTAAAAACTAAGTGTGGAAAAACAGATGTTAGTTTCAAAAATTATACTGCGTCAAGTAAGACAGTCGAGTCCTTATTTGAAACCCAATTAAAATTCAAAGATAATCAAAACAAGGGTCTAGGGTATGATAGTGTTCCTCCACCTTTCAATCATAACTACACATCCATCCCTATGACACATGAAGAAATTGACAGGGAGGGACATCTTCGATATGGTAAACTAGCTGGATTTGTGTCAGGAGGCATTCAAGTTGAAAATACTAATGCTTTTACTTTATGTGCAGGTAAAGTAGCAGAAGACGAGAACAAGGAGAAAACCATTGAACAAACCAACATCTCCTTGAACTCTGAATCTGTTGCTTCGAACTCAGTTGTTTCTGATCAACCTGCTGTTGAGAAATATAGACCACCAATTCCAGCGAAACAAAGTGCCTCCTGCAATTGTGCATGTGGGAAAAATCAGAGACAAGGCAAGGATACGCCACCATGGGCAGGAAGAAACAACTTCACAGTGAAGAAAAAGACATGTTTTCGCTGTGGAACACCTGGTCACATTGCCCGAAACTGTCCAATTCGCACATAAACTCCCTATTACGCACAAGGCTAGCAGAACGCGCCAAGAGGGAGATACTCCAAAAGATACCCCTCGAGATCACGATTAGACATTGACGACTGGAATGCCAAGAAGGCCAAGAATTCAACTCCCAAGGCCAAGAATCAAACCCACAAGGCCAAGAATCCGAATCCCAAGGGCAAGAAGGGAATGCCGGCCAAGAAGCCAAATCCAAGAGATGCTCCCATGAAGTCAAAATCAAAGTCATCTCAACGGCCGACATCAAGATCAAAAGCAAGTATTGAGGCACCCATCCGATCCAACAAGAAATGGGTTAAACCCAACTGTAGCTGTTCCAGGCACATGATAGGGGACATCTCTCAACTGTACAACATTCAGACCTTTGTTTGAGATTATGTGTCCTTTTGTGGGAAAGGAAGAAAGGAAGAGATCACTCATGGGGTTAGTGCTTAATGACATGAAGAATTTTCGGATCTGTTATGAGATTATGCGTGTTGTTCTTAGACATTCTGGATGCAAATTCAATCGGTGACTTACGGTTTGAGTTTTCTTCTCTATACTCCTGAGTTTTTCTTAAGCTGATTCGCTTTAAAGACAAATTTTTGTTTTAGTATAGTTTAAATTTGCGCATTTACTTTCGTTTCTCTCCTATGCACAAATTTAGGGGGAGAAATCAAAACAAAAAAAAAATTAGAAAATTTTAAAAAATCCAAAAACATTAGAAAATAAAAAAAAATATATTGGTTATGAAATGTGCTTGAGGGAGATGTTTTGGGAAGTGATATGATCATGTGATAACAGGAAACCTGAGTCTGTGTAACGTACCCAAAGTTGAAGGGTCTTTGCTCTGGTTTTATGCGTCGGCAGGCACGAAAGGTTCTAAATGGACTTGACTAGGCAGAGTTGAACTTAAGAAATTCTTAGTCTTGACAAATATTGACATAGTTAGATCCGTTTAGTCTGACAATATGACGCTTGGGTAGGTTGAGCAGGGAGATATATATGGGAATCTACTCGTCACATTAAATAACCCGTATCTAGAACTGTGGATTCACTTTTCCTCGATGTCCGGATTCTGTCCTTAATTCCGGTTGGATGGGGCGACTGGTAAATTCCGATGAATTAGGTCTGTAGAATATTGTTTTCTTTCTTTTTGTCTGTTAGTCATATGTTGCCTCCTCTGCGTGATCGAGAGATCCGACCTGGACTGTAACATATGCAACTCTATTTCTCTGCATATTATATATGAATTTCCTCTTATCTGTTAGCCATATGCTGTCTCCTTTGCGTGACTTCTAATCTGACCTGATACACAGCATATGCAACCTTCTACTTCTCAACCCTTCTAAAATAATAAGTAATAGAATTCTAAATCTATTCTCTCTCTGAATGATTGTCTGCTCACCCGATGTAAGGAGTACTCTGGAAGTTCTTGATGGCTGGGGCATATCAGGAAGCGGGAAACACGTTCTAGTACACTTAAAATTGAACACATACATATTGTTTGTAGATTTCGCTGCTCGATTTAGGTGGACAACAATATCCCTAGTTGTAGTCAGTTAAATGGTCATAAGAAAAATTTATTTAAGAATTAGGGCCAATCATGATAATAAAGTTACAATTAGATATATGCATGTATCATGTCATTGGTAACTTGTCCAAAATTGTCACAAATTTTTCGTGTTTAAGTGGACCACAATACTGGCGATCGATCAGATGAAGATGTGAAGATAAGGGTACCGACAAATGGAATAAGGCTTTCCAACAACTTTGATCCCAAATCACTCTTAAAGTTAGCTATTATTTTTGTTTTTGTTAAATTTGTTCATAGTTTCTTCTAATTTAAATATTAGGGGGAGAATTGAAAAATAATAAAAATAAAAAAATCAGAAAAATTCAAAAATCAAAAAAAAATCAGAAAATTAAAAATCCAAAAATAGTGTTATTTCTGTTTTTGTTTCTGTTTTAATTTGTATGCTAAATTTTTCTTTTAGTTTTGTTTTGTCTTGAAAAGTGATTTCAGGTATAGATAAGACTCATGGAGATTGTGTCGAAAATTTCTGAGCCAAGGCTTCGTCCGTGAGCATTGAAGAATTCTCATTCGAAGGAGCAAGAAATGAAGATTATTCTTTCAACATTCAATCCTTCAACCCTAGAATCAAGGTGAAGCAGAAATTAAAGATTATGTGACGGATTGCATTGAAGCCTCCTCAATCAGTCTGCTGCTATCGTTGTACCTGCTGAAGTGATCCAGAAGATTTGTTCTCTCTGAAGATTCTCAAGCTGAAAGCGCTATCTTTTAAGAATCAGTACAAGAAGCCTCCTCACCCAATGTGCGTTTAATGCCAAATTCTGAAGAAAAGCTCAAGTGCTCAAGATGTAGTCATTCATTGAAGATTCATCAAATTCATCTTGAAGTTGTGAAGTCATCAAAGATAAATGCATAAGCCAATCTCCAACTAAATATTAACAAGAAAAGCCAGCTACTTTTTAGGGGGAGCTTGTTGGGTCATTTAAGAAAAGAAAGCTATAAACCAAGGGGGAGATTGTTGGGTCAAAAATATGGTTTATACTTTACTTTTCTAGGCTAATGTATTTTTCTGTAATATTTTTGGAGTTTACGGTCATGTTTACGGTTGAGTTTACGGTTGTAAACACCTTACGACCATAAACCCATTTACGGACCATGTCCACCAAGCCCATGTTCCCCTTGTATATATATATATAGGTGTTAGGGTGAGGAGTAGAGATTGATGAACGAGAGAAGAGAGAAACTAGAGAGCATTTTGTGTGTGTGAATCTTTTGTATCTGGAACTTTAATTCTAATCAATTCATACAGAGATTCATATTATTCTTCTTCTCCTTCTCTTCTATTTTATCTGACATCATCCGTTTGATTGGGATTCTGTACCATCAAACGGATCTGATTGATACACAGGCAAATTAGAGACTTACAGTATGGCGATCTATTGAAGAAGGACCACATGTCCCTGTTCTTACACCTATTCAAACTGATGGCGCCACAGCCAGACTAGGAGGAGGACAACCAGTCTTGAACCGTCCCACCAAGGATGATCTTGATAAAATGGAAAATGATGTTGTTGCTTTTTATGAAATCTCTTGTGGAGTTGCTCCTGACAACTTCGATATTATCATAAACTGTAAATCAGAAAAAGAGATCTGGGATGTTCTTAAGAACTTGTATGAAGTTTTAGAACAAGCTCGGGATAAGAAGCTCACAACTGCACTCAGTGAATTCAATAACTTCAATGATCATGCTGGTGAAAGTTTAGAGGACTCCTTCAAAAGGTTCAATCTGATAGTTACTAAGTTATCAAATGTTGGCACCATCCGCAGTAACTATGAAACAAACCTTTAATTTCTCAACGGTTTAGGAAGACATTGGACTACTCCTAAGATGATAGTTCAAGGAGATAGAAAGATTCATTCCCTGTCTCTCTACAAGCTATATGGGGAATTGCAAGCACAAGAATCCACCGTACTCAAAGATTGTGTTGACTTCGGAGGACCACTTGCTCTTGTAGAACAAGCTCCTCACAACCAGTCTTACTCTCCCTCGTATGACACTACACCACAGTCATACGAAGCTGACTCAGAGTATGATGATGAAGAAAAATTTCAGAAGGCTATTGCTCTAGTTAGTAAACAGTTCAACCGACTACCACCTCACTCTTTTCGCAAAAATCACCAATTCAAAAAACCACCTTTCAATCGTAGCTTCAATCCACAAAACAATCACCCTCATTATCCTAAAAGTTCACACCCACAACCGCAATCACAAAACACTCAACCAAAGGAGACACCGCAGTCCATTCAAACATCTGACTCCAGTACCCCTTCAGAAGACAAAAGTGATGTTGTAATATGCCACAAGTGCAAGAAAGAGAATCGTTTTGCAAAGGATTGCAAAGCCAACGTAGTGAAAGATAGAGCATTCTACCTTAGAATGGCTCAAGAACTGGAGGAAAAGGAAAAGGCTAGGGCATATGTGGCTCATGGTAAAAGAGACCATCAAGTTTGGTCATCCGGAGAAGAAGAAGAAAACATCAGCAACATCAAAGGGAAAGGCAAGATCTGCATGCTAGCAACTGCTGATGATGATAGCTCTACAAAGCTGGAAAGGAACTACTGCTACATGGCGAAGGATGGAACTCTAAGCATCGTCAATCAGGCCTTGTGCAAGGAGAAGCAAGAAGAAGAATGGTTAATCGATAGTGCCTGCTCCTTGCACATGACGGGAAGGTTAGAATACCTTCGAGACTTCAAGCCAATTTGCAACGGTGGAAATGTCACTTTTGGAAACAATGCTAATGGAATAATCCGAGGTTTCGGTGTTCTTACTATGGGAAACTTCTCTATTCAAAAGGTTGCTTATGTAGAAGGCCTTAAACACAATCTCATTAGTGTTGGTCAACTATGTAAAGTCGGCCATCGTGTTGAATTTGATGACCAGTTTTGCTATGTAATGACAAGCGATAGAAGCACTTGTCTGATAAAGTCCATATCCAAAGGTACTATGTACCCTCTGGATGTATCTTTGATCATAGGCAAACCGCAGTTATGCTTTCTATCCAAAGCCGTATCCGAAGTTAGCTGGCTATGGCACCGCAAGCTCGCTCATCTTAACTTCAGATACATTAACAACTTGGTCACAGGAGAACTAGTCAGAGGCCTTCCAATGCTCAAGTTCAGCAATCATACTCTCTGTCCTGCATGTGAATGTGGAAAGCAATTCAAGGCAAGTCATCCCACCGTGATTGATTGCTCAATCTATGAACCATTGGAATTGTTACATATTGATCTCTGCGGTCCATCTATAGTAGCCAGTCTTCATCACAAAAAATACCTACTGGTTATTGTGGATGACTTCACACGTTTCACATGGGTCTTCTTTCTACGACTCAAGTCAGAAACACCGCAGGTGTTGATCAACTTCATCAAGGAAATCGAACTTCATATCAACTTACCAGTAAGACATATCCGAAGTGACAATGGAACCGAGTTTACTAATCATCTTCTAAATAGTTTCTTGGTTTCCAAAGGGGTTACACACAACTTCTCAGCTCCTTACACACCACAACAAAATGGCGTAGTAGAACGAAGGAACCGCACTCTACTAGAAGCTGCCAGATCCATGCTCGATTTTGCCAACCTTCCTCTCTACTTCTAGGCTGAAGCAGTGGCCACAACCTGTTTTGTTCAAAATCGAAGAATTGTGTGCAAACGTCTCAACAAAACACCATATGAAGGTCTTAACAACCGCAAGACAAATGTTTGATTCTTTCATATCTTTGGGTGTAGAAGCTTCGTAATAAACAATAGAGATCACCTCAATAAATTCGCACTGAAGTCTAATGAAGGCATTTTCCTTGGCTACTCCACTAACAAAGTTGCCTATCGATTTCTCATTAGACGCACAAGGTTGATAATTGAAAGCTTCAATGTAAAGTTTGATGACTATCACATCCGCAACTCCGCTCCGTGAACTGAAACCACCGCAATTCTAGAAAGTGATATTCCTTCCTCTTCGGGTCCATTAAATCTAGTTGAAATAAACTATGATGATCTCTTTGATCCTGTTGATACAGCCAAGTTATCCGAAGTTATCGGGTCTCTAGAAGCTCAGCAACAAGATGCAGATATATATGGTCCAACAACGTCCGAAGAAGTATCACTAAATACTTCCACCTCGCTAGTTGAGGGGGAAAACTCCACTCTGGACCACACAACAAACATCGAGGATCCAGTACTAGAAGATGAAGCTCCAATTCGCAGAGAATTTCAACCATCAAACGTTTCTTCGGATTCAGATGATGAAAACATAGAACACATTGACACAAGAACAGACTCAAGGGTTATCACACTCCCATCCGCAATCCAGGGGGAACCTTTACAGGTTGATGGCGAACTCGCTTCTACACTCCAGGAGGAACCTTCGTCATCTGCCCAAGATAAATCTAATCCCGCCTTCCCAGTTCAAGACACTTCAGCAGGATGTTCTCAAATCCAGGAGGAACTGCCTTCTCCAACTGCAGAGTCTTCTGATATTGAAGACATTCCCTCCACCGCAGCTGTTGATCATCTGATACCTTGTCTACATGTATGTACGAGAGACCACCCACCAGGTCAAATTATTGGCAACTCATCCGCAGGAATCCAGACTCGATCCTCCAAGGTCTTATTCGATCACTGCCACTACGCAACGTTCTTGTCCTCAGTCGAACCTCGATCGATCAAAGAAGCGTTACTTGAACCAGACTGGATTTCTGCAATGCAAGAAGAACTGGAAGAATTCAAAAAGAACAAGGTATGGCAGCTCGTTCCAAAACCGCAAGGTCACACCATTGTTGGCACAAGATAGGTGTACAAGAATAAGTTAGATGAATCTGGTGCGGTTGTCAGAAACAAGGCAAGGCTAGTTGCCAAGGGATATAGTCAACTTGAAGGCATTGACTATGATGAAACGTATGCTCTGGTAGCACGAATGAAGCCATCTGGATCTTCTTAGCATACGCAGCACACAAAAACATCAAAGTTCATCAAATGGATGTGAAAAGTGCTTTTCTCAATGGAGAATTAAAAGAAGAGGTTTATCTTCAGAAACCTCCGGGTTTCGAAAGCATTGAATTCCCAGACCAATGCTACAAGCTTGAAAAAGCAGTCTATAGCCTAAAACAAGACCCCAGAGCATGGTATGAGACTCTATCTGAATTTCTTGTCTCTTCAGGTTACAAACGAGGAGTGATTGATCCCACATTATTTCGAAAAGCAAATGGTGATCACCTAATGCTTGTACAAATATATGTGGATGATATCATTTTTGGCTCAACTGATCAAAAGATGGTGGATGAATTTGCTAAGCTCATGACCAACAAGTTCCAAATGAGCATGAATAGAGAGATTAATTTCTTTCTAGGACTTCAAGTGAAACAGGTCCCTCAAGGGATATTCATTCATCAAGAAAAATACACCTCAGAACTATTGAAGAAATATTCAATGGATAATTGCTCTTCGGCTAAGGTCCCCATGGCCTTCGGTTATAAGATATCTACTGATCCCTCAGGTGAATTTGTTGATCACAAGTCTTATAGAGGTATAATTGGCTCTCTAATGTACCTCACTGCTAGCCGACTGGATACAGTTTTTACAACGGGTGTATGTGCAAGGTACCAGGCTGACCCAAAAATATCTCATATGAACGCAGCCAAACAAATCCTACGATACTTAAAAGGAAGCAAGACTCTTGGATTATGGTACCCCGCAGGAAATGATTTCAGTATTCAAGCATTTACAGATGCGGATCATGCCAGATGCAAAATTGATCGCAAAAGCAACTCATGTGGATGTCAATTTCTGGGTGGAAGACTAGTCAGCTGGTCCTCAAGAAAACAAAACTATGTATCATTTACTACTGCAGAAGCTGAATATGTGGCTGCAGCAAGCTGTTGCTCTCAAGTCTTATGGATGAAAACACAACTACTAGACTATAGATACCGAATGCTGTGGATACCAATCTATTGTGATTCTGAAAGTGCCATAGCGATTTCTCACAATCCTATTCAGCACTCCAAGACTAAGCATATTGAACTACGATATCACTTCATCAAAGACCACATCCTGAAAGGTAACGTTGAACTAATTTTTGTACATACTCATGAAGAGATTGCTAATGCATTCACAAAGGCACTTGACTCTACAAAACTCAACACATTCTTACAAATGTTAGGAATGATGAATCCGGACTCACAATTCTTTTTGAATTAATAGGTACCACAGACCATCCTTGGTCTCCATTGCGGTTCTAGTTGAAGTTATTTATGTTAGATGGTTTTGGTATATTTTATGTACCGCAAGCATATATCATAATCATACTTCAATGGTCCTTATTGTTTGTTATTACTAATCTTTGCTCAAGTGTTCATCTCAGTTTATCTACCGCAGTCATCCATCCGACGACATATGATCCATCCGCAATGAAGTGTCTATCCGCAGTCACTTTAATTGATTTTCAGACTGTTACAATCTTTTGAAAAACAACATAAAAAGGAAACATGGTGTGCTATTTAATGATCATTCATTAAATAAATAAAACATTTAAGAAAAACATTCCTTGTGCATCTGTCATATTCTTTTGCATAAACCTCGTGTCAGACCTATTTTAGGTATGATGACAAAAAGAAAGATTTTCCAAATCAAATCCTTTTTTAATCTTTCTCTTCCTATTACCCTAAAACATCAAATTTGTTACAACTTCCCTTTACCCAATGGATTGATCTCACCCTCACCACACGTTCACCAGACGTGGTCATAAATCTGACATTTCATTAATTGCAAGCCTTTTTTGGTAAGCCCCAAAATCCAGATTTAATCCCTCTTTTCTTAATCTGTGGCTGAAAGTAATGCTCTAATTCAAAATAAACACCCAAACGTTTTACCCAAATTCTGTTAGGGCAAAAACGTTTCCCTCTCCCTCAAGCCACTATAAAACCCCTTTCTTCTTCCCAAAGAAAAGTTTACGCTTTCTGAACCATAACCCTTTCTCTTGCATTCTACTTTCATTCTTCAAAGATTCTTCGAAAACTCAACAATGGGGAAATCCGGTGTATCCAAGAAACCTTCCAAGGCATCTGGATCAGTGAACCCCACTGGTTTAGACTCTGCCTCAAGACATCTCACACCAACGATTGCTTCAAGCAACTTCAGAGTCGTGTTTGAAGAACATTCTTTTTACAATGCCCCCACAAAACTGATGATCAAGTTTTTGTCCAATCACCCACTGTTTGGACCCTTTGATTCATTCACAGACGTTGTTCCTCTCTCAACCCTCTTCAAGTGTGCTTTTTCAGCCTATCGACCACTCGAGAATCTTCAAGAAGTGCATCTCAATCTAGTCAACGATTCTCTGGTCATCTTGACCAAGGAGAAATTTCTCACTGCAATAAACCTCCTTGTTCATCCATCCATCAAGGTCTTTACTCCATCAATGGCGGATATACTTTTTGCACTCTACCAAATGGGATACCAGAAGAAAATCAAAGGAATTATGGAATTCAAGAAAAACCAATTGTCTGCGGTCTGACAATTCGTCTGTCACTTCATCATCCGCAGTCTATCTGGTAGAACTGGAGGCACATACAATATGGGACTCAAGATCCTAGAACTCGTATGGAGCATATTCACCGGTCATGACGTCAACTACGGTTAGATCCTATGGGATGACTTTCTCCAATACATTCCAAAAGAAAGCCCACAAGAGAACCCTACCAAACTCACCTTTGCAAGGTTTTGGTCTCTCTGCATCTCCGACCTCCATGCGGATGCAGGAATCAGCATGGGCAACGACATCAACTTCTTTGTAACCAAGGATCTCAAAAGGTACAATCCCTCATTTGATTAGACTGTTTTTGGACCAATAAGAAGACTACCCACTCACATTCTTTCTACCCTCGGTCTTGAGACTGCTGATGTCTCAGATCACATTGAGGCTACGGAAGGTATTGCCCCATACCTTCCTACCCCGCCTCTTCCAACCCAATCCGCAGTTCTTGATCCCACTAGTACCGCAGTCCCATCTTCCACAACTCTTTCCAACATTTCACTATCCCAAAGACGCAAGCAGCTAGTCTCTGCTCGTCAAGGCCCCCGCAACACCAAGAAACAAGGAACTCCTAAAAAGGATGCTTCCAAACCATCCAATCCCTCCAAGAAAAGACAAACTCCACAAGTAATCACTATAGTCGAACCAAGCAGACGTATTTCCAGCAGTGACTCTGATGAGGATGATCAACCTATTGCAATCCTGAAGAAATACAAATCCGATCCCACTAGCCATATGTGTGACCGGACTGATACCTCAACCTCTCAACAGGCTCTGGTAGTCCTTGGGATGGCCGCACATCCATTTGAAATAACCATCCTATACCACTCAGGCGCAAGCAGTGCATTTAGTTCACCACAATGAGGAGACTCCCCCTAGGTCAATCCCAAGAGGATGGCTCAGGCTCCCGCCCTAAGGTCTCCAGGGCTTCCCGTCTTCATTTCTTTTCCCCTGAGGAGTTGCACTCCATTCTTTTGTCTGTCACCCAAACACTTCAAACACCATCCCAACCGTAAGGCGATTCTTCAGCCTTTGCCAGAACTGAGCCGAGGCCAGACTTGACTTTAGGTCAAGGAGACCAAGGAAGCTCAAGAAATCCTACTCTGCTTACATCAGTAACAGGTGGTTTAGGCACGGTGAGCACAAATGTGCAGGGATCCGTGAACCCGAGGTACACCTCGGTGTGCTTTCAAGGAATTGATGACATTGATTTGAATGACTCAAGGAGTAAGTATCAGCCATCAAATGAAGCCGAAGCCAAGAAATATGCCGCTTTTCGTAGGGCATTCCAAGCAAGAAAAGCAAGACAAACAAAGCAGCTTCAGCAAAAACAACAAGAAATTCTATAAGTGGCTAAGTATTGGGCAGATGCAACAAACAATGCCAATACCGTAGCTACTTTCTGCTAGGTCCATGCCCTAATGGACATGTTGGATAAGGTGTCTAAGTCCATAACTATTTATGGTAAGTACTTGACCCGACCCGACATGGTCCATTTGGGTTGCATGGCACCATGCAATTGGATAAACTAAATGAGAGAAATAACACATATGGTTTATTAATATATTATAAGTTCTAATATATTAATAATATTATTTAATTAGTTTGATCAAGAATTAATTTAGAATTAATTAAGTGATCAAAAAGATAACTAATTAAATATATGGGTAGATTATGTAAATCTTCCATATCTTATATAGTGGGCTAAGAGGCTCCATGGATTATCAAGTTGGATTCCACCCATAGGATGCTCCATGGAGTTAACCCATGGATCAAGAAATGAAGAGTCATGGAACATTAGGGTTTACCTAATGCAACACACTATATAAGCAATGTAACTCTCCCCAAAATCGGTTACACTAAGAAACAAGAGGGCTTGGCCGATTTTGCATGTGTTAGAGTATTCTCTCAAGTTTATTCTTTGCATTTGGTGTTGTGTGAAGCATTTGAGGCATCACACTTGAGGTGCTAGGCTCACAAGGTTTCAAGGATCACTTTCAACAACAAGCTATGTAGTTCTATCTTTTATACAAAGAAAATTGTACCCCATGTATGCTAGATAGGTTCATAACCTTGGAAAACAACTTTTCATGATTATTAGACAAACATAGATCCAAGGTTATTAGGGTTGCATGTACACTTAGGAAGTGTTAGAAAGCTCAAAACCCATCAGGACAACATGGCTGATACCATCCGCAAGGCTCAAGAGGCGACTGCTGATCAGACTCACTCAAAGCCTCCTCCATCTCCAACTGCCAAAGACTCCCAAGATGTAGGCACCGAAATCGAAGTTAGTTCTGCTCCTACCTTCGGTTTTGATGATGTTGATCTTCAAGAGGTCAATCAACCAAGCCCTTCGGATGATGACCTTATGATATATGTTAAAGAAGAAGAATCGAGTGGCTCTCCGCACTCGACCTCCAAGCCAAAGGAGAAGAAAAAGAAGAAAAAGATGGTCGTCTCAAGAAAAGAATTTCTCAATCTTCAATCCAAGGTTGACCAAATTCTGGCCGCAGTCAAGTCTACTCAACCGCAGTCTGAAGACAATCATGTGCCACAATCCTTGATTGATAGGATTGAATGACTGGAACCCATGGATAGTGAGATTGTCTTCTCAAGAACTACCATCCCCAATATAAATACCTTTACCACGAGGGGGAGGCATTAAAAATTGCTCCTCAGCCAAATGCATGGCTAATCTTGCGGAAGCAACATCGTGATCAGGTCGAGGAGGAGAGAACCATGGTGGAAAAGAAGATCCACCAACTTCAAAAGTGGTGTCTGGTCCTACAGTAAAGAGCTTGGTTGTAGTAAGACTAGGAGTAGTGGTAGGTGGTACTGGAAGGCCACTAACAAGATTCGCAATTAGATCACTCTGCTTTAGATCCCTTCTTCTTCTTTTCAATGGGGGTTGACCAGTCTGCGTTGTTGTAAGATCACTCACAAATGGCTCTGTAGTAGGAGGAGCAGAAACAGGACGAGGAAATCCAATAATCGTCTCCATTGGAGTGGAAGTGGTCGCCATTTGGTTTGAGCTAGGAGGTTTGGTTTCAAGAACTTCATCAGGCTTCCTTGTCTCTATCGTTGGAGGAACGACTTCATCGACATTGCTGAAGATCGAGTCAAGGTTCTCATTTATCACAAGATTAGAACTACTTGCAAGAGACGCAACAATATCATCATTGTCAAATCCGGTAAGATCAAGATCTTCAAAAGAATAATTTTTATCTCCTTCAGCTTCCGTCTCAGTTGCCACAATCCTTTCTACATAATCACTTTGAACATGAGCAGGTATTAAATCATGTTCTTCCGCCACATTCGCTTCAGGAGTCGGAGTCTCTTCTTCTTCTCTATTCTCATCATCAGATACGGTAATAACATCGTCATTTGGAGATGATTTCTCTGAAGATGCATGCTCAGAAGATGCCTTGTCAGACGATTCATAAGACTCCGAGGACTCATTTAATTCAGTAAACTCTCCAAATTTCTCCAGAGGATACTTTCCTTGAAAGATAATTTTTCCTTTACGGTTCTACTTGATGAGCCCTACAGTGTGAGGACCCAGAGATTTCATATCAAGAGTATCGCCTTCCTTCACCATATTTGGAAACTGAGTATTGATAAACAATTGAATGAACCTAGGATACAATAAGAAGGTATCCCGGGTTGCCTGATGTTTTCCGTAAACTCATCCAAGATAAATCTAGAAAAGTTGAACTTTACTCTGGTATCAAGAGAAACGATTGCTCCAGTATTCCTCAGAGAAATTTCATCAACTCCTGATCTTCTTCCTAAAATGCAGCTAACGAACACATGTGCCAAAAATCTCCAGTATGGAGGTAAGAGCTTCTTCAAAGTTGGAGGAGAATTGCCTTCATACCCCATCCTCCTTAGAATTTTCTGAGCATCCTCAATCCCAATCTCCGTGGGAAAGTTTGATTGATCGTCAATCAGCAATGCATTTCTGATAAAACTCTCAGTGATCACAATCTCGCGTCCTTTTACGACAGCTTTAATAGTAACAAGACCAGCAGCATCCATTTCCATCTTAGCAGTCGACCAGAACTCTCTGATCAAATTCTGGTAGACAACCGGATTGACAGTGATGGCTGATGCCAGGCAGCATTCCCTGAGTCTGTAGATCATGGACTTGAGTTCAGAGTGTGCAACTGAAGGATCCGCCAAAACAATAGCCAGATTATGCATGTCTGCAAATTTGAGGTTCGCCATTGATCTGCACTAAACATGCCAAGTAAGATAAGAGAGCCGAACGAGCAATAAAAATTTTAAATGATTTAATTTTGACCACAAAATGAAACAACAATTTTTTAAAAAAAATAAATTAGGTCAAGGTCAAAATTGCAGTCAACGTCAGAGTTTGCAGTCAACGAAGGTTTACGGCCGTAAACCCTTGGCCGTGAACACATCACCTTCAAGACTATCGGATTAATTTCGCAAGATTTGATGAAAAAAAATTCGAAGAGAGAGAGTATGAGAGGGTGTTTGCGGTCGGAATCAAGAAAATTGTTGGGCTGAAAAGAGTTTTGATGTTGCGTCTTTTGGGCTCGTTAGATTAGCCTTTTATTCTCCGGTTTGGGCCTGTCCAACCGAGAGCCTTTTATGTATTGTATATAAGTTAAATGCTGCATGCATATTAGGTTAAGATTCTAGAGATTATCGATACAGCGATTGATCAAGAGTATTATATTTTTTTTCTGTAATCGTTCTTGTAATCTTCTAATCCTTTACAGTTGATGTTCTTAATCGAGCTCTTCTAAGGATTTTATTTAATCATTCGACACGTTTGATTCAAGCTGTTTGTTCTTATTATTGCGTTGTTAACTGTTTTATATTCATATACTTGTTCAAGATCTAATCGATCTTCTTAGATTAAAAGTTGTTTTAATCCCATCAATTGGTATCAGAGCAGGAGGCTGTGTAATCGATACACATCTTTTCTGTGAAAAAGATTTCCATTAGGGTTTTCCGCAATCATCGATATTTATTGAGCCGTCATCTTAATTGACGTATCTTAGTATTTATTGTTTTGCCCTAATCTGCTTTATTACAAGTCTGATCTTTGAACAGGTTTTTACGATCATTATGGACGCAACACAATCAAACCCTATTAATATTTCCAACAGCATCGGTTCGACGACAAAGATTCCAATCTTGTACACCCATGACTATGAAGTATGGGCGCATCATTTCGAAGATTATGTGATTGGATCGGAGGACAATGGTTATCTCATATGGGAAGCCATCATCAGTGGACCGTTCTCTCATTCTACGTCGTCCATAATCATTAAGACGCAAAAAGAGTACAATGATCTGCTCAAGGACGTGACGAATATCGCGCAAGATGAAAAAGACAAACTCCAGTGCAATATTAAGGCACTTAGGTTGATCAGATTCGCCCTTCAGTCCGACACATTCAGGCTGGTCAGCTCATGCACTACGGCAAAGGAAGTGTGGGATAGACTTCGCGAACTGTATTCCACAGACGAAGATCTTGAACATTCCATCCAAACCTTACTTCTATCTGAATTTGGTGAATTCAGGCAAGGGGCCGAAGAAACTGTGACCCAGACGTTTGATCGCTTCAATCATCTTCTCAGCAAGATGATCAAACACGACATTGAAAGGAAGCTTATCGAACAAAAGGTTACTTTCTTGAATGGACTGCGATCTGAATGGAGAGCAGTTGTTTCCACAGTCAAAGCCCATGAACAGTTTAAATCATATTCTTTGGCAAAACTGGTAGGTATTCTAAAGTCCCAAGAGAAGAATGTGGTTCAAGAGAAGAATGTTGTCTCTAGTCTTGGTTCGTTGGCCCTCCTATCTAAAAGTAAAGCTGTGGTGGAGGATGAAGAGCTCAACTTGGATGAATATGACCTCTCAACTGAGGATTATGCCATGATGGTATCCAATCCTAAGAGGTTCATAAAGAAGAGATTCCCCAGCAACAAAAACCGAAACTAGCAGGGGAGTTACAGCTCAGAAAAAGCAAACAATGAACCGAAAGCTGAGGAGCCCAAAAAGGAACCGAAAGCAGATGGCGATTCCGGAGTAAGCTGTTTCTATTGTGGTGGCAAGAACCACTACGCTAAGGACTGTGTTCTTAAGAAGATGGCTGAAAAGGACAATGGAAATGATGAGGAAGCTGTGCTGCAGAAGAGATTGGATGAGTTAAGAAAGAAGAAGTCTACCGCTAACCCTTCTATTAATGCTCTTATTGTGCAGGGTTCGGTCAATGACGATGAGTTCGATAGCACTGAAGTTTGGTCTACTGACTCAGAAGACGAAGAAGTGAGAAAGCCTACTCATGGAAAGGCATATGTGGCTAAGGAGGAAAGCAGTGGTGGAAAATGTTTCATGGTGACTGAGGTGTCTCAAATGAGGGGATACAACACCGACGGAGGAAGCAATGGACCGAAGGTGCAGGAGGATATGTGCTTTACGGCTAAACCACTCAGCCAGCAGTTCAATGAACTCGATGAACTGATAAAGAAGGTACAATCTGCTTTTATTTCATTTAAAGTACCACCATCCTCTTACGAGAAAGAACTAAAAAATATCAATACAAGAATTTCTCATTTAGATAGTAGCCTAACTCAAACTCGAGTCACCAATTCTAACCTGACTGATCAATTAAGCAGGGCGGCGTCGAAGAGTGAGGAGCGGCGAATGTGGATTGAGTTAAAAGAGTCGGAATTAATTAAAGTTAAAGACGAAAACATTTATTTGCAGAGAGACAATTTGAAATTGTTAAAACAACGAAATGTTTTTTGTTTAATAGCTAAACGTTTATATTCCAATATTACTCAACTTCACTTGGACTGTGAGATAGGTCAAAAGATCCATCGCATGATTTTGCCCTTTCTAGAATTTAAGGAGGATGAAATCGATGCCGAAGCTTACAATTGTGAAAGTGTGATATCGTCTGATGATGTCAATCCAACCTATATGTATGGACTGGACAAAATTGAGTCCTTCATTAAGTCCAAAGACCACAAGGACATGCTCAAAAACCTTTTGGACGAAAATGACCGACTTAAACTGAGAACCGAAACCATGCAAAAATTTAACTCTCTTAACGCCAACGTAAGCTCAGAAAACAAAATCGATGTTGAAAATTCATCTGAGCTTAACGAGGACGAAAACATGAGTGAAATTTCTGTGGAGGATACGGTTGACTGCTCAGAATTTGTTAAAAGCGAAACTGAAAACCACAAAAACCTTATTTCTGAAAATTCTGTGGAATTCGCTAGATTGTCCCAACAAAAGTCCCCGAAATTAGTAGAAAAAGCTGTTGTGTATCAAAAGGTCAAGACCACTCCAAATCAAGTATACAAGGTGACTGGAGTAACCGAACATCAAACAGCTGAACTCACAACTATTGTTAACGAAGACAATGCTGATGGTTGTGATGAGTATTTCTGGGAAGCTCCTATTGATAATAGAAACGAAACCGTTGGTCTTTCTGAAAGAACCTCCTGGATGAAGAAAGGGAGGTACATACCTGAACCCTTGAACAAGCCTGATAATTTCAGTGAACCAAGTACAAGTGGTACCAAAGAAATTCCTCAAGAGGATGATTGTTTAGCAAAAGAAGACATTCCTTCAACACCTACAGCTCGAAGCGAAACTTCATCAGATACTCCTTCCACTTCCTCAGTGCAAACTGAATCTTCTTCAGATATTCCATCTGTTCATTCTGCACAAAGAAAAACTACTGAAGTTCAAAAGGAATCAGTCAAAGTTACAGCAAAAACAAGAGCGAACGTTCATCATCAACCTAAGCAGATGAGGGATAAGAAAATAGAGAGGAACCAAAGATACAGGAAAAATCTTTCTGAAAGGAAACAATTCTGGCACTCCCAGAACGCATACTATACACACAAGGACAAGAATCTGAAGTATGAAAACAATCCTGTACGAAAGCCTGAAAGTTCCACTAACCGAAAGCCAAGGTTCGGTTCGCAAGAAGATACCAACCGAAAGCCAAGGTTCGGTTCTGAAAAGGACTTCGACCGAAACCAAAGGTTCGGTTCCAAGAACAACACCAACCGAACACAGAGGTTCGGCTCCAAAATGAAAAAGGAACAAGACTCAAAGGTTAACCCCACCAACGATCAAAAGCAAAAGGGTCACCTAGAGTCATCAGCAAGGAAGACATCTCCATCCAAATCCAAATCCTCTCTTCCTAATTCTTCTCGTTCTTTTACTTCCACTCATTCATCTCCATCTAGTTCCAAAACTAATCCCGCTTGCCCTCGAAAACCTCATTCTTCAGCTGAACAGAAGGGAAAGCAAAAGGTCGATGAATCCAAACCTGAGTCCAAAACGAACATCCCTAATGTTCATAAAATAAAAGTCTTTACCATTAAAAAGAAAGATGAAACAACTCTAATAAAACGAACATATCTAGTTGACATCTCTCTCACTATTCCTGTTCCCATGAAAAGCTCACATGGACCCAAGAAACTTTGGGTTCCTAAATCTGCTTAATTTTTTGCAGGTTATAAGTGACGAGCAGTTTGACGAAGAATGGTACATCGACAGTGGCTGCTCGCGTCACATGACAGGGAGGAAAGAGGAGCTTAGGGAATACAGATCCCTTGCAAATGGTGGCAACGTTAAGTTTGGAAATAACTCTTTCGGGACCATAAAGGGATATGGGATGATAACGAATGGTGATTTTACCATAAGAAAGGTGGCCTATGTGGAAGGACTTCAACACAACCTCATCAGTGTATCTCAGCTTGTTGGAGGTACTGGTCTCAAAGTTTCATTCGATGATGAAGGTTCGGAAATCATAAAGAAAAAGATAAAGAAAGTGATTCTGAAGTCAGAGCGAAAGGGTGAAATGTTTCCTCTGAACATGAAACCCATCAAAGGAAACCCAGCCATATGTCTGCTATCAAAAGCTCAATCCGACGAAAGCTGGTTGTGGCACCGAAGACTCTCTCATCTCAATTTCAAGGATATCAACCGACTTGTCACTGGAGGTCATGTTAGGGGTCTTCCATTGCTCAAGTTTGACAGAGAGCATTTGTGTGCTGCATGCGAAATGGGAAAGCAGAGTCGTCAAAGTCACCCATCCATAATTAACACAAAAGTTGTTGAACCACTCGAATTGCTTCATATCGATTTGTGTGGTCCTTCATCTATTGAAAGCATCGGTGGTAGCAAGTACATTCTTGTTATCGTTGATGACTTCTCTCGATTTACATGGGTGTTCTTTCTAAAGCTCAAATCTGAAGCGACTCAAAAGCTGAAAGCGTTTATCAAAAAAATTGAAGTCCAGCTCAAGAAGGTCGTTCGCAACATAAGGAGCGACAATGGTCTCGAATTCAAGAACAAAGAGTTTGAAGAGTTTCTTGCAGAAAAGGGAATCAGTCATAATTTCTCAGCTCCCTACACACCACAGCAGAACGGAATAGTCGAAAGATGAAACCGATCGTTGTGTGAAGCTGCCCGAACTATGCTAAGTTTCGCTTCCTTACCTCTTTATTTTTGGGCTGACGCTATTTCTGCTGCTTGTTATACACAAAACAGGTCCTATCTCAACAAGCGATTCACGCTCACACCATATGAGATAATAAATAACAGAAAACCCAACGTGAAATTTTTCCACGTGTTTGGCTCAAGGTGTTTCATCTTTAACTCTAAAGAACACCGCAACAAGTTTGATGTCAAGGCTGACGAGGGAATCTTTCTGGGTTACTCACTCACTTCAAAGGCGTACAGGGTCCTAAACAAACGATCAAGAAGGATTGAAGAGACATACTATGTGACCTTCGACGATAGCTATGTCAAGAAGCTACAGGCCATAGATGACACTGCCAGGGAAATCTTTCCTCAAACTGGTCAAATCACAGTCTCAATCGCCAATATGTACGAGAACTTTCTGGATCTCTTTGACGAACCGGAAAAAGCTTCTCTCTCCGAGGCAGGTGCAGCTGACAACAAGATAGATCATATGAAGAAGATTGTCGAAGATACTGCAAGAAGAATGCATGAAGGAGAATCGCCTACTGATGACTCTCCAACCAACAATGCTTCAGTCGAGGGGGAGCCAAGTTCTCATATCGAGGGGGAGCAAAGCTCTACAACCTCACCCGAAGGTACTTCTCCAACCGAAGGTGCCCCTCCAAACGAAGGTGCTTCAATGCCTGAAACTCCAGCACCACAAGAAACCCCTGAAACTCATGTTTCTCAAGACTCATCAATTGAGGGGGAGCATGATGATATGACGAATGATGACGATAGCCAATCTGAGCCCGAAGAGATGATCAATGCTGAACTAGATCCAACCTTCGATCCGAATTACCCTCCTCTCACAAAATGGACCAGAGATCATCCTATCTCCCAAGTAGTTGGTGATGTATTTGAAAAGGTTCTGACCCGATCTCAACTGAAGGCAAAACAGACATCCTTATTCTCAAAGGTTGAGTTTTGTATGTTTAACTCATTCGTATCAAAAGTTGAACCGAAGACAGTGAACACTGCCCTCGATCACTCTGATTGGGTTCAAGCGATGCAAGACGAACTGAATGAGTTTGAAAGGAACAAAGTCTGGCGCCTCATTCCAACTCCTCCAGATGCTTCGGTTGTTGGTCTTAAATGGGTTTTTAGAAACAAAATGGACAAGGAAGGTAATGTCATAAGGAACAAGGCTCGTCTGGTTGTCAAGGGATACTGTCAGGAGGAAGGGATAGATTACGAAGAAACGTTCGCTCCAGTAGCTAGGCTAGAATCGGTTAGAATATTTCTGGCCTATGCTGCTCACAAAAACTTTGAGGTTTTCCAAATGGACGTCAAGTGTGCATTTCTCAATGGAAAACTTGAAGAAACTGTGTATGTGGAGCAACCTCCTGGGTTCGTGAACGAAAAATATCCAAATCATTGCTACATTCTGGATAAAGCTGTGTACGGCCTCAAACAAGCTCCGAGAGCCTGGTATGAAACGCTTACAAAATTTTTGAAGATGTCCAAATTCAAACAAGGTTCGGTTGACCCAACCTTCTTTCGTAAAAAGGAAGGTAACCACCTTATGATAGTTCAAATTTATGTCGATGACATCATCTTTGGCTCCACGAATCCCAGCTTAACAGCTGAATTCAGAAAGTTGATGGAGACTAAGTTTGAAATGAGCTCAATGGGTCCTATTAACTTTTTCCTTGGTTTAAACATAAGACAGGGACCCGAAGGCATCTTTATCAATCAGGAAGCTTACACTAAGACTCTCCTAGCGAAGTTTGGAATGATGGGAGACTCAAAAGTCAAAGTCCCAATGGCATTCGGCACCAAGCTGACCCCTTCACTAGATAAACCGGCTATTGACATCACGCTCTATCGTCAAATGATAGGCTCATTGATGTATCTAACTGCTAGCAGGCCTGATATCATGTTTTCTGTGTGTTACTGTGCTCGATTTCAGGCTAACCCACGCGAACCTCACATGCTGGCAGTGAAGAACATCCTACGCTATCTCAAGCGAACCGCCTCCTTAGGTCTATGGTATCCATCCAATTCAGGCTTTTTCGTTCAAGCCTATTCTGATGCTGACCTTGGAGGATGTGGACTCGACCGCAAAAGCACAACTGGTGGCTGTCAATTTCTTGATGGGAAGTTGGTCAGTTGGCAATCCAAGAAACAAACATGTGTGTCGCTGTCTACTGCTGAAGCGGAATACATTGCCGCTGCATCCTGCACATCACAAGTGATTTGGATCCAGAGTCAACTTCGAGACTATGGACTCAATATGAAGAAGATCCCACTATATTGTGACTCTGAAAGTGCAATTAGGATCTGTCATAACCCAGTGCAACACTCTAAAACCAAACACATAGCACTGAGGTATCACTTCATCAAAGATCATGTGGAAGATGGAAATGTCGAAGTTCACTTCGTAAGAACCACTGATCAACTGGCTGATGTCTTTACCAAAGCTCTTCCTGAAGCATCATTCAATAAAATATTGCAAGGGCTCGGTATGATGGAATCAGAATCAGTTCCTCACACTACCACTCAATCTCAACCGTAAGAAGCGAAACCAACCGAACGTTCGGGTTCGGTTCAACCATCTGACTCGCTCATTACTTCAAAGGTAGTTTTTCTGTGTTGTATATTTCTTGTGCAAAATTTATTTTTCTTTACGTAACAAGTTTTTTTTTTATCTCTAAACTTCTTGGTTTCTTAAAAATTTTCAAAGACCGGAACTTCAAGAAGGTTCGGGTTCGGTTTTTCAAAATTTTCAAGAACCGAAACCAACCGAAGGTTCGGGTTCGGTTTTTCAAAATTTTCCTGAACCGAAACCAACCGAAGGTTCGGGTTCGGTTCTTCAAAATTTTCCTGAACCGAAACCGAAACCAACCGAAGGTTCGGGTTCGGTTCTTCAACTTTTTCCAACCGAAACCAACTGAACGTTCGGTTTCGGTTTTACAATTTTTTTCTTTCCAGATTTTTTTTAGTCTTATTTTTATTTTAACTCTTACTTTTTTGTTTTTTATTTTTTTACTATTTTTAATTTTTTTTATTAATTTCAAAAACTGCAACAATATTTTATTTATTTGTGTGCTCATTCGTTTATGGGGATATATTTGATGACTTACTTAAGTGTCCCTAGAAGCATGCTGCTGTATGTGTCCCAAGCCTCATAAGATTTTGAATAATGGCCTTCATGACCTGGTATACACAAACCTTGTCTTCCCAATAAGGCTAACTCATTTATTCTAATCGTGAGCTACCTCACTCTTTTCTCACATGAGTTCAGAGTCTCCTGCTTGGTCCTTTTGTTAGCAGCAGAGGTACTATGTCTTCTTTCACCATCCCCATTACACTTCTCCATAACATTCGCTTCATCACTGTAACCCCTGAGACTCTCAGAAACTACCGCTGAGGTTTACGGTTACACAACATCTGTGTTTATGATCTTAGCTTCGTGCCACTACGAGCTGAGTGAAACCCAAAATTCAACACCAATGAATTGACGAATGTACCTTCATGAAATCTCAATTTTTTTCCTGATTCCAATGAAATTGTTACACACCATAATGTTTCTTCCCATGGTATCCTGTTATAATTTTTTTTTTCTGAGATTTTATACTTAACCAAGTCACTTAACAATCAACTCTACCCTACTTGTTCAACAGACTACACCGGTCTCACAAGTACTTTGTTCACTTTCGTTCTTATATCAAGAATTGAATTGTTGAATCAAAGCGAAACCACCCTTAATTAGCCTTATTAAAAGAAGCCTTTCAACATTTAGTAATAAATGTTTGATCGTAATTCAACGGGATTCCTCACTAACACTTTGAGGTCTTTCTTGATCTTGAAGGAAGAGATTCGTGCCCGGGATCATCAGTTTCGTGTCATAATTGACATCACAGATTATTCCAAAAAGAGTTGCTTTATTTCCTTATCTTTTACACTCTTTGCACGAAAATCCTAGATTTTCAAAATTCCGTTACTAATTAATTTACAGGCTGGTTTATTACTAAGGGATTACTAATGAAGTTGTGGCCAAAAATTAGCCACGTGGGTCCTCAATTGAATACAGCTGATTAAAAAGGGGAAAAAGACAAAAAGTTGCTGACGCGGCGGAAGTTCAAAGGATAGATATTCAAACGACGGTAAAAAGGAGGGCGTGTGAATTTGAAGCGGCCGCGCTTTTTCTGACACATTTGGACGCGTGTGCAGTATTGAAGCGTCATCCTTCTGGCATTAATGGCGCGTGTGGAAATGGAAACGGTTCCTCTCTCTGAACCGGCGCTTATTGGGCGGCGTGATCCTAGGAATCTGACACTCTCTCTCCTACGTGATCATCGCACGTCCTAACTGTCACCAATCAGTCACTCAAAAACCCTTCCGTATTTCCATAAGAGATTTGAATCGATCTTTCTCTCTCCTATCACCTACTATAAAAACCCATCCAGACCACCTTTTACCTCTTTACTGCCCCATAATTTCCAAAGCAAAAATACTTCCAAACTCTCTCCCGGTTATCTTCTTCTCCAACCTGCAACAATGGCTGAATCCTCTTCCGTCCATGCTACTTCTCAAATTCTTCCAATCCGTCCTCAGCAATGCCTCGTGATTGATCTGAACCCACTAGCCTATGATCCCTACATGTCGCCGGTTATCGAATGCCTCAAGTACTCCCAGCTTGCTCCCGCATTGTCCAGAATTGCGACGGTGCCAATGGTGGCTCTATCTCAAGTCTATGCGACGGCCTACTACGACAAGGGCGTTGACAGGATATTTTTCGAAGTGGCGGAACACAAAACGTCGATTTCTCGTCCCCGCTTCTGCACCATGCTTGGGTTTGCTGCTGACCCATCGCGTGTTCACCCGGAGACGATTCCGGTTGGTATGCTCTACAACATGTTCTACAATATGGGCTACACGGAAGTTCTTACCTCCGTCGCCAGGTTCAAGAAGTCATGCCTACCGCCCCTGTGGAATGGGCTATTTACAGTTCTCTTCAAGGGACTGTCTGAGAGGAGCTCAGGATCGGACGGAGCCAGTCGTCTTTTCCTGTCAATCATGTACGGGGTGTACAACGGGATCAACCTCGATTATGGGTTTGTCCTTTGGCAACAACTGATTCAGAGCCTTTCTTCCACTTCTCGCCACTCTGAAGTGTCGCTGGCCCGGTTCTGGATCTTGATCACAAGATGGGCCATGGACAGGTTTGAGGTCCCAACTGCTGACGGTGCCCCGATGTCTTCTGTTGGTACCTTCCATACCAAGAAGATCATCGTATCCGATGCATCGAAATTCTCCTTCATTGGCTCTATCCCGGAGTCGATGTATGGTGGTGTGCCATCAGACAGCAGTATGATCAAGGCGATCAAGGAGTTAGGGCCATCTGGTCCGAGGGAACTGACACCGGACATGCTGCGATCAATTCATGATGCCGACAAACCGGTGGCTAGGGGTAAAAAGGCAGACAAGGGGAAGAAACCATCCAAAGCCCCAAAACCTTCTCCCAAGAAGCGCAAACAACCGAAGGCTGCTTCGTCACCACAAACGAAAAGGAGGAAGACCCAACAAAAGCGAAAGCTAATCCTTTCCTCCTCATCAAGTGAATCCGAAGTTGAGAGTTCGGACGCTGAGGAATCACAAGGCGATGTCTCTCCTCTACGAGGCAACACACCCCCTCGGTCCCCAACCCCGGAGATGGAACTTCACCAATCCCCAGTTCCTTCCCCTCCACCCACAATACCTATTTCCATTCCCACCATAACCCCTACTATACCACCAACCTCATTCCCTATACCTCCACCCATATTCACCACCTCAACCGAAACACCACCTGTAACCGAAACCCCTCCCGTAACCGAACCTCCACAAACCGAAACCCATACACAACCACCACCCGAAATTAACCCCCCACCTACTCAACCTGAACCAACTAAACCCATAACATCCCCAGCTTCACCACCACCTCAATCTCCAGAAGACGCCTCCGATGGCGATGATCAATTCCTTGGTGGTGATCACATGAACTTTGATTCGGTCTACTATAGTCCGTTTCAAGTTCAGAGTGATGAGGAGGATGATGCTCCAGTGACAAAGAAGCATCTCCGCGATCTTACAGAGAAGGTTGATCAACTTCTCGCCTCCTCTTCAAACCAGCAGTCCACCTTATCTGAAGCTGCCCTTCAGAGGATCGTTGATGCCTTCTCCAGGGCTCAACATGACTCAGTAGCCTCAGCAACTGCTGCGATAGACGCCTCCACCCGAGCCTGTGAGGCAGCGACCGAAAAAGTCGATAAACTATTCTCCGACGCTTCGGACCTGCTAAAGTCTCTGCAGGAAAGCGCCAATGCCACAAAGACGACTCTTGAACCGATTGTTCAACAATTGGCCAAGTTCGTCTCGACGGAGTTGACTTCGTTCGCTACCCTCCGTCAAAACCTCAGCGACGACAACTCGGCACTCCGTGCCTCCATCGATGCCCGTCTGGCAAAACTACAAGAGGATCTTGCGGCAGAGAACTCTCTGATGGACGTTCTGGCAAGTAAAACAACTGCCCTAAAGGTCAAGAGCACGTAGCTTTCCAACTCTGAACAACAATTGGAAGCTCTTCGATCCGAGAGGGAAGTCATCAAGACGTGTGTTTCGGATGTCCACGCGGCTCTATCCAACATCCTGGAAGCACACGACCCAATCCTTAATCATTCGGTGAGGCGCACCCTCGCTGAAAAGCTCTCCCCGACCATGGCCCTCTTAAGCAAAATTGAAGGCCTTCCGAGTTTCGTGTCCATTCCGAAACAAGGGGGAGAAGAGAAGAAAGGATCGAAACCACCTCCGTCCTCCAACGCTACTCACACAACCGAACCACCCCAAACTGGTCATGCCTCGGGTTCGGGTGTGAAGAACAAGGGCAAACACATAGCAGAGGATGGAGATGAAGATGAAGATGAAGACAAGGAGACTATTGCGGACATGTTAAAGAGAAAGAACAGTCGCAATACTGATGACGATGTCAGTCGTGTGGCACGTGAAGCTGAAAAAGCCGAACGTAAACAAAAAGAAGCCAACGATCTCCTTGAGAGCCGAAAGTTGCTCTTCCCTGCCTGGACCAAGGATCGGTTGATAAAAGAGGCCATAGAGACTCCAAGCATACTATGGCTCGAGCCGGTGATATCGTTCGACTGCAACAACACCATTGATTCGCAGTTCGATATGCCACTGACTCGAAAGGCGTTCATCTTCCACGCCTTCTCTAACATTTCTGAAGTCCCGCATCCGAACGATGAGCTTGACAGGGAGCTCATTGACTTCTACCTGGAGGCCGCTCGCCCTCAATACCTTACATGGAGCGCCCAGAAGATTGTCAATGTTCGGGTGATGAAGCCTTTTGCCGTGGGGAGATTCACAAACGTCAAGTTCAAGCTTATCCGAGGATCTGCAAGAACTGCTCACATGATCTCTCTGGCGGATCTGCCCAATCTGAACCCTCATGATTGGATAGTCTTGTACAACATCCTGCTGACAAACGAAGCCGAATATGGTCCCATCTTAGACCATGTCAAAAGGATGCTGGCATGCTACATCATGGAGGTGGCCCTAATGGATCAGGAGGTTGCCACAGTTTTTAAGAAGAAACCGAAAGTCAAGCCTGTGGGATCGGCCAGTGATCTGAATCAAATGCTAATGGGCAAGATAGATTCGAGGCGAAACTCTGTGATGTTCACTAGAGCCGAAGGACAGAAATGTCTCTTCGCTTTAGCTGACAAACATCTTTACACTACCACTTGCTTGGAGCACATCTTATTCATCATCAAGCAGTGTAAAGACAATTCGACTGATGATATCAAATACTTCAATGATATGATCAATTGGTACATCCGGTTTAGACAGACCATCATTTCCATAACCAAGTGTCTGTTTAGTACCGTGAAGAAGAAGGTACCAGCTTCAGCCGCCGGCCCAAGTAGGAAGTGAAAGTCTCGCTCCAAATTGACGCAAAGGGGGAGATTGTTGGGCTGAAAAGAGTTTTGATGTTGCGTCTTTTGGGCTCGTTAGATTAGCCTTTTATTCTCCGGTTTGGGCCTGTCCAACCGAGAGCCTTTTATGTATTGTATATAAGTTAAATGCTGCATGCATATTAGGTTAAGATTCTAGAGATTATCGATACAGCGATTGATCAAGAGTATTATATTTTTTTCTGTAATCGTTCTTGTAATCTTCTAATCCTTTACAGTTTATGTTCTTAATCGAGCTCTTCTAAGGATTTTATTTAATCATTCGACACGTTTGATTCAAGCTGTTTGTTCTTATTATTGCGTTGTTAACTGTTTTATATTCATATACTTGTTCAAGATCTAATCGATCTTCTTAGATTAAAAGTTGTTTTAATCCCATAAAAAATGATGAAGATTCTGGCGGTAAACCCCTTTTTATACCCACTTTTCATTAACCTGATAACCACACAGTATAAGGCAGTCTCCAACACAGTCTAATATTTTCAAAAGAAAATTAAAAAAAAAACTTTTGAGGATTAAAATTAAAACTAAAATTAAAATAAAATAAAAATAAAATAAAATAAAATTAACTTTGCAAAATTTAAATTAAAAATAATTGATAGATTTTAATAGTTAATAAAATAAATTAAAAATAAAAATAAAAATTAAATTAAATTAACTCCAACTAAAATATACAACTTAAAAATTCAATTACTGGGAATGAATTTGTGACGCTGGGATCAAAGTTGTTGGACAGCCTTATTCCACTTGTCGGAACCCTTATTTTCACATCTTCGTCTGATCGATCGCCAGTATTGTGGTCCACTTAAACACGAAACATTTGTGACATAACTTTGGACAGTTTACCAATGACATGACATACACATATATCTAATTATAATTTTATTATCATGATTGGCCCTAATTCTTAAATGAATTTTTCTTAGGGACCATTTGTCTTACGACAACCAGGGATATTGTTGTCCACCTAAATTGAGCAGTGAGATCTACAGACAATCTGTATGTGTTCAATTTTAATTGTACTAGAACGTGTTTCTCGCTTCCTGATATGCCCCAGCCATCAAGGGCTTCCAAAATACTCCTTACACCGGGTGAGCAGACAATTATTAAGAGAGAAGATAGATTTAGAATGCATATGCTGTACATCCAGGTCGGATCTCTTCCAATCACGTAAAGGATGAAACATATGACTAACTGAAGTTTTAGAGGGATTGAGAAGAGAATGGTGCATATACTGTGTACCAGGTCGGATTTTGAGTCACGTAGAGGAGACAATATATGGCTAACAGATAGAAAGAATTGCATATAGAGAAGATGTAGAGAGATAGAATTGCTTATGTTACAGTCCAGGTCGGATCTCTCGATCATGCAGAGGAGGCAACATATGACTATCAGATAGAAAGAAAGAAGATAACCTTCTACAGACCTAATTTATCGGAATTCCCCAGTCACCCCATCCAACCGGAATTAAAGACAGAATCCGCACATCGAGGAAAAGTGAATCCACAGTTCTAAATACGGGTTCATTTAATGTGACCGGTAGATTCTCATGTATATCTCCCCGCTCAACCTATCCGAGCGTCGTATTATCAGGCTAAATGGATCTAACTAGGTTAAATTTTGTCAAGTCCTTAAATTCATTTGGTTCGACTCTCCCTAGTCAAGTCCCTTTAAAAATATTTCGTGCCTACCAACGCATCGAGCACAAAGCGTAGACGATTCAACTTAGGTACGTTACACAGATTCAGATTGCCCGTTATCACTTGCTAATTTCATTTCCCGTCACAACACCTGCAAACAAGATTAACAGACAAGACTAACAACAATTTTTAATTTTCCAGATTTTTAATGTTTTTGGATTTTTTATTATTTTTATTGTTTTTGGATTTTTGATTATTTCTCCCCCTAAATTTGTGCATGGGTGAGAATTAAATAAAATAAACTAAACTAAAATAAAATGCGCAAATTTAATCTATCCTCCCAAAAATAAAGATGAAGAATAAAAAATAAAAAAAGAAATAAGTAAAAAAAACTTAATCCTCGAAACGAATCATTTTCAAAAAAACCCACAAGCACATCGAAACGAGCTTTGTGAACAAATCTGCCACATTATTAGCAGTAGGGACCTGTTGCAGCCGGATTAGTGAACGCTCATTACAGTCTCTGATAAAGTGAATTTTAATGTCGATGTGCTTGGTTTTAGAGTGTTGGACTAGATTTTTGGCAATTTGAATGGCGGCCTCATTATCACAGTAAATGGGGGTTTCTAAATAATTCAAATTGTAATCCAACAGTTGATGTTGGATCCAGATAACTTGAGAACAGCATGCTGATGCAACAACGTATTCTGCCTCCGCTGTGGAAGTTGAGACAGTGTGTTGCTTCTTGCATTGCCACGAAACTAGCCTGTCACCTAGGTATTGACACTCTCCTGAGGTTGATTTCCTATCAAGCTCACAGCCTCCATAATTACTGTCAACAAAAGCATATAGATCAAATTCAGAATTCTTCAGATACCAAAGACCCAATTTTGGGCTTCCTTTGATATACCGAAAAATTCTTTTGACAGCAATAAGATGTGAAAGTTTAGAATTAGCCTGATAACGTGCGCATTGACAAACTGCAAACATGATGTCAGGTCGGCTTGCAATAAGATATATCAATGATCCGATCATCGATCGATAGTGGGTCTGATCTACGGATTCGCCGTCAGGATCTGGAGTCAGAAGAGGTCTTTCAGCCATTCGTATTGAAGCAGATTTAGCGTCGTGAAACCCGAACTTCTCAAGAATATCCTCCACATACTTGACTTGATGTAGCAGGATTCCGGTTGAAATCTGTTTAACCTGAAGCCCCAAAAACATGGTCATTTCTCCCAACGAACTCATTTCGAACCGCTTCTTCATTACACCTTCGAATTCTTTGCAGAGCTGCGGACTAGTCGACCCAAAGATAATGTCATCAACATAGATTTGCACAAGTATCTGATCATTACCGACATGCTTGATAAACAGGGTCTGATCGATAGTGCCACGAGAGTAACCATGCTCGAGCAAATGCTTTGTTAGAGTTGCATACCACGCTCTAGGAGCTTGATGTAACCCATACAATGCCTTGTCCAACTTGTAGACATGATTAGGAATATTTTAGTCAACGAACCCAGGAGGTTGATCAACGTAGCTTTCTTCCTTCACCTTGCCATACAAGAAAGCGGTCTTGACGTCCATTTGATACACAGTAAAGTTCATGTAAGAAGTATATGCTAGGAAGATACGAATGGCCTCTAGGCGAGCTACTGGAGCATAAACTTAAGTGTAGTCAAGACCCTCGACTTGTCGAAACCCGCGAACCACCAATCGAGCTTTATTTCGCACAATAACCCTTGAATCGTCCTGCTTATTGCGATAAACCCATCGTGTGTCAAGAGACTTCTTGCTCTTTGGTAACTCAACTAACTTCCAAACACCGAGTTTTTCAAATTGATGCAGTTCCTCATGCATTGCATCTACCCAGCTGGGCTCATTCAGAGCCATTTCAACATTCTTGGGCTCTATTTGAGAGATAAAGCAAGAGTAAAGACAAGTCTTAACGTCTTCACTCTGACTTCTGGTTTTAACACCGTCGCCCAACTGACCAATGATGTTATCGATCGGATGATCGCGTTGAATCCTTGAAGGTATCTCTTGGCTGATATCATTGAGAGAGACAGGAAGAGTGTGAATGTTGATACCTCCTTCATTTGCTGATTGAGCCGCTCCAGAGGGCTCTGCTACAAACTCATTTGAGATAAGTTCAGGAAAGAGTAGTTCCATAAAAGTTGAAGAGGCAGCGAAAGCATCATTAGGCATGAAATCTCTTTCTATACGATTAGTGGCGTAGTTTCAGCATCAGGAGTATCATTTTGGACTGGAGATTTAGGACTATCATATTGCACAGATGACTCCCCCTCAGGTATAGCAGAGGACTCCCCCTCAGGTAATGAAGAGGATGCAGATGGAGATCTGTAGACAACTTCTTCATCTTCATCTTTAGAAATATTCTTCAAACCAGAAACAGATCCAGATGAGCCACTCGAAGACACATTTATTGATTTGAACAGCAATGTGTAATCAAACAACCAATCCGGACCCACTCTAGCGTCCGTCTCATTTTCTTCCAACCAACGCACGTCATAAGATTCCACAATCTGCTTTGTCTTCTTATTGTAGACCCTATAGGCGCTGCGAGCTGCATACCCCATGAAGTAACAGTCATTGGCCTTGGCATTAAACTTCGGGTTGGTCTCTAAGTGAAGAAGGGTGCAAGGGCAGCCAATTACACGGAAATGACTGACAGATGGCTCGTGACCATATAAAATCTCATACGGGGTCTTCATCTGAGCTTTGTTGATCAACACGCGATTCTGAACGTAGCAGGTAGTGTTTATCGCCTCGGCCCAAAAGAAAACTGGCAGTTTTGAATCACACAACATCGTCCTTGAGGTGTCTTTTAACGTTCTGTTTCTCCTTTCAGCAACACCATTTTGTTGGGGTGTGTGAGCAGAGCTGTATTAACGCATGATACCATTTTCTGTGCAAAAGTGATCGAGTACAGAATTCTTGAACTCTGTTCCGTTGTCGGTACGAAGCGCCTTCACCCGATTGTTAGTTTGGTTCTTAATTAATACAATGAATTTGTTAATCAAATCAGCAACTCCAGCTTTGTTGGATAGAAAGAAAACCCACGTAAATCAAGAGAAATCATCAATCACAACCAGACAATAAGAATTTCTGTTGATGCTGAGAACATTTACTGGTCCAAACAAATCTATATGTAGCAGTTGAAGCACCTGGCTAATTGAGTTGACCTGTTTTGGCAGGTGTGGTTTTCTATGATGCTTTCCTTGGGAACATGACACACACTTTTCGAACGTGATGAAGTCTTTGACAGGCAATCCACGGACCATCTCATTTTTCGCAAGACGATTCAAGTTCTTGGCGTTAGCATGACCAAGTCTTTAGTGCCACAGCATTGCAGTTTGTTCGGAGATGTTGGAACAAAGGCACGTAACTTGTTCTGGAAGATTGCTATTCATATCAATGATATAAGCATTCCCATCCCTTTTATATTTTACAAGTATCCACTCTTCTGGAATGACAAATCCTGGCTTGAGAATCATGCATTCCTTATCAGTGAAATACGTAGAATAGCCCTTGTCAGAGATTTAAGATACACTTAACAAACTATGCTTCAGTTCGGGAGCGAAATTAACATTCTCGAAACTTAAAACCCCATTTGTGACAGTTCCTCTTTGAATGATCTTGCCACCTTCTCCACCCGCAAAGGATATGTATCCCCCATTAAATGATTGATTGTTGTGCAGTTGGGCGATATCTCCTGTCATATGCCGGGAGCAGTCGCTGTCGACGAACCAGGGTCTAACGACATTCCCCCACAACTGTCCCTGCAAGATGTGCGGGTTTAATTAGATTTGGGAACCCATGCCATAATTTTCCTGGGTGGTCCCGATGCCTTCCCAGATTTATTATCATTTAAAGGTTTTTCAATGGACACGGATGATAATTTGGAAGCTAGTTTGGGCAACCATTGATAATTAGGTTTTCTAATAGTCCCAAGTGGTTTTGAAGTTGAATGATTATGATTTTCCTTGAAGCATGTGGGTTTTCTACTAGAGTTGGTTGAAGACCCACTGCTGCTTCTTGACGAAACCGGCCTTGGCTTGGCCATGCTCGGTTTTGGCAAACTGCCTGGGACTTTGTGATGAAAAACCTTGTTATGTTTTTGAAAATGGCCCGTTTTCTACCCCGATCAGATTTCCAATCATCATTCCGAGAACGATTTCTAGAGGACTTTCTACTTAAAGACCTTCCTCTGAATTCGGTCTCTCCTCTTGGAAATTTGAAATGTACAAACATACGATTTTGACAATTTCTAGCTATATGGCCACCAACACCACAATTGAAACAAATATGTTTGTTATTTTTATAAATTGTACTACATTGATCATATTTGTTTTCCATACTAACACCCTTGCTTCTCTCACAAGAACATGTACAAGAATTAGGTTGTGAGGCAAGTGAGGGTACATTAGATGGAGAAGATTGTGAAACTAGTGGTTTTTCAACTTTTTCATCACAAACATCAAAATTGCCAACCACATTATTTAAATCAGTATCAGACATTTGAAAACCATTCAAAACAGTATCAGAAGAAACAGAAACACCACAAAAACCATTGTCGCTTAAAACATCAGAAAAATTATTGTCTTTATTAAAAACTAAAACTTCAGGTTCGGACTCAGTTTTGTTTTCAGAAACAGATCCTTCAACTTCGTGCTTTGACTGATTCAAGGATTGATCTGCAGGAGAAGTAGAAATGTTAGTATTTTCAACATTAATAAATCTTCCCGAAACAAAACCAGACGGCTTGCCATAAACCATAAATGATTCATTGGCAATCTCTTCTTTGGAAAAAGGTTGAAACTGATATGTATGATTAAATGGAGGAGGCACTTGATTATACCCTAGACCTTTGACTGATTTCATTTAAATTGCATGCAGTGGTCTATCATATTTACAACTACCTCACTCGATACATCAAATTTTCTAAAATCAAAATCAGTGGTTTCAAATGTTGGGTTTTGAGCAATCTAACGCTTCCTAAGTGTGCATGCAACCCTAATAAACCTTGGATCTATGTTTTCTTCTAAAATACATGCAAATAATAATTTCCAAGGTTTCTTCCTAACTAGCATAGCATAAGGATTATGAATCATAAAAGTACTAGTAGAAATACATACCTTTTGATGATGGTTGATTGTTTGGAGTTTGAGAGCCAAGCACCAATAGTGTGAATGCCTCAAATGGAATCACAAATCACCACAAACACTTGGAAAACTTTGAGAGAGTGTATACACACATAGAAAATCGGCCACACACACAAAACCACACTAGTGGCTATTTCATGCAACATAAGCATGATTATATAGTGCGCATGGTTAGGGTGAAACCCTAATAACCCATGACCTTTCCTTTTCCAAGGATCCATGGGTTAAAAGCTCCATGGATCATCCATGGACTTCCATATAAGCCTAGCCCATTAACAAATGAGTGTTAGCCCACACCATATAAAACAATAGCCCACAATTTAATTAGTCTTCCTTTTAATCTCTAAATTAATTCATAATTAATTTAAGACTAAGACTAATTAAATAACTTCATATTAATATATGATAACTTACAATATATTAATAAACATATGTGTATAACTCTCATAAAATTATCCATAAATAGTTCGGGTGAAGTGCAACCCAAATGGACCATGTCGGGTCGGGTCAAGTATGTACCAAATAAGTTATGGACTTAGACACCTTATCCAACAGACTCCCACTTGGATAAGTCTAATAACTATATTTGCGTATGTTACTTCAGGAACCAACCAGCAATCGTAGCTCTCGAAAACTCTGTTGAACTATGAAGCGCCATTTTAGATAAGTGATCATATAATCCTCTGTTCTCATTATATCAGCCGGACAAATACATGGAACAACGTCGTACTCATTGTCCAGCAGTTTGTTTCCCGATTTTCGATTTGTTTGACAAAGAACTTAATCGAACACATCAATTTTAGTTCTGACCAGCCGGTACATAGGTCACAACAAAATCATCGAGGGGCCCAAATATCGCTTCTATTTCTAGAAGGAACAGATAAACTTCGACTCATATGCTTGTTCTACTACTTGTTGAATTGTACACAAAGGCACGTTTTATAACATCAAGTTACTGATGTGTTTACGTGCAATCAATGCACAACCAACTCATAGGTAACAACTCATATCTCTAGGTTTGAAGATTTATATGATATTACCGTCTCACGATCACTCGAGATAAATTCCATGAAGTGATACAAGTGAGCGTGGGTTTATTCCAATACTCATAACTTATGAGCACTCATGAATGTTGTAGCAACCACTGCTATGACTAAACCCATTTAGCCATCTACAAACTCGATTCATGACAGTCTTGATTCATACCTACTTCCAACATATGAACGACTGTGGAGTGTTTAAATAACTTAGTCATTCGGAAAGAATAACCTAGCTATTTTGGAAGTCAAAACATGCAAAGTGAAACAAAATAATAATCGAATCCAATATGGTCTCAGAACCCTTTTGAATATAAATAGAACCACCTTTAATTTATCACCATATTGATTACACATTATTCATTGTATAATGTTTCAAACAATCAACTTAAGACTTGAATAAAAAACAACAGTCGTCCCATGCTCCTAGCATGTACACTTTGTTTTTCTAAACAATAGTTATGCCATACTCCAAGTATGCACACTATGTTTGTCTATGATCCTTACATTGTGATGTAGATCAATTGAACATGATTCCAATGATACTCATTTCACAATCCCAAATCCTTATTGTAAATGTGAGAATCCCCGATTCCTATCATTTACCAAAAAATCTGTTAGATTTTAAACTTTTATGCAATGTTCCTCTTGTAATGATTATGCACAAAGTCACCAAAACCTTGTCACCAGTCATTACAAAGTATTCCAAAGAAGGTCAACCTCTATGGAACGGAAGTCTCATATTCAAAGTACATTGCTTTGAACATCCTTCTTGCATTAAGGTTTTCTAATCTTACATAGATTGAATAACTTCCACCTATGGAGACATTTCCATAGTCCCATTTTGACTATCACTTCCGAACAAGAGTTACTTCTTTTCAGAACATGTCAATACGGTCCTTTTCGACAACTTACATCATACTTCCAACTTTCCTTGAGCAACCAATCTTTGGCGAACCTCAGATTTGTCCTCGACAATTGCTTAATCACTTTAGTCATTTCTAGTTCTAGACTTTTCCCTTCTCAATGCCTTAAGCATTTGGAAAATTTAGAAAAGATAAATATTATAGCACATGCAATCGATCCTATATCCGAAGCATATGGGACACGATTCATGATGTTTGACATAAAGACATGATACTAGACCAGTCTTTTGCTACAATATTTTTTGTTTGCCATGTTTTCAAAATTTAACTATGAAGAGGGATGCCGTAATCATAATCGAATTTTGAAAACGCAATATATATAGAATTTCTTCAAGTTGAACCATTCCAACATAAAATTCATATATATATATATATATATATATATATATATATATATATATATATATATATATATATATATATATATATTCTTGACTAAAGATGATTAAAATCTCAATCTAAGCTTTAGAATTGAAACGAAGTATAATTTCCTCTCCCTTAATTATAGCAAAACAACTTTTCAACCCCTGCAACTTCACGAATTGAAACTTTGTTTCCTATAATTAACATTGCTAACTTGCAACACTAAACGTAATAATCATGCTCCCACTAACATGATGATTATCAGCATAACACTTATGCTCCCACTAGCTCTGACATATTTCCAGAAATCTGCTGGACTTCTGAAATTTAGATTCATACACCCTTTCTTAGATAGCTCACATGTGTGTCTAAACAATTTTCAGAACTATGAAAAAGGATGCCGTAATCATAGTCTCAATTGCTTAGGCATTTGCCATTTCTCACAAGTCCATGTTAGTGTGCCGGTTAACCACACGCGCTCCACTAACGACTTTTGAAAATGCAAATAACACAATTGATATCTACGTAAAATCTACTTAGTGAAAGCGTTTCCTCACCATCATTTTCATGAATCGGAGAGAAACCTTATGACACTTAGATTTTATAGTGTATGAGTTCCTATCCATGTGAATGTGTCAAAACCAGATCACAAGATAAGATTAGTGACAAATTCAGCCTTACATGGATTAAACTTGTTCAGTCTTAGTTTCTTGTCACCTTGGTAGCACAAGGCCCACCAATGCTTCCAAGTTGAACTTCGATAACTCACATGCAAATTCAACTTATTTGAAGTAGGTACAGAAATAAGAATTATGTCAACACGATAGGTTGCAAACCTTAAGTCGTGTGCTAGTGATAAATTACAGGTTATACTCTTGATTAAATCTTGAAACTCTTTCAGGATCTTTAAGGCTCCCACTGTCCCCTTGACATATAAGTTTCCCCAGTCAAGAACCATTCCTTGACAAAACAAATACTCAAGGGACAGTGCGGATTCTTATCAAGACTAACACTTCACACAATTGGTCTTAGTTGGTCTTTGTCTCATCCAAGACATCACAACTTACCAATCTCAAATGTACAAGAGTAGAAAACATTTTACTCTTACATTTGACTAGTGTTAATAAATCTTCCTTTATGTCACTCAAAGTTACAATCTTGGAGTATGACTCTAAGAATTGTTTTGGAATGAAGTATGACTCATCTTCTTGATTTTAACCAATCCAACAATTCATGACCTCTCTTCTTAGCCATAACAATGCACTAATACGTCCTTAGAGTATGAATTTGTGATATGGTTTCATAATCATTAAGATGATCATGAAATACGATACTAAAGTACTCTCCCATCCTTTCAGATTTGAGAAACTTTTATCTTTCTGCCTAATTTGATTCTTCTCATTTGTTTTGTCATACATTATAACCCTTCCAATGTTACAGAATTATACTTAACCTCATAAGTATAATCATATTTACTAATCTTTAGTAAATCATGACAAATCAATCTTTGTGGTGGACCTTGACCAACGTACACCCAGTGTACCTAATTCCTTAGTCCTTCAACTGACTCACATATACATGTGATCAAAGAATTAGTCTTAATTTTCAAAGATGAAAATTCTCATTCATCATACAATACAACTTGTATGATTCCAAGTTTCTGTCCAATTGAAACTTGGGTGCTGAAAACTTTCTTCATTCGGTAAATTCAGACACTACCACAAATGAAGGAATCAAATCCACTCTCCAATATTGCTATTACTGGAAACATATAAGCAACAATTTTCAACAGATGCCATTGTAAGGATATTTTTTTTAAAATAAATAAAATTAAAACCCCTTTTTTTTCTTTTTTTTTAAAACTTTGCGGAAAAAACTTATCCTTACAATCCACATGAAAACTTTGTTGTTATCTACTCATAAGCAATATATTATGACTCTTAAGCAACAGCTCAAAATTCTGATTGCTGAACCATGCGATTGAAACCCACCTTCGCAATCAGAATCAACATATACTTACTTTAAGCTTCCTATCTTTTCTTTGATTCTTAGAAACATCAACATGTGACCCATTCACATTATGTAATAAGAATCTCCAAATAGGAACTTAATAGAGTTAGACATTGGACTTTAACCGAAGTAGAGTCAAACCTCTTGACTTGATCAACCTTATGACCTTTCAGGTGAATAGGGCAGCTTCGCAACCAATGCCCCTTCCTTTGGCAACAAAACACATGGACCCTTTGGTAATGGCACATGAGACTATCTCAGAATTTGTCTTTCTCTTTACCATTTGGTCAACCGAGTTGACTATAGCCGATCCCTTTCCATTGGGAAGAGAAATCTTTTTCCAGATATCCAATGCTACCATTGTCAATGTCCATTTAAGACTTTGGAAGTTGTTCTTTTAATCAAATTTGCTTTACTGGTGTTCCAAATCATTGCTGATTCCACAACACCAAGCAAATAGATAACATCATTAAGGGTCATGTCATAGTCTGTCTCATAGTAGTCCCAAAGAGACTCACTATGTTACTAAGAAAGTGATTGAACATCCAACTTTCACGAGACTTTGACACCCAACTCTCCCGGCTTGTCAATATGTGACTTTATCTCCAAGATGTGAGCACACATAGACTATGCTTGCCAATAGGGATTGAGTGACTTTAAACTTTTCAAGAACTTGTGGGTGAGGGAGAATAATTGGAGGAGGTGGAGGAAGTGAAGCATGATGTTGAGGGACACCATCTTCAAGAGACTTGGGAAGATCATAGATGTCTGAACCAGACATCTATAATGGGAGAAAATCAAGTTATTTGATTCAAAGTCCTTAATATAACACCCAATATGAAATATTAAGGCTAGGACCCAACACAATATTTTATAATTTGGAAGAGGGATGCCGTAATCCAAGCTATAAAATATTTGAAGGTAGGCGAATGACGATTCACCAATTTCCACCATGAAAAAACGAAATAATTTATTAGGTTTTAATTGGATTTGAAATTCCTAGATCTTTTGAGATTCATTGAACTTTTCAATGGCATGTTTCAATCTCGAGTGTGCCCTCTCAAATTTTGTGACTGGGATGTCGAGGATCACAAAACAAGGTGTGAATAACCATACCAATTCACTTGGTACCCTTAATATTATCACCTAATCAATGTGCCGGTTAACCACACACGCTCCATTGATCTATGACAAACATTAAGTCACCCTTCGTGATCCTTACTAGTCCAAGTTAGTGTGCCGGTTAACCACACACGCTCCACCAACGACTTGGTAAGGTACAAAGTGTGAATTCCATGGGCTAGCACCAAATTCACATTTTTCCTAAAGTAACTAAGATTGGGAATTAAATAAAAAAAATATTTAGTTACTTTATAATAATCATTATACTTTTAATGAGAATTTAAAGTCATTGTCCTACCCGTTCGGCTAACGACCCTCCACCGATCAAGCAAGCGGTGGGTGAGAGTGGACACCCATTAAGTTGCCATTTTATAGGCAACAACCTTATACCCACCTTATAGACCGGCTTCGTGAATGAGGCCTACTAACGGTAAAACGACTTGTTCTTATACATATATATAATAATTAACCATTAATCTTATAATAGTATAAGGGTAGAATTTTAACTTTTAAAACTTCTAGGGTATGGAATTAAAGTTTGTGTGAGACTTTACAAATTCCAAAACTTGAGGGAAAGTTTTGAACAATTCATAAACTTTTGGATATTCATAACTTATGAGTTTTAATTAAGTGTTTAATACTTTTAATGAAGAGTCTCTTGGAAATCCATAACTTGAGGACAAGTTATGAAGTCCATAAAACATTTATGGGAAAAACTCTTCAAGAAAATGTAACCTAAAACTTCTTAAAAAAACATTTAAAAGAAAAACTCTTGGAATTCCATAACTTGAGGACAAATTAAGAATTCCATTAAAACACATTAAGATCAAGAATTAACTAACAAACAATTTGCAAATAATTCCTATGATCTAACAAAACTCATATGAACATGAACATCCACATCAACAATTTCAAGAATCATATGAACACATATAAACTTGAAATTTTGATTATAACTTTGAAATTGGTCCACCATCATCATTACCACATCAAAAACAGGTTTTATGAGTCCAAAAAAGTTTAAGGTAATGATTCTAGACCAATTCCAGCACCAAAACTCGAAGATATGCTGTCTGGGGGTCCAACTCGTCGAGTGCATGAACCAACTCGCCGAGTTGGATGAATTTTGTCTTGGACTCGTTGAGTCCCTTCATGGATTCGGCGAGTCTGCTGTGCAGACAGCACATAAACTTCGATTTTCAGCAATTTGCATCAAGTATTCAAGAAAACAAGCCTAGGCTCTGATACCACTGTTGGGTTTTGAGCAATCTAACACTTCCTAAGTGTGCATGCAACCCTAATAAACCTTGGATCTATGTTTTCTTCTAAAATACATGCAAATAATAATTTCCAAGGTTTCTTCCTAACTAGCATAGCATAAGGATTATGAATCATAAAAGTACTAGTAGAAATACATACCTTTTGATGATGGTTGATTGTTTGGAGTTTGAGAGCCAAGCACCAATAGTGTGAATGCCTCAAATGGAATCACAAATCACCACAAACACTTGGAAAACTTTGAGAGAGTATATACACACATAGAAAATCGGCCACACACACAAAACCACACTAGTGGCTATTTCATGCAACATAAGCATGCTTATATAGTGTGCATGGTTAAGGTGAAACCCTAATAACCCATGACCTTTCCTTTTCCAAGGATCCATGGGTTAAAAGCTCCATGGATCATCCATGGACTTCCATATAAGCCTAGCCCATTAACAAATGAGTGTTAGCCCACACCATATAAAACAATAGCCCACAATTTAATTAGTCTTCCTTTTAATCTCTAAATTAATTCATAATTAATTTAAGACTAAGACTAATTAAATAACTTCATATTAATATATTATAACTTACAATATATTAATAAACATATGTGTATAACTCTCATAAAATTATCCATAAATAGTTCGGGTGAAGTGCAACCCAAATGGACCATGCCGGGTCGGGTCAAGTATGTACCAAATAAGTTATGGACTTAGACACCTTATCCAACATCAAATTTGCTCTTTAAAGATTCAATTTCAGCCACTAGTTCAGCGTTCTGTTTCATTATATAATCATAGTTCTCGCATTTATTGCTGTAGTCCTCTTGAAGTCTCCTAAAGTCCTTTATTTTAGATTCTAATTGGGCTTTAGGATGTTTTTGACCTTTTCTGAGTTGGTAGCTGTAACAACGCAAATTTTCAAACAAATTTTTCATTTTAAAAATAGAGTATTTTCATTCAAAACAAGGCATAAATAATTTAGGTGTCATGTCAAATACAAATTGTCTAAATCCCAAGATCATAAAAACATCCTTCAGTGTGTATCGATCACGCCGGCGCCTTCCCACGGTCCTCGCTAGTACCTGAAACACATACATAACAACTGTAAGCATAAATGCTTAGTGAGTTCCCCAATATACAACTTACGCACATACGCCTTTCCAGGCCCTGACCTTCCGGTCCATGTGTCTCAGGGGACTTCCGTCCCTGCTGGGTAAACCTTCCGGTCCTACCCACGCCGACCTTCCGGTCCATCACACAACATATCGCCTTCCGGCCCATAACATATTGCCTTCCGGCCCATAATATAATCGCCTTCCGGCCCATGACATACATAGCACACATATAACAAATAACTTACCACATATAGCATACATATCACATATCATATCCGACCTTCCGGTCACACAGTCAAACCCTTCCGGGTACAGTATAGTGAGAAGACTCACCTCGTGAATGCTGAAAGCTAGCAAATCCTGAAATCACTCGTGCACAATCCGACGAGCTACAACCTCCCTATAACATCACATATCCCTCATTAACACTTATATCTTCTAAGTGTGACGATCCCTAAGAAGTCAGACTTAGGTCAACTCTGGTCAACGGTCAACGGTCAACTCGACCGGACTCGGCGAGTGCCATGGCGACTCGGCGAGTCTAGACGTCCTCCCCAACTTCCCCTGATGTTCCCTTTCTACTCGTCGAGTATCCCTCTTGGCTCTACGAGATCCTCGTGGAAGAATCGCGGGGCCACCCCGACTCCACTCGCCGAGTCTGAAGAACAGCTCGACGAGTTCCAGTCAATCTCCAAGCTACTCGCCGAGTCTGTTCATCGGACTCGGCGAGTCCATGCCATGCAGTCGATCAAACTGCTTCCTGAGATAAGTTTTGTCCCGAAATACACAAGCATGGGACCTTCTGGACCTCTAAAGGTCCTAATACAGGGTTATAGTCGTTTGGGTAACAATGAACTAATTCATCTAATCACCAAATGGGTTCCATAAACCCTAAATCCATGCACACATCAACAATACAGAAAGAATCCGAAATATTACCTGAATAACGCACTCTCTGTGTCCCCAAACCGCAGAACTCGAATCCCTTGCTGTTCCTTTAGCCAAAACTCTTCTCCTCCTTGCACAACAATTTCTTCAAAGCCCTAATACCCTTCAATCTTGCTCTAGATGCCCACAGCCGTTTAGGGTTCTTCTCAGTCGACTAAAGACGGAAAATGACGGCCTATAAGTGCCTTATATACGTTCCAAAACCAAACGGCTAGGGTTTCCGCTGAACAGCGTCGACTCGCCGAGTCCATATCTGGACTCGTCGAGTCCAGTCGCGATCCCGCGACCAAGTCTGCGATCCTACTCGGCGAGTCTAGGCTCCAACTCGCCGAGTCCCCTCTTAAATCACCCCAAAAACATAATTTAACAATACCTGAGATTTCGGGCTGTTACAACTCTCCCCCACTAGGATTAGACTTCGCCCTCGAAGTCTCATTCTGAAAATAGTTCCGGATGCTGCTCCCGCATCTCACGTTCCGGCTCCCAAGTCATTTCCGATCCCTTACGGTGTTGCCACTGAACCAACACCAGAGGTACCTCCTTGTTCCTCAGAACCTTGATCTTCCGATCCCTGATGGACACTGGTCTCTCAGCATAATTCAGGCTCGCATCCACCTGAATATCCTCTAATGGAACCACTGCCGACTCATCGGCTATGTACTTCCTCAATTGCGACACATGAAAAGTGTCGTGGATCTGTCCCAACTCCGCTGGCAACTCCAACCGATAGGCTACCCGGCCTATCCTTGCAATCACACGAAATGGTCCAATATACCGGGGCCCCAACTTGCCCCTCTTCCTGAATCGAATCACTCCTTTCCAAGGAGAGACCTTCAGGAGAACGAAGTCGCCGACCTGAAATTCAAGCTCGGATCGGCGCCTGTCTGCATAACTCTTCTGTCGGCTCTGGGCGGTCAATAACCTCTGTCTAACTTGCTGAATCTGCTCTGTCGTCTGAAGCACGATCTCTGTGCTGCCCATCACTCTCTGTCCCACCTCTCCCCAGCAAATGGGGGCCCGACACCTCCTACCATACAAAGGTGGCATACCAATGCTCGAATGATGGCTGTTGTTGTAGGAAAACTCTGCTAAGGGTAAATATGCATCCCAGCTACCCCCGAAGTCTAACACACACACTCGAAGCATGTCCTCCAGCGTCTGAATCGTCCGCTCGCTCTGACCGTCTGTCTGGGGATGGTATGCGGTACTAAAATGCAATTTAGTACCCAGCTCCTCATGGAATTTCTTCCAGAACCTAGAAGTGAAGCGTACATCACGGTCTGAAACAATCGAGATCGGCACTCCATGCCGAGATACCACTTCTCTCACGTATATCTCCAGCAACTTCTCCGCTGAAGAACTCTCGCTGATGGCAAGGAAGTGTGCACTCTTTGTCAACCTATCCACAATCACCCAAATTGCGTCAACTCCCCTAGAAGTCCTCAGCAATTTGGTGATGAAATCCATAGTGATCTGTTCCCACTTCCACTCGGGGATCTCCAATGGCTGTAACTTGCCATGCGGTCTCTGGTGCTCGGCCTTAACCCTACGGCAGGTCAAGCACCTCTCAACGAACCATGCCACGTCCCTCTTCATACAGGGCCACCAATACTCTTTCCTCAAATCCAAATACATCTTCGTAGCACCGGGATGGATCGAGAATTTCGATCTATGAGCCTCTTCCATCAAAGTAGTACGCGTACCGCCCACGAACGGTACCCAGATCCGACCCTGGAACGTCAGAAGCCCTCGTCCATCCTTAACGAACTCTGAAATTAACCCAACGACCCGCTCTTTCTTCTGTATCTCTGGTCGTACAGCCTCGGCCTGTGCCCCACGAATAACATCCAATACTGGAGTCATCACAGTCAGTCTCAAGCATACATCTCGCAATGAAGTGCTCTCCGCCCTGCGGCTCAATGCATCGGCTACCACATTAGCCTTGCCCGGGTGGTACAGGATCTCACAATCATAATCCTTGACTACATCCAACCACCTCCTCTGACGCATATTTAGGTTAGGCTGATCCATCAAATATTTCAAGCTTTTATGGTCCGTGTATATCGTACATCGAACCCCATACAGGTAGTGACGCCAAATCTTGAGAGCGAACACTACTGCCCCCAACTCTAAATCATGCGTGGGATACCTCGCCTCATGAGGCTTCAGCTGCCTCGACGCATAAGCTATCACATGACCCCTCTGCATCAACACTGCACCCAGTCCCGAAATCGATGCGTCACAATATACTACAAAATCTTCCATTCCTTCCGGGAGAGCTAATACCGGGGCTTCGCACAACCTCTGGCGAAGTGCCTCAAAGGAGTTCTGCTGCTCGGGCCCCCATGAGAATGCCACACCCTTCCGGGTCAATCTGGTGAGTGGCACTGCGATCTTGGAGAAATCCTTAATGAATCTCCGATAATACCCTGCCAACCCAAGGAAGCTCCTGATCTCAGAGGGTGACTTCGGCACCTCCCAACTCATCACCGCCTCAACCTTGGCCGGATCGACCAATATCCCTTTCTGATTAACAACATGTCCTAGAAATTGGACCTCCCACAACCAGAAGTCACATTTAGAGAACTTTGCATAAAGCTTCTCCGACCTCAATACCTCAAGGACTTCCCTCAAATGTTCCTCATGCTGCTCTCTAGATCTCGAATACACCAGAATGTCGTCGATAAATACAATCACTGACCGATCCAACATCGGCCTGCATACCCTGTTCATGAGATCCATGAACACAGCCGGGGCATTGGTGAGCCCGAAAGGCATCACCACAAACTCATAATGCCCATAACGCGTCCTAAACGCTGTCTTCTGGACATCCTCATCCCACACTCTCACCTGATGATACCCTGACCTCAGATCGATCTTGGAAAACCAAGATGCTCCCTGCAACTGATCGAATAAATCATCGATCCTCGGTAACGGGTAACGGTTCTTGACCGTCAACTTGTTCAGCTCCCGGTAATCAATGCACATCCGGTGTGAACCATCCTTCTTCTTGACGAACAGAATAGGTGCTCCCCATGGCGAGCTGCTCGGCCGAATGAATCCCTTCCCCAGCAACTCCTGGAGCTGCGAGGACAACTCTAGCATCTCTGGAGGTGCAAGACGATAAGGCACCTTAGCAATAGGCGCGGCCCCCGGAACCAGGTCAATACCAAACTCTACTTGTCTCACAGGAGGTACTCCCGGCAGTTCCTTGGGGAAAACATCTGGAAACTCACGCACCACTGGGACCTCCTCCACTGACTTCGGTCTCTCGGAAACTTCCCGCGTATCCATCACATACGCCACAAAACCCTTACAGCCCTGCTGTAGACACTGCCTCGCCCTAGCGGCCGAACAAAAAGCAGATCCCGAACGGGTACCCTCACCGTACACCGAAAGAACTCCCCCACTATGGTCTCGTATAGTCACCAGCTGACGCTCACAGTCGATGACAGCGCCGAATCGGCTCAACCAGTCCATGCCCACGATGACACAGACGTCACCCATCGCAATAGGAATCAGGTCTATCGGGAATTCAACCCCGAAAATCTCTAGCACGCATCCCCGAAGAACCTCCGTGGCATAAATCACTTTCTCGTCAGCTATAGAAACTCTCAAAGGTCGGCTCAACGACTCACGACTAACGCCGATATGCTGACTAAAGGCTAAAGATACAAAGGACCTACTCGCACCCGAGTCAAATAACACTAAGGCAGGCACAGAGTTCACAAGGAAAGTACCTACGCATATAATAACATAAGCATAACATCTCAATTTTAAAATAAATACATGAATTACAGCATACCTGCCACAACATCGGGCGCAGCGCGGACCTCCTCCGCAGTCAGCTGAAAAGCTCTCCCCCGATCCCTCGGGGCCTCGGCCTTCACCGGTCGAGTCGCAGTAGCTCTCGCAACAGGTGCAGATCCCTGAAGAAGCTGAGGGCACTCGGCCTTCCTATGGCCTATCTGGTTGCAATGAAAGCAAACCGTAAACCCCTTGGGGCACTCCCTAGCAATGTGCCCCTCCTTGCCACACTTGTAGCAAGCACCAGATCGACATACCCCATCATGACTCTTGCCGCACTTCCCGCAAGTGCGGCCCTTCGAACCTCCTGTCCTTGAATCGGCGGACTTTATCCACTTGGCTGTCGGCTGGGACTGAGTCGGTCGCCGGTCCACCCGCTGAGACTCGGCCTCCTCCCTGGCTTGGGTCTCCAACTCGATCTCGCGCTTCCTGGCATTCGCCTGGAGGTCAGCAAAAGTATGGTAGGTGGAGTTTGACACAAACTCCCGGATATCCCTCCTCAACACTCCCAAGTACCGGCTCATCCGAGCTTGATCAGTGGACACCAGCTCGGGGCAGAACATCGCCCTCTCATGAAACTTCCGCGTGATCACCGCAACAGAATCAGTACCCTGCTTGAGGGTTAAGAACTCCTGTACCAATCGTTCCCTCTCCACCGGGGGAACGTACTCGTCCCTGAACATAGCAGTAAACCCCTCCCATGTCACTGCTGTAATCTCTGCCAGAGTGAAGTTCGCCGTCACGAACTTCCACCAATCCTTCGCTCCCAGACGGAGCTGGTTCAAAGCGAACCGTACCCTCAGGTGCTCCGGGCATGAACAAGTGTAGAAGCACCCCTCTATATCCGCGATCCACCTCATCGCAGCAATCGGATCCTGCGTCCCATCGAACTCAGGTGGCTTCGTGTTGCTGAACTCCCGGAACAGCAACGAGTCACCCCCCTGTGGCCTGGCAGCGGCCACAGCTGCGGTAGCTGCAGCGGCTGCAGCTTCAGTCAATGCGGCGTACCGCTCCTCAAACGTCTCCATCAGGGTGGTCTTAATAGACCCAAACATCTCCGGGATCTCAGCCCGGATCGCCGCAGCTACCTCCTCGTGAATCATCTGACGAATCTCCTCGTCACTCACACCGCTCGTACTCGCTCCGTGGCGTGGTCTAACCATGATGTCTCTGAAATACAACATAAAACTATCAGAGACTCCATCGAGTGTAATCGCACTCGATAATGCAAGCCTACTCAGTCTCCGATATCCAGGGATTCTTACTTGGGCCTCCCACTGACCCGGTGTCTTCGGTAGTACGGGCCCAATACTACCGACCACACCGCATCAGCAGTCATCCCAAATCTTCCTCCCCAAACCCCGGATAGTGAGTACTCTACTTCTGTTATGCACTATCTACTCGCACACTAACAAAGCATCTCATATCGGCAAACTTCCCTAGACTAAGGCATCACAAATCAGGCCACTCTAGTCCTATCATGAATACCTAGTCTTCTAGCATGCATAACAATTCATATCATATAATATTGTAAGGTATTTTGGGGATCTTTACCGTTCGGGCGCTGACTGATCGTACACACTGCTTCTTTCTTGCTTACCACAAAACCATTTACAAAAGTTTATGCCTTTATTTAAAAAGTTTCCTCAAATCCTCGGTTTGAGTTCAGTTACCCCCGAAGGTGCACCCGAATCCCTCAAACCAAGGCTCTGATACCAATTGTAACAACGCAAATTTTCAAACAAATTTTTCATTTTAAAAATAGAGTATTTTCATTCAAAACAAGGCATAAATAATTTAGGTGTCATGTCAAATAAAAATTGTCTAAATCCCAAGATCATAAAAACATCCTTCAGTGTGTATCGATCACGCCGGCGCCTTCCCACGGTCCTCGCTAGTACCTGAAACACATACATAACAACTGTAAGCATAAATGCTTAGTGAGTTCCCCAATATACAACTTACGCACATACGCCTTTCCAGGCCCTGACCTTCCGGTCCATGTGTCTCAGGGGACTTCCGTCCCTGCTGGGTAAACCTTCCGGTCCTACCCACGCCGACCTTCCGGTCCATCACACAACATATCGCCTTCCGGCCCATAACATATTGCCTTCCGGCCCATAATATAATCGCCTTCCGGCCCATGACATACATAGCACACATATAACAAATAACTTACCACATATAGCATACATATCACATATCATATCCGACCTTCCGGTCACACAGTCAAACCCTTCCGGGTACAGTATAGTGAGAAGACTCACCTCGTGAATGCTGAAAGCTAGCAAATCCTGAAATCACTCGTGCACAATCCGACGAGCTACAACCTCCCTATAACATCACATATCCCTCATTAACACTTATATCTTCTAAGTGTGACGATCCCTAAGAAGTCAGACTTAGGTCAACTCTGGTCAACGGTCAACGGTCAACTCGACCGGACTCGGCGAGTGCCATGGCGACTCGGCGAGTCTAGACGTCCTCCCCAACTTCCCCTGATGTTCCCTTTCTACTCGTCGAGTATCCCTCTTGGCTCTACGAGATCCTCGTGGAAGAATCGCGGGGCCACCCCGACTCCACTCGCCGAGTCTGAAGAACAGCTCGACGAGTTCCAGTCAATCTCCAAGCTACTCGCCGAGTCTGTTCATCGGACTCGGCGAGTCCATGCCATGCAGTCGATCAAACTGCTTCCTGAGATAAGTTTTGTCCCGAAATACACAAGCATGGGACCTTCTGGACCTCTAAAGGTCCTAATACAGGGTTATAGTCGTTTGGGTAACAATGAACTAATTCATCTAATCACCAAATGGGTTCCATAAACCCTAAATCCATGCACACATCAACAATACAGAAAGAATCCGAAATATTACCTGAATAACGCACTCTCTGTGTCCCCAAACCGCAGAACTCGAATCCCTTGCTGTTCCTTTAGCCAAAACTCTTCTCCTCCTTGCACAACAATTTCTTCAAAGCCCTAATACCCTTCAATCTTGCTCTAGATGCCCACAACCGTTTAGAGTTCTTCTCAGTCGACTAAAGACGGACAATGACGGCCTATAAGTGCCTTATATACGTTCCAAAACCAAACGGCTAGGGTTTCCGCTGAACAGCGTCGACTCGCCGAGTCCATATCTGGACTCGTCGAGTCCAGTCGCGATCTCGCGACCAAGTCTGCGATCCTACTCGGCGAGTCTAGGCTCCAACTCGCCGAGTCCCCTCTTAAATCACCCGAAAAACATAATTTAACAATACCTGAGATTTCGGGCTGTTACAGTAGCCTTCATATCTAAGGTCTTCTACTTCCCTTTTTAGTGAATCATTAAGTTCACAGAGAATTTTAAGGTTCTCTACTTCACTACCTAATGTCTCAATTTTCTCATGCAGAGCTTTAACATAATCAATACAAGCTTGAGAGCATGAGGTTTGACTTACCTTGGTTGTATTAGGTTCATGAGAAGAAGATACCATCAACGCAAACTGCAACTCCATCATTTTATCTTCAGCTGCAACAATCTCTGCCGGAGCGTCATCACTAACCTGTGCCAGGTGGGCATTTTCAGGTCCGGATAAGTTCAGGGCCTGCATCTGGTCCTCCCAGTCGAAAGATTGTGCAACCATAGCCTTCTCGCTGTTTACCTGAGCACCGCTTCAATTGTTCCTAACTGCAACTATTGTCCTATCGTTATTCAGTCTTCTGTCTGGCTGTGACAATCACGAGCAAAATGCCCTGGCTCGTGGCAGTTGAAACACCGTAGCTTTACCTTGCTGAACCCAACTTTCTTGTCAGCACTCATTCCCCAGTTGTTCTTTCCAGTCTTTTTGGCAAATTGTTTCGCCCTAAAAACTGCCATGGCAATTTGCCATGTAATATCCATTTCTTCAACATCTTCAGGGTGAATCTGATCAAGATCAGCAAATGATAGTTGGGGTGGAAGATCCCCGACTACGAGTGCATTGTAGCAATTGACAAGCCCTGTAGCAAGCGTGAGATTTTCATCACCCTCCTTTCCTCTTGAAGAAGAATCCACATTGGAGGATGAAGCAGCTTGAGTAGCTACGAATGATTGGTTCTGTGAAGGAGGCATGGCTGATGCAGAGGAAGCTGATGGAGTAGGGAAGTTCTGAACCTGAGCTTGCTAAGTAGCAAATGATTGACCTGCAGAAGGAAAGGAAAAGGATGAAAGAGCATTGTTAAGGGTCGCAGCTGAGTATGAGTTCACATGGTTGATCTCTCGCTGCTTGTCATCAATATCACAGTCCTTGATGACAACCATCACTTCAGCAAGAGAGAGCCGACTAAGATCCTTAGTCTTCTTGATGACAGCTACATTCATGTCCCAAGACCTTGGGAGAGCATTCAGTAGCTTCTTGTTTATCTCAGTCTTTGTGTAAGTAATCCCAGCTACAGTTATTTCAGTGTTAAGATATGTGAACCGCTGCAGCTGTGCTTCAAGAGTTTCTCCAAGAACGTAGTTAAACATATTGAAACGTTGTCGCAACATATCTTGGTGACTCTCCCTCATATCTTCGTTCCCTTCATAGACCTCAATTAGGGCTTCCCACAAAGCCTTAGTAGAAGTGTACTCCCTGAAACCTTGAGCAATGTCTGGAGATAATGCCATGGTAAAGGTGGCCAAAGCCTTTTCTTGCTCTTCAACCTTCTCGAAGTCTTCATCAGTGTAGTTTTCCATCTTCTTGTCAACCACTTGGTCTGCAACAGTAGTGGTTATTCTGACAGGATTTTTTATTATGCTTCTCCAGATTTTGAAGTCCTTAATTTTTTTGTACTGCTCAATTCTATACTTCCATTCTGAGAAGCCTTCAGCGAATAAAGGTCTAGGAATTCGGGTGGTTGTACCCATAACTGAATCCATCTCGTGATGATTTGTTTGACCTTGAGAATCCATTTTTTTATTTAATTTATATGAGAAAGAAATTTAAATTATTTATGATTAAATTAAGCTTCTTGTCAAATACAGTCAAAACACAGTCAAAATGCAATTTACTGCCGTAAACAGGGTTCACTGTCGGATAATAGTTTACGGCCGTAAACTCCGAGTTTACGGTCGAAAGGAGTTCACGGTCTACAGTTCACGGTCCAAGAACAATCAGTTTTCGGTTTATGAATATTCCTTGTTCACGGCTCAAGAATGCGATTTACGGTCCAAGAACCTTAACGAGTTTGCGGCCGTAAACGGTGATTACGGCCGTAAGCTCAGGCCGAAAGCTTCGAATCTTGCAGTTTTTCGACGAAACTAAAAACCCTTTTTGCAGAAATCATGAACTTTAGTCTCAAACCAATGAAAACTCACTCCAAGATCGATTGTAGAGTGTCTTTGCCGCTGGTTAAGCTCTGATACCAATTGTAAGGTCCTGGGAAAGGATCTTACCAGTGATCAACAACAAACACAATCGAATATAAGAGATTAAGAGTAGAAAATAAAATAAATCAAGCTTGCACACGTTCTATTGCTGGAAACGTCTGGTATAACTCGATATACGACCGTGAACTACTAGGCATCAACAACCAAAACACGACTAACTAACCCTCTATATATAGGGAACCACGACCGGAAACAGTTTACGGCCGTAAGGTGTTTACGGCCGTAAACTCATTACAGACTCGTAAACAAACAGTAAACCTACCAAAATACTCTATCAACCCAAAAACACTATTACAATGAAAAGCGTAGACCAAACCACTAATTGGGCCCTTCAATAAACCATAAGCCCAATGCTTCCACCAATCCAACTTCAATATTCACATCCAACCAAATACCCAAAACGCCCATACCTTTCTTCCCCTAAATACCCAACAAAACAAGTCCCAAAAAATGTTCATTTACCCCTAAGAAACCCTTCAGTCATAGTTCCTCCATAATAAATGGATTCAAAGAAATCCCACCCGGAAGAAATAATCGAGCCAATGATCCGTTTAGCTTTTCAGGTTGCCATTTTTGCAGCTTTTGCTCCATCTTTTTGGGCTTGTTTTGCAGCAGCTTTGGCTTCCATGCCTTGTGAAATTGCATCTGCTAGTGATGCTTCGATTGCTTTGTTTCTTGCTACTTCAACATGAAGTGTTCTGACGTTGTATGTGTAAAGTTTCACACTTTCTTTTACTATTCATGCTAATGTTCCTGAACCCCCATCTAAACAGTTGAAAATGGTGAACTTTCCACTTTGGGATGATCCAGTTTCTCCAACCATTTGTCTGCATTTTTCAGTTGAAAAAAGGAATATGTGAGACACCGGGAATAAAGAACTACTATAATAAATAATACTTCCCTTGATACTTGATAAATCACATAAAAAACTGGATACAAAAAAAACTGACAGACAATCAAATGAAATTCAAATAAGATATTTTACAAAAGATTGATATCCATTATCCAAACAAAGGGGTTTATGGAAAACATAATCCATGGGTGCTTATTCAGAAAATCTATGAAAGTTTCAAGTTGTACACACTCATACAACAACCCATCTTTTATATTTATTAAGATGTGTAACAAGTGAATGCCTAGATCTACTATAAAATTTCTATCTAGTTTCCCAATCTATAATTCATTTAACCCTGCATCGAAGGAGACTCAAATACTAAAAGAACCAAGACCCTTGATTTCCTTTATAAATTTTCAAAATCTTTGACTTCTGAGGTTAGAATATAACAATTACATATTCTAATTTCAGTAATCTTGCCACTAGATTATAGAGTGTATACAATTGTTAAAGTTTTATGCAACTTATATTGTTTCAGAAGTTGAATCGCATGGTATGACCTCAAAAATGGAATGATAACTCTTTATTTTCTCAGAAAATACAAAAAACCATATCAAATGAGTAGGAAAATGAGTAGCAACAACACTAGATATAATAAAGTGTGAATACTGAAGCACAATCTTGTATTGAGTAGCTGTAACATACATAAACACCAATTGAAGTAAAAAGGGGAATTAGAAAATTTCGTAACAGATGATGCATAAAGTCTAGACTTTTATATTTATGAAAATAAATAGAAGATTTAAAATTAACCTGGACAAGAACTGTTTTGTTTGCCAACCTATTATTGTTGCTCCCAAGATCGGTTTCCATACCTCCACTCAGCAGCAAACTAATTGTTTCCAAGCCACTCAATAGATTGATTGTCTACAGTCATCACATGTAGAGATCATCTTATAAAAAATTATAGTTCTCCTCAATCTGGAAGAAAGAAAGAAACGAACCATGACTTAGGAGCTACATAAACCAGTTTCAGTTTATTAAGGATGTCAGTTTGTATTCCTTGAAAAAGTCAATAGAGTATATTTTTGAGGACCTTGTTTTATTGTACAAAAATAAATTCATAGCTAGACTCACTAGATCTTTTATCTCATCGTCTTGATGAGAGGAATCAACAACAACTCACTCAGATTAAGAAAAACAACCATTATACAGTTTATGATAAGAAAAACTTATACATGACATTGTACTCCTTATGATATGTCGCATAAGTACTTTGATCTCAACTGATTCATTTTTTTCCAAAATTTAAGATGCAACTCTTCTTAATCACAAACCTATTATGCCTAAAAAATTAACTTATTTGAAGCTCTCATGTTTATCATGAAAATATTACAGCAAAATTGAAGTTCATGTCTTCTTTTGACAAGAAAGAGTGAGAGTGAGAGAGAGAGAGAGCGAGAGAGAGAGAGAGAGAGAGAGAGAGAGAGAAATCTCGTAATCCATTCTAAGTACCTACAGAAACTCAATACGGAACCCTAACCATCCATTTAACCAATTGTTGTGGAAATCCATTCTTAGAGAAAAACCCTCTAGAACTAACATAAACAGGAGAAGAAAAATGATAAGAATGAAAACTTACAATAATTTTTCTTCGAATTATAGACATGTTTGTGAGTGTCTTGTGAAGGACGGGGGGCTTGGGTCTTAGGGAATATCCAAAATCACACAAAAATGATAAGATTTCCCTTTTTTCTTCTTCTCTCAATCGATTTTGTATCTATCGCTCTCTTCACCAATGTAACACCCATAAAAATCATGCCAAATTTAAACTTTTAAAAACATTTCAAATCTATTAACCATTACAAAACTTGTTTTCAAAATGTATTATATCAAAGTATCCCATAAACAAATTCATAAAAAGCGAGGAGTTGTACGATCACGCCTTTGCCTTGCCAAGATCCCCTGATGTACCTGAAACAATAAACCGAAACTGTAAGCTTGAAAGCTTAGTGAGTTCCCACATGAAATGACGATTAGGGTTAACTGTTTCTTACTTAACCCATTAAGGACTTAATCCATTAAGTCCAACATTGCCATAGGTTAATTTGCCAATGATTATTAATTATTATTTTAGGTTTAATAATTAATTCTCGTGCGGTCCCGATCAATCCCAAAATTAGGGTTTCACATAAAGTGACAATTAGGGTTAAGTGTTTCTCACTAAACCCATTAAGGACTTAATCCATTAAGTCCATCACTCTTCTTAATAAATCATATGGTCTGATTGAGTGTAATTTACAACTCCATTCCAATGGAACAAAAGTGGGTCCCAATAAGTCCAAGGCCCATAAATCCAATATTAGGGTTTTCTAAACCCTAATTAGGGTTTCCAACCCCATCTTAGCCCAATAGGATCAATAGCTAGGTCTTTTGGGCTTTTAGGTCAATTAAGGCTTCATTGGGCCCATTAGGGTTTTAGTCCCTTGTCCAAACATCCCAAACGAGTCACACCGCCACCCAAGACGGCGGTTGGTGTTGGCAGGAGGCGGCAGCCACCACCTTACGGTGGTGGTTTAGAGTTTTCTTTTTCATTATTCCGATAAGGTTACAAATTTTACAATGAAATACCCAATTACCACACACACTAAAGAAACACACACACATAGCCACCCTTATGGTGGTCGGTGGTGGTAGATGGTGGCAGCCACCACCTCATGATGGTGGTAGTGGCTTTTCCCCAAGAATTCCGACTAAAGAAAGCACCCCACTTCAATAAAATAAACACACACAAGCACTCTTTTCCCGGAATAGTAACACAAGCACCCACCTCGTGGTGTACATGGCGGCGACGGTGTGAAATGGCTGCAGCAACAACAACTTTGCATTGACAGCCACCACCTCACGATGGTGGCGACGTTTCCTCTTGATCCACTTCCCAACAACCCTTCAACCCATGCGGGCAGAACACACGAACCCAGCCCCATTGTAATTCATACACCCATCACGGTCACTTTGGGTGGTAGCATAAGGCAGTCAGAGAAAAGAACTGCAATGGAACATTGATGGGGCTGAACGACATCGAATCGATGAGAAGAAAGAAGAGATGGCAGGTGACTACCCCTACCGAGAACCATCAGGTCATGCATCACCTCCTCAGTGGAGAATATGACTTCTGTCACCGGTCTCGGTGGCCCTTCCGGCAGCCCATGACGTCCGACAGCAAGGGTTGCGGTTCGATGGCGGGATAGCCGCTTGGCTGCCTTGACTGATCGGAAAATGAATAAGGAAAAGAGGCGGTGGCTGGTAGGACTCTTCTGGTGGTGGCGGCCACATAGAACCCGTTAGGGTTAGGGTTACAAAGAGATCAACGGGTTTTATACCCAGCTCCTACAAACTATAATCCATAATGACAGAAACAACCCCACATTCGCCTTTTCCTTTCAGTTTAAATCCAACTGTTACCAAATGGCCCCTCGACGACAAATTCTTTTCAACTCAAGTCCAGAATTTACCATTTAGTCCCTGCCCCCATAAATCCTTACATATTAAGTCCACATAATACCAAACACCCCTTGATGTATGAAAATCTTTACAAATTAAGTCCCAAAATTACATTTTAACCCCCGAAACTTCAATTCTTGTCATTTGGCTTCCCGAAACCAACACCTCACTAAGTATTATTTAATTTTGGACAATAATAATATAAAAAAATAATAAAATTACTTCTCAAGATTCCAGGTTTATTATTTAATTATTCTATTTTAAACGGGATTTTACAACTCTCTTCCACTTAAATTTGATTTCATCCTCGAAATCGTTTCTTATCATCCCTTACACACCAGACAACTTGAGCAACACGACCACAACTACAAGCATAACCCCAGCCTTTCCAAGGCAACCGTAACCAACCCTCGCAGGATTCTGAAACCTGAAAATAAACGTATCCCTTGCAAAATGATCACATTTACTCAATCCGAAACCTAAAGTCTCGAGATGGTATGACTCCCTGACAGACCTCTCATATCAAATCATTATTGTTGAGCCCAGTCCTCTTGACTCTCATATGACTATTAAACTCGTGATATTTGGGGGTTCCAACATCTAGATACTTATCAAACATTTGAAGACCCAATTTGTCAATACCGCCCTAAATACGGAAACTGTCTGAACACTGGTCTGCCTAAAGCAGTATGTTGCCACATGGCTGCTTTCCAAAATCTACCGAGACCTACCTGGTCTCAATTCATTCACCAATCATCTGAAATACTAGGTTCTGGACCGGTCGCGGAGCTAAAGGACTCCCACATAGTTGCCCCACACGACTTCCGAACGAAATCCTTCCCTGGAACTAGTTTCCACTAGTTATCATGCCACTGCGACTCTAACAACCTCCTGATCCAACCGATCGGATCCATTCCTTGAATCCCTTCGTTACCAAATCCACGGCTAAAAAAGATTGCTACATGACCAATGGTAGCCTTACATCACAAGCAACCTTATGCAATCCATTGCTTCCTTGGTCTCATAACTGTAGTAATGTTCCTATAGTCTTATCACTAACTTAACCAGGTATAATCCCTCTGGGGAAACCCATAAACAATCCAAGGATTTCCATATCCTCACTACTACACCCGAACTGGTGGGTACTACTGTCCCTTCCGCGTCCTAACAACACGCTCATGCTATCTACCAACCTAGTGAATGTTGCGGCTACACCCACATACTTCCATCACTTTAGCACTATCTGCAAACCTTGTGAATGCTACGGCTACACCCGCATAATTAAAACACTTCTCACACTATTTGCCAACCTGGTGAATGCTATGGCTATACCCACAGACTTACAACACTTCTAGCAATATCTGCTGCTAGTGAATGCTATGGATACCCCACAGTCTTACAACACTTTCCATACTACCTAATCGCTATTGAATGCTACGGCTACCCCCGTAGTCTTACAAAACTTTCCATGCTACCTGATCACTAGTGAATGCTACGGCTACCCCTGCAGTCTTACAACACTTTCTTTACTAACTGATCGCTAGTGAATGCTACAGCTACCCTCGCAGTCTTACAACACTTCCCATACTAACTGATCACTAGTGAATGTTACGGCTACCCCCGCAGTCTTACAACACTTTCCATACCGGTCGAACATGCACTCGACCTAACACACAAATGAACTTAATTTATGGTTAGAATCCCAACATGATTTCCCCAAGCTCTGCTATCAAGCACCGAGAAAACACGATTCACATCTTGGTTAAGCGGGTCAATGGCACAACAATCTTGGAGAAGTCCTGAATAAATCTACGGTAATAGACCGCTAAACCCAAGAAGCTATGAATCTCAAATGCATTCCTCGGTACTTCCCACCGCATTACAGCTTCAACCTTGGCTGGGTCAAACGAAATACCCTCCTGATTGATGACATGCCGCAAAAACTGTACTTCTTGCAGCCATAAATCACACTTGGAGAACTTTACGTAAAGTTTCTCTGCCCTCAAGGTCTCCAGTACCTCCCTTAAATGCTGTTCATGCTACTCCCTAGTCTTAGAGTAGACCAGAATATCATCGATAAAAACAATCACCGACCGATCCAACATCGACCTACACACTCTGTTCATGAGGTCCATGAACGCTGATGGGGCATTAGTGAGCACAAACGGCATCACCACAAACTCATAGTTCCCATACCGAGTCCAAAAAGCCGTCTTTGGTATATCCTCATCCCAAATCCTCATCTGATGATACCCAGACCGAAGTTCAATCTTGGAAAACCAAGATGCACCTGTAGCTGATCAAACAAATCATCGATCCTCGGCAACGTATAACGGTTCTTCACCGTTCGTTTGTTTAGTTCCCTATAATCGATGCACATCCTATGGGATTTGTCCTTCTTTTTCACTAAAAGGATCGGTGCTCCCCACGGGGAACTGCTCGGACAAATAAACCCTCGGTCTAGCTGCTCCTGAAGTTGCGTAGATAACTCATGCATCTCTGGTGGTGCCAACCGGTACGGTGCCATTGCTATCAGAGTGGCACCCGACACCAAGTCGATGCAAAACTCTACCTGCCTCTCCGGAGGCACCACTGGTAGCTCTTCGGGGAAAACATCCGAAAAATCCAACACAACCGGCACACTGCCCACATCCGTTGCGATCTCTACCATTGTATCCGAGATATCAGCCAGAACTCCTGTGTAACCCTGTTGTAAAAACCTCCAAGCCCTCGCAACAGAACAGATGGTCGGTCCTATTGGATTAGGTGTCTAAGTTCATAACTATTTATGGGATGTACTTGACCCGGTTGGCATGGTCCATTTGGGTTGCATGGCATTGCAACACTTGGATAAACTAAATGAGAGAAATGACACTTAAGGATTATTAATATATTATAAGTTTTAATATATTAATAATATTATTTAATTAGTATTGATCAAAGAATTAATTTGGAATTAATTAAGTGATAAAAAAAGAGACTAATTAAATAAATGGGGTTGAGTGTGTAAATAATCTATTCTTATATAGTGGGCTAATGATCCATGGTTTTTATGGATTGGGCTAAAACCCATAAGGTGCTCCATGGATAATCCATGGAGGTTACAAACCCATGGATCATGGAATATGAAAAGCCATGACAATTAGGGTTTACATGGTGTAACCCTACTTGTGCCACAACTATATAAAGACCCCTAGTCTAGCAAAATCGACACTACTTGTACAAGATACAGGGTTAGCTGATTTTGAGGTGAAGTGAACTTCTCTCAAGTCTATTCCTAGAGTTGTAGTGTTGTGTGAGACATTTAAGGCATTACACTTGAGGTGCTAGGCTCACAAGGTTCTCAAGGAATCTAAACTACAAAAGGTATGTTCTTCTTCTAGCATTTATGTTTAAAAGTTCCCCATGCTATGTTAGATAGTTGAAGAACCTTGGAAAATCAAATTTGTATGTATCTTAGTCAAACATAGATCCAAGTTTTCTAGGGTTGCATGTACACCTTAGGTGTGTTAGAATGCTCAAAACCCTTCAGTGGTATCAGAGCCAAGGCTTGTTTATTTGATACTTGATGCTACATGTTTTTCCAAAAGTTGAAATTCTGCATTTTTTGCATCTGACTGCTCACCACGACGTGGCAGTCTTTACCACGACGTGGTGATGCCCCTGTATGCAGAATTTTGGGGTTTTGCTTGGTATTGGATGAGGATCATTACCCTAAACTGATTTTTGAACCTTAAAACTTGTTTTGATGTGGTAATGATTATGCTAATCCAATTTCAAAGGCTATTATCAAAATTTCAAATTTATTTACGATTCTTGAAAATTGTTGATATGCATGTTCATGAACTTATGAGTTTAGAAGATCATAGGAATTATTTGTAACTTGCTTGTTAGTTTAATTCTTGATCATTATGTGTTTTAATGGAATCCATAATTTGTCCTCAAGTTATGGATTACCAAGATTCACTCTTTTAAAGTCGATTATGAAGCACATAGGTTACATAAAGTAAAAAGTCTCTCATTTTAATAAACCATTAACTCATAAGTTATGAAAGATGAAACATTTTGAAAGTTACAAAACTTGCCCTCAAGTTTTGGAACATGTAAAGTCACTCTAAAAACTTTAGTTCCAATCCTTAGAATTTTAAAACATAAAATTCAACCCTTATACTTTATAATATTATAAGTTAATAATATATATATATATATATATATATATATATATATATATATATATATATATATATATATAAGAAAAAGTAGTTTTACCGTTAGTAGGCCTCATTCACGAAGTCGGTCTATAAGGGGGTATAAGGTTGATGCCTATAAAATGGCAGCTTAATGGGTGTCCACTCTCACCCACCACTTCCTTGATCGGTGGAGGGTCGTTAGCCGAACGGGTAAGTGTAACATCCCGAAATATCAAGAGTAGAGTGGAAGGGCAAAAAGGGTAAATTGGGAAAGAGTGACTCGGCGAGTCCATGGATGGACTCGGCGAGTAGAGTCGCGATTTGGCCGCGTGCTAAGTAGCCGACTCGGCGAGTCAATAAGGTGGACTCGACGAGTAGGAGCTGAGTAGAGAAAACCCTAATTCTCGGGGTTGAGCCCTATTTAAAGAACATTATGTCTTCCTCCCAGCCTCTTTATTCCCTCTTGAGTCCCAGAAAACCCTAAATCGCGGAGAAGCACCATTGTTGAGTGGATTGGAGCTTGGAGAAGTAATTATTGAAGGAATTTGCGAGATTGAAGGCTTGGAGCAAGGCGCTTTGCTTGGATTCGAATTACATTGCAGTTGAGGCGTCCATTGGAGGTAATATCTCGTTCCTGGACTGATTGTATGTTGTTTCTTCATTTTGGGGTTTGTGGGATCTTGCCTATGGATATAATTGGAAGCCTAGAGGTTAGATCTGAGGTTGCTACCTCAGATCTGGAATGGAGAAGAATCAGAGAGCATGAAAGTCCCTGTGTTGGAGTGTTTAGTGAAGCTTTCATGTCCCAAACCTTAGCCCAATGTGCAAATGGCCTAGATCTCTATGGATTCACGTAAAGTTTGCCACTTTACGTGATGGACGAGTTGTAGGAGGCTAGATCTATGTGTTGGAGCAATTGCATGGCCTGGAGTGCTTCTGTACAGATTCACACTGGTGGTACTCGGCGAGTCACACGGGTGTACTCGACGAGTTGCTTGAAGACGAGCTAGGACTCGGCGAGTTGGAAGAACAATCAAATACTGTCAGCTCAGAGTATAGGCTGATAGGAGCGAGTGTCGGGCATGCGGGGAGGGATATAGACCTACGGTATTTGATTGTGGAGGCCTGGAAGCAGGCCGGGATCAAGTTTGAGTAGGTAATCGGGGTTATGTGATCAGAGTATTTGTATGCTTTATGTACGTGATGTGTTGTACTGCATTAATTCTATGGGATTTATGCTGTGCATGTTTATAGAGTTGGAACCGGAAGGTTCCCAGATTTAGAACCTGAGGGTTCACAGAGTTTGGGTGTACGGACCCAAAGAGATATAGCCTCGAGTGGCTAGTGTGTGTTATGTGAGTCGGTCCAGTCATGCTGGAGACTCTGTTGGTATTGTTGGATCAGTTTGAGATTTCGTATTGTGAATGTTGCAGTGTGATTGCATTGGAAGGTCTGGCCCCGAGTAGTGATCTTGTCTAGTTGAGGTAGTGTATGGGCTTGAGAGTCCCTGCGAGGAGAGTCAGAGTAAGTGTGTTGGATGGATAGCGGACACGCTAAGGGTGGTATAGCGTCGGGCGAGTGTCGTGGCATTTGTCGGAGTGACATTGTGGCCGGGTGGATTCCTTGGTAAAGGAAGAGAAAGAGGTAAGAGGTGTGTAACTCCGAGAGGGAGTGCAAGTTCATGGAAGTGAAAATGGCAGATCAGAGTTATGATTAGAGTAATTCGAGTATGATTCTTGAGCAACGTGTTTGCGGCAGTGGATTAGAAGCTCATCCGGTCTGGGATGTCTGCTGAGGTCGCGGAGGGAAATCCGCAAGTGTTGAGCCAAGAGCCTCGAAAGGGATGAAGGGAGAGAGAGAGTCTTGAACTCTTAGTGTGATTCTGATCAGGGTATGGGGTATGTATTAGAGGTTTATTCTAGGGGATGTTTGAGGATATTATCAGTGTGTCAGGTTTTCCAAACCTGAGGGTGTTAGAGCTAGTTCAGCATATGTATGCGGTTGCAAGAAGGGAACTCGTGAGAGTTGCTCTGAGATTGAGAATGGGCCTCTCAGTCATTCTGGAATGGATAGAGAGGGATTCGGATCGGGGATCCGATGGTTCATGGTTTTCTAACCCTTATGGGTCGAGTGATTGTTGAGATTTAGAGCAGAGTTGCATCTTGGGTAATTTTCGGTTATTGAGAATGGTGATCAGGGGTACAGTCGGTGCCCGGTTCGAGACGGTGGTTAGGACACCGTGAAGGAGGGGATAGTGTATTCGAGTTTCGATAAGTATGCCTTGAGGGACCTGGTCCGGTTAAGGCCAGGTGGAGCGTTGTGGGAGTATCCTTGGAGTTGAGTTGCTATAGGCTTCGAGGGCGAAGCCTAATATAAGTGGGGGAGAATTGTAACATCCCGAAATATCAAGAGTAGAGTGGAAGGGCAAAAAGGGTAAATTGGGAAAGAGTGACTCGGCGAGTCCATGGATGGACTCGGCGAGTAGAGTCGCGATTTGGCCGCGTGCTAAGTAGCCGACTCGGCGAGTCAATAAGGTGGACTCGGCGAGTAGGAGCTGAGTGGAGAAAACCCTAATTCTCGGGGTTGAGCCCTATTTAAAGAACATTATGTCTTCTTCCCAGCCTCTTTATTCCCTCTTGAGTCCCAGAAAACCCTAAATCACGGAGAAGCACCATTGTTGAGTGGATTGGAGCTTGGAGAAGTAATTATTGAAGGAATTTGGGAGATTGAAGGCTTGGAGCAAGGGGCTTTGCTTGGATTCGAATTACATTGCAGTTGAGGCGTCCATTGGAGGTAATATCTCGTTCCTGGACTGATTGTATGTTGTTTCTTCATTTTGGGATTTGTGGGATCTTGCCTATGGATGTAATTGGAAGCCTAGAGGTTAGATCTGAGGTTGCTACCTCAGATCTGGAATGGAGAAGAATCAGAGAGCATGAAAGTCCCTGTGTTGGAGTGTTTAGTGAAGCTTTCATGTCCCAAACCCTAGCCCAATGTGCAAATGGCCTAGATCTCTATGGATTCACGTAAAGTTTGCCACTTTACATGATGGACGAGTTGTAGGAGGCTAGATCTATGTGTTGGAGCAATTGCATGGCCTGGAGTGCTTCTGTACAGATTCAGACCGGTGGTAGTCGGCGAGTCACACGGGTGTACTCGACGAGTTGCTTGAAGACGAGCTAGGACTCGGCGAGTTGGAAGAACAACTCGGCGAGTTGGATGAAGATGGCCTGGAACTCGGCGAGTTGTATGAACAACTCGGCGAGTAGATTGAAGATAGCCATAGACTCGACGAGCCTGTTCTTGGACTCGGCGAGTCTTGTCGAAGAGTTCCGATGTTCTCTGGTTGAGTCGAGAATCGGTGAGTCAAGGGATGACTCGGTGAGTTATGTGCGAGAGGACTCAGAAGTTGTGGGACTCGGCGAGTCTCGGGGTGACTCGGCGAGTTAGGTCGCGGATTGATTGGAGTTCTGAGTATGGGAACTCGGCGAGTCATCGGGTTGACTCGGCGAGTAGGGTCAGTCAGGGGTTGACTTTGACCTTGTCTTTGACCAAGGGTTGACCAGTGCTTTCCAGGGGTATTTTGGTAATTGTTGATTATTGTTTGAGTTCAGTGCATTGGTAGTTGTCCAGAGGTGGAGATCGTATCAGTGATCGGAGCAGCTGAGTTATCTGTTCAGTCAGCAGTTTCGAGGTGAGTTATCCTCACTATATCGCTAGGGTTTATGGCACCAAGGCCAACCTTTTGATCGGATGGAAATCCAGGTAGTTGTCAGTCATTATGATATGGGCCGGAAGGCATTATGTTATGGGCTGGAAGGCATTACATGTTGTGGGCCGGAAGGCATTGCTATGTGGACCGAAAGGTCATGGCCTGGAAAGGCGTATGTGTGCAATTAGTATGTTGGCTGATTCGTAGGGGGATGGTATGCTAGTGACCGGTTAGACCGGTATCTTGGTTAGGGTAATGATATGTGATCTGCTAATCGATTGCTGACTGTGACTGTTATGTGATTATATGTTATGCGTATGGCTGCTTCGTCTGAGGTGTGACCCGGTATGCATGGTCGTTCCATGATCTGTTATGTTATGTATGCATTTTATGCTATGGGCCGGAAGGCGATATGTTATGGGTCGGAAGGCAATATGTTATGGGCCGGAAGGCAATATGTTATGGGCCGGAAGGCAATATGTTATGGGCTGGAAGGCGATATGTTTTGGACCGGAAGGTCGTGGCCTGGAATGGCGTATATGTGGTTGGTATTTTGGGGGTATCTCACTAAGCTTTCGGGCTTACAGTCGCGGTTTTATGTTTTCAGGTTCTCAGGAGTCTGTGGCAAGGCAAAGGCGTGATCGTACCGTTCTTCGCGTTGACGTTTTATGATATGAACCTGGGAAAATACTCTGTTAAATAATGTATTGAAAACCTTTTGTAACAACGTTATTAAAATGGATGGTTTTTGAAAAGTTTTAATTGTTTTGAAATTTTGGGTCGTTACAAGTTGGTATCAGAGCCTTGGTTTGAGTGAATTGGAGGAACATTCGTGTGACTCCAGTCTCAAATCGAGGAGGGTTTTAAAAAGAGAAATTAAAATGGTTTTCAAATTAAGTAAAAGGAGGACGCGGAGGTACGATCAGCCGGAGCCAGTAAGTAACCCCAAGATAGCATACATGATATTTGTCTTATTGAGATTGATAGAACAGCATGCTAGAGTTAGGCTAGGGATCTTCAGGAGTTCATGATAATGTTGCCTGATTTGTGATGCCTGTAGCCTAGGGTACCTTATGGGAGATTCTCAGCGTTCCTCTAGTGGTGAGGGTTGATAGTTGTTATGCATGTTCTCTAAGGTATTGTGGTAGTACTTCATACAAATATGGGTAGGTGTGGAAGGTAGTATGGGCCCGTACTACTGAAAGCACAGGACCCATATGCGTATCAGGGAAACCATGATCTCTAGGGTTGGGTTGCGAGAGTTGGATCCCAGGATTGTGGGAAGTGTCTGAGATTTGGTATGGTGTTTTCCAGTATGGAGATTCCGAGGCATGATGAGAGTGGATCCGGATCAGCATCGGGAGCTGGAGAGAGAGTTCCGGGTGGATCGGTGTCGTCTGAGGTTATCGATCAGATGAGCACGAGCGAGTTGGATGCGAGGATTCGCGAGATCTTGCATGAGGAGGTTGCTGCATTGTTCCGGGCTGAGTTGCCGGAACTGTTTGGGTCGATCAAGACCGCCATGGTTGAGTATTTTGATGAGCGCTATGCAGCTCTCGCAGAGACGGCTGCCGCGGCGGCTACAGCGGCTCTAGCAGCGGCAAGGGGAGGAGCTAGTCGGGGTTTTCAGTATCGGGACTTCTATTATACGAAGCCTCCCACATTCGATGGAGTTCAGGACCCGATTGTTGCTATGAGATGGTTATCAGACGTGGAGGGGTGTTTCTCCACGTGTTTATGCCCTGCTGATCAGAGGGTGAGGTGTGCTCTGAACCTGTTGAGGCTCGGGGCGAAGGGTTGGTGGAGATTGACCACGGGGTCATATTCAGATGCGCAGAGGGCCGCGGTATCATGGGATCAGTTCCGAGAGATGTTCATCACCCGCTATGTTCCGCATGATGAGAGTGAGGGATTGGCTCAAGAGTTCCTTGAGCTGAAGCAGGATTCAGAATCGGTGACTGAGATCACCGGGATGTTCGCTGAGAGGGCGATGTTTTGCCCTGAGTTCGCTTCGGAGCAGGCTCAGATGTCCCGATATATGAGTATGCTCAAGGGGGATATCAGGCAGTTCGTGTCTGCGCAGAGGTGCAAGACCTTGTTGGAGTTGTAGGAGGCCGCCAGGCGGCGTGAGTTAGAGGTTGAGTTGCAGTTTCGTGAGCTGAGGCAGGCTCCGATGCAGTTGCAGCCGGCACCGAAACGGTCCAAGATCGTTGATGTTAGAGTGAGGGATCGGAGTGGCCACACTTGTGGGAAGTGTGGGAGGGGTCACACCGGAGCTTGTTGGTCCGGTGGTGCATGCCGCAAGTGCGGAAAGGAGGGGCACTATGCACGGGATTGTCGGCAGTCAGTGCCGATTCGGAATTTGAGGATTTGTTATCATTGTCGTCAGGTTGGACATTTGAGGGTCAACTGTCCACAACTTTCCGCAGGACCGGTGCAGGCTCCAGCACCGGCCACTTTGAGGAGTTCAGGAGGAGGACAGGATAGAGCGGAGCCCCCAAGGGCTCAGAGTCGTGCTTATCAGCTTGCGGCAGAGGAGGTCGGAGCAGTGCCGGAGGCAGCTGCGGGTATGTTTCTTTCTTGAAGTCTTTCTATCTTGCGATTATTGTGGCGTATTGTTTGTGCTGGTATCTTTGTGTGGTTTCGATGCGGTATTCGCCATTTTGCGGGTTGTAGTTTTGGTTATGGGTTATTGTTTTGAGAATTCCATTGGTTATCATTCGTGAGGGTTACTAGTGGAGATGCGGCATTGGGTTGAATGTCGGGTAGCATCTGCAGTCGTGGAGTGGATAATTGGAAGATCGGATTCTCTTTAGTGGATTGATCGGTGACGAGATGTGTTTTGCTGAGGGTTGCTTATGCTTGTGGGAAGCAGTCAGTGTGTAAGTGTTCTCTTTGTGCAGGGTTGTTCTGGAAGGTCGTTAATGGAGACCGGTGGTTGTTAGTCAGTGCTTTAAGTGGGGGAGAATTGGAGAATTCTCCCGGAGATCGATGAGTGTTTGAGGGTGCTTAGCTGTTGGGATTCAGCAGTGTACTATCAGCTCAGAGTATAGGCTGATAGGAGCGAGTGTCGGGCATGCGGGGAGGGATACAGACCTACGGTATTTGATTGTGGAGGCCAGGAAGCAGGCCGGGATCAAGTTTGAGTAGGTAATCGGGGTTATGTGATCAGAGTATTTGTATGCTTTATGTACGTGATGTGTTGTACTGCATTAATTCTATGGGATTTATGCTGTGCATGTTTATAGAGTTGGAACCGGAAGGTTCCCAGAGTTAGAACCTGAGGGTTCACAGAGTTTGGGTGTACGGACCCAAAGAGATATAGCCTCGAGTGGCTAGTGTGTGTTATGTGAGTCGGTCCAGTCATGCTGGAGACTCTGTTGGTATTGTTGGATCAGTTTGAGATTTCGTATTGTGAATGTTGCAGTGTGATTGCATTGGAAGGTCTGGCCCCGAGTAGTGATCTTGTCTAGTTGAGGTAGTGTATGGGCTTGAGAGTCCCTGCGAGGAGAGTCAGAGTAAGTGTGTTGGATGGATAGCGGACACGCTAAGGGTGGTATAGCGTCGGGCGAGTGTCGTGGCATTTGTCGGAGTGACATTGTGGCCGGGTGGATTCCTTGGTAAAGGAAGAGAAAGAGGTAAGAGGTGTGTAACTCCGAGAGGGAGTGCAAGTTCATGGAAGTGAAAATGGCAGATCAGAGTTATGATTAGAGTAATTCGAGTATGATTCTTGAGCAACGTGTTTGCGGCAGTGGATTAGAAGCTCATCCGGTCTGGGATGTCTGCTGAGGTCGCGGAGGGAAATCCGCAAGTGTTGAGCCAAGAGCCTCGAAAGGGATGAAGGGAGAGAGAGAGTCTTGAACTCTTAGTGTGATTCTGATCAGGGTATGGGGTATGTATTAGAGGTTTATTCTGGGGGATGTTTGAGGATATTATCAGTGTGTCAGGTTTTCCAAACTTGAGGGTGTTAGAGCTAGTTCAGCATATGTATGCGGTTGTAAGAAGGGAACTCGTGAGAGTTGCTCTGAGATTGAGAATGGGCCTCTCAGTCATTCTGGAATGGATAGAGAGGGATTCGGATCGGGGATCCGATGGTTCATGGTTTTCTAACCCTTATGGGTCGAGTGATTGTTGAGATTTAGAGCAGAGTTGCATCTTGGGTAATTTTCGGTTATTGAGAATGGTGATCAGGGGTACAGTCGGTGCCCGGTTCGAGACGGTGGTCAGGACACCGTGAAGGAGGGGATAGTGTATTCGAGTTTCAATAAGTATGCGTTGAGGGACCTGGTCCGGTTAAGGCCAGGTGGAGCGTTGTGGGAGTATCCTTGGAGTTGAGTTGCTGTAGGCTTCGAGGGCGAAGCCTAATATAAGTGGGGGAGAATTGTAACATCCCGAAATATCAAGAGTAGAGTGGAAGGGCAAAAAGGGTAAATTGGGAAAGAGTGACTCGGCGAGTCCATGGATGGACTCGGCGAGTAGAGTCGCGATTTGGCCGCGTGCTAAGTAGCCGACTCGGCGAGTCAATAAGGTGGACTCGGCGAGTAGGAGCTGAGTGGAGAAAACCCTAATTCTCGGGGTTGAGCCCTATTTAAAGAACATTATGTCTTCCTCCCAGCCTCTTTATTCCCTCTTGAGTCCCAGAAAACCCTAAATCGCGGAGAAGCACCATTGTTGAGTGGATTGGAGCTTGGAGAAGTAATTATTGAAGGAATTTGGGAGATTGAAGGCTTGGAGCAAGGGGCTTTGCTTGGATTCGAATTACATTGCAGTTGAGGCGTCCATTGGAGGTAATATCTCGTTCCTGGACTGATTGTATGTTGTTTCTTCATTTTGGGATTTGTGGGATCTTGCCTATGGATGTAATTGGAAGCCTAGAGGTTAGATCTGAGGTTGCTACCTCAGATCTGGAATGGAGAAGAATCAGAGAGCATGAAAGTCCCTGTGTTGGAGTGTTCAGTGAAGCTTTCATGTCCCAAACCCTAGCCCAATGTGCAAATGGCCTAGATCTCTATGGATTCACGTAAAGTTTGCCACTTTACGTGATGGACGAGTTGTAGGAGGCTAGATCTATGTGTTGGAGCAATTGCATGGCCTGGAGTGCTTCTGTACAGATTCAGACCGGTGGTAGTCGGCGAGTCACACGGGTGTACTCGACGAGTTGCTTGAAGACGAGCTAGGACTCGGCGAGTTGGAAGAACAACTCGGCGAGTTGGATGAAGATGGCCTGGAACTCGGCGAGTTGTATGAACAACTCGGCGAGTAGATTGAAGATAGCCATAGACTCGACGAGCCTGTTCTTGGACTCGGCGAGTCTTGTCGAAGAGTTCCGATGTTCTCTGGTTGAGTCGAGAATCGGTGAGTCAAGGGATGACTCGGTGAGTTATGTGCGAGAGGACTCAGAAGTTGTGGGACTCGGCGAGTCTCGGGGTGACTCGGCGAGTTAGGTCGCGGATTGATTGGAGTTCTGAGTATGGGAACTCGGCGAGTCATCGGGTTGACTCGGCGAGTAGGGTCAGTCAGGGGTTGACTTTGACCTTGTCTTTGACCAAGGGTTGACCAGTTCTTTCCAGGGGTATTTTGGTAATTGTTGATTATTGTTTGAGTTCAGTGCATTGGTAGTTGTCCAGAGGTGGAGATCGTATCAGTGATCGGAGCAGCTAAGTTATCTGTTCAGTCAGCAGTTTCGAGGTGAGTTATCCTCACTATATCGCTAGGGTTTATGGCACCAAGGCCAACCTTTTGATCGGATGGAAATCCAGGTAGTTGTCAGTCATTATGATATGGGCCGGAAGGCATTATGTTATGGGCCGGAAGGCATTACATGTTGTGGGCCGGAAGGCATTGCTATGTGGACCGAAAGGTCATGGCCTGGAAAGGCGTATGTGTGCAATTAGTATGTTGGCTGATTCGTAGGGGGATGGTATGCTAGTGACCGGTTAGACCGGTATCTTGGTTAGGGTAATGATATGTGATCTGCTAATCGATTGCTGACTGTGACTGTTATGTGATTATATGTTATGCGTATGGCTGCTTCGTCTGAGGTGTGACCCGGTATGCATGGTCGTTCCATGATCTGTTATGTTATGTATGCATTTTATGCTATGGGCCGGAAGGCGATATGTTATGGGCCGGAAGGCAATATGTTATGGGCCGGAAGGCAATATGTTATGGGCTGGAAGGCGATATGTTTTGGACCGGAAGGTCGTGGCCTGGAAGGGCGTATATGTGGTTGGTATTTTGGGGATATCTCACTAAGCTTTCGGGCTTACAGTCGTGGTTTTATGTTTTCAGGTTCTCAGGAGTCTGTGGCAAGGCAAAGGCGTGATCGTACCGTTCTTCGCGTTGACGTTTTATGATATGAACCTGGGAAAATACTCTGTTAAATAATGTATTGAAAACCTTTTGTAACAACGTTATTAAAATGGATGGTTTTTGAAAATTTTAATTGTTTTGAAATTTTGGGTCGTTACAGTAAGACAATGACTTTAAATCTTCATTAAAAGTATTAATGATAAATATAAAGTAACTAAATGTTTTATAAATTCCTAATCTTAGTTGCTTTAGGAAAATGTGAATTTGGTGCTAACCCATGAAATTACACTTTGCACTTTGCTTAAGTCGGTTAGTGGAGCGTGTGTGGTTAACCGGCACCCTAGCTTGATTTAACAAGGTAGGCAAAGGGTAACTTAATGTTTATCATAGCATCGGTGGATCGCGTGTGGTTAACCGACACATCGATTGGGGGTAAATATTAATGGTACCAAGTATATTTGCTTGGTTATTCACACCTTGTTTTGTGAACCTTGGCATCCCAGTCACAAAACTTGAGAGGACACAATCGAGATTGAAACATGCCATTGAAAAGTTCAATGAATCTCAAAAGATCTAGGAGTTTCGAATCTAATTAAAACCTAATAATTTTTTTCGTTTTTCATGGTGGAAATTAGTGAATCGTCATTCTCCTACCTTCAAATATTCTATAGCTTGGATTACGACATCCCTCTTCCAAGTTATAAAATATTGTGTTGGGTCCTAGCCTTAATATTTCATATTGGGTATTATATTAAGGACTTTAAATCAACTATCTTGAATATTTCCCATTAGATGTCTGGTTTTGACATCTATGATCTTCCTAAATCTCTTGGAACAAGCTTTCCTAATGATGATGATGTCCCGTGGTTGGATCATGGAAATCATTCTTCACTTCCTCCACCTCCTCCAATTATTCTCCCTAACCCACAAGTTCAAGGTCACTCAAACCCTATTGGCAAGCAAGGTCTATGTGTACTCACATCTTAAAGATGAAGTCACATATTGACAAGCCAGGAGAGTTGGGTGTCAAAGTCTTGAGAAAGTTGGTTGTTCAATCACTTTCTAAGTATTATAGTAAGTGTCCTTTGGGACTACTATGTAAAAGACTATGACATGACCTTTAATGATCTTATCTATTTGCTTGGTGCTGCTGAATTAGCATTGATTTAGAGCACTGGTAGAGCAAATTTGATTAGTATATCAAGTTCCCAAACTACAGTGGACATTGACAATTGGTAACATTGGATATCCAGAGAAGCTTTCTCTTCCCAATGGAAAGGGAACGACCATAGTCAATTCAGTTGAGCAAATGGTAAAGAGAAAGGCTAAGTCTGAGATAGTCCCATGTACCATTACCAAAGAGTCCATATGGTTCTATTGCCAAAGAAAGGGGCATTGGTTGCAAAACCGCCCTATTTACTTGAAAGATCATAAGGTTGGTCAAGTCAAAAAAAATTGACTCCACTTCAGGTAAGTCCGCTATCTTACTCTATTAAGTTCCTATTTGGAGATTCTTATTACATGATGTGACTGGGTCACATGTTGAAGTTTTAAATTACAAAGAAAAAAGAGAAAGCTTAAAGAAGAGTAAGTTGATTCTGATCGCGAAGATGGATTTTAATCACATGGTTCAGTGATCAGAATTTTTGAGCTACTGCTTAAGAGTTGTGATAGATTGCTTAGGAATAGATAACAATATAGTTTTCATATGCATTTGCATTGTAAGGATAAGTTTTTCCACAAGTTTTAAATAAAAGAAAAGTTTCATTATTATTTATTTTAAATATCCTTACAGTGGCATTCGTAAAAAATTGTTGTTTATATGATTCCATTGATAGCAACATTGGAGAATGGATTTGATTCTTTCGTTTGTGGTGGTGTCATAATTTACCAAATAAGGAAAAATTATCATCACTCAAGTTTCAGTTGGATAGAAACTTGGAATCTTGCAAGTCGTATGATGAATGAGAATTTTCATCTTTGGAAAATTAAGACTAATACCTTGTCCACATGTATATGTGAGTCGAGTGAATGACTAAGGGATCGAGTACACATTCTTGTGCACTGGTCAAGTCCACCACAAAAGCTTGATAAGACTATTCGTCATGATTTACTAAAGTTTAGTAAATATGGTTATACTTACAAGTTTAAGTATAATTATGAAACATTGGAAAAGTTTCAATGTATGACAGAACGAATGAGAAGAATCAAATTAGGCAGAAAGATAAAAGTTTCTCAAATCTGAAAAGATGGGAGAGTACTTTAGTAATATGTTTTGTAGTCATCTTAATGATTAAGAAACCATATCACAATTGGTCCTCTAAGGACATCTTAGTGCATTCTTATGGCTAAGAAGAGGAATCATGAATTGTTGAAGTGGTTAAATCAAGAAGATGAGTCATACTTCGTTCCAAAAATAAATCTTAGAGTCATACTCCAAGATTGTAACTTGAGTGACATATCTTAAAGAAAGGTTTATAACAGTTGTCAAATGTAAGAGTAAAATGTATCCTACTCTTGTACATTTGAAATTGATAAGTTGTGATGTTTTAGATAAAACAAAGACCAACTAAGGCCAATTGTGTGAAGTGTTTGTCTTGATAAAGAATCTCCACTATCTCTTGAATATTTGGCAAGTGAGTCTTATATGTCAAAAGGACAGTGGGAGTCTTAAAGATCTTGGAAAAGCTTCAAGATCTAATCAAGAAGAAAAACCTATAGTTTATTACTAGCACACGACTTGAGGTTTATAACCTATCGTGTTGACATATTCCTATTTTTGTGCCCATTCCAGTTAAAGTTGGCTTTGCATATGAGTTCTGAGAGTTCTCAATTGGTTGCATAACAACTTGGAAGCAATGGCAGACCCTTGAGCTGCCAGATGGCAAGAAGTTAAGACTGCACAAATTCAATCCATAAGAGTTTGGATTTGTCACTAACCTTGTCTTGTGATTATGGTTTTGACAAATTCACGTGGATAAGAACACATACACCATAAAATCTAAAGTATCATAAGGTTTCTCTCCGATTCATGAAAATGATGGTGAGGAAATGCTTTCACTAAGTAGATTTTTAGTAGATAGCAAGTGTGATATTCGCATTCTCAAAGTCGTTAGTGGAGCGTGTGTGGTTAACCGGCACACTAACATGGACTTGTGAGAAATGGAAAAGGTCTAAACAATTGAGACTATGATAACTAGATCGCTTTTCATAGTTCTAAAATTGTTTAGACACACATGTGTTCTATCTAAGGAAAGGTGTATGATTTTGATAAATTTTTATCAAAGCATCTCGTATCAGAAATATGAACTTTGGTAAGAAGGTCAATAAAGTACTGATTTCTAGAATTCCAGCTGATTTCTGAGTACATGTCAAAGCTAGTGGGAGTATAAGTGTTATGCTAATAATCATCATGCAAGTGGTAGCATGATAATTATAATAAGTGTTGCAAGTTAGCAATGTTAATTATAGAAAACAAAAGGTTTCAATTGGGAAAAAGTTGTTTTGCTATAATGAAAGGAGAGGAAATTATACTTCATTTCAATTCTAAAAGCTTAGATTGAGGTTTTAATCATCTTTAGTCAAGGATATATATATATATATATATATATATATATGAATTTTATGTTGGAATGGCTCAACATAAGGAAATTCTATATATGGGTCCATTATTTGCGTTCTAAAATTCGATTATGATTACAACATCCCTTTTCATGTCTTTATGAATCGTGTCCTATATGCTTCGGATATAGGATCGATTGCATGTGCTATAATATTCATTTTTTCGATATTTTTCCAAATGCCCAAAGCATTAAGGGGGAAAAGTACTAGAACTATATATGACTAATTTGATTAAGCAATTGTCAAGCACAATCTAAGGTTTACTAAGGATTGGTTGCTCAGGGACAGTTGAAAGTATAATGTTAATTTTGGAAGGACCATATTGACATATTCTGAAAAGAGTCAACTCTTGTTCAGGAGTAATAGACAAAAGCGGAATATGGAAATGTTCCCATTGGTGGAAGTTATTCATTAAATATGTGTAAGATTAGGAAACTTAATGCAAGAAGAATGTTCAAAGCAATGAACTTTGAATATGAGACTTCATTTCCATGTAGTTGATCTCCATTGGAATACTCTGTAGTGTCTGTTGACAAGTCTTTGTGACTTTGTGCATAATCATTACAAGAGGACCAATGCATATAAGTTCAGAATCTAACAAATTTAGGTAAATGGAAGGAATTTGGAATTCTTGCATTTGCGGTAAGGATTTGGGATTGTGAAATGAGTATCATTGGAATTATGTTCAATCGATCTATTTCACAGAGTAAAGATCATAGACAAACTTAGTGTGCATACTTTGTGTATGGCATAACTAATGTTTGGAAAAACATAGTGTACATACTTGGTGTATAGCATAACTAGTTTTTAGAAAAAACCATAGTGTACATGCTTGGAGCATGGGACACCTATTGTTTTAATTCAAGTATAAAGTTGATAGTTTGAAACAGTATGCAATGAATAATGTGTAATTAATATGGTTATAAATAAAAGATGTTCTATTTATATTCATAAGTTCTGAGACCATATTTGATTCGATTATTCTTGTGTTTCACTTTGCATGTTTTGACTTCCAGAATAACTAGGTTATTCTTCCTGAATTACTAAGTTATTCAAACCATCCACAGTCGGTGATATGTTGGAAGTAGATATGAATCAAGACTGTCATGAAGCTGGATTGTAGATGTCCAAGGTATGTGACATAACACGAGTTGCTGCAACATTCATGAGTTCTCAAAAGTTTTGAGTATTGGATTCAACCCACACTCACTGGTATCACTTCATGGAATTTATCTCGAGTGATCATGAGACGGTAATATCATATAAGTCTTCAAACCTAGAGATATGACTTGTTGCCTATGATTTCGTTATACATTGATTGTACGACAACGCATTGGTAACTCGATGTTATAAAACGTTCCTTTGTGTATGATTAAATAAGTAGTAGAACAAGCATATGAGTCGAAGTTTATCTGTTCCTTCTTGGATTAGAAGCGATATATGGGCCCCTCGATGATTTTGTGTGATGTGTTCAATTAAGTTCTATGTCAAACTAATCGAAAATCGGGAAACAAGCTGCTGGACAATAAGTAAGACATTGTTTCATGTATTTGTCCGACTGATATCTAGAACAGAGGATTATGTGATCACTTATCTTAAATGGCGTATCATCATCATCTCAGTTCTACGAGACCTTGAAAGAGCTACGATTGTTGATCAGTTCCTGAAGTTATTCTTGCAGATATAGTTATTAGACTAATCCAAGTGGGAGACTGTTAGATTAGGTGTCTAAGTTCATAACTATTTATGGGATGTACTTGACCCGGTTGGCATGGTCCATTTGGGTTGCACGGCATTGCAACACTTGGATAGACTAAATGAGAGAAAGGACACTTAAGGATTATTAATATATTATAAGTTCTAATATATTAATAATATTATTTAATTAGTATTGATCAAAGAATTAATTTGGAATTAATTAAGTGATCAAAAAGAGACTTATTAAATATATGGGGATGATTATGTAAATAATCTATTCTTATATAGTGGGCTAATGATCCATGGTTTTTATGGATTGGGCTAAAACCCATAAGGTGATCCACAGATAATCCATGGAGGTTACAAACCCATGGATCATGGAATATGAAAAGTCATGACAATTAGGGTTTACATGGTGTAACCCTACTTGTGCCACAACTATATAAAGACCCCTAGTCTAGCAAAATCGTCACTACTTGTACAAGATAGAGGGCTAGCCGATTTTGAGGTTAAGTGAACTTCTCTCAAGTATATTCCAAGCGTTGTAGTGTTGTGTGAGACATTTGAGGCATCACACTTGAGGTGCTAGGCTCACAAGGTTCTCAAGGAATCCAAACTACAAAAGGTATGTTCTTCTTCTAGCATTTATGTTTAAAAGTTCCCCATACTATGTTAGATAGTTGAAGAACCTTGGAAAATCAAATTTTCATGTATCTTAGTCAAACATTGATCCAAGGTTTCTAGGGTTGCATGTACACCTTAGGAGTGTTAGAATGCTCAAAACCCTTCAGGTCCATGCGAGGCCCTCTCACCATGAATAACCAATTCTCCCCCAATTGGGGTTCGAACCATGACCAACTGGCACTCGCAATCAATCATGTCCCTGTTGGCCCCCAACCAGTTCATCCCGACAATCACTTTCAACCCTCGCAACAGTATCAGAACTAGATCAACACGGAACCTCTCGCCCAATACATTCGGGACACATCCCTGATATACCCTCGCAACACTAACAGTGCGGTCATCTGCAATCTCTACCTCGAGTGGGGAATCCAGAGCTTCGGGCATATCCTGGAAGTTCTTGCTAAGTGCAAGAGATACGAACGATCGGGAAGCACCCGAAGCAAACAAAACATGCGCCGACATACCATTGACCAAAAAGGTCCCTATTTAAGCATAATATATACATAAGTCATACAAATCATAAAGAGCAGAGAATAATAGATACGTACAAGCTACAACGTTTGGTGCTGCCTGAGCCTCCTCGGTGGTCAACTGAAATGCACAGCTCTTTACCGCCGGAACGTCTGCCTTGGCAGGGCGGCCATCTGTAATCCTCAATATAGCGGGCGTAGGTGCCGTCACCGCTCCTCCCCCTTCTTGCAACCTCGGACAATCGGCTCGCTTGTGGCCGGTCTGGTTGTAGTGGAAGCAAATCAAGCCCTTCTTGGGGAAATCCTTGATCACGTGGCTTGATTGGCCACAAGCATAGAATCCCGTGCCTACCCCACAAAAAGCCCCACTGTGCGGTTTACCGCACTTGGCACATTAGCCCCGGCCATGCTGGCCCCTGCTGGAAGTATCTGAGGTCTTATACTGGGGTAGCATCAAGGATGCCCCTGGTAACCTTGGTTTCTATAAGCTCGTGCAACCTCTCATCAATGACCTCGGCAGTGTCGCCCGATCCTGCCCCGGACCCTGACCCCGATCTTGATCGCCCTGCTCCAAATCATGTCACCACCATGTTAAACTGAAATATCATAAATTATAGCGATCATAATTTTCCATATTAGGGATTTCCCCACAACGGTCCTCCTTGAAGTCCTCAGATCTAACATTGGTTCGGGTACAAGTCATGTGCTTTCAGTAGTACGGGCCCAATACTACCTTCCACGCTTACTTGTACCTTTCCCCAATGCTCTACCTGATAACCCCAATTCGTCCCAAAACTAAACCATATTCTACAAACTACCGCATACATCAAATCTCAGGCTGTCCTAAGATTTACTCCACTCATACCCATTAAACCAATCATGTCAGGTTGCCTTTATGCAAGCAAATTATACACAGAAAAGGATCAAATAGACTTTCGGATAAAAGATTCTACCCTAGGACCACAACCAAACAAGGAATAGGAAATAAGGCCAAATCGATCATTCTGAGGCTATAAGCTCCTAACCGTATACAATTTTAAAAGCATACACATAGCAAGTTCAACAAAGCTCGAATATCAGTATAACGTGACTAACATATTGGGGAACTACTTACTTGGATCGGTTGATTACGCGCGTTGCACTCTCATCTTTTCATTTCTTTTAAAAGCCCCTTTTATATTATTTTTGAAAACAATTTTACCATTTCCTTAGTTTGAGTCCTGACACACCCGAAGGTGTGCCTGAATCCCTCAAACTGAGGCTCTGATACCAACATGTAACGACCTAAATTTTCAAAGAATATTTTTTCCTTTTTAATTAATAAAACACATTTGCATAAACCATGAAATCCCAAAATAATTGTTTTCAAAACCATAATTCATTACGACTTTATTTAAATCATCAGAGTGTCCCCAAAACATATCAGTGAAAGAGAGAGAGAGAGAGAGAGAGAGAGAGAGAGAGAGAGAGAGTGCATGCCACGCCATCACGCTTTGCCCTTGCCCTTGGGCTCAGATGTACCTGAAACAAATCAACAACCTGTAAGCGAAATGCTTAGTGAGTTCCTTAGAGAATACCATACATAATACACATACACATATCCTGTTAGCTAAATAAAGATTCACACATATCACAAAAACCATGCTTACAACAGATAAGGATGTCGTGGGCTTGTCCCCAGGGTCTTACTCCAGGATGCCATGGGCTCCCCACATGGTATTACACCTAAGTGCCATGGGCTCTCCCATGGTCTTTGATAGGAAAGTCGCGGGCTCTCCTCATGGTCTTACATCCAAGTGTCATGGGCTCTCCCATGGTCTTCCATACAAACATACCACGCATACTGCTAACATACTTCCTAGCTCGTACCAACTATCATGCAACACAATACAGTCTCAGCTAGGAAACTACATATCAAGAATGGGCCGGCCGTGGTGCCTTAGACCCATTTGTATGGTGACGAGACTCACCTCTACCTGCTAAATACAAAAGTTGCTCTCCTAACAGTCCGCAACCTCCCGTGCTGAATAATAATATTAACCGATGTTAGGACTTTAATTAATCAAAGCAAATCAAAACTCCAAATCCTTCCAGGAGGCCCAGATATCCTTCCCTTGATAATGGGCCCAAAATATATGTCCAAAATCATTAATGGGCCTCTTGGCCCAATAAGGCCCAGTCAATATGTCTATGGCCCACAATAGATGAAATGGCCCATAATTCACAAAATGCAACAAAATCCAAATAACCAAATGAGGCCCAAAAGCTCAAAGGCCCTAAGCAGATTCGAGCCCAACTGAGATGCGTACGCTCGGCGTACCATCCTGATACGCGCAGCGTATTGGGGTCTTGGGACTACGCTCAGCGTACACTGGGTTACGTCCAGCATACTACTAGATTAAGCACTTTATGCATTAAGTCCTTAATACTCGGTTACTTTACGTCCAAAAGCAATATCTAAGTTTGTTAAGATGCCCTATGGCATAAAGTTGGCAACTTTATGCCTTTGCATGCCTAATATACACCCAACACCTCCATTAAGACCTTTTCAAGGTCTTTTAATCCATGCATGAGGCCAAAGTTCCCATCATGACTCCATTTTTATGATACTAAAGGACCAAGGGGCCTCAGATCTGTCATTCCCATCTCCAGGAGTTGCTTAACTCAAAAATGGAGGTCCAAAATCAACCAAAGGGACTACATTAGAAAACCCTAGCTAGATCTAGAGATTTAAGTGGAAATGTGCAAGCTTTTTACCTCTAGAAGCCTTGCAAGATGACCAAAATGCAGATTCTTGAAGCACCGACTCGTCCTAAGCTTGCTTGACCACTTCTTTTACCTGGGATGAACACTAAAAAGGACCACAATGCACTCTTAAGGCTTAAAAAGCACTCACAAAAGATATTAGGGCTTCTAGGAGCGTTTGAAGGTGAAAAGAGCTGGCGAGGGTGAGGCTCAAGTGAGTTAAGGGCGTTTAAATAGGTCACAAGTCCGCAAATTAGGTTTTGCACCCTCGGCACGTACGCCCATCGTACGTTTGGTACACCTGGCGTACATCCAGCTCCTCCGCGATCACTCATGCATAGTACGCTAAACGTACACATAAGTACGCCCATCGTACTTAAGGGACCAATTATGCCAAAATGTAAATTCTTCAAGGGTTTCAAGTTATACATGGTTTAGGACGTTACATTATCTTAAAATTTGACAATAATCATTTAATTGGATGAGGATAATCATTACCTTAACAGTAAAATCGAATTTTATCAGTCAAAACAGTTTTTGGTAATGATCCTAATCCAAAACTTGCCAAAAAACTATAAACAGATGATCTAACTCGTTGATTTCATGGCATGGACTCGTCGAGTTGGACCAACTCATCGAGTTCCCTCATGGGACTCGTTGATTCCAGCAGTTAGAGTCAAAAAATGAAGTTTTTCCAGCTTTGAAAATAACACAATTACATCAATATAACAGAAAACATCATAGGCTCTGATACCACTAATGGGTTTTGAGCACTATAACATGCCTATGGTGCACATACAACCCTAATGCTTTGGATCTAAGTTTTCTCAAATTTTACATGCAATTTCATTTTATACAAAGCATATACCCTAGCTAGCATGCAATTGGAGATATACAACACAAAAACTAGTTAGATGAATACCTCTTGGTCGTAGCTTGTAGTTCTTGGCCTTTCAAGAGCTTAGTACCTCAAGTGTGATACCTCAAATGTGTCACAAACACCAAAAGCAAAAGGAGGCTTGTGAGAGAGAGAGGTTAGGAAGCACAAATCAACTAGGGTTTCACCTTGGAACTCTTATGTCCGATTTTAGTGATGCTAGGGGTTACTTTTATAGTGTGGAATTCCTAAGGTTTCTTACATGTAAACCCTAATTCACCATGACTCTTCACATTTGGAAGGCCCTTTAGACTAAACTTTCATGGACTCTCATATAGGTTTAGTCCATCCCTAACCAACATGGATCACTAGCGCAAACTATAAGTATTACTTATTTACCTAATCAGTCTCCGTAAATTTAATTAGTCTCTTTTGATCACTAAATTAATTCCAAATTAATTCTTGCTCAATACCATCTAAATATTATGATTTCTCAATTAATATATTACTTATATAATATATTAATAAATCACAAATAACCTTTTTCCTAAATATTCATTCTATCAAATTGCTCTGGTGAAGGCAACCCAAAAGGACCATGCTACTATTGGGTCAAGTACATACCAATTATAGTTATGGACTTAAACACTTAATCCAACACTTCATCCATTAAGACCTTCTACAAGATGTATGGGGCAATTCCAGCCATTGGGTCCACATTTTTATGGATTAGGACCCTTTTAGGGTCTGGAAGGACAGCTCAAAACAACAATAACCAAACATGCACAAAATGGGGCCTTTAGGACAAGAAAAACAACATAAAACTCCCAAATATGGGATCTAACAACCGAGACATCAAGGTATAGACTTTATATCTTCTAGAGCTTCACAAGAGAGAAAATATCCCAAATCTACAAGCTTGCTTCCACTTCAAGGCTTCTTGATGCAACTTCTTCTTCCTTTAACACACCATAAACACACTCTTGAACTCAAAACACACACTAAGGGGCTAGGGTTTCGCAAAAACGTCTCAAAGGATGTGGAGGCTGAAAAGGTGGAGAGAAATGAGTCATAAGGATGCTTAAATACCTCCCAAACCCTAAAAACTAGGGTTTCCTCCTGATACAAGTACGCCCAATGTACATAAGTGTACGCCCATCGTACTACGATGCGCCCTAGTACGCTCAGCGTACCCTCATGTATGCTGAGCGTACTCTTCCTACCCAAAATTACAATATTGCCACTAGGTCTTCAAGGCACCTTCTCTTGGACTTAGGGACCAAAATGTCACATAATAAAATTATAGGGATGGATTAAGAAGTACCTAAACATCGAGATGTTACAAATTTTATAAACAAGTTTATAAGAAATAAACTCTAACTTTTTGGTAAATGACAAAAATATTTGTCTAGTCCAAAATATTGTGCATGATGTATTAATTCATACCATATGAAATAATGTGTTACTTGTCATTGTAAAATTATTATTACATGAAATAATATTTTTCCAATTAGTTATAAGAGTTTATTGAATATCTATTAAAATCAGTTTCTATTAAATAATCAACTCTATCAAGTTGTTGTTAGTGTGACCCTTAGGATCATATATTAATTAGAAATTTCACTTTAATATAACTCTGTACAGGGTTCCAAGGGGTAGCACCCCTAGCGGTGGTTCCGCTAACCGGTCAACGGACGGGGTCAAATGGCAGTGCCCCGAAACCTAAATGGATTTGTATATCCGGAAGGAGTCCGACCATGCAAATTTCAGCCAAAAATATGTGATGACATCACGAGGATGCCATTTTCATTTATGTCTAAATAACCATATTTCTACGCTCCATTTTGGTGGCAAAATGCATGTAACCTCCATTTACCAGCACCCAACGATTTCCTTACATCTATATAAGGATGATAAGGGTTCCAAAAAACGGATTGGAACATATATACTCTAAAATAGATAATTTTGTCTTTTTGCCTCTCAAAAACCGTCAAAATTCGAGTCGGTTTTAGATTTGACTAGACTTAGTTGCATAAATAGTCACTACACATACTAGACTTAGTAACTAGAAGCTAAGTTATAACCTAGTAGAAACTTAGAAACAGATAGAAACAATGGATGGTGTACTTAGATTTCACATTGATTTGTGAATTCTACTACTACTTAACTGTAGTGACTATCCATATTCGGGTCACTCTTTGACTCGAACACCATTTCATGAATCATATACAAACATCATGCACTTGACCTAGAAGTAGAAATTAGTTCAAAGTCTCATAGAAACTTAAGTCAAAGTTGAAGAGTAGGACTAGTATACTTGATTCCTCAATTTCGCTTGAATCTCGGAATCACTATATAGAATGCCAATAAACCGATAAAAATAAATTACAAACATTATTTCTAACTTGAATAAGAGTTAGAAAACACAAAAATATTTGAAGTCTCAAAATTTAATTAATTTTGATATCCAAAGACTTACAAACTCTCAAAAACCCTAAATGCCCTAAAAACTCACCTTTATAAACTTTAACCTTGAAAATTCTATAAAAATAATTATGAAGCTTCTAATATTATCTTATAATAATTAAAATTATGAAAATGAATTCAAGAAAAATAAAATTTAAACTATCAACATTTATTCTTAATTAAAAGTTAAATCAATAATTTAATAAAACAAATCATGGCTTAATGCATACTTTATAAAAAATGGGAAAATTTATAAAAATTGAGGGAAATTTATATAAAATAAATGGAAGAGGTGGGGAGTCTCTCTCCTCATTGAAAATTCGGATCCCTCTCCCCATATCTCTCCTCTTCCCAACACAAAATCATTCTTCTTCTCTCTCACACTCCATCTTCCCTCATTCTCTCTCATTTCTCTCTCACACTCTCACACACATTTTCTCTCTTCCTCCCTCTATGAACCACGAAAATTTACAGAAAACAAGTCCAAGAAAACACCACAAACTTAAAATCTTCATCATCTAGTGGTGTTCATTAAGGTAGAACACGATTTCCTTTCATTTTCCTCCATGTTTTCAAGGTTTTTCTTGCATTTCCTTCTTCTTCTACACCTTTCTCTTAGAAAATATGTGTTCATGTTCATTCACTTCAGTTTTGATGATGATGGTGGTAGGATTTCACCCAAAAACAACATGCATGTTGTAAATGGTGAAATCCAAGGACCTAAACCTAAGTCAGGATCATGAAAATGCACTTTTCTACAAGTTTTGGTGGAAAATCACCACATGCACTCTAAGTTTTCTTTCAAAAACGATTTTTGAACATTTCAAACTCATGAATGGTCTTCAAACAAACATGCATGTGATGATCTTCAAGCTTAGATGCTAGATCATCAAAGTATGTTGTTAAAAGCTTTCAAATATGTTAATGAAGGATTTATTTCCAAATAAATATCTAAAACTCATTTTCTGACCAAATCCGATTTTTCCCAGATTCCCATCAACAAAATGAGATGTTAAATAAATTTTCAGAAAATAATTCATTTTTCTCGAATTATTATAAGTATTGAAATAAAATAGGGAAATAAATCATATAAAATAATTTCTGAGGTCTATAAATCCTAGGTAAATTCGTGGAGGACCCCTATGCTAAATAATGACACCACATTAAATTTCATCGGTTTTTGTTACTGTTTAATTTGGTTTTGAATTTTCTTTTTTCTTTAGCACCAATAAATCATAAAACCGCTTTAGATAATTTTAAAAGGGTATATAATAATTTTCTCAGCTTGTACTCTCTGTTTAAGACTTAGAAAATATTTTCAGAATTTTTCATAATGTATTCCTATTTTTCTCTGATTTTTGTATTTATAATGCACTAAAAACAGGAAAAATAGTTTTACTCATCCAAAAATTGGGAAAATTTACCCGAACACCTTTTAGTACATTATGAGGCTACATAAAAATTTTGATGATTTTTATCTTCTGTATACTATTTTTCTCCTATTTTCTAAAATTAAATACACTTAAATACACAAAATCAGATTCCAGTAGATAAAAACCACCCTTGGGATTATTCCCAGATTATTTACACTGTATATGAACTTTACAAAAATTTTGGTAATTTACTTTAACTGTTTAATAATTATTGTCCGATTAATGATTATTTAAGAGGATAAAACAAAGAAAAATAGAGCGACTAATTGAAAAATATTTTTTTATTATTTTTGACAGCTTCTGCATGTATAATAAAAGTGTTACAAAAATTTTGGGCAATTTTGGAAACTTTTTCCTATTTATTGCAATTTTTATTAGAATAAATGCTCAAAAATCATAAAATTTGGTTAAACAGTTTAGAAACCCATTTTTGTTATTTTCAAAGATTAAGTATGTGTAATAACACTTGTAAAAAAAGTTTGGTGAATTTTTGAAACTGTTACCTATTTATTTCATTTTTTATAGAATAAATACACAAAAATTAGAAAAATTGTATTAAATTCTTCAAAACACATATTAATATTTTTCCTAGATTATATACACTATAAAATAGTTACACAAAAATTATAAGAATTGTTCATGATAATTTACTATTTTCCATGATTTTATGATTATTCATGGAATTAAATGGTGAAAAATAGTTAGACAAATCAAAAATAGTTACACAAAGGTATTATATGTTTCTTCATTCAAATTAGGCATGTAATTCAGGTTGTTTTTGTTCTTGGATTATCCCACTTTTAAATTCGTATACCCCAGACAATAGGGATGAATTACAAATTTCGGAAATTGTTGCAAAAACAAGGTCCTAAAGATTATCCAAGTTTACATATTGTTATTCTGATTCCCTAAAACTAACATAGGTTGTTTCATTTTTTTGGTTTTTTGGTTAAGTAACACATTGTAAGAAAGGTTGTAGTTTAGATCGGATAAAGTAGATTTATAACCCCTCAAGCTTATGTAATTGTTTTTTCCTAGCTTTGTACTAGTTCTTTCTCGTATTAATATTAATTTATTTTCAGAAAATTATTAACATTAGTGTTTATTGTTCTTTCCTCATTCACTTTATAAGCATAAAAAAATAAGTTGCTAGCGAATGATGACAAATCAAGTGAATAAATAAAAATAAGAGACTAATTACCTAATAAGCAAATCCAAAAGATTAATAAATGAAACTCATGGACCTTACAAAGAATAGATTAATCTTCATGTAAACATACTAAAATGGTAATTGCGCCATTTGAATGGTCCATGGCGAACCCGCCTGATGCCCATAATGTGGGGGTAAATTGCGGAACACTAACAATATTTTGTTCATGTCAGGTTTTGAATCCTTGTCCACTTTTATGGAATTCCACATCTCAACCACTAGGATCCCATCTTAAAGCGATTTCACGAACATACTCTATGTTGAATATAATGAAATTGAAGATGTGTGTTTCCAATAGTCCTTCCACACGACCGACAACTTTCATTTTTTTCATATCACTTAACAAACCAATCCATCACACATAATCTAATAACTTTCAAAACTAGAAGGGGAAAGTTTATCTCTCTCTAGCTCAAACAATGTCCTTTATACAACTACAACTCTTTTGTTTTCCATATACCGACGCATATCTAATTATAGATTGATGATTAAATTTTGATTGAGTTGAATGTTCATTTGGGCTAAAAGAAAGATAAAAATTGATAATGCATGTTTGATAGCCTAATAAAGAGCTTTATTAATCTACATGCATTTATACATCTTAAACAAAGTCGAATCAAATAAAGGTAAATAGCATGTTTGTTGTTGTTAGACTTCTTTATTTTTCTTAGTATGTCATTAACCGCCTGTGGTGGTTGGCAAGTGGTAATGCTTGTTTCCCCTTTTTTGCTAGTCCCCGGCTAACTAGTTAATATATATGTTTTTTCTCAAAAAAAAAAAACAAAGGTAAATAGCATTCAATATAACAATAGAGATGAAAATTTTAACTTATAAGTTACTCTAAGAAATACAACTCCAAACATAATTCCAAAGCAATCAAACATTTCCATCTCTCCTCAAATTTATTATAGTAGATCAAAGTATTTGATAATATGATCCATGACAATCAAACATTTCCTTCGCCAACTTCCTGTGAGATTTGATTGTTGCATAATGAAATTCCCTATCACACATGGAAATTAGATTATTACATGCCCTTAATGAAGTAAATGATTTGTGATCAGTTTTGGTAAGATACACTCACAAAAACTAACCTGATTAGGCATTACCTAATCATAATAAGTATACATTTGTTCAGATACAGAGTCATAGTTTTCTCCCAACACATTGAGTTGCATGCATGCAAGCGATGCATTTCCATCTATGTCATTCCCAAAATCAAAGAAATCATCAAATGCTTGATTTGGTTGAAAGATATGATGGCTTAAACCTTGTCCACTGTTTTGTAATCCAAAACCATTCATCAATGAAGAATCACAACTTTGTCCAACACTGGGTATAGTTAACACTTTTCCATTGTTTTGTAATCCAAAATCATTCATTAATGAAGAACCACAATCTTGTACAGAACTTGGTACACTAGGTATAGTGAACATTTTTCCACTGTTTTCTAATCCAAAACCATTCATTAATGAAGAATCATAATCTTGTCCAGCACTAGGTACAGAAACCAGTTTTCCATTGTTTTGTAATCCAAAGCCATTCATCGGTGAAGAATCATAATCTTGTCCAGAACTAGGTGCACTAGGTATAGTGAGCGCTTTTGCACTATTTTGTAAACCAAAACCATTCATTAATGAGGAATCACAATTTTGTCCAACATTAGGTGCAGAAAACAGTTGTCCATGGTTTTGAAATTTGAAACCATTCATCAATGAAGAATCACAAAATTGTCCATCATTAGGTATAGAAAACACTTTTCCACTGTTTTGGAATTCAAAACCATTCATCAGTGAAGAATCATGAAAATATTGATTATTCATGTGATCCAAATCCATGTGTACTCCATTGCTTGAATAGGTAGCATCAATATGAGTGTTTCTTTCTTTTTGATTGTCCACATGTCTTGCTACAGGAGGCATACGACCAAATCTTCTCAAACCAAGTCCTTGCGAGTTATTACTTGAGAATGTATTATCCTTTGATGAACTCGTTTGTCCTCGTTTTCCACTAAAGTTCCATCCATCTTCACGACATTTCTATTGAACAATAAAATTTCCATAACAACAATGAGATTTGGAATGATTGTAATATTAGTTTACTTTTCTGAAATAAAACATACTCATATTCTCTATAGTTCCATATTTATGCTATGAAATTATTTTACAAGTTGTTACCCACCCTTTTTCTTATTCCTTTTGCTTATTCTAATTATAAATATTATTTGTCTCGTCATTTTGGTTTCCCCTACTACAATTAGTCACCTCTTTCTTCTTAATACACCTGCTACATTTAACTATGAGGAGAGCCAAAGTTGGAATCTTTGAGAAATTGTTCAAATATGGTATGTATTAGTATGTAATTAGAATAATTCATTCAAGTAATTTTCTTAGGTTTCCAAAGATCTAGGATAGTAGTCTAAATTGAATGCCTTGATGTATATATCTAGATACATATGATGTTCATTGTTTCAGTAAGCCATAGTTGGATATTAGGGATGAATTTTTTAATAACTAAACAATTAGAGCAGTACATATGGTTTTGATTGCTATGAGAGTTGTGAGGTTGTCCATATGGGACCTCTGCATGCAAGCTATGTATGTTCAATCTTCATTTCAGAAGTTCTAAGCAAATGTGATTTGTCATGACCTTCAACATCAAACAAACATGATGGTCAAGACATCATCCATTTGACTTATTATGGAAGTTATTATATACTTTCCGATATAATTTAGGAAAGTAGTGTAGTAACTTACAATGTCCCATAATGTTATGGCAGAATGCTAATATATTGATGTTTGTTGTTTGCCATGACAACTTAAAATATATAAAGTAAATCATTTTTTAGAATAACATACAAAGGGTTTATTGTAATTATATTATGATAATCAGTAAACATCATACAAAGGGTTTGGTAGCTCAAAAGAAAATCATGCTTTCTAAGAGATGATTTAGTATAAGTGTATGCCTTATGGTTATCAACAAGAAAGAGTTCAGGATGAAAAGCTAACCTGAAGGTGACTTGCAACTTGCATCCTTGTAAGTCCAGGTACTTTCATAGTGTCAACTATATCTCTTGGTAAACACCCTATAATTAATATTGAAAAAAGTATATAGTGCTTTAGTTGATGCTTGGTAACTGAAATTATTATAATAAAGTGAAGGAAAAATTAATACTTCCTTCTCTAGTTAGCTTTTGGACAGCACGAAGGAATTTTTCATGAAGTTCTTCTGTCCACTCCAAGCAAATCTTCTTCTTGGCACTACAAATTTCGTCATCAAGCAGTTGGATGTCTGAGTTTCCTGTATTATAACAATTTCTTACGTTCTTCCTTGCATCACAATTATCCTTTCTATTTTCACTTTTGGGTTCGATGCTCTCATGACACCTTCTAAATGGCTCCAACTTATGTATTCTCTCTCTGATCACATGCTGACGTGCTTGGAATACTACATCATCCGTAAGTGGTCTTTTGATGACAAGAAATGCACCATTCTTAATCATTTTCAACAAGAAATTATCGTCTACTTCCTCACGCATCACTGTAGTTCATAAGAAAAATGATATTACAGTTAAGGTAATATATATATATATATATATATATATATATATATATATATATATATATATATATATATATATATATATATATATATATATTCCGCTATGATTTAGGGAAGTTGTATAATAAAAAGAAATCTTAATGGTTTATTAAATCAAATAGCTAGGATGTAATTAATTTATGGATTACCCATTGATAGAATGTTCATGTGCTTTGTTAATCGGAGGAATGTGATAATATCCACATCTCTCAAGTCACTATCTATTAGTAGGAGATCGAATTTGCCCTTCTTTACTGAGAGTGTTCTTAAAGCAGCACCAGCATCTTCAACCCATGTAACTAATTATATAGCACAGACATAAGATCAAAGCAAGATGAATAACAAAAAATTATGAAGACTTGGTGAAGCTAATAATCTCACACACACACACACCCATATATATATATATATATATATATATATATATATATATATATATATATATATATATATATATAAACCCATGTAACTAATTATATAGCACAGACATAAGATCAAAGCAAGATGAATAACAAAAAATTATGAAGACTTGGTGAAGCTAATAATCACACACACACCCATATATATATATATATATATATATATATATATATATATATATATATATATATATATATATATATATATATATATATATATATATATATATATATATATATAACCTACACTGCATATTCAATGGAATTACTAGCTAGTACTCTATCTTGCCTCAAAAGTACTTGAACTAATTCAATAATGATAATTTCAATGTTGTATGGTATTTTAACATGTACTTTTGTAGCTTAAACTGAGGAAATCATCAAATTAAGTCCAAGACCATTTTAAGCTAGCTAGGAAACTAGATCATCTCTGTCCGCACCCATTACTTAATTATTTAGGTTTTCATCTTGTTTTCTCAACCCATATACATATTTATGCAGAAATTAAATTATGCATTAGATATTTGACCAACAATGGAACAATGATATGAATTGGAAGCTCCAATCCAGGCTAACATTTTTTCCAATGGTTCACACAAATTAATTATATTACTTGAGATAGGAAGTTGTGATCTTGTCAAGTGTTGTAGACTTGTAGTCGAACAAGGTTCTTGTATCGTAATACATTCCTCTTAATTTGTTATAGATAAGCATGACTACTCGTATAGAAGAAAATCCGATTTTTTTTTTCTTTTTTTACTATGGTACATATGGTAAAAAAAAGTAGACCATACCTGATCAACCACCAAAAATTAAAGAGTGTAGTCAAGACAATTGGTTTCTCTTTTACCTTGTTCATCTAGAAATACAGAACATGGGCCATAGCATCTCTATTAAATTGTTGGTTGATGAGGTTTCATGGCTCAATCTATTTCTTTCCATTGGTGTCTTTAGATGACTTGATTGGCTTTATAAGCTTATTCCTCATTTATATCGATCTTTTCTAACCGCCTCACTATCTCTTTTAATAAATTTTGACCATTAAAAAAATAAAACTAGATTTTCAAATTGTAGACCCTAGTTCCAATATATATATATATATATATATATATATATATATATATATATATATATATATATATATATATATATATATATATATATTAAGGTACAAATGAAAACAATTATGAAAATCTGGGCCACATATATTTTTGCCGCAAAATTCACCTACGTACCTGCGCGACGGAGGAACTTAATATTCATATGTGAATATAAAGGTAAATATATTCCCGCATATTATAAATCTGCCGCGTAAACGCTCCAGCGTACCGAGACGACGTAATAGATAATATTAATATATAAATAAGTATATTTATATATGAATAATCACTTGAGAATATATATATATATATATATATATATATATATATATATATATATATATATATATATATATATATATATATATATATAACAGGATGATGTGAGGACTATTATTTCGGTAAGGGCTCGTGAAACACTTTAAAAAAATGAAAAATAATACAAATTATAAAATCGAGCATTGTATTATATTTGAGAGAAAAAAAATTGGATCATTAAAATTGAATGATCGATCATTTTTATGATTTATGATTCACTTTTTATGATCTATGATTCAATTTAATATTTAAAAAAAATTAATTTTTTTTCGCTCCAATATAGTACTATGCTCGATTTTATGATTTGTATTTTTTTTATTTTATTCAATTTTTTAAGATGTCATCACCGAAAAAAGAGTAATCACCGGATATATATATATATATATATATATATATATATATATATATATATATATATATATATATAATAAATGAAAGTTTTTTGCTACGTATCCTTTTCTCCTTCATTTGGACACATGACATTTTCTAACATTTTTAAATTTTCTATTTTCCACTTGTCATTTTATTGTATTTTTCATTTTATTAAATTAAAATTCCACATTTAATATGTAAGGGAATATATATGTAAGATATTTATTAGAAAGAGTTTATATATGTAATGTATCCAATACATTAAAGCCTCATTAATTTTAATAATTCAAAAGATTTCTCATTTTTCTTTTAAATTCAAAATTTTCAAATTGTTAAAATTTTATATTTAATTTTTTTTAAAATAAACTCATGTAATACATGGGTCTCACACCTAGTATATATATATATATATATATATATATATATATATATATATATATATATATATATATATAGAGAGAGAGAGAGAGAGAGGAATGAGTTCTATGGAAAACAAATAACTAGGGCAACATACGTTGGAACCAATAATTAAACGACACGTGTCCATTTCTTTATTCACAAGTAATGTATTGTGGAAGTTATTTATGTAGTTACCCTAAAGTGATGTGTTGTCATGTTTTCATTGGTTCAAGCATGTGTTGCCCTAATCCTTCATTTTCCATATAAACCTTCCCTATATATATATATATATATATATATATATATATATATATATATATATATATATATATATATATATATATATATATATATATATATATATATATATATAAAGCTGTAACATTCAACTAGGCTCGTCAAGGAACTTCCATATAGTTTAGAGACATATATGATTGCATCCTTCAAATAAAAAATTAGATTGGGTAAAGAAAACTGTTGAAGGACATATGACTTACATGCCTGACTTTTAGTTGACATGAAGAGAATTGTATGAATATAACCGACTAATTAATTAGAATAAATCTTTAAAATCCACAATAAATAGTGAAAATCCAATGCATTATATAGCCATCAAGAATTTAGTCACTTCGGGATCTTTTTCCTTATAATTTATTTGCCGGTTCAAAAATAAAAAATTTAAATTTAAATTTAAAAGTCGGTTCGTGTATGGTTTGACTTCACACTTTCGATTCTCGATTTTAAAAGAAAAAATGAAACATTTCATTTTCGTGTTCTCCAAAACTATATATTTCATTTTTTTCAAGTTCTTAGTAAGAGTACTTTATTTTTTGTTATGTAGTAATTAATCATTGTTTAAAATTAGTAGGTTCAAATATGGCCCATAAGGTTCCAGTGATATCAATATAGACATTTGATAGATAGTCAAAGATATTTATAAACAATGTGTAAAATCAAATATTACATTTGTCTAGATGAATAAACGGTAAATAATCAAAGAACAGATGATTGATACGAATTTGGAAATAAATTATATATTAATAATTGAAGTCCTTTCTTTTTTGTTTATGACCAAAAAAAACTAATGCATAAATTCTCACAAGTGTGAATAGTATATTTGAGGATAAAAATGTAACGTAAAAGTGTAATTATACCATACTCAAGATTTTATCTTAATTTTGGACTTGCTTCTAGTAAAATACGAAGAAATTTGTCATCTTGAGAAAAAAAAAAAAAAAAAAAAAAAAATACTGAGATAGTTACCTTCAAATGAACGTGACATAAGAAAGTCACTAACACTATTAAGCAAGTCCTTGTTATGGTCGATAACCATAACTTTGATTGTACTTTTAAAGACACTTGCCCCATCTCTATCACTACGAGTAGCCTTCAACATTGTAGATAAATATCAATTGAGAACAAAGAAAGTTTCAAGAGAAACGAAGAATAGGGGTCACGCAATGAGGTTGGGGGATATGTTTGGATTAAATAACTATATGTTGCTACAATACATGTACCAAATTTTCCAGATAACTTATACTTGCTTGAATTCGTGTGGGTGTTATAGGCATTTTATGTATATTGTGGAAGCTTTTCAAGCATTCAATGATAGATATTGCACTTAATAGTTATCGGAACAAACCTATGTTGTACTTATTGTATTAACTATCACATTAAATTGTTCTATGTTATTTGTCAACCATCAACTACATAGGCTATTTTTAGTCATTTTAACATATACTTTTATCATGATATGAAATGAGAGTATAGTTGTATACTACGAGACCGTGGGTTTTTTTTTTTTTTTTTTTTTTTTTTTTTTTTTTTTTTTTTTTTTTTTTACAAAAAACGCAACCATATTTAATGCATTTTATTGCACCTACATTTTTTCGTATTAACATATTGCGATTTCAAGTTAACACATAAAGACCGAGGTTTATAATTTAGCATGATGACTTCCAATTTATCATTAAAGGAGAAGTAAAAACTTAAAATGTTAAGTTGTAGAGACTGATTTACTTTTTAACCTTATACTTTTTGGACAAACCAAACATGGGTTCTGCTTATGGGCCAGATTTGTCAAAGTTTTTTTATTTGACCTTATTGACAGTTTTTTAGGTCAGCTAACGGTGTGTGTGTGTGTGTGTGTATATATATATATATATATATATATATATATATATATATATATATATATATAGGGTTAGGTTATTGTATTTTAACTATCTATTATGTGAATGTAGGGTCAATCATTTTAATTATTTTAAGAAAATAATTAATTAAAATTATTGAATTAAAAATAATTGAAAAATACCATCTAACTTCACTATAATAGTATTTTAGTTAATTAACATAAATTTAAAAAAGGAAAATTCCAGATTTAAAGAGATAATTAATTCTATTGATTTAAAAAAATCAAATCTTTTTAAATTAATTCAATTTCAAAATTTATAAGAATAATCGATTTTGTTTTGTTAGAATGATATTGTATGAAAATTTTCTGTTAGAATGTTATTCTACTAGAATATTATTGAAAAAATAACAAAATTTTTAGTTAAATAAAATCAACATTGTTATATATTTATAGACATCCGAACTTAAATACATATTCTTACAGAATAATAGTCTTATACATTTTAATATAATTATAAATATTTTAACAGAGTGTCATAACAAATGAATAAAATTCTTGTAGTATTCTTACATATACAATACTTAAGCAAATACACTTGATCTTCTTGAATTGTCAAAATAATCGTATTGATTCCAACTAATCTTACAAAAATATGATGTATTATCGTAACAATGTAATTTTTCGTAAAATACACTTGTTCTTGAACTCGATTCGAAGTCTTTCTCTTGTACATGTTTGTATGATCTTGAACTCGATTCCACATTAATGACAACCTCTTCAAAACCTAAATCCATAAAAATAAAAAATAAATAAATAAACCATGTAAGAAATGTACCACTATAAGAATTTTATAATCAACTTCAATTCTTTCAAAATTTTATAAATCTAGCAAACATTACATATAGTTCATTTTGAAAGAACAATTACGGTAGAAATGATCAATTTTCAAGATCTAACATACTTTTAGAGATTGATTTTATAAATATTCTAACAGAATGTGTAACTAACATATTTGTCGATATTGTAAAAGTAACATATTTTTAGGCATTAAATTTCATAAAAATGACACGCTTTAAGAATGATCCGCATAATAGTCTATATCTATCATTAGCTAATCTACAAAAACTACAATTTAGACTATTGCTAGTTTATATATCACATATAAATTATCTTTTATAACCGAACAACGAAATCAATAATTATTGCAAAAAAGTAAATTTAATATAAGCCTAAAATCACTTAATTGCATGTGATTCATAAAAAACAAAAATAACCATACAACATAATGAATTATGTGGATGGAGAAAACCAATTCTCAAATCGGAAATGCACCATGAAACTCCAATTACTTTTATTTAGAAACTAAATTATCATAACAAGAAATTGATGATTAATAGTTTATGCATTTTTCATATAATTATTACATAATTCAAAGTATGGACGGCGATTTATAGAATGAACCAACCTTAAATTAGAGAGAAAGTAATCAGAGGTGTGTAGACACATTGTGCGATTGGATTATTTCCCATTTAGATTTGCTAATTCAAAAGGGAGTTGCTACAGCTTCATTTATTATCAAAGAACGTCAACGGAATTGGATTAAGAGTGGAATTGTATAGATAGACTGAAGAGGTGATCGATTGACATAGAAGGAGGTTGGACTCAGATACGAGGTGAGACGCAGGAAGAAAACGAGATAAAATTTTTTTAGGGTTTTAAATTCTTAAAATATTTTGCTTAAATTAAAGGTATTAACTAAATATTTATTTAATTACCAAAATTAATTAATTAATTAGAGTTTTGAAATGATTGGTCTACACAATAGATAGTTAGAATACTCTCTCTTTTCTTTCTTTCTCTCTCTCTCTCTCTCTCTCTCTCTCTCTCTCTCTCTCTATATATATATATATATATATATATATATATATATATATATATATATATATATATATATATATATAGAGTTAGATTATTTTGTTTTCACTATCTATTATGTGCATGTATGACTGATTCTGGATCAATCATTTTAATTATTTTAAGAAAGTAATTAATGCATATTACATGTTTACATCTTCAGCATTTAATATGCATTAATTATTTTCTTAAAATAACTAAAATGATTGGTCCAGAATCACTCATACATGCATACAATAGATAGTAAAAACATTTGAACCTATATATATATATAGGGAAAAGTGAATATACCCTTAAGGGTATATAAGCTTAGGTGCCCAAACTCATCATAATACGTTGTTTTGTATCATATAATACATTCTAATTGTCTAATGTTCTTATAATTTAACTTCTAACTTGATTTACTTCCAAGATTTTTATAAATTACACATTTATCTTTCTCTTACATAATTTTCATTTTCATCTACAATATATAGCCTAATAAGTGTTCGGCAAAAAGATGTGATGTAAGAGAAAGATTATACGGAAATTTCGAATATCTTGAAAGTAAATCAACTTAAGATTGAAGTTTATGAACATTATAATGAATATATCAAACAAAACGACGTATTATGGTGTGTTCGGGTACCTAAGCTTATATACCCTTAAGGGTATATTCACTTTTCCCATATATATATATATATATATATATATATATATATATATATATATATATATATATATATATATATATATATATATATATATATTACTCGTGTTCATCTGTGGACGTAAGCAATTATTCTGATCGTGTGAACCATATAAATTGATTGTTTTATTATTTTTGCTATTTACATGATTACACTATATGATAAATCATTTATCGTTTGTTCAAAAAATTCTTAAATTCTTACATAAAATCTTTTGGTCTCTGAATTAAAGAAGTTGTGCATGTTGGAAAAAGAAAAAGAAAGTTTTTGTTAAATAGTTTGTTTTGAACAAATTGATCAAAATTTTCAAATAACTAAAAAAAATGATATTATATTGGTAATCAATGAATGGTCATCAAAGAAATCTCAAGTGAAATTAAATATCATCCTATATTTTTTTTTCTACTTATCTTCCTCTCTATATGAAAAGTTGACAAGTGTTATATTTTGATAAAATTAATAATATTTTAATAACCATTTCATATAGATAGGAAGATAAGTTAGAAAAAAAAATACTTGATTTCTCAAATTTTAATTTTTTTTTGTTAAAGTACTTCTAGTAAATGTATCATCACATTACATTTCTGAGTAATGAATGATCATCATTAAAGTTAGTTTGTATCTTTCTTTCAAAATTTTCCAATATTTGTATTTTAGTGCATAATTGTTATTTACTAGCCGTTGACAAAAAAACATACTCGTAAGTATACGAGATCGTGCAATTAATATAGTCATAAGACCAGATATCGTACCCATAATGATTATCTATCTTAAAGGAAGATGAATCATGTAGTTGTTGGTAAAAATGATTTGTTTGATTAAATTAAGAAAATTATTATTAAAAATTAAAATAAAATAAAATAAGTCAAGCAACTAATATTTCTAGAACAAACTAAAAGAAAATCAAAAACTCAATACTAAGACTAAAGTGATTAGAGGAAGCAAACACACAAATTGAGATTTCACAGTCAAGAGAAAAACAGGGTTTAGTTGACATTTGCGGGCTAATGTGTAAGTCCCTAATCTGCTCGTGTATCAGTCAGATCCGTTTGATGGTGCGGAATCCCAATCAAACAGATGATGTAAAATAAAATAGAAGAGAAGAAGAAAAAGAAGAAGAATATGAATCTTCGTATGATATGATTAGAATTATGATCCGGATACAAGAGATTCACACACACACATAAGCTCCAGTTTCTCTCTGGCCGTAAACTATTTCTGTGTTCATCAATCATCAATCTCTACTCCTCACCCTAACACCTCTATTTATACATGTTGGATATGGGCCGGAAACAAATGGGCCGTAAATGAGTTTACGGCCGTAAGGTGTTTACGGCCGTAAACTCAGCCGTAAACATGGCCATAAATTAATAAAATATTACATAAAAATAATTGCCTAGAAAAGTAAAGTATAAACCATATTTTTGACCCAACAATCTCCCCCTTGGTTTATAGCTTTCTTTTCTTAATGACCCAACAAGCTCCCCTTAAAAAGTAGCTGGCTTTCTTGATAATCTTCAATGGGAGCTTGGCTTCAGCATTAATCTTCAAATTCTTCACAGCATCAGGATGAACATATGAATCTTCAATGAATGACTTCATCTTGTGCACTTGAGGTTTTCTTCAGAATTTGGCATTGAACGCACATTGGGTGAGGAGGCTTGACGTACTGATTCTTGAAAGATAACGTTTTCAGCTTGAGAATCTTCAGAGAGAACTTTAGAGAGAACAAATCTTCTGGATCACTTTAGCAGGTACAAATATAGCAGCAGACTGATTGAGGAGGCTTCAATGCAATCCGTCACATAATCTTCAATTTCAGCTTCACCTTGCTTCTGGGGTTGAAGGATTGAATGTTGAAATAATGATCTTCATTTCTTGCTCCTTCGAATGCGAATTCTTCGATGCTCACGGACGAGGCTTTGGCTCAGAAATCTTCAACACAAACTCTATGAGTCTTATCTATACCTGAAATCACTTTTCAAGACAAAACAAAAACTAAAAGAAAACTTAGCACACAAAATAAAACAGAAATAAAAATATTTTTGGATTTTTTTTCTGAACAAGAAATAAAACAGAAATAACACTATTTTTGAATTTTAATTTTTTATTTTTTATTTTTTTTTAATTTTTTAAATTTTTTAAATTTTTTTTATTTTATTTTCATTAATTTTAATTTTTTTAATTCTCCCCTAATATTTAAATTAGAAGAAACTATGACAAATTTAACAAAAATAAAAATGATTTCTAACTTTAAGAGTGATTTGGGATCAAAGTTTTTAGACAGCCTTTATCCACTTGTCGGTACCTTCCATATTCACATCTTTGTCTAGTCGATCGTTGGTATTGTTGTCCACTTAAACACGAAAAATTTGTGACTTATTTAGGACATACTACTTGTTACAAGACAAAGTGAACTTAAGTTCCTAAAAATTATATCTGATCCTAATTCCTTAGATACTATATCTTAAGGACCATTCATCTGACGACGACCAGGGATATTGTTGTCCACCTAAATTGAGCAGCGAGATCTACAGACAATCTGTATGAGTTCAATTTTAAGTGTACTGAAACGTGTTTGCCGCTTCCTGATATGCCCCAGCCATCAAGAACTTCCAGAGTACTCCTTACACCGGGTGAGCAGACAACCATTCAGAGAGAGAAGGGATACATAATTCTATTGCTAACTACTTCAGAGGGGTTGAGAAGAAGAAGGTTGCATATGATGTGTACCAGGTCGGATTAGAAGTCGCGCAAAGGAGACAACATATGGCTAACAGATGAGAAGTTTTTCACACATATATTTCACGCACATATATATTTCCTACAGAAAAATAGAGTTGCATATGTTGTGTACCAGGTCGGATTGGAGGTCGCGCAAAGGAGACAACATATGACTAACAGACAGAAAGAAAGAAAACGATTTTCTACAGACCTAATTTATCGGAATTTACCAGTCGCCCAATCCAACCGGAATTAAGGACAGAATCCGCACATCGAGGAAAAATTAAACCACGGTTCCAAGTACGGGTTCACTTAATGTGACGAGTAGATTCCCATATATATCTCCCTGCTCAACTGTGACATCCCCTAATTTCTCGGCCAGAAAAGACCGATTTAATTTATGCTTTTTAAAATAAAATCAGAGAAATCTTTTTAAAAGATGTTGCGGAATTAGTCCCCAAACAAAATATGATAAAAGTTTATCAAAACCCTTCATTAAGAAGGTATATGTTTTCCATATATATATATATCAAAACCTCGGGATGTCATGTTCCGATACAGATCCAAAAGCATAAACAAGACATTATAAGCCTTTCAACAGTTATTTACAACTACTGGCCTATAATCCAAAAATCTCTCGTTGTCCTCCGACTATGCTCGGGGTCCACTACCTGTAACATAAAAAGCTGAGTGGGTCAGGCTTGGGAGCCTGGTGAGCATATAGGGTTTTCAACCCACAATAATAATAAACTTACTAAGTTCATCAATCAACAATAACCCTGATTACCCGTTCCCGTTATCCTCACTTTATGTCCCTAAACACTTGTCACAAGGGACCTAGCCTAAAGAATATCACCGGGATGGACACTACTGCTAAGGGGTTTCCTCAGCCATACATGTCCTAAAGGCAACCATGAGGGGGATGGAGTACAGCGAATGAACACTCTTAGTTCATTAACACCTACAGGTTGCGGACCTGCTAATGTTTCCCACTGGACTGTCTAGAAAGTCCGTGGTCGTCATCCAAACTCCGCTAGATGACTGGATCTCAAAACACATCGAGGCCTCTCATCAATTTTATTTTATCACACATCACAATCTACCCATGTTCTACCCAACATATTTGTAGATAAAAATACTTATACAGTTTAAAACTTGTATAAAACGTCAACACAACAATCACCTCAAATAAATAATTAATATATTTACACATAGCACATATTATAAGGTAAATACTTCATATCTATGTGTAAAATGAAAGTGACTATACACTCACATGATTTGATGATAATCGGGCAGCAATTCGTTTCCTAAAACGACCGTTTCTAATAAAACCGGGAGTTTTATTGAGAAACCGGGCTTTGTAAAAGTCGGGCTTCGAAACCGAAAAGATAAATTTTCCGGGCTTCTCGGGCACTTCGTGGGGTATTCCGGGCTTTACAATCGATACCGGGGCTTTGCGGAATGTTAATATGAAGAAAATATGGGTTTAGGGGCTAAATATGGCAAAATTCCAAAAATACCCGGGAGGTCTCGCACCCTCCTATTTATAGGGGGAAGCTTCTGATCGGACGGCCAGGAGGCTTCTGATCCGACGGCTGAGAAGGCTCGCAGAGGGGGAGGCTCGCATGAGGGCTGCGCGTGCGAAGGGCTCTCTGGCGGCTTGTGATTGGACCGAGGTCTAGGGTCCGAAGTAGGGGGTTCGTGGCGCCTGCGAGGGTTCGGACTCATGAGTCACTACACACGCGTCGGATGCGAGGCTCGCCACCGAGGCTTCTACGTGTAGTCAGCGGATTGGACCGCAGCTCGGACTCGGAAGGACATGACACGCCTCGCCAGGTGGCTTCGTGACTCAGCAGCTTGGTGACTCAGCAGCTTCGGTGACTCAGCAGCTTCGGTGACTCAGCAGGACACGTGTCACATGCGAGGCAAGGGTGACGTGGCAAAGTGTGACTATGCGAAATTTCTCGGTTTTCACGCCAAAACTTCTAAAATCCATAACTTTCGCATACGAGCTCCGTTTTTGACGTTCTTTATATGCACGCGTAGCTAAAATTACGATCTACAACTTCCGTTTAGACTTCGTCGGCTAATTTTGACTTTAAATTTTATATTATTATTTTTAACAGACCGGGACAGGAAATCCGTTAAAAATTCATAACTTCTTCATCCGACGTCCGTTTTCGTCAGACTTTTTACCGTTGTGCTCCTAATAACGAGACCTTCAATTCTCGTTTAGGTTGTGTCGGCTAAAAATCGCTCGATCTAAAATTCGAGTTTTTAGCTGTCTACTGCTACGCTGAAACTTCGAAAAATCATAACTTCCTCATACGAAGTCAGATTTGGGCGTTCTTTTTATCGAACTTCTCGGTTTAACGAATACTACAACTTTCGTTTAGATTACTAAGGCTAAAAAGTAGTTTATCAAAAACTCACTTTTTACGACATTCAGCACCGTGCCGGTTTTGTCGCGAAACTTCGACAGGTCATAACTTCTTCGTTATAACTCGGATTTTGGTATTCTTTATATCCCCGAAATCCTTGTTTCGACCACTACAACTTTATGTAAAGATATCGGGCTTATCTCACACTTAAATTTTGACGCTTATTTTTATTCTTAATTAATTAAGCCCTAATAATTAAGCATAAAACACATTATTCACATAATATTCACATAACTCCTTTTCATTTCTTCAAAATGAGTTACAAAGGTTAGCCTAGACTATCAACTCGATATAAATGCCTAGGCTAGAAACACGAGTGTTACAATTCTCTCCCCCTTAGGATGATTCCGTCCCCGGAATCATATATCACCAAACAAATGCGGGTGGCGACTCATCATGTCACTCTCCGTTTCCCAAGTGAGATTTGGTCCATTCGTATGTTTCCAGCGCACAAGCACTAAATCGACCATCTTGCGTCGTAACTTCATAGTCTTACGGTCAACGATTGCCTCAGGTTCTTCGATCAACCTCTTGTTTTCGTCCAACCTTAACTCAGAAATCGGAATTATGTCGGGCACATCTCATGTGAACTTTCTCAAATAACACACATGAAAGGTGTTATGAATACCCTCTAGTTCTTCCGGTAACTCTAGCTTGTAAGCTTGATTTCCGATTCTCTGAAGAACTTTAAATGGTCCAATAAACCTTGGACTCAACTTCCCTCTCTTACCAAATCTTATAAGTCCTTTCCACGGTGAGACTTTAAGTAAAACCGAATCTCCAACATCGAAGGATATCGGTTGTCTTTTCTTGTCAGCATAACTCTTTTGTCGATCTTGAGCAGCTAACATCCTTTCCCTTATCACTTTCAACTTTTCAGCAGTCTCATGGACTATTTCAGGTCCCATAAACTGCTTTTCCCCAGCTTCCAGCCAACATGATGGCGTTCGACACTTCTCCCCATACAAAGCGTGATAAGGTGCCATCTTAATGCTTGAGTGGAAACTATTATTATAGGAGAATTCTACTAAAGGTAAGTGTTCATCCCAGTTACCTTGGAATTCTAGGGTACATGCTCTCAGCATATCCTCCAATGTTTGAATTGTTCGCTCGCTCTGACCATCGGTTTGCGGATGGTAAGCTGTACTCAAACACAACTTGGTACCCAATTCCTCTTGTAGACTCCTCCAAAACCTTGAGGTAAAACGGCTATCACGATCGGACACAATCGTTAATGGAACACCGTGAAGCCTCACAATTTCTTTCACGTAAGAATTCGCAAGTTTATCCATAGACCATTTCTCTTTGGCCGCTATGAAATGCGCACTCTTAGTGAAGCGATCAACGACCACCCAAATCATGTCGTGACCATTCCTTGTTCTGGGCAGTTTAGTCACAAAATCCATGGTGATGTCTTCCCATTTACCCATGGGTACGGGTAAAGGTTCTAAACTCCCATACGGTTTCTGATGTTGTGCCTTAACCCTAGCACAAGTTACACACTCGGCCACATACTTAGCAACATCGAGCTTCATCGTCGGCCACCAATAATAGGGTTTTAGATCCCTATACCTTTTCGTACTGCCGGGATGAATCGAGTACATGGTCTTGTGAGCTTCTTCCATCAGAAGATCTCTTATTCCGCCCATCTTAGGTACCCAAATTCTATCTTGAAATACCTTCAACCCTTGGTTGTTTGTACCGAACACTAACGTTTTGCCTAAACGTTCTTCCTTTCGGTCATTTTTCTCTAAAGCTTCCTCTTGAGCTTTCTTTATACTTTCCAGAATTGTCGAGACAACTTCAATTCTCAACGCTCTTGGCCTTTTCTTTTCAAGGTTTACCTTCCGACTGGGAGCATCGGCAACAACATTTGCTTTACCAGGGTGGTAAAGTATCTCACAGTCGTAGTCCTTGAGTAACTCTAGCCAGCGTCGTTGCCTCATGTTCAATTCCTTCTGATTAAAGAGATATTGGAGACTCTTATGATCAGTGAAAAGTTTACACTTGGTGCCATAAAGATAATGCCTCCATATCTTTAAGGCAAATACTACCGCTGCCAACTCCAAATCATGAGTGGGGTAGTTCTTTTCATGCTCCTTCAATTGCCTCGATGCATACGCGATCACTTTATCCCTTTGGGTCAGAACACAACCTAACCCAACTCCGGATGCATCGCTATAAACTGCAAAGTCATCAACTCCTTCGGGCAATGAAAGAATCGGTGCTTCACACAATCTCTTCTTCAACTTCTCAAAGGCTTCCTTATGCTTCTCATTCCAAGAATAAGTGGCTCCTTTGTGGGTCAAAGCTGTTAATGGAGTAGCAATCGAAGAAAAGCCTTGGATAAACCTTCGGTAATATCCAGCTAATCCTAAAAAGCTTCGAATCTCCGTAGGACTTTTTGGTTGTTCCCACTTCATTACAGCTTCAATCTTTGCTGGGTCGACCATTATCCCTTCTTGGTTAACCACATGACCTAAAAATTGGACTTCTTGAATCCAAAATTCACACTTGGAGAACTTTGCATACAGCTTCTCCTTTTTCAGGACTTCTAGCACTTCACGCAGATGCTTTTCATGCTCCTGCTTGCTTTTCGAATAAATCAAGATATCATCTATGAATACTATCACGGATTTATCTAAGAATGGTTTACAAACCCTATTCATCAAATCCATGAAAGCTGCTGGGGCATTGGTTAGTCCGAACGACATAACCAAAAATTCATAGTGTCCATATCTCGTTCTAAAAGCAGTCTTTTCGATGTCCTGCTCTCTCACCTTTAGTTGATGGTATCCCGACCTAAGATCGATCTTCGAGAAATAGCTCGAACCCTGCAACTGGTCGAACAAGTCATCGATCCTTGGCAACGGGTACTTGTTCTTTATCGTCACTTTGTTCATCTCTCTGTAATCGATGCACATTCTCATGCTTCCGTCTTTCTTCTTTACAAATAACACAGGGGCTCCCCAGGGTGATGAACTAGGTCGAATGAAACCTTTGTCCAATAACTCCTGAAGTTGTGTCATAAGTTCTTTCATTTCGGTTGGCGCTAATCGATAAGGTGCTTTCGCTATCGGCGTCGTTCCTGGTAACAAGTCGATACGAAATTCTACTTGTCGATCAGGGGGCAATCCGGGAAGATCTTCGGGAAAGACATCCGGATAATCGCACACCACCGGAATATTCTGCACCTCCTTCTTTTCCATCTTGGCATCGATCACGAATGCTAGATATGATGTACATCCCTTGGCCAAACACTTTCTGGCTTTCATTAGGGAAATGATTCCAGAGTTTACTCTGCGTTTGTCTCCGTACACCATAAACGACTCTTTCCCTGGCGGGTTTACTTTTACTATCTTCTTTCTACATAGTATTTCTGCATCATTGGCGCTAAGCCAATCCATTCCTAAAACTATGTCGAATCCATTTAACTCAATAGGCAATAATTCCTCTTGGAACTTATTCCCATCCAAGTCAATGAGGATGTTTTTCATACGATGGCTAACAGGTACAAACTTGCCACTAGCAATCTCGACTAATAAGGCATTAACTAGCCTATCTACAGGCAAAGCTAGCTTTCTACCAAATTCATGCGATATAAAGGAGTAATTGGCTCCAGAATCAAACAAAATTTGGGCAGGCAATTCGTTTACGAGAAAGGTACCTGAAGCGACATCGACTTCTTCTTTTGCAGCTTCAAGTGTCATCTGAAAGGCTCTCGCCTTTGGCTTTGGTGGTAGATTGGGCTTTGCGGCATTCTTCCTCTTTGGACAGTCTTTAAGAACATGCCCTACTTCATGGCACTCAAAACATACCCTCTTGTCGGACGGACACACGTTGGCATAATGCCCAGTCTTACCACATTTGAAGCAAGTCACCTCCTCACTACATCTCCCAGAGTGTTTTCTCTTGCACTTCTCACACCATTTCACTTCACCTCCTCCTCCTCCAAACTTCTTGGACTTAGAAAATTTGCTTTTCTTGTTGGAACCCGAAGTTCCTTCAAATTTTCTCTTTTCACCAACTTCTGCCCTCTCCAGACCCTTCTCCTTGATCTGAACCTCGACATTCTTAGCAGCCCATATGGCGGCTTTTAAAGTGGTTGCTTGCTTAACCATCGGACCAAAGTCCGCTGGTAATCCGAGGGCAAACTTGTTGACCTTAGAGAGTTCAGTTGGAACTAGATGAGGAACTAGCTTCATCTTTTCCATAAAACTGGCAGCGTATTCAGTAACGCTCATCTTTCCTTTCTTTAAATTCTGAAACTCATTATTGATTTCCAGAAGATCCTGCTCAGAGCAGTACTGCAATTTCAGTTGGACCACAAATTCTTCCCAAGACATCTTACTAGCTTCACCCTTGGGCATCGAATCAGCTAGTAACTTCCACCAGCTCAACACACCAGACTTTAACAGAGGAATTGCAAGTGCGGTCTTTTGTTTGTTGCTGCACTCGCAACTTTCAAACATCGTCTCCATTTCGGAGATCCAATTCATGACTTCCACCGGTGTCGGACTCCCAGATAGACACGGCGGTTTGGATGCCATGAAATCTTTGTATTTGCATCCGCGTCCATCAACTCCTCCATCCTGGTTGTTTTGTCTAACTATCGGTGGGTTGGCTTGACCAAGAGTCCCACTGTAGTTCCCTCCTACTGATTGCCCTTCATTCAATACGGGTTGTTCAACAGGCATCGTAGTCTCTTCCCTATGTTGTTGTAGTAATCGCCTTGTCTCCTCCATTTGGCGATCTAACATCATTTGCATCATTGCTTGTACCCCAGCCATCGTCATTGGCTCAGGTGCAACTCCTACAACAGGTACTTGCTCAACTACTTGAGGTTGAGGCTGTTGATCCCTGTTTCCGTTTGCATTTGCAGCTCCACTACGAGTTATGGCCATTACAATCTATATAACGAATAAGGCGAATTTAGGTCTTTATCCTTGTTAGACATGTCAATTCCCTTATCACTCCGAAACGTTTACGTGTTAGTTCTAATCTCGTAATCATACGCTTAGAATCCTACACACATAAGGTTTCCAGATCCGGTCGGCAACAGACCATAGATCCGAACAAATAATGGCACACATGGAAAACACATAGCATTTAGCACATAAGGGCATTTTAGGCATCTTCCCTAAAATAAACTAGTGCTCGTGTCTAGAATATGGTAGACACTCATCTCACAATCATCACTTAGCATTCTAAGTTCAAGTCTAGAAATTCTACAATTTCTTAGTTCGCTTAAACTAATGCTCTGATACCAACTGTGACATCCCCTAATTTCTCGGCCAGAAAAGACCGATTTAATTTATGCTTTTTAAAATAAAATCAGAGAAATCTTTTTAAAAGATGTTGCGGAATTAGTCCCCAAACAAAATATGATAAAAGTTTATCAAAACCCTTCATTAAGAAGGTATATGTTTTCCATATATATATATATCAAAACCTCGGGATGTCATGTTCCGATACAGATCCAAAAGCATAAACAAGACATTATAAGCCTTTCAACAGTTATTTACAACTACTGGCCTATAATCCAAAAATCTCTCGTTGTCCTCCGACTATGCTCGGGGTCCACTACCTGTAAAATAAAAAGCTGAGTGGGTCAGGCTTGGGAGCCTGGTGAGCATATAGGGTTTTCAACCCACAATAATAATAAACTTACTAAGTTCATCAATCAACAATAACCCTGATTACCCGTTCCCGTTATCCTCACTTTATGTCCCTAAACACTTGTCACAAGGGACCTAGCCTAAAGAATATCACCGGGATGGACACTACTGCTAAGGGGTTTCCTCAGCCATACATGTCCTAAAGGCAACCATGAGGGGGATGGAGTACAGCGAATGAACACTCTTAGTTCATTAACACCTACAGGTTGCGGACCTGCTAATGTTTCCCACTGGACTGTCTAGAAAGTCCGTGGTCGTCATCCAAACTCCGCTAGATGACTGGATCTCAAAACACATCGAGGCCTCTCATCAATTTTATTTTATCACACATCACAATCTACCCATGTTCTACCCAACATATTTGTAGATAAAAATACTTATACAGTTTAAAACTTGTATAAAACGTCAACACAACAATCACCTCAAATAAATAATTAATATATTTACACATAGCACATATTATAAGGTAAATACTTCATATCTATGTGTAAAATGAAAGTGACTATACACTCACATGATTTGATGATAATCGGGCAGCAATTCGTTTCCTAAAACGACCGTTTCTAATAAAACCGGGAGTTTTATTGAGAAACCGGGCTTTGTAAAAGTCGGGCTTCGAAACCGAAAAGATAAATTTTCCGGGCTTCTCGGGCACTTCGTGGGGTATTCCGGGCTTTACAATCGATACCGGGGCTTTGCGGAATGTTAATATGAAGAAAATATGGGTTTAGGGGCTAAATATGGCAAAATTCCAAAAATACCCGGGAGGTCTCGCACCCTCCTATTTATAGGGGGAAGCTTCTGATCGGACGGCCAGGAGGCTTCTGATCCGACGGCTGAGAAGGCTCGCAGAGGGGGAGGCTCGCATGAGGGCTGCGCGTGCGAAGGGCTCCCTGGCGGCTTGTGATTGGACCGAGGTCTAGGGTCCGAAGTAGGGGGTTCGTGGCGCCTGCGAGGGTTCGGACTCATGAGTCACTACACACGCGTCGGATGCGAGGCTCGCCACCGAGGCTTCTACGTGTAGTCAGCGGATTGGACCGCAGCTCGGACTCGGAAGGACATGACACGCCTCGCCAGGTGGCTTCGTGACTCAGCAGCTTGGTGACTCAGCAGCTTCGGTGACTCAGCAGCTTCGGTGACTCAGCAGGACACGTGTCACATGCGAGGCAAGGGTGACGTGGCAAAGTGTGACTATGCGAAATTTCTCGGTTTTCACGCCAAAACTTCTAAAATCCATAACTTTCGCATACGAGCTCCGTTTTTGACGTTCTTTATATGCACGCGTAGCTAAAATTACGATCTACAACTTCCGTTTAGACTTCGTCGGCTAATTTTGACTTTAAATTTTATATTATTATTTTTAACAGACCGGGACAGGAAATCCGTTAAAAATTCATAACTTCTTCATCCGACGTCCGTTTTCGTCAGACTTTTTACCGTTGTGCTCCTAATAACGAGACCTTCAATTCTCGTTTAGGTTGTGTCGGCTAAAAATCGCTCGATCTAAAATTCGAGTTTTTAGCTGTCTACTGCTACGCTGAAACTTCGAAAAATCATAACTTCCTCATACGAAGTCAGATTTGGGCGTTCTTTTTATCGAACTTCTCGGTTTAACGAATACTACAACTTTCGTTTAGATTACTAAGGCTAAAAAGTAGTTTATCAAAAACTCACTTTTTACGACATTCAGCACCGTGCCGGTTTTGTCGCGAAACTTCGACAGGTCATAACTTCTTCGTTATAACTCGGATTTTGGTATTCTTTATATCCCCGAAATCCTTGTTTCGACCACTACAACTTTATGTAAAGATATCGGGCTTATCTCACACTTAAATTTTGACGCTTATTTTTATTCTTAATTAATTAAGCCCTAATAATTAAGCATAAAACACATTATTCACATAATATTCACATAACTCCTTTTCATTTCTTCAAAATGAGTTACAAAGGTTAGCCTAGACTATCAACTCGATATAAATGCCTAGGCTAGAAACACGAGTGTTACAATTCTCTCCCCCTTAGGATGATTCCGTCCCCGGAATCATATATCACCAAACAAATGCGGGTGGCGACTCATCATGTCACTCTCCGTTTCCCAAGTGAGATTTGGTCCATTCGTATGTTTCCAGCGCACAAGCACTAAATCGACCATCTTGCGTCGTAACTTCATAGTCTTACGGTCAACGATTGCCTCAGGTTCTTCGATCAACCTCTTGTTTTCGTCCAACCTTAACTCAGAAATCGGAATTATGTCGGGCACATCTCATGTGAACTTTCTCAAATAACACACATGAAAGGTGTTATGAATACCCTCTAGTTCTTCCGGTAACTCTAGCTTGTAAGCTTGATTTCCGATTCTCTGAAGAACTTTAAATGGTCCAATAAACCTTGGACTCAACTTCCCTCTCTTACCAAATCTTATAAGTCCTTTCCACGGTGAGACTTTAAGTAAAACCGAATCTCCAACATCGAAGGATATCGGTTGTCTTTTCTTGTCAGCATAACTCTTTTGTCGATCTTGAGCAGCTAACATCCTTTCCCTTATCACTTTCAACTTTTCAGCAGTCTCATGGACTATTTCAGGTCCCATAAACTGCTTTTCCCCAGCTTCCAGCCAACATGATGGCGTTCGACACTTCTCCCCATACAAAGCGTGATAAGGTGCCATCTTAATGCTTGAGTGGAAACTATTATTATAGGAGAATTCTACTAAAGGTAAGTGTTCATCCCAGTTACCTTGGAATTCTAGGGTACATGCTCTCAGCATATCCTCCAATGTTTGAATTGTTCGCTCGCTCTGACCATCGGTTTGCGGATGGTAAGCTGTACTCAAACACAACTTGGTACCCAATTCCTCTTGTAGACTCCTCCAAAACCTTGAGGTAAAACGGCTATCACGATCGGACACAATCGTTAATGGAACACCGTGAAGCCTCACAATTTCTTTCACGTAAGAATTCGCAAGTTTATCCATAGACCATTTCTCTTTGGCCGCTATGAAATGCGCACTCTTAGTGAAGCGATCAACGACCACCCAAATCATGTCGTGACCATTCCTTGTTCTGGGCAGTTTAGTCACAAAATCCATGGTGATGTCTTCCCATTTACCCATGGGTACGGGTAAAGGTTCTAAACTCCCATACGGTTTCTGATGTTGTGCCTTAACCCTAGCACAAGTTACACACTCGGCCACATACTTAGCAACATCGAGCTTCATCGTCGGCCACCAATAATAGGGTTTTAGATCCCTATACCTTTTCGTACTGCCGGGATGAATCGAGTACATGGTCTTGTGAGCTTCTTCCATCAGAAGATCTCTTATTCCGCCCATCTTAGGTACCCAAATTCTATCTTGAAATACCTTCAACCCTTGGTTGTTTGTACCGAACACTAACGTTTTGCCTAAACGTTCTTCCTTTCGGTCATTTTTCTCTAAAGCTTCCTCTTGAGCTTTCTTTATACTTTCCAGAATTGTCGAGACAACTTCAATTCTCAACGCTCTTGGCCTTTTCTTTTCAAGGTTTACCTTCCGACTGGGAGCATCGGCAACAACATTTGCTTTACCAGGGTGGTAAAGTATCTCACAGTCGTAGTCCTTGAGTAACTCTAGCCAGCGTCGTTGCCTCATGTTCAATTCCTTCTGATTAAAGAGATATTGGAGACTCTTATGATCAGTGAAAAGTTTACACTTGGTGCCATAAAGATAATGCCTCCATATCTTTAAGGCAAATACTACCGCTGCCAACTCCAAATCATGAGTGGGGTAGTTCTTTTCATGCTCCTTCAATTGCCTCGATGCATACGCGATCACTTTATCCCTTTGGGTCAGAACACAACCTAACCCAACTCCGGATGCATCGCTATAAACTGCAAAGTCATCAACTCCTTCGGCTAAAAATCGCTCGATCTAAAATTCGAGTTTTTAGCTGTCTACTGCTACGCTGAAACTTCGAAAAATCATAACTTCCTCATACGAAGTCAGATTTGGGCGTTCTTTTTATCGAACTTCTCGGTTTAACGAATACTACAACTTTCGTTTAGATTACTAAGGCTAAAAAGTAGTTTATCAAAAACTCACTTTTTACGACATTCAGCACCGTGCCGGTTTTGTCGCGAAACTTCGACAGGTCATAACTTCTTCGTTATAACTCGGATTTTGGTATTCTTTATATCCCCGAAATCCTTGTTTCGACCACTACAACTTTATGTAAAGATATCGGGCTTATCTCACACTTAAATTTTGACGCTTATTTTTATTCTTAATTAATTAAGCCCTAATAATTAAGCATAAAACACATTATTCACATAATATTCACATAACTCCTTTTCATTTCTTCAAAATGAGTTACAAAGGTTAGCCTAGACTATCAACTCGATATAAATGCCTAGGCTAGAAACACGAGTGTTACATCAACCTATCCGAGCGTCGTATTGTCAGGCTGAACGTATCTAACTAGGTCAAGATTTGTCAAGTCTATAAATTTCCTAAGTTCAACTCTCCCTAGTCAAGTCCATTTAAAAATTTTCGTGCCTACCGACGCATCAAGTCAGAGCATAGACCCTTCAACTTCGGGTACGTTACGCAGACTTAGGTTGCCTGTTATCACATTATCATATCACTTCCCAAAACAACTCCCTCAATCACATATCATTACAGACCTATTTTTGATTTTATGATTTTCTAATGTTTTTGGATTTTTGAAAATTTTCTAATTTTTGTTTTGTTTTTATATTTCTCCCCCTAAATTTGTGCATAGGAGAGAAACGAAAGTAAATGCGCAAATTTAAACTATCCTAAAACAAAAATTAGTCTTTAAAGCGAATCAGATTAAAAAAAACTTAGGAGTATAGAGAAGAAAACGCAAACCGTAATTCATCGATTGAATCTGCATCCAGAAGGTCTGAGAACAGCACACGTAATCTCATAATAGATCCGAAAATTCTTCACATCGTTAAGCACTAACCCCGTGCGATCTCTTCCTTTCCCGCAAAAGGACACATACTCTCAAACAAAGATCTGAATGTTGTACAGTTGAGAGATGTCCCCAATCATATGCCAGGAGCAGCCACTACCAACAAACCAAAGTCTGATGATATGCCTCCATAGCTGCTCCGACACAGAGCAGGATCAGTTGGTCTTCGGAACCCAATCCATTTTGAAACTGGGTCGACCTTTTTCATCCTTGCATGATACTCTCTCCCATGACATGTCCTGCTTATCACAAACAGAAGATGTAGAAACATTAGAAGCATTAGGAGATTTGGGAGTTTGAGCCTTCGGAACCCATTTGTAGTTGGGTTTAACCCATTTCTTTTTCGATCCGATGGGTGCCTCGGCACTTGATTTGGAACTTGAAGCCGGCTGCCGAGATGACTTTGACCTAACCGGTCTTGGCTTCACAGTAGTATCTCTTGAACTGGGCTTGTTGGCTGACATTTCCTTCTTGCCCTTGGGATTCGGATTCTTGGCCTTGGGAGTTGAATTCTTGGCCTTCTGCGCGTTCCAGTCGTCAATATCTGAATGTGACCTTGAGGGGTATCTTTTGGAGTGTCTCCCTCTTGACGCGTTCTGCCAGCCTTGTGCGTAGTAGGGAACATACGCGCGATTAGGACAATTTCTGGCAATGTGTCCAGGTGTTCCATAGTGAAAACATGTCCTTTTCTTCACTGTGGAGTTGTCTCTTCCTGCCCCTGGTGGCATATCCTTGCCTTGTCTCTTGCTTTTCCCATATGTACACTTACAACAGGCACTTTGTTGCGCTGGAATTGGAGGCCTATATTTCTCAACGGCAGGTTGAGCAGAAGCAGCAGATTTAGAGTTCAAGGGGTCGTTGGTTTGTTCAGAAGAACTCTCCTTGTTCTCATCCTCTACTACTTTACCTGCACATGTAACAGAAACATCAATATTTTCAACATTAATAACCCCTCCTGACACAAATCCAGCTGGTTTCCCGTATTTAAGATGTGCCTCCCTGTCAATTTCTTCTTGTTTCATAGGGATGGATGTGTAGTTATGATTGTAAGGAGGAGGTACACTATCATACCCTAGACCCTTGCTTTGATTTTCTTTGAATTTTAATTGGGTCTCATATAAGGACTCGACTGTCTGACTTGACGCAGTATAATTTTTGAAACTGACATCAGTTTTTCCACACTTAATTTTTAAAGCGTCAAATTCTTCAGTTACAACAGCAAGTTGACTCTTAACATAATCATAATTTTCACACTTGTTGTTGTACTCTTCCTGAAGTTTTCTAAAGTCCTTGGTTTTTGCTTCTAACTCGGCCTTCAGGGATTTTTGTCCTTTCCTGAGTTGATATCCTTCATATCTCAGGTCTTCAACTTCTCTTTTGAGTATATCAATTTGTTCTCGAAGAAATTTAATCGTGGCTTCACAAGCTGGAGAACATGTAACTTCAGTGACCGGAATACTTTCAGAACGCATTGTTTCTCTACACTTCAAAACATCAAATTCTTGAATTACATCAGCAAGACTAAGATGATTGAGATCTTTTGTCTTCTTGATGATAGCCACGTTCATATCCCACGATTTCGGAAGTGAATTTAGCAACTTTTTGTTTATCTCGGACTTAGTCAAGAAGATCCCGGCTATATTCATCTCAGTAGTAAGTGTAGTAAATCGCTGCAACTGAGCTTCCAGGGTTTCTCCAGGGATAAAATCGAAAAAGTTGAAATTTTGTCTTAACGTCTCCTGACGACTCTCTTTCATGTTTTCAAATTCCCTTGTAGACTTTAAAATCAACTAATTAAAAAAACAACTAGAAGCAAACGTAAAATTTAAAATGCCTCTCCTTTTTTTTTTTTTAAGTCAACCTTAAAAGTCAAATTTTAAAAATTAAACTCAAAAGTCAAAACTTGAAAAGTCAAACCGAAAAGTTAAATTTGAAATTTTAAAGGTTAAACGAAAAAGTCAAGTTTTAAAATCAAAGGTCAAACTTGAAAGTCAAAATCAAAATTTAAAATAAAAAGTCAAAAATAAAGAAAAAAATAAAAACAATTTATTATTATTATTATTATTATTATTATTATTTATTAATTTTTTTTAATTATATGAAAGAGGAATTTAAAATTAAAAGGAATTGAGTTTTGGGGTAAAAAGTGTTAAAAATGTGAAATTGGTACCGAGAAAAACGGGTTATATTTTAATTTTCGAAGGAATGGAACAAGGAATCAGTTGGTCGACTTGGTTAAGTGGCTGCCTTGTGAACTAGAGTTCCCGGGTTCGAACCCCGGCAACCCCCAAAATCCTTTCGATTTTTAAGGCGCTGGACTTCTAAGGCGCTGATGCGAGCTGACTTCACCGAGCTGAGCCGTCTTCAATGCGAGCTGCTGCTTAGCCGTGATCCGAGCCAACTCCGACCGAAAGCGTTCGATCCGCAAGCCGCCGAGTCGCAAGCCGCTGCCGAGCCGAGATCTCCGGAAACCCTAGCCGTAAACACAAACGCACCGCCGGCCGTGAACTGTTTCCGGCCCTTCAAGATTACGTGAAAATTCAACTTTGAAGCTCCAAAACTTAATCAAAAACCCATTTTTATGAAAAACTCAAAGAACAAACCCCCCTTATTTTTGCGAGATCTATCCAAAAACGCAAAAATATTTCAAAAATAAAATCAAATAATGCCCCAAATAGAGTTTACGGCCCAAGAACTCGGAGTTTACGGCCATAAGCTTGGACCGTAAACACAAAATATTCGATTCCAAATGAAATAAAACCTTTTGACTGATACAACCAGGCTCTGATACCAATTGTAAGTCCTTAATCTGCCCGTGTATCAGTCAGATCCGTTTGATGGTGCGGAATCACAATCAAACAGATGATGTAAAATAAAATAGAAGAGAAGAAGAAGAAGAAGAAGAAGAATATGAACCTTCGTATGATATGATTAGAATTATGATCCGGATACAAGAGATTCACACACACACATAAGCTCCAGTTTCTCTCTGGCCGTAAACTATTTCTGTGTTCATCAATCATCAATCTCTACTCCTCACCCTAACACCTCTATTTATACATGTTGGATATGGGCCGGAAACAAATGGGCCGTAAATGAGTTTACGGCCGTAAGGTGTTTACGGCCGTAAACTCAGCCGTAAACATGGCCATAAATTAATAAAATATTACATAAAAATAATTGCCTAGAAAAGTAAAGTATAAACCATATTTTTGACCCAACAATCTCCCCCTTGGTTTATAGCTTTCTTTTCTTAATGACCCAACAAGCTCCCCCTAAAAAGTAGCTGGCTTTCTTGATAATCTTCAATGGGAGCTTGGCTTCAGCATTAATCTTCAAATTCTTCACAGCATCAGGATGAACATATGAATCTTCAATGAATGACTTCATCTTGTGCACTTGAGGTTTTCTTCAGAATTTGGCATTGAACGCACATTGGGTGATGAGGCTTGACGTACTGATTCTTGAAAGATAACGCTTTCAGCTTGAGAATCTTCAGAGAGAACTTTAGAGAGAACAAATCTTCTGGATCACTTTAGCAGGTACAAATATAGCAGCAGACTGATTGAGGAGGCTTCAATGCAATCCGTCACATAATCTTCAATTTCAGCTTCACCTTGCTTCTGGGGTTGAAGGATTGAATGTTGAAATAATGATCTTCATTTCTTGCTCCTTCGAATGCGAATTCTTCGATGCTCACGGACGAGGCTTTGGCTCAGAAATCTTCAACACAAACTCCATGAGTCTTATCTATACCTGAAATCACTTTTCAAGACAAAACAAAAACTAAAAGAAAACTTAGCACACAAAATAAAACAGAAATAAAAATATTTTTGGATTTTTTTTCTGAACAAGAAATAAAACAGAAATAACACTATTTTTGAATTTTAATTTTTAATTTTTAATTTTTTTTTAATTTTTTAAATTTTTTAAATTTTTTTTATTTTATTTTCATTAATTTTAATTTTTTTAATTCTCCCCTAATATTTAAATTAGAAGAAACTATGACAAATTTAACAAAATAAAAATGATTTCTAACTTTAAGAGTGATTTGGGATCAAAGTTTTTAGACAGCCTTTATCCACTTGTCGGTACCTTCCATATTCACATCTTTGTCTGATCGATCGTTGGTATTGTTGTCCACTTAAACACGAAAAATTTGTGACTTATTTAGGACATACTACTTGTTACAAGACAAAGTGAACTTAAGTTCCTAAAAATTATATCTGATCCTAATTCCTTAGATACTATATCTTAAGGACCATTCATCTGACGACGACCAGGGATATTGTTGTCCACCTAAATTGAACAGCGAGATCTACAGACAATCTGTATGACCCAACATAATGATTCATGTAATGCAATTAATCAATAATACAAATGTAGTGGTAATAAATTTTCTAACAACATCTAAAATCATCAATTACCTCTCAATTTCATGATTCGATTTAATTTCACTCACTCATATCTCTATGTAGTTAATGAAATTAAAAAAAAAAAAAAAAAAAGAGTTTTGTGGTTATGTTAAAAGTTCACCAACACACATCTATGTTGATTTTAAATGGGATTACGAAATCATACACTCATGTTCAAATGATTTACCAACTAAAGCGTCTCTCGAATTCAATAGTTGCAAACAATTACAAAATGAAATTTGAATTAATATTTAACATCTATTATCTATTATTGGCCAGATAATAAACATTGTCAATTAACCTAAATTCATGAAGCAATTTTGACACAAAACACACATTTAAACATCAAACAATTACGACACATAATATAATTAAATTAAAGCACTAGAATTACCACTTAACCCAAGTCAACTAAACCCACAAAAAGAAATTACTCCATAACATTGAACAAAATTAAAACTAATATAATCAGTGTTCAACTTATTTCATTAAAATGCTAGGAATAATTCAAAGTTAACTAAAATAAGCAAAAATTACCACAAGAATTACTCCCCTTGAATCTTTTGATGCTTGCATGTGTAGCCCAACAAAGGAATGCAGCAGCCCACAATGAGATGTAGTTAGCCCAACACCCCTCTACCCCTTGCATGCGTTTCAGCCAGCAAAAAGAAGAAATCACAGCCTCGGTTTTCTGCGACACGTTCCTTTTGTTCTTAAATTGATGGACACCCACCAAGAATCGCAGGTATCAAACTTCTTTCTCAAAATCGATCGCAAGTAGCGGATTTAGGTCGATCACCACGCCTTTCCCTCTTCTTCTCTTTTATTTCCATTGTGATATGGTTATGGTGGCTGGCTGGTGGTCCGACAGGTGGAAGCTGATGTTAGTGGTGATAAATGGATGAAGTCTGATTAGGGAGGTGTTGGTGTTGGGTGATGTTTATGTCAGTTAAAGGCTGGTATGGTGATGGGTGTTGACAGGTGTTGATAGGTGGAAGAATGGTGATTGTAATGGTTGAAGATGGAGACTGTAATTGAGGTTAATAGAGGTGGGGTTATGGTGAAGGTTGGCTGGAATGGAGCAATAATAGAGATCTTTGGTGATTAAAGGTGCCTGATAGCGGTTTTAGGTGGGAATGGTGGAGGTAAGGGTAGCTTATGGTGGAGGTTGCGAAGGGAATTAAGGAGAAGGGTGGCATTGGATGGTGGTTCAAGATTGGTTCGATGTAGTCTATGATGGTTTTTCACGGAGGTATAAGGTGGGGATATGTTGGTGGTTGATGGAGGGTGATGGTGAAAATAGTAAGGGATGAGGGGTGATGAAGAAAGGTTCAGGTTGGAATGAAGGAGGGTTTTGCCCAAAAGGATTGTTAAACAACATCTTTACACCAGAAAATCGTCTAAGAAGAGTTTAAGTCAACAAAACTTTTTGTTCTTGAAATCTATGACATCTAAATAGAAACATGTTCCAATTTTCTTGACATCGTGAATCTCACAACAACAAAAAAGGATAAATGAAATATTTTCTTTTAGATGATAAACTGGGCAAAAACCTGGCTTGTTGAACAATCACATCACATTTGGTTGTTTCTTTTTATCCCATTTCTATTTGTGGTTCTCCAAGAAGCAAAGAATACAGAAATGACTTGAATTGGGCTTCTTAAAATTGCAATTTCGATGAACTCCCAAAAGTCAAGACATGGATGATAAAGAAATGTTTACCTAAGCACTTTATCTTGCAATTTGATGGGTAAACCTTGTATGTGTTTTTGAAATTGTTGCAAAATGTTTTAATCTCTTGATCATATTTCAAGCGAACCCGGATATCTCCAAAATGAAAAAGATCATTGATAGAGTTTTGAGCACTTATGAAACATAACCGTCAATTCCTTGTAAAAATCATATGGACTTCACAAAATAAAGATCTTTGTATTGTCAATTTGTTAAGATTTTTTTTTAGAATTATAAAAAAAAATCCAACTCTCATTATCTTGTCGAATAAGAGATGACGGACCCACCAAAGAGAGTCGTATTTGCTTTAACAAGTGAAATAAATTCCCCAGTTCATTATAAAAAGAATTTGGACTTCATGAAAAGAAGATCAACTCCTACCAAAACATGTGGAATAGGTGGTAAGGAACCCGTGAAACACAGGTTGCACTTACAATAACAAGTGAAATAAAAATTTCAATCCAATTGCAAAGCACAACATTTTATATTTTGATTTTCATCAAACGAAAACCAATTCCCACCAACCTATTTAATAAGTAGAGGGGAACCCGAAAGACTCGGGTTGCACTTGTGATGACAAGTGGTGATGCAAGCTGTAAATTCATATCAAAAAGCTTGTAAAAAGCTATATTTGGATTTTGTGAGATGAAAACCAACTCCCATCAATACCCATTGAATAGGCGGTGAGGATCTAAGAAACTTAGGTGAACTTGTAAAAACAAGTTAATGATTCGTCAGTTCGTGTCAAGTAGCTTGTAAAAAGCTATATTTGGATTTCGTGAGATGAAAACTAACTCCCACCAATACTCGTCGAATAGGCAGATGAGGGACTCACCAAAGCAGGTCAATCCCAACTGAATGCGACAAAGAAACATCAACTGGGAGATTGAAATCCATCATGAAATTTAACGTAAATTTTTCTTTTTATGATCAAAACCATGTAAAAATTTTAAAATTAGGGGTAAAAATAGGCTTTTTTTAAAAAAAATCATTTACTGAACGTAAAACGGACACTAAAAACATCCCCAAACTTTAAACATTATTCACGTCGAGCAATAAAAAGAGAATTAAACATTAAGTGCAGAAAACTCCCTAATGGTGCGTCATCTCCAAAATAATATGATTTTTCTTGAACACACAACGCTATGGTCGATTTCTCATTTTGCTCATCCCGATCACCGACTAACAAATAAGGTCTACACACTCAATAAAATCATCAAAACAAACAAAACACATAAAACTAATAAACTAACAATACATAAAAGAAAATAATGTTTTTTAGTTTTATTTTTTTTTTTAATTTTTAGATATTTTTTTCTTTTGTTTTTAAGTTTTTAATAATTTTTTATTTTAGCTTAACCAAAACAAAAAATAAAAAATAAAAAAACAAGAACAAGAACAAAAATAAAACAAAAACAAAATCAAAGCAACTTAATTATTCTTCAACCGACTTCAGATGGAGAATAGTCGGTTCCTCTTTTTCTTCTCTAGAATGGCTTTTTACTCATTAATTTGCGCAAAATATTTATTTATTTTTCTCTTTTCAAAACCATTTCTCATCTCCAAACTTTCGAATTTTTGTATCTTCAAGATTTTGCTTTTTAAATTCACCATGTTTCAACAACTGCTTCATTCTATTCGTCTCAACCTTCTTCAAGGATTCTGGAGGCCGCTTCTACTCTGAAACATATACTTTTTCAGGGAATGGCAAAGTTGATTCAGTTACACTATCATTCAAGTCATGCTTCTCCTTGACCCAACTCATTTCTTTTTTAATCGTCGACTGTCTATTTTCCTCAATGTCACGAGTCACCTTACTCAAGTGGGCTTCGTTCAAATGTACCGGTCCGTCTGTGACTCTTATGGATGAGCATTCTTCTAGATTAGAAGGTTTTTTGAAATCCTTAAAAATATTAAAAGTCTTTTGCTCATCATTTACTCTCAGTGTAACCTCTTTCTTTTTTACATCAATCAATGCTTCATCAGTCGCCAAAAATGGCCTTACCAATATTATTCCACAATCGTCTTCAACTTCATAATCAAAAATGATGAAATTTGTTGGAATAAAAATATTATCAACTTTGATGATGTATCCTTAATTTTAACTTCTGGATAAACTATTGACTGGTCAGCCAATTGAAGTGAAACAGTGGTTAGTCTAGCTTCACCAAGTCCCAATTCTCGAAAAATTGACAAAGGCATCAAATTGATACTTTCACCCAAGTCGCATAACCCTATCTTGTCAAAGTTTCATATTTTGTACAGTAAAATGAAACTACTTGGATCATCTTTCTTGACAAGTAATTTGCTTTTGATAATTAATGTGCAACTTTTCGTCATTGCAATGGCCTCAGACTTTCCAAACTCTTTTTCAGTTTTTCTTGTAACAACTTCCTTCATGAACTTGGCATAGGTAGGCATTTTTTTTAAAGCTTCAACAAAAGGAATATTGATATGGAGTTGAGAGAGTACCTCAAGAAACTTCTTGAATTTCCCATCATCTTCTTTGGATTTACTTTGCCTAGGTAGGAAAGCCAAAGCAGTTGGTGCTATTGGCACACCATTGTAGGCATCTCTTTTTCTTGGACTCTTTTGATTTCTGATACTTGAACTTGGATTCGTTGGACCTTGTTCACTCACTTTCTTTTGTTTTGTACTCTTCATCGATAACATCTTCTATCTCAATGTATTATTTCTCATCATCATTCACTTGTTTCTTCTTCTTATCACCATCAAGACTTACAGTTTTTTGCTCATCATCGGTAACTGGCAAATCATAATTCTCTTATTCAATTCATTGCCTAATCTAAATGCGATGGCATTGTATTGCCTCTTGTCTTTACCATTTCCATGATTTTGTGTACTACTTGGCAATGTTCTTGGCTCTCTAGAGTTCAGTGCTTGCGCTAATTTCCCTAACTAATTTTCTAAATTTTTCATGGAAATTTCTTGATTTCTCTCACTTTCTTCCATCTTTTTCTCTTGCTTGATCATGAACTATATCATTTCTTTCTCGAAAGCCATCATTTCTTGAGCATGTGCATATGTTGGCTTTGAACCAGTTCCTGATGTCTGGTGGAATACACCTTCTTGCGATCTCATTTGCTAATTTTTGATATGATAAAACCCTAATGGATTTTTAGACCTTTGTGGAAATTGCCCTTGTTGTGGTTGCATTAGTTGTTGTTGTCCTCCCCTTGAAAAATTTGGATGATTTCTCCATCCTGGATTGTACATCTCTGAGTAGTTGTTTTGTTTTGGAAAAATTTGTCTTTCCATGAAAAACACAGATTCTGGATTTCATGGGAACTCACTATAATCATATACGTCTTGACAAAACGCGCAAAAGTCAACCTTATTTTCTTTTAACCCACTGCTAGACATCATATTTTTCATCATGCTCTTGATTGAAGTCAACTCAGTTGCTAATGCATCATTTTGAGCTGCAAGATGAGCCTCAGAGTTGTACTTCCTCTTGCATTTCCTGATTTTATTCTCCCTGTTGGCCATTGGAAGTTGTTAGTTGCTATTCTATCTTAAAATCTCCATGCTCTTCGTGTAACTCTTCCTAAGTAACACTCCTTCAGCGGAAGTATCTACCCTAAGCATCTAATCCTTGGTAGAATGTCTCTAATTTCACATCATCAAGGATTCAATGTGTTGGACATTTTCTCAGCATATTATTCCATATTTCCCAAACTTCCCATAATGATTCTTCTTTAAATTGTTGAAAAGACATGATAGCATTTCTCAAATTTGCATTTTTGGTGGGTGGTAAAAATCTTTTCAGGATTTTTTTCTCTTAATTCCTCCCAAGTGGTGATGGAATCTAACAGCAAAGACTCAAACTATTCTCAAGCTTTCCCTTGAATTGTGTAGGGAAATAATCTCATTTTAAACGCATCAGTCGTCATGCCTTTTTGTTTGAAATTATCACACATCTGGTTAAAGGAACGTAGATGGGACGACGGTGCATACCTCCAAAAACACCATTGTTAATGATCATTTGGAGCATCACGGGTTTGAATTTGAAATTGTATGCAATAATCATAGGATTGGCAATCGGTGGATTGATCCTATTGAAACCTCTGTTTTCTTTGTTGTTTGCATTATCTCCCATTTCTTCTTGAATACGTAATCTCTCCAGCATTCTCAAAGTTCATCCAATTTCCAAATCAAGCGTAAATTCTGGCAGTTTGAATATTCGATCGGCCAGAGTAAATTATCTTTGAGATGATCAAGATTCCTAAAAAACTACCTAATTTTCTAACTTAAAAATAAGAATAATCTCCGGAAATGGCGCCAAAAACTTGTTGACGAAAACGCGTACTCGCAAATATATGAGGCCGTACAAGTAATATGGTCGTACGACCAGATATCGTACCTACATGGATTATTTATCTTAAAGGAAGAATGATCAAGTAGTTGTTGGTAAAATAATTTGGTTTGATTAAACTAAGAAAACTAATTTTAAAAACTAAAATAAAATAATATTACCAAGAAACTAATATTTCTAAAGAAAACTAAAGGAAATTTAGTAACACGCTACTAGAACCAAAGTGACTTAAAAGGGTAGACACACAATTGGGATTTCACACACAAGAGAAAAACGGGATTTAGTTGACTTTTACGGGTCCATGATTCATCTAATGCAATCAAGTAATTAACAAAAATGTAGTGGTAATAAATTTGTTAACACGATATAAAATCATCAATTACCTCTCGGTCTCATGATTCGATTTAAAATCACTCACTCATATCTTTATGCAGTTCATGAAATTTAAATGCATTAAGTTTATTGGTTTTGTTAAAAGAGCTCCAACACACGTCTATGTCGATTTTAAGAGGGATCACGAAATGACACACTCATGTTCAAATGATGTCCCAACTAAAACTTCTCCCAAAGTCAGAAGTTGCAATTAATTATAAAATGAAATTCAAATTAACATCTAACATCTACAATTAGCCAAATATTAAACACTAGTTTATAACCCGTGGGAACCACGGTTATAAATTTAATCAAACTTTTATAGTAAAAACTCAAAATTATTAATAAGTTATTTTAAATAAATTATTAATTTAAGAGATATTTTTTTATTAGTTATGTGAAATTATAATCATTGATTCAAATAAATATATAAAATTAATTTTTAATATATATTAGATATTTTTTATTTGTGAATTAATGAAAACAATTATTTAAATTTGAAAATTTAAAATAGATTCACATTAATGAGGTCTAATAAATTTAAAATGGAAAACTAATAGATTGACAAGTGGCAACATATTAATTAAAATGTCTAATATGGTGACACATGCCAAAAGAGCTACTCTTTTATTAGTATAGAGATTCAATTAATTAAATAAATTTTGTAAAATAATTTTGGCATTAAACACACATTTAAACATCAAATAATTACAACGCAATTTATATCAATTCAATTAAAGCACTAGAACTACCATTTAACCCAAGTCAATTAAACCCACAAAAAGAATTTACTCCATAACAGTTAATTGAACAAAATTAAACCTAATAAAATCAGTGTTCATATTATTTCGTTAAAATGCTAGGAATAATTCAAAAGTTTACTAAAATAAGCAAAAATTAGCACAAGAATTACTCCCCTTGACTCTTATGTTGCCTGCATGTGTAGCCCAACAAAGGAGTTTAGTAGCCTACAATGAGATGCAGTTAGCCCAACACCCCTCTACCCCTTACATGCGTGTTAGCCAGCAAAAAGAAGAAATCGCAACCCCTCTTTTCTACGACTCGTTCCTTCTGTTATCAAATTGATGGACACCCACCAAGAATCGCAGGTATCAAACTTCTTTCTCAAAATCGATCGCAGGTGGTGAAGATAGGTCAATCACCACGCCCTTCCTTCTTCTTCTTGTTTTCCGCTATGATATGGTTATGGTGGCTGGCTGGTGGTCCGGTAGGTGGAAGGTGATCTTAGTGGTGATAAATGGATGAAGGTTGGTTAGGGAGGTGGTGGTGTTGGGTGATGTTTATGTCGGGTGAAGACTGCTAAGGTGATGGGTGTTGATAGGTGGAAGAATGGTGATTGTAATGGATGCCGATGGAGACTGGAATTGAGGTTAATAGAGGTGGGGTTATGGTGGAGGTTGGCTGGAATGGAGCAATAATAGAAATCTTTGGTGATTGAAGGTGTCTGACGGCGGTTTTAGGTGGGAATGGTGGAGGTAAGGGTAGTTTATGGTGGAAGCTGTGAAGGGAAGTATGGAGAGGGGCAGCGTTGGATAGTGGTTCAAGATTGGTTCGATGTAGGGTATGATGGTTTTTCATGGAGGTATAAGGTGGAGATATGTTGATGGTTGATGGAGGGTGATAGTGAAAATGGTAAAGGGTGAGGGGTGATGGAGAAATGTTCAGGCTGGAATGGAGGAGGGTTTTGCTCAAAAGGATTGTGAAACATCTTTAATTTTAACCAGAAAATCCTTTAAGAAGAGTTTAAGTCAACAAAAATTTTTGTTCTTGAATTCTATGACATCTAAATAGAAATATGTTCCAATTTTCTTGACATCATGAATCACACAGCAACAAAAAAGGATAAATTAAGTTTTTTTCTTTTAGACTTATAAAGGGGGTAGGATCTTGACTTGTTGAACAATCACTTCACATTTGGTTGTTTCTTTTTATCCCATTGCTTTTTTGTGGTTCTCCAGGAAGCAAAGAATATAAAAATGACTTGAATTGGTCTTCTTAAAATTGCAATTTCGATGAACTGCCAAAAGTCAAGATATAGATGATAAAAAAATGCTTACCTAAGCACTTTATCTTGCAATTTGATGGGAAAACCTTGTATGTGTTTTTGAAATGGTTGCAAAATGTTTTAATCTCTTGATCGCACGTCAACCAAACCTATATATCCCCAAAATGAAAAAGCTCATTGATAGAATTTTGAGCACCTATGAACCATAACCGTCAATTCCTTGTAAAAAACATATGGACTAAATAAAATGAAGACCATCGTACTGTAAATTTCTTCATTTTTATTGGACTTATAAAAAAATCCAACTCTCATCGTCTTGTTGAATAAGAGATGAGGGACCCATCAAAGTAGGTTACACTTTTTTTAACAAGTGAAATAAATTCCGCTAATTCATTATAAAAAGAATTTAGACTTCATGAAAAGAAAGACCAACTCGTACCAAACATTTTATATTTGGTAGGGCCTTGAAGCCCATGTTGCACTTGCAATAACAAGTGAAATAAAACCGCCAATTCAATTGGAAAGCACAACATTTTATATTTTTATTTTCCTAAAACGAAAACCAACTCCCACCAACCCATTGAATAAGTTGAGGGGAATCCGAGAGACTCGGGTTGCACTTGTGATGACAAGTGGTGATGCAAACCTTGCATTCATATAAAAAAGCTATATTTGGATTTCGTGAGATGAAAACCAACTCCCACCAATACCTGTCGAATAGGCGATGAGGATCTAAGAAACTTAAGTGAACTTGTAAAATCAAGTTGATGAGCCGTCAATTTATGTCAAGTAGCTTGTAAAAAGCTATATTTGGATTTCGTGAGATGAACATGAAACGTCCCAAAAATAAGACCAAAAAATTTCATTTTTGATATAATGAAACCAGTATTCCAAAAACATTGTCATACAAATCCATATAAACAAATGTATCAATCGTCATGACATATAAGAGTAAATCAAGAAAATGCGGAACGAGGTGGTGTGTGCCCTGCAATCATCCCGAGCCCTTCCCTTTAGAACTGGAAGTACCTGAAGCATAAATTGAAAACCGTAAATACAAAGCTTATTGATTTCCCCAAGATATCACATACCATACGCATATAACACATAACGGGCTCCGACCAATGAGTATAACAGGCCCCGCCCATTGAGTATAACGAGTCCCACCTAAACTCGTATAACGGGCCCCGCCCAATGAGTATAACGGGCCCCCTAACTCGCATAACGGGCCCCGCCCACATACAATTCATATAAACATAACAGATAATAACATACAAAATAACCATCGGGCCCCGCCCAGGAAGCATACAAGCACATACATATATAAGTGTCACACAGACAACGAGTATTCTAACATAACAAATCATGGGTTGTCATTGATGCCTTAGACCTGCTAAACACAGTGAGGAAACTCACATCGCACTTCTGAATCACATTGATAACTCCCTGGCTGTTGGTCTGACAAATACCCGAGCTATATATATCAAGCAACATCTAACTAATAATTGCATTCCAATCCATAACTATTAGTCCATAATTAGGGTAAAACGACCATTTTACTCCTTACCTAGTTTGGTCCAAGACTAAGGCCCAAAATCACAATCCAAAAGGCCCAAAACTAATTAGCCACCCAAGGCCCAAATCATGGACCAATTTTCCAAATTGGGCCCAACCCCTTCCATGGTCCTTAATCCAAGGTCCAACATATTCCCAACCCAAAAACACAAGAATTCAGATGGCCTAACAAACCCTAAACATCTAAGGCTAAGAGAATGGCCCAAACCGAAGATCCAATTTGTGAAGCCCAATTGGCTGAGTACGCAGGGCGTACTCAGCTTGTACGCTAAACGTACATGCTTTAGGGATTGTACGCGGCGCATACGAGCTTGTATGCCCAACATACTCACCCATTCAGCCAAAACTCATTTCCAGCTCTTAATCCATAAAGACTTTTCTCTAAAACCTAGATCAGACTTCCTTGAGCTGATTTATCATGTAAAGTTGCTAACTTTACGTGCATGCATGGCTTAATGAATCTCTTAAAGCTGAGAAGAACTTAATAGGTGACTTAATGCATGCATGTGACCATAAACCCCATAAAGCCTACACCTTTATGCTTAAGAACCTCATAGCATGCTCAGATCTAAAAGGACAAGCCCCAAAAACGTCTTAACTCATCAACCAACCTAAAAAGGGACCAAAAGCATAAAGATGTGGACATAAAGAGATCTAAGCATTCAAAAGCCAATGTATAAACTTGATACCTCTAAAAGCTTGCAAAATGAGTGATGATTCTGGATCTCTAAGCTTCCCACCAAGCTATGCACCTTCAACCTTCTTCACTCTCTTCAAAATGAGCAAAACAAGCACCAAGTTCTTCTCAAAAGCTCAAAAGCACAAAAATGGAGGCTAAAGGTCGATTTGAGGGTTTTAGTGCAATGGAGATTGGTAAAGAGGCCAGCCCTAGGGACTTAAGGTCTTTATATAAGGTGCAACACCCTTAAATTATAGTTTAATTAACCCACAAGTATGTTAAGCATAAACCTCGTAGGCCCAACATACGAGGCCTCGCATCCGTGATCTAGCTCCACATTAGTACACTAAGCGTACTAAGTGGCACGCCCCACGTACTGGCTTCTCAACTTGTATGCTAAGCGTACCAAGTGGTACGCCCCGCGTACTAATCCAGGGACCAAAATGCAATAATTCAGTATAAAAGAGATAAAAGGAACATACCCCAAATCCAAGTGTTATAGAATACCAACTCCCACCAATGCTCATTAAATAAGAAGATGAGGGACTCACCAAAGCGGGTCAATCCCAACCGAATGGGACAAAGAAAAATCAACCGGGAGATTTGAAATCCATCACGAAATTTAACAAATATTCGCCTTTTTAAGCTCAAAAACTATGTAAAAATGTTTAAATTGGGGCTAAGAATCGGTTTTTTAAATCATTTAGTGAACGTAAAACGAGCACTAAACACTAACCAAAAATTGTAATTATAATTACTTTTGTTTTATATATTGACTTAAGGGTTGTTTGGTTTACTAGAATTTTAAAAAATTGGAAGGAATTGGTATCCAACTCCACCATTTCATATGTTTGGTTCAAATTTTGCTAAGAAATTGGATTCCCGTAACATTCAAAAAAATTATAGAAATTTAATACTTTCAAAAATAGCCCATTTCATCCATAAGTGTTTACAAAACCATTGTTTCAAAAGTATTATTTAAAATCAGAGTATATTATCATAAAAACAAGAAGATGTGCATGATCATGCATTCACTTTCCCACAATCCTCTCAAGCACCTAAAACAATGAACTAAAACCATAAGCCGAAGCTTAGAGAGTTCCCCCAAAGTACCATGACAAAATATACAAACAAAAGCATGCAAATATGAGCATTCAACTTGACTGGACCGCCTCGTAGGGCCTACAACCTATCTGGACCACTCTACGGGCCTTTGGCCTGACTAGAACGCCTCAAACCAAGCAGGACCACCTCAACCCAACCATAATATGTCGACATATGTAGCAGGTAAATATAAACACAAAACTAACAAATACAGATAATCATACATGTAACGCCCGAATTTTTGGCTAAGCATTATTATGATAATGTAATAGTTAGGGTCAACAATTTTAACATATTTGACGTAACAAAAAAGAATCATGTGAATATTATGTATTTCATGATTATTATATTATAATAAATCAGGAAAAATCAGTTGAAACGTTCGTAAATCGTAAAAATTAGTGTCCCAAAACTTATATATATATATATATATATATATATATATATATATATATATATATATATATATATATATATATATATATATATAAAGTATACGTTGTCCTGACCCCGAAAATATAAATTTCGTCGAAATCCGAATCCGTATGATTTATATATGATTTTTATAAGATATAAAAGTCAGTCGCGCACAAGGAACGCGTGACGTAAAAAGCTACGAATAGAATGATTGACTTTTAGCTAAATCCACCAAAAAGAAAATCGTAGTGCTCTTTAAAATAGGAATTTTGAGAAAAATAATGTCAAAAACGGAGTCCGTACGAGAGAGTTATGATTTTAGCAAAATCATTTAATTTTATAAAAATATGGATGAAAAATAAAGTCCAAATTAGCCGACGGAGTCTAAACGAAAGTTGTAGATCTCGTCGATAACTATGCATAGATATAAAAAATGTCAAAAACAGAGTTCGTATGAACGCATTATAATTTATAATAGCATATTTACATATTAAAATAAAGTATAAAGCATATATATATATATATATATATATATATATATATATATATATATATATATATATATATATATATATATATATATATATTGTTAGAAAGGTATCGACGATGCGGTCGTTATAAGACTAGTGTTGAGTACTTTCGACATTAGGTTAGTACAAATATCATTAAATCTATTTAAAATCATATTATAAAACGGTCTTTATTCGTTTAAATAACTGTAAGGTCATCCAAGTAACCATAGATGGTGATTTTTGAAAATTCAATTACTATAAATAAGAGGATCTAGGCTCTCATATTTTTTGCACCATTCTCTTTATTCAAGAGTCTTTCTCTTCTTATCCCCGAACATTTCGGTCCCTCGTGATTCGACTTTTCTTTCTGTAGTTTTAGTATACTAAGGTGAGCGCTGAAGCGCTACAAGAATCTTCTTAGAAAAAAAAAATCAACGACAAAGTGCTAACCACGGAGTTATAAGCTTTCGCTAGAAGCTTTGTATGTTGAGCAACCCTTATTACGCTTTAAGTGTAACTTATGTTTAAATTCATTATCGTTATTATGAACCTATAAAAAATATTTATAAATGTGTGACAACCCGACATTTTGAGACAATATAATGTAACACCACTCAAATTTAGGCCAAAATATAACTTTCCTAAAATATTATTTGGGTTAAATAAAGTGGTAGGAATTGTGTCAAAGTTTTCGTACATATAAAGAACACAAAAATCCGGGTTATAACGAAGCAGTTATGACCAATTTAAGATTCACGACGAAACCCGGCAACACCGATTAAGCGAAAAACGCAAAGTTTCAACTTTCAAGACAATAATTTTTAGCCTTAAGTATCTAAACAAAAGTCGTAGATTTCGTTAAATGGTGAGCGTGCATAAAAAGATCGCCCAAATTGGACCTCATATGAAGAAGTTACGATTTTTCTAAGTTTTGTAACAGTAGTAGAGGGCTAAAAACTCGAATTGAAGATCGAGTGTTAGTTAGCTATCGCCACCTAAACGAAAGTTGAAGATCTCCACAATAGGAGTAAAATGATAAAAAGACAAACGAAAACCGACGTTGAATAAAGAAACTATGAATTTTTAACGGACTTTAGTAGTCCCGGCCTATTAAAAATATATCATAAAAAAATAAAGTCAAAGCTAGCCGACGGAGTCTAAATGAAAGTTGTAGAGCATAATCTCACCTACGCGTGGATATAAAGAACGCGAAAAACGGAGCCCGTACGCGAAAGTTACGGAATTTAGAAGATGGGAGACTGGATTACGCCCAACGTAATCCAAGATCACGCCCAGCGTACTAGACCTAGTGTCAAGTCCCATCGGCTCGAGTGCTCTATGCTAGCTAGACCGGAGTCGTAAGCCGTGACGCATTTTTACACCCCGCATAACCGAAGTACGCCCCGCGTAACGCGTACGCCCAGCGTACTCCAGTGGTACGCCCCGCGTACGCGATCCTCCAGCACTATAAATAGAGGGTTTGAGCTACGGGTTTTGACACATATCTCTCATATCCTCTCTCACTTTCACACACCCTAGAGCTCCAGAGACCATCCCGACACCCTCGGTTTCCGTACCCGAGCCCCGACGAAAGATCTACGCTACCGAGATCCCCGAAGAGCCCGAAGACGCAGCTTTCCGCGGTCGAAGTTCTGCTCAACTCTAGCCTCTCTCTCTTCAAACCAAACGAGTGAGTTCATACCCCTATAAACTATATTTTTAAATGTGTTATCAATACTTTTTATATACACTTTTAAGAGGGGGAATACAAGAAAACACACGATTATTATCGTGTGTAACCCAAAGTTTCACTAAATACTCATTTTTATCAAGTAAATCATATGTGATTCATAAACACTACATGGAACCTTTAGTACGCGAAACATATCACGATATCATCTTGTCTCTTGAAATTAAATATGTAGTTTTACATATACGAACCAAACACTTTATTTATACTTTGAGTATGTGTGTTCATTTATGTCACTACAAAAGTTACACCTTACATAACAAGTGAGCATTTCACTAGGGTTTATTATATAACGAAACAAACTTTTGGAAAAACTATAATAGTTTACGACAAACATTTTTACATGTTAAAAACTCGTTATCAAACTATCTTACATACTTTATGTTTCCTTTCAAACACTGTTAGAATCGTATTTCAAACAAAGGTCTTCTTATACTTAAAATTGTTCTTATCAAACAAACTACTTTCAAATCGTTTTATAAAACTGACATCAAGTCATCATTTCTTATTTATTAAACTTCTCAAAGGTTATACAAAAAATTCTTTTATATTTTTATTGTCAAATGCACGCCTATGCATGTGTAGTTATATATATGTGAATATATATATATATATATATATATATATATATATATATATATATATCATGTATACAGATATAAACATAAAAGTTTTCCATCAGTTGGTTCAGTACCTTTGGATGGCAAAGGAATATTTCGGTTATACACATACACTACTAGTAACTATAATAGGTATAGTTAGGATATACTACTTACCAATCCAAATATAAGGAATCACACAAGATTCAGTTTATTTATAAGTCTATACTAATACATTACATACTATATAAAGAGATACGATTATATACAATTACAAGGCATACAAATTTCAAGACATACAACTACAAGAGATACGATTACATCAGATAGTGTACTAGATATACATAAAATTTTACATACTACACGTACCATATCAAAGAGATATTTTCATATACAAGAACAAATTGACATTTTCATACGTAAATCTGTTTTATACTAGGTTTTGTGAGACATTTCACGTACTTTCGAGTATGCATTATTAAGTCCTGTATTATATACCATAATCCCTTGTAGGGGGAGCGTGATACTTGTGTATAGATCTATACGGGATTGACAATCCCACACCTAAACTGTTAGCTACAGTTAGACGGGCAGGTCTGGGGTGACAAATGTCATAACATTCCAACGCCTGAAGAACGTTGTTACAGGCAGTCTTGGGTCATTAGCATGGTTATAAAACTCACATGGAGTATTAAAAACACGTTGATTTACGGGGTTATCATATACCTTAGCGATTATAACTGTACACAAATCTACTATTTTAGACATGAAAAACATTATGGTAGGTCATTTTGGGACTTTTAATCTACCATCCACTTATAAACAAATATTGGATTTCTGAAGCAAACATTCAAAACAGTCGAGTCTTGGTAGAAGGCTACATTTTATACTAGTAGAAAATATGGGATTTTCTAGTATTTTCAAACGTTTACAATTACTTACAAACATATTCGTTGGTACAAACTTTCCTTCAAGCATTTACATGTCTTTCTTTATTGCATTACAAATCAAAGTCACATAAATACTTATGAATTCACCAGCATTATTGCTGATACTCGCTTTCAAAATAATTTGTATTCCCAGGATACGGATAGACAGGTACGACTACCAGGTTCTGTGAAGACGGAGCGATCAAGACTCATCTTTTATTTTTGAATATTCATTTTTGTAGAATTATACTATGAAAGAACTCAAATGTAATTAAAATTATACTATTAATGCAATGGATGATGTTGTTGCTTGTTTACTACTTTGCATTGTTGTGATACAATACATGACGTCCTCTACCCCAGAACGTTTCCGCCGTTCTCGGTTTTGGGGTGTAACAAAATGATTCCAAGTCATTATACTGATTGGTTTACTTATGGAAGAGGTGTCTACAACGGTCGTGTTGGCTTGGTTGTTCGATTTTAGAAAGGCTATACGCCGAAATGGTCCTGCCTCCCAACTGTCCTACCTGGCTGATCCTTACTTGATAGATCATGAAAGTAGACTTTGAGTTAATGATGAATCTAGACTTATAATTAGCCGTAATAAATATTGTAACATCCAAAAATATGGTCCCAAAAATTTCATTTTTAAAATAGATAAAATAGTATTTTCAAATATCATCCATACATCCCAACAAAACCAATGTATCAAAAGTCATAGAAATCAGAGTAAAATATCATATGCGGAATCTCAATGGTGTGTGCGATGCAGTTAACCCAAGCTCTTCCCTTTGTAATGAGAAGTACCTGAAAAATAAGCTAAAAACAGTAAGCACAAATTTTAATGAGTTTCCCAAACTGCTCTATACCATACATATCAAAACATACATTGGGCCCCCTCGCATCGAGTCCCCCTCGAAATACAGATCTGTTATTCTTTACGCCCCGCCTGACATCGGGCCTCGCCCAGTATATGCATACAGTACATAACATACAATCATGCTAACACATATAATATCATGAAACAATAGCATACATTCTAGTCATAAGGCCTCGCCTGACATCGATCCCCGCCTGATATTCATAACAGCAAATAACACATGCAAGGGTCACGCAGACTCCTTACATCCTAACATAAACAAGAAGGGTCAGCATTGGTGCCTTCGACCTGCTAAACCCAGTGAGGAAACTCAATTCAAATGCTGAATCTCACAGAAAGAAATCCCTTGTTGCTGCCCTGACGACTCCCCGAGCTATCAGTACTAAATAACACCCAATTAATACTTGGGTTCTAATCAATATCCAATACTCCATACTTGGGGTAAAATGACCATTTTACTCCTGGCCTAATTTGATCCATGACTAAGGCCCAAATCCACAATATAAAAGGCCCAACACTAACTAATCTTCCAAGGCCCACTTGTGGCCCACTTATGGCCCATTTTTCCAAATTGGGCCCAAACCCCTCCAATGGGCCTTACCCTAAAGCCCAATAACTTCCTTAGTCCAAAAGCCTGCTTTCAGATGCCCCCTAAGGCCCAAAGCAACTAGGTCCATGAAATGGTCCAAACCGAGGTACAAAGGTGTGAAACCCATTTTGTCTGAGTATGCAGGGTGTACTCAACTGTACGATGTGCGTACATGCTTAATAGCTTGTATGTTGTGCGCAAAGACTTGTACACACAGTATACTCCTGTATTAAGCCAAAATTTTCCATTAAGCACTTAATGCTTAACTCAAAGGTCCAAACCACAGATCTGAGTCCTAATCAATGTCTAGACCCATAAAGTCACTGACTTGATGACTTTGCATGCCCCAAATGAATCTAAACTCAAAATATAACATTCTAATTTCATGAAAATGGCCCTAACTCATTCATGGATGGATCTAGACCTCAAAAATGGCAACTTTATGACTGAAGGACCAAAATAACACCAAGAGTGGCAACTCTAAGCTTCAGAAACGATATAAGCTCATAAGATCTCATCAATGGGACCAAAAAGGTCCATAAACCTAAACCAAAAGAGATATAAGCTAAGAAGGATCAAGTTCAAGACTTTATACCTCAAATTAGTGCCAAATGATGATGGGGTTCTGGATCTATAAGCCTTTAATCCTCTAATTAAGCTTCAAAGATGATCAACTTCCTTCAAAGCACCAAAATGCACCTTAAAATGGCCTTCTAATCTCAAAAACACACAAGTATGGAATCAGGGTTCGAGTTTAGGGTAAGGTAGACATGGAGGTTGATAAAATGAGGGTTTCAAGTCCATAAGGATGCTTAAATAGTGGCCAACCCCTAAAATTAGGGTTTTTCAAAGTCTTAATGTACGCCCCACGTACACTTCTATGCCCTCAGCGTACACCTCCGGATCCCCGATCAATACCCTCGCATGAGTACGCTAAGTGGTACGCCCCGCGTACTCACTTCACCGCTTGTACGCTAAGCATACCTTTTTGTACGCCCCACGTACAACTCAAGGTTCAAAATGGGACATATTCAATAATGCATGGTCAAAAGAGAAACTTACTGAGATTCAAGTGTTACAAATATTAGAATAAAACTTAGTGATAATAATACTTGGTTTTGTCAAAGGAAAAGGAATTGTTAGAAGCGAAGCGTAACCCAAATTCCGAGTCGTCACTTTAACAAATGAGTGCATAGTTACTTTCATCTTACACATAGATATGAAGTATTTGATATAAATTACATGTTATATGTGCCAATTATTTGTGTTCCTGATATCTATGTTGGATGAACGATTTATACATGTTTTACTTGATTTAAAATGTATATGTATTTTATACCTATAATTATGTTGGGTAAAGATGGGTAGATGATATAGATGATGAAAGATGAAATAAATGATGAGAGGCCTTGATGTTAAAGTTGATATGGTCATCTAGTGGAGTATAGATGACGACCACAAACTATTCTAGATAGTCCAATGGAACGCTAGCAGGCTCGCAACCTGTAGATGTTTGTGAACGACGTGTTCACCGGGTGTACTCCATCCCCCTCATGGTTGCCTTACTGACATATATAGTTGAGGACTCCCTTAAGCATTATTGTCAATCCTGAAGATAATCCTTAGGCTAGGTCCCTTAAATTAGATGCTTTAAGGACAAAAAGTGAGGATAACGGGAATGGGTAATTGGGTTGAATGATTTGATGAAATTAAAGAACTTAATTATTTTGGGCTGAAAACTCTATGTGCTCACCAGGCTCCCAAACCTGAACCACTCAGTTTCATTGTATCACAAGTATTGGCACAAGAGCACCAGTGTGATGAACATATGAAAGAATTATGGATTATAGGCCAGTAGAATAATAGTTGTTGTAAGGCCTATGTGATTTTCCGTTAATGCTTATGTCCTGTATTAACTATGACATCCCAACATTTTTAATATAATTAAAATACATTTCTTCAGAAATGCTTTGATAATATATTTATCATAATTTTGGGAACAAATTCCGCAATATTATTCTTGCAAAGGATACTCTGGTTTTTATATAAAGCATAAATCGGTCTTTTCTAGCCGTGAAATTGTGAATGTCTCAACTGGTATCAGAGCATTAGTTTAAGCGAACTAGGAATTTGTAGGATTTCTAAACTTAAACTTAGAATGCTAAGCGATGATTGTGAGATGAGTGTTTGCTATATTTAGGAAATATGTAGACACGAGCACTAGCGTATTTTAGGAAAGATGCCTAAATTACTTTTATGTGCTAAATGATTTATATAAAATGCCTTATATGCCTTATGATGCTATTATTTGCTCGGATCTATGGTTTATTGCCAACCAGATTTGGAAACTTTATGTTTTCATATTTCTAAATGTTTATCTACGATATTAGAACTAGTATGTAACTTTTCAGAGAGACAACAAGGATTTAAATGTCTATTGTAAATAAAGATCTCGTCATGGTGAGAACTCGCAATGGATTAGGAAACACTAATGGAATTCTGCATCATGAGCCACAAGTGATTGAGCATACACCATATGTAGCAGCTGCACCCAAGCCAATCACGATGGCAGGAGTCCAAGCAATGATTCGGGTTATGATGGCCAAACAAAGGGAGGAGATGAGACAAATGGTTCTTAATAGGGATGAACCATTTATAGTATTTGTGCAATCTGAACTGAACTTTAAACAATTAGAGGAAGGAAATTACATTCGTACTGTGAGTCAAGTTGAACTCTGAGTGGTAAAGAGGAACGACCCATATAGAGGGATTGACAAGGATGGGTGTATGTATAAGAACTTCTTTGGTGCCAAACCACCAAGTATTTCTAGAATCCCAAAGCTAGTAGAGATTGTGGATTGGATCCCCGAAATGGAGATGGTATTTGAAAGCTACAACTGTAGCAACAAGCAAAAAACTGTCTTTGCAGTCAGACAACTAAAGACCGGAGTTTTAAGTTGGTGGAAGTTGTTGGCAGATACAATGCAATGGGGAGAAGCCCTAAGGATGTCTTAGGAAGCATTCATGGAGTAGTTGAAAATGCAATACAACTCGGTGGTAGATCTGATAGACCTAAACAATGAGTTTCAGAACCTGAAGAAACAGAATATGAGTGTTGATGAGTATGTCAATGCATTCACTGAGAGGATTAAGTTATTCCCCTAACTGGTTCCGACTAAAATCTCCAAGATAGATAAGTTTGCTAACGAATTGCCATTGAACTTTGACCCAACGGTCAAAATGGCAACTACTTTGAAGACATCTGTTAGAGCAACCAAGAATGTTAAGACTCAGTTAAGGGAGAAGGCTCTGGAGAGATCTGAACTGGGAAAGAAGAGGAAGTTTGATGGATCTTCAAGGTCCAACGAGAAAATCTGGTTTTCAAAGTATAGTTTTAAGAAGTTTGGAGGAAGATGAGGAGAAGCAAAATGGTGTGAGAAGTGAAAAAAGAAACACTTTGGAAAATGTGGCGAGGAGGTGACTTGTTTCAAGTGAGGGAAGACTTTTCATTAAGCCAACGAGTGTACATTCAACAAGAAGGTGTGTTACGGATGTAATGAAGAAGGGCATATTTCTAGGGACTTCCAGAAGAAGAAAGAGGCAACAAGACCTAATGTCCCACCAAGGACAAAGTCAAGAGCATTCCAAATGACCCTGGAAGCAACAAGGGATGAAGCAGATGTCGCTGCATGTACCTTTTTGTAAATAGATTGTCTGCCAATATATTGTTTGATTCTGGAGACAATTAATCCTTTATATCGCATACATTTGGTGGAAAACTATCATCACCTATAAATAAATTTGATAATGCTCTAGTTATAGAAGTTGATAGTGGCAAATTCATACATGTTAGCAATTGCATTAAAAACATCGTCATCGCCTTGAATGGGAATAAATTCCACGAGGAGTTGTTGCCCATTTAGTTGAACAGTTTTGACATTGTACTAGGGAGCCATTAGCTTAGTGCAAACGATGTCGAGATACTATGTAGGAAGAAGATGGTGAGAGTAAACCCACCTTGAAAAGAGTCATTTATAGTATATGGGGAAAACATAGAGTAAATTCTGGAATCATTTCCCTGATGAAAGCTAGAAAATGTTTGTCCAAAGGATGCACATCATACTTGGCATTTGTGATCGATGTAAAGAAGGGAAGAAATAAGTGCAAAGAATGCCAGTAGTGTGTGACTATCTGGAAGTCTTTCCTGAAGATATTCCTGGATATCCCCCTGATAGACAAGTAGAGTTTCGAGTAAACTTGTTGCTAGGATCGACACCAATAGAGAAAGAACCATATCGATTAGCATCGACAGATACGAAAGAGCTTCTAATGCAAATTCAGGAGTTGCTGGACAACGATTTCATTAGATCTAGATCTTCACCCTTGGGACCTCCGGTGTTATTCGTGAATAAGAAGGATGGGAATAGGAGAATTTGCATAGACTATAAAGAACTAAACAAGGCAAGGGTAAAGAGCAAGTATCAATTGCCAAGGATTGATGACATGTTTGATCAGCTGCAAGGTTCGAGCTATTTCTCAAAGATTGATCTTAGGTCATGATATCATCAGTTAAAGGTAAGAGAGTAAGATATCGAGAATACCGCATTTAGAATGAGATACGAACACTATGAGTTCTTGGTTATGTCATTTGGAATAACCAATGCTCCAGCATCATTATGGATTTGATGAACATGTTTTGTAAACCATTACTCGATAAATCCATAATAGTGTTCATAGATGACATTCTAATTTACTCAAAGAGCCAGCAAAAGCATGGAAAGCACTTACGAGACGTATTAGAAATTTTGAAGGAGAAATTGTACGCAAATTTCTCCAAATGTGATTTTTGGATTCTAGAAGTCCAATTCTTGGGTCATCTGGTTAACCCGAAAGGTATAATGCTTGATCCATCAAAGATAGAAGCGGTAATGAAGTGGCCACGACCAAAAAGTCCCACTAAGATTCGAAGCTTTCTAAAGTTAGCTGGATATTACCAAAGGTTTATCCAAGCCATTTCTTCGATAGCTGCTCCATTAACAGTTTTGACTCATAAGGGAGCTACATACACATGGATCGAGAAACATGAAGAAGCGTTTGAGAAATTAAAGAAGAAGTTGTGTGAAGCACCGATTCTTTCTTTACTTGACAAAGTTGAAGACTTTGCAATCTATAGCAATGCATCTAGATTTGGGTTAGGTTGTGCTCTGACCCAGAGAGATAAAGTGATAGCATATGCATCTCGACAATTGAAGGAGCACGAAAAGAACTACCCCACTCACGATCTGGATTTGGCAGCGGTAGTATTATCATTAAAGATATGGAGGAATTATCTTTATGGCACAAAGTGCAAACTCTTCACTGATCATAAAAGTGTCCACTATCTCTTTGATCAAAAGGAATTGAACATAAGGCAACGAGCTGGATAGAGTTACTAAAGGATTATGACTATGAGGTACTTTACCACCCTGGTAAAGCAAATGTCGTAGCTCATGCTCTAATTCAAAAAGTAAACCTGGAAAGAAAAATGCCAAGAGCGTTAAGAATAGATTTTATCTCAACAATTGTGGAAAGAACCAAGAAAGCTCAGGAAGAAGCTTTAGAGAAGAATGACCGAAAGGAAGAACGTTCAAGAAAAACCTTGGTATTCGGTATAAATAGTCAACGATTGAAGGTATTCCAAAATAGGATTTCGGTTCCTAAGATGGGAGGAATAAGGGATCTTCTGATGGAAGAAGCCCATAAGACCATGTACTCGATTCATCCCAGCAACACTAAGATGTATAGGGATCTGAAAAATTACTACTGGTGGCCGACAATGAAGCTCGAGGTTGCAAAGTATGTGGCAGAGTGTGTAACTTGTGCAAGAGTTAAAGAGTAACATCAGAAACCATATGGGAGTTTAGAACCTTTTCCTGTACTCATGGGTAAGTGGGAAGACATCACCATGGATTTCGTGACTAAACTACCCATGACGAAGAACTGTCATGACATGATTTGGTTAGTCGTGGATCAGTTCACAAAGAGTGTACACTTCATAGCAGCCAATGAGAGATGTTTATGGATAATCTTAAAAATGCCTACATGAAGGAGATAGTAAGACTGTGTTCCCTTAAAGATTGTATCGGATCGCGATAGTCGTTTCACATCAAGATTTTGGAAGAGTCTACAAGAGGAAATGGGTATGAACTTGTGTTTAAGTACAATCTACCATCCGCAGGCTGATGGTCAGATCGAAAGGACAATTCAAACACTAGAAGATATGTTAAGAGCATGTACGCTAGAATTTCAAGGTTACTGGGATGAGCACTTACCCCTGGTAGATTTTTCCTACAACATTAGTTTTCATTCAAGCATTAAGATGGCCCCTTAAAAAGCCTTATACGGACAGAAGTGTCATACGCTGTGACATCCCCAAATTTCACGGCCAGAAAAGACCGATTTGTTTATGTTTTTTTTTAAAATCAGAGTAATCTTTTAAAGAAAACAGTTGCAGAATTTGTTCCCAAAACAAAATATGATAAGAATTTATCAAAGCATTTCTTTAGAGAAATGTATTTTCATTAAATAACAAAATCTCGGGAATTGGCACAAAATCTATTGCTACATAAGGCGCATCTACCAACATCATCCTTTAAGTGCCTCTGCCAGGATTACGTCATACACTATGAGGCGCGACTGCCAGTTTTATGACATTCTCTTTTAGGCACATCTGCTGACATTATCCTATAAGCGCATCTGCCAGGATTAAAAGATATAAAATACATATACAATTTAACTCATTTAAAAACCATATAAAACATCCATTCCACACTCATCTCAAATAAACAACAATATATATATATATATATATATACACACACATAACACGTATTTCAAAGCAAATACTTCATATTTATGTGTTAGAAGAAAGTAACCACACACTCACACAAAACATATACTTAATACAGTCAAACAATACTTGTATTATAATCATGTTTATGAAAGGAACTATACACCCACACATATAAACAACTTTATATTATACACATAGCACGTATTTCATAGCAAATATTTAATATTTATGTGTTAGAAGAAAGTGACCACACACGCACTTGATCAGAAGATGATCGGACAGCACTACGGCTTATAGAAGTAGTATTCTTCGGTAGATCTGGAAGATCTTCACAAAAACTGGGCTCCTCGCGGGCAGAGCTTCGGCTCGGGAACTCTAATTCTCGTGATCTTCGGGGCTTCGGGGCTCGGGAATGATACCGGGGCTTCGGGATATTTCTTGCACAAAAAACGAGGTAAAACGGGAGAAAGAGGAGAGGAATTGAGCAAAAGAATCGGCTGCACTCGACTTCCTTTTATAGGGGTTGGATCCTCGATTTACGCTGGGGGTAAATCTAGGTACGCTGGGCATAACCCGGATAAGGCCGCTGACTCCCCCCCTTTGGATAATATCGGATATTTTATAATTAAGTTTAATATCGAATTATTGAATAAACTTCAAAAAAATCATATCTTCCTCATAAAAACTCCGTTTTCGACGTTCTTTATATCCCCGCGTAGGTGAGACTACGCTCTACAACTTTCGTTTAGACTCTGTCGGCTAATTTTTAATTTATTTTTATTATTTATTTTTAGTAGGCCGGGACAGGAAAACTCCGTTATAAATTCATAACTTCTTCATCCGACGTCCATTTGCGCCTATCTTTTTACCGTTGGACTACTATCAACAAGATATTAGATTCTCGTTTAGATTGTTTTGGCTAAAAACTGCTCGATCTCAAATCGAGTATTCGAGCTGCATACCGCTAAGTCGAAACTTAGAAAAATCATAACTTCCTCATACGAAGTCAGATTTGGACGTTCTTTTTATGCACGCTCACGGTTTAACGAACTTTACGAATTTCGTTTAGATAACTAAGGCTAAATATCGCTCTAACGTAAATTCACTTTTTACGTCATTCAGCGTCGTGTCAGTTCTGTCGCGAAACTTCGACAAGTCATAACTTCTTCGTTATAATTCGGATTTCGGCGTTCTTTATATCTACGGAATCCTTGTAACATATACTAAAACTTAGTTAAGATTATTCATCCTAAATAATCTTCTATCAAAAAGTCATTTTTGACGCTTATCGTCTCTAAATTGACTAGCCCTGATCTACGGGCGTTACAATTATCTCCCCCTTAGGATGATTACGTCCCGGAATCATCAACGAAATAGGACTTGCATAATGATTCCACACGTTATTTATTCACCCTAGGTAATAACCGAAACTTCTATGTTTCATCGAAAGAGTATTTAACTCTATGACTTTCTTGACCGCAGACGATGCCTAATCGTGCATCTGCTTATCGTACTATGTTGTACTTTCAATCGTAACCTTCGAGTTACCAAATAAGTCCTTATTGTGGACTCCTTCTTCTTCTTAGGATAAATACTTTCCTTTATCTATTTTAACAGACCGATGGGTTGTGCTCTACTGACCTCTCATCGCACGATGCGACGCTTAGACTCGGTCTTTTTAAAGTTAAATTCCAGAATGGAATATACCTTCCTTAATATTCTAATGTGATATAATCATATTTCAGCATGTAGCATTTCTAGCTACAAACTTTATGAACAACGAGTGCGATTCCAATGATCGCATTAAATTCAATCTTCTGACTTACGTCCGATGTTACTTCGAACTAGGTTCTCCGAACCACGTAACATACTCACCGTAGTCAGACTCCAATTGGATATGACCACTAGGGTCTGAACAACAACCATCTTACTAATCACTACCGAAACAATGGTAATGACATACCAGAATAAAACAGAATCAATCACCAGCTTCTTGGTAACCTTGTGACTTTCCCTGATCCAAGTGCGAGTCTTGTGCTTCCGATAGTATATGTATCTACTACCTTTCACACCTACTCATACTCGTCCCAAGTATTATCCCGCATTCGACCAAGTCACCATACAAGAAAAATCATACAATCATCGAACACACCAGATAACAAAACTAGGGTTTATATTATTTCCTTGAAACTATTACACAAAAGTTCAAGTTCACCCTATACTATGCCTCTAATAGGCTACACCACATGTTACTTTTCACATCACTACTTTATAACTTGATCTTTAGATATAAAATCCTTATTCCTGATTCCTAGCATTGTCATCTGCTTCATCAAGGATCATTTGAAATGCTCTTGCCTTTGGCTTTGGCGGTACCTCTAGCCTTGCTGCTTGATTTTTCCTTGGGCAGTCTTGCTTGAAGTGCCCCTCTTCGTTACATTCGTAACACACCTTTTTGTTGAATATACATTCATCGGCGTAGTGCCCATGCTTTCCACACTTGAAACATGTCACCTCCGTGCCACATTTTCCCAAGTGCTTCTTCTTGCACTTATCGCACCACCTTGCTTCATCTCTTCCTCCTCCTCCAGACTTCGAGAATTTTCTTTTCTCATTAGAACCTGAAGTTCCTTCTAACTTTCTCTTTTCACCAACTTCAACTTTGTTGGCGGTCCTCCCCTTGATCATATTCTCAACAGACTTGGCAGCTCAAATAGCTGCCTCTAGAGTAGGTGCCTGACGCACTGGCACCACATACTCCCATGGGAGTCCCTTTGCGTACCGATCGACTTTTATCAGCTCGTCTGGGACGAGGCACAAAGCAAACTCCATCTTTTCTGTGAAGGAATTAGTGTATTCATCCACTGACATGTTGTCTTTCTTCAATATTAGAAATTTGTTCTCCAACTCTAGCAGGTTTTGGGCCGAGCAGAACTTGCGCTTGAATTGCACCAAGAACTCTGCCCAAGACAGTTGCAGTGGCTCATTAGGGCTTAGGGTCTTCCCCAGAGTGTTCCACCAGCGAATAGCGCCACCTCTGAACTGACGAACTACAAATATGGTTTGTAACTTTCCCTTGCAACCACATGTCATAAAGGCTAATTCCATTTCCGAAATCCAATCCATGACTCCAATCGGATCCTCCTTCCCAGTGAAGGTCGATGGTTTGCAAGTCAAAAAGTCTTTGTACTTGCATCCAAGTCCATTAATTCCTCCTTCCTGATGGTTTTGTCTAACTAACGGTGGGTTGGCTTGACCAATAGTCCCACTGAAGTTACCTCCCTCCGAATGCCCTCCATTCACTTCAGGTTCTTCCATTTGAATTGACAGTTCTTCACGATTCTGCCTAAGCAGACGTCTCGTTTCTTCCATCTGACGATCCAACATTGTTTGAATCATCATTTGTACACCGACCATTGTTATTGGCCCAGGTGTTGCTGCTACAACAGCCACTCGCTCAATCACAGGTGGTTGATTCCTGTTTTCATTTGCGTTTCCAGCTCCACTTCTGGTTCTTTCCATTTTTGATCTATACACCGAATAAGGTGAATTTAGATCCTCATTCACGGTAGATATTTAAATCATCCTTATCACTCCGAAACGTTTACATGATAGTTCTAATATCGTAATCATACGCTTAGAATCCTACACACATAAGGTTTCCAGATCCGGTCGGCAACAGACCATAGATCCGAACAAATAATATCATATATGGCAAACAAATAACATTTAGCACATAAAAGCATTTTAGGCATAATTCCTAAAATAAGCTAGTGCTTGTGCAAATTTAGGTGTACTACCTAACATATTTTAGACACACTCCTCACGATCATTACTTAGCATTCTAAGTTTAAGTCTAGTAATTTCCTACAAATTCCTAGTTCGCTTAAACTAATGCTCTGATACCAACTGTGACATCCCCAAATTTCATGGCCAGAAAAGACCGATTTGTTTATGTTTGTTTTTAAAATCAGAGTAATCTTTTAAAGAAAACAGTTGTAGAATTTGTTCCCAAAACAAAATATGATAAGAATTTATCAAAGCATTTCTTTAGAGAAATGTATTTTCATTAAATAACAAAATCTCGGGATGTCATGTTCCGATACAGACCAAAAGCATAAACAGCAAAAATAGACCTTACAACAGTCATTTATAACTACTGATCTATAATCCAAAATCTCTCGTCAAGTCCACCAACTTATACTCTTGTGCCATTACATGTAATGCAAAGAAAACTGAGTGGGTCAGGCTTGGGAGCCTGGTGAGCATATAGGGTTTTCAACTACCCGCCATTCATTCATTCCTAAGGATTGACCTAAGGAATTGGCACAAAATCTATTGCTACATAAGGCGCATCTACCAACATCATCCTTTAAGCGCCTCTGCCAGGATTACGTCATACACTATGAGGCGCGACTGCCAGTTTTATGACATTCTCTTTTAGGCACATCTGCTGACATTATCCTATAAGCGCATCTGCCAGGATTAAAAGATATAAAATACATATACAATTTAACTCATTTAAAAACCATATAAAACATCCATTCCACACTCATCTCAAATAAACAACAATATATATATATATATATATATATATATATATATATATATATATATATATATATATATATATATACACATAACACGTATTTCAAAGCAAATACTTCATATTTATGTGTTAGAAGAAAGTAACCATACACTCACACAAAAAATATACTTAATACATTCAAACAATACTTGTATTAAAATCGTGTTTATGAAACGGACTATACACCCACACATATAAACAACTTTGTATTATACACATAGCACGTATTTCATAGCAAATACTTAATATTTATGTGTTAGAAGAAAGTGACCACACTCACTTTATCAGAACATGATCAGACAGCACTACGACTTGTAGAAGTAGTATTCTTCGGTAGATCTAGAAGATCTTCACAAAAACCGGGATCCTCGCGGGCAGAGCATCGGCTCGGGAACTCTAATTATCGGGATCTTCGGGGCTTCGGGACTTGCTTCAGGGCTCGGGAATGATACCGCGGCTTCGGGATATTTCTTGCACGAAAAACGAGGTAAAACAGGAGAGAGAGGAGAGGAATTGAGCAAAAGAATCGGCTGCACTCGACTTCCTTTTATAGGGGCTGGATCCTCGATTTACGCTGGGCGTAACCCGGATAAGGCCCTGACTCCGCCCCTTTGGATAATATCGGATATTTTATAATTAAATTTAATATCGAAATTATTTAATAAACTTCAAAAATTCATATCTTCCTCATACGAACTCCGTTTTCGACGTTCTTTATATCCCCGCGTAGGTGAGACTACGCTCTACAACTTTCATTTAGACTTCGTCGGCTAATTTTGAATTTATTTTGATTATTTATTTTTAGTAGGCCGGGACAGGAATATTCCGTTATAAATTCATAACTTCTTCATCTGACGTCCGTTTTCGACAATCTTTTTACCGTTGGACTACTATCAACAAGATCTTCGATTCTCGCTTTGATTGTTTTGGTTAAAAACCGCTCAATCTCAAATCGAGTATTCGGGCTGCATACCGCTAAGTCAAAATTTAGAAAAATCTTAACTTCCTCATACGAAGTCAGATTTGGATGTTCTTTTTATGCACGCTCACGGTTTAAGGAACTCTACGACTATCGTTTAGATCACTAAGGCTAAATATCGCTCTAACGTAAGTTCACTTTTTACGTCATTCAACGTCGTGTCGGTTCTGTCGCGAAACTTCAACAAGTCATAACTTCTTCGTTATAATTCGGATTTCGGCGTTCTTTATATGTACGGAATCCTTGTAACATATACTACAACTTAGTTAAGATTATTCATCCTAAATAATCTTCTATCCAAAAGTCATTTTTGACACTTATCATCTCTAAATTGACTAGCCCTAATCTACGGGCGTTACATACGCCGTCTTGTTGGCTTGAGGCCGGAGAAAAGCTATTTATGGGTCCCAAAATAGTCCTTCAGACTATTGAAAAGCTAAAAGTGATTAGAGAAAGGATGTTAGCAGCTCAGGATCACCAAAAGAGCTATGTTGACAAGAAGCAATGACTAATGACATTCGAAGTTGGAGATTCGGTGTTGCTCAAAGTCTCACCGTGGAAGGGACTTATAAGATTTGGAACGAGACAAAAAGTTAAGTCTAATATTTATTGGGCCATTTAAGGTTCTTCAGAGGATTTGGAACCAAGCTTACGAGTTGGAATTGTCAGAAGAACTGGACAGTATTCATAACACTTTCAATTTGTGTTATTTGAGGAAGTTTACGGGAGAAGTTCCCAATATAATGCCACTTTCAGAGTTAAGGATTGATGAAGATGAGAGGTTAATCGAAGAGCCTGAAGCAATTGTTGATCGTAAAACAAAGAAATTGCGAGGCAAGATAGTCGAATTAGTGCTAGTGCGATAGAAACATTCAAATTGGATGAACCTTACTTGGGAGACATAGAGTGACATGATGAGTCGATATGCATATTTGTTTGTTGATGTTTGATTCCAAGACAGAATCATCCTAAGGGGAGAGAATTGTAACGCACGTGTTTCTGGCTAAGCATTATGATGATGATGTAATAGTTAGGGTCAACAATTGTAACCTATTTGACGTAATAAACAAGAATTATGTGAATATTATGTGTTTTATGATTATTATAATATAATAAAATAGGAAAAATCAGCTGAAACATCCGTAAATCGTAAAAATAAGTGCACCAAAACACACATACATATATATATATATATATATATATATATATATATATATATATATATATGTGTGTGTGTGTGTGTTGAAATTAACTCGAATCGATCGTGTTTTTGTAGGATTTGGAATCAAAATCGTTTTTCGGCATCGAACTGCGTTCACAGCCGCAAACCGTTCACAGTCGTAAACCGTTCACAACTGTAAACTCGTTTACGGCTGTAAACCCGTTTACGACTATAAACTTGGTTATTGCCATAAAGTTGTTTTTCGTTTAAATCATATTTCATTAAGGCCTAATCAATTGATAATTGAGAAAATTTAATTTTGAGTAAATTATTGAAATGGTCCCTATGGTTTGGTCAAAATTACACGTTTGGTCCCTAACTTTTTGGTAGATCCGGCCAAGGTAGAGGCCGTGATGAACTGGGAGGTTCTGAGGTCTCCATCTGAGATTCGGAGCTTTCTAGGTTTGGCAAGCTACTATCGGAGATTCATTCAGGACTTCTCCAAGATAGCAGTTCCGCTCACCCGACTGACTAAGAAGTTGGTAGTGTATCGCTGGGGGCCCGAGCAGCAGGCCGCATTTGAGATGTTGAGACAGAGATTGTGCGAGGCGCCAATTTTAGCCCTGCCAGAGGGCATGAAGGATTTTGTTGTGTACTGCGATGCATCCATCGCAGGATTGGGCGCGGTATTGATGCAGAGAGGGTATGTCATCGCCTACGCGTCGAGGCAGCTGAAGCCTCACGATGCGAACTACCCGACGCATGATTTGGAGTTGGGGGCTGTTGTGTTCGCCCTCATGATTTGGCGTCATTACCTCTAGGGGGTTCGATGTATGATTTACACGGACCACAAGAGTTTGACGTATCTCATGGACCAGCCAAATCTGAATATGAGGCAGCGTCGGTGGCTAGATGTGGTGAAGGATTATGATTGTGAGATCCTCTACCATCCAGGGAAGGCCAATGTTGTGGCCGATGTGCTTAGCCGCAAGGCAGCGCTGATCAGGGATATATGTTTAAGGATGACAGTAATGACTCCGCTTCTGGAACAGATCCGGGAGGCTCAGCAGGAAGCCATGAAGGAGGAACATAAGAAGAGTGAGTGGATTGGGGGGCAGGTTTCCTCTTTCGACTATGATAGCCGAGGGTTATTGACTCTCTACCGTAGGGTGTGGGTCCCTTATCATGGAGGAGTGCGCCAGGTCCTGATGGAGGAGGTGCACAAATCCCGATTCTCCATTCATCCCGGGGCGACGAAGATGTATAGGGATCTATGTCTGGACTATTGGTGGCCCTGCATGAAGCGGGATGTGGCATGGTACGTGGAGCGGTGCTTGACCTGCAGGAAGGTCAAGGCCAAGCATCAGAGACCACATGGAAAGATGCAGCCATTGGATATCCCGCTGTGGAAATAGGAGGATATTACGATGGATTTTATCACGAAACTTCCCAGGACCGCGCGGGGGATGGATTCGATATGGGTCATCGTGGATCGATTGACCAAGAGTGCCCACTTTATTCCGATTCAGGAGAGCATCTCGGCCGAGAAATTGGCCGATATCTATATCAGGGTGGTGGTGGCGCGGCACGGAGTGCCAGTTTCGGTGATTTTAGACAGAGACGTGCGGTTTACTTCCAGGTTTTGGAAGAGGTTTCATGATGAGCTGGGTACTCATCTGCATTTTAGCACCGCTTTTCACCCGCAGATGGATGGTCAGAGCGAGCGGACCATCCAGACTCTGGAGGATATGTTGCGGGCATGTGTTTTGGATTTCGGAGGTAGTTGGGATACCTACCTCCCGTTGGTGGAGCTCTCGTATAATAACAGCTATCATGCGAGTATCGACCGTCCTCCCTTCGAGATGTTATATGGGAGGAGGTGCAGGACCCCGATATGTTGGGGCGAGGTTGGCCAGAGAGTCATGGGTAGCACCGAAGTAGTACTCAAGATGACAGAGAAGATTCAGCAGGTCCGGAGCAGGCTTCAGATTGCTCAAAGTGGGCAGAAAAGTTACGCCGATAAGCATCGATCAGACTTGGAATTCTAGGTCGGGGATATGGTTCTCCTGAAAGTGTCGTCGTGGAAGGGCGCCATAAAGTTGTTTTTCATTTAAATCATATTTCATTAAGGCCTAATCAATTGATAATTGAGAAAATTTAATTTTAATGGATTAAATTCTTGATTTTCACACTTGGCCGGTTTGATGCAGAACAAATGGCTGAATTGAAATTCTTAGAGAACCACAAAATTTGTTGCTTATCTGTTTGATCCTCCAACAGCACACCAAGAATTTAGGTGCATGATTCATGGACTTAAGAGATGCTTCCTTGCATATGCTTTTACGTCAAATCCCATCATTTATCAAGCCTTAGTGAAGCAGTTTTGGAAGAAGGCTCCTGTGAGTAAAGGAGAAGATGAAGAAGACACGGTGGAATATGTTATTCAAGGAAAGAAAATTTTAGTGTCTGAGCAAACTATTCATGAAGTGCTGCAAATCAATGACCAACCAAGGTTTGAAGCTGAGATTTCTATGGAACAAACTGAAGAGATTTTCAAAAGAATGGGCTATGAAGGAGTGTTTCCACCTACCTTGAAGAAGATGTTGCCTCCTTACTGGCGATTTCTTGCTCACTCTTTCGTAATTTTCATCTCAGGCAGGAAATCTGGTGCTGATGGGATTTCCCTATTGAACATTGGCTATTGCTGCTCTTTCCACGGGTCTTGAGTTCAACTTTTCAAGATATGTTTTGAATGAGATGATGAGCAATCTAGAAGGAAAAAGGAAGGACAAATTTATGATGTTCCCAAGGTTTCTCCAGATGATATTTGACAATAAATATCCGGAGTTAGAAAGAAGAGGTGAAACTTTGGACTTGAAGTCTCTGGGTGCTAATACTTTGGGCCTCATGAAACAAATCCGCAAGGGTACGAAATTTGTATTCCAAGGAAAGTACCCACCGGAGAATTTTGGACAGTTTGCGGAGATCAATGAAGCATCTGAATCAGAAAGCTCCTTAGACAATAAAGATGATGAAGATGATGTTATTATCGCTTCTGAGCATGGAGAAGACCTTGTTCCTCCTGTTGAAATTGTTGTCGAGCAACATGTACCGATGACTAATGTAGTGGTAAATAATGATGAAGAAGGTGAAGATGAGTTGAATCTAGGGGATAATGTATTTGACTTTGATGAGGATGAATTAGTCTTCGACTTCGAGCAGGGTGATGATTTCAAGCCAAGTAATGAGGAACTCAATGCATTTTTTGATGACATCCATGATGTTGTACAACCAATAATGGAGACTGAGGGAGTTGGAAATGTTCTCAAAGTGCCGCCTCCAACAACTGATCAGATGGCCGTCACATCAGCTAATCTAGATTAAACTATAAGGATTCATCCCCTTATAGTTGCTACTCCAGCCACTTTGCCATCTGAAGGTGATCTTAGTATGACACAAGCCTCCCAACCTCTAATCAAAAGGAGAAGAGCTGATCCAAGGATATGAGTGTTGATTAGGTAACAAGCTTCGCCGGCCGAACAATCTTTTGCAACTACTACACCGAACCAACAAGCCCATGTTTTGAAAGAAGGACCAAGTGACGTTCGATCTTCGTATGAAGCCGGGAGTTCTTAAATTCCTGGGGGTTCTTCTCCACCACAACCTGAACACGATGTTGCCTTTGAGAGGCTTGCCAGGTTTTTGGATCAACAAGATTTGGACCCTTCAACCCAAGGCAAAAGGATATCTATAGGTGAAGGAAGTTCACGGGGAGCGGACCCATCAATTTTTGAGCTCAAGGAGCAGATTGATGTTCTGAATAAAAAACTTATTGAAAAAGATGTTTTGATTGGAAATCTTGACATTTGATTTTCCGAGCTTGAGGAAGAAAATTCACTAAAATCAAAACTAATCTCTGACTTGCAGCTCAACCATGGAGCCTTGACAGCTGGTTACTTCGACTTGAAGAACAAACTGATAGCAGAATTTGGTGACAAACTCAAAGAAACTGTCAGAGAACCAAATGATGTCGAGACCTATGTAGCACCTGGTTCTTGGTATGTATTCTGTTATTAAGTGATTCTTGTTTGGTTCATCATTTGCAGTCTTTGGAAGGTATAAAGTTTGAACCTTGCTTGTTCTTTTGTTAGATCCCTCTTTGGGGTGATTTAGGGCTTTTATGAGCCATTTTTGGTGGCCAACCATGTTTGCAAACATGGTTGGGGGTTTAGGCTTCTGTATCATGTCATTTCATGATTCACAAGTCAGATCTAGGTTGCTTTTTGCACCAAGGAAGGCCCCATGCAACAAAAGAACCATTTTAGAGCCTTTTAAGCTCTAATGTCCCATGCATGCACGTAAAGTTTGTAACTTTATGTGCTAGATCGAGTTTAGGGGCCTGGATCTATCTTTTGGTTAAGTGTTGTACATCAGAAATCGAAGTTCTTAGTAAGGAATGTGATAGACTCGGTGAGTCCATTCCTGGACTCGGCGAGTCCAAGGGTTTTGGTCCCATATCAGTGAAGGTCATCAGGCCCAGTTGAGTGTGAAAGGGTTTTAGGAGTCCCGGGGAGTGACCCAATGTTCTGGGCTAAGCAAAAGTGTTCTGGGAATTCATGGCACTCGGTGAGTGCATGAACGGACTCGGCGAGTCCAAGACAATCTTCATGTAGCTCGGCGAGTTGTTCATCAACTTGACGAGTCAAGGACAGAACGTTTTCATAGGATGAAGAGTAACTTGACGGGTTATTCATACAACTCGGTGAGTCAAGTCAGGACATGAGTATCAGTTGATGATGAACTCGACGAGTTGTTCATACAACTCGGTGAGTCGGATGTGGATTCAGTCGGTGTTCATTTAGAAGGAAAACTCGTCGAGTCATCACCTAACTCGACAAGTAGAGACGGGTACGAGGTCTGATGAAAGGATAGGGACTCGGCGAGTTGATGAGTCAACTCGGCGAGTCAGGTCAACTGGAAGTTGACTTTGACTTGATCAAGGGGTAAAATGGTAATTTTATCCTAAGGGTAGATGTCAGTTTCTGACTATGTGTTTTGTGGGAATTTTAGCCGGAGGACTTCCGGAGCAGCAGTGGCAGCAGTCAGAGGATTTCCGCACAGTTCAGCAGATACGAGGTGAGTTACCTTCCAGTAGGGGTGGGTCTAAGGCCACAATGCCGGCCCACCATTGAGGAGTATTTAAAAGATAATTGTCTTTGTGATAATTTATCTTGGTCTGGTATGCGTTTGGGTATGAGTTATATCTATATGATATCTTACATGATAGGGATGGTTTCCCTGATAGTGGTCTTTAGGACCAAGGGGTAGGTCAGTACCCGGATATGTCTGAATGTGTGCTTATATCTTGCTATTGTATGCTAGTGGTAAGGGGTGGAATAGTCCCCAATTACCGGTTGAAAGATACCGATGACGAATACCGGTTGAAAGATACCGATGACGATTAACGGTTGAAAGATACCGATGATGATTACCGGTTGAAAGATACCGATGACGAATACCGGTTGAAAGATACCGATGATGATTACCGGTTGCAAGTTACCGATGACGATTACCGGTTGAAAGATACAGATGATGATTACCGATTGAAAGATACCGATGGTATTGTATGGTATGTGGTATGATGGGGGAACTCACTTAGCTTTGTGCTTACGGTTTCAGTTTTTGGTTTCAGGTACCTCTTCATCCAAGGGGAAGGAGTCGGCGGCGTAGCATGGCATCACACACACACTCACATATGATTTCTGCACGGTGTTTTCTGGGATTGTACTCTGATATGACATTTGTTCATGGTTGTGGGTTTCAAATATGACACTTGGTTTTGAGATGACGTGTTTATACAATATTTTCTAATGAATGTTTTATGAATTAATTAATCAAAAATGAAATTTTTGGGCTCGAATTTTGGGATGTTACAAGTTGGTATCAGAGCCCTGGTTTGAGGGATTCGGACACGCCCTCGGGGGTGTCTGGACTCAAACTGAGGGGCTAAAAGATTTTTGCAATAAATGGTTTCCTAAAAATCTAAACGGAATGATTTTACGAAAGACAAGGTGTGTGATGCATGCGACCGGCCGGGCTCAAGTAAGTTTTCCCCAAGGTACCCATACACGTTATGTTATGATATATGGCTTGATTCATAATTGCATGCTAGAATAGGACTAAGGATCTAGGAAGATGCCTGGTGTGCCTGATATATGATTCTAATAATCGCATGCTAGTTAAGGCTACGGATCTAGGGGGATGCTTTATATGCCTATTGTATGAGCTGTATGCTAGGGCTGTTTAGTCAGTAGTAGGATGGCCTGTATAGGTTATGCCTGATTTGGTTACTCGATGCACGAATGCTGCTTGCTTTGTGTCATGGGGGTTCTGGCTATTTCCAGCTAACTAAGGAGCGGATATGTAACAGTACCTGCAAGTTAGTTAGGGGGAAATGGTAGGGGCTCCTGTGCAGCTGATGGCGGAGAGTAGGTCGGAGAGTGCCCTAGGGAAGCCTAGGATGAGGTTAGTGGAAAGGGGTATCGGCAAAGGGACCTGGTGAAGTCGAAGCAATCCTGGAGGAAAGCACAGGTAGATGTAGAAGGTAGTATGGGCCCGTACTACTGAAAGCAGAGGACCCATACTCGAATCAAGGAGGGCCTAGTTGAAATCAGGAACCTTGGAGAGTGTGTTAGATCTCTCGGGTATATGTATGCTCCTGACTTTTATGCGTGTGTTTTCAGTATGGTGACCACATGACTTGGAGCAGGAGGTTTCGGATCAGGATCAGGATCGGGCTCGGGATCCGAGCAGGTTGATGACGGGCTACGCGAGTTCATCACGTCTGAGATCACGAGAGGCATCCTTCAGTCGACCCCTATCATCTTCGGGTCGATCAAGGAGGGGATTGTTGAGCTGATGGAGGATCGTCTTCGATCATTCAAGAGTGATATGGCGTCTAGCCAGATGGGTACACCCACATTGTCCTTTAAGGACTTTTGGGGAAGTGGTGCGCCGGATTTCCATGGGGTGAAAGACCCCATTGCTGCTAGAAGATAGATCGCAGACATTGAGTTTTGCGCAGCTGAAGAGCTTCTGCCCTGAGGGGTCGAAGGTGCGATATGCGGCAGGATGCTTGCGAGACAGGGCTAGAGATTGGTGGGAGTCTGTTGGCGACTCATTGGGAGCCTCGGTTGTTGAGGCTATGACTTGGTCGGATTTTGTGATCAGATTCAGGGCGGAGTTTGCGCCAGCTGTGGAGCTTCAGCAGCTGGCCAGGGAATTTTTGGATATGAGGCAGACTACGGAGACTGTGGCGGAGATCACCGCCAAGTTCCAGGAAAGGGCATTGCTAGTGCCCATTATGCGGGTGATGAGGACATGAGGAGGACCCGCTACCACGACATGCTACGAGCTGACATTCGGGAGCATTTTAGTTTTTCAGCTTGCCCTACCTTGGATTCCATGATTGCCAGGGCTAGGGAGAGGGAGATTGATTTGGAGCATGTCCAGAAGAGGAAGGCAGTGGAGGGGTTGACGACTGGGGCTTTAGGGAAGAAGCCCAAGGGATCTGATGGTAGGCCGAAAGGCCAGGCAGGACAGGACCGCTGTGGGAAATGCGGTCGGTCACACGAGGGAGCTTGTCGCACTGGGCTAGGTTCGGGCTGCTATAAGTGTAGCAAGGTGGGGCATTTTGGCAGGGAATGTACTGCCCCCGCCCCTGTGGTACAGATGACAGACCTGATTTGCTTCCATTGCAATCAGAGGGGCCACAAAAGGGCCAATTGCCCGAGATTGACAGGAGCGTCAGCAGCAGTGCCAGCAGCGGTGCCGGTCTCAGCGATGGAACGGGTTACAGATGGCCGGAAGGTCAAGACAGAGGTTCCAGTGGTGCGGAGCCGAGCATTTCAGCTGACAGCCAAGGAGTCACGCGTTGCACCCGATGTGGTGACGGGTATGATTATTTCCATCTAATCTTCTTTTGTTGTGATTGTGTTATTGATCTGTGCTCTGTTTAGGATCGTTCCACGTGAACGGCATCCCAGTTTTGGTGTTGTTTAACTCGGGCGCTACCCGATCATTTGTGTCTCTTGCGCTTAGCAAGAGATTTTCCGAGTCTTCGGGCATGTTGGATTGCCCTCTAGAGGTAGAGATTGCAGACGACCGTTCGGTGCGGGCATCGACGGTATTTCGAGATTGTGTGCTGAGGTTATTTGAGGAGTGCTACTTGGTAGACTTGGTTCCCATTCCATTGCATGGGAACAAGGTGATTATAAGCATGGATTGGCTCAGCCCTAATGGGGCAGTGATCGACTGCGCGCAGCAGTTGGTGCAGGTCAGGACCCCAAGTGGGGGAGAGCTGGTGATTCAGGGCGAGAGGCCGCAGCGGGGACCAGCTTTATGTTCAGCAGCAAGAGCTAGGCGTTACCTTCAACAGGGTTGCACAGGTTATGTCGCGTATGTTTTGGATACCCGAGAAACGGGTAGGGCGACGGTGGACGATGTACCTGTGGTACGGGAGTTTGCGGACGTATTCCCTGAGGAGTTTCCTGGGATACCTCCGGAACGACAGGTGGAATTCAGGATCGACCTAGTTCCTGGTGCGGCTCCGATAGCCAAGGCACCGTATCGGTTGGCTCCTCCTGAGATGCAGGAGTTGTCTACACAGCTGCAGGAGCTATTAGACAAGGGTTTCATTAGACCGATCAGTTCACCCTGGGGAGCCCCGATTCTGTTTGTGAGGAAGAAGGACGGGTCGCATCGGATGTGTATAGATTATCGGGAGCTGAACAAGGTAACGGTGAAGAACCACTACCCACTCCCGAGGATTTATGGCCTCTTTGACCAGCTTCAGGGAGCATCTTGGTTCTCCAAGATTGATTTGTGTTCAGGGTCTCATCAGATGAGGGTCAGATAGGAGGATGTGGAGAAGACTGCGTTTCGGACGCGCTATGGCCATTATGAGTTTGTGGTGATGCCTTTCGGGCTTACCAATGCTCCTGCCGCGTTCATGGATCTCATGAACCGTGTGTGTAGACCGATGTTGGATCGGTATGTGATAGTATTTATTGATGACATCTTGGTTTATTCTAAGACGCGGGAGCAGCATGAGGAGCATCTGCGGGAGGTTCTGGAGACTTTGAGGACGGAGAACTTGTATGCTAAGTTCTCCAAGTGTGAGTTCTAGTTGCACGAGGTGCAGTTTCTTGGGCACCTTGTTAACCAGAACAGGATTTTGGTAGATCCGGCCAAGGTAGAGGCCGTGATGAACTGGGAGGTTCTGAGGTCTCCATCTGAGATTCGGAGCTTTCTAGGTTTGGCAAGCTACTATCGGAGATTCATTCAGGACTTCTCCAAGATAGCAGTTCCGCTCACCCGACTGACTAAGAAGTTGGTAGTGTATCGCTGGGGGCCCGAGCAGCAGGCCGCATTTGAGATGTTGAGACAGAGATTGTGCGAGGCGCCAATTTTAGCCCTGCCAGAGGGCATGAAGGATTTTGTTGTGTACTGCGATGCATCCATCGCAGGATTGGGCGCGGTATTGATGCAGAGAGGGTATGTCATCGCCTACGCGTCGAGGCAGCTGAAGCCTCACGATGCGAACTACCCGACGCATGATTTGGAGTTGGGGGCTGTTGTGTTCGCCCTCATGATTTGGCGTCATTACCTCTAGGGGGTTCGATGTATGATTTACACGGACCACAAGAGTTTGACGTATCTCATGGACCAGCCAAATCTGAATATGAGGCAGCGTCGGTGGCTAGATGTGGTGAAGGATTATGATTGTGAGATCCTCTACCATCCAGGGAAGGCCAATGTTGTGGCCGATGTGCTTAGCCGCAAGGCAGCGCTGATCAGGGATATATGTTTAAGGATGACAGTAATGACTCCGCTTCTGGAACAGATCCGGGAGGCTCAGCAGGAAGCCATGAAGGAGGAACATAAGAAGAGTGAGTGGATTGGGGGGCAGGTTTCCTCTTTCGACTATGATAGCCGAGGGTTATTGACTCTCTACCGTAGGGTGTGGGTCCCTTATCATGGAGGAGTGCGCCAGGTCCTGATGGAGGAGGTGCACAAATCCCGATTCTCCATTCATCCCGGGGCGACGAAGATGTATAGGGATCTATGTCTGGACTATTGGTGGCCCTGCATGAAGCGGGATGTGGCATGGTACGTGGAGCGGTGCTTGACCTGCAGGAAGGTCAAGGCCAAGCATCAGAGACCACATGGAAAGATGCAGCCATTGGATATCCCGCTGTGGAAATAGGAGGATATTACGATGGATTTTATCACGAAACTTCCCAGGACCGCGCGGGGGATGGATTCGATATGGGTCATCGTGGATCGATTGACCAAGAGTGCCCACTTTATTCCGATTCAGGAGAGCATCTCGGCCGAGAAATTGGCCGATATCTATATCAGGGTGGTGGTGGCGCGGCACGGAGTGCCAGTTTCGGTGATTTTAGACAGAGACGTGCGGTTTACTTCCAGGTTTTGGAAGAGGTTTCATGATGAGCTGGGTACTCATCTGCATTTTAGCACCGCTTTTCACCCGCAGATGGATGGTCAGAGCGAGCGGACCATCCAGACTCTGGAGGATATGTTGCGGGCATGTGTTTTGGATTTCGGAGGTAGTTGGGATACCTACCTCCCGTTGGTGGAGCTCTCGTATAATAACAGCTATCATGCGAGTATCGACCGTCCTCCCTTCGAGATGTTATATGGGAGGAGGTGCAGGACCCCGATATGTTGGGGCGAGGTTGGCCAGAGAGTCATGGGTAGCACCGAAGTAGTACTCAAGATGACAGAGAAGATTCAGCAGGTCCGGAGCAGGCTTCAGATTGCTCAAAGTGGGCAGAAAAGTTACGCCGATAAGCATCGATCAGACTTGGAATTCTAGGTCGGGGATATGGTTCTCCTGAAAGTGTCGTCGTGGAAGGGCGCCATAAAGTTGTTTTTCATTTAAATCATATTTCATTAAGGCCTAATCAATTGATAATTGAGAAAATTTAATTTTAATGGATTAAATTCTTGATTTTCACACTTGGCCGGTTTGATGCAGAACAAATGGCTGAATTGAAATTCTTAGAGAACCACAAAATTTGTTGCTTATCTGTTTGATCCTCCAACAGCACACCAAGAATTTAGGTGCATGATTCATGGACTTAAGAGATGCTTCCTTGCATATGCTTTTACGTCAAATCCCATCATTTATCAAGCCTTAGTGAAGCAGTTTTGGAAGAAGGCTCCTGTGAGTAAAGGAGAAGATGAAGAAGACACGGTGGAATATGTTATTCAAGGAAAGAAAATTTTAGTGTCTGAGCAAACTATTCATGAAGTGCTGCAAATCAATGACCAACCAAGGTTTGAAGCTGAGATTTCTATGGAACAAACTGAAGAGATTTTCAAAAGAATGGGCTATGAAGGAGTGTTTCCACCTACCTTGAAGAAGATGTTGCCTCCTTACTGGCGATTTCTTGCTCACTCTTTCGTAATTTTCATCTCAGGCAGGAAATCTGGTGCTGATGGGATTTCCCTATTGAACATTGGCTATTGCTGCTCTTTCCACGGGTCTTGAGTTCAACTTTTCAAGATATGTTTTGAATGAGATGATGAGCAATCTAGAAGGAAAAAGGAAGGACAAATTTATGATGTTCCCAAGGTTTCTCCAGATGATATTTGATAGTAAATATCTGGAGTTAGAAAGAAGAGGTGAAAATTTGGACTTGAAGTCTCTGGGTGCTAATACTTTTGGTCTCATGAAACAAATCCGCAAGGGTACGAAATTTGTATTCCAAGGAAAGTACCCACCGTAGAAGTTTGGCCAGTTTGCGGAGATCAATGAAGCATTATGTGTGTAAAATGCACTTGTTTTATCCCTACTTTTATTAATATATTTAGCACACAAAGGCAGTGAACCTGTCTTTTAGTGGTATAGTTTAGTAAGTAAGGTGTCGAACTCAGGGAATGGAAAATTAAACTAACAACTAATTTTAACTAAAACAATTAATGAAAGTAAAAGGTTTTTCTTCTAGTTTTGCAAGACTCGAAACTTAAGTAACACTTAATTAACTAAATGACTAAAACAAACAACTAATTCACCAAATTTGATAAAGATGTTTCTATTTAGGTTCAACCAATTCACTCCTATGGTTATTTGTATTTATGATAGATTAATTATTATTGGCTACCAATTAAAGTGGTTAGGTTCATGTTCATTACTCCTAACCCTTAGACAATTAACTAATTTAAGCGGTGATCAAGTGTTTAAACTAATTAATTCCCTAGATTAATAATTTGGATTAAATAAGATTTGTAGTGGTGAATCAATTTAATAAATCAATTAACCTCTTGTTTGATGGTTTCTCAAACAAGCTCACACATTAATCTAATTATTGTCTTATTAATCTTAGTTTCATAATCATTATTCCTAAGCATATGAATTGGTGTTCACATAGACATATGAGGTTAACAACTAAGAGATGTTCATGCAGCTTAATTGCCTTCCAATTAACAGAAAATAATCATGATTAATGCATAAGGGTCTTTAACAAACTTAATTTAATAGATCACCAATAAACAATTAATCAAAACTAAGAATTAAACCATAGGAGTTCCTTGGTATTCCCCAAACAGAAACAAAAACGAAATTAGTTCATAGTTGTAGTAAAATCACACACAAAAACAAGTTCAACTAGATTAAACATCATCAAATCCTAAAGCTTAAGTGGAATGATTAACCTAGTTGCTTCAATTCTTCAAAAGGTTGGAGATTAGAATTCCTCAGCGTCCTCCAGTGTTCTTAATCGCAGAAGGATCTTCAAAAATCGCCAAAGGTGTGTTCTCCTCGGATAAAGGTTCGATTTTTATAGATATCTCAAAACAGGGGGTACTCGGCGAGTAGCAGACCCAACTCGCCGAGTATACTCGTTGTTATCCGTCTTAGATCAGGAGTCGTGGCTATCTTCAAGTAGACGCGTGTACTCGCCGAGTAGGTGTACTTTTGTTCCTCAATCTTCATTCTTTGGTCTTCAATTGCTTTCCCTTGCTCCCTTTTACTCCCAAGCATATCTTTTGGACTGAAAACAAAATTTAAACAATATTAAGCACCTTTTGTCCATATTATTCACATAATTAGTTAAAAATGAATAAAAATGTATACTAAATAATTAACTAATTATGCACATATCAAAATACCCCACACTTGACTTTTGATTGCCCCCAAGCAAAACTAAATTTTAAACATGTTAAAATCACATATGACAACTCCAATCTAACACATCCATTATGCCAAGACCGCAACGCATGCATTTGTGTCTAAAATTTTTTTCCTAAGCACCTCCCATACTCCAAATACTCACAATCCTCATAAACACTTGCCCACTCATCCCGAACTATGCTCATTTTATGCAACCCTCCGAATCCATCCGCAGAAAACCTCTTACCCTCAAGGTGTTTTTAATTGAGCAACCCAAGCATACATAATCTAGAATTACAACTTTTTGATACCACTATGGAGCTCTTTTGAATTCATCTCTTCTTTGATATTTGCTTTGATCTCTTTGAATTCACCACCTTTATTGTTTGATTTTTGGTATCTTCAACTTTTTTAGTTTCTTTAAATTTTTGATCTTTTAATTTCATATTTGACTTTGATGCTCCAAAAATTCTTCAAACTTTTCTTGTAATTCTCTCTCTCTCTCTTTTTTTTTACATGTACGTCACTTTTTTCACTCAAATCCCTACATGCTTAAGCAGGGGCGCTCAATCTCAACCTTTATTGGCTAACGATAACAATTTTCCTGGATACATTTCAGGTTTAGGCTGCTAAACATATTGCATCCCTCGGGCCGAGCAGGGTTGTGTTTTTGTCCCATGATTTCACTGGAATAAGGAAGCCACAAATGCACTAGAACGTATATAGGCTCAACTAAACATTTGGGTTATCATGCAATTACCAACATAACTCCAACATGGAATCCTAAGTTTCTTTTACCAAAATTTTCTAAATTAAATCCTAAGCAACATTTTTGGTATGCAACAATTTTTTAAAATTAGCCTAAATTAAGATTCTAAATTTTCTATTTATGTGACCAACCCCCTACCCCACACTTATTTTTATGCAATGCCCTCATTGCATATTATGTATGATAAAAACATAAAAAGAGAATAAAAAGGGAATTGGAACAAACTCCCCTGAGGTAGCAGTCGATAGGTTGATACTCTTCATGTAAGGTTCCAACTTCAGCTGACTTTGGCATGGGAACAACGCATCCATGCCTTGGGTGTCAAATCTCGTGTGGTTGACAGCTCGAAAATTTAAAGGAACAAGCTTCTTCAGAATATCTCCAGAGACAATTCCTCCCAAAAAGTAGGTAAATGTAGCAGTGAAAGTGCCCAAAGCAGTTCTGGAATTCGAAAATTGGCAGCCTACTCGGCGAGTAGTATCGTGGACTCGGCGAGTAGATCTCGTATCAGAACAATGTCATGCAGTAACTCAGGTACTCGCCGAGTAGTTTTTGTGCACTCGGCGAGTAGGTCTGACAGTTCCAGAAAAATAATACTGATGCTCCATTCGACTCTAGTTTGGAAATGCAACCTGACCCTCTCTTCTAATTCATCCAGTAATAGCACACTCCATCACTCTCAACTTGCACGGACTCAATCCTAAGAACAACACTTCATTTTTCTTGAAAATCTCCTAATTCCCATTTTGACCCTCAACTTAGCATGCCTCCTAATCTTCTTTCCTGAAAAAAATTGAACAACTAAAAGTGATACTAATAATCAAACCATCCAAAACAAACATCATCCAAGTGTTTTAACATTTGTCCAAAACATAATTAAAACATCATCATAAAAACAAACATAAAAGAAAACAATTCTTCATCATTCATCCTCCATATCAGTGCCTCCCGTGCCACTTCCTCCTTCTTCGGCTCTCCTCCTCATACGCTCCTCCCAATTCATGATATATGGGTATCCGGGACCGGGCATTGGGTTGATATTCATTTGTTGAAAAAGATATTCCAAAGATTGGTTATTGTAGTTTACCCCTTTCCCGATGTCATCTAGGTAGCGGCGGTACTCTAATTGATTCCACCCATCATTATCCTCCTCCACCGGAATAACCGGTGGATCTTCTCGTACCCGTTCGCTACGTTGTCTAACCGTCTCCCCGGCTCCTCCGGAATCGCTGGCTCATCTTCATGGGGGATGGTGAATGAATCACCAAACTTCTCGACTATCCTCGCCCTCCGATATAATGCCGTGTTGAATGGTGGAGCGTGGATAACCATGAGCGCCCTAGCTTGCGGTAGATCAAGTATCCCATACGACTTGGCCAGCCGAGTAATAAACATTCCTCCATTGATTTTTGAATTAACTTTCTCCTTGACCGCCCCTTCGGCAAGGAATTTGGCAATGCAGTATGGGAGGTTGCAAAAGGCTTCGGGAGTAATGATACTCCATAAATAAAAGATGTCAAGGGTTGGGACCTTGTCCCAATCCTTCCTTTGGTTGATGGTACTGGCGACAAGTCGGTGAATAAGGCGGTGGATCGGTGAGCGGATGTGGCCTTCTTGAGCGGTGGACGGAATATAAACTCGGTTGGCTATTGTATTCCACCATGTCGAGGCCACCACTGCCTCGGGAAGTTCTTTGTGGCTGTTTTCCAGGAATGCTTCAAAATCTTCTGTCATCATCACGCTTTGATCATAAATTCCAACCTCCACGAGAATTCAACAATGTTGCACTGGCGCATCTCTCCACCCAAAGAAAAAGAGATTACGTTGGGATTGTAGTATTCACTACCACCTCAGAATGAGATGGTAGCAAAAAACTCCCAGCACAACTCAGCATACACGGACTCCTGAATTTTGAACAATTGTAACCACCCGTCGCACGTAATGGTGGTGTACCCCAAACTACACTCTTTAACCAAATATGGTGTAAGCTCCTTCTCTAACCCGACATTTCCCAGCCAACCCCAATGAACCGCCTGTCACGCGGGTGACCCGGGTTCGATCCCCGGCAACGACGCCAAAAACTTGATGTGTGTAAAATGCACTTGTTTTATCCCTACTTTTATTAATATATTTAGCACACAAAGGCAGTGAACCTGTCTTTTAGTGGTATAGTTTAGTAAGTAAGGTGTCGAACTCAGGGAACGAAAAATTAAACTAACAACTAATTTTAACTAAAACAATTAATGAAAGTAAAAGGTTTTTCTTCTAGTTTTGCAAGACTAGAAACTTAAGAAACACTTAATTAACTAAATGACTAAAACAAACAACTAATTCACCAAATTTGATAAAGATGTTTCTATTTAGGTTCAACCAATTCACTCCTATGGTTATTTGTATTTATGATAGATTAATTATTATTGGCTACCAATTAAAGTGGTTAGGTTCATGTTCATTACTCCTAACCCTTAGACAATTAACTAATTTAAGCGGTGATCAAGTGTTTAAACTAATTAATTCCCTAGATTAATAATTTGGATTAAATAAGATTTGTAGTGGTGAATCAATTTAATAAATCAATTAACCTCTTGTTTGATGGTTTCTCAAACAAGCTCACACATTAATCTAATTATTGTCTTATTAATCTTAGTTTCATAATCATTATTCCTAAGCATATGAATTGGTGTTCACATAGACATATGAGGTTAACAACTAAGAGATGTTCATGCAGCTTAATTGCCTTCCAATTAACAGAAAATTATCTTGATTAATGCATAAGGGTCTTTAACAAACTTAATTTAATAGATCACCAATAAACAATTAATCAAAAATAAGAATTAAACCATAGGAGTTCCTTGGTATTCCCCAAACAGAAACAAAAACGAAATTAGTTCATAGTTGCAGTAAAATCACACACAAAAACAAGTTCAACTAGATTAAACATCATCAAATCCTAAAGCTTAAGTGGAATGATTAACCTAGTTGCTTCAATTCTTCAAAAGGTTGGAGATTAGAATTCCTCAGCGTCCTCCAGTGTTCTTAATCGCAGAAGGATTTTCAAAAATCGCCAAAGGTGTGTTCTCCTCGGATAAAGGTTCGATTTTTATAGATATCTCAAAACAGGGGGTACTCGGCGAGTAGCAGACCCAACTCGCCGAGTATACTCGTTGTTATTCGTCTTAGATCAGGAGTCGTGGCTATCTTCTGGAATATTCAGCTGAACTCTCCGAGTAGACGCGTGTACTCGCCGAGTAAGTGTACTTTTGTTCCTCAATCTTCATTCTTTGGTCTTCAATTGCTTTCCCTTGCTCCCTTTTACTCCCAAGCATATCTTTTGGACTGAAAACAAAATTTAAACAATATTAAGCACCTTTTGTCCATATTATTCACATAATTAGTTAAAAATAAATAAAAATGTATACTAAATAATTAACTAATTATGCACATATCAAAGCATCTGAATCAGAAAGCTCCTCAGACAATGAAGATGGTGAAGATGATGTTATTATCGCTTCTGAGCATGGAGAAGACCTTGTTCCTCCTGTTGCAATTGTTGTCGAGCAACATGTACCGATGACTAATGTAGTGGTAAATGATGATGAAGAAGGTGAAGATGTGTTGAATCTAGGGGATAATGTATTTGACTTTGATGAGGATGAATAACTCTTCGACTTCGAGCAGGGTGATGATTTCAAGCCAAGTAATGAGGAACTCAATGTGTTTTTTGATGACGTCCATGATGTTGTACAACCAATAATGGAACCTGAGGGAGTTCGAAATGTTCTCAAAGTGCCGCCTCCAACAACTGATCAGATGGCCGTCACATCAGCTAATCTGGATTAAACTATAAGGATTCATCCCCTTACAGTTGCTACTCCTGCCACTTTGCCATCTGAAGGTGATCTTAGTATGACACAAGCCTCCCAGCCTCTAATCAAAAGGAGAAGAGTTGATCCAAGGTTGTGAGTGTTGATTAGGTAACACGCTTCGTCGGCCGAACAATCTTTTGCAACTACTACACCGAACCAACAAGCCCATGTTTTGAAAGAAGGACCAAGTGATGTTGGATCTTTGTATGAAGCAAGGAGTTCTTCAATTCCTGGGGGTTCTTCTCCACCACAACCTGAACATGATGCTGCCTCCGAGAGGCTTGCCAGGTTTTTGGATCAACAAGATTCAGACCTTTCAACCCGAGGCAAAATGATATCTATAGGTGAAGGAAGTTTAGGGGGAGTGGACCCATCAATTTTTGAGCTCAAGGAGGAGATTGATGTTCTGAATCAAAAACTTATTGAAAAGGATGTTTTGATTGGAAATCTTGACATTTGATTTTCCGAGCTTGAGGAAGAAAATTCGCTAAAATCAAAACTAATCTCTGACTTGGAGCTCAACCATGGAGCCTTGATAGTTGGTTACTTTGACTTGAAGAACGAACTGATAGCAGAATCTGGTTACAAACTCAAAGAAACTGTCAGAGAACCAAATGAAGTCGAGACCTCTGTAGCACCTGGTTCTTGGTATGTATTATGTTATTAATCTTCTTTTATTCTTGCATTTTTGGCCTTGGCTTGGGCGAGTCGAAGGACTGACTCGCCGAGTAGAAGCGGGATGAGGTGCGGGGTTTAAGCTGCGGACTCGGCGAGTTGCCGCTGTTTGGACAAAAACCCTAATCAACGGGTTTGCACCCTATTTAAATGACCTTATGCAGCCTCCTTTCCCCCTTTATGCTCCCAAACACTCCTCATAGCAAACCCTAGCCGTTTTTTAGAAGATCTAAGGCTTTTTGAGTGATTCTTTTCAGTTTTGATCACAAGGAAGAAGGAAGAGCATAGAAGGATCTAGATGGGACTAAAGGATTCGAGTTTGGTTCATCATTTGCAGTCTTTGGAAGGTATAAAGTCTGAACCTTGCTCATTCTTTTTTTAGATCCCTCTTTGGGGTGATTTAGGGCTTTTATGAGCCATTTTTGGTGGCCAACCATGTTTGCAAACATGGTTGGGGGTTTGGGCTTTTGTATCATGTCATTTCATGAGTCACAAGTCAGATCTAGGTTGCTTTTTGCACCAAGGAAGGCCCCATGCAACAAAAGAACCATTTTAGAGCCTTTTAAGCGCTAATGTCCCATGCATGCACGTAAAGTTTGTAACTTTATGTGCTAGATCGAGTTTAGGGGCCTGGATCTATCTTTTGGTTAAGTGTTGTACATCAGAAATCGAAGTTCTTAGTAAGGAATGTGACAGACTCGGCGAGTCCAAGGGTTTTGGTCCCGTATCAGTGAAGGTCATCAGGACCAGTTGAGTGTGAAAGGGTTTTAGGAGTCCCGAGGTGTAACAGCCCGGATTTCCAGGTATTTTATTGTCTTGATTTTTTTGGTGTTTTGAGAGGGGACTCGGCGAGTTGTAGCTCAGACTCGCCGAGTAGGGTCGCGATTCTGGACGCGGGATTCGTCTGGACTCGGCGAGTCCAGGATATGGACTCGGCGAGTTCACGCTGTTTAATGAAACCCTAATTTCTCGGGTTTGGGACCTATTTAAAGGGCCTTATGGCCGTCATTTGCACCCAACAGTCCATAGAGAGAAACCCTAGAGTGATTTAGCGATTTGAGAGAGAAAGGAAGCATTTCTTGACATTTGTGTGTTGTTTAGCAAAGAAGAGGGAGGTTCTAGCCAAGAGGAAGCAAAGGAGACTGCTATTCGGTGGATTTGAAGCTTAGCCCTTCAATCTAAAGGTATGATTTCGGCTCATCTCCTGTTTTGTGAAGTATAATTGATTTTAGGGTCTCTTGTGACCTTGTTGAGTTGATTGGATGACCAAATAGTCCCTTGCTAGTGATGAGACTCCGGATCTGGATCCATAGAGGTCCAGAGAGCCTCATTCATCAAGCTTTATAGAGAACAATGGAGGTTATGGCCTTGAGTAGTGAGATTCGTTGATAATTCTTCATATATTGTCATATAGAGGTTGTTTATGCACCAAGTCTGGGGCTTTACGTGGTGAATCAGTCTAGGAAGGCCAGATCTATGAATTGTTGGAATAGATCTGACCTTAGAAGCAAGTTTGAGTGATTGCATGGCATGGACTCGCCGAGTCCGATGAGCAGACTCGGCGAGTAGCTTGAAGATTGCCTTGGACCGGCCAGTGAGTGGTCCAGTCGAGTCATGGGTTGACTCAGTGAGTCAGGGCGAGTTAGAGAGGGTTGTCAGTGGGCTGAGTCGAGCTGGGACTCGCCGAGTCGTTCTTGAGACTCGGCGAGTTGAGTCGGGGTAGCCCCGCGATTTCTGCCAGGTGAAACTCGTCGAGTCGGCGGGGAGTACTCGACGTGTAGAAAGGGAATCCTAGAGAGTTGGTGAGAACGTCTAGACTCGCCGAGTTGCCGTGTGCACTTGCCGAGTCCGGTCAAAGTTGACTGTTGACCGTTGACCTGTTTTGACTTCTTAGGGATAGTCAACCTTAGAGATAAAAAGTGTTAATTAGAGTCATGTGATGTTATAGGAGGATTAGAGCTCGGAGGATCGAGCGCGAGGGATTTCCAGGATTCGGGAGATACCGAGACACGCGAGGTGGGTCTTCTCAATATATTTTACCTTGAGTAGGTAATCAGAGCTATGTGTCAGTGTATGTATGTTATGTGTATGCTATGTGTTGTACTGCATTATTTCTATGTGATTTATGTTGTGCATGACTTTAGAGTTGGAACCGGAAGGTTCCTAGAGTTAGAACCTGAGGGTTCACAGAGTTGGGTGCACGGACCCATAGAGTTATAGCCTCGAGTGGCTAATATGTGTTTTATGTGTGGTATTTTGGGGAACTCACTAAGCTTCGTGCTTACAGTGTTAGTGTTGTTGTTTCAGGTACTAGCGATGACCGTGGGAAGGCGCCGGCTTGATCTGTACACACGCAGGGGACTTTTGATACATTTATATGATCTTGGGATTTGTATGATACAGATTGGAATTTGAAACTTAATGTTTTTATGAAATTAAATGAGAAATGTTTTTTTATATTGCGAAAATTATTTTGAAATTCACGGCGTTACAAGTTGGTATCAGAGCCTTGATTTGAGGGATTCGAGTACACCTTCGGGCGTATTTGAACTCAAACTGAGGATTTGAGATGTATTTTCAAAAAGAGTGAAAGATTTTTGAAAAACACAGATCAAGAGATGTGTGTACGATCAGTCAGCGCCCGAACGGTGATTTCCCAAAATACCTTTATATATTATGTGATATTGACATTGATATGATGTATTCGCATGCTAGAGTAGGCTAGGTATTGCTATTAGGACTAGAGTGGCCTGATTTGTGATGCCTTAGCCTAGGGAGATGTGAGCTGCTATGAGATGCTTGAGAGTGAGTAGGTAGCAGCGAGGGACTTATGAGAGATCTATTAGAAAGTGGTGTATGTATGATAGAGTACTTGAGACCTGGGATCCGAAGAGAAGGACTTGGAGTGTATTCTGGTGCGTTGCGGACAGTAGTATTGGGCCCGTACTACTGGAAGCACCGGAGTGGGGTGCAGCCCAAGTCAGAATCTTTGGAATGCCAAGAATCAAGGAGGAAAGAGTTGACGAGTGTGAGCATACTCGTGTGGATTCTAATTTATCGTATGTTGTATTTCAGAGGTAGATCATGGTGAGGACACGTTTGATGCCCGAGAGCAGTGGTACCAGCGAGGAGGAGATCCGCCGGATCATTCAGGAGGAGGTGGTTGCGGCCATCAGGGCAGAGATACCGGATATGTTTGGGTCTATAAAGACCACATTGATTGAGACGTTCGATGAGCGTTATGCCGCTCTTTCTGAGGCTGCTGCTGCAGCGGCTACCGCAGCGATTGCTGCTGCGAGGCCGCAGGGTGGGGATGCGTTGCTGTTCCGTGAGTTCAGCAACACAAAACCACCAGAGTTTGATGGTACTCAGGATCCGGTGGCAGCTATGAGGTGGATATCTGATATTGAGGGGTGTTTCTTCACTTGTTCGTCTCCTGAGCATTTGAAGGTCCGGTTCGCGCTGAACCAGCTTCGCTTGGGATCGAAGGACTGGTGGAAGTTTGTGACGGCGCATTATACGCCTGCTGAGCTTTCTGCGGTGACCTGGGAGAGGTTCACCACCATGTTTCGGGATGAGTACGTTCCCCGGTGGAGAGGGAGCGTTTAGCACAGGAGTTTCTGACCCTCAAGCAGGGTACTGAGTCTGTTACAGCGATCACGAGGATGTTCCACGAGAGATCGATGTTCTTCCCTGAGCACGTGTCCACTGAGCAGGCACGTATGAGCCGCTACTTGAGCATCTTGAGGCGGGATATTCGGGAGTTCGCTGCGAACTCCTCGTACCGGACATTTGCAGAGCTTCAGGCAAATGCCCTGAAGAGGGAGATTGAGCTTGAGACTCAGGCCAGGGAGGAGGCGGAGTCTCAGGGGAGGGATCGGCGACCAGCACAGTCGCAGCCGGCCGCCAAGCGGGCCAAGCCTGCTGATCCCAGACCAGGGAGCCAGAAGGGCCGCACTTGCGGAAAGTGCGGCAAGGGTCATGACGGAGTTTGCCGAGCGGGGTCTTGCTACAAATGTGGCAAGGAGGGGCACATGACCAAGGACTGCCCCAAGGGGTTTGTAGTGTGTTTTCACTGCAACCAGACCGGACACCGGAAGGCCGAGTGTCCGCAGTTGCGCGGAGCATCTCAGGGGTCTGCTCCTGCCGCCATCAGAGCTACAAAGAGTCGGCCTGTGAAGGCCGAGGCGCCGAGAGCTCGAGGGAGAGCCTTCCAGCTGACTGCGGAGGAGGTCCGCGCTGCGCCCGATGTTGTGGCTGGTATGTTTCCTTTCGTGTATTTATTTTTTTTCTTGATATTGAGATATCATGTTTATATTATATTGTGCGTAGGTACCTTTCTTGTGAACTCTGTACCTGCTTTAGTGTTATTTGACTCGGGTGCGAGTCGGTCTTTTGTATCTTTGGCCTTTAGTCAGCATATCAGTGTTAGTCGTGAGGCATTGAGTCGGCCTCTGAGAGTCTCCATAGCTGATGATAGAGTGATTTGTGCCACGGAGGTTTTCCGGGGATGTGTGTTAGAGATTTTCGGGGTTGAGTTTCCGATTGATCTGATTCCTATTGCGATGGGTGATGTCTGTGTCATTGTGGGCATGGACTGGCTGAGTCGATTCGGCGCAGTCATCGACTGCGAGTGTCAGCTGGTGACTATACGAGACCCTAGTTGGGGAGTTCTTTCGGTGTACGGCGAGGGTACACGTTCGGGATCAGCCTTTTGTTCGGCCGCTAGGGCGAGGCAGTGTCTACAGCAGGGCTGTAAAGGTTTTGTGGCGTATGTGATGGATACGCGAGCGACTTCCGAGAGACCGAGTTCAGCTGAGGAGGTACCGGTGGTGCGTGAGTTTCCAGATGTCTTTCCCGAGAAGCTGCCGGGAGTACCTCCTGTGAGGCAAGTGGAGTTTGGTATTGATTTGGTTCCGGGGGCCGCGCCTATAGCTAAGGTGCCTTATCGTCTTGCACCTCCAGAGATGCAAGAGTTATCCTCGCAGCTTCAGGAGTTGTTGGGGAAGGGATTCATTCGGCCGAGCAGCTCGCCATGGGGAGCACCTATTCTGTTCGTCAAGAAGAAGGATGGTTCACACCGGATGTGTATTGATTACCGGGAGTTGAACAAGCTGACCGTCAAGAACCGTTACCCGTTGCCGAGGATCGACGATTTATTTGATCAGTTGCAGGGAGCATCTTGGTTTTCCAAGATCGACTTGAGGTCGGGATATCATCAGGTGAGAGTGCGGGATGAGGACGTCCAGAAGACAGCATTCAGGACGCGTTATGGGCATTATGAGTTTGTGGTGATGCCTTTTGGGCTCACCAATGCCCCGGCTGTGTTCATGGATCTCATGAACAGGGTATGCAGGCCGATGTTGGATCGGTCGGTGATTGTATTTATCGATGATATTCTGGTGTATTCGAGATCTAGAGAGCAGCATGAGGAGCATTTGAGGGAGGTCCTTGGGGTATTGAGATCGGAGAAGCTTTATGCAAAGTTCTCCAAGTGTGATTTCTGGTTACGGGAGGTCCAGTTCCTAGGACATCTCGTTAACCAGGAAGGGATTCTGGTTGATCCGGCCAAGGTTGAGGCGGTAATGAGTTGGGAGGTGCCAAAGTCACCCTCTGAGATCAGGAGTTTCCTTGGATTAGCAGTGTATTATCGGAGATTTATCAAGGATTTCTCCAAGATCGCGGTGCCGCTCACCAGATTGACCCGGAAGGGTGTCGCATTCTCATGGGGTTCCGAGCAGCAGACCTCCTTTGAGACACTTCACCAAAGGTTGTGCGAAGCCCCGGTATTATCTCTCCCGGAAGGGATGGAGGATTTTGTAGTATATTGTGATGCATCGATTTTGGGGCTGGGTGCGGTGTTGATGCAGAGGGGTCATGTGATAGCATATGCATCGAGGCAGCTGAAGCCTCATGAGACGAGATATCCCACGCATGATCTAGAGTTGGGGGCAGTAGTGTTCGCCCTCAAGATTTGGCGTCACTACTTATATGGGGTTCGGTGTACGATATACACGGACCATAAGAGCTTGAAGTACTTGATGGATCAGCCCAATCTAAATATGCGTCAGAGGAGGTGGTTAGATGTGGTCAAGGATTATGATTGTGAGATCCTGTACCACCCGGGCAAGGCTAATGTGGTGGCCGATGCGTTGAGCCGCAGGGCGGAGAGCACTCCATTGCGAGAGGTATGTTTGAGATTGACCATGATAGCTCCGGTATTGGATGCCATTCGTGGGGCACAGGCCAAGGCTGTGCAGCCGGAGATGCAGAAGAGGGAACGGGTCGTTGGTTTGGTTTCAGAGTTCATTACGGATGGTCGAGGGCTTATGACTTTTCAGGGTCGGATTTGGGTGCCGTTTGTGGGTGGTACGCGCACTTCTTTGATGGAGGAGGCTCATCGGTCGAAATTTTCGATCCATCCGGGGGCTACGAAGATGTATTTGGATTTGAGGAAAGAGTATTGGTGGCCCTGTATGAAGAGGGACGTCGCATGGTTCGTTGAGAGGTGCTTGACCTGTCGTAGGGTTAAGGCCGAGCACCAGAGACCGCATGGCAAGTTGCAGCCATTGGAGGTTCCCGAATGGAAGTGGGAACAGATCACTATGGATTTCATCACCAAATTGCCGAGGACGGCCAGAGGAGTTGATGCAATTTGGGTGATTGTGGATAGGTTGACGAAGAGCGCTCACTTTCTTGCCATCAGTGAGAGTTCTTCAGCGGAGAAGTTGGCGGAGTTATACGTGAGAGAAGTGGTATCTCGGCATGGGGTGCCGATCTCGATTGTTTCAGACCGCGATGTGCGCTTCACTTCCAGATTCTGGAAGAAATTTCATGAGGAGTTGGGTACTAGATTACATTTTAGTACCGCATATCATCCCCAGACAGACGGTCAGAGTGAGCGGACGATTCAGACGCTTGAGGACATGCTTCGAGCATGTGTGTTGGATTTCGGGGGTAGCTGGGATGTGTATTTACCCTTGGCAGAGTTTTCCTACAACAACAGCCATCATTCGAGCATTGGTATGCCACCCTTTGAGTTGTTGTATGGTAGGAGGTGTCGGACCCCCATTTGCTGGGGAGAGGTTGGGCAGAGAGTGATGGGCAGTACAGAGATCGTGCTACAGACGACAGAGCAGATTCAGCAGGTCAGACAGAGGTTATTGACCGCCCAGAGCCGACAGAAGAGTTATGCAGACAGACGCCGGTCCGAGCTTGAGTTTCAGGTCGGCGACTTCGTTCTCCTGAAGGTCTCTCCTTGGAAAGGAGTGATTCGATTCAGGAAGAGGGGCAAGTTGGCGCCCCGGTATATTGGGCCATTTCGTGTGATTGCGAGGGTAGGCCGGGTAGCCTATCGTTTGGAATTGCCAGCAGAGTTGGGGCAAATCCACGACACTTTTCATGTGTCGCAATTGAGGAAATGTATTGCCGATGAGTCGGCAGTGGTTCCATTAGAGGATATTCAGGTGGATGCGAGCCTGAATTATGTCGAGAGACCAGTAGCCATCAGAGATCGGAAGATCAAGGTTCTGAGGAACAAGGAGGTACCTCGGGTGTTGGTTTAGTGGCAACACCGGAAGGGATCAGAGATGACCTGGGAGCCGGAGCGCGAGATGCGGGAGCAGCATCCGGAGCTATTTTCGGAGCGAGACTTCGAGGGCGAAGTCTAGTTCTAGTGGGGAGAGTTGTAACAGCCCGGATTTCCAGGTATTTTATTGTCTTGATTTTTTTGGTGTTTTGAGAGGGGACTCGGCGAGTTGGAGCTCAGACTCGCCGAGTAGGGTCGCGATTCTGGACGCGGGATTCGTCTGGACTCGGCGAGTCCAGGATATGGACTCGGCGAGTTCACGCTGTTTAATGAAACCCTAATTTCTCGGGTTTGGGACCTATTTAAAGGGCCTTATGGCCGTCATTTGCACCCAACAGTCCATAGAGAGAAACCCTAGAGTGCTTTAGCGATTTGAGAGAGAAAGGAAGCATTTCTTGACATTTGTGTGTTGTTTAGCAAAGAAGAGGGAGGTTCTAGCCAAGAGGAAGCAAAGGAGACTGCTATTCGGTGGATTTGAAGCTTAGCCCTTCAATCTAAAGGTATGATTTCGGCTCATCTCCTGTTTTGTGAAGTATAATTGATTTTAGGGTCTCTTGTGACCTTGTTGAGTTGATTGGATGACCAAATAGTCCCTTGCTAGTGATGAGACTCCGGATCTGGATCCATAGAGGTCCAGAGAGCCTCATTCATCAAGCTTTATAGAGAACAATGGAGGTTATGGCCTTGAGTAGTGAGATTCGTTGATAATTCTTCATATATTGTCATATAGAGGTTGTTTATGCACCAAGTCTGGGGCTTTACGTGGTGAATCGGTCTAGGAAGGCCAGATCTATGAATTGTTGGAATAGATCTGACCTTAGAAGCAAGTTTGAGTGATTGCATGGCATGGACTCGCCGAGTCCGATGAGCAGACTCGGCGAGTAGCTTGAAGATTGCCTTGGACCGGCCAGTGAGTGGTCCAGTCGAGTCATGGGTTGACTCAGTGAGTCAGGGCGAGTTAGAGAGGGTTGTCAGTGGGCTGAGTCGAGCTGGGACTCGCCGAGTCGTTCTTGAGACTCGGCGAGTTGAGTCGGGGTAGCCCCGCGATTTCTGCCAGGTGAAACTCGTCGAGTCGGCGGGGAGTACTCGACGTGTAGAAAGGGAATCCTAGAGAGTTGGTGAGAACGTCTAGACTCGCCGAGTTGCCGTGTGCACTCGCCGAGTCCGGTCAAAGTTGACTGTTGACCGTTGACCTGTGTTGACTTCTTAGGGATAGTCAACCTTAGAGATAAAAAGTGTTAATTAGATTCATGTGATGTTATAGGAGGATTAGAGCTCGGAGGATTGAGCGCGAGGGATTTCCAGGATTCGGGAGATACCGAGACACGCGAGGTGAGTCTTCTCAATATATTTTACCTTGAGTAGGTAATCAGAGCTATGTGTCAGTGTATGTATGTTATGTGTATGCTATGTGTTGTACTGCATTATTTCTATGTGATTTATGTTGTGCATGACTTCAGAGTTGGAACCGGAAGGTTCCTAGAGTTAGAACCTGAGGGTTCACAGAGTTGGGTGCACGGACCCATAGAGTTATAGCCTCGAGTGGCTAATATGTGTTTTATGTGTGGTATTTTGGGGAACTCACTAAGCTTCGTGCTTACAGTGTTAGTGTTGTTGTTTCAGGTACTAGCGATGACCGTGGGAAGGCGCCGGCTTGATCTGTACACACGCAGGGGACTTTTGATACATTTATATGATCTTGGGATTTGTATGATACAGATTGGAATTTGAAACTTAATGTTTTTATGAAATTAAATGAGAAATGTTTTTTTATATTGCGAAAATTATTTTGAAATTCACGGCGTTACACGGGGAGTGACCCAACGTTCTGGGCTAAGCAAAAGTGTTCTGGGAATTCATGGCACTCGGCGAGTGTATGAACGGACTCGGCGAGTCCAAGACAATCTTCATGTAACTCGGCGAGTTGTTCATCAACTTGGCGAGTCAAGGACAGAACGTTTTCATAGGATGAAGAGTAACTCGACGGGTTGTTCATACAACTCGGCGAGTCAAGTCAGGACATGAGTATCAGTTGATGATGAACTCGACGAGTTGTTCATACAACTCGGCGAGTCGGATGTGGATTCAGTCGGTGTTCATTTAGAAGGAAAACTCGTCGAGTCATCACCTAACTCGACGAGTAGAGACGGGTACGAGGTCTAATGAAAGGATAGGGACTCGGCGAGTTGATGAGTCAACTCGGCGAGTCAGGTCAACTGGAAGTGGACTTTGACTTGATCAAGGGGTAAAATGGTAATTTTATCCTAAGGGTAGATGTCAATTTCTGACTATGTGTTTTGTGGGAATTTTAGCCGGAGGACTTCCGGAGCAGCAGTGGCAGCAGTCAGAGGATTTCCGCACAGTTCGGCAGATACGAGGTGAGTTACCTTCCAGTAGGGGTGGGTCTAAGGCCACAATGCCGGCCCACCATTGAGGAGTATTTAGAAGATAATTGTCTTTGTGATAATTTATCTTGGTCTGGTATGCGTTTGGGTATGAGTTATATCTATATGATATGTTACATGATAGGGATAGTTTCCCTGATAGTGGTCTTTAGGACCAAGGGGTAGGTCAGTACCCGGATATGTCTGAATGTGTGCTTATATCTTGCTATTGTATGCTAGTGGTAAGGGGTGGAATAGTCCCCAGTTACTGGTTGAAAGATACTGATGACGAATACCGGTTGAAAGATACCGATGACAATTACCGGTTGAAAGATACCGATGATGATTACCAGTTAAAAGATACCGATGACGAATACCGGTTGAAAGATACCGATAATGATTACCAGTTGAAAGATACCGATGATGATTACCGGTTGAAAGATACCGATGGTATTGTATGGTATGTGGTATGATGGGGGAACTCACTAAGCTTTGTGCTTACGGTTTCAGTTTTTGGTTTCAGGTACCTCTTCATCCAAGGGAAGGAGCCGGCGGCGTAGCATGGCATCACACACACACTCACGTATGATTTCCGCACGGTGTTTTCTGGGATTGTACTCTGATATGACATTTGTTCATGGTTGTGGGTTTCAAATATGATACTTGTTTTTGAGATGACGTGTTTATAACATATTTTCTATTGAATGTTTTATGAATTAATTAATCAAAATGAAATTTTTGGGCTCGAATTTTGAGATGTTACAACCTCTCTCAGTGCCCCTTTCCATTCAACTCAGCAAGATCCTCTTGTTAATCCTCCTCCTGTCAGAATCACAAGAATTAATGACCAATTTGAGAAAGAACCGGCTCAATCCAATCCAAGAGTTAATCTCAAACGAGCTTAGAAACAGGTATCTTCACAAAAGAGTGGGAAGTGGCTATTCATGAAAAATTCAGATCAAAATCTTCATGGAGACCATCCCCAACTGACTGAGACTGAGTTCAGAAAGAAGCGGTTCAGAGATAAGTTTGGTGAACGGTCAGGAATTCTAATGTGGGGTTTTCATGACAAATTAAATTGTTGGTTGGTAAAGCGCAAGAGCAGAAACATGGAGTATTACAGGCACAAAAATGATTTTTATTCTTGGATGAAGGTGGACCTCACTAAACTTGCTGATGCTCCATTTTGAAACCCAGCTCTTAATCCACGAGGAACGGATTTCAAACTCTTCTTAGAAAATCAAGTAAAGAGGAAATTCGATGGAATGAAGACAGCCGAATCCTTCGTGAAAAGAGCCAAAAATGTTTTTGACCCTAAGACCAACAAGAGCTTCAAGATCGTGATGTGGCCTCCTACAAAGCAGATGACACAGATTCCTATTATTAAGCATTTTTGTGATGGATCGCTGAACAATATGGAATATTGGGTTTTTGATGAAGCCACAACCTCAACTGTCATCAAATTCCCGGATGGTGTTTTTTGTATCGTTGATAAGCAGGATTTTCTATAGTTTGGTGAACGGGATATCCGCGCTTTGGCTCAATATGAAATCTTATGCAAGCATGAGCTTCTAGAGGTTGCTGCTAAAGAATTTACAAGCATGATCGCTGAGATTATTGAAAAGAAGATGTAGCTAGGGGCGATGGGAAGGTCTAATGTGCTGGTCATTGAGAAAGACTGAATTCATGTTAGCCTCAAACCAAGGGGGAGACTGTTAGGTCACATTTTTTTGGTTTAGGCTGGGAATTCATTTGTATGAGTCTTCTTAGTCTTTATTTAGGTGTTTATAAGGTTTGCGGTTGGATGAACCGAAAACAGGGTGTTTTCGGTTCAACTGGTGTTTGCGGCTGTTAGTCTGTTTACGTCCGTGAACTCGTTTACGGTTCATGTTCCCTATATATAGTGTTAGTGTTCTCAGAAGTAGTGTTCGGTTGTATGTCTGTGTCCATTGTACCAAACGTTTGTGGTTCAATAGAAACGTGTGCAATTTGGATCATTCTTGCTTCTACTCTTTCTTGTTCTCATTGATTATTGCTTGTTCTTGTGATTGATCACTAGTTGGTTCCAGATTTGGGGAATTACACCGAAACTACCATTAGGTCAACTTTGGTCAAAAGGTCAAGGTCAACAAACCATCCGAGTCAACCCATGCAAGTCATCCCAGCTGAGTACACTAGGTGTACTCTGTTGTATGCAAGGCGTACTCCTCTTTTGTTTTCCTTTTTATTACTTGTGAGTTGTTCTTTTCAGAATTTAAATGAGGGTTTGCATGCAAAGGGTCTAGAGAGTGATAGAATAGTGGGAAGAATTGAGTCTAGGCGAGAGAGAATGAAGTTTTGAGTCCAAGAAACAAGTCTGATTATAAAGAGGGTTAAAGAGTGCATAAATATTGAAGAAAATAAGAGCATGAGTGATATTCTGATGCTACTTCAGCATACCAAAAACCGGATTTGAAGCAGACGATGAACTCGTCGAGTGCACATATGAACTCGACGAGTCGTTGTGCAATTTCATGATTTCTGCCATTATCACGCTACAACTCGGCGAGTCACCATAATAATTCGACGAGTTGCTCCTTATTTCACTTATCAATCTCATGATTTGATGATATTTCACACGGCAATTGACTGCATTTTTGAAGATTAATTCATGAAGTTTTCTGAGAGTCTTTCCTGCGTTTTTAGAGCTGTCAAACAGACAAGATTTGACGCCCGAGGCATGGATGAGTTGTTCCCATGTCTAAAGTTAATTGAAGATGGAGCTTTCAATGTCACAAGATCAACCTCGTGACTACTATCACATGGGAGTTTGTTCCAATTCCCTCTTTGCTTTTGTACTTTTCTTTTTCATGCATAACATGCAATGGGGCATTCCATGAATTAAGTGTGGGGTAGGGGGTTGGTTACATTAGTTAACTTAGTATCTTAATTTAGGATTAATTTTAAAAAATTTGAATAAAAATTACTAGGACTTAATTTAGAAAATTTTGGTAAAAGCAATTAGGAACCATGCTAGTATTATGTTTGATGACTCTTTGAAGACCTAAATGTTTAGTTGAGCCTATACACGTTATAATGCATTTGTGGCCTCCTTCATTCTAGTGAAATCATGGGACAAAACACAACCTCGCTTAGTTTGAGGAATGTAATATGTTTAGCATCGTGTACTTGAAATGTATCCAGGAAAAATTTTATCTTTAGCCAATAAAGGTTGAAGTTGAGCGCCCCTGCTTAAGCATGTAGGTTTTGAGTGAAAAAAGTGAGTTACATGTTAAAAAAGAGAGAGAATTACAAGAAAAGTTGTAAGAATTTTGGAGCAATCAAGTGAAGATCAAAAGATCAAAGTTCTAAAGAAATTCAAAAATTGAAGATACCAAAAATCAAATCAGAAAGGTGGTGAATTTGAAGATATCAAAGATCGAATTATCAAGAAAGTGAAGAATTCCAAAGAGCTCCATTGTGGTATCGAAAAGTTGTAATTGTCTAGATTATGTATGTTTGGGTTGCTCAACCAAAAATACCTTGAGGTAAGGAAGTTTTCTGCGGATGGATTCGGAGGGATGCATAAAATGAGCATTGTTCAAAAGAAGTGGGTGAGTGTTTATGATGATTGTGAGTATTTAGAATTAAGGAGGGTCCTTAGGAACAAATTTAGACACAAATGCATGCATTACGGTCTTGGCATAATGGTTGGGTTTGATTGGGATTGTCTTATGTGATGCTAATATGTTAAAATTCAGTTTTGCTTGGAGGCAAGCAAAAGCCAAGTGTGGGGTATTTAGATATGTGCATATTTAGTCATATATTTTGTATAAAATGTTAATATTTTTTTACTATTTTATTGCAATTATGGAACAAAAGGTGCTTAATTACGTCTAAATTGTATTTTCAGCCTAGAAGAAGTGCTCGGAAGTAAAAGGAAGCGGAAATAATAATCGGAAGCTCGGGAAGTAAACAAAGAAGAAAAAGTCAAAAATACTGAAGAACTTGACGAGTCAATGCCTGACTCGACGAGTCATGAAGAATATTCGCGTAGCTTAGAAGTCCTTGTCGTACACGGATTTTTAATGAAGGACTCGCCGAGTCGGTCACTGGACTCGACGAGTCGGCCCTGTTTCCAGAAATCTATAAATAAGACGTTCCTGCCTGAGACCAAAGACTTTTACTGGAACCCTTGGAGGTAAAACGACGATTGAAGGTGTTGCTGAAGTGCCGGAAACCAGAGAATCAACCCTACATTCTATTTTGAGGAGGATTAAGGCAAATTCTAATTTACTCTTTACTTAATCTTTTGATTGAACCATGTATAAACCAATTGATTGCGTTTTTTAGTTTGTTTGTGTTGTAATTATGAGCTAAAATGTGTATCTTCTGTTTAGGGTAGATGACTTTGTGAATATGGATTGATTTTATGGTTAGGATTAATTTAATTTGGTGATATTGTTTTGTTAAGCTTGTTAAAGAACCTTATATGTTAACAACAACTATTTTATGTTAATTAATCAGTATATTAAGTTGCATGAACATCTCTTAATTGCTAGTCTCGTATGATATATGTGAAAACATTGTTATATGTCTAGGAATAGCGAACGTGAAAGTAGGGTTAACTAGACAACTGGCCACTGCTTGAATTAATCTGTTTCCTAAGGATTAGTAATAGCGAACGTGAACCTAATCACCTTAATAGGTAGCCAATGAAAAAATTAATCCATTACATTTACCATAAAATCAACCATAGGATCAAATGATTCAAACCTAAACAGGAGACTCATTCACTATTGAATTTAGTTTATTTTTGTTTGCTTAGCTGTTTGTTGCTTAGTTTAAGTGTTATTTAAGTTTCTAGTCTTGTAAAACTAGCAAAAACCCTGCTATTTTACTATTTGTTTTTTAGATAATTCTAGTAATTAGTTTAATTGTTGTTCCCTATGTTAGATACCCTGCTTGCTAAATTATACCACCAATTGACAGGTACATTGACTTTTGTGTGTCAAATTCATATTTAAAAAGTAGGATAAAACTAGTTAGTTCCACACACATCATCTGGCCTCATCTGGCCGATAGTCTCGGGCGCTATCGGCGCCCCTTGTCCGCCCTCTCCTAATCCTGATCCTGACCCGGATCCCTTCAGGAATAGTCATGTAACCACCATGCTGAAAACATACCAAAAAGAAATCATATATTCCACATAAAAATCTGGGAACCAACTCCCAATCAAAACCCTAGGGGTTGTGACTTCCTTGTTACGCTTATGGGTCCTATGCTTTAGTAGTACGGGCCCATACTACCTTCCATACCTACCCATATTTGTCTCAAGTATCATCACAACGCCCTAAAACTCTACATAAGCATGGCATGCGCCCAGTTCTCACTCCTAGAGGAAGGCTAAATATCTCATAATCGGCGGACTCATCCCAAACAATCTACCCATCCATGAAACTTCCACCAACCCGGCAGCACTTATGTATGCTAACCATACATAACTCTGGACCCTATAGACTTTTGAATACCTAATCCTACCCTAAGCCCTTCATCAAACAAGAACATGAAATAAGTCCAAACCAAACATTCTTAGGCTATCAGGTCTTAATTATGTACGACCGTGATGCCTACACTAAGCAACTACAGTAATGATGTCAATTTCATATAAGGGAGAACCCTAGGCTATCAGGCATCATATAATCAGGCAATTTTATCATGCAATTCCTGAAGATCCCTAGCCTAGTACTAGCATGTTGTTCTAACATATCACAAAATCAAATAATCTATTAGGTATTTTGGGCTCTATCCGCGAGCTCATGCTAATCGTACACTTGCATCCTCCTTTATTATTTTGAAAACATTTTAAGAAAATCGTTTTAAAATCTTGTCCTCAGTTTGAGACTGCAGACACACGAGTGTTTCCTTTAATTCACTCAAACCAAGGCTCTTATACCAACTTGTAACATCCACAAAAATCATGCCAAATTTTAAACTTTTAAAACATTTCAAAACCCATGATTATTACAAAACTTGTTTTCAAAATAGTATATAGTTAGAGTATCCCAGAATCAAAACATAAAGTCATAACCTGTGAGGAGCGGTACGATCATGCCTTCGCCTTCCCGCGACCATCAGAACTACCTGAAACAATAATCGATAAATGTAAGCTCGAAGGCTTAGTGAGTTACGCCCAAAATACCAACGCCACACAGATATAACTATATCATATAAACATATAAGAAAACAGCATGCATAATGGGTCATCAGTATGACTAGACCAAATCTCGGTCCTCGGTCTATCTGGACCGCTCTCTGAGCCCTTGGCACGTCTAGACTGCCCTCCTCGGGGCCTTCAGCCTATCCGGACCGCTCGTTGGGCCTTCGGCCTGACTAGAATTGCCCGGCACGGGCCTGCAGTCTACCCAGTCCACCTAGGGTGTCATGGCCTACTGCACACAGCAGGACCTGCCTCAACCCTTTCCACCAAACCAATAAACATGTGCACATAAACATCATACGCTAGCATGCAATATCAAATAATCATACCGATCTAACAGATCACTACTGATGGCAACCATCCTATAACCAGGATACTGATCTAACAGATTACCAACATAACATACTAACATATAAATAGCATAGCAACCATCCTAACCCATGATGTAAATCATAAAGGGCCGACCTTGGTGCCTTAGACCTATTGATATAGTGAGAATAACTCACCTCGCAAGTAGCTCGGAAGGTAGTGTTAAATTCTTCCAGACGTAGCTCCAACTCCAACACCTATATTCACCAATGACCTTTGCTATCAAAACTCAATTTACCAAAATACCCTCAGAAGTCAACTAGTCAACCCTTGGTCAAAATCAAAGTCAACTGTCATGGTCAATAGTCCATGTTGACCTCAACTCGTCGAGTACCCTTAGCTACTCACCGAGTTCCTTGCATAACTGGCCAACTCGCCGAGTCACTCATCTGACATGTCGAGCCTAAGGCAATCTTCATCGGACTCGTCGAGTCACACAACTGACTCGCCGAGTCTACGACAATCTTCATAGGAGTTGCCGAGTCGACCATGCCACTCGCTGAGTCCCTTTGGTCCTTCATCCATACAGATGCTTTTTAAGCCAGGCTAAGGCTCCATAATGCAGATCCAAGCTCCTAGGGCATGTTTATCACGTAAAGTTGCAAACTTTATATGCATGCAAGGTGCTAATGACTTAAATCGAGCTACAGAAGAGGTTCTAGGCAAAAGAGCTTCACCAACATGCTAAAGACTAAGACTTTATGACGATAAGAGCCAAGATGAGCCTAGATCTGAAGTTGCAACTTCAGATCTTGGTTCATCACTCGAAATGCAACACCAAATGCCCAAAATGGTCCTAAAACTCAAATATAAAAGAGATCTAGATAGAAGAAACTCAAGGTGATGACTTGATACCTCCAAATGATGAAAAACTGAGGTAGACTTCAGATCCCCAACTGTTCCTTGCTCAAAGCTTCTTGATATTCAAGTCTTTCCTCACCAAGATCCATCTTTCAAGCTTAAACACACAAGTATGGAGAGAAAATGGAGATTTAGGGTTTTTGGACTCACAAAGGATGCAAGGGAAGGCTAAGGAGGCACAGGATCCTTTAAATAGGGTGAAAAACCCCGGGGATTAGGGTTTACCCTCCAGCTCCAACTCGTCGAGTCATTCTTCTAACTCGGCGAGTTGGTCACTTAAATATGTGGCCCAATCCCGCTCCTCCTCGACGATTCAGGACATCCACTCGTCGAGTAGACCTTGAAACTTGAAATTTAAATTCATAATATCAATACCTGAAAATCGGGGTGTTACACTACTACTACTGCTTCACGCGCTAATCTCATCCTAGGCTTGCCCTAGGGTAATCACCAATCCACTCTCCGCCATCAGCTGCATAAGAAGTCCCTGCCATCTCCCCTAACTAGCTCGCGAATACCATTACATATCACTAAGACCAGATAAATTTCGAATGAGAGGTCCTGCCCTACAACAGTTAGACTCAAACGAGAGCTGTGAAATAGAGCTAAACCTAACCTTTTGAAATTATGTAGTCCTAATAATATGTAACTTAACATATTCGTTTACTAGTGAGTTAAAGATAAATAAGACCCCTAAAAGCACAAAGCAAGCAACATTTGAGCATTGAGTAAACACAACCAAGCATATTCTACTCAGGCTATCATATCATTGACTAATCAGTACTAGCACGTAGTTCATAAAGATCATACACATATAACAGGCACATAAGGCATCCTTCCTAGATCCCTAGCCCTAATCTAGCATGCAGTTCTCATACACATATAAAAAGCATACAAGGCATCATTCCTAGATCCTTAGTCCTAATCTAGCATGCTATTATCATAATCAAATCATAACTTAAACTTGTATGGGTAATTTGGGAGTACTTACTTGAGATCGGCTGATTGCATGCACCACACCCTTTTTCTCTTTATAAAATCCTTTTAGTAAAAATGATTTTTCTTTTAAAAAATTTATACCAAGTCCTCAGTTTGACTTCAAACACACCCTAAAGTGTGCTCGAATCCCTCAAACCAAGGCTCTGATACCAACTTGAAACATCCTAAAAATACGGTTCAAAATTTTCATTTTTAATTTATAAATAATACTGTAGTAACCCAAATCATCTCATAAATGTTGGATTATTGTCTAAGTCCATAACTATTTTGGTATGTACTTGACCCGATGGTGTATGGTCATTTTGGGTTGCCTTCACCAAAGCAACTTGATAGGATGAATTATGGAGAGAAAGGATTAAATATGATTTATTAATATATTATGAGAATAATATATTAAAGGAGAAATCATATTGTTTAATTAATATTAGTCAATAATTAATTGGTAATTAGTTTTGTGACTGAAAGAGATTAATTAAACTTAAGGGACTGGAATTGTAATTATAAGATAATTGCAATTTGGGCCATGGATTGCCTATTATTATAAGGTGGACGAATTCTATGGGGGAAGCCCATATGAAATCGTCCAAGGCTTTAAGGAAAGGGCTCCATGGGTTGCTTAGGGCTTAAGCAACCAAATTAGGGTTTCCTTGTTAGATAACCCTAATTGCCTCACTATATGTAGACCCCTTAAGGACCAAAAACGTGGACAAGCAGCCTTCTAGGGTTTTCACATGGTTTTGGCAGCCTCCATCCTCTCTCCTCTTCATCCTCTTGCTTATGGTGTTTGTGAACCATTAGCGGAGTGACACTTGTGACTCTAAGCCTTCCAAAGTCAATACAAGGAGATTTGGGATTGTTATTGCTACATAACAATCAAGGTAATATTATAAACCTATTCTCATGTTAATATGATTACTTGTATGCTAGAATTAGTGTTTATAGTCTTGGATAACTTGCATGTACAATAGAGAAACCTAGATCCAAGCATTAGGGTTTGTATGAGCACATAGGATGTTCTTAGGACCAAAACTCATCAGTGGTATCAGAGCCTAGACTGGTTTCTATTGTATTGATGCTTGATATGTTTAAAAAAATTCGATTTTTGGGTTTCTAGAGGCTGGACTCGCCGAGTCCATAGCTAAACTCGCCGAGTCCATGCAGACTCGACGAGTCCAAGCCTGACTCGACGAGTCAACTCGTCAGATGAAGTATATCTCGGGATTTCTTGTTGTTTTTGCTTTGGGATAGTTACCTTATCATATTAGATCAATATAAATCCGATTTTATGATATATTTGACTATATTCTTGATCTAATAGAAGATATTTATCAATTAATAAGATAATTGTTTCCTTATGTAATAATTGATTAATTATTTTGACTAAATTGATAAATTGTTTTGCAAGAAATCATTAAATAAATCAAATATGGATAATTATGTGATTAATTGTTAATTTAGATTATTTGTTATTTGATCCTTGTTGTTATGAAAAGTTTCACATTTTCCCTTAGGTTTTATAGTTTAAATTTGAACCCAAAAGTTTTGTTGTTTTGAAATTTAAATAGTTAAAACCCTAATGTTTTGAAAAAGGTTTCAAAACTTGCCCTCAAGTTTTGGAATTTAAATTTTTATTAAATGGTTTAATTTTGATGTATATTTAAATTCTAAACCCTAATGTGTTGAAATGTTTCAAAACTTGCTCTCAAGTTTTGGAATTTAAAAGTTGATTAAAAGTTTAATTAGGAATGTTAAATTCTAAAACTCTAGTATTGTTTTGAAAAAGTTCAAATCACACCCTTATGGTTTTATTAATTAATTAAGGTGTATAATTAAAAGAGGTTTAATAAATCCATAAAAGTTTAGGTTTACAATTTAATTGAATTAAAAGTATAATTGTTAAATTAGACCACCTAGTATTTTGAAAGTATAAAATACACCCTATACTATATATAACATTAAAAGTCTAACATTATATATATGTATGAGTAAAAGTCAGTCTTACCGTTAGTAGGCCTCATTCACGAAGCCGGTCTATAAGGGGTGTTTAAGGAAATTGCCTATAAAATGGCGATTGAATGGGTATTCACTCTTACCCACCGCACTCTTGACTAGTGGAGGGTCGTTAGCCGAACGGGTAGGATAGGACGAAACCTTCCATTATAAGTATAATGAATTATTAAAGTAACTAAATGTTTTCATAAAATTCTCAATCTTAGTTACTTAGGCAAAGTGAATTGATGTAATTCCATTAAATTACACTTTGTGCCCTTGCAAAGACGTTAGTGGAGCGTGTGTGGTTTACCAGCACACTAAATGGTTCTAAGCAAAGGTAGAAAAGGGTGACTCAATGTTTGTCATAGTTCGGTGGAGCGGGTGTGGTTTACCGGCACATCGAATAGGTGACTGTAACATGTGAGGGCACCATGTAAGTTTGCATGGTTATTCACACCCTCTTTGTGATCATCGGCATCCCAGTCACAAACAAGAGGGGCATATCGAGATTTAAACATGCCATTGAAAGTTCAATGAATTTCAAAGGATCTAGGAGTTTTCATAGATTTAAAACTTAAATTCTTTTTCGTTTTTCGTGGTGGAAATTAGTGAATCGTCATTCACTTACCTTCAAATATTCTGCAATTAGGGTTACGGCATCCCTCTCCCGAGTTGTAGAATACTGTGTTGGGTCCTAGCCTTAGTATCTCATTTGGTTGATTTACTAAGGACTCAATCAATCAACTAACTTGAATTCGTTTTCTCCCGTTTTGTAGATGTCAAAGTTTGACAACTATGGTCTTCTCAAATCCTGTGAAACTAGCATTCTACATGAAGATGATATTCCACGATTCGATCGAGGAACAAGAGATCATGCTTCACTTCCTCCTCCTCCTCAAATTATTCTCCCTAACCCACAAGTTCAAAGGATTGAAAAGTTCAAGATCACTCAAGCCCTTTTGGCAAGTAAACACAAAGAAGGAAAGTCGGTGTGTGCACACGTCCTAGGGATGAAGCCACACATTGATAGGTTAAGAATGTTGGGATCCGTTGTCTGTGAGGAAATGGCTGTTGATTGGGTTCTTCAGTCACTTCCTAACTCATATAGTGAGTTCGTAAGAGAGTACTACATGATGAACCGCGACGTGACCCTTATAGATCTCACCTATATGCTTATTGATGTTGAATCAGCAATGGTTTGGCGCAATGGAAAAGCAAAGTTGATTGGTGAATCTGCCTTCAAGACCTCTATGGATATAGACAATGGCGACAAAAGACATGCAATGATCGAAAAGTTTGATCATAAGAGAAAGGCGATGTCTGAAGTAGTTCCATTTGCTGTTCCAAAAGAGTCAATTTGCTTTTATTGCCAAGAGAGGGGGCATTGGAGACGAAACTGCCCTATTTACCTAATAGATCTAAGAGATGGGAGAGTCAAAACATATGGCTCTGCTTTACGTAATATCCATTGAATAACTCTTTTAAGTTTCTATTCTAGATTCTTAAAACATAATGTGATAAGATTACAATTGATGTTTTGTAGGATCGAAGAAAAGAAAAAATGACGTTTAAGGGAAGAAGTGAGCAGAATCTAACCGAGAAGGAATGGATTTCAATCGCATTACTTGAAGATTAGATTCTTGAGCTACTACTTAGAGTTAGAATTAGATTGCTAAGAAATATGTATTAGCATAGTTTTTCAATGAGATGCCTTGTAAGGACAAATTTTTCCGCAATAAAATAAAATTTTGATTTTATACTATTTATTTATCCTTGCAATGGCGTATGTGAAAAAAAAATGATGTTTGAATGTTTCTATTATTAGCAATAATGGATTTGATTCTTAATTATATTATTTATGGAAAGTCGAGAATTTACCAAATAGGGAGAGTTTCTTATCGCCCAAGTTTCAATTGGACAGAAATTTGGAATCACGCAACTTGGTTGCATGATGAATGAGAAATCTCATATTTGGAAATTAGACTAATTCATTGACAAAGTGTCAAGTGAAGGACTAGGAGATTGAATACACAAAGTTGCGTGTTGATCAAGTCTACCATAAGAGTAACAAAGATATTCGTCATGATTTACTAAAAGTTTAGTAAATATGATTACACTTATAAGATTAAGTGTAATTCGGAATTAATTAAAAAGGTTTAAATCAATAGTACAACGAATAAGAAGAATCAAGTAGGCAGAAAGATAAAAGTTTCTCTATTCTAAGAAGAAGGGAGAGTACCTTTTATGCTTTATGATAGGTCTTAATGATTAAGAACCATATCTCAATTGATCCTCTAAGTGAGTCTTAGTACAATTGTATGTCTAAGAAGAGGAATCAAGAACTGAAGAAATGGTTAAATCAAGAAGTCAATCATACTTCGTTCCAAAACAAGTCTTAGAGTCAAGATTGCGACATTGAGTGATAAGAATTAGAAAGGTTTATAACATTCATCAAATGTGGAAAGTTGTGATGTCTTGGATAAGACAAAGACCAACTAGGACCAATTTATGAAGTGTTTTGATAAAAGCTACACTAACTCTTGAATATTTGTTTGTCAAGAAATGGTTGTTGACAAAAGAATCTTATATGTCAAGGAGTCAGTGGGAGTCTTAATGGTCTTGAAAGGTTTCAAGAACAAATCAAATAAACCTTATCGATCATCACTAGCACACGAGTTGAGGTTTACAACTTATCGTGTTGACATCATTTTGTTACTATGCTGTTCCAATTGAGTTAATTATGCATATGAGTTCTATGATTTCTCATTTGAATGCATAAAAGGCAAGGACCTTGATCAATGGAAAGTACATTGATAAGAAAAGGTGAGCTGCTTAACTACTTGGAAGACATGGTGGGCAGTTGTGCTACCATAAAGGCAAGAAATCGAGATCAAGAAAGTTCGATCCATATGAGTTTGAATTTGTCGTAAACTTTGGTTTTGACAAATTCACATGGATAGGAACAAATACACCGTTTAAATCTAAGTGTCATAAGATTTCCTCCTTCATGAAAATGATTATGAGGAAATGCTTTCACTAAGAAAGATTTTAAGAAGATAGTGATTGTAAAATTGCATTCTCAAATTCGATTATGGTTACGGTATCCCTTTCCATGATTTGAATTGTGAGGTTTGGCAATTAGTCTTAATTGTTTAGGCACACATATGAACTATCTAAGGCAAAGGTGTATAAGTTCAAGAAGCATTGATAAAAGATTATCAAAGCACTAAGTATTAGAAACATGAACTTAAGAAATTCAATAAGTATTGTTTTTCTGAAAGTTAAGCTGTTTCTGAATACATGTCGAAGCTAGTGGGAGCATAAGTGTTATGTTTATAATAATCATCATGATAGTGGGACTATAAATGTTATGATTGTATGATTATTAAGGCACGTATTGCAAGTTGGCAATATTAATTATAGAAAACAAGAGTTATACCTTGCAAAGTCGTAAGGGTTATAAAGTTGTTTTGCTATAATTAAGGGAGAGAATATTATGCTTCATTTCAAATCTAAAGGATTAGGTTGAGAAATGTTAATAAATTTAGTCAAGGGTACATAGTGTGCTCTTAAAATTTCGATTATGATTACGGCATTCCTCTTCACAATTCGAATTTTGAGAACATAGCAAATAAAACATTATGCGTCGTGTCCCATACGCTTCGGGTATAGGATCGATTGAAAATGCTTTAATGTTTGACCATTCTAAAATTTTTTCAAATGTCTAGCGCATTTATAGGGAAAAGGGACTAGAATTGGTTTTGACTAAAACAATTAAACAACTATCAAAGGACAATCCAAAGTTCGACGAGGATTGGTCGCTTGTGAGTAGTTGGAAGTATAGTATTGGAAAATATGGAAATGTTTCCATATTGGATGGACCATATCGACATTATTATGAATAGATAAGATTCTATTAAGAATAAGTTGTCATATGGAAAATATGGAAATGTATCCATATTGGGAATTGAATATTGAAAAATCTATGACTAGATTAGAAACTTTTATGCAAAAGGATGTTCAAAGGAATGTACTTTGAGTGAGAGACATCATATCTAAGGAATTGTCTTGTAACAATATCCGATAGAGGACTTTGTAATATCATTGGCAATAGTCTTTGTGAGTTTGGTGCAGTGAAATCACAAAAGGATCATTGCATAAAATGTTAGAATCTAGCATATTCTATAAGTAGCAAGAATTTGATATTCTTGGAGTTGTGAAATGAGAATGATTGGAAATGTGTTCAATGTGATCTATTTCACAAAGTAAGAACCATAGGTAAACATTGTGTGCATGCTAGGAGCATGGGACAAGTGTTGTAATTCAAGTAAGAAGTTGATTACCCGAAACGACAAATAATGAGTAATCAATATGGTGATAAATAAAAGGCGTTTTATTTATACTCAAAGGTTTGAGGCCATATGGGATTAGTATTATTATTGTGTTTCACATTTGCATGTTTTGACTTCCAGAATAATTGAGTTTATTAAGAATAATCGAATTATTCAAACGGGCCACAGTCGTTCATATGTTGGAAGTAGGTCTGAATAAAGACTGTCGTGAATTGGTGTGTGGATTGTCTAAAGAGCATTAGACATAAGCAAATGTTTGCTGCAACGTTCATGAGTGCTTATGAATATGATTTGAGCATTGGATTAAACTCACGCTCACTTGGATCACTCCATGAATTGTATCACGAGTGATTAGTGAGACGATAACATCTTATATTCTTGAAACCGAGATGTGTGAGTTGTATCTTGCAAATCGGTTGCACATTGAAAATATGTAAACGCACTAGTAACTTGGTGTTATAAAACATATTGTTGTGTATGATTTGGTGAGTAAGTGCAAGCAAGCATTGTATCAAAGTTTATCCGTTCCTTTTATCCAAAGAAGGATAAAAGCGATATCTTTGGGCCCCTCGATGGTTTAGTGATGACAAACGTAAATGCTCGGCCGAGCTAGGGCTAATTTGATTTGTTCAATTAGTCAGTCGTCATAAATCGGGAATCGAGATATAGTACAAAGATAATGATTTGAAATCATATCTCATATGTTATCTAGAATGGAGGAATATATGATCCCTTATCTAAAGGACACGTGTATCTGATAGGATCAAAGTTGACAGCGGCTTTGGAAAGCTACGATTGCAGATCAGGATCTGAAGTCATACGCAGAATAGTTATTAGACTTATCCAAGTGGGAGACTGTTGGATTAGTGTCTAAGTCCATAACTATTTTGGTATGTACTTGACCCGATGGTGCATGGTCCTTTTGGGTTGCCTTCACCAAAGCAGCTTGATAGGATGAATTATGGAGAGAAAGGATTAAATATGATTTATTAATATATTATGAGAATAATATATTAAAGGAGAAATCATATTGTTTAATTAATATTAGTCAATAATTAATTGGTAATTAGTTTTGTGACTAAAAGAGATTAATTAAACTTAAGGGACTGGAATTGTAATTATAAGATAATTGCAATTTGGGCCATGGATTGCCTTTTATTATAAGGTGGACGAATTCTATGGGGGAAGCCCATATGAAATCGTCCAAGGCTTTAAGGAAAGGGCTCCATGGATTGCTTAGGGCTTAAGCAACCAAATTAGGGTTTCCTTGTTAGATAACCCTAATTGCCTCACTATATATAGACCCCTTAAGGACCAAAAACGTGGACAAGCAGCCTTCTAGGGTTTTCACATGGTTTTGGCAGCCTCCATCCTCTCTCCTCTTCATCCTCTTGCTTATGGTGTTTGTGAACCATTAGAGGAGTGACACTTGTGACTCTAAGCCTTCCAAAGTCAATACAAGGAGATTTCGGATTGTTATTGCTACATAACAATCAAGGTAATATTATAAACCTATTCTCATGTTAATATGATTACTTGTATGCTAGAATTAGGGTTTATAGTCTTGGATAACTTGCATGTACAATAGAGAAACCTAGATCCAAGCATTAGGGTTTGTATGAGCACATAGGATGTTCTTAGGACCAAAACCCATCAATAAAAACATAAGTGATAGTATCTCAAAGCATCATATCAAAACACTGTATCAAAATCACATGTCCAAATATCAGAGTAAATCATCACAGGCTAAACGTTGTGGTGTGTGCAATGCAACCATCACCAAAACTGAAAACAATAAGCACAAAGCTTAGTGATTCTCCCCAAGCTACCACATACCATACACATAATCACATAATCTCATATAACATACATTGGGCCCCGCCTGGCATCGGCCTTGCCCGGCATCGGGCCCCACCTGACATCAGACCGCATCTGGCATCGGGCCCCACCCGGTATCGAGCAAAGCTTGGCATACGTATGATCATATCTACTATTACACATAACATAAGCATAATCACATAATTATAGAGATACAACATTCCTCGGGCCCCGCCCGTCATCGGACCGAGATCCAGAAAGCATACAAACAGTCCTCGGGAACTATACCGGCATCAGACCATAGTCCGGAAACATACAAATACAAACACATGCAAGAATCACAAAGACATCAAGCATACAGACATCCATCGGGTACCTCCCCGGCATCGGATCAAAACCCTGAAAACATATAAACCTACATTGGGCCCCACCCGGCATCGGACCTTAGTCCGGAACATACTAACATTCACAAATAGGCCGACATTGGTGCTTTCGACCCGTTCCTACAGGAAAAAACTAACCTCAAATGTCAGGTGAAATGGTTATACGTCTTTGCTCCTGAAACCGGCTCTACTCACACCTTATACAGAAACAACCCCTTAAATACCATTCCTTTCTCGAGACCCCTTCATGGGCCAACCTTGGTCAAAGTCACGGTCAAATTCAAAGTCAATTCTTGGTCAAAGTCAAAGTTAGCACTCCGAGTTGAATCAACTCGTCGAGTCATCCCCCTGACTTGTCGAGTTCCTTGGCTACTTGCAATCGTGATAAAGCGAGTCAACTCGTCGAGTCCCTCCTCAGACTCGTCAAGTTCTACCCTATTCAGAATCGGGACAAATCAACTCAACTCGTCGAGTTCCTCTATGGACTCGACAAGTTCCTCAGTTTGTTTGGGCCATCTTAATGGATTAAGCCCCTACTTTTCAGATCTAAGCTTCATACTTCTCATATACATTGAATATGTCCTTTTAAGGGTAAAGTTTCCAACTTTTCAAGTTAATACCTTTATTTAATAGGTTTAGCTCAAAGCCTAACTCTTTAGGAACTAGATCTTGATCCTAAAGCCATCAATACTCTAAACCAAGGCATATGAACTTAGATCTGGACCCTAGACACAACATGAACACGTAAAGCTTCCACCTTTCCCTCCATGCATGGCCTTTTGGAGCTTAAAAGGCCAAAATGATATCCTATAGCTTTCATGGGGATTCAATGGCCATAAAGTTTGCACCTTTATGCCATGAAACCCTCCATGGTTCCAGATCTGATGGTATACTCACTTGGGACATCCAAATCCCAAAGATCATTCTTCTTGGACCAAAAACCCAATAAAATGATAATAACGAGATCTAATAAGTTACTAAGCAAGTTTGAGACTTGCTTACCATGAAATGAAGAGAAAGAAATGGAGTCTTTGAATCTACTAGCTTCTTCTTGAATCCCCAAGCTTCTCCTTCCTTCACAAGCTTCCACACACACAAAGTTTCACTCAAAAATGGCTCATAATCTCACAAATGGATTAGGGTTTCTAAATCTAGGGTTTGGGACTTGGAGGCTGGAAATGAGGCTAGCATGTGGGGATTAAGATGCTTAAATAGGGTGCAAAACCCTTAAATTAAGGTTTCATTCTGGCAACCCTACTCATCGAGTTTAGCGCTCTCAACTCGTTTAGTAGGTTACTTAAAACCCGTGTCACTTCTGGTCTCTACTCGACGAGTTTGGGGCTCCCAACTCTGATGGGTTTTGATCATTCTAACACTCATATGGTGTACATGCAACCCTATAAACCTTGGATCTTTGTTTTCTCTATTACACATGCAAATATTCAATATTCCAAGGTTTCATCCTAACTAGCATAATAAGAAGTATATATAAAATACAAGAATCTTAGTAGAATGACATAACTTTTGATGGAGCTTGAAGTCTTGAACCTTTAAGAGCCTGGTGCCCCAAGTGTTGCACCTAAAATGGTTCACACAACATCAAGAACCCTTGGAATAACTTGAGAATAAGGAAACTTGCACCAAATCGGATTTGCCGTCTTGTGTACTATCCACTAGTTCCATTTCAAGAACCATAGACCTCTTTATATAATGTGGAGGATTAGGGTTACAATTATATAAACCCTAATACCCATGACCTTTCATTTCCATAGGATCCATGGGTTAAAAACTCCATGGACTATCTATGCAAGATTAGCCCAACCTAATGAACTTGGCCCACCATATATATAAGAGTCCATATTAAATTAGTTCCTTTTTATCACTAAACTAATTCTAAATTAATTCTTGACCAATACTAGTTAAATAATATGATTTCATATTAATATATTAGAACTTATAATATATTAATATAAATCACTAGTATCCTTTTTCTCATTTTGTCTATTCAATTGTTCCGATGCCATGCAACCCAAATGGACCATGCCAAATCGGGTCAAGTACATACCAATTATAGTTATGGACTTAGACACTAATCCAATAGTCTCCCACTTGGATAAGTCTAAAACTATTATTGTGTATGACTCCAAAACCCGACTAGCAATCGTTGCTCTTAAAGCCGAAGTCGAACTCTGACCTAGTCAATGTCTTGTCCATTAGATAAGGGATCATATATTCCTCCATTCTAGATATCATATGGACTAAGACATGGTTTATAATCATTCTCTCTGTCCGTTTGTTGTTTCCCGATTTCTGATTTATGACGACTGACTAATTGAACAAATCAAATCAGTCCAGGCTTGGCCAAGCACTTAGGGGTGTCATCACTAAATCATCGAATGGCCCACAGATATCGTTTTTATCCCTTCAAGGGTAAAAGGAATGGATAAACTTTGACTTATATGCGTGTTCTAATACTTGTTGAATCATACACAAAGGCACGTTTTATAACATCGAGTTACCTATGCGTTTTCACACAATCAATGTATAACCAACTCATAGTCAACAAGTCATATCTCTAGGTTTGAAGAATATAATATATTATCCTCTCATGATCACTCGTGATAAAATCCATGAAGTGATTCAAATAAGTGTGGGTTTAATCCAATACTCATAACTTATGAGCACTCATGAATGTTGTAGCAACTCTTGCTATGTCCAATACCTTAGACATCTACAAGCCAACTTCATGACAGTCTTGCCTTAATACCTACTTCTAACGTATTATCGACTATGGATGGTTTGAATAACTTAGTCATTTGGGAAGAATGACCTTGTTATTTTGGAAGTCAAAACATGCAAAGTGAAACACAAGAATAATCGAATCCAATATGGTCTCAGAACTTATGAATATAAATAGAACACCTTTTTATTTGTCACCATATTGATTACACATTATTCATTGCATAATGTTTCAAATCATCAACTTTATACTTGAATCAAAACAATAGTCATGCCATGCTCTAAGCATGCACACTATGTTTATCCAAACAATAGTTATGCCATACACCAAGTATGCACACTATGTTTGTCTATGATCATTACTTTGTGGAATAGATCAATTGAATATAATTCCAATGATTCTCATTTCACAATCCCAAATCCTTATCGTAAATGTAAGAATTCCAAATTCCTGGCATTTACCGAAATCTGTTAGTTTCTTAACTTATATGCATTGATCCTCTTATAATGACTATGTACAAAGTCACAAAGACTTGTCAACAAACATTACAGAGTATTCCAATGGAGATCAATTTCAAGGATACGAAGTCACAAATTCAAAGTACATTCCTTTGAACATCCTTCTTGCATTAAGTTTTTGTAATCTTAAACAGATTGAATAACTTCCACCTATGGAGACATTTCCATATTCCCATTTTGACTATTACTTCTGAACGAGAGTTGCCTCTTTTTCATAATGTGTCAATGTGGTCCTTTCCAAAAATCTACACCATACTTCCAACTGTCCATGAGCAACCAATCTTTGTAAAACCTCTGACTGTCCTCAACAATTGCTTAATCATTTTAGTCATATTCAATTCTAGACCTTTTCCCCTCTTAACTCCCTAGGCATTAGGAAAATTTAGAAAGGATAAAATTTCAATATATATTACGTTCTCAAATTCGATTATGATTACGGCATCCCTCTTCTTAGTCGAATTATGAAAATATGGCAAATAAAAAAAATACTATAGCACATGTAATCGATCCTATATCTGAAGTATATGGAACATGATTCATGATGTCTCGCATAAAGACATGATCCTAGATTAGTCTTTTGCTACAATATTTTTTATTTGTCATGCTTTCATAATTCGACTATGAAGAGATTTGTCGTAATCATAATCGAATTTGAGAACGCAATATATATATAGAATTTCGTTAAGTTGAACCATTCCAACATAAAATTCATATATATATATATATATATATATATATATATATATATATATATATATATATATATATATATATCCTTGACTAAAGATGATTAAAATCTCAATCTAAGCTTTTAGAATTGATATGAAGTATAATTTTCTCTCCCTTAATTATAGCAAAACAACTTTTCCTAATTGATACTTTTGTTTTCTATAATTAACATTGCTAACTTGCAACACTTATTATAATTATCATGCTCCCACTAACATGATGATTATTAGCATAACACTTATGCTCCCACTAGCTGTGACATGTACTCAGAAATCAGATGGACTTCTAGAAATCAATATTTTATTGACTTTCTTACCAAAGTTCAAATTTCTGATACGAGATGTTTTGATAAAACTTTATCAAAATCATACACCTTTCCTAAGATAGCACGCATGTGTGTCTAAACAATTTTAGAACTATGAAAATGGATGTCGTAATCATAGTCACAATTGTTTAGAACTTTGCCATATCTCACAAGTCCATCTTAGTGTGCCGGTTAACCACACACGCTCCACTAACGACTTTGAGAATGCAAATATCACAATTGATATCTACTTAAAGTCTGCTCAGTGAAAGCGTTTCCTCACCATCATTTTCATGAATCGAAGAGAAGCCTTATGACACTTAGATTTCTATGGTGTATATGTTCCTATCCATGTAAATTTGTCATATCCATAATCACAAGATAAGGTTAGTGACAAATCGAACCACATATGGACTCAACTTGTTTATTCTTAATTTCTTGCCACATGGCAGCATAAGGGTCTGTCATTGCTTCCAAGTAGTTATGCAACCAATTGAGAACTCTCAGAGCTCATATGCGAAGCCAACTTTAACTGGAATGGGCACAAAAATAAGAATATGTCAACATGATAGGTTATAAACCTCAAGTCGTGTGCTAGTGATAAACTACAGGTTTTATTCTTGATTAGATCTTGAAACTCTTTCGGGATCTTTTAGACTCCCACTGCCCTCTTGACATATAAGACTCTCTTGTCAAAACTCATTCCTTGACAAACAAATATTCAAGAGATAGTGTGGATTCTTATCAAGACAAACACTTCACACAATTGGCCTTAGTCGATCTTTATTTTATCCAAAACATTACAGCTTACCAATTTCAAATGTACAAGAGTAGAACACATTTTACTCTTACATTTGACAAGTGTTAATAAACCTTATTTAAGATGTGTCACTCAAGTTACAATCTTGGAGTATGACTCTAAGACTTGTTTTGGAACAAAGTATGACTCATCTTCTTGATTTAACCACTTCAACAATTCATGACTCCTCTTCTTAGCCATAGGAATGCACTAAGATGTCCTTAGAGTATGAATTGTGATATGGTCTCACAATCATTAAGATGATCATAAAACATGATACTAAATTACTCTCCCATCTTTTCAGATTTGAGAAACTTTTATCTTTCTGCTAAATTTGATGCTTCTCATTCATTCTGTCATACATCAAAACTTTTCCAATGCTTCAGAATTATACTTAAACTTGTAAGTATAACCATATTTAATGAACTTTAGTAAATCATGATGAATAGTCTTATCAATCTTTTGTGGTGGGCTTGACCAGTGCACAAGAATGTGTACTCGATCCCTTAGTCCTTCACTTGACTCACATATACATGTGAACAAGGAATTAGTCTTAATTTTCCAAAGATGAAAAATCTCATTCATTATACAATTTGCATGATTCCAAGTTTCGGTCCAATTGAAAACTTAGGTGATGAGAATCTTTCCTTATTTGATAGATTTAGACACTACCACAAATGAAAGAATCAAATTAATATTTTCATTATTGCTAGAAACATACAAACATCAATTTTCCATAAATGCCATTGCAAGGAGATATAAAATAAAGTAAAACAAAATTTTATTTATTTATAAATACGGAAAAAAAAAACTTTTTTCTTTACAATGCAACTTCAAATGAAAATTATGCTATTACATATTTTCTAGCAATCTATCATAACTCCTAAGTAGTAGCTCAAGAATCCGATCTTCGAACCATGCGATTAAAATCCATCTTCGCGATCAGATTTAGCATACTCTTCCTTTAAGTTTCTTTCCATTTGTTTGATCCTGCCAAACATCAAAATGTAACCGAGTCACATTTTGTATTAAGAATCGTCAATTAGGAACTTAACAGAGTTAGATAGTGGACTTACCTGAAGCAAAGTCAAACTCATTGATTCTTCCTTCTCTCATATCTTTCAGGTAGCCAGGGCAGTTTCACAACCAATGCCCCTTCATTTGAGGTATTTTGTTATTTTGGTCATATTCTGTTATTTATTGGTTGTAGAGGGGTGTTGTGGTATATTTTGATAATGCAGGTAAGGATGAATACGCGGGTTGCTTAACCTGAATCCGGTTTAATGCCCCGATGTATTTAATGTTGAAGTTGCAGTTCATTTAGAATAGATATTATTCTTGTTGTTTTCTCACTCGTAGAGTTCTCTTCAATTTAGGGCTTTCTATTAGGGTTTTAAGATCATTTTCTTTAGATCTTGTATCAGTTTGTTCTTGAATGATCATTAGAGAGTTGAGTGTGATTGTAGTGAGGTTTCTTTTGTAAATAATTTGATGTAAACCAACTGTTTCATGGTTAAATAAAATGTTGATGTTGGGAAGCTGTTGAGTATATATTTTCGTACATGGTATCAGAGCGTTAGGGTTCGTCGTCTTCGTCGTTGTTGTTCATCGGACATCGCCGTCTTCGTTGGTGTTCATCGGAGGTTTTTTATCTTCTGAAGACGTCATAAAAGGTTGTTTCTAATCCTTTATTCTGTTTTCTTCTTTACCTATTGTCGTAGATCTAAAAGCTTTTATAACTCTTTTGGATCTCTTACTAAAACTGATTTGTTTCAGTTGTTTGTTTTGATTTAGGGTTTTCTTTTAGCGGATCTTATATTTGTTTTCTATGATCCTGGTACTGTGAGTGTTTCCGTGGTTTCTTGCAGGGTCACTTCATCGGATCGATGTGTTGATCACTTCTATTTGAACAATTGTTGGACTGGAATCGGCTGAACTTCGGTCGATTAATCTGTGTGTCTGAAATAACTCTCTAGGGGTCGGAGTTCATCACCGATAAACCCTAATTAGAGAACGGACATATAGAGTCGTTCCCTTGATTGCTTCGTCTTAATAGCACTGTGAGGGGTTTCTTGTTCCTTTTTTTCACTCTTTTTCATATCTGTGATTGGGAGATCCTGGTTGTCTTGTATACACCAGTTATTCTTATTTGTTTTGTTGACTCTGTATTGATTGTCTTGGTCCCTGACAAACGTGGTGACCATCTAGACTTTATGTCAATACATGAGTTTGTTGTTTGCTTGTTCTTGACTGACTAGTTGTTTACTCTGTTGTTTACTTGTTGTTCTCTCTTGAGCTTTGTTTGTGACTTGTTGTTCCTTCCTTTTGTATGGTTGGTTCAACTGATCTTCCAGGAGGAAGTGGAAAGGATGATTCAATTAATTTTGATGATCCTCTCTATGTCCATCCTTCTGATAATGCTATTACAACTATTGTTACTGTGAAACTAACTGGAAATGAAAATTTTTGTATTTGGGGGAGTCTTATGTCTAGAGCCCTTAAGGCTAGAAACAAACTAGGGTTTGTTGATGGCACTTTTAAAAAAGATAAAGTTGAGAAACATAAAGAATCAAAGTGGGAAGGGGAAAATGTTGTTGTGTGTTCTTGGTTGTTGTCTTCTATTAGTGATTCAATATATGCTAGTCATGCTTAATCTGATAATGCTCAAGAAATTTGGGAAATTTTATTTGAAACTTATAATAAAGCTAATGGATCTGTAGTTTTTAATGTTCATCAAAGAATTAATTCTTTAAAACAAAGTGGTATATCTGCTTCTGATTACTTTAATAAACTAGATGCCTTGTGGAAGGAGTTTGATGGTTTAACCAGTCTTATAGAATGTACATGTGAGGCTGCTGTTAAACTAAATGATCACTCTAAATTGATGAAACTCATGCAATTTGTTAGTGGTTTGGATGAGTCTTATAACCAAGTTAAGAGTCATATATTGCTTATGGATCCACTTCCTAATGTTAAAACTGCTTTTTCAATCATATCTCGTGAAGAGTCTCTTCAAAGGAATGGATCCCTTTCTAATGACTCTCAATCTGGTCCAAAGAATCAACCTAGTGCTTTTAATAGTAAGTTCAATAATAATTTTTCTGGTAATTCTAGTAATAAAAGTAAAGGTTCAACTATTCAGTTTAAAAATTGTGGATTAAAAGGACATACAATTGAAAAATGCTATAAGCTAATTGGGTACCCAAGGGTTTATAAACCCAGGAGTGATGTTAATCAAAATAGTTAATCTAAAAGTTTTAATGCAAATTCATCTGTTGTTACTCCTGGATCATCTGATCCTGGAGAGTCTGAATTTCATCAAATTACTAAAGATCAATATGCCAAGTTTCTTAGTCTGATAGGTGAAAGAAAGTCAAATGAGGAAGCATCTGTCAGCTCTAATATGGCAGGTACTTGCTTGTTTAATGTTTGTAATTCATCTTATAATGGTAATAAATGGATTTTTGATTCTGGTGCTAGTCAACATATGATAGCATCTGAATCTCTCTTGTATGATACAGTGGATGTATCTAAGCTTAATCTTCTTGTTAGTCATCCTAATGGAAATTGTGCTAAAATAGAAAAAATTGGAAACTTAAATATTTCAAACTCCTTAACTCTTTTTGATGTGTTTGTTGTTCCTGAGTTTAATGTAAATCTGATGTCAGTTCACAAGGTTTGTAAAGATAATAAGTGTGAGGTTGTTTTTAATGAACATAGTTGTAAAATTCAGGATTTACACTCAAAGGAGATGGTGGGGAATGGTAGTGAATCTGGAGGTCTCTATTATGTTGATAGTGTACCTTCTGGTAATTCCTTTAGCTCTAATTCTGGTGTATGTTATGTTTCTAAATTAACATGGCATAGTAGACTTGGTCATCCTTCTGATCAAGGTCTGAATTCTTTAAAAACTCATCTTAAATTTGGAAATGAGTCCTTACCTCCATGTGATGTTTGCCATAAAGCTAAACAAACTAGGAGTTCCTTTCCAATTAGTCAACATGTCACTTCTTGTTTAGGTGAACTTATTCATCTAGAAGTGTGGGGTCCCTATAGAGTGATCACTTCAGAAGGTTTTAAGTTCTTTTTTACTATAGTGGATGATTTCACTAGGGCAACCTGGATTTACTTGCTTAAGTCTAAAAGTGAAGTTTTTTCTTGTGTTACTACATTCTTTAATATTTTGTTAAATCAGTTTGAAGTTAAGATTAAAAAGGTTAGGTCCGATAATGGGACTGAGTTTTTGAATCATAACATGAAAAGTTTTTTTAAAAATAGAGGTGTTATTCATCAAACTTCTTGTGTTCATACACCTCAACAAAATGGGGTGGTTGAAAGAAAACATAGACATATTCTAAATGTAGCTAGGTCTCTAATGTTTCAGTCAGGACTGCCATTGACTTTTTGGGGTGATTCTATTTTAACAGCAGTTTTTTGATTAATGGAACTCCCACTTCTGTATTAAATGGAGTCTCTCCTTATGAACTTGTTTATAAATTTGTTCCTAGTTTTAATAAACTTCGTGTTTTTTGGTTGTCTTTGTTTTGCAACAAAACTGAATAATCTTGACAAATTTTCTGAACGTGATGATAAATTGTGTTCATCTCTGTCAGGTTTTGGTATTGTTCAAAGTATAAATGATTATTCTTTATTTGTTCGAATTAAAAATAACACCATTGTCATTTTACTTATTTATGTAGATGGTATAATTCTAACTGGTAATAGCATTGTAGAAATTGAAAATGTTAAACTGTTTCTTAAATCACAATTTAGAATAAAAGATTTAGGCTTATTGAAGTATTTTTTGGGAATTGAAGTTTTATCTACTGGTAGTGGTGTTTGCCTAAATCAAAGGAAGTATTGTTTAGAGTTATTACATGAGTTTGGTATGCTGGGCTGTAAGCCTGTTAAAACTCCTTTGGAAGTTAATTTTGTGTTTAATAGAGATTGCGATGATAATTCAGATCTTATAAGTAATATAACTGAATTTCAAAAACTCATAGGGAAACTGATTTATTTAACTGTTACTAGACCTGATATTAGTTATTGTTCAAGTGTTAAGTCAATTTATGCATAAGCCCAGGAAATCACATCTAAATGTTGCTTTCAGGTTATTAAGATACTTAAAAGAGTGTCCTGGAAAAGGTGTGGTATTTTCTAAATCTAATGTTTTTGATGTTGTTGGTTATGTGGATGCTGATTGGGCTAAGTGTTTGTCAACTAGAAGGTCTGTGTCTGGATATTTGGTATATTTAGGCAGTTCACTTATTTCTTGGAAGAGTAAGAAACAAAGCACAGTATCCAGATCCTCTACTGAATCTGAATATCGTGTTTTGGGTTCTGTAACATGTGAAGTGTTGTGGGTTTTAAAAGTTTTAAATGATCTTGGTTTTAAAAACTTAACTCCTATTAAATTGTTTTGTGATAATGAATCTGCTATTAAATTAGCTTTAAATCTTGTATTTCATGAGAAGACAAAACATTTTGAAATAGATGTTCATTTTGTGAGAGAAAAAATTGAAAGTGGTGTTTTGAAGTTGGTTAAGATTGATTCTTCTGATCAAAATGCAGATATTTTAACTAAATCATTAACTTCTTTTCAACATGAATTCTTGTCAAAAAGACTTGGACTTTTAAACTTGTTTTCTGGAAAATGAGTATGTCTTCAAATGATAAGTTTGAGAGGGGGTGTTAAAAGGTGTTATTAGTTGCAAACTTATCATTTGAGGTATTTTGTTATTTTGGTCATATTATGTTATTTATTGGTTGTAGAGGGGTGTTGTGGTATATTTTGATAATGCAGGTAAGGATGAATACGCGGGTTGCTTAACCTGAATCCGGTTTAATGCCCCGATGTATTTAATGTTGAAGTTGCAGTTCATTTAGAATAGATATTATTCTTGTTGTTTTCTCACTCGTAGAGTTCTCTTCAATTTAGGGCTTTCTATTAGGGTTTTAAGATCATTTTTTTTTTTAGATCTTGTATCAGTGTGTTCTTGAATGATCATTAGAGAGTTGAGTGTGATTGTAACGAGGTTTCTTTTGTAAATAGTTTGATGTAAACCAACTGTTTCATGGTTAAATGAAATGTTGATGTTGGGAAACTGTTGAGTTTATACTTTCGTACAGATTTACATCTGATAGCGGTTCAATTGTGATTGTGGTGGTGGTTATTGGTGAGGGTGATGTTAATGATGTGGGTGTTGGTATTTTCCACATCACCCTTATGTGGCACCACATAGGCATTAAAGTCGAGAGTCCAACAAAAGTTAATTAGCAGCCATCTTGTTCCTAAAATGAAGGTAAACACAAGTTATCACTTCAACAACGATATTTATTAACACATAACTTTACAAGCTTGACAAGTACTAATCACTAAAGATTTTGAATTAAGCTTCCAGTTGCTGCTCATTTTCATTGGGTTCTGTCTTCTCTCTAATAGAATAACTATGAAGGTTTCTAGTAAAACTAGTGGTGGTATCCAAGAAATAAAGCACAAACGACATGATGCAGCAACACACAAACATGGGTATAGGGCCAAAGATCCACAAGAAGAGAGGGAAGGAGAAGTAAAATGCTCTCAATCCAATAGACCAAAACAGACTTCCACGATTCAAGTTTCTAGCAACATAGTTTATAGGTTCTGTTCTGTTTATGAAGGTGGGAACAGTAGCCAAGAAGCTAACATGAGCATAGTATCTGATAGACTGGACATTGCAAAGAAAAGCCACGAGAAAGCATAGCAGGATGGAAAAATACTTGACTGAAGATAAAAGGGATGTTTTATTGCCGTAGATTAACTGATTTGAGTTTGTGTTTGAAGTGCTGCTCACAAATACGCTGATTATGGAACTGAGAGTGATCGCAGTTGTGGCCAGAAGAGTCGATGCCATTATATTGTTGCGAATTGTTTGAACTGCTAATACACCATTCTTCAGTGGATCCTGTCAACAAACAAGAGGCATGTAATTGTGTTAATCATCAATTTTGTTACCAAGTGCTAGAGTTCGAACACACTACTCTTCAAATTGAATTTGAGAGGATAAACTGCAAACATCGATTTTAAGAGTAGTCTGTTCGACATTCAAGCTCTATCCATCCTTTTTCTTTTTTTTTCCAAACAGAGGCGATACTTGGGTTTAGTTAGTGGGATACAATTAATTTAGGGCACAAACTTCATACTAGACCCAAAAGGAAAGTTATCGCCTATCAGTAAGTAAGAGAGGGAATAGGAGACTAACAGCCATCATAGAGAAGACCCATTGATGTCGGCTTTCGGCGTTCAGGCCAATCACTGTTCGTCTGGGGTTTGTTAAAACGGTGTAAACGAGCCAAATATGGTAGAGGATCATAATCCCTAAACCCAAAGGCACCAGAACATAATCCATATCCTTCTCCTCCATCGCTACTCTCACTGTCGGTGACTCCGTGCTCAAAAAAATTGAAAGGTATCAACTACCCAAAGAAAAAAAGTGAAGGGGAAAGCATCAAGTCATCAAATTTAGGAAAGCAAAAGAAAACCTGTTCAAGATTCCAGGAATTCAGAATTCTCGCATTCACTTTTCCACGCAAGACTCGCTTTTAAATATTGAATCAACTGCGCTTTTAGTTTTACGTGTAAGATTTTCATTTTCCAACTTCTGTGCCTCGACAGATACTTTTGAAATGCCTGTTTATGGTACATGCTTCTATCAAATTATGTTGAGAGGTTTAAAAACTAAAAAAGGATGATAAAAATAGCTTTATTTCTTAATTATATAGCTTAAATTTAACCAAATTCTACAAATAACCAGCTAGCTATTTTGCAGGGTCTCTGCCAAATGTGAAATGTGATTGTGCCTTGTGAAATGCTATACCATGCCGTTTTAGTCAATTTAGACTAGGAAAACGTGTGAAGCGACCAATGAAACGTGCATTGTGAAATGGTCATGCAAAAAGGTTGGCTCACCATAAAATCTACCCATATTTAAACGAACAAAAAATGTTGAGGTTCATTACACAACTAATTATGAGAGTTTATTGAAAAATAGTTAAATATGAAGATCTAAAATTAAACATTTTTAGCCATGGTCACTTGGGTGTTGATCATCTCACGAATCTCATCATTAGTCAAACCTGCCCTCTCCAGGTCGTCTGTTCGTGATCCAAAACCATTAGTGATCATCATACTGAAAAACATACTAAAATACATCAGAAAAGCCACGATTCATACTATTACATCAATACGGGATCACTAATTCCTCAGGATTCGTGACTCCTTTGATATGTGTACGGATCATGTGCTTCCAGTAGTATGGGCCCATACTACCTTCCATACATACACGTATTTGTCTCAGATGATCATCACGGACCACCCCGCCACAAAGCCAAATAACTAGGATACGGGTACATCTTATACTCACTCTCTTGAGAGTGGCTAATCATTCATCACACTGGCCTAATACAAACCATACTCACTCATGAAACTTCCACTAACCCTGCAGCCGCCCGTGTATGCTAATCATACATAACACTGGATTCGATATATAATCAAATAATTGATTCTACCTTAAGCCCACAACCATACAAGAAACAAGAAATAAGGCTAAATCAAACATTCTTAGGCTATAAAATATTAGTTATGCACAACTATGATGCACACACTAAGCAACCACATTAATAAGGTCAATTCCATATAGTATATCAAGAAATTCTCCTAGGCTATTAGGTATCACAAATCAGACAATTCTATCATGCAATTCCTGAAGATCCATAACCTACCAACTAGCATGTAATTCTATCATATCACCAATACACAAAACAAATGTGGGCAAAGACATAAAAGCCCTTAAGTTTTCCAAAAATTGTCAGTTTTACCCTTGGATGAGTTTTTCGGTTAATAAAGTTGGATACTTTCATTAAATGGTGCATTTATTAAGTTTGAGTCGGTCAAGTTGTAACTAGTAACCCTTTATAGGCGTGGCATATAACTAACGAGTTGGCAAAGGGCGTTAATAAGATAACGTTTATTTACCTGGAAAAGCAAACCTATCACCTTTCAGCATGTAAACGTACTCCTTCACTCATAAACGTTCGTATAATCGACCTCATTCATCTCAAATTAAGGGGTTTTTGAAGGAGATTAGGGTTCAATTGCGGGGTAAAGTTTTTCTAAAAGGTGCAATTTTTTGTTCTTGAGAGGTGAACGTTAATGTGTTTGTGGCTTTTCAGGTTCTTGTGATGGATTGGGATTCAGAAGATGAAGTAAACACAGACCCATTTGTAACAACAGTCAAAATTAGGCCAAGGATAATTCCCATAAATATAACAAACACATAATATAATCAATTTACTTTAATCTTTAATGACATTTTCATTCAACACTACAAGTCTACACGATTCCAAAAATATATAGAACGTCTAAATTTGACTTTAAATGAAGAAGTTATGATAAATTCTATCACTATAGCCTTTGTAACAAGAGGAATTTAAAATAGACTTAGAATTAGTTATTAGAGTCTAAAAGAAAGTTGTAGTACTTGGAAATACCTATGCGTGGATATAAAGAACGTCAAAAACGGAGTTCGTATGCAAAAGTTATGATCATCCGAAGATGTAGCTGTCTAAGGGCATGACACGTGGCAGAAACCCTAGCCGCCTTAAGTCCACGACGTGAACATTAAGTCCACGAAGTGAAAGTGGTCCAAGACACTAATCGAGGCTAGAAAACACGTATTAAGGCTACGGGATGACACATGGAAGTTCACGACGTGAACCTATCATGTTCACGGCGTGAATGGGCCCTGAACAGCCTATAAATAGTGATCAAAGCTCATTCATTCCTTACACCTTCTCCTTTCATTCCCTCTCGTTTTCGAAGGTTGTTTCCCTTCCCGAGCCTGAAAACAATGAGCATCTGACCGTTTAGATTCTATAGATCACACTACTAGGGTGAGTTTCTGTGACATCCCCAAATTCACGGCCAGAAAAGACCGATTTGTTTATACTTTATTTGAAAATCAGAGTATATTTTTAAAGAAATATATTGCGGAATTTGTTCCCAAAAATATGATAAAGAATTTATCAAAGCATTTCCGTAGAAATGTATAATATTATAAACCTTGGGATATCATTGTTAATACATATCAAAAGCATAAACATAAACAACATAGGCATTATAATATTTAATTATTCTAGTGGCCTATAAACCATTGATCTCTCATCAGATCATCACTCATGTGCCCTCTTTCCACTACCTGTAGACGAAAAAACTGAGTGTGTCCGGATTGAGAGTCTGGTGAGCACATAGGGTTTTCAACCCACAATAAATAAGTTTATTAATTTCATCAACCAACAATAATCCGATTACCCGTTCTCGTTATCCTCACTTTACGTCCCTAAAACACATATCATAAGGGACCTAGCCTAAGGATTATCATTGGGATGGACACCACTGCTAAGGGGGGTCCTTAACAATAAATGTCCATAAAGAAACCATGAGGGGATAGAGTACACCAGTGAACACATCATTCACAAACACCTACAGGTTGCAGGTCTGCTAGCGCTCCACTAGACTATCTAGAAAAGTTTGTGGTCGTCATTTATACTTTGCTAGATGACTGGATCAACAACATCATCGAGGCCTCTCATCATTTTATTTCATCACACACCAACTATTTCATCTACCCATGTTTTACCCTAACATATTTGTAGATATAAAATACATATACATTTTAAATCATTTAAAACATGTATAATAGTGTTCATCTAACATAGATAACAAGTATACAGATAATATGCACACATATCATGTAATTTATATAAAATACTTCACATCTATGCGTAAAATGAAAATAACTATGCACTCACCTTAGTAGCGTGAGTTGATAGAATCTAACTAAAAACGGTCAGTGGTTCGTGATCGTCGGGCTCGGGACGCGGAATGGCTAAACGAGAGAGAGGTAAGAAGATTTGGTGTAAGAAGTGAAATGGTCGAACTTGCTATTTATAGGTAGTTTTGGGTCTCTCACGTCGTGAGAATTCATTGCTCACGTCGTGAGCCATGGCTGAATCACCTCGTAGCTTCGCCATCTGCGTTCTAGGCTTGAATAGTGTCTGTTTGACTCCTCACGTCGTGAGAATTCATTGCTCATGTCGTGAGCTCGTTCCGTAGACTTGCCATCTACATTCCAGCCATAAAAAGTGGCGTTTTGACTCCTCACGTCGTGAGAAAAGATGCTCATGTCGACAGGTCATAACTTCTTCGTTATAACTCGGATTTTGATGTTCTTTATGTTGGAATAGTGTCTAAGGCTGCAACTATATTAGGTAAGTATTTGACCCGATTGTGCATGGTCCTTTTGGGTTTCCTTCACCATAGCAACTTGATAGGATGATTTATTAAGAGAGAATAAATATTATTAATATATTATGAGAATAATATAAAGAATAATAATATTGTTATTTGATTAATATAAGTCATAAATTAATTGGTATTAATTTGGTGACTTAAAGAGATTAATTAAATAAGAGGGTATAAATTGTCAATTGTTTGATAGTTAAACTTTAGACTGTAAATCCTTATTGGATAAAGGATGGACGAATTCTAGAAGCTAGGGATAGCTTAAAATCGTCCAAGGGTATTTAAGGAAAGGATATGGATTTCTTTAAGAGAAGATTATCCAACTAGGGTTTAAGTTGTAACCCTTAAGGAGTCTACAAGTATAATTTGGTATTTGTAAGCCATTAGAGGAGTTACAATTGTGACTCTAGAGCTCCAAGACAACAAGATCAAACAAGAGATTCAAAGGTATGATTCTAAATCTGTTTTGTATTGTTCTTAAACCTAATTAGTCATTAGAAGTCTTGGATTCAAAGCATGTTTAATTAGAAAACCTAGATCCAAGCATTAGGGTTTTGCATGCGCACATAGGAAAGTTCTTATGGCTAAAACCCATCAGTGGTATCAGAGCCTAGCTTGGTTTCTATTAAATTGTTGCTTGTTTGTTTGAAACTTAACTGCAAAATTCGATTTTTGTGTTTCTGAGTCATGGACTCGGCGAGTTCCATAGTGGCTCGGCGAGTTGGCCTGACTCGGCGAGTCCAAGCGTCAGGAATGGCCAGATTCAGGATTCCTTCATGATTATCTTATGGAAACTTACCTTAATCATATTAGATCAACCCTAATCTGATTTTTTGATATATATGACTATAATCTTGATCTAATTAAAGATATTTATCAACTAATAAAATATTTAATTTCCTTATATGATAATTAATTAATTATTTTGATTAAATTGGTAATTATCTTGCAAGAAATCTTGAATAAATCAAATATAGATAATTAGGAAATTAATTGTTAATTAGAATTATTTGTTATTTGATCCTCCATGTTTTAAATGTTCAAAACTTGTCCTCAAGTTTCGAAATTTATGTATTGTGATTAAAAGTTTTAATTTAGACAATTTAAATTTCAAACCCTAAGTTTTAAAGGTTTAAAATACAACCATATACTAATATAATATTACAAGATTAATATATATATATATATATATATATATATATATATATATATATATATATATATATATATAACTAAAATGCTAGTCTTACCGTTAGTAGGCCTCATTCACGAAGCTGATCTATAAGGTGGGTATAAGGTTGCGGCCTATAAAATGGCGCTTAATGGGTGTACACTCACACCCACCGCTTGCTTGATCGGTGGAGGGTCGTTAGCCGAACGGGTAGGATAGGGCAACCTCATCCTCTCATTAAAAGTATAATATACAAAGTAACTACACATATTTTTAAAACTTCCCAATCTTAGTTGCTTTAGGAAAAGTGAATTGATGCAATCCCATGAAATTACACTTTGCACCCTTGCTAAGAAGTTAGTGGAGCGTGTGTGGTTTACCGGCACACTAATTGGTTCTAAGCAAAGGTAGCAAAGGGTGATTCATTGTTTATCATAGTTCGATGGAGCGTGTGTGGTTTACCGGCACATCGAATAGATGATCGTTACAATGAAGGCACCACGTGAATTTGCATGGTAATTCACACCCGCTTTGTGATCCTCGGTATCCCAGTCACAAACAAGAGGGGCATATCGAGATTTAAACATGCCATTGAATAGTTTCAATGAATCTCATCCTAACCTAGGAATTCTCAATACATTTAGGACTTGTAGTTAGTTTTTTATGGTGGAGAATTAGTGAATCGTCATTCACTTACCTTCATTATTTGCATGTTGGATTACGGCATCCCTTTTCTAATATGTAAATATTGTTGTTGGATCCTAGCCCTAATTTCTCTTATTGGGTGATAATTAGGGATTCATATTCTAATCTATCTTTGTCCTTTCTATTTGTAGATGTCGAATGCAAACAACGCTGCTGCTAGTTCTTTCACATTGATGAGCCTTTGTCAAAAGGTCACTTTCGATGGGACGAACTTTAGCGAATGGATAAGATACATTCGCACCATTGCTCGCTACGAGGATAAGGAGTATTTCCTCGATGAGAAGCTCGAGAAAATTAACCTTGAAATCGCTACTCCGGCTAAAATGACCGCTTTTGAAACTCATGAGCGCGATGCAACGAAGGTACATTGTATCATGATAGCCACCATGAACTCCGAATTCCAAAAGTCCTATGAGGACATGTACCCGTACGAGATGCATCAAGACTTATTGGAGAGATACCACCAAAACGCGAGACAAGAGCGTTATGAGATTTTTACTAACATGATTTCCGCTAACACGGGTCATGGAGAATCTCTTATCGTGCACCTGCAAAAGATGCAAAGGTATGTCGACCGCCTTCGCAAGTTAAATGTTGACTTCGGGGAAGACTTAGCGATCGACATGGTGCTTAACTCTTTGCCTCCGAGCTACAATCAATTTAGGATGACCTACCACATGAACAAAGAGGAGGTCACCCTAAGTCAACTCCAAGGTCTCTTGAGGGTCGCTAAGAGCAACTTCAAAGACAAGTCTGTTGCACCAACTCCCAATCCACCCGCTGCTCCTGTCTTGGCTATTGGTCAAGGGAAGGGAAAGAAGAGGAAGGCTTCGTCTAAGAACTATCGCAAGGTTAAAGCCCGAGATGGTGCCTCTTCTAGTGGGACCAAAGTTGATCCTGCTAAGCCCTGCCCTAACCCGAAGGAGGCAGAGTGTCACCACTGGCACAAGATAGGACATTGGAAGAGAAGTTGCCCAGAGTACCTGCAAGCCATCAAGGAAGGAAAGATCAAGCCATCTTTCGCAGGTATATACACAATTAAATCTAACGATTCTAATCATGCTATTTCTTGGGTTCTTGATACCGGTTGTGGTTATCACATTTGTTCTAATGTGCAGGGACTAAGAAGAAGTAGGGATGTGGAGCAAGGAAGGATCAATCTAATCATGGGGAACAGAAGATCGTCACATGTGACCAAGATTGGAGTGTATTCTTTAGTGCTTAGGAATAATTTATGTTTAGATTTGAACAATTGTTGCTATTCTCCAGAAATGGCTAGAAACATCATTTCATTTCATGGTTTGTTTAGACAAGGTTTTAGATTTTCTTTTAATAATGAGAATGGTTCTATTTTAGCTTATCTAAATGGTGTCTTTTATTTTGAAGCTATACCATGTAATGGAATATATGAGACTGTTATGATTGTTGATAACTTAGGAAATGATGTTTTGAACATAGATTCTTCTAATAGTATGGATAGAGCATCCTTAAGGCATTGTCGTCTTGGACATGTCAACAAGAAACTCATAGCCCAACTCCAAAAGGATGGAGTGTTGGATTCATTCGACCTTAAGGAAGATGACACGTGCGAGTCTTGTTTACTTGGAAAGATGACCAAGTTACCCTTCACAAGTACATGTGAAAGGGGTGAGGGTCTATTGGACCTAATACATACCGATGTATGTGGACCGTTTAGGTCAACCACGAAGGATGGGAACCGCTTCTACGTGACTTTTACCGATGACTATAGTAGATATGGGTATATCTATTTGATCAAGCAAAAGTCAGAAACCTTTGAAAAGTTCAAAGAATTCAAGAATGAAGTGGAGAATCAATTGGGCAGGAATATCAAGATGCTTTGATCCGATCGAGGAGGAGAGTACCTAAGTCTTGAATTCCACGATTATCTCAAGGAGTGTGGAATAGTTTCACAATTGACGCCTCCTAGGACACCGCGGTTGAATGGTGTGGCAGAAAGGCGTAATCGAACCTTGTTGGACATGGTTCGCTCTATGATGAGTCGTGCTTCACTACCAATCTCTTTTTGGGGGTATGCCTTAGAAACTGCCACCCATATCCTTAACTGAGTCCCTACTAAGAAGGTTGCCAAAACACCTCACGAGATGTGGACAGGGAAACCTCCCTCGTTGGCACATATCAAGGTTTGGGGTTGCGAGGCTTTCGTAAGACGAGATACTCACGACAAGCTTGAACCTCGTAGTGAGAGATGTATTTTCATCGGCTACCCGCAAAAATCCTTTGGATATCTCTTCTATAGACCGAAGGACAATGTTGTCTTCGTTGCAAGGAGAGGAGTTTTCCGAGAGCGAGAACTCATAAGCCAAGGAGACAGTGGGAGGCAAATCGAACTTGAAGAGATTCAAGAGTCGATAGATGAAGGAACCTCTACCGCTGGCACTCAACCCGAGGAGGAAACTCCGGTTGAACCGATTGACGAATCCTTACCTCTTAGACGTTCCGATAGAGTTAGAGTTCAACCCCAGTTTTATGGTTTTCATATTACTACCGAAGGGGACACGTATATTAGTGATGGTACACTAATAAACCTTGATGAACCTAATAGCTATAAGGAAGCCATGGCAGGCCCGGAGTCTGCGAAATGGAAAGAGGCAATGGATAGCGAGATCCAATCCATGTATGATAACCAAGTTTGGAATTTGGTTGATAATGTGCCCGGACGTAAGACCGTTGGGTGCAAGTGGATCTTCAAGAAGAAGACCGACGTGGATGGAAATGTACACACATATAAAGCACGATTGGTCGCGAAGGGCTTTACTCAAACTCCCGGAGTTGACTATGATGAGACCTTCTCACCAGTTGCGAAGATAAAATCTATTAGAGTGATGCTAGCGATTGCCGCATTTCATGATTATGAGATTTGGCAAATGGATGTCAAGACCGCTTTCCTTAACGGAAAGTTGGCTGAGGATGTTTACATGGCTCATCTAGAGGGGTTTGTGGATCCAAAGCATCCAAATAGAGTGTGTAAGCTTGAGAAGTCCATTTATGGACTTAAGCAAGCGTCTCGCAGATGGAATCTTTGCTTCGATGAGAAAGTCAAAGAGTTTGGATTTGTACGAAGCGAAGATGAATCATGTGTATATGTCAAAGCCAGTGGGAGTATAGTAAGCTTCCTCGTTCTATATGTCGATGACATATTACTCATAGGAAACGACATCCCGACTCTGCAGGAAGTTAAGTCCTGGCTCGGGAAGTGCTTCGCTATGAAGGACCTCGAAGAGGCTTCTTACATTTTGGGAATAAGGATAGTAAGAGAAAGAAGTAAGAGACTAATTGGACTTAGTCAGAACACTTACTTAGAGAAGGTACTAAAACGTTTTAGTATGGAAAACTCGAAGAAGGGAGAATTACCGATACAAAGTAATGCCAAGTTGAGTAAAACTCAAAGTCCGAGTACCGAAGCTGAAATAGCAGAAATGAGCTGAGTACCATAAGCTTCCGTAGTTGGCTCAATCATGTACGCTATGACTTGTACTCGCCCTGATGTAGCCTTTGCTTTGAGCATGGTTAGTAGATATCAAGGGAACCCTGGCAGAGCCCATTGGATTGCGGTGAAGAATATCCTTAAGTACCTTCGGAGGACGAAGGAATGGTTCTTAGTCCTCGGAGGGAGTGATGACTTGAAGGTGCGAGGGTATAGTGATGCCAGTTTTCCGACCGACAGGGACAACTACCATTCGCAGTCGGGCTGGGTCTTTACCCTGAATGGAGGAGCAGTGACTTGGAAAAGTTCCAAGCAAGAAACCGTAGCTGATTCAACGTGCGAATCAGAGTACATTGCAGCGAGCGAAGCGTCGAAGGAGGCAATATAGATGAAGAACTTCATCGGTGATCTTGGAGTTGTACCTGCCATAAAGGAGCCCATGGAGATTTTCTGTGATAATGAAGGAGCGGTTGCCTTGACCAAGGAACCGAGAGATCATGGTAGATCAAGACATATTGACAGAAAATATCACTTTATTAGACATCGTGTAGAAGAAGGACAACTCATAGTGAAGAGGATATCATCATAAGATAACCCAGCAGATCCGCTTACGAAGGGACTGAGTAGGGTTAAGCACTTGCAGCATGCTAGGAGTATTGGGCTGAAGGATGATATTAGCATAGATTAGATAGTAGTAGAAACGTGTAATAGATAAATGTAATTAACATTTGATGATTAAATAAAGGAGTTTTATTTATAAGTAATGTTACTATCTTATGTTAATTGTTTAACTATTGTTTCATTTTGCATGTTTTGACTTCCAGAATAATTGAATTTGTTAAGAATAATCAAATTATTCAAATTTTCCACAATCGTTCATATGTTGGAAGTAGATATGAATGAAGATTGTCATGAATTGGTGCGTAGATTGTCTAAATGGTATTAGACATGGCAAAAGATTGTTGCGACGTTCATGAGTGCTTATGAACTGGTTTTGAGCATTGGAACAAACTCGTGCTTGCTGGAATCACCTTATGGAATATGATATAAAAGGGTGATCGCAAGACGATAATATCATATAGTCTTAAAACCTAGATATATGGTTTGTTATTTGTTAATTGATTGTACATTGATAATGCGAAAACGCATCAGTAACTCGGTGTTATAAAACGCATTGTTGTGTATAGTTGGTTAATGAATAAGTAAATGCATATAAGTCAAAGTTTATCTGTAACTTTTATCCTAAGAAGGTAAAAGTGATATCTCGGTCGCTCGATCATTTGATTTTGACTTATGTGTCGGGCCCGGTCAGAACTGAATTGATGTGTTCGATTAAGTTCTATGTCAAATAAATCAGAGATCGAGAAACCTAAATGCTTGACTAATCATTCCATAGAATTGTCAGCATGATATCTAACAGAGGACTGTACGATCCCTTATCTAAAGGACAAGATTGATTAGATCAGAGTTTGACAGCGTCTTTGAGAGCTACGATTGCAAATCGAATTGTACTTGTGCATATAGTTACTAGACTTATCCAAGTGGGAGACTGTTGGAATAGTGTCTAAGGCTGCAACTATATTAGGCAAGTATTTGACCCGATTGTGCGTGGTCCTTTTGGGTTGCCTTCACCATAGCAACTTGATAGGATGATTTATTAAGAGAGAATAAATATTATTAATATATTATGAGAATAATATAAAGAATAATAATATTGTTATTTGATTAATATAAGTCATAAATTAATTGGTATTAATTTGGTGACTTAAAGAGATTAATTAAATAAGAGGGTATAAATTGTCAATTGTTTGATAGTTAAACTTTAGACTGTAAATCCTTATTGGATAAAGGACGGACGAATTCTAGAAGCTAGGGATAGCTTAAAATCGTCCAAGGTTATCTAAGGAAAGGATATGGATTGCTTTAAGAGAAGATTATCCAACTAGGGTTTAAGTTGTAACCCTTAAGGAGTCTACAAGTATAAATAGACCCTATGGCAAAGGGAAATCGGCACTTCATTGAGAATAAAGAATCCATGGCCGAATTTCCTCCCCTCTCCTCTCTCTCAAATCATCCTCCTTGCTATTTTGTGTTTGTAAGCCATTAGAGGAGTTACAATTGTGACTCTAGAGCTCCAAGACAACAAGATCAAACAAGAGATTCAAAGGTATGATTCTAAATCTGTTTTGTATTGTCCTTAAACCTAATTAGTCATTAGAAGTCTTGGATTCAAAGCATGTTTAATTAGAAAACCTAGATCCAAGCATTAGGGTTTTGCATGCGCACATAGGAAAGTTCTTATGGCTAAAACCCATCACTTTATATCTCCAGAATCCTTGTCCCGACCACTACAACTTTCTTCATAGATATTGGACCTATCTATTATTTTATTTTTGACGCTTATTTTTATTTTTAACTTATCATATCTTATAACTAAGTATAAGGCACATAAAATCACATAATTTTCAAATAATTCCTCTTTATTACTTCAAAGTAGCTTATACTTGTTGACCCTGATTATTACACCATTATACTAATGCTTAGCCTAGAAACACAGGCGTTACAATTCTCTCCTCCTTAGGATGATTCCCTCCTGGAATCACGCTTCAACAAACAGATGTGGGTAGCGACTTATCATGTCACTCTCTGTTTCCCAGGTGAGGTTCGGCCCATTCGTATGTTTCCATCACACAAGCACTAAGTCAACCATCTTGCGTCGCAACTTCTTGGTCTTACAGTTAACAATTGCCTCAGGCTCTTCGATTAGCCTCTTATTTTCATCCATCCTTAACTCTGAAATTGGAATTATATCAGGAACTTCTCACGTAAGCTTACTCAAGTAACACACATGGAAAGTGGTATGAATACCATCTAGTTCTTCTGGAAACTCTAGCTTGTGAGCTTGGTTCCCAATCCTCTGAAGAATTTTGAATGGTCCAAAAAACCTTGGACTCAACTTTCCTCTCTTTCCAAATCGTATAAGTCCCTTCCATGGTGAGACTTTGAGCAAAACCGAATCTCCAACTTTGAATGTCATCGGTCATCTTTTCTTGTCAGCATAGCTCTTTTGACGATCTTGAGCTACTAACATCCTTTCTCTAATCATTTTTAACTTTTCAACAGCCTGGTGGACTATCACGAGGCCCATAAACTGCTTTTCTCCAGCTTCAAGCGAACAAGACGTCGTACGACACTTCTTTCCATACAACACATCATAAGGTGCCATCTTAATGCTCGAATGATAACTGTTGTAGTAGGAAAATTCCACTAGGGATAAATGTTCATCCCAATTACCTTGGAATTCCAGGGTACATGCTCTCAGCATATCTTCCAATGTTTGAATCGTTCTTTCGCTCTGACCATAAATCTGCAGATGGTAAGCTGTACTTTAACACAACTTCATACCCATTTCTTCCTGTAGACTTTTCCAAAAACTTGACGTGAAATGACTATCACGATTTGATACAATCGTTAATGGTACACCGTGAAGTCTTACCACTTCCTTAACGTAAGCATTTGCAATCTTATCCATAGACCATTTCTCATTGGCTGCTATGAAGTGTGCACTCTTTGTGAAACGATCCAAGACTACCCAAATCATGTCGTGACCGTTCTTCGTTCTGGGCAGTTTAGTCACAAAATCCTTGGTGATGTCTTCCCATTTACCCATGGGTATAGGTAAAGGTTCTAAACTCCCATACGGTTTCTGAGGTTGTGCCTTAACCCTTTCTCATGTTACACACTCAGCCACATACTCTACAACACTAAGCTTCATCGTCGTCCACCAGTAATAGGGTTTTAGATCCCTATACATTTTAGTACTACCAGGATGAATCGAGTACATCGTCTTGTGAGCTTCTTCCATCAGAAGATCCCTTATTCCTCCCATATTAGGTACCCAAATTCTATCTTGGAATACCTTCAATCCTTGTTTATTTGTACCGAATACCAACATTTTGCCTAAACGTTCTTCCTTTCGGTTATTTTTCTCCAAAGCTTCTTCTTGAGATTTCTTAATACTTTCCACAATCGTTGAGACAACTTTAATTCTTAACTCTCTTAGCCTTTTTCTTTCAAGGTTTACTTTTCAACTTAGAGCATCAGCTACAACATTCGCTTTACCAGGGTGGTAAAGTATCTCATAGTCGAAATCTTTAAGTAACTCTAGCCAGCGTTGTTGTCTCATGTTTAATTCCTTCTAATTAAAGAGATACTAGAGACTCTTATGATTAGTGAAAATTTTGCACTTCGTGTCATAGAGGTAATGCCTCCATATTTTTAGGGCGAAAACTACCGCTGCCAACTCCAAATCATGAGTAGGGTAGTTCTTTTCGTGGTCCTTTAATTATCAAGATGCATATGCTATCACCTTTTCTCTTTGAGTTGGAACACATCCTAACCCGACTCCCGACGCATCGCTATAGACTGCGAAGTCTTCAACTCCATCGAGTAGAGAAAGAATTGGTGCTTCACATAACTTCTTCTTTAGCTTCTCAAATGCCTCATCATGTTTCTCACTCCATGCACATGTGGATCCTTTATGAGTCAAAGTTGTCAATGGAGCGGCTATCGAAGAAAAGCATTGGATAAATCTTCGGTAATATCCAGCTAATCCCAGAAAGCTTCGAATCTCTGTGGGTACTTTTGGTCGTTCCCACTTCATTATAGCTTCTATCTTTGTTGGTTCAACCATTATTCCCTCTTGGTTAACCATGTGACCTAAAAATTGGACTTCTCGAATCTAGAAATCACATTTGGAGAACTTAGCATACAACTTCTCCTTCTTCAGAACTTCTAATACTTCTCGCAGGTGCTTTCCATGCTCTTGCTGACTCTTCGAGTGTATTAGAATGTCATCTATGAACACTATTACAAATTTATCGAGGAACTGTTTACAAACCGTATTCATCAAATCCATAAACGTTGCTGGAGCATTAGTTTTTCCAAATGACATAACCAAGAACTCGTAGTGTCTATATCTTGTTCTGAATGCAGTCTTCTCAATATCATACTCTCTCACCTTCAGCTGATGATATCCTGACCTAAGATCGATCTTTGAGAAATATTTCGAACCTTGCAGCTGATATGAACTTGCTATTTATATGCAGTTTTTGGGTCTCTCACGTCGTGAGAATTCATTGCTTACATCGTGAGCCATGGCTAAATCACCTCGTAGCTTCGCCATCTGTGTTCTAGGATTGAATAGTGTTCGTTTGAATCCTTACATTGTAGAGTGAGTTCTAGGCTTGCTCAAGTAGGGAGTCCAGTCATAGTAGGGTTCCTAACACGTGTCATGCTCTCAGACCGCTGTATCTTCGAAAGGTCATAACGTTTGCATACGAACTCCGTTTGGACGTTCTTTATATCTAGGCGTAGGTGGAGACGTACTCTACAACTTTCATTTAGACCCCTAAGGCTAAAAATTATTTTATCATCAACTCACTTTTTACGATTCCCAATGTCGTGTCGTTTTTGACGCGAAACTTCGACATGTCATAACTTCTTGGTTATAACTCTGATTTCGACGTTCTTTATATCTCTGGAATCCTTGTCCCGAACACTACAACTTTCTTCGTAGATATTAGACCTATCTATTATTTTATTTTTGACGCTTATTTTTATTCTTAACTTATTATATCTTTTAATTAAGTATAAGGCACATAACATCACATAATATTCAAATAATTCATCTTTATTACTTCAAAGTAGGTTATAATTGTTGACCCTAAATATTACACCATGATACTAATGCTTACCCTTGAAACACAGGCGTTATAGTTTTATGGACCCACTTTTTAATGTTTTCGGGGGGAAATGCATGCTAAAGATTATATAAAAGTTAATACTCCCTCCGTCCCAAATTGATAGTTCATCTTTGACTTTTGAAGTCTTTTTTCTTTAACTCTGACCTTAAATATTTTTATTTGTGTTATATATTACTTGATAAAACTTATAACAAAGAAAAAACATTTAAAATACAATACATTTATATATTTTGCATATCAAGTATTATCTATCAAAAAAATATTTAAGGTCAAAGTTGAAGAAAAAAGACTTCAAAAGTCAAAAGTGGACTATCAATTTGGGACGGAGGTAGTATTATGTTTATATGATAGTATGTTCGTATCAACATAGATAGTTATAATAACCAGGACATAGTTGTTTTGCATGATATATACCTAGAATATTTTTGATATTTTGAAATCAAACAACTATCTTAAACTTGTTAGCATGTTGTTATTATAGATTTTACTAATATAGACCCGAAGTTATATTCGGGAGTTCTATATAGATATTATGTGTGATATAGTTCCGGACTTATATTCGGAAGCTCTATATACTAATTGTTAAGTGTGTTGTTATTATTGGTTTTATGTTAAAATAAAACGTGGTATGATATTAATATAGCCCTGAAGTTATATTCGGGAGTTCTATATATACTTGTTAAGTATGTTGTTTGATATGTGCATAATTAGCCATATGTTTAGTATAGATTTTTATTAATTTTTAGCTAATTATTTGCATAATATTGACAAAAGGTACTTAATAAGGTCTAAATTATATTTTCAGTCCAGAAGACATGCTTGGAAGCAAAAAGGAAGAAGGAGAAGCAATTAGAAGCTGGAGAATGAAGAAAGAAGAGAAAACCTGAAGATACTCGGCGAGTCCACAAAGCTACTCAGCGAGTTCCAAAGAATGTTCGTGAATTAATGTCCAGAATCCTTACCGCACACGGATTCAACGAAGGTACTCCGCGATTTGGAGAGCTACTCGCCGAGTTGCCCCTGTTTTGAGATAAGTATAAATAAAGGATCTTATTCCGAATTGGGGGACTTTTCTAGCTTTTGGGAGATACACCTGCGATTGAAGAAACCTTTGGAGACCTAAAGAACCCTAATCTTTGATCTCTTGAAGACTCAAGGCGAATTAGGTTAAATTTTCCACTTAATCTTAGCATTGAATCATGTCTAGCTTAGCTAAATTCGTTTTTGAGCTTGTTTCTATTGTAATCATGAGCTGAATTTTCGTAGTTTCTGTTTAGCTAAAATTAGTCATTAGTTTAATTTTCGTTCCCTGAGATCGACAGCCTACTTATCCAACTATACCACTAAAAGACAGGTTCACTGCCTTTGTGTGCTAAATTTATATTTTTAAAGTATGAATAAAACCAGTGCATTTTACACACATCATTGTTATTATTGGTTTATGTAATGATAAAATCTAGTTTTACCTCAAGTCGTAGTTGTTGTAATGCCTAGGTATTATGAAATTAAGAGTAATGTTTAGAATCATAGTCTAGTAACTTAGGGTTTTAGAAATGAATATGCTTTTGTTGTTAGAACTTTAGGAGGCCGACAAAGTCTACATGAGCTATTGTATTCATCATCTAAGATTGGGAATCTTAGGGGAAATCCTCTGACCTATAACCATTAATCCCATGTGAATGAGGAAGTCGTGTATGAAACTATACGGGTTGACAACCCCACTCGTTGTTGTTAGCTACAACCTATTATTTAGCGAATGACGAACTGTCCTTTTATTTGTTTTGTTGATCCGGCGTCGATGAATCTCGCGATGTTGTTATATTGGGAAAATCCTTTATGGTACCCGGGCTTCATGGCATCAACGGTGGTAATTCTTCTTGGAACCATTGGTGGGATTTATTTTGTCAGAGGTCTTGTATGTCATAGCAGTGGTTACAAACTCATGGTAGCAAACTGTTAGAGACATTATGCTTTGTCGATATACAAGTATTAATGTTAAGTATAAGTTTCCCGATTACTTATACTCTAGGTAAAAGGAATTTATAGGTAAATAATATCACCTAGTATATATACTCGTATAGAATTGAAATAGGATTTATACGTAGTAACCTCTTGATTTAAGTATATGGAGATTTTAGTTATATAACTTATTTAATAAGTAAACTATTATACTTAGGATATATACTATGTGTTAGATATATGTCAGGATGACTCTTTTATACTATGTTTTATACAATTTTTAACTTGGAAATGGTACTATTTCATATGGAGTCAAAACCTGTGAACTCACCAACTTTATGTTGACATATTATCAAAACGCATGTGTTTTCAGGAACTTGATAAGCTGGAATAATATAACTTTCTATTATCAATAAAGGTATGTAGTTTATAATAACTCTTTTGTACAATTCAATATATGTTATATTAATGTGATACAAGGAATGACGTTACACCACCCGGTGTTTCCGTCGTCGGATAGGGGTGTGACAGCATTTTCCCCCTTACTCGAGCCTTTCTCTGGTCTTAATGAGATGGATTTTGAGCTTCATGGAATATACATGGATCATGAACCAAATCTAGAGTTTTTTACTCCGCTGGACAAGTGTAAGGCATATTTCTTAATGTGCTACTAACTAATGAAAATCTTAGGAATTTTAGTTTAGTTGATGAAGTAAGAACACAAGTGTATCGAGGGAATGATTGCCAAAGTGATGAAGAAGAGCAAGAGCAGGTGAAAAGCAAGTACAGAATACATGATCCAAAAATAAGATGGACAAAATGGAACTAAATCTTGGTGAAATTTTTGAGACTGTTACACAGTTGAAGTTTTATATCCAAAAATATGCAGTCCACAACGAGTATCAACTTTACTTTAAAAAGTGTGACAGTAACAGAATAGTTGCAAGATATGGGAAGAGAAATGAGGATAATTCTTGCCCTTTTAGACTGTATGCCTCCTGGATGTTCAATGAAAGATCTATTCAGATAAAGAGTTTAGAAGATACTCATGTTTGTGGTATGAAGTTTAAACTTGGCTCCATGGTTACTCCAGAATGGATAGGTAGACACTACATAACTAAAATTGCAAAAAAAAGCCTAAGGTTAAGTTTAAAGAGATGATTACTAACATCAGACAAAGGTTTAAGTGTGTTGTGTCTATAGGCCAATGTCGTAGGGAAAGGAAATGGGCCAAGGAGCTTATAAAAGGTAAATTGACTGAACGTTATGCCAGAATATGGGATTATGCACAAGAGTTGTTAAGATCAAATCCAGGCTCTACATGTAAGGTGTCTGTAACTGTCAATCCAGATGGGAAAAACTATTTTCATAGGTTTTATATTGGTTTCAAAGCTATATGTGAAGGGTGGAAAAGAAGGTGTAGAAGAGTCATTGGTTTGGATGAGTGCTTTCTGAAGGGATTAGTAAAGGGTGAGTTGTTGACAGTTATAGGTAGAGATGTCAATAATCATGTCTATCCAATTGCTTGGGTTGTTGTGGATGTTGAGAATAAGCCTAACTGGACATGGTTTCTTAAGCTTCTGGGGGATGATTTAGAGGTTGATGGTGGAAGAGGTTTGGTAGTGATATCATATCAACACAAGTAAGAGTGTACATACTTGTCCTCTATTCATGTGCATGATAATATTATTATATAATTTTCCTTTATTAAACTAATTAAATCATTTTTTTGTAGGGTCTACTTGAATTTGTAAAGGATATACTGCCTCATGTTGAGCACAGGTAATGTGCTAGGCACATTTATGCCAATTTTAGAAAGGCTTTCATAGGGTTGGAATACAAGAAGTTTTTTTGCGCTGCTCTATGAGTTGTGTGGAAGGTGACTTCAAGAGGCATATGGAAAGCATTAAGACTTTGTGCCCTTTTGCATATGAATATTTGATGTCCAAAGAGCCAAAAACATGTTGTAGAGCCTTTTTTAGCTCAGTGTATGCATGTGAAGCAATTGAGAATGGTATCTTAGAGTGCTTTAACTCAATTATATTGGAGGCTAGAAAAAAAAAACCTTTGATCGCCATGCTTGAAGAGATACGGATTTATATCATTGACAGGTTTGCTCACATGAATGAGGAAAGTGAAAGATGGAAATCCAATGTTTGTCCATAAGTTTTGAGGAAATCAAATCAATTTGGAAAAATATGAGGTAACATTTTATAACCTCTAAAAATTATCTTAATCATTACAGTGATTGTTACTAACTAAGTAATTGATTGTAGGTTTTGGTTTGTAATTCATAGCCAAGGACATGTCTTTGAGGCCAGAAGAGGGTATGACAGTTACATGGTGGACTTAGATGTCATGACTTGTTCCTGTAGGTTGTGGGATTTGTTTGGGATCCCTCGTGTACATGCAAAAGCAGCAGTGAATTTTATCCATCAAACACCTGATGGATACATCAAAGCATACTTCTCTAAAGACAAATTTAAACAATGTTACTCAACAAACATTAAACCTGTTAATGGAAATAGTCTTTAGGCCCAAACTGAATACATTAAGACCTTGCCTCCAATATCTAGGAGGATGTCTGGTAGGCCTGCTACCAATAGAATGAGGCATGTCAGTGAGAAGGAAAGCAAGTTTTCAACAACTAAAGTGAAGGTTCCAAGAAATACTCGATGTGGCAAGTGTTTGGAAAATGGTCATAACCAAAGGGCATGTAAGAATGAGAGAAAACAATATGTGCCTCCCCCACCAAAGAAGACAGGAAGGCCAAGAAAACATCTTATTCCCCCATCAACTGCATTTGTTCTTAACCAAGCACCGGTTTCTACAGGCCCTATCCAACCAAATGTCCCAAGTTAACCTTCATGGTCTAACACAGTAAGGAGGATTCCAAGAAAACATCAACCTTCAATATCTAACACAGTAAGGAGGGGTACAAGAAAACATCCCATTCCCCCAGTAACAGGTACTATCCCCAAGCAACAATCAGGTCCTAAAAGAATGAGGAAGAGTGATATTTTATACCTAGGAAGAAGTTATGTACAAGGAGGGGTAATGGGAGGATTAGTACTACAAAGCCTTGGAATGATACTCCAATTGTATTTACTCAAGAAAGTATGGTTCAACCATTTGTGAATCAAGAAAATGAGGGTGATAATGTTCCTAATCCGGCTACTAGTTAAGAAGGCCCAGTTGCTGATAAGAGTGTTAATGTTCTTAATGCAGCTACTAATCATGAAGTCCCCAATGAAACAACTAATAAAGAGGTTCTAATTGTTAATGAGGGTGATAACTTCATGTAAGAAGGTTCTAATGTTGGTGATAATGTTGTAGAAGAAGGTGTGGAGCAGGATGATCATATGATGCAAGAAAGTGTTACTACTACTCGAATAAGTGTGATGCAAGGTAGTGATACTTTTGGGCAAGTAGGATCCAGTATAGGTAGGGTCTTAAATCAATTCATGATGAAATCGAACAAGGTATTGAAGCAATTTTACAAGGGGATTACAAGTCAAATCAAAGTAAGGGTAAAAATGTGGCGAAAGATAATGAAGTGTTTGAGTTTACTAAGGGCAGAGAGGAGGATATTCTACCAAAGAAGATACACTTGGGCCATGATCACATTGCAGATATGTTAGAATCTGGTTATAGCATTGCAGAAATAGGAGCTATGCCAGGGGTACAATTAGAATTTGATGATTCCCCACTAGTTAAACTGGTTAGACCTTTTTCTTTTTTCAGTTAACAATTGTATTGTTCAATGTTGTGATATAATTGTTTTTTAAACTAGGATGTGAATGATTTCATTGATGATCACCAATATGATGATGATGTTGATATGGATGATGGAGCTGAAGGTGTTAGAGATGTTGATGATGGTGTTGGTGGGGGTGATGATGAGGGAGAGGGTGTTGCTGATATTGATGATAGTAATGGAGCTCAAGGTGATGGTGATAATATGGGTGAGGATGAGGGAAATCGGGATGATGATGAAGGACATGATGTTATCCCAGTGGTTAAGAGAACAAGGAAAACATATGAGAGGATAACCAAAATAAAGCTAAGGAAGGGTGTGTATAACAAAGATGGTGGTGGTTCTTCTTCTACAAATCCAGTCACCTTGGAGTAGTTTGTTAGGAAGCATGGGGGGAGGTATAGTGGGGAAGGTACGGATTTCCACTTTTGAAAACTTTAACCCCTTGATTGCAACATACATCATATTGTTCTTTTGTTACCATTTAGGGTTACCTTTTTTGTGCATTTAGGCATTTTGGTACAAATGGATGGTTGCTACATATTGGTATTATGTAATTAAACTATATGTAATGGATACACCCCCTCGTTATGTTATGTTTATGGATTTTGTTACCAATTGGTTGTTATGCTTTTTGTTTTTTATTTTATGTTTATGCTTTTTGTTACCAATTGGTTGTTATGTTATGTTATGTTTAGGCTTTTTGATACCATTTACCATTTAATGAAACATACAAAAATACAATTTTATGCAATTTATCATTTACCATTAGCCATTTAATGCAATGTTCTTATATAAACAAACCAATATGTCCCAGTGGATCTATGTATGTACTAGTTAAATATACCATTTTATGCAATTTAAGTATTTTATGCAATTTAAGTAGTTACACATACCATTTTATGCAATGTATTCATATAACCATCCAAACATTGCAACTAACATCCAAACATTACAAATTGCACATATCATTTTCTGCAATGTACTCATATAACCATCCAAACATTGCAATTAACATCCAAACATTATAAATTACCATCCTGACATTACAAATACCATCCCAAAATATCAAATACATACTTACAACCATTTAAACACTACAAAACCAGTTGCATAACAACCAACTACCATTAAATATTGTACACTACTAAAACAAGCATGAATAATATAGATACCAACAAAACGACAACCATCTGCATTAATGCAATCATTTGTCCATGCTCTGTGGCCCCATTTGTCTCTGCCATGATTTCTTGTTTTCGAACTCCTTGATTGTCAACCTATTTGAAAAACCCACACCCTCCTTCTAACTACATAATTAGGTGAGTGTAGAATACCCTTAGTGTTGTCCCACTATAAAAACTTAGGATGATGAAATAAAAAAGGGACATAATGATTGTTACCTTATAATTAGGCACTCCCAAAATTTCTTACCTGGATTGTCTGGTGTGTGTGAAACAAAAACAAGGCATACATCTTCACACCCAGACTTCACTTCAACCTTCTTCTTGTATCATGAATTCACATTCGAACTTGATTTTGCAAAAGATTTCGGCATTTTGTGTAAGGGAGAACTGTGGATGTGAGAGGATGGGAGACAATGGGGGGATGTTTATGTTGTCCACGTAGGGACATTTTCCAAGTCATATGAAGGTAATCGACTACAAAGGGTATAACCTGCTAAATGAGAGATTTAAACCATTTAATGAAAGTATCCAGCTTTATTAACCCAAAAACTCATCCAAGGGTAAAACCGATAATTTTTGGAAAACTTAAAGGCTTTTATTTCATTTTTCCAACAAATGTGGGTATCTTGGGGAGTACTTTCCTTGGCTATGGCTAATTGTACACATCACATCCTCTTTATTGATCATTTTAGAATTAATTTTGAAAACTACTTTGCAAATCCTTAGTTTGAGTCTTGAATCAGACGATTGTGATAGGTTTTATAGGTTATAATTAAAACATGTGGCAGAAAAACTTAACCCTAAGTTCACATGCAAGCTATTCGGATCTAATTTTTCTCTATTGAAAGAAATAATCAATTGAACATCAAGAACCCTAAGGATTGCCTTACAAAAATCAAAATTACAAAGGATTTAGAGTTTACATACATCTTGATTATTGTAGCAAATAATCAAAGTAGTTCCCTTCTTCTGATCTCTTGGAAAGCTAGCACCAGAAATACAATGTCTCTAATGGTTTGTACCCAAACCCTAGCAATAAAATAATTGAGAGGAGAGTGGAGAGGGGATGAGATTTTCGGCTATCTTTCTAGGAATATGAGTGGCCAGACTCTGATCTGATCAAACATCGACCCTAAGATAAGTGATCAAATATTCCTCTATTTTTCAAGATACCGTAGATACATGAGACATGGATTACAATCAATCTCTTGTCCAAAATTCTTTTTCCCAATTTCCTGATTTGTGATGACCTCATAAGACTACTAATTGAACACATCAATCAGTCCTGGCTGGGTCCAACACTATAATGTCAACACCATGTCACTAAGGGGCCCAAAGATGTCGCTTTTCCTGTTAAGGAAAAAGGAACAAATAAACTTCAATTTATATGCTTGTATCTTTTACTCACCAAATCATGCATGACGCTATGTTTTATAACATCACGTTACTTATGCGTTTACATAACACCAATGCACAACTGACTTGTAAATTACAATTCATATATCTCCGTTTTAAGAATATAATATATTATCGTCTCAGAATGACTTGTGATATAATCCATGAAGTAATTCTCTGAGCATGGGTTTATCCAATACTCAAAATCCCCATTTTTAAGTACTCATGAACATCGTAGCAAATCTTATTACAATGTCTAATTCCTATGGACAATCTACAATTCAATTCATGACAGTCTTGATTCACTACTTACTTCCAAAAGTATGAACGACTGTGGAGTTTCGAATAATCAAATCATTCAGGAAGTAAAACATGCAAAGCGAAACACAAGAATAAGCAACTGAAAAAGGCAGTAACCATACTCATAAATAATCTCTATTATTTAATCACCAAAATGAATTATTTATTTTGTTACAAGTTTCAAACTACCAACTAACTACTAAAACTAATATCACCTCTTAAGCCTATGCTCCTAGCATGTTGGTTATGCTTAAACCTACTCAGAGCCTTTGTTAAAGGATATATAGGATTATCTTCTGATGATACACTTTTCACCAGGAGACGACCTTATTCAACCATATGTCTAATGTAATGGTACTTTTTGTCGATATTCTTGGATCTACCATGATCCTTGGGTTTCTTGATCAACGCAACCGCGCCTTCATTATCACAGAAAAGTTCCACTGGCTCTTGAATGGTCGAGACTACTCTGAGATCACTGATAAAGTTCTTCAACCAAGTTGTTTCCTTTGAAGTGCGATGTACTCTGATTCACAAGTAGAATTGGACACCGTTTCCTATTTGAAACTCTTCCAAGTAACCTCTCCGCCTTTTAACAAAAACACACAGTCCCACTGAGAATAAAATTTGTCTCGATATGTCTGAAAGTTAGCTTCATTATATCTAGGCACTCTCAATATATTGATGGGATTTTAGCATTACAACATTCCTATAGTGCACATGCAACCCTAATTGCTTTGGATCTAGGTTTTTCTCAAGTTATACATGTAAATCAATTTTCCAAAGCAAGAACCCTAAACTAGCATACAATTTTCGGATTCAATGAACAAACTAGGGTTAGAAGAATAACTTTTGTGTTAAATAGTAGTAACAAGCAATCCTTTCCTTGATCTTGACTTTCAAGAGCTTAGTGACTCAAGCGTTGCACCTTTAATGGAGTCACAAACACCACAAGCTAGGGTTTCTAGGTGGAAACCCTAATTCTTGACTTAGGCTCCAAGCAGTCCATGAACCCTTTTTCTAGAAGGCCTTGGACGATTTCTATAAGGCCTCCTATAGATTTCGTCCAACCCTTTACAAGGGAGTCCAGCAGCCCAATATTGCAACTATCAGTGATCTGCAATATCAGTCCCTGTACTTTTAATCAGACTCGTTTGATCACTAAATTAATTCCAAATTAGTTTCTGATCAATACTAATTAAAAAAATATGATTTCTCAATTAATATATTATTCCTATAATATATTAATAAACCATTTAAATAACCTCTTTCTCCAAAACTCATTATGTCCAGTTGCTATGGTGAAGGCAACCCAAAAGGACCATGCTACTATCGGGTCAAGTACATACCAATTATAGTTATGGACTTAGACACCTAATCCAACAGTCTCCCACTTGGATAAGTCTAATAACTATAACTGCAAGTACGAATTCAAAATCCGATTAGCAATCGTAGCTCTCAAAAGCCGTTGTTGAACTCTAACCTAGTCAATGACGCGTCCTTTAGATAAGGGATCATATAATCCTCCGTTCTACTAGATATCGTGTGGACAAATACATGGAACATAATCATTCTTAATGTCCAATAGTTTGTTTCCTGACTTCTGATTTGTTTGACATAGAACTTAATTGAACACATCAATTCAGTCCTGACCGAGCCCAGCACATAAGTCAATACAAAATCATCAAGGGGCCCAAGATATCGTTTTTACCCTCTTAGGATAAAAGCAATTATAAAATTTGACTTATATTATTGTACTATTTACTCATCAAATCGTACACAACAATACATTTTATAACATCAAGTTACTGATGCGTTTACGTATTATCAATGCACAACTGACTTGTAAACAACAACTCATATATCTCAATTTAAAGATTATACGATATTATCGTCTCACAATCACTCTTGATAAATTCCATGAAGTGATTCAAATGAGTGTGGGTTTAATCCAATACTCAAATCTTATTTCGGAATTACTCATGAACGTTGCAGCAAACCTTTGCTATGTCTAAGCACTTAGACAATCTACAAACCAATTCATGACAGTCTATCCTCATAACTTACTCTCAAAGTATGATCGACTGTGGATAATTTAAACAATTTAATTATTCTAGAAGTAAAATATGCAAAATTGAAACAATAATAAATAATTGACACAAGATAGTAAAGTTTACTCATAAATAAATCTCCATTACTTAATCATCAAATGTTAATTACATTTATCTATTACAAGTTTCTAAACATGTATCTAATCACTAAAACTAATATTGTCCTTCAAACCAATGCTCCTCGCATGTTGTAAGTGCTTAACCCTTCTCAGACCCTTAGTGAGAGGATATGTTGGGTTCTCCTCTGACGATACCCTCTTGACTACGAGGAGTCCCTCTTCTACCCGATGTCTGATGAAGTGGTATTTTATGTCGATGTGTCTGGATCTACCATGATCCCTTGGTTCCTTGGTTAAGGAAACCGCTCCTTTGTTATCATAGAAAATCTCCATAGGCTCCTTTATGGCTGGTACAACTCCAAGGTCTCCAATGAAGTTCTTCAACCATATTGTCTCCTTCGACGCTTCATTCGCTGCTATGTACTCTAATTTGTACGTTGAATCAACCATGGTCACCTGCTTGGAACTTTTTTCAAGTAATTGCTCCTCCATTTAGGGTAAATAACCAGCCCGAATGAGATCGAAAGTTATCTCTGTCGGTTTGAAAGTTGGTGTCACTGTGCCCTGTCACTCTCAAGTCATCACTCCCACCAAGTGTAAGGACTCAGTCCTTAGTCTTTCGCATGCACTTAAGAGTGTTCTTAACTACTGTCCAATGAGCTCTACCCGGGTTCCCTTGATATTGCCTAACAATGCCCAACGCAAAAGCCACATCAGAGTGAGTAGATGTCATAGCGTACATGATCGAGCCAACGGCAGAAGCATATGGCACTCGACTCATTTCCGCTATCTCGACATCGGTACTCGGACTTTGAGTTTTACTCAGCTTGGTATTGCTTTGGATTGGCAGTTCCCCCTTCTTGGAATTCTCCATGCTAAAACGTTTTAGCACCTTGTCCAAGTAAGTACTTTGACTAAGTCCTATTAGTCTCCTACTTCTATTTCTCAAAATCTGTATCCCCAGAATGTAAGCAGCTTCTCCTAGATCCTTCATAGAGAAACACTTCCCAAGCCAGGACTTAACCTCCTTCAAGGACGGGATTTTGTTTCCTATGAGCAGTATGTCATCAACATACAAAACTAGAAAGCTAACTATACTCCCACTAGCCTTGAAATACACACAGGACTCATCCTCGCTTCTCGAAAATCCAAACTCTTTGACTTTCTCATCGAAACAAAGATTCCATCTGCGAGACGCTTGCTTTAATCCATAGATGGACTTCTCAAGCTTTCACACTCTATTAGAGTACTTTTCATCTACAAAACCCTCTGACTGACACATGTAAACATCTTCAGCCAACTTCTCATTAAGGAAAGCAGTTTTGACATCCATCTGCCATATTTCATAATCAGGAAACGCAGTTATGGCCAGCATAACCCTTATAGACTTGATCTTGGCCACTGTTGAGAATGTCTCATCATAGTCAAACCCCAGAGTTTGATTCAAGCTCTTCGCAACCAGTCATGCCTTGAACGTGTGCACCTTCCCATCCATGTTGGTCTTCTTCTTGAAAACCCACTTGCACCCGACCGTCTTACGACCCGGTACATTGTCAACCAAGTTCCAAACTTGATTGTCATAAATGGACTGAATCTCGCTGTTCATTGCCTCTTTCCATTTTGCAGACTATGGGCCCACCATGGTTTCCTTGTAGTTGTTAGGTTCATCCAAATTTATCATTGTACTATCACTGATAAATGTATCACCTTTAGCAGTTATATGGAAACCATACAACACAAGTGGAACACTAACTATACTCGAACGTCTTAGAGGTAAGGACTCGTCAACTGGTTCAACAGGAATCTCTTCCTCAAGTTGAGCATTAGTGTTAGAGGTTCCTTCATCGCTTAACTCTTGAAGCTCTTCAAGATCAATTTGCCTCACACTGTCCTCTTGGCATATGAGTTCTCTTTCGCGGAAAACCCCTCTCCTTGCTACGAAGACCATGTTGTCACTTGGTCTGTAGAAAAGATATCCAAAAGACTTTTGTGGGTAGCCGATGAAAATACACCGCTCACTGCGAGGTTCAAGCTTGTCGTGAGTCTCTCGTCTCACGAAAGTCACGCAACCCCAAACCTTGATATGTGTCGACGAGGGAACCTTCCTTGTCCACATCTCGTGAGGTGTTTTGGCAACCTTCTTAGTTGGGACTAGATTAAGGATATGGGCGGCAGTCTCTAAGGCATAACCCCAAAATGAGATAAGTAACGAAGTTCGACTCATCATGGAACGAACCATGTCCAACAAGGTTCGATTGTGCCTCTCAACCACACCATTAAGCTGTGGTGTCCTAGGCGGCGTCAATTGTGAAACAATTCCACATTCTTTAAAACAGTCGTGGAACTCGATACTAAGATACTCATCACCCCTATCGGATCTAAGCATCTTTATCTTCCTGCCCAATTGATTCTCCACTTCTTGTTTAAACTCTTTGAACTTTCCAAAGGTTTATGACTTGTGCTTGATTAAGTAGATATACTCATATCTGCTATAATCATCGGTATAAGTCACATAGAAGCGATTAGCATCTCTTGTGGTGGATCTGAAGGGCCCACACACATCTGTGTGTATGAGATCCAACAATCCCTCACATCTTTCACAAGTACTAGTGAAAGGTGATTTAGTCATTTTTCCAAGCAAACAAGATTCGCACGTGTCATCTGACTTTAGGTCAAATGACTCTAAGACTCCATCCTTTTGGAGTTGGGTTGTGTGCTTCTTGTTGACATGTCCAAGACGACAAGGCCACAAGCATACTTTGTCTAAACCACTAGACGAATCGATATGCAACACATTATTTCCTAAGTTGTCTACAACCATCACAGTTTCATATACACCATTACAAGGCAATGCTTCAAAATATAAAGTATCATTATAGAAAGCTAATATAGAACCAACTTCATTATTAAATAAAAAATCTAAAACTTTGTCTGTACAAACCATGAAAAGAAATAATATTCCTCGTCATTGCTGACGAGTAGCAACAATCATTCAAGTCGAATCCTAACCCACTACTAAGCACTAAAGAGTAAATCTTGATCTTGGTGACAGACGACGATTTCTTATTCTCCATTATCATGTTCATCTTCCCATGCTCCACATCCCTACTTCTTAGCCCATGCAAATCAGAACAAATGTGAAACCACATCCTGTATCAAGGACCCAAGAACTAGCATGTGATGAGTTATTAGATTGAATAGTATAAATACCTGAAAATGAAGGCTTTATCTTCCCATCCTTGATGTCCTGCAAATATTTTGGGCAGCTTCGTTTCCAATGCCCATTGTCATTACAGTAGAAGCACGTTGCTTCTTTAGGATCGGATGAGGTAGTGGCAAAACCGGCTTTACCTTTGGATCTATTTGAAGAGGATCCATCATGGGACTTTCCCTTGTGGCTCTTAGAGGGGGCTTTCCTCTTCTTCCCTTTTCCATGTCCTATAGCGAGGATGGGGGCAGCAACAGTAGGGGTGGACTCGATAGCTTTGCCTTTAAGTCCACTTTCAGTAGTTCTCAACAATCATTGAAGTTTGCTCAAGGTGACTTCCTCCTTATTCATATGATAAGTCATCTTGAATTGATTATAACAATGAGGTAAGGAGTGTAGGATAATACCAATCGCTAACTCTTCGTCGAAGTTGACATTTAACTTAAGAAAACGATCCACATACCTTTTCATCCTTTGCAAGTGGCTCGTGATGGACTCTTCATCTTTCATCTTGGTTGTTACAGTTTTTTTATTTATTCCAATACTTTTCTGATTAAAAGAAAATTTCAACCATCTTCCCCTTCCCATATGAACAACCATCACCTGTCGGAATAATATGAATCACCACCACCGCCACCTACTGAAAACCAATGCCATCATATCACTTTTTTTCTCTTTTGATGAAGACACACACTCTGTCCACATCAGTTAAAATCTTGTCCAACTCATTTTGCTACCATATTTTCCAAGCACTAGGAGAGAGAGAGAGAGAGAGAGAGAGAGAGAGAGAGAGAGAGAATGCCACATTGGACTCATGCCACACCACCAGCAATGGTATGGTCCACTTCTTCAGCCCTAAGTAAATTAGGGTTGAAATAAGTAAAAGTGTTGACTTGATGAATCCAATATTGATGTGGTTGATATTAAGGGGTACCATAAGTAATGGGTGGGGGTTAGGAGCCTTTATCATTATGCTAAGTTTTTTCCTAGTTTGCAGAATTTGGTTTCAACGTTCAACATTTTTTTTCTAGCATATTAGGACAAGCAGTTTACTTGAGTTGTTCTAACTCATTAAAAGGATTCATTCCTTTGCCTTAAAGATATGAATCAGTATTTCAGATAGGCAGAAACAAAAACATAATATAATATAATATATAATCTCATACTTGAGGTTGTTATTAAACATGAACACGGGAATCCAAATGACAGAAACATTCGTTACTTGATCTCAACATTTTACCAGTCACCACTATACAACAAACAGAACATAAAGGTTTATGGGTGGGGGATTACATGATATGATCATCAAGTGCTGTTGCCAGTAGCCTTGGCCAATGAGGTAAAACTGAACCTGTCAGATAAGAAAATCCTCTCTCAGTTGAAATCAATTTCCAATGAAATCAATTAAATTACATTTACGTACCTGATAATTGGCTTTTTCTGTGAAGCAGGTGTAGCATGAGATGCAGTCGGCAAGGGCACAACAAGTTCAGGGGGCTCAAGCTCTTCTAAGCTCCCATTCAACTGCAAACTGGAAGAGGCGCCTGTTGCATTGCTGATTGTGACAGGAACAGCGAATTCCTTATTGGTTGAAGTTGAAGATTCCATCTCCATGTGACAGTTATCATCAAGCTCCTCTAACTCCTCAAGTTGTGGTGGTGGTTGTGGTTGTGGGGAAGTCTGATACGGATCAGACATCAACTTCTCAATCGCAATCTTCTCGGCCTCTGCTTCTTTAGAGGTCAACAGACCCACCACAGATGTCCCGACTACTTGATTAGTATCAGTAGCATTAGATGGACCACCAATACCAATAGTAGCAGTAGTAAATCCGTTGCCTTCATCTATGAGCAACTTGGTAGAAGCCTCCGTGTCATCATCCTCTCGCTTCCGTTTCCTTGCATCATCTTCCCCATCAATCATACCAATACCACTACTGGTGTTGGTGTTGGTAGTAGTAGTAGTAGTGGTGTTTGTTTCTGAAGCAGTATGAGGGCGTCTTGTAGTTGCAGGGGGTCTGGCAGGTCGAACACCACCAGGAAAAACAAAAGCGGGAATGTCGCGACGCTTTATATGCGTTACATTTATCTCCATTCCGGGCTTCCAAGATGAATATGAACCAACATTTGCTTTAAACTCATCGACTGTCAACCGAATATCAAACTTCTTGGCTTCATTCACAGGAACGCCTTCTTTCCTTTGAAGACCTAAAAAGTAACTGCAGTGGTAAGGATTTGACCCGTCTGAGAAGTCCCCTGGATGTGGGTGGCACTGCAGCATTTTGAACGTGTCCCTCTCAATCTATTCACATACATACAAACAACAAAACCCACAGCCCCCCCTCCCCTGTTACAACTTCAATTACAAAAAAAAAATAATAATAATAATAATTTAAAAGTGGTGGTATCACCGTCACCTTTAGTATGAGGTAGCGCACACGAGATTCCACCCAGCCTTTCCAGTTCCTCATATCCTCATCGTTATCCGCACCAATATCTATCTGGAGATAATTCCTGTATGCTTCAAAGAAACGATACGGTTCAAAAAGCTCAACCCAACCACCATTGTTCAACTCCATCGCCTACACCACCAAAAATTAACCTGTAACTTCATTTCTATTAATTTGTAAGTTTTTCGTATACACTAACAAACCTCACAAATATCGTGGCCTCTTTTAAATTCTTCCGTCATTATACGTAAAGTGCTTGAAGACACATTGTAGCTAGAGTTCATGCTAGGATAAGCCGGAGTGATGATTGGCATCAAGTGGTATTTGTCTTTGTGGTTTCTTCTAGGATCCCAAATCTGCAATCCAAGTGATCCTTCTTCAATAGCACAAAGCATTACTGGATTTGGCCATCGCCATTGAGTGTACACCCTGAAGAACCGAGAAACCAGCATATTCGGTAGGGCGTTAGGGTACAGCTGGCAGATCCGTGCAACCAGCAAAGCCCAGTTTATGCCACCTAGGAATCCTGCAACCTGACCACCAAAACACACATACATTAAACAGATGACAAAATCAATATTTATTTATTTACCAAATGAAATCTTCAAACATTACATTTGAGTAAACGCCCCTTCGCTTGGCCCAAAACCTCATGCATCTTAATGTTGTGCGAAAACTCTGCAGCACAAAAAGAAATTACAAGGATATCTAATCTAATGAAATTATTAATTATAAATAAATAGGCGAACCTGAATGTTAGGCACTAAGCGCAGGATCTGGTCAGTAACTCTGCATCCATTAAGACTCCGAACCGTCTGTTCGTCTGCATTCTGCAGTATCGAGTCTTGAGAGATATCCAAATCCTGTAAAATGGAGCTCATTAGTAAAGTAACCAACTAGTTTTCACTTTCAGCAACAGATGAAGATGAAAGAAAGATAGGAAAGTTTAGTTACTTCAGGTATGACCCAAAGTGAAAGTTTTGCATAGAGAAGATCTATGGATACACCATTCAACTTGAATTTCATCACAGGAACGTGAGCCTCAGGTACAGGATGCAATTCTGTGACATCAGGCATATCTGAGAGCATTCTTTTAAGCTCACCAAAGAAATCTTCCTGTAATTATACATACAACCATGAGTGAGTGAGCGAGTTAGTAATAGTTGACTGAAGTGAACTGAACGTTAGGATTATAAGAGCCAAAAGTGGGTAGAGACAGAGTAGATCTTACATCCCGTGATGCATGTCTGGGTCCAACACAGAGTGTATCGATATCAGCACCAGGACCATGCACCTAATATCATTATTATATAGAAACAAGAGGAAGTGAGGCCACAAGTAATATATCAAAATACAACTTCTATGCATATATATTGTATATACAAGGAGAATGGGTGAGTGTCAACTATGCATGCTACACCTACTCATCTAGGCTTCAATGAATAATATATCGAAATACAACTTGTAGAGGATCTCAATGAGCGCATTTAGGGTACCACTCAGCAACAGGTTTTTCTACAAAAAGAAGGTAGAGCCAGAAAAAACTTTTGTGGAGCCATTGATTGGTATGGACTGGTGTCTAGAATAAAAGAGAACGAGTCATCAATTCCACAATAACTAATGATTGGAATTGGATGGTTGTAGACTAGACTGTCTTTAAGAAGTGTGAATCTAACCTCATAACCCCTAGTAATAGTATTGCTCAAAACTTTTAAGTTTTTCACTGCTAGGAGGTTAATAACTATACCCAACTCCCATAAGGGTAGAGACTAGAGAGGTTGCTTTGCTTCCATAGGAGTAGAGGATTTTTAATATAATACTAATACAAGAAATAGTAGTGATAGTAATAAGTGAAAGAAATAGGTAGATAGTTAGTTAAATACAAATAAGAATAATACAACCACGACACGACCCTAGTTAGTTAAACCCTCCGCATACTTATTTCTCTCGTTGACTTCCCAAACATGAGAATGAAATTATTCTTTGTTTCCAACACTCCTTCCATAGTTATAAATAAGATGCCATAAACTCTTACAGGCTTATAGACTACTTAAAACAATCAACTGGCCAAAGGAAAAACCTATCAAGCAATATGAGGGGCAAAGCTTAAGCATGTAAGGAGTTAACAAAAAAACTATGAGCTAGATAGAAGCTTTATGTAAATAAGGTTGCTAAGCTAAAGAGCTAGTGGCATTAAATGCATAGGATGGATACAATGACTTTGCATCAAAGACTATGTATTACAAACAACAAACATTGTCAAATGTACAGCGTTGCAAGTGCGAGTGATAAGATAACTTGATGAAGACATTAACAGAAGCTTTTTGTCGAAGGATGAGAGTACGTAAAACTTAAAAAGATATCGTGTCTCCCATAAAATGACAAGAAGAACCCTATAAAAGGTAACCAAATAACCATTAAGTATATTAAAAGGGTTGTGTACAGTTTTCATTGTTTTAGAAAGGTATGTTATATGGTGCTAACAAGAGTAATGTAGGATGTCCGCACTAGAGTGATAAGAGGTATGCATAATGTATAATGCTAGCCTAACAAGCACAATAGCATGTGACAGAGAAACAACTGTCTTCCATACTAATATACGGTGCAGAGCATCAAGTAGTAAACCAATATTTAGTTATACATGAACTCTAAAAGAACATACAAGATAATATAAAAGATGTAAACTTTTGGCGGATGATAAGACTATCCCGAGTTTAATGCTATGTTTGAAGAAACGACATGGAAAGTCAAATGCAGCAACATTATCACGTATGTTACAGTAACATAAACCGATTATTGTCGCAGCATAACTGCCAAAACTCAAAACCGCTTATTCTTAATTTCATGTGATCATGGCAAGTGTATCAGACACATGAAAACTAAAAAAAACTTGTTACGAAAAATGGTATAAACACTAAAGAGATTAACAGCTGCACATGAAAACCACTTTTATCTTTCACCAAAAGGAAATATTAGGAATAATCTCATTCATACCCCAAGACGGTAGGACCCAAAGGTGAAAATTTTGGCATTAGCTTCCTGTACCAGCTGTTCATTTAACCCCCTGGCCCGGCTAACTTTTTTCACCCAGATTTTCACAATCTGCTCATTTTAGAAACATTGCATTCACATTCACATTCACATTCACATTCACAGCAAAAGTAGTAGAATAATCTAACCAGGAAATCCAAAATTGGAAATGTAATTCAACCTGATCCAGCCGTCCCAAAACCTCTTCCCTGCTTATGGCCTCTTCCTGACTCTCATACAGTCCAGCATCAGCCAAGAACTAAGCAAAGTAAAACAAATAAATGTCTGAGAGCTTAAAATCAAACAACCAGTTACATAAATAAAAGTGAAAAGCAACATTTAAAAACCTTTTCAAGCTCATTGGTCTTTGTTACATCATACTCGCTTGGCCCCCCCAAAGATATTGGCTCTGTGATGCCCAATCTTGGCCCATTTGTTTGACTATTAAAACCTTGGCTACCCATACCCCAGTAAAAAAAAAAAAAAAAAAAACAAAATTTTCTCAAACAAGTTGAGTCTGCTATGAACAAAATTTTAAAACTACTTGAACTTTTCCCTAGATTTTCATCAGAAAACCAGGAACATATAAGAAATAAGAAAACAAATAAGCAAAACGTCACTATAAATCATTTTTTCGGTACAGCATGTCCCGGGCCATAATAATTGAGCCCAATGGTACAATCAGAAAAGGAACAGAAGAAAAAACTCTCAACAGCTGATTATCAGATGCTAACTAGCAGAAACCTATCCAAATCCAGATATCCAACAAACCCTAGCTATATATGATATCCAACAAACAGCTACAGGAGATCGTGATCAACTGAACCCTTCGATTCCAAGTGATCAACAGAGCACTACAAGTGAAAAGCCGCCTCCTTTCGAGCAATCTGTTGTAGCTCTTCCACACAAGAAAGGAACCTCAATTTTCGACAACAAAATTCTGTGAATTCATACACCAAAGAAAGTCAGATAATGTTCAGGCCTTGACCGGACTCGGATAATTAAAAAAAAAAAAAAAAAAAAAAAAAAAAAAAAAAAAAAAAGTACGATTATCTACGCTACAAATCAAAGCCCGTACTAATTTCAATTTCAACAGTTAATCAAATACACAGCTATACCCAATTTCAACAGCAGCTAATTTCAACTTTCAACACCTAAACCTAATTGGCTAATTTCAAGTTTTCAACAGCTAAACCTATTAACATAAACAAATAAACCTAATTTCAATTCAACAGTAATCAGAATATCAAATAAAATTTTGTTTTTAGCCTTACTTGTTTAATTCTTGCTCGCTTCCTGCTCCAACACGTCACAACAGGTGAGGTGAGCGTGAGACCGTGAGGAGCGATACCGGTGCCAACGTGCCGGCGATTTCTGATTTCAATTTCTTCTCCTCTCTCGATTTCTACTTTCTTCTCTTCTCTTCCTGTCGCGATTTCAGTTTCAATTCCAAAACAATGGCCTGGCGGACGACCCTTTTGGTGAGGGATAGAGATTCGAGAATTCGGAATCAGAGAATGGGCTGGCTTTCTTTAGTTTTTTTGGACTTTGGACTTCGGAGTTGGACTATACTTTCTAAGTTTGATACTTGAATTTTTGAAATGAGCAAAGTCTCTGATAATATAATTAATTATTTAAATTATATCATATTTGTTTAATCTAATTTTTTTAACGATAAACCCAATTTATTTTTATATTATTTTAATTTTATTTTATATTTTAGATGGTATTTAAACTTCTCCTTATTTAAATTATATCATATTTGTTTAATCTAGTTTTTTTAACGATAAACCCAATTTATTTTTATATTATTTTAATTTTATTTTATATTTTAGATGGTATTTAAACTTCTCCTGATATTGTGTAGGGTTAAAAGATTTTTGGTAATCCGGTTAATCTTTACTTAAATAGTATTCCTTTAAAAAAAAACTAATTATTATTTCTTTTTTCCTTTGAAATGTTGCACAAAATTTTCTGTACGGGTTACATCTATATATAAAAAATCTATCAAAATTTTGTGTGTTTTGTGTAACTTATAATCAAACATTTTATATTAATTCACTATCATTCCTCTTGTGTTCGACATCCTTGCTTATCAAAGTTATATTATACTCGATCGGGTTCACTGCCCGTAAGGTATGGTTTAGATGCGATAAACTACGAATTATAAATAAAAAACTAATGCATTAAAAATACACATCATAAAGGTTGGAAGTGTTCTGTTTAGTTTGGTACTCAAGGTGGAATTGGCACGGTAATGGTTTAGTGTGGGCGGTCTGTCTGGGGGTCAGACCAACTTGAGACGTCAAGTTTCGGGAAGGTAGAAGTGATTTTATGCATGGGTTTTTGGATTCGTCTTCGTTGGGTCGAAGAGTTCTGCCAGGGTTGGGTTGAGTTGCTTTGGGAAGGTTGTTGTATGCTCAGGATTTTTGGTTGCGTTCCTCAAGTTGTTTATGATCTGAGTGTTAGTAAAGAGCGATTTCGAGGACGAAATCTAATTTAAGTGGGGGAGAGTGGTAACTCCCTGGTTCTAATTGTTTCCCATTGCGGGGTAGTGGTCAATGAGTGGATATTATCAGGCTTATAACCTTTGAAGAATTGAGGTTTGGGCTCATTTGGAGGTCAATGACATAATTTGGATGATTCGGGTATTCAGTTTTGTGTTTTGGAGCCCAAGGGTATCGGTAAAGGCGTTGGTTAGGGCCTTTTAAGAATTTTGGATTTAATTTCGGTTGGTTTTCAGACTAAATAAATTTGATATAAGTGTAGGGCTACTTATGACCTTTTCGTTGATATAAAGAACGTATAAAACGGATAAGGGAAGCAAAAGTTATGATCATTTGAAGTTAGAAGAGTTTGGACCAAACCGGGTACGCATGGCGTACACGGGAATTTGGATGCGGGTGCATTTGGGGACGTCATGCGTTCCCCAAGGGAACGCGTTGCGTTCATCAGGCCAGATTAAAACCCTAATTTAGGGTCTTGGATCTTATTTAAACACCTTAACTCACCTACAACCCTCATTTCCTTCAGCCTCAATCCTCTCTAACCCTAAGAACAAAACCCTAGCCTCCATTTGAGTATTTCTTGAGCTTCATGGTGATTTTGTGTGTTTTTGGTGCTTGAGGATGAAGAAGGAACTTCTTGAAGAGTCATTGCTTGACTTGGAGCTTTTGGATCCAGGCCTTGTGCACCTAGATCTATCTTCTGGAGGTATAAAGTCTCAACATTAACAACTCTTTCATGTATATCTAGCTAAGTTGTATTTTTATGGTTTTGGTCCCTTTGAGGTGGTTCTTGTGAGTCGAAGTTACTCCAGAACCTTTGAGCTTCATATTTGGTCCTTGTTGAGGTTATGGAGTCATAAAGTTTGGATCTTGATGGGTATAAACCTTCCATGCATGATTTGGTAGTCATTTGATGAAGTTTGGGACTTGGGGTTTAAATTTGGGTCCTATTGAGTTATGCTAAGTCATAAAGTTGGAAACTTTATGACTTAAGAAGTCCCTTGAAATCAGACGTGGAAGTTTGGATTGAGGTCTTAAGGTATTAAGAAGTTTTAAGACATTTTTGGAGTGATTTTGAACTTTGGAGCTCATATTTGGTGATTAGGCTTCATTAAGCCATGCAAAGGCTTAAAGCCTTCGATTTTATAGATCAAGTTGCTTACATTTAGATATTTTGAGGTTTTTGGTGTTTGGCTTAAAGGATTAAGTCATTTGAATGACTTTTGGGTGGTCATCAGGAACGTCGTGCGTACCGTTGGGGAACGCCGTGCGTTCCGGCTATGATGCTCGTTTTTGGACCGGCGACGTACATTGTGCGTACGTTTGATTATATGGGTATTAGGCTTTATGGACTTGGACACTTTGGAATGGGCTTCGGTTGGGTTGGGTTGTTTCTTTGGGCTATGAATTATCTGGTTGGGCTCTTGTTGGGCCTCAAGACTTTCAATGGGCCTTAGGTTTGGTTTGGGCCTCGGGTCGTTAGTGGGCCTTGAACCAAGTATGAGTTGGGCCCATTAAGGAAAAGGGTAAAATGGTCTTTTACCCTAGGAGTCGGGACTAGGGATGAAAGTGGGTCTAAACCCAGACCGGATGGACCCGGACCCGGAAAACCTGGAACCGGCTAACGGGATTTTATAGAACCGAAAACCAGACCGATATGTAGGAACCGGTTCCGGTTCGGTTCCGGGTATGGTTCCAGGTAAAGTGAGTCTAGAACCGGAAAACCCGGAAACATCAAAGTGGGTAGGTTGGAACCGGATAAAGTGGGTTTAGAACCGAAAAATCGGGAAAAACCGGAATTTTTTGGTAATTACTTACTACTTAGTGGGTTAAACTTTGAGAATTTTCATATTGATATCCCGACTTTGGGGGACTGTAACTCATTGAATACGAAACCAAAATTAACAAAATTATAGTCTAAAATCATGTACAAACTCTAAAATACACTCTGGAAAAACCTGCATATCAATCCGACTTTAAACGAATGAGATATGTTTGTGTTAATATTTTCACATAATACAAAGTACAAAAACAAATAGTTGAAAAGTTGAAAATTTTCAGTTTTGATATCCCGACTTTGGAGGACTGTAAATCATTGAATGTTAAACCAAAAATGACAAAATTATAGTCTAAACTCATGTACAAACTATAAACTAGGAGTTGGAAAAAACCACATTTCAATCTGACTTCAAACGAATTAGATATGCATATTTTAAAACTTTCACCGAATACAAAAAAACTAAAAAACTAAAAACTTCCAATTTGATATCTCGACTTTGTAGGACTGTAAGTCAATGAATATAAAACTAAAAATGACAAATTTACAGTCTAAAATCATGTACAAACTCTAAACTACATGTTGGAAAAAAAACCGTATGTCAATTGGAGTTGAAACGAATAAGATATGCATCTTTTAAAGGTTTCACAAAAAACAGTTCCGGCCCTAAAAGTGGTTCCGGTTCCAACAACCAGTTCCGGTTTTTAGACCCGGTTTACCCGGACCCGATGGACCCAAACCCGGATTACCCGGAACCCAGATAAAACCAATTTTTTTAAACCCGGAACCGGACCCGGTTCTACATATTCCGGTTCTAACGGGTCCGATTCCGGTTATGGTCTAGTTTTCCGGTTCTAAATCTCATCCCGACTCGGGACTTATAAGTTGATACCACGGTTAATGGATTATGGCATAATTATCAATTGGGATATATTTGTTGTTAGTTGGCGTAAGGTTTTCCGGTTCGGCACAAGCAGTTATTTGCGTATCAGCGGATTGAGGTGATTTTCCTCACTGTACTCAAGGGTCTAAGGCACCAAGGCCTATGATTGAGTAATGTTATCATCTATTAGATCGGTATCCTGGTAGATAGGATGTTGTTATGTTGTTATGATCTGTTAAGATCGGTATCTTGGTAGATAGGATGTTGTTATGCTATAATGATTTGTTAGATCGATATCCCGGTATATAGGATGTTGTTATGCTTAGTGATCTGTAGATCTGTTTGTCTAGTTGTAGATTGTCATATGATTATATGTTATATGTACACATGTTTGGTCAGTGGTTGAGGCTTCATTGATCTGTGCATAAGCCAACAGGTGGGGGCATTCCAACCCGATGGTTGAATGGGCTCGAGGGTATTCCATAACGAGGATGAGTGGTCCCATAGTATGTTGGCATTCCAACCCGATGGTTGAGGGCCTGGGGTATTCTAACTTGGTCGTTGACTGGACTCATAGTATGTTGGCATTCCAACTTGACGGTTGAGGGTCTGAGGTATTCCAATGTGATGGTTGATTGGACCCATAGTATGTTGTTTGTGATATGTGTTATTTGTTGTGTGTTGGTACTTTCGGGAAAACACACTAAGCTTTGTGCTTACAATTTTGTTTATGGTTTTAGGTTCTTCAGATGATATGTGACAAGGCGAAGGCGTGACTATACACATCCTCGGTTTACAACATATTGGATCTTAGGAGACTCTGATTTTAAATCATGTTTTGAGAAACAATGTTTTTGTGAACACTTTTGTTAATAAATGGGTTGTTTTGAAAAGTTTAAATTTGCAGAAATTTTTGGGATGTTACAATATATATTTATTATATATTTTGAAAGTACAAATCTTCCCGATCCCGAAAATATAAATTTCATAAAATTTCGAGTTCATATGAAGGAGATATGAATTTTATAAAATATAAAAATCAGTTGCATAGTTAAATTTAATTACGTCAAAACGGTACTTAGATTGGTTGAGTTTTGAATAAAAGTGCAAAAAAGCGTTTTGTAGTACTCGAGATATAAACCTTAGGAAAAAGTTTGTCGAAAACGGGATCCATATGATTAAGTTATGATTTTTATAAAATCATTAATTCTTACCCCCGGTAGGCTCGAAAATGAAAGTTAAAACCGGTCAAAACAACCAAAAGGAAATTTGTAGTACCCTTTGAGATCATAACATAGATATAAAGAGGGTCTAAATTAGAGAGCACACGAGGAAGTAATGATTTTTGAAAAAAAAAAATATTTACTAGCGTGTCAAGTGTGCGCCACTGCGCACCTAACACCGGATTCGAACAGATTGCGAGTGACGTGGTTGAGTAAGGTGGGGACACGTGGCAACTTATTCTGGAGCCACGGTGCTAGAATGCACGTCGCACATAGGAAAGGCGCGATGCACACCCCCAAAACTCGACTATAAATATAGGTGTAATCCATAAAATTTAAACTTTTCAGAACAACCTTTTTTCTATAGAAGTGTTTACAAAAACGTTGTTCCCAAAATATTATTTAAAAATCATAATCTCTTTCAACATAGTTTCAAAACATTCACATTATCAGAGTTTCCCAGAAATCACAAGTCCAAAACGCAAGGATGTGCAAGGTCATGCCTTCACCTTGCCACGGTCCACTGAAATACCTAAAACCACAAACCAAGATTGTAAGCACGAAGCTTAGTGAGTTCCCCGAAAGTACCAACACCCAAACATGTAACATATACAAATAACAGCATGCTGAAATACTCATGTCTGGCCCAATAAGCCTTGGGCTGGAATACCAGGCATGTCTACGATGGGCCCAGTCATCCTCGGGGTGGAATACCCTCATATCATAAGCAGTTTGGTCCAATCAGTCATCGGGTTGGAATACCAAACATGTCGAGTTCATTCAACCATCGGGTTGGAATACCCCAAGCCTGTTGACTGACACACAAAGTAGTCCAGTCTTACCACAATCCATACTATTATATCGGTTCCAATCAACTATCGGGTTGGAATACCCCAGGACTAATCAACCCTCGCGTTGGAATGCCAATACATAATGGGTCCAGTCATCCTCGGGATAGAATACCCTCGAGCCCTCAGTACGAGTCTGGCGTACCGCCCAGTCCTCATCTCGTATCTAGAATGCTCCTGGGTTTGTTGGCTATAGCATGGAGCAGTAAAACCTCAACCCAACACAACATGCCGACATATAACATATAAACATATAAACAATATACAGGCAGGCGTGTAGATCTACAGATCACTACTCATAGCATCATCCTATAAATCAGGATATCGATCTAGCAAGTCACTACTGAACAATAACATACTATCACATAACAGGATGTCTAATCCAATGGGCCGACCTTGGTGCCTTCGACCAAAAAGTACAATGACGAAAACTCACCTCGAATGCAAAAGCTACCCGAAAGAAATCCCTAGCTACTGTCTTGTCGGCTTCCTGAGCTATCAATACCAACAATACACCCAACTAGCAATTGGGTTCCATGATATAAGCCATAATCCTTACTTGGGGTAAAATGACCATTTTACCCCTGACCCAACATGAACCAAAACTGAGGCACAAAATCAAAAGATCCACAAAGTCCCACTAATTGCTCAATTTCCTAAATTGGTCACAACCCCGTATGGGTCTTATCCTAATCCCATAATTTTCCTTATTGCAATTCAGATTACCATCTAGTACCCCATGGGACAAACTTGCTCAAAGACATAAATCGAAAGTCAAATTCAACGATCCAAGTTAACCCAACTCGCCAAGTTGTCCTTCAACTCATCGAGTTTCTCCATCAACTGCACAGATCGGGGGAAACCAAGTCAACTCGCTGAGTTGACCAAAAACTTGTCGATTTCCTCTATCAATCTGAAAATATCAGGGAAAACCGAGCCAACTTGCCAAGTTTATCCAATAAACTCGTCGATTTCACTAGAAACCGACCTTTTAATACATCAAACACTTAATCCACAAGGACATGACTCCAAAACATATACCTGACTTCCTTAAGATGGAAAACCACATAAAGTTGCCAAATTTACATCCATGCATGTCTAAATGAAGCTGTTATGCTTGGAATGGACTTAATAAATGACTTAATGCATGCATGACACCAAAATCCTCATAAAGTTTGCACCTTTAAGCTCAAGGGAACCAAAACCAACTCATATCTGAAAGAACAACCCCTTAAATGACTTCACTCCATCATCATCCCCAAAAATAGGCCAAAAACACAACAAAACCCAAAATAAGGAGATCTAATCATCTACAAGTCAATGTATGAACTTGATACCTTAAAGTGACTGCAAGAAATGGAGTGATTTTGGATCCAAGACTTCCTTCTCCAAGATAGAAACTTTAAGGTCTTCTAATTTCTTCATAATGCACAAAATGAACACTAAACTTCCTTCCAAGGCTCAAAAAACTTGACAATGGAGGCTACAATTCGACTTATAAGATAAATATTAATTATTTGTAGTTTTGATTTGAATTATCTTGTAAGAAATTGAATTAGGTCAAATTTAGATAATTACCAATAATTTGATTAATTTAATTATTTGAAATTTGATCTAAATAGTTTTGAAAAGTTTCAAAACTTGCCCTCAAGTTTTGGAATTTAAATTTTTGATTAAAAATTTAATTTTGAAATATTTATATTATAAATCCCTAATGTTTTGAAAAGTTTCAAAAATTGTCCTCAAGTTTTGGAATTTAAAATTTAAATTAAAAGGTATTAATTTTGAAATATTAAATTCTAAAACCCTGGTATTTTGAAAAGTTCAAATTAGACCCTTATGGTTTTATTAATTTAATTAAATGTATAAGTAAAAGAGAGTTAATAAATCCATAATGATATGGTTTATACTTAATTAAATTAAAAGTATAATTTTATTCAGTTAGACCAACTAGTATTTTAAAAGTGTAAAATACGCTCTTATACTATATATAAAATTAAAAGGTCTAATATTATATATGTATGAGTAAAAGGTCAGTCTTACCGTTAGTAGGTCTCATTCACGAAGCTGGTCTATAAAGGGTGTTTAAGGAAGCGGCCTGTAAAACGACCGCCATTGGGTATCCACTCTTACCCACCGCACTCTTGACTAGTGGATGGTCGTTAGCCGAACGGGTAGGATAAGACACAACCTTCCATTATAAGTATAATGAAATACGAAGTAACTAAATGTTTATAAATTCCCAAATCTTAGTTACTTTAGGAAAAATTTGGAGTTGGTGCTATTCCATGAAATTACGCTTTGAACCCTTGCTAAGATGTTAGTGGAGCGTGTGTGGTTAACCGACACACTAATTGGGCTCTAAGAAAATGTGGCAAAGGTTGAATCGATGTTTGTCATAGATCGATGGAGTGTGTGTGGTTAACTGACACGTCGATTAGGTGACTGTAACATTAGGGGCACCATGTATATTTGCATGGTTATCCATAACTTGGTTGCGATCATCGGCATCCCAGTCACAAACGAAGGGCACACTCGAGATTTAAACATGCCATTGAAAAGTTCAATGAATCTCAAAATATATAGGAGTTTCAATTCATTTAAAACTTAATTTTCAATTTTCGTTTTTCATGGTGGAAATTGGTAAATCGTCATTTAGCTACCTTCAAATGTTATGCAATTTGGATTACGGTATCCCTCTTCCAAATTGTAGAATATTGTGTTGGGTCCTAGCCTTAATATCTCATTTGGGTGTTTTATTAAGGAATCAATCAACTAACTTGAATTTCTCTCGTTTTGTAGATGTCAAAATCTGACAACTATGGAATGGAAATCATGCTTCACTTTCTCCACCTCCTCCAACAATTCTCCCTGGCCCACGTGTTCGAAGACTTGAAAAGTTCAAGGTCACTCAAGCCCTATTGGTGAAAAGAAATGAAGATGGAAAGTCGGTATGCACTCATGTCTTGGATATAAAGTTGCATATTGACAAATTAGGAATGTTGGGCGTCGATGTCTCGGAGAAGTTGGGTGTTGACTTGGTTCTTCACTCACTTCCCGATTCATATGGTATGCCCGTTAGAGAGTACTATATGATGGAACACGACGTGACCCTCATTAATTTGACTTATTTGCTTATTGTTGTTGAATAATAAATGATTTGGCACACTGGTCGAGCAAATTTGTCTGGTAAATCAATATCCCAACCTTCTATGGGCAATGGCAACATTGGAAGTTCAAAAAAGTTTTCTCTACGCAAGAGAAAGGTTGAGTCATAGATAGTTCTATGTACCATTCCAGAATAGTCCATTTGTTTCTACTGCCAAAAGAGGGGGCATTGGTTACAAAGTTGTCATGACTACCTGAGAGATCTAAGAGATGGGAGAGTCAAGATGTATGACTCTTCTTCAGGTAAAATTCACTATCTAACTCTATTAAGTTCCTATTTGGAGATTCTAAGTACATCATGTGATAAGATTACATTTGGTGTTTTGTAGGATCGAAGAAGATAGAGGAAGCTTAAAGGAACAAGTGAGCTGAATCTGATCGCGAAGAAATGGATTTCGATCGCATGATTCAATGATCAGACTTTTGGAGCTGCTACTTTTAGAGTTATGATAAATTGTTTGGGAATATGAAATAGCATAGTTTTCATTTGAATTTTCATTGTAAGGACAAGTTTTTCCGCGACTTTTATAAATAAAATAAATTTTGGTTTTTGTCTTATTTATAATTCCTTGCAATGACATGTATGAAAATTGATGTTTGTGCATTTCTATTTTTTTGGCAATGTTGAAATGGATGTGATTCTTAGTTATGTTATTTGTGGCAATGTCGAGAATTTACCAAATAAAGAAAGATTCTTATCACCCGAGTTTCAATTGGACAGAAACTTGGAATCATACAACTTGTATTGTATGATGAATGAGAACCTTCATATTTGAAAAAATTAAGACTTATTCCTTGACAAAAGGTCAAGTGAAGGACTAGGAGAATTGGTACACAATGTTGTGCACTGGTCAAGTCCACCACAAAGAACAATAAGATTATTCGTCATGATTTACTAAAAGTCTAGTAAATGTGGTTATGCTTACAAGATTAAGTATAATTTTGAATCATTGAAAAGTTTCAATGAATGGAAAAACAAATAAGAAGAATCAATTAGGCAGAAAGATAAAAGTTTCTACAATATGGAAAGAAAGGAGAGTACTTTTGTATCATGTTTTATGATTGTCTCATTGATTGTGAAACCATATCACAATTGATCCTCTAAGTAAATCTTAGTGCACTAGTATGGCTAAGAAGAGGAATCAGAAATTGTTGAAATGGTTAAATCAAAAGGTGGATCATACTTCGTTCCAAAATCAAGTCTTAGAGTCATACTCCAAGATTGTGACTTGAGTGACACATCTTAAGAAGTTTGAACACACTCATCAAATGTGAAGTAGAAAACTGTTTTTGTTACTCTTGCAAGTTTGAAATTGGTAAGTTGTGATGTCTTGATAAGACAAAGACCAACTAAGACCAATTGTGTGTAGTGGTTTGTCTTGATAAGAATCCGCACTAACTCTTGAATATTTGTTTGTCAAGAAATGTTTATTGACAAGAGAATCTTATATGTCAAGAGGTCAATTGGAGTCTAAATGATCTTGAAAAAGGGTTCAAGAACTAATCAAGAGTAAACCTATTAGACACTAGCGCACGACTTGAGGTTTGTAACCTATCGTGTTGACAAAATTTTATTTCTATGTCATTCCAATAAACTTACTTATGCATATGAGTTCTACGAGTTCTCAATTGACTGCATAAGGGCAAACACCTTGTTCAATGAAAGTACATTGACTAGTATAAGTGAGCCGCAAAATAACTTGGAAGCAATGGTGGGACCCTTGATGGCAAGAAATTAAGAATGAACAGGTTATGTCCATAAGAGTTTGGATTTGTCACAAACATTATCTTATGATTATGGTTATGACAAATTCACATGGATAACAACACATACACCATAAAATCTAAGTGTCATAAGGTTTCTCTCATTCATTAAAATGATTGCGAGGAAACGCTTCCACTAAGAGAGATTTTAAGAAGATAGCGATTGTGTAAATTGCCTTCTCAAATTCGATTATGATTACGTCATCCGTCTTCATAGTTCGAATTGTGAGATTTGACAATTAGTTTAAACATTTAAGACTTATTGTTGTAAGTGCTGAAATTGTTTAGACACATATATGAGCTATCTAAGGAAAGGTTTATGAGTTTGAGAAGCTTGGATAAAGGGTTATCGAAGCATATCATATTAGAAATATGAGCTTTGGAAGTCAATAAGTATTGCTTTCTAGAACTCCAAATGTTTTCTGAATACGTGTCAAAGCTAGTGGCAGCATAAATGTTATATTGGTATGGATATAATTATCATGTTATTGGGAGTATGATTATTATTTTAAGTGTTCCATGTTAGCAATATTAATTATAGAAAACAAAAGTTTCACTTTGCAAAGTTGCAGGGGTTGAAAAAGTTGTTTTGCTATAATTAAGGGAGATAATATTATACTTCATTTCAAATCTAAAGGCTTAGATCAAGAAATTTTAATTGAATTTAGTCAAAAGACATATTAATGTTATGTTGAAAAGGTTTGACATGGGGGCATTCTATATATGACAATATTATAGCAAGAAACTGGTAAAGTATCATATTTTTTCATTATGAATCGTGTCCCATATGCTTCGGGTATAAGATCGATTGCATATGCTGTAATATTCGACCGTTCTAAAATTTTCCAAATGCCTACGGCATTAAGAGGGAAAAGGGACTAGAACCGGTTTGACTAAAATAATTAAATAACTGTCAACGACAATCTAAGGTTCGATAAGTATTGGTCGCTTGTGGGCAGTTGGAAGTATAGTAACGAATGGACCATAATGGCATTGTTATGATTAGATATGATTTTATAAATAATGAGTTGTCGTATGGCAAATATGGAAATGTTTCCATATTGGGAGTTGGATATCGAGAATCTATATCTAGATTAGAAACTTTTATGCAAGAAGGATGTTCAAAGAAATGTACTTTGAATGTGAGACTTCACATCTATGGAATTGTCTTGTAACAATCGCCAATAGAGAACTTTATAATTTCATTGGAGAAGTCTTGATGACTTTTGTGCAGTAATATTACAAAAGGATCGTTGCATAAAATGTTCGAATCTAACATATTCTAGTAGTGGCGAGAATTTTGTATTCTTACACTAACAATAAGGATTAAGAGTTGCGAAATGAGTATCATTGGAAATGTGTTCAAATGATCTATTTCACAAAGTATGGACCATAGGTAAACATAGTGTGCATGCTTGGAGCATGGGACGACTGTTGTTATAATTCAAGTAATAAGTTGATTACCCGAAACATTATACAATGAATAATGTGTAATCAATATGGTGACTAGATAAAATGAGTTTTATTTATACTCAAAAGTTTGGGGCAATATTGGATTCGATTATTATTGTGTTTCACTTTTCATGTTTTGACTTCCTGAATAATAAGATTATTCAAACCATCCACAGTCGATCATACTTTGGAAGTAGGTATGAAAGACGATTGTCATGAATCTGACTGTAGATTGTCTAAAGTGTTTTAGACATAGCAAAAGTTTGCTGCAAGGTTCATGAGTGCTCTTATAAGATTAGAGTATTGGATTAAACTCGCGCTCACTTGGATCAATTCATGGATTTTATCATGAGTGATTGGTGAGAAGATAATATCTTATATTCTTGAAACCGAGACGTGTGAGTTGTATTCTGCAAGTTGGTTGCACGTTGATAATATGTAAACGCACCAGTAACTTGGTGTTATAAAATATATTGTTGTGTGTGATTTGATGAGTAGGTACAAGCGAGCATTGAGTTTAAGTTTATCCATTTCTTTTACCCAAAGTGGGATAAAAGCGATATATGTGGACCCCTCGATGATTTAGTGATGACACCCTAAGCACTTGGCCAAGCCCGGACTAAGTTGATGTGTTCAATTGTAGTCTGTTGTCAGTCGTCATAAATCGGAAATCGGGAAACAATACATAGACTGAGAGAATGATTATAATCCATGTCTCATGTCTATACAATATCTAGAATGGAGGAATATATGATCCCTTATCTAAAGGACACGTTTCTGATAAGATCAAAGTTCGACAACGGATTTTGAAAGCTACGATTGCTGATCAGGTTCCGAAGTCATACGCAATATAGTTATTAGACTTATCCAAGTGGGAAACTATTGGATTAGGTGTCTAAGCCCATAACTATTTTGGTGTGTACTTGACCCGATTGTGAGCATGGTCCTTTTGGGTTGCCTTCACCATAGCAACTGATAAGATGAATTAAGGAGAAAGAGGATTAATTATGATTTATTAATATATTATATGAATAACATATTAAAAGAGAAATCATATTGTTTAATTAATATTAGTCAAGAATTAACAAGAATTAATTTTGTGGCTAAAAAACATTAATTAAATAAAGGGGACTAGAACTGTCAATTGTGTGATAGTTGAATATTGGGCTAGTGGACTCCATAGAAGTTGGAGTGGACAAAATATATGGGGAAACCCATTAGAATTCGTCCAAGCTTCTAAGGAGGGAGTCAATGGGCTGCTTAGGGCCTAAGCAGTCAGATTAGGGTTTCCTGGTTGAAAACCCTAATAGCCTAAGTATAAAAGGAACCCTTGGCAAGCCAAAAACGTCCCTAACCTTCTAAGAGAAACCCTAGGACGTTTTTGGTGCCTCCTCCCTCTCTCCTTGTTCATCTTGTTGCTCATGGTGTTTGTGACTCTACTAGAGGTGTAACATTTGAGGCGCTAAGCTTTCAAAGGTCAAGATCAAGAGGAATTGAGATTGTTATTGCTATATAACAATCAAGGTAAGATCTAAACCCTTTTATTATGATAATATTTATTTCTATATGCTAGATCTAGGGTTCATAAGCTTTGGATGATTATTGCATGTTCATTAGACAAACTAGATCCAAAGCTTTAGGGTTTGCATGTTCACCATAGGATTGATGTAGTGCTCAAAACCCATCATATATAATATTTTTCGGTGGTACTTCTCGGGTGTTTGTTTCGACCAATGTGTTAATAAAGAGCGATTTCGAGGGCAAAACACAATTTAAGTGGGGGAGAATTGTAACACCCCAATTCCTGGATGTAGGATTTGGGGATTTTGTGCAAGTTGAAGGGGTTACTCGACGAGTTGGTTGGCCCAACTCGTCGTGTAGGAGTTGATATGGACGCGCGAGTTATAAAGCCTACTCGTCGAGTTGGAGAGTTGGACTCGACAAGTTGAAGTTGTTTAAAGAAAACCCTAATTATTCGGGTTTGCACCCTATTTAAAGGACTTTAACTCCTTTACCCCGCCTCCCTCATCACCCTATCACGTCTAGAGAGAAGCCCTAATGAGCCACCCATATAGGGTTGTTGGATTTCAGGGAATATCTTTTAACTACTCGCGGTACATGGAATCTGGTTTGAAGGGCTACATAGGGTTGTTGGATTTTAGAAGTGCTATAATGCCAAAATGGTCATGCCCTTCGGTGTTTAATGTTTGATTCCTGTCTGTACATAGTAGTTAAAAATTATTGTTTAACACTTATAAAATAATAACGCTCGTAAATAGTCACGATAAATATTAGACTAAAATCTAGTGGTAATAATACTAGGTTTCGTCAAAGGAAATTATATTGTTAAGAAGCGAAGCGCTATCCAAGTTGGAATCACCACTAAAACAAATGAGTGCATGGTTACTTTCATCTTACACATAAATATGAAGTATTTAATATAAATTACGTGCTATGTGTGCATATTATTTGTGTTCCTGATATCTATGTTGGATGAACGATTTATACATGTTTTTATTGATTTAAATTGTATATGTATTTTATATCTACGAATATGTTGGGTAGAACACGGGTAGATGAATGATGACGGATGAAAGATGATATAGATGAATATTGGCAAATACGCCACAACCTGTAGATGTTTTTGAACTATGATATACTCTAAACATCCTGGCAGCTACGCCAAAAGGATAATATCGACAGATGCGCCTAATAGAGAACATCATAATTCTGGCAGTTGTGCCTAAATGATAATATCGACAGTTCCGCCTAATAGAGAACGTCATAATCCCGACAGTTGCGCCTAAATGATAATATTGGCTGTCGTGCCTAATAGATAATATTGGCAGTTGTTCCATAGGCAACAATGAACTTCGTGCCTATTCCTTAGGAGAATCCTTAGGAATGGATGAGTGAATGCTATATTTATCATGTTTTCTAGGAACAAATTCCGCAATATTATTTTTTAAAATGAATACTCTGATTTTCAAATAAGCATAAATAAATTTTTTTAAAATGACCGTGAATTTAGGAATGTCACAATTATGGTCCCATTAGAATGTACAACTCTTTATTGTTTTGATGTTGCAAACCAAATGTGTGTCTAATCTCTTGTTGAAATAACATAGGTGCAATAATATTTGTACTCGTTGTCCCTTTTGGGATGAGATATCCTATAGTTGTCCTTGGTGAGTTTTTAGTTGTTCCTCTAGAGGGTGTCTAGGGTATCGACTCGTGTCTTGTTCTACTTTGGCATTTTGTGTGGCTTTGCACCTATATTGTTTACTCGAGGATTACAAGGTTTTCTCTTGGTTCTATAAGTCTTACAAAGTTAGCTAGGCTTTGTAGTTATAAGCCCATTTTCTTTTCATTCTCCCACCAATATGGGATGAGTTAAAACCCCACTTAACCCATATATTATTCTTTTCCAACTACCTTACTTTGAAAAGTAATTTAATATTCAGTTTTAATCTGTTTTTGATGTGTGATATATCGAGACAAAGGTATCACGTAAGAGAACACAAATATATAATAATTAATCCGTTTTAATTATATTTAGAGTCCAAAATTCGTGCTAAAAATGGGAAAAAACCCCATTTTTGGAAATTAGTAAACTAATTTTTCAACAATATCCAAGGTACTGGGAGTGTTATAGGTTTATTATTAAGTTAGAGGATTGTCTTCATCCTTGTTGCATCATGGATATTGTTCATTGTAATCATGAGAGATTCTGTGGACATTATATCCGTATTCGGCCATCCAGACTCACCATGACGAATCTAGAACAAAAAAATCACGTAGTTCCCAAATTAAATGAAGCCAATAAAAAATTAACAACACCTATGAGGGGTCGGGTCGGGTACCTTAAAAAAACTGGACCAACTGGTTAAAACCGATCAAGCACCACTAGGGGTAAGCAGAAACCGAACCGAAACCCAAAAAACCGAAATAACCGCATAAACCGAAGTCGAATAACCAAACTGAAACAAAAACCGATAATGCGGTTTTTAATATTGAAAAACCGAAAAATTGCGGTGTGGTTCGGTTTTATGTTGAATAACCGCACCAAATTAACCGAAATAACCACATAATTTAATATATTATTTAAATATTTATAATAATTATATTTAATTAATAAAAATAAATTAGCTGAGAAATTGAAGGAATGCGCAACTTTCATTTGACGAAGGAGGACTCCAAAAAATTGAATCAACTCATCTTTCACTCGTCCTTTCCTTTAGTTTTGTCATAGCATTCACCGCCCAAGCCCCAAGCCTCCTGCAATGGTGCGACCTTTGTCCACAATCCTCATTGACAACCATACGATCTGAAAACCTAAAGTGATCGACTGATCGTATATTGGCCAAAGACGCAAAGTGATCGACTTAAAACCTACAATGCTACAACAGTCTTGCTGATTACAAAGGGTCGGTCCATTGGTCCACGTTGCCCTGGGCGAGTCTAATAATAATGCCGATTTCTTCGTGTCACCCAACACACAACACACATTACAAAATTTTATAAAACAAAAGTGCTGTAAATTTCATCAATTAACTAAAACTCAGATCAATACATGTAAAAAGTTAGCAAAAATCACCTAAACAATTTGTACATTTGTTGAAGCAATTACATTAATTACTATATGATTGTTAACAATAAAAAAACAAAATATAGTACTCAAGATTGCTAATTTATTGGTAATATAAGCACTGACCCACGAATACGAAGAATGAACGACATCATTGGTTATGGGTTCAAATTGAATCTGCCATCCAGTCTTGGGTCTTAACTAAATTAGCTTCAGTTACTGAATTTAAAATCAAATCCATGTACATAGATTATTAAATATGAACATTATATAAAGAGGCAGTAAATATGACTAATTATCTACATTTGGTCCTCATATTCTTTGGGGTACTATTTGACTTCTTTGGTTATCAACTTCATGTTTCATGTTAGCAACATTTTCCTTCCTTAAGAGTTCATTCTCGTGCTTCTTTGCTAAAGAACATTCTTTATTCTCTTTTGTTTCTTCAAAAGAGATTCATGATCCAATTGTCTTGCCTTGTTTACTTCAACCATTTCTTCACACTACAATAAACTTATAAATTTATAGGAAGTGTGTTTACTTACATTGCTTCATTAGAAACATTAATATACTAATGATGTGAATTAAAAGAAAATTGCATAATTTTGGAAAGGTTTCACAAAAGTTCAGACCATACTATTTCAAGTCATAGAAAACAATCTGCGGAAGAAAACTAACAATAAGCATTCATTTAAAAAGGCATCTAATCAGAATACTAGAGTTAGGAATCAAAAAACTTACTACTGGGTTGTTGGAACTCCAGAAAAGGAATAAAACACTTAGTTGTTGGCTGCTTGAACTCCAAAAGGGCATATTTCACTCAAATAGCATTCAATAAAAACACATCTAATAAGAATTAGGGGAATATGGGATTATGAAGTTCAAAACGCAGCACATAAAGAAATTTGAAATACTAGAAAAAGCTTACTGGATTAGGATTTAGGACCCGGTATGTCGGTATTGCACCTTTAAATCTTCACTTTAAGTCTTTAACACAACAAAATAACAAATTAAGAGCAATACAAAGAAAGAAGTAGAATATAAGATTTAGAAAGAAAGAAAGAAGAATATAAGAGAAATGATCGAGAGAGAGGGCAAGAGAAGCGCTGAAGTAGTGAAGCGGATGAGACAGTAGGCGATCGATGCAACTATGGAGGACTAAATCTTAATTTTAAATTATAACCATCCATCTCGATTCTCCAGAAGGGACACCTCATGTTCGTCATCTTCAATTATTAGGCGATCGAAGAGTCGTCACTCACTATGCGAAATTGACTGTAGTTGCCGCTAATTAGGTCTCCAAGAAGCAAGAATCGGGTGCCCTTGACGTTTAGACGGGAATGGATCTTTACTGGACTACTAGTTTTCTTAATATGGCCCAAATATACAATACTAGGCTTTGAAAAAATGATGCCCCACTAGAAATTGCTGCCATGGGTCGTGGCCCAGCTCACCCTGGGCTTGGACCGGCACTATGATTACGTGAAAAGCAAACTCCGACGATTTGAATTTAGTATGTTGAACTTAGACATTGTGGAAACTTATCAGTTTTATCTTATGATTTTTATTGTTTAATTTTTGGTGTGTAAATAGTGGTTATTTAAGTGTTAGAAATATTGTTAATTTTTTTAATGAAATGAATTCAATATAACATAATAAAATGCAACTTGAAAGAATAAAAATGGATCAAAATTGTGATTTATTTGCAATGAAAATCTAGAAATAAATGAAATTCGAGTAAAATTTTTGTTTTTAACCACCTCATTTTGTGGTTAAAAACCGAAACCGCACCGAAATAACCGCAAAACCGAACCGAATCAAAACCGCAATTTTCGGTTTTTGACTATAAAAAGCCGCAATTTGCAGATGCGGCTGCGGTTTTATACTAAAACCGCACCATGCTCACCCCTACCAATTAACTTTTTTATTAAACCGATTGAAATATAACTAAAAAGAATTGTACGGTTTAATGAAAAACTAATTGATTATTAATCCATTGATAAAGCGGTGAACAAAGAGTTAAAGTCTTTGGTAAGTGAGCTTCTTCTACTTTTAATTAGATCAATTTATTTATTTATTAATATTTTTAGAGTGTCTAATAAAAGTGGTTAACCTTTTGTTATCAATCTTATAAATTTAAAATAATAAATTGCCTCTAATAATTTATTTTTCTTATTTTAAAATGGGGTTTTAAGATACTTCTTAAAAAACAAACACTAAGGTAGGTCATTTATTTATTTTTCTAAGATAATTCCTAATTCTTTTACTATATATATTTTAAATGAAATTGAAAATTTAGATAGGTCTTAGAACCTTTCTTTGTCATAAGTAGATACTTCAGACTAAGTTGTTGAGGAGGTGGGATCCCCTATTATAATGCATGTTGGATGTCCATTATGTTTTACTATTTGGTATAAATAAACTAAGGAAAGCTGTGATTGTTTATTAAATTGTTTTGCAAACTTAATATGAGTGTTGAGTTGAAATCGGTTAGTTAATTACAAAACTCAAATTAAACTATCGTCTAAATGTAATATTCCATCGTTCAAAAAAATTGAAACTAAAACCAAGGGTCTCATGGGTTCCATATTTTAGGAACTGGAACTAAAAGTAATGACATTGGTTGTGGTTGTGCTCAGCTGAAAGGCCAAGCAAACAACACACAATAAGTAAACGGTTGTAGACATTATGACTCATCTGCTACACCACCTCAATAATCCCTTACATCTTTTTATCAATATAAATATCGGTGTATTTGTATTGTATCCCAAGTAAATTGTTTCAAATACTTAACATGCATACATTATATTGGGCCAAAAACGACATTCAATTTGAAAGCCAAGAGATGACCACGTGACCAAATCAATCTTGGTACTAGAAAAAAAAGAAATATAATAGTAGTATTATTGAGCCAACGACTATTGCGGTGCATAAAAAATTTAATAAGGAAACGAAAGTGGTGCTGTAATTGCATTGGCGAAAACTGAAAAGGCAGGTAAAACATCATTATCTTCAAACACATGAAAGTTCCTTCTCAAAGAAAATAAAAGAAAAAAAGCAAAAAGCTAAAGCAATCATAATTACAACACCACCACTCATATCCCAAATCCCCAACCAACTCATTAATTCAACCACACTCCCTGTCTTTCAACTAAACTCAACTGAACTCAATCAGACTCATGGACCCGATCCGGATCCACATCCTGAACCTCCCCTCCTCTGATGAGGCTTGCCCGGCGCACCTCCTGGATCCGGGAGGTGACCTCTGCCATGGTTGGGCGGTTGTCCGGGTACTGGGCGGCACAATCGATGGCGACTTGCAACAGCTGCACCATGTCCTCCTCCACGTTCTGGTACCTGAGCAGCTCAAGGTCAAACACCTCAGAGGTCCACTCTTCTTTGACCGTCGACTGGACCCATCTCGGGAGGTCAACTCCTTCTTCGTTTAAAAGTGCATGGGTCGGAGCCTTTCCGGTTAGAAGCTCCAACAGCAGCACCCCGAAACTGTAGACATCCGCTTTTTGGGAGACTCTGCGTGGGTCTGTCACCTCCGGTGCACGATAGCCAGCCACACGGTTAGGGGTTGAAGGCAGGCCGCCCACTAGATTGGCTAGACCAAAATCTGATATCCGTGCCTCCAATGATTTGGTCAGGATCACGTTTGATGATTTGATGTTCCCATGGGAGATGTCCTGCCCGTGACTGTGTAAATACTCGATGCCCCGGGCAGCCCCCAGAGCAATGCCTGACCGGATTTCCCAGTTCAGTGGCGTCCTCCCACCTCCTTTGTTTCCTGAAACCACATCTCACACTTTTTTAATTCAAATTAATTACAACTTTTTCCAACTACAAACTACTAGATAACATCTAAAATTTCTCATGGACGACTTTTGGTACGTTGTGTTTGGCTTTTCGTTGCAAATTTCACCTTTCTGCCTGCCTGCCTATGAAAATACAAAAAGAACATTCTAGTTTGCAACAGATATAAAATGATTTCCGACACATGGGAAAAAAAGAAAAACAAACATATTTTTGTCCAAAATCACCGGTTCCTGCAAAGTATAGAGTTTTTGTGATCGGAGAATGCAACTTAAATTGTCCAAATGAAAATCTAACTCAATCCTATGAACAAGCTAGCAAAGAAGACAATTAGATCAGAAATATGAGTTAATAGCATCTCTAACCATTGTATTATATGCTACCATACACCATTATACTTTCAAAATTGATGAAAAGGATGTAAGAAAAAAAAAAACCATTTATGGTCACCGAAATTGACACAAGTTAACAAGTCCCGTCTCTGGTTACTTTTAGTTTTGGACATCAATTTTGTCATCTTCAGAGTATTAATGGTTGGTTACAAATGGTATGAACCGAAGGATAAAGGATGAAGGAGAAAAAAGCAAACCATGGAGAAGTGCAGAAAGGCTTCCCATCGGCATGTAATCATAGACGAGAAGCTTCTCTTCTTTGCTGTAATAGTAGGCTCTGAGTGGAACCAAATTCTCATGATTCATTGCACCGACGAATTCAATCTTTTCCCTGAATTCTGGCTCCGATACTGTAACATCCTTCAGTCTCTTCACTGCTACCATCATTCCTGCCTCCAACACCGCCTTGTACGCCGTCCCAAACGTCCCTTTACCAAGCACCTCCGCAGAAGCTCGTAGCAAATCCTCCAAATCGAATATGGTAGAGGAGTTCCTGAAGAACACCAGCTTCTTATTACCACTGCCATCTGCGCCTCCACCGGTGTTTACACCCGCCGTAGAAGATGTAGTCATTGCCGCCGCAGCTGCTGCAGCAACGGAGAATCCATTGCTACCGGTTCCGGAACCTGTCAATGGTTTCTCCCCTAAAACCTCTGCATCTGTTAACTTGGAAGCACCAATGTCGACTGAGCTTGTTTTCTTAGTGGTTCTCTTTCGACAAAGGATAAACAGTAGTAGGAGGAGAACGACGAGTCCCAAAACAGATCCAATTACTATACCGGCAATCGCGCCTCCGGACAAGCCGTTCTTCTTCTTCCTGTTTCTGTCCAGATCTACAGAAACCGCCGGAGGAACATTTTCCTTGGTAGGGCAAATTTCGTCGAGGGGAGAACCACAGAAGGAATTTCCGATAAACGATTCCTTGGGTTTTGATTGGAGAGATTTAGGAACAGAGCCATTTAGGTTGTTGAATGAGACATTAAACTGCTCCAAATTGGGGATATTGAGGTCCGGTAAAGAACCGGAAAACTGGTTGTTCTCGAGATATAGCGTTCTCAACCGCGTGAAATTATTGAAACCACTTGAAATCTCACCGGAGAAATTGTTTCCAGCAAGGTTTAACCTGACAAGGTCGCGTAAACTACTAAAAAGATTCTCCGGGAAGAGGCCGGAAAAGCGATTACCCTGGAGATAGAGGTTGCGTAAATCGAGACAGGAAGAGAGATCGGAGGGGAGGGGGCCGGAGAGCGCATTAAAGCGGAGACTGAGGGTTTTAAGTTTAGTTAAGTTTCCGAAAATGCCGAGCGGGATTCGGCCGGAGAGTGAGACACCAGGGAGGTGGAGGGCGGTGACGCGGTTAGTGGTGTTATCACATTGTACGCCGGGCCAATTACATGGGGTTTGTTGGGTGGTTGTCCAGAAGAGGGTACGGCCGCCGACGGCGGAGCGGAGAGAAAGGAGAGCAGCTCGGTCGGAAGCCAGATCTGTCATAATTCCGGCGGGCAGAAAGACCAAAATGTAGAAGAGAAGGAGCAACATTATTGTGGTTGCGGAGTGAATCCCCATATTTTCACACGAATAATTTGAAAATGCAAACCCAAAATTGTAATAATGGTAGATGTGAATTGGAATGGGATATGTGAATCTTCAAAAACAGGTGTTGTTGGACGTCATGCGGCTTGGGTGGAAGAAGACTTTTACTCTGCTTTCATCATCATCGTTTGCTCACCGGAAAGCAGCAGCTGCAGCAGCAGAACAAGGGGGGGAGAGAGAGTGAGAGAGACAGGCTGTAAACCCTACGCTGTATGTATAATACTCCTCACTCAGTCAAATATAGTCTCATCTCGAGGAGGCTCATCTCATTCTTTTGAGTGAATTACAAGATTGTCCCTCCTGTCCTGCACAACTCACTTAAAATTAATGGATAGGGATGTTTTTTGAGCCATTATTTTTTTTAGCCATGTTGTATAAAATCTCAATTTCAAAAATCTTTCAATTCTGAGCATCTCATCTCATGTGATTCCGCTGTTCAAAAAAACAAATGTGACGACTTAATTTGTTTTTTTTATCATTCTAGTAACTTTGAATTTAATTAATTCATATCGAAAATGTTTAACATTTTTTATAATTTATATAATAAACAAACTAACTTGTCATCATCCATCTAAAATGTTATATAAAATTCATCTCATTCTCTTTTTAAAACATTATATTTTAATTCATAATATTTTAATAAATAGTATCCCTAGATATAAATAGTTAAATAGTTTACATATAATATATTATTTCAAAAAATATATATTAAATTACACCATTCATATATATATATATATATATATATATATATATATATATATATATATATATATATAAAGCTATCATTTTTTTTCTTGAATCTCATGCATTTGAAATCCCATTTTTTAACTAATGCAACTCAAAAGTTTTCTTAATTATGATTTAACACTTAAAAGTTTTATAACTTGTATTATGTTTAATTTGCATTTAGTGAAAATTTTACTATAAAAATATCAATCTTTTGGGAAAACATACATACAAATCATATACAAATTTCAGAAAGAAAACAAACTTAAAGGTTTTTGTGTTGGGTTGAGGTCTTATGACCACTTTTGGAGATATGTTATTATATTAGAGTTTTTAATTTGTAAGTTTGTTATACTAATTTGTTTTTATATTTTCTTCGTTTATGGATTATTATAATATAGTCGTTGTATATTGTGGTTTAATCGTTAATATATTGATCATATGTTATATAGGGTGATGTCGAAAATATTTAATTAAATATTTTAAATATGTTTTTTTTTGTTTTGTAATTGTACTATATCAAAAAGATAATTAATTAAAACTCATACATATTTTCCATCTCTCTCTCTCTCTCTCTCTCTCTCTATATATATATATATATATATATATATATATATATATATATATATATATATATATATATAATAGAGGTCAAAATACTTCAACCAAAATTCATTTAAAATATAATATTTTAAATGTTTTTAATAATGATTGTAAAAATTTCAGCACGTGTTACTTAATTGATTGATTAACAAAAATATTAATGTTTTGAAGTTCCTAACTCTTAAGCTTATATTATTTAATTTTTTAGTTAACTAAAATATTTTTCCTACATAAAGATAACATTTTTATGTTTGGTTACTCATATTGTTTATGTAATTAGAAAACAAGGTGTACATAGAATGACTACTTCAATTTCACATAAGAATCGATACCACTAGAGATGTATGTTGTCTTTAACCGGTGGTAGGAGATCCACATACCCTTTTTAATTATTTATATTAATGCTTAGTAATATCTATTTTATATTCTTATTCACCTTAATTTTTTAGGTACAAATTAAGGAAGATGATTATCGGCGCACCAACATAAAGTCAAACATACTCCTTGCAAAATATGTAATTAAAATTAAATATCATATTTACTAATCGACTTATTTTAAAACTCTTGATGACATTTATGTATAATGATATGATATATTTTGTATGACTTCGTTCTCAATTTCAATGTTTAATATTTGAAAGTTCATATATCATACCTTGGATGTTTTGGTGTAATATAAATAGTGTAATACAAAGTTTATTAGTTCAATATTGTTTATTAATAGCTCATTCAAAATAACTTATTTCTTATTTTATCCAAAAAATATTATCGGACATAAGAAAAGTAGATTATATTAATATTATACAAAAACTTATAATATATATTGGATATTGTAAAAGTAAAAATAAAGTTTATAATGTATGAACTATATTAGATAGTATCAAAATATAAATGGATGGATTTATATGTTATTTGATAATTCGGTTAATGCCCAAAACATGACTAAAAACGTAAATTCCAACATATTTCTATTTTTTTCCATAATTATTTTAACCACTTAAATGCATTCTCGCGCAACGCGCGAGGTTACACCTAGTGTGTGTGTGTGTGTGTGTATATATATATATATATATATATATATATATATATATATATATATATATATATATGGGGTCCGGTTCCTGTGAATACTCATTTTAAAGTGGCGACTCGTGAAGACAGTGAATTCGAACTTTTTGGTATTTTCCGTTTCTTCGGATGATATGATGAGTCAATCATTTGCTTCATTGGTTCCAACGGTGGCAACTACGGAATCTGCTATTGGGTTAGCCATTTTCGTTATTACTTTCCGAGTCCGAGGGACTATTGTTGTAAAACCTATTAATAACTTTCAAGGTTAAACATGACTCCTAAAGAGTTAGCAAAATACGAAGTTCTGTTTTTGTTATCTTCTTTATTTTTTAACCTTAAAAAAATTATAAAAAAAATCTTAAAAAAATACAAATAATAAAATCGAGCATAGATCTATGTCCGGGAGAAAAAAAAAATATGTATCATTAAAATTGATCCATGATTCAATTTTAATTTTTTATTTTGCATCATTATGATCCATGATTCAATTTTAATGATCCAAAATTTTTCCAATTTTTTTATAATTTGTATTTTTTTAGATTTTTTTTCAATTTTTTTAAGGTGTGATGTGTGTAAAACAAACTAGTTTTAATCCTACTTATAAAATTTAAATTAATCACACAAAAGGCAGTGGACCTGTCTATTGGTTGTATAGTTCTAGTAAGCAGGGTATCGAACTCAAGGAACGACAATTTAAACTAATTACTAAAATTATCTAATAGCAACTAACAAATAATAAAAAAGAGGGTTTTCTCTAGTTTTACAAGACTAGAAACTTACTAACTAATACTTAAACTAATTAACTAAAACTAGATAAGCAAAGATTCGACTAAATTCAATAATGAAGGAGACTTTTGTTTAGGTTCAACTCAATTGATCCTATGGTTGATTTTATGGTAATAGTGCAATGGATTAACTTCTTCTATTGGCTACTGATTCAGGTGATTAGGGTCACATTCGCTACACTAATCCTTAGAAAACAAACTAACTCAACCAGTGGCCAGTTGTCTAAATTAATTTAATTCCCTAGGTTATTTATCCAGGTTAATTAAGACTTGTAATGGTTAACTAATTTGGCCCTTTAGTTAACCTCTCGTTGATGGTCATCACACAAGCTCACACGTAAATTTACCTATTTTCTTATTAATTCTAGTTTCACATTCGCTAATCCTAGTCATATAATAAAGTGTTCACATAAATTATACGAGGTAAACAATTAAGAGATGTTCATGCAACTTAATTATCTTCCTATTAACAGAAAAATAGTTATCATTCACACATAAGGTTCTTTAACAAAATGAAATTAACAAAATCACCAATATTAAACTATTCCTACCATAAATCAAACCATAGTCTCAACATTGTCTCCCCAAACAGAAGTTAAAAGGTTTTAGCTCATGATTGAGGCAATTGAAAGCATAAAAACGAAATCTATATGTCTATACATGATGAAAAACAACAGATTGAATTAAGAATAATGAAAATTGCCTCTAATCTCCTTCGGAATCGGATTTAGGGTTGGATCTTCGTTCTTTAGGTATTCCCTGACTTTAATTCGTAGCTTTTCTCCCCAAGGGTTCTCTGGATTTTTCTTCTATCAATCTGAAAAGTCATATTTATAAATTCGACCCGACTCGCCGAGTCCATCACTTAATCCCCGTGTACGACAAGTTAAGGATTCCTCAGCTTCGCGAATCTTCGTAGCGACTCATCGAGTCGACGCCAGACTCGCCGAGTTCCTTCCATTTTTTGGTCTTTTCTTCTTTTTATCATTCCAAAACTTCCCGATGGTTGCTCCTGCTTCTTTTTGCTTCCTAGCATTCCTTTTAGACTGAAAACACAATTCAAACACTTTTAAGTATCTTTTGTCCATAATATGCAAATAAATAGTTAATAAATGATAAAAATCAATATTAAATAAAGGGCTAAATATGCACATATCAAGATGTCCTCACGAGTCCTCATTTTAAAATGAATCTTCACCCGATCCTGTTTATATATATATATATATATATATATATATATATATATATGTGTGTGTGTGTGTGTGTGTATGTGTGTGTGTGTGGATGAGTTATTGTGCGAACCAAAAGATTTGTGAGAACTTACGAACTTATAATCAACTCATCATTTTTCAACACCAAAAATACCAATCTTCTGTTGATGCTTGGGTCTTGGAATCTGGAGCATCCTATCATATAACATGCAATCACGACTGGTTCGACTCCTTCAAAGAGTGGAATGACACAACCAAGATGGGTGATGATTGGGTCAGCAGTATCAATGGCAGTGGCAGGGTGCATGTCAATGTGCATAATGATATGATCAGGAAACTAGATTGTTGGTTCAATAGAGAACCATTATTAATCAATGAACCAATCCAGAGCGGCGGAATGTAAAGCGATCAACGACAAAATAAAGGGTTATAAACTTTTAAAATGGACGCACATGTACTGGATTATAATAAAACTCACTTCATTTTTTTCATTTAAAATTATTTTTAAGCCAAGTTTTTCATCGGAAAAAAAAAACCGAATATACCGTTGTTCACGGTTTTTCGTCATCTTTCCATATAGATCCATGATGATATATAGAAAACAATTTTTTTTTCGAAATAAACCCATTTAATTTTTTCAATATTTAAGTTTATTTTTATATAAAAAAAACTAATTATACCAAAAATATTAATTTTTTGTACTCTATTAATAAACATCAACATCGATTTAAAAAAAAATCTCGAACAGTTTAGATTTACATTGTGAATCTGAATTACTATTATGCACACTGTGAATCTGAGAAGGTTCACTAAAAAAATACCTCGATCAGTATAGATTTACACTATGAATCTAAACTGGAAATATTTCAATTTTTAACAATGTGAAAAAACTCCTATCAGTTCAGATTCACGCTGTGAATCTGACTTATTATTATGTACATTGTGAATCTGAGGAGGTTCACAATGTGAATCTGAACAGATTTACAATACGAATCTGAACAAGTTTACAATGTTAATCTGAACTGAAATATCGTTTTTTCTTAACATGAATATGAATCTATGTTTAAAAAGTACAAAAATATGAATTTTGATATATTTATTAATTTTTTTCTGTAAAAAAAAATTGACCTTAACTTTTTTCATCAAAAAAAAATGAAGTGAGTTTTTTTCGAAAAAAAATTAGTTTTTTATATATCATCATGGATCTCTATGGAAAGATGACGAAAAATCGTGAACAATAATATGTTCGGTTTTTTTTTTCAATAAAAAACATGGCCTAAAAAAAATTTAAACGAAAAAAAGTGGTGGGTTTTTTTTGTAAAAGGTGGATTTTTTGGTATAATCTGACGTGTGTGCATCCAATGTAAAAGTGTACATCTGGTTTCTTGGTCGTTGATCGTTATTATTTCTGACGTTCACAATTGGTTTATTGGTTCCTTGATTAATTATGGTTGTCTATTGAACCTCACCATATATATATATATATATATATATATATATATATATATATATACACACATACATACATACCAGCCGTTTACCCGCGCCAAGCGACGGGTGTGATAATGGTGGCTGAATGCTGACAGATGAATTAAACCCTAGAAATGGAAACGTCAGCGATATATATCCAAGATTTGTGAACAGAAATTGCGAGATTTGGGGAAATACGGAGATAAGGAATGAACCAGGTCAAAATAGCCTAAGAATAGGGGATAAGAGATTTGACCTTTTCAATTGTTGACCATATGTACTCTACTCTTTTTGTAATGCATAAATTGATTGTACAAATGCATTGTATGTTTGTACGACTTAAAATTCAGCATTTGACCAAAAATGCTTTATAAGGTAATTAACACACACACACACATATATATATATATATATATATATATATATATATATATATATATATATATATATATATATATATATATATGGCTGAGTTATTGTGCGAACCTGAGAACTTACGAACTTATAATCAATTCATCATTTTTCAACATCAAAAATACTAATCTTCTGTTGATGCTTGGGTCTTGGACTCTGGAGCATCCTATCATATAACATGCAATCACGAATGGTTCGACTCCTTAAAAGAGTGGAATGACACAATCAAGATGGGTGATGATTGGGTGAGCAGTATCAAGGGCAGTGGCAGGGTGCAGATCAATATGCATAATGGTATGGTCAGGAAACTAGATTGCTAGTTCATCCCAGAACTTCGAAAGAATTTGATTTCTCTTGGCACTTTAGGGAAGGATGGATGGAAATATCCTGGAGAAGGTGATTGGTTAAGAGTCTCCAATGGTGCTTTTGTAGTTATGAATGGAAGGATGAATCCTCATGGGATTTATATTCTAGATGGTTATATGATCGGGGGAGCAGTGATTGTATCCCAATCCTTGGATCGGTATGATGATGAAAGAAAGTTGTGGCATCATAAGTTAGGACATGTGAGCAAGAAGGGGTTGTTTGGTGGATATGCAACTGGAAAAGCTAAAGCTGGTGAAGCATGTGCTCAAGAGATACAAAGTAGGATGGAGTTCAGTTCAGTTCGGTTCAACACTCAAGCAATGAGATTTCCAAATGTGTTCACTCAGATCTATATGGTCCCTCTCCTGTTAAGTCTCATGGTAGATGTCAATACTTTGTGACTTTTATCGATGATTACTCAAGGAAGATGTGAGTTTATTTTCTAACGACAAAGGATAAAGATGAATTGTTTGGGCGGTTCAAGGAGTGGAAGACGATAGTTGAGAAACAGACTGTGAACTATGTTAAGTCACTTAGAATGGGAAATGGGTTAGAGTTCTACAAAGCTTTTTTGGAAACTTCTGCAAAACAGATGGTGCAATGAGGCATCACACTGTACGGCGAACACCACAGCAAAACAGAGTGGCAGAACAGATGAACCAAACACCAGTGGAGCATGCTCAATGCATGTGATTATCTGTTGATTTATCGGAACAATTATGGGAGGAAGCAGTCAAAATTGTTTGGTATCTGGCGAATAGATCTCCATCAACTGCAATTGATTGTAAGACTCCTCAAGAGGTGTGGTATGAAAAACCCTCTGAAAATTCTGGTTTACGAATTTTTGGATGCCCTACTTATGCTCATATGAATGATGGTAAACTGGAGTCGAGGGTAATGAAGTGCATTTTTATAGGATATGCATCTTGAGAGAAAGGTCATGGTATGTGGTGTACAGAAGAAGAAAAGTCTCCAAAATTCGTTATTACCAGATGTGACCTTTGTCTCTTCTATGTGTAACTAGAGGGGAAGTGGTACAAGTGTTACGGGAAACGATGACCTTGATCAACCCAGGGAACAACATAGACATGAGGAATCCCTTGATCAACACAGGGAAGAAGTGTCTAGTGATGTTGATGTCGGGAAAGTAAACTTGATGAAGCTTCTAGAGAATGTGCTTGTGATGAACGATTTAGGAGTTGAAATGAAGATAACAAGGATGGAGATTCGGAGTGATAAAAGAGCAATATGGGTATACATTTTCTCACTACATTGAGAAAGTCTTGCAATCGCTCTATCGTGATCAATCCAAACTTGTTGGTTCTTCTTTGGTGGTTCGATGCAATCGGAGAAAAGCTTAATAGGAAGTGGTCAAGTGGATCTTGCGACACTTGAAGGGAACACTTGATGTTTTTCTTATGTACGGTGCACATGCATGATATATGGACTAGGTTGGATTGATAGACTTGGACCATGAAAGTGATAAGATCATTGGTGGTTGGTCTTGTTAAGAGTCTTCTTTTGAAGGTGGAAAAACCTATCATGCTCTATGACAGGTTATGCATTCAAAAATATAGTTCCAAGGAGAATCCAGAAGACAGTGTGACAAGGTCGTTTCCTATAGATAAGTTCAAGCTTTGCTTGGACATGGATATTCGCAGGAGGTAAGCCCCTTCGGGGCTTGATGGCAAAACGGGATAGGAAGTTCTTATTTGAGGTGGAGTTCAGAGGATGCTCAAGTTAAGGTGGAGATTGTTAAATGTGACTCGAGCATTTGGAACATTCTCATGGGGCACATGGAAAATTCTCATTGATCATTTAGAGAATTTAGATCCCAATGAAGCACTTGAGGTTCATGGAGCAAGTGACAAAGGAACGAATCATATGAGATGGATTTGGATCGTCATACAAAGGAACAAATCAAGTGACAAAAGAACAGATCTTCCAAAAGGAGGTTTGGAGCAACTTGGAGTGACTTGCAGCAACATAGAGCAACTTGGAGTACTTAGATCACTTGGAGAAACATAGAGCATTTTGAGCACTTGGAGCAACATGGAGCACTTGGAGTACTTGGAGCAACTTGGAGCACTTGGATCACTTAGAGAAACATGGAGCAACATGGAACATCATGTTGGGCCATGCAGAAGGAAGTTGCACCAACCTTGGGGATGTTGCGCCAAATGATAACATGATGTGCCATCATGTATAAAGTTGTGCCAAGGTGATGTTGAGCCAATGAGATGTTAAGCCAAAGAGATGTTGATCCATAAAAATGTTGTTGCTCCATCAAGAAGGGAAGTTGCACCACGAAGGAGATGTTGTGCCATCATGGACCATCTTGATACATGATATGCCATCTTGATTCCTTTTTTGTGCCATATTGATCCACATTTGCTTAGAATATGATCATACTCAATAAATACACCATTTGTGCCACCGTGATAGATGTTGGACCATTATTGATCATGATGCTCCACCTGTGCATCATGTTGCTCCACTATGGTCAAGGTGGTCCATCATGTCTGTTACTGTTACTCATGGGTTATATGACATGGAAGAATGTTCTAGAAGATGTTGCATGGCGGAATATGATTGGTTGCCACCATTCATGGGCCTATGGGCCAATGGGCTTGGCCTATTGGGGTTTTAGGTTTGCTCCCTCAAGTATAAATAGGAATGCATGCAGGGTCATTTGAAGTGTCTTGTGTCTTGTATCTTGAATTCTAAAGTAGGACAAATCTTTGGTGAATTGTACCTGTAACCTCTGTTAGAGAACTCTGAAATAAAGAATACTCCCTTTCTGCCTATGCACATAGGTTACCCTGACCAAACTTTCTCTTCTTGCCAACCTCCATCTTGCTGGCGGCTCTTCCCTTGATCATATCTTCAACGGACTTGGCAGCCCAGATAGCTGCCTCTAGAGTAGGTGCTTGACGTACTGACACCGCATACTCCCAGGGAAGTCTCTTTGTGTACTTGTCAACTTTTGTCAGCTCGCCCGGGACAAGGCGCAAAGCAAACTCCATTTTGTCCGTGAAGTTGTTGGTGTATTCATTGATGGACATGCTTCCTTTCTTCAAAGTTAGGAATTGGTTCTCTAGCTCAAGCAGGTTTTGGTCTGAGCAGTACTTTCGTTTGAATTGCACCAAAAACTCTGCCCATGTTAGTTGTAGGGGCTCATTGGGGCTTAAAGTCTTCCCCAGGGTGTTCCACCAGCGAACATCGCCTCCTCTGAATTGACGTACTGCAAACGTGGTTTGTAGCTTGCCTTTGCAACCACATGTCATGAAGGCTAATTCCATTTCTGAGATCCAATCCATGACTCCGATCGGATCTTCCTTCCCAGTGAAAGTCAATGGCTTGCATGTTAGAAAATCTTTGTACTTGCATCCATTCCTCTCGAGTCCTTCATCTTGAGTGTTCCTCCTAATCACTGGTGGGTCAGCTTGACCAACGGTCCTGCTGTCGTTCCCTTCCTCAAACTGCCCGTCATTCAGCTCGGGCTATTCAATAGGCATCGTAAGTTCCTCTCGATTTTGTTGAAGTAAACGCCTTGTTTCCTCCATTTGACGATCCAACATCATCTGGATCAACACTTGAACTCCGACCATCGTGATTGGCTCAGGAGCGGCTACTATAACAGGTATTTGCTCAGTCACTGGGGGCTAATCTCGGTTCCTATTTGCATTCACGTTTCCGCTACGAGTTCTTGCCATCTTGATCTATACACCGAATAAGGTGAATCTAGATCTTTATTTAGGACTGACGTTTAAATCATCTTTATCACCCCGAAACGTTTATATGCTAGTTCTAATATCGTAGTTAAACGCTTAGAATCCTAAACACATAAGGTTTCCAGATCCGGTCGGCAATAGACCATAGATCCGAACAAATAACAACATATCAGGCACAAGCATTTAGCATATAAAAGCATTTTATGCACAATTCCTAAAATAAGATAGTTCTCACACCTCACAATCATTGCTTAGCCTTCTAAGTTTAAGTCTAGAAATTTCCTACAAATTCCTAGTTCGCTTAAACTAATGCTCTGATACCAACTGTGACATCCCCATTTTCACAGCCAGAAAAGGACCGATTTTGTTTATGTTTTGTAAAAATCAGAGTACTTCTTTTCATAAAAATGTTGTGAAATTTGTTCCCAGAAAAACATGATAAATACGTTATCAAAATATTTTTGAAGAAACGTATTTTATTCATTTTAAAACGTTTGGGATGTCATCGTCAATAAAGAAACATAAGCATAAACGGAACTTACATTTATTTACACTAGTGATCTACATCTCTTTAATCTCTCAGTGTAATGTGACTTCATATCAACACCTGTGATATAAATAAACTGAGTGGGTCAGGTTGGGAAACCTGGTGAGTACATAGGGTTTTCAACCCACAATAATATAATTATTATGTTTAAACAATCAAACAATCAAACAATCAACCCAATTACCCATCCCCATTATCTTCTTTACTCTTAAGGATTTATCCTAAGAGTCATCTATCCTGCATTCGTTTATTCCGAAGTCCCTTACTTCCAGGGTTATAGGACTGGCACTAAATCCATAGCTGCCAATGCTCGTTCGTAAAGCACTAATTCCATAGCTGTTATAGTTTATTCATCGGGTACTAAATCCATAGCTACCAGTGTTTATCTAATAGGTACTAAGTCCATATCTACCGATTCCTAACAGGTACTAAATCCGTAGCTACCAGCGTTTATCTAATAGGTACTAAGTCCATAGCTACCAATTCCTAACAGGTACTAAATCCATAGCTACCAGTGTTTGTCCAATAGGCACTAAGTCCATAGTTGCTGAGGTTATTTATTAGGCACCAAGTCTGTAGCTACCTATGTTTACTCACATCATCTTTCATCTCTCATCATTCATCTACCCATGTCATACCCAACATATTCGTATATATAAAATACGTATACAGTTTAAATCATTTAAAACATGTATAAAACGTTCATCCAGCATAGACAACAAGTATTCAGATAATATGCACACATAGCACGTAGTTTATATAAAATACTACATATCTATGTGTAAGATGAAAGGGACCATGAACTCACCTGGGAAGGTGGTGACTCGTCACTCGGGCAACACTTCGTTACTCTTAAAACGATTTCCTCGACAAAACCTAGTATCAATATGACTAGGGTTTAGTCTGACGTTAACCGCGACAAATTAATAGTCTAGCTATTATTATTATTATATAAGCGTTAAATAACACTCAATATAACTCATAATAATATCCCAAATACTTATTATAAGTTCCTAATAACGTTACTATATTAAAACACAAGTTATACTAAAGATAGGGTAGGCATAGCTCACTTACAACGGGTTTTCTCGAAAACTGGGCTTCGCTGGAGCAGCGTTCCCGAGCCGAAAGGATCTTTTCTCGGGACTCCAGGAGCCTCGGGGCTTCCTTCGGGTACTAGGGGGTTTACCTAGGCTTTAGGGGGGGTAGGGAGCTTAGAGAGAGAGTATAGAGAGAGAAAGAAGAAGGTTGAGGGTGAGGAAATGAGGGAACCCGACACCTCTATTTATAGGCTGAATTCCTGATGGACTCGTCGAGTAGGAGGACCTGCTCGCCGAGTTGGGGCATGTGGCAGCCTTCTGGTGGTGCCATGTGTCCAATTTTGGTGGTGCCACGTCACCCCCTATCGCGTATTAGCCTTCAAACTTAGAAAAATCATAACTATCGCATACCAACTCCGTTTTCAACGTTCTTTTTTTCAACGCGTAGGTAAAATCAATATCTACAACTTTCATTTAGACTTCGTCGGCTAATTCTCGACCGATCTCAAATTTAACAGTAGGAGGCGTTTAGACTGTTAAATGACCGCGAAGAATTCGTAACTCCTTCATACGGACTCCGTTTTCGTCTATATTTTTACCGTTGAGTTCCTATTAATGAGGTATTCAACTCCCATTTAGGTCGTGTAAGCCAAAAACCGCTCGAACTAAAATTCGAGTTTCGGGCCGTGCACTACTAAGCCAAATATTAGAAAAATCATAACTTCCTCATACGAAGTCAAATTTCGGCGTTCTTTTTTTGTATGTTCTCGGTTTAACATATACTACAACTTTCGTTTAGATTGCTAAGGCTAAAAGTCGCTCCATCATAAATTTACTATTTACGCTTCCTGGTGTCGTGCCGGTTTTGCCGTAAAACTTCGACGGACCATAACTTCTTCGTTATAACTCGGATTTCGGCGTTCATTATATTTAAGGAAACCTTGAGACATATTCTACAACTTGGTTAATACTATTTATTATAAATAATCTTTTTCCAAAAAGTCATTTTCGACACTTATTGTCTCTAAATTGACTAGCCCGGATATGCGGGTGTTACAATTATCTCCCCCTTAGGATGATTACGTCCCGGAATCATCAACGAAACAGGATTGTATAATGACTCCATACGTTATCTCTTCATCCTAAGTAATAACTGTAACTTCTATGTTGCTTCGAATGGGTATCTAACTCTTGGACTCCTTGACTGCAGGCGGTGCTCGGTCTTACACCTGCTCGTTAGACTTTCAATCATGAACTTCGTGTCACAACCTAATTTTTTATCAGAGACTCCTTATTCTTCTTAACAAACTTAGGATAAGTTAATTTGATTACTACAATTAATCGATGTGTCATATTCTAATGACCTATCATCGTATGTAACAACGCTTAAACTTAGGTCTTTTAGAGTCAAATTCCGGAATGGAATATGCCTTCATTCATGGTCTAATGTGATTAAATCACATTTTAACATGTAGCATTTCTAGCTACCAACTTCTTTAACAACAAGCGCGATACTTCTATTGATCGCTTTGATTTCAATCGTTTGGTTTAAGTCGGACGCTACATCGAACTTGGTTCTCTGAACCACGCAACATACTCATCGTAGTCGGACTCGATTCGATATGACCACTAGGGTCGAAATATCAACAATCTTTTTAGTCATTACCGAAACGATGGTAATGACATACTTGAATAAAACAGAATCAGTTACTAGCTTCTTGCTAACCTTGTGACTTTCCCTGATCCAAGTGTGAGTCCTGTGCTTCCAGTAGTATATGCATCTACTACCTTTCACACCTACTCATACTCGTCCCAAGTATTGTCTCACAGTTTTCCAAGTCACCATATAGGAAAATCACATAATAGTTTAACACATCAGATAACAAAATGAAGGCTTTATTATTTCTCAAAAGTATTACATAGGTGTTCAAGTTCCCCCTAGACTATGCCTCTAATAGGCTACATCATACGATACTATCGCTACTGCATAACTTGATCTTCAGATATGAAGTTCTCATCCTTGATTCCTCGTATGGTTTTCTGCTTCGTCGAGGATCATGTAGAATGCCCTTGGCCTTTGTGGTGTGTTTGGCTTTGTTGCTTCGTTTTTCTTTGGGCAGTTTCTAGACAGGTGCCCCTTGCCTCCACATACGTAGCATACCTTATCATTATGTGTACAATCCTTGGAATAGTGACCAGTCCTTCCACACTTGTAACAAGTCACTTCTTCGTTGCACTTCCCACAATGCTTCTTCTTGCATTTATCACACCATCTCGCTTCACCTCCTTCTCCTCTTCTGAGATTTGAGAATTTTCTTTCCTTGTTGTACTTTGAAGATCCTTCAAACTTTCTCTTCTCGCCAACCTCAATCTTGCTAGCGGCTCTTCCCTTGATCATATCTTCAACGGACTTGGCAGCCCAGATAGCTGCCTCTAGAGTAGGTGCTTGACGTATTGGCACCGCATACTCCCAGGGAAGTCTCTTTGCGTACTTGTCAACTTTTTTCAGCTCGTCTGGGACAAGGCACAAAGCAAACTCCATTTTGTCTGTGAAGTTGTTGGTGTATTCATCGATGGACATGCTTCCTTTCTTCAAAGTTAGGAATTGGTTCTCTAGCTCGAGTAGGTTTAGGGCCCATGTTAGTTGTAGAAACAAGGCGCAAAATATAGACTCCGTTTTCGTCTATATTTTTATCGTTGAGTTCCTATTAATGAGATCTTCAACTCCCATTTAGGTCGCGTAAGCCAAAAACCGCTTGAACTAAAATTCGAGTTTCGGGTCGTGCACTGCTAAGCCAAATCTTAGAAAAATCATAACTTCCTCATACAGAGTCATATTTCAGCGTTCTTTTTTTGTATGTTCTAGGTTTAACATATACTACAAATTTTGTTTAGATTGCTAAGGCTAAAAGTCGCTCCATCATAAATTTACTATTTACGCTTCCCGGTATCGTGCCGGTTTTGCCGTAAAACTTTGACGGACCATAACTTCTTCGTTATAACTCGGATTTTGGCGTTCTTTATATGTAAGGAAACCTTGAGACATATTCTAAAACTTGGTTAAGACTATTTATTATAAATAATCTTTTTCCGAAAAGTCATTTTCGACACTTATTGTCTCTTAATTGACTAGCCCGGATCTGCAGGCGTTACATTGTGTGCTTTTAGTTTTACTTGTTATCTGCAATACTTCCTAACAAGGGTCATTAGAACTTGGCAAGTCACATTATCTCCTATGTCATTTTATCGCCATTTCTTTCCTCCTCTATGTGTATATATTGTACTTACTTTGTTATTAAACATAGTTTTTACAATCAAAACATAAATTAAAAATTCAACTGAATCCGAAAAAGTTTGACCAAATAACCAAATAATCACAACCACTTAAGAGATGATTTCTCCATTCTTTTCATAAGTTTCTGTTTTGCCCTTATTTCCCAATAATCACTATAACCACATTAGAATGTGACGTTTCTTCATATTATTTTTCAATTCATAAACCAATACATATAACCATGATTTCGAACAACAAACATTTTATAACATTATCCATTATCAACAAGGTTCATGAATTCATAATTGTCCCTAATTTACATTTTCCAAACATTTAGTTATACCGTTGCTTTGAGTTGTACTTTTTCCATAGAGGATTTTCATTATAACTACTTAAATGGTCATGAGATCATATAGTCAATAGATTATCGCTTCGTCATTATTATTGGAAAAAAATACAGGGTTTGTGGAGATATTACAATTCCAACATCAAATCTACCGCGAGGTGGTAGATTTGAGGTAGAAAGCAAATCAACATAATTTGTTTAAAACACAAAACCCTAGTCCTCACATGAGTTGAAAATTGAATTTAATTCCAAAACCATAAGTAAAACTCAAATTTCTACAATAAGGAAGAAAGAAAGTAAACCTTGAACCACTTGATTTCTTCACAACTTGCACTAAATGGACCAAATAAGCTTCGAATCTTAGGGTTTTCTTATGAATACATTGTCATTTCATAACCTCCCTTCTCCTATTTTCGATCTCATTTGGCTTAATAAAGAGCATACATTATTGTTTTTGGATTTTTCACTTCCTTCACCCATTTTGCAATTTTGAAAAAAAAGGACTTAGATATCTTTTAAGTGGGGTGTAACTATCCTACTTAGCAATCTAAGTCCTTCTCCATTCAAAATATGACTAATCTAATCCTAAGACATCTACATGGGTTAAAGTCCTGGTCAACACGCTTTTAGCTATTTTATATATTTAGTCCCCAAAATTTCAAATGTTGATATTTCAACATTTTAATATTCTAAAACATTTTTATCGTATTATAAGATGATAATATTGATGGGTTTTATGCATAAGAACAATCCTATGTGCTCATACAAACCCTAATGCTTGGCTATAGGTTTCTCTATTGTACATGCAATGAATCCAAGACTTATAAACCCTAATCTAGCATACATATATAAAAAATAACATATAGAATCAGATCTAGATGTTTACCTCTTCAATGGAAGCTTGATTCTTCTTTCTTGGAGCTTAGAGTCACAATTGTAACTCCTCTAATGGCTTACAAACACCACAAGCAAGAAGGCAACTATATGAGAGAGGTGGGAGGATGCTAAATTCGGCCCTAGGGTTTCCTTGGAAGCAAGTGGCCGAATTTGGGAGCTAGGGGTCCCTATATATGTTGTTGGATGCTAGGGTTTCAGTCAAAACCCTAATGGATAACTTAGCCACCAAGCAGCCCAAGGAACCTTCTGGAATAAGGCCCTTGGATGAAAATATTATGTTCCTTCATCATAATTTCGTTCCCCCTTAGCCCATTAGGTTTCCTTAGCCCAAAACTCAACTATCATGCATTTGATAGTTTATACCCCTTTATTTAATTAATCTCTTTTAGTCACCAAATTAATTCCTAATTAAATTATGACCAATACTTAATTAAATAAACATGATTTATCTTTTAATATATTAATCTTATAATATATTAATAAACCATAATATCCCTCTCTTTCCTCAAATTACCTTGTCAAGTTGCTTCGGTGAAGGCAACCCAAAAGGACCATGCATAACCGGGTAAAGTACATACCAAATATAGTTAGACACTAATCCAATAATCTCCCACTTGGATAAGTCTAGTAACTATATCTCATATATGACTTCAGGATCCTATCAACAATTGTAGCTCCTGTACGATTCTGTCAACTCTGATAAAAAATTAATCCTTCAGATAAGGGATCGTACAATCCTCTGTTCTAGATATCATGTTGCCAATACTAGTTGTCCAACATTTGTTTCTCGATCTCTGATTTGTTCGACGTAGAATTCAATCGAACACATCAACCTCGTTCTGACCGGGCCCGACACATAAGTCAAACCAAATCATCGAGTGGCCAGATATCGCTCTTATCCTCTTAGGATAAAAGGAACAGAAAAACATCGACTTATATGCTTTTATCATTCACTAGCTAAGTCACACACAATAATGTGTTTTATAACATCAAGTTGCTGATGCGTTTTCAAATTATCAATGTACGATCAACTAGCAAACAATAACCATATCTCTAGGTTCAAAGATCATATGATATTATCATCTTGCGATCACTCATCAAAATTAGTGATACCAACAAGCGCGGGTTTATACCAATGCTCAAATCATATTCATAAGCACTCATGAACTTTGCAGCAAACCTTTGCTATGCCCAAAACCTTTTTAGACAATCTACAAACAATTCATGACAGTCTTCATTCACATCTACTTCCAAAATATGAACGACTGTGGACTGTTCGAATAATCTTATCATTTAGGAAGTCAAAACATGCAAACTTGAAACAATAGATAAATAACCAACACAAGATAGCAGCTTTACTCATAAATAACATAACTTTTATTTATTCATCAAATGTCAAGTACAAAATATCTATTACACGTTTATTATCTATCTAATCCAAACTTATATCATCCTTCAGCCCAATGCTCGTAGCGTGTTGTAGGTGTTTGACCCTACTCAGTCCCTTCGTAAGGGGATCTGCTGGGTTTTTCTTCTGATGATACCCTCTTCACAACGAGGAGTCCCTCTTCTACCCGATGTCTGATAAAATGGTATTTTCTGTCGATATGTCGAGATCTACCATGATCTCTTGGTTCCTTGGCTAAGGCAACCGCTCCTTCATTATCACAGAAAATTTCCATTGGCTCCTTTATGGATGACATAACTCCAAGGTCTCCAATGAATTTCTTCAACCATATAGCCTCCTTTGACGCTTCGCTCGCCGTAATGTACTCTGATTCGCACGTTGAATCAGCTACGGTCTCCTGCTTGGAACTTTTCCAAGTCACTGCTCCTCCATTTAGGGTAAAGACCCAGCCCGACTGCGATCGGTAACTATCCCGATCCATCTGAAAACTAGCGTCGCTATACCCTCGTACCCTTAAGTCATCACTCCCACCGAGGACTAGAAACCATTCCTTGGTCCTTCGTAGGTACTTAAGAATATTCCTAACTGCAATCCAATGAGCTCTACCAGGATTCCCTTGATATTTGTTGTCTATGCTCAAAGCGAAGGCCACATCAGGGCGAGTACAAGTCATAGCGTTCATGATAGAGCCTACTACGGAAGCGTAAGGTACTCGGCTCATATCAGCTATCTGTACCTCTGTAATCGGGCTCTGAGTCGTACTCAGCTTGGTATTGCTTTGGATTCGCAACTCCCCTTTCTTGGAATTTTCCATACTAATACGCTTTAGTACCGTATCCAAGTATGTATCCTGACTAATTCCTATCAGTCTCTTTTCCATGTTTCTCACTATCCTTATTCCTAGAATATAAGTAGCCTCCCCGAGGTCCTTCATAGCGAAACATTTCCCAAGCCAGGACTTGACCTCCTGCAAGGTTTGGACATCGTTTCCTATGAGTAGTATGTCATCAACATATAATACAAGGAAGCTCATTATACTCCCACTGGCTTTGACATATACACAAGATTCATCTTCGCTTCGCAGAAAGCCAAACTCTTTAACTTTCTCGTCAAAACAAAGATTCTATCTGCGATACGCTTGTTTTAATCCATAAATGGATTTCTCAAGCTTGCACACTCTATTTGGATGCTTCGCATCGACAAAACCCTCTGGTTGATTCATGTAAACATCCTCAGCCAACTTTCCATTAAGGAAAGTGGTTTTCACGTCCATCTGCCATATCTCATAATCATGAAACGCAGTTATTGCGAGCATTACCCTAATAGACTTTATCTTCGCAACTGGTGAGAAGGTCTCATCATAGTCAACTCTGGGAGTTTGAGTAAGGCCCTTTGCAACCAATTAAAGCATGCACTTTCCCATCCATGTTCATCTTCTTCTTAAAGATCCACTTGCACCCGACTGTTTTACGACCAGGTACATTATCAACCAAATTCCAAACTTGGTTGTTGTACATGGACTGAATCTCGCTGTCCATCGCCTCTTTCCATTTAGAAAACTTCGGGCCTGCCATGGCTTCCTTGTAGCTGCTAGGTTCATCCAAATTCATTAGCATTTCATCACTAATAAACGTATCCCCTTCAGTAGTAATATGAAAACCATAAAACTGGGGTTGAACACTAACCCTACTAGAACGTCAAAGAGGTAAGGACTCGTCAACGGGATCAACATGAGTTTCCTCCTCGGGTTGAGTGCCAGTGTTAGAGGTTCCTTCATCGCTTTGATCTTGAATCTCTTCAAGATCAATTTGCCTCCCAATGTCCTCTTGGCTTATCAATTCCCTTTCTCGGAAAATTCCTCTTCTAGCAACGAAGACAACATTGTCACTCGGTCTATAGAAAAGATAGCCAAAAGACTTATGTGGATAGCCGATGAAATAACACTTCTCACTACGAGGTTCGAGCTTGTCGTGAGTCTCTCGTCTTACGAAATCCTTGCAACCCAAACCTTAATATGTGCCAATGAGGGAGCTTTCCATGTCCACATCTCGTGAGGAGTCTTGGTAACCTTCTTGGTGAGAACTAAGTTAAGGATATGGGCGGCAGTCTCTAAGGCATACCCCCAGAAAGCTATTGGTAATGAAGTCCGGCTCATCATAGAACGAACCATGTCTAACAAGGTCCGATTACGTCTCTCAGCCACACCATTCAATTGTGGCGTTCTCGGAGGCGTCAATTGCGAAACAATTTCGCCTTCTTTTAGATAGTCGTGAAACTCAATACTTAGGTACTCTCCTCCTCGGTCTGAACGAAGCATCTTGATTTTCCTGCCCAGCTCATTCTCCACTACATTCTTAAACTCTTTGAACTTTTCAAAGGTTTATGGCTTTTGCTTGATTAAGTAGATATATCCATATCTGCTATAATGAGCTGTAAAAGTCACGTAAAAGCGGCAAGCATCCCTTGTGGTGGATCTAAAATGCCCACACACATCGGTGTGTATGAGATCCAATAGACCCTCACCCCTTTCACAAGTGCCAATAAAGGGTGACTTGGTCATCTTCCCAAGTAAACAAGATTCACACATGTCATCGTCCCTAAGGTCGAATGACTCCAACACTCCATCCTTTTGGATTTGGTCTATGCGTTTCTTGTTGACATGTCCAAGGCGACAATGCCACAAGCATGCTTTGTCTAGGCTAGCAGAAGAATCAATATTCAATACATCATTTCCTAAATTATCAACAACCATCACAGATTCATAAATCCCATTACAAGGTAATGCATTGAAATAAAAGACACCAATCAAATAAACAGTAATAGAACCATTACTATTATCAAAAGAATATCTGAAACCTTGTCTAAACAATCCATGAAATGAAATAATGTTTCTTGCCATATCTGGCGAATAACAACAATTTTCTAAATCTAATCCTAATCCATTACTCAACACTAAAGAATAAACTCCGACTCTAGTCACAGGCGACGATCTTGTGTTTCCCATAATCAAGTTTATCTCCCATATTCCATCTCCCTACTTCTTCTTAGGCCCTCCAAATCAGAACAAATGTGGTAACCACACCCTGTATCAAGAACCCATGAAGTAGCAAATGATGAGTAGTTAGATTTAATAGAATACATACCTGTGAAGGTGGGCTTAATCTTCCCATCCTTTATGTCTTGCAGATACTTAGGGCAGCTTCGTTTCCAGTGGCCCTTCTGGTGGCAGTAATAGCACTCTGCTTCTTTGGGGTCGGAAGAGGGTTTGACCGAACCAACTTTGGTTCCACTAGAAGAGGAACCGTCTTGGGGCTTACCCTTATGATGGCTCTTACATGAATCCTTCCTCTTCTTACCCTTTCCTTGGCCAATTGCCAACACGGGAGCAGCCACAGTAGGAGATGGTGCAACAGATTTGTCTTTGAGGTTGCTCTCAGCTGTGACAACCCGGAATTTTCATTCGGTCAAACCCTAAAAGTCAATCACTTCATATTATAAGTCAAGTTCACTTTTACGTGTTTTTAGGAAATTAAAGTTTGTTTGATTATTTCTTAATAATTAATCTTTAAACGAACGGGTGAACGGATGGGCCGTCTCGGGTCTTGAAATTTCAAAACCGCGAATACCACATAACTCATAAGTTCACGGCCAAACTTTTTGTGTTTGGGCCGTAAACTCCCTCAAAAACCGTAAACTCATGCCTTAAGCATGAGTTTACTCCCCAAAGTACCTAACTTGTTACTTTCACCCTAAAGAGTAAACTCCAAAACACTCTCAACTATCATCCCGATTTTCGCCCGATTTCCCGAAAAATTAAGTACTTCTTGGCTTAATTAGTTGTTAAATCACAACATCTAGTGATTATACATCCTTTAATCCATCAAATTTCATGTTTTGATTAGATTTCCAAAACACCAAGAACACACACTAGTGCTCTTGGACTTTAAGTTCATTTCAAGCTTCCACAAAGTAAGTACTTCCATCCTAGAGTCATTTAAAGCTTGCTATACATATTAATATCAAGGAAATGTCCCAAGAACACCAAGAACAAGGTGTTCACAGTTTTGGGAGGCTCCCAAAACCATAAACACCAAGTAAGGTGCAAAGTGGTGCCTTAGGGTTCTTAAATGCTTCACAATGCCTTAGGAACTTGCCTAGATCCATCCTTGATGATTTTATCACACAAAAAGCACAAAAACCTCACATTTATATGTGTTTACGGTTTGGGGATCTCCCAAAACCGTAAACACCCCAAAAGTTGTATAAATATCCCATATTTACTCCTTATGCCTAGAATCTAACCTAGGCTATTACCTTGAAGTGTTTAGGACTTGAAAACATCAAAATACCTAAGTCCATGAGAGTTTGCGGTATTAAACTCATGGAGAAATGGTCCATAGATCGTAAACTCCATTTAGGAGTGTTTTGATGTCACACAACACTTCCTAAGGCTTAAACATGAAGTAGGAATGCTTGGATTGGCTTAGAAAGCTTCAAACAACAAATGGTTACAAAGGGGGTGAGTTTACGACCATAAACCCAAGGGTTTACGACCGTAAACCCTTTTGCTAGTGACCATAAAACCGTAAACTCCTTAATGGAGTGTTCCTTGAACCCCAAACACAGTAGCCTTTCCCTACAACACTTAGATGCAATCCTTGAGACTTGTAACACTTGTAAAAGGTGTTTAGCATGTCCTAGGGTGTCTTGACTTGTTTATTAGTTGTTCAAAGACTAATTGGATACATATATGTGATATTATATGTTAACTTAGATCATAGAGTGTGTTCAAGACTTCACTTGACACCTAGCAAATCCTACATCTTCAGTTCATCCGTACCACTCACTACAGGTGAGTTCATACCCCTTAATCAATGGTTTGAATGCTTTTAAATGCTTTATGGGGGGATACAGGTTGAATACTTATAGTTATTACATCAATCACATGTGATTAATAACTACAAAACCAGTGATTTTCTTACTGTTCAAACTGTTTATCAAACTGTTTTGATTCAAACTGTTTTACAAATTCTTATACTTATCAAATACATTTACTTAAGCTCTGTTATACTTATTATCAAATGCATGTCTATGTATGTATAGTTATATAAGCAATGTTTAAAAGGCTTAGGAAGGCCAGCCCGCCTTATTTCCTTTTCTTCGTTGAGATGAGGTCTGGTGGGGTATCGGGTATCCATCCGAAGGTCGTTTAAATATTAGTTATATATCATGTGTACATATATAGTCATAAAGGTTCTTCCAATCCATTCAATACCCTTGGGTAGCAAGGGTATACTTCCATGTTCATACGTACCAGTTACACCACTAGTAAGTTACCATAGGGGTAGCACAGGAGGATACTAATCCTATTACTAGAACAATGAAACATACAATGAGTCAGTTCATTCATGAGTCAGTACGAGTAATACATACAGTACATTACTATACATGCTAGATAGAGATAACACACATTTCAACTAGTACACATAGTACATTACTATACATGTTAGATAGAGAGAACATACATTACAGCTAGCACACACAGAACATTTCAGTACATACAGGCTAGACAGAGATAGAGTACACTTTTCAGTTAGCACATTCATTACATATACATTCGTGCAGTTATGTGAACCATTAGACGGGTCATGACACTTCCTGCCATGACCGTTTTTGTATCCAGAATCTCCTTAATTGGGGAGCGTATGAGTTTGCGTATAGATCTATACTAGATTGACTATCCTACACCTTGATGCTCGCTATAGTGGGACTTGCAAGTCTACGGGTGCCAAATGTCATTTCTTACGGCGTCTTACATCGTCGTTTTACTAGAGTCGGTAGCAGGATACAGGTCGATCACATGTTACTTTGAACACCTTCTGTTTTAAGGTAGTTAGTATAACGGTAATCACTTAATACAAATACTACGGTACTATAATATTTTCCCATTACATTCACTTCGTGAATATTCACACGATGCACGGTAGTGTAAAAACTATATTTTTAGTTAATGATAGTCAAAATTGGGAAAACACACACTTTAACAAGAGACATACACACAAACACTAGATACCTTGGTAGAAGGCTACAGTTAGTAGGAAACATAGGGTTTTCTAGGAGAGTTAAAACATTATACAAAACATTATGCAAAACATCTTACAAACGTTTTCATACAAAAACAGACATTAATATACTTATGATCTCACCAGCATTAAACTGATACTCGCTTTCAAATAACTTGTATTCTCAGGTCACCATTAGATAGGTACAGGTGCCAGGCTTTTGAGAAGATGGAGTTCGTTCAAGACTCATCTTTTTATTTTGATATGTATATTTTGGTGTCTATATAACTTGACAGAACACACATGTATGAAATTATATTATTAATGCAATGGATTATGTTGTTGATTGTTTACTTCTATTCATTGTTATGATACTGTACATGACGTCCTCCGCCCCAGAATGTTTCCGTCATTCATGGTTTTGAGGTGTGACATCAGCAGTCCTTAATGCTTGCTCAAGGAGACCTCTTCCTTATTCATGTGGTAGGTCATCTTGAACTGGTTGTAGCATGAAGGCAAGGAGTGGAGGATTATGTTGATAGCCAAATCCTCATCAAACTTAACATTAAGTTTGAGAAGACGATCAACATACCTCTACATTTTCTGTAAATGAGAGGTTAGGGATTCTCCACTCCCCATCTTAGCGGTGATCATGTTAGTAATGATCTCATAGCGCTCTTGCCTCGCGCTTTGGTGGTACCTGTCCAGCAAATCCTGATGCATTTCATACGGATACATGTCCTCGTAGGACTTTTAGAGTTCGAGGTTCATGGTGGCCAGCATGATGCAATGAACTTTCGTAGCATCATGCACATGGGCCTCAAAGGCGGCCAACTCTTCAAGAGTAGCAACATTTGGGATGATCTTTTCAAGCTTTTAATCGAGGAAATATTCTTTGTCCTCGTAGCGAGTGATCATGCGAATGTACCTCATCCACTCGTTGAAATTTGACCCATCGAATGTCACCTTTTGACATAGGTTCATCAGCGAGAATGACCCAGATGCGTTGTTGTTGTTAGCAGACATTTGAAAAAGAAAGGAAAAAAGTTTGATTAGAAATGAGTCCCTAATTAAACACCCAAATGAGAAATTAGGGCTAGGACCCAACAACATTATTTACAACTTAGAAAGGGATGCCGTACTCTAAAAGTAAATAATTTGAAGGTAAGTGAATGACGATTCACTAATTCTCACCATGAAAAATGAAAAAGAGATTAAGTTTTAAATGTATTTGAAAACTCCTAGATATTTGAGATTCATTGAGCTTTTCAATTACATGTTTAAATCTCGATATGCACTTCAAACTTGCGACTGGGATGCCGAGGATCGCAAACAAGTTGTGAATAACCATGAGAATCAACATGGTGCACTCAATGTCTCTATCGCCTAATGAATGCGTCGGTTAGCCACGCACGCTTCATTGATCTATGACAAACATCGAGCCACCCTTTGCCACTAATGTCAATTCCAAATTAGTGTGTCGGTTAACCACGCACGCTCCACTAACGTTTAAAAAGGGTACAAAGTGTAATTCCATGGGATAGCATCATTTTCACATCTTGCCCTAAAGTAACTAAGATTGACAATTTTGTAAAACATCTTAGTCACTTTGCAATATTCATTATACTTATAATGAGGTATTAAGTGCCCTATCCTATCCGTTCAGCTAACGACCCTCCACCAGTCAAGCAAGCAGTGGGTGTGAGTGTACACCCATTAAGCGTCATTTTATAGGCAACAATCTTATACCCACCTTATAGATTGGCTTCGTGAATGAGGCCTACTAGCGATAAGACTAGCTTTATTCTTATACACACACACACACACACACACACATATATATATATATATATATATATATATCTTGTAATAATATAATAGTATAGGGTTGAATTCTAAACTTGTAAAATTCAAAGGCTTTGAAATTTAAATTTCTCAAAATTAAACTTTTAATCATAAAATTTAAATTTCAAAACTTGAGGACAAGTTTTGAACTTTTCAAAACAAAAGGGATCAAATAACAAATAATTTAAATTAAACAATTAATTTCATAATTATCTACATTTGACTTAATCCAATTTTAGTTACGAGATAATTACTGAATAATTCAAATGATCCATATTTATCATATAAACAAATTATTATTCAAAAGATTTGAAAGTATCTATTGTTTTGGTATGGATAATCATTCAATTACAATAAAATTCGGATTTTATCTTCAAAAAACAATTTAGGCATTAATCCCATAACAAAACAGCAACAAAATCCCGAAATATCCTTTGCCTGATGCACAGACTCGCCGAGTCAGTCCTGGACTCGTCGAGTCGGGCCAACTCGCCGAGTCCAGATACTGACTCACCGAGTTGAGTTGGGCAGAGGCAAGAAAAAATGATTTTCAGCAATTAAACAATTAAAGCATCACATACAACACAAACAAATCAAGGCTCTGATACCAACGATGGGTTTTATGCATAAGAACAATCCTATGTGCTCATACAAACCCTAATGCTTGGATATAGGTTTCTCTATTGTACATGTAATGAATCCAAGACTTATAAAACCTAATCTAGCATACATATATAAAAAATAACATATAGAATCAGATCTAGATGTTTACCTCTTCAATGGAAGCTTGATTCTTCTTTCTTGGAGCTTAGAGTCACAATTGTAACTCCTCTAATGGCTTACAAACACCACAAGCAAGAAGGCAACTATATGAGAGAGGTGGGAGGATGCTAAATTCGGCCCTAGGGTTTCCTTGGAAGCAAGTGGCCGAATTTGGGAGCTAGGGGTCCCTATATATGTTGTTGGATGCTAGGGTTTCAGTCAAAACCCTAATGGATAACTTAGCCACCAAGCAGCCCAAGGAACCTTCTGGAATAAGGCCCTTGGATGAAAATATGATGATCCTTCATCATAATTTCGTTCCCCCTTAGCCCATTAGGTTTCCTTAGCCCAAAACTCAACTATCATGCATTTGACAGTTTATACCCCTTTATTTAATTAATCTCTTATAGTCACCAAATTAATTCCTAATTAATTTATGACCAATACTTAATTAAATAAACATGATTTATATTTTAATGTATTAATCTTATAATGTATTAATAAACCATAATATCCCTCTCTTTCCTCAGATTACCTTGTCAAGTTGCTTCGGTGAAGGCAATCCAAAAGGACCATGCATAACCGGGTCAAGTACATACCAAATATAGTTATGGGCTTAGACACTAATCCAACAAATATTTGGTGTGCTAATTAGTTTATTAGATCATCTACTAATTTATGTTTTGTTTACTATTTTATTTAGTTTGTTTTTAAATTATGTTACATCTAGTTTTCAATAATACGCACATCCAAAAATTTATCGTTTATAATTTATAAAATGTATTTAATGACACCAACATGCTAGAAACACAAGTGGTTATCACCATAAATCATACTTGCACTAAAGTACATGATATGAGTCGGGGCGCTGCATCACTCTGTGTTGCAACATACCACGAACAAAACACCATATGCCTTATGTTTAGTGAATAACAATACAATAACATAATAACATTTTCATTAGTATATATAATTATCACCAACTATATACACCAGATGAATTATATCATTTAAATTACACCAATTTGTTATTATCTCATGACACCATGTGAGGCTTTTGTTTGGATGTCAAACCAACAAATAAAGGGATAAAAATAATAATGAGTAAACACAAGTCACTACTAAAGATAGTATATAGTAAGCAGGGTCAGACCATTAAGATACGAGACTTAATGTTTGACCATGTTGACACGCAAACTCATTACCAATTGATAAAATAACGGGGGGGGGGGGGGGGGAGGTGGGGGGAGGGGGGTTGTTAACATCAAATTAAACTTCATAATCAAACAAATTATAGATTAAAATTCAAAATCTAAGAGACATTTTCGATTCCAAATCCTATTAAAGTACTATGTTGTAAGATGTAGTGTGAATTCAATTTATGTTTAATATATGTTGGTAATTAAGATATTAACATGCTCTAATATATCCAGGTTGACAAACGTATTTTACCCAAAACATGATCTTTAAGTAAAACTTCATTTCGTTAATGAATTCCAAATTAGCTCTTAGATTATATCACTAAAAGACCTTAAGTTCATGCAATTCTTACCAAAAATGTCAAACATTCTTCATATGCATGGGAATATGAACATATGATATTTGATTACACCAATTTTGATTCCAGTGAAACCAATTAAGTGCTTGTTACCAATTACAAATCATAAAACATATACGAATTTCACAATTTGAATAACAATAATGATATGAACCCTAATTTCATTGATCGAGTGAAAAGAGTACAAATCAAATCCATAATGAAGACCAAATCAAAGATTACTAGATAATAAACATGAAATATAATTCACATCATAATCTAACAACAAGTAATTAGGAGTTTATAATCGGAAATGGAAGGAAAACTTATCCACACATGGTTGAATTGAAGTACAAATTCAACAAGTTTAATCCTTAAACAAATTTACAACATCAAATAAATAATGTTTCCAAAGCACTTAATGATGATATGTTCTTCCTAAAATCACCTCTCTAAGTGTAAGTTCGAATTTTTCTGGAAAAATGGCTAGAAAACTCTTTTTAGTTGGAATTTGAAAAATTCAAAAAACCGTCAAACTTCATTCCACGGTCGTGGAATGGTATGCCTTAAGATTCCACGGTTGTGAAATGATAAAATGATGTGTTGAGAGCTCTATTTCACGACCATGGAATGGACAATGTAACCATTCCACGATCGTGGAATCCCCTGAATAAACGTCCACTTCCAAATTTCTTGTTTTCTTCAATCTTGGTCTAATAATTCTAAAACTTCGCGTAGATCCTCGCTCGAACATCCCAAGCATATGCTTCATTCCTCAAATCACCCTAAAACAACCATAAAAATGGTGAAAAGTATATTGATCCTCAAAAATGTCCCGAAAATGAAAAATGCATGCAAAGTTACACCTAATAGCTTGATTAATACTGTTTACACCAATCTTTATTTCCTCATAACACCAATAAGGCCAACCAATAATCCATCAATATTATAATGCACCCCCATGAATATACTTCGCTTAATAGTTTCCAATGGATTTATACTTTCCAAAAAGTTCCCTCATAATCATCAGTTATATTTCTATATAATATACACCATAGAAGTTATATATTAACTAGCATCTGATGCATATACTACCACACCATCATGATCATTATCATAATAACACATAATTTATCAATACCACAATATAACTTCATATAGCGTGCAACAACACACAATATATACAATTCCAGTGTTAGAGTAAAGTTACTCACCTCGATAGTTAGTGAAGACTAGCTTTGATGATGGCCTCAAGCTTTACGTTTATTTCCGACATCACTTTTCTAAACCATTTCGAACAAAATTTCAAGTTCATCAGAACTTGTCTAAACTCACCGTTTTATAAACTATATTGATTAATTATTTGATCACTTTGTTTCCAAACTAGCCAAGCTCCTAAATAAAATTTCTAGATGACTTAAACTCGTAAGTCGTTAGCTCAACCTCATATATATCTAGCAGTTCTTGTAAATTTGGGTTTATAACCCTCGTTGTCCAAACTAAGTATTTCTTCATGTGATTTATCAACTAATCTTAATTTTAAATTCGTAATAGCACCATATTATGAATTTCAATAACACACTCGGGGTTTAACAACCCACTACAACACACCACGTAACCAAAATCACATACAAACGAAACGAGAAGATTCCTTTAACCCTCTAAGGGGATCACGTTCTTATATACTGGCATAAAATTCACCTTCTTCTTCCATATTTTTTTCAAAATAAACAACTCAATGAACCATCAATCAATATAAATTTTTTCATCTGAAGTGGAAGTGCATCGCGACATAGGCATGGTCGCGTCGCGTATATGCGGTTCCTTTAGATCGGGCTTTGGTAGAATGTGAATTGCTAGAAAAGTTATGGTTGTAGTGTCGTCATACGTTTTGAGGTGGGGTAGTTTGGAGGTGTAGGGAATCTCGTATTCTAACCATTCTTTCAAAAGTGGTGATGTGACACTGCGAGAGAGGAAATCTTGGTTCGGTGTCCGTTAAGCAAAGTGGTATCCCAACTGTTGCATTGCCAGGAAAGGTTCTACCAGCATGTTGTTGTAAGTTGCAAGGTCTGGTGGTGTTGGACCATAGAAGTTTTGTGGCTGGAACAGGGTGGGAAACGTGTGGGTTATGGGGAGTTGTTGGTATGGTGTGAATGGTGGTGTCGACATGGCTCCTGTTACTGGTGATGGGTAGCTTTGTGCTTGGAAAGCGACACATGGGCCACTAGCGGCGTTATTCGTCGGGATTGCGGATGTGTGCATAAATGGGGGTAGTCCACTAGTGGCTTACGCCGGTAACGGTGGTGTTACGATTGTCGTTTGTTGTGGCTCGTTTTGTGGAGTGAATGGGTGGTGGTATTAGGATGTAACCGGTGTTACTTGGTCCGTCGGTGTTAGGAAAAAACAATGGTAGAGGAGGCGGAGTGAATGAGCTGGGTCCGCCAATCTTGGGGAACAACGACGAGATTGTGCTGTTCATAGTGGGTATTGGTATGTGGTTATCGGTTGTAACAAAATGTGTAGCCACTGTGAGAGAAGGTAGCGGGCCACCGGATGATGGTGTCTCGGTAATCGCGCCACTTGTCTGAGCTAGTGGTGTTATCGGGGTGTTGGCCATCTCCAGTGAGGCCATTGGTCGTATCGGGCTTTGTGGTGTTTCTGACGACTCACTGTCGGCTTCATCCGTCATTTGTTACTAGGTTAAAGAGGAAAACGTGTTTGCGTATCTGCTGTCACACAAATCGGACGGCACCAAATGATGCAACCTGGCTTCCGACCACCTGGATGGTGAAGGCTGAGTTTGTCAGAGAGGAACCTGAGAGGTCACAACGAGAGAAATTCGTCAGCCGTTCTCCCGGAGGAGGTCTCGAGGAATCGCTTTGACGGTCAAGTTAGTAATGTATTCGAGAGTAATGGCTGAGAATCGGGAAAGATAGCTTACCCTTCAAGGCGAAGTGGTGTCTTTTTATACTGAGGATCCTCCTCGGTCCGTATGAGGAACAAGGACTGCAGTCCCGATAAGATCCATTATCCTTATTGGTGAGCTGTGTTCCTCGTTGTGTCAGGCCCAACGATTGGTCCATACGATAATGCTATGGATATGCTCCTTGTCACCTGGAACCATTATCCTTGTCATGTAGTGGAAGGTGCCCCTTGGCGGGGCAGGGCCTTCCACGCGGTCGTCCCGCTATGGCACCTAGCAACTGGGGATCCGCTAGGCGGCCATGCTGGGGTTCTGTTGGGGCGACCATGATGGGCCTGATCGGGCCTCGCTGGAGATCCCTCACTGGGGAGTACCTTTATTCCTGGCCCGCTCTGAGGGGCATGTCATCAACAAGTGAGATTAATAATAATTATTTTATTAGTTTGGGAAAATGAATATATATATATATATATATATATATATATATATATATATATATATATATATATATATATATATATATATATATATATATATATGAGGGTTTAATTGAGAAAATAGAAAGGTTGAAAATTGGGAATTTAATCTCAGCCACATATTTATTTTGCCGCAAAACACTTGGGCGTACTGACGAAAATAGGTAAAGGGTACATGTGTGATTTGAAACCAAACATGTTTACTTAAACTATGCTAATCATTATCATAATATATATACAAAAACATAGTTATTTTTTTTTTATTTTAAGGAACTATTTTTATTGAAAGATTATTTTAAATATATCAAAATTCATAAATTTTTATTCTCTATAAATAAACATCCATATTGATATCATTTTAAGATAAAATATTTTTTTAATGTTTTCAGTTTTGTTATTCATAAGTAAATAAAAATGTATTAGGTTTTTATTATAGTACATTATTTATTCACTTATGAATAAAATGTATGCATATTTTTTTTACAGTTTAAGTATCATTCATGTATGAATATAACACGTAATAAAGTTTTCTTAGATAAAATATATATTTTTACATAATTTTTTGTCATATTTATATTTCTATACGATTAAAACGTGTATTAACTCTCATCATACATATATTCATATATGAATAATACATTTATCACATTTTTGTTATAGTTCATTTATTATTCATATATTAATAAGTAGTATGTTAATAAAAGACGAAGTGTTTTAAAATTCTAATTCCTTGTTTATATATGAATAACAAATTAACTGTAACAAAATTTTGATAAATATATTATTCATATATGAATATAACATGTGAGAATAGTTAATACACGCTTTATTCATATGTGAATATAACTTGTGACGATAGCGATTTACACTATAAAATTTTTATTACATATTATATTCATATATGAATGATAATTAAACTGTAAAAAAATCTAACATGCATTTTATTCATAAGTGAATAAGAAATGTAATATAATAAAAATATGATACATTGTTATTTATTTATAAATAATGAGAGCTGAAACTATAAAAAAAATATAAAATTCATTTTATCTTAAAACTATATCAATATGGATACCTATTTGTATAGAATAAAAATTATGAATTTTGATATATTTAAAATTGTTTTTTAATAAAAATAACTCCCTAAAAAACTATGTTCTTTTATATGTTAAGGTAATCATTAGTATAATTTAAGGAAATATGTAGGGATGAGCATCGGAACCGGCCCGAGAACCGAACTTGGTAGAAAATAGGAACCGAACCGGACCGCCGGTTCTGGTTTCTACCGGTTCTTGTCATGTCTTCAATGTTGGAACCGGTCCTCGAGAAATTGCAACATACGGTTCCGGTTTTTGCCGGTTCCCAGTTCCAAAAATCCACAAGAATATCGTCTCGGTCCCAGCCCGGTCGGTTCTATCCGGTTCCAGTTCCCCGGTACAAGTGTTCATCCCTAGAAACATGTTTGGTTGTAAAACACACATGTATTCATTTCCCCTTTCTGCGAGTACGATGGACGGTTTTACGGCAAAAATAAATGATTGGCTGAGAATGATTTCTCAATTCTCAACCTTTTATTATTTCCCAATTGAACATATATATATATATATATATATATATATATATATATATATATATATATATAGAGAGAGAGAGAGAGAGAGAGAGAGAAAAAGAGAAAGAGAGAGGGGGGGGGGGGGAGAGAGAGAGAGAGAGAGAGGTTCAAATGTTTCTAGCAACTATTGTGTGCTTGTAAGAACCAATGAGAATTGAGAAAATAATTAAATCATTAACGAATAATAGAATGGTATAAGAGTAACATACACTATAATTAATTATGGTAAAATAAAACAAAATCAATTAATATCCCATTAATTTATGTTATTAGTTTCATAAATGTATAATACCACCATCTATCCCATATATGTCTTTAAAAATCGTCTAGAACCACCATCATCGTGGCTTCGACGTCCAGAACCACCATTATCGGAACCATCATTATCGCAATCACCATTTAACCATTCAGTGCGTACTCGATCCAAAATGCAGAACAAAAATCAATTCGTTTAAATCACAACATAAACGTTCAAAATCGAAGTGAAATAAGCAAAACAATTGGTTTCTAAAACACTCAGCCCATTAATCGATTTCTAATGCTTGAAGCTTAAGGTTTCATCATTGTTGAAGGAATGTATCTTGAGTATTTTCTTTCCAATTTTTTTTTCTTGGAAATTTATTACGAAATCATATTTGTTAATACTGATTTTGGCAAAGAAATTTCTATTGTTTGCACACATAGCTTCAGATTCCAAAGGCATCTAATTTTGTCCGCCAACTGTTTATTAAAATACTTGAATCAAATATTTCATCTATTCAAGTATTTATACGCATTTGAAAACCAGTCAATGTAGTTTTGTTAATATGATCTAGTGTTGGTCTAATAAGGTATTTATTTTCTCTATTTTTGACTTTGCTTATGATTAGTTATTCCATAAACAAGATGATTTAATTTGATTTCTTTGACTCAGTTTCATACTTTTTAAAAATATTCGGTACCATTCTGGGAGAATATTTACGGTATCATTCTTGCAGATTAAACATGTTTTTTTATTGCTATTAGACTATAATAATACTTACGATATCATTCTTGCAAATTAAACATTTTTTTTTATTGCTATTAGACTATAAGTAATATTTTGTTAGAATAAAGTATATATATTCTTATAGAGTCTTTGTTTGCCATTTATAACTATTAAGCATGTTTTTTTTATAGTTATTAGACTCTAAGTAATATTCGATTAAAATTGGTGATTTTAGGATTACATTCTATCAAAATGGTTGAACATGCTAACATTTTTTCATACACTGTATTTTTTGATCAAGTGATTTGAGTAGTTCATTTCTATTAGACTAAATTATAATTATTTAATATTTACTACATTCTATCAGAATTTATAGTGTTTTTTGTCTAATATTGCATTTATTATTATTATTATTTTGATAAATTTTAATTATTTAATGTGGTGTATTTTATGTTTTTGGAGTATTTTTTCGATTAAAAATTGGTGATTCGAGGATTACATTTTATCAAAACGGTTGAACAACTTCACACTTCTTCATACACTTTATTTTTTTATCTAGTGATTTGAGGATTACATTATATTAGAATAAGTTAAAATTATTTAACATTAGAATTTATATTTATTCTCTACGATTGCATTGGATTTTTTAATATTTGAGAGTTGATTATGTTTTCTTTGTGGATTTAGGTTTTGAAGAGGCAGTCATTGATGTGTAAAATGAAGAAGACATGGAGAACGAGACTATATTCTATAAGAATATATTCCACCAGAATGTATTCTTTCAGAGTAGATTAGTGTTTTTCTTATATTTTGAAGTTTTTTTTTTCTTTTTAACCATTCTTAGTTTTAATTTTTAAGAATAAATATAATTCTTGAACCATTAGTTGTCACGCCCAAAATTTTCATGCCAAATTAAAACTTTTTCAAAACATTTAAAACCATTTATCATTACAAAGTTTGTTTTCAAAATATCTAATATCAGAATTTCCCTGAAACATAAACAAATCATGAGGAGCTGTACGATCATGTCTTCGCCTTGCCGCAGTTCCCTGATGTAGCTAAAACAATAAACTGAAACTGTAAGCCCAAAAGCATAGTGAGTTCCCCCATTATACTCAACCCACAACAATACACATATAATCATAAACATCATACTATGGGTCAAATCAACCATCGGGTTGGAATACCCCAGACCCTCAACCAACAGGTTGGAATGCCAACACACTATGGGTCCAATCAACCATCGGGTTGGAATACCCCAAGCCCACAACCAACTGGTTAGAATGCCACATACTATGAGTCCAATCATCATCGGGATGCAATACTCACGGCCCACAACCAATAGGTTGGAATGCCCACGTCTATTGGCTTTCGCACAAAGTAGACAAGCCTCAACCGCCAAACAAACATGTGCACATATAACAGATAATCACATAACAGTCTATAGGCAACAACTGATCTAACAGATCATACCACATATCACATAATATTATCCTACCCTCTAGGATACCGAACTAACAGGTCGTGCCACGTACCACATAATATTATCCTACCCTCTAGGATACTGATCTAACAGTTCATACTAGCATAACATAACTTGATAACAATCCAAAGGGTCGCCCTTGGTGCTTTAGAACCTTGAGTATAGTGAGGATAACACACTTCACAGATGTCGCACTGAAGTGATAGGCTCAAACTCACGAATCACCAACGCGAACTCCACCACCTATAGTTACCATAAGACCTTTTCCATAAAATTCCCAAATTACCAAAATACCCTCAGAGGTCAACTGATTAACCCTTGGGCAAAGTCAAGGTCAATAGTCCATGTTGACCCGACTCGTCGAGTGCAGTTCACCGGCTCGTCGAGTCCTCCCTTAACTCAAGTAGTCGTGAAATCTTTGATTGACTCGTCGAGTTTCCCTACAACTCGCCGAGTTCATACATGTCTAAAGGTTGGGAAAACACTAGCCGACTGACTCGCCGAGCTCAAGGCAATCTCCATCGGACTCGCCGAGTTGTTCATCAACTCGTCGAGTTCATGACCATCTTCATATGAATCCCCGAGTCGACCTTGCGAATCGCCGAGTTCCTTCAATCCTTCACCCATACAGATGCTTTTTAAGCCATGCTAAGGCTCCATATTCTAGATCCAACTTCCCAAAGCATGTTTATCACGTAAAGTTGCAAACTTTACGTGCATGCAAGGTGATAATGACCCAAAACAAGCCAAAGAAGTGGCTTAAGGTAAGGGAAAGGTCATAGCTCAACAAGGACTGAAGCTTTATAAAAAAGAGGGGCTAAAGGAGTCCAGATATAAGGTTGCAACCTCATATCTTGACCCAAATCGGAGAACCACCACACAAAACCCTAAAATCCCAACCCATAATGAAGATATCTAACTAAGAGAGAGCCAAGGTAACTACTTTTTACCTCCAAAATAATTCTAATACAGAGAAGAATCCGGATCTACAACAGCCCCTTGCTCCAAACTTCTTGAACCCCAAGCTTTTTACTCCAAAGATCCCTCTTCCAAGCTAAGGAGCACACAATTATAGAGAGCAACCATGAATTAGGGTTTCTGAACTCAAGGGAGGTAGTAAGAGAGGCTAAGGAGAATAAGTAGTCCCTAAATAGGGTGCAAATCCCCAGAATTTAGGGTCTCATCTGCCAGCTCCTACTTGTCGAGTCCCTTCTTGGAGTCGGCGAGTAGGTCACTAAAACACGCAGACCAACCCGCTTCTACTCGACGAGTAGGGCAACCAACTCGTCGAGTAGACCTTGAAAACAGGAAAAATTCTTATAAAATCGATACCTAAGAATCGGGGCATTACAATTCTCTCCCACTTGAACTAGACTTCATCCTCGAGGTCTGCCGCGGCGAACATCTCCAGATAGTGCTCCTGCATCTCTGCCTATGGCTCCCAAGTCCACTCGGATCCTTTCTGATGCTCCCACTATATTTTTACCAAAGGTATCTCCTTGTTTCGTATAACCTTCCTCGTCCTCTCCAAAGTGGCCACATGCCTTTCAACATAATTTCGGCGCTCATCGATCTGAATATCATCCAACGATACTACCGCCTACTGATCCATAATGCATTTTCGCAATTGCGAAACGTGAAAAGTGTTGTGGATCCGACTATGCTCCTTCGGTAGCTCTAGCTTGTAAGCCACCTTGCCAACTCTGGCCATGATCCTGAATGACCCGATGTAACGGGGACCCAATTTTCCCCTCTTCCTAAAGCGGATCACATCCTTCCAGGGTGAGACTTTCAGGAGTACCATATCGCCCGCCTGTAACTCCAACTCATATCGGCGTCTGTCAGCGTAACTCTTTTGTAGACTCTGGGCGGTCTGCAGTGGTTGCCTAATTGGTTGAATCTTCTCGGTATTCTGCAAGACTACTTCCGTCTGTCCCATTAACCTGTGTCCAACCTCACCCCAGCAAACTGGGGTGTGACATCTCCGCCCATACAACAGCTCGAAAGGCGGGGCATTTTATGCCGGAATGATAGTTATTGTTGTAGGCGAACTCTACAAGCAGTATGTGGGAATCCCATCTCCCACCGAAATCAATGACGCACGCCCTCAACATTTCCTCGAGGGTATGAACGGTACGCTCGCTCTGACCGTTATTCCGAGGATGGAATGTTGTGCTGAAGTGCAACCGCGTGCCCAGTTCCTCGTGGAACTTCTGCCAGAAGCGGGAGGTAAATCTAACATCCCGGTCGGAGACAATGGAGACCGGAACCCCATGGCGAGCAACGATCTCGCGGACATATATGTCAGCCAACTTCTCGGTCGACGAACTCTCCCGTATCGCCAAGAAATAGGCATCCTTGGTCAATCGATCCACGATGACCCATATAGCATCAAACCCCTTCGTCGTTCTCGACAACTTGTTAATAAAATCCATCGTGATCTGTTCCTATTTCCACATGAGAATCTCCAGGGGTTGCAGCTTGCCATGCGGCCTCTGATGCTCGACCTTGACCATCCTACAGTTCAAGCACCTCTCGACGTACCAAGCGATTTCTCGCTTCATGCACGGCCACTAGTAGCTCAAACTCAAATTTCGGTACATCTTGGTGGCCACCGGGTGAATAGAGAAGTGAGACTTATGAGCCTCATACATGACCGTCTGTCTGACCCCACCAGTCATCGGAATCCATACCCGACTACATCGGGTCAACAAACCCCGACAATCTTGCACAAACCAGACGCTCTCACCCCTGATCCTCTCTAGTTTCCAATTCTTTAGTCGCATACCTTCCGCCTGAGCATCTCTGATCAAACTCACAAGCGGGGAATCCACTGCTATCCTCATACATATCGCTGGGGTGGGAGTCCCAGCTGACTTGCGGCTTAGAGCGTCCGCCACCACATTTGCTTTACCAGGGTGGCAACGGATCTCGCAATCGTAGTCCTTGACTACATCCAACTACCTGCACTGCCTCATGTTCAGGTTCGGCTGATCCACGATATGTCTCAAGCTCTTGTGATCCGTGTAAATGGTACAAAGGACCCCATAAAGGTAATGTATCCATATCTTGATAGCGAACACCACCACCCCCAGCTCTAACTTATACGTAGGGTATCTCGCCTCATGCGACTTCAATTGTCGCGATGCATAAGCTATCACCCGTCCCCTCTGCATGAGGTCCGCTCCTAAACCTGTGATGGATGCATCACAGAACACCACAAAATCCTCAAGTCCCTCCGGGAGTGTTAAAACTGGAGCCTCACACAACCGCTGACGGAGGGTCTCAAACGCCCTCTGCTGCTCAGGGCCCCACCGAAAATCCACCCCCTTCCTCGTCATACGGGTGAAGGGTACTGCAATATTGGAGAAATCTTATATGAATCTCCGGTAGTACCCTGTCAATCCTAGAAAACTCCTGATATCTGAGGGAGATTTCATAACCTCCCATTGCATTACTGCCTCTATTTTAGCCGGGTCGACCAAAATCTCATCCTGGTTAACGAGGTGCCCGAGGAACTAGACCCCTCGTAACCAAAACTCGCACTTCGAGAACTTGGCATATAGCCGCTCTCGTCTGAGAACTCCCAACAACTCCCTGAGATGCTCCTCGTGCTTCTCTCGAGTCTTGGAATACACCAAAATATCATCTATAAACACGATGACTAAGCGATCCAGCATCAGGCTGCAGACCCGATTCATCAGCTCCATAAATATTGTCAGCGCGTTGGTGAGCCCAAACGGCATCACCACGAACTCGTAATGACCATAACGAGTCTAAAACGCGGTCTTCTCCACGTCCTCCTCTTTGACCCGGACCTGATGATACCCCGATCTCAAATCTATCTTGGAGAACCAAGATGCCCCTGCAACTGATCAAAGAGATCATCTATCCTCGGGAGTGTATAACGGTTCTTCACCGTCAACTTGTTAAACTCCCTATAATCAATGCACATCCTGTGCGATCCGTCCTTCTTCCTGACGAAGAGGATCGGTGCTCCCCATGGAGAAATGCTTGGCCGAATGAACTGCTTACCCATCAGTTCCTGGCTTCCTGCAGCTATGATGACACCTCCTGCATCTCAGGTGGCGCCAGTCAATACAACACCTTGGCGATAGGAGCCGCACCCAACCCCAGGTTGATTTAGAACTCGACCTGCCTATCCAGAGGCACTCCTGGCAACTCCTCCGGGACCACGTCAGCAAACTCTCTAACCACTGGAACCTCTGAAACTGGTGTCGGATCCCTAGCCTGCGTATCTACCACATACGCTAGATAACCCACATACCCATGTTGAATGTACTAACGAGCCCTGGCAGCTGAAAAGAACCCTGATCCCACTCTGGTGCCCTCGCCATATATAATCAGTTCTACCCCACTTGGGGTGCGAACTACCACCCGCTGGCCCTCATAATCTATCATGGCACTGAACCGACTAAGACAATCCATCCCTACAATCACGCACACCTCCCCATGGGAATAGGTATCAAGTAAATCGGAAAGGGTACTCCGAAAATCTCTAACTCGCATCCTCGGTAGACTGAAGAAGTAGAAATCTCGTGTTCGTTGGCGATGGAGACTCGCAATGGACACTCTAGCTCACCTACTAGCATACTGAACTCCCTACAGAAAGTTTGAGATACGAACGACCGACTCGCCCCCGAGTCAAATAACACCAATGCGGGTAAGGAGCTCACTAAAAACGTACCTAATCACAGGTACAACAGATAAGCACATTACAAATATAACAAATGAGAGTAAGGATAGAAACATACCAACAACCACATTTGGTGTTGCTCTAGCCTCCTCGACTGTAAGCTGGAAGGCACGACGTTGAGCCTTCGAAGGCTCTACCCTGACTGGTATCCCATCCGTAATCCTCAAAGTAGTCAGATTTGGAGCCTACGCCGACTTGGCGGCTAGTAAAGGACATTGGGCCTTCATATGGCCCGCCTGCTCACAATGATAGCAAAGCTTGACTTTGGAAATCGGAGTCGGCTGCCTGCAATCCCAGGCCAGATGGCCCTTTTTGCCACATCGGTGGCACCCAATCCCTGCTCGACACGTCCCTAAATGAGCCTTTCCGCACTTCCCAAGTGTGCGGCTTGACTGTCCCCTAGTCCTGGTATCAGCGGTCTTGGACCGCTTCGATGCCGGCTGCGACTGTGTCGGTGCCTGCCGCTGCTCCCTTGACTGCAGCTCAAGCTCTAACTCGCGCCGCCTGGCGGCCTCCTATAACTCTAGTAGAGTATCGCATCTCTGAGTGGCAACAAACTAATGGATGTCAGTCTTGAGCATCCTCAGATAGTGTGTCATCTGAGCCTGCTGCGAGGCGAACTCTGGGCAACACATCGCCTTCTCAGTAAACATACGGGTGATCTCCGTCACCATCTCAGTACCCTGTCTCAGCTCCCAAGCTCCTGACATAACCGCTCACGCTCGACCCTCGGAATGTAGCGAGCGCGGAACATGTCCCTGAACTGCTCTGATGTAATAGCAACTCTCTGGTCATCTGTATACGACCCTGTCATCAATCTCCACCGGTCCTTTGCCCCAGACCTCAGCGAGTTCAGGGCACACCTGACCTTATGGTCAGTAGGACATGAACATGTAAAGAAACATCCCTCCACATCCGACAGCCACCCCATGGCTACAATGGGATCCTGAGTACCATCAAAAGTCGGGGGCTTCGTGTTATTGAAGTCTCGATAATGAAAAATTTGGCCCGCTCCCCCTCCTGCCGTTGTTACAGCCATTGTGGCTACAGTGACAATTGTCTCTGTAAGGGCTGCATATATGTCGTCAAAGTACTCCATCATAACGGACTTGATAGTCCCAAATAACTCCAGAATCTGACCCCGTACAATCCCGACCACCTCCTCGCGGATGATCTCCCTGACTCGATCCTCTGTCAACAATGGCCCCTCCTGGTTGATAATCTCAGGTGCTGCTGGGCCTCTTGATCACCCTGTCCTGATCCCGATCCAGTTCCTGTCACGAAATGCCTCGTAACCACCATATTGAAATAGGAAGATATCAGCAAATCCACATAAATGACTGGGAACCAACTGCCGACTAAACCCTAAGGGTTGTGACTTCCTTTCTACGCGTATGGGTCATGTGCTTTTAGTAGTATGGGCCCCTACTAAATTCCACACCTACCCATATTTGTCTCAAGTATCACCACAAAACCCTAACACTATGCATACACCTGGAGGTCACTCAAACTCACTCCTAAAGGAAGGCTAAATGTCTCACAACTAAGCTACCGGTCTCGTACAACCCACTAATCCATGAAACTTCCATCAACCCCTGCAGCGCTAGTGTATGCTAGTCATACATAACGTCGGACCCTATAGACTTTTGAATACCTGATCCTACCATATGCCCTTCATCAAACAAGAACAAGAAATAAGGCCAAACCAAACATTCTCGAGCTATAAGATCTTAGTTATGTATGACCGAGATGCATACACTAAGAAACTACAGTAATGATGTCAATCTCGTATAAGGAAACCCCTAGGCTACCAGGCATCATGTAATCAGACAATTATATCATGCAATTCGTGAAGATCCCTAGCCTAGCACTAGCATGTTGTTTTAACATATCACATAATCAAATAACCGTATGGTATTTTGGGGTTAACTCATTGGCTTCTGCTGATCGTACACCATGCATCCACCTTTACTGATTCTGAAAACCATTTGAAAATCTTTTCTTATATTTGAGACTGGAGTCACACGGGTGTTACTCTAATTCACTCAAACCAAGGCTCTGATACCAACTTGTCACACCCAAAAATTTCATGCCAAATTAAAACTTTTTCAAAACATTTACAACCATTTATCATTATAAAGTTTCTTTTCAAAATATATAATATCGGAGTTTTCCCTGAAACATAAACAAATCATGAGGAGCTGTACGGTCATGCCTTCGCCTTGCCGCGATCCCCTGATGTACCTGAAACAATAAACTAAAACTGTAAGACTGAAATCTTAGTGAGTTCCCCCAAAATACTCATACCCACAACAATACACGTATAATCATAAACAACATACTATGGGTCAAATCAACCATCGGGTTGTAATACCCCAGACCCTCAATCAACAGGTTGGAATGCCAACACACTATGGGTCCAATCAACCATCGGGTTGGAATACCCCAGGCCCACAACCAATAGGTTAGAATGCCCACATACTATGAGTCCAATCATCCTCGGGATGGAATACTCACGACCCACAACCAATAGGTTGGAATGCCCACGTTTATTGGCTTTCGCACAAAGTAGACAAGCCTCAACCGCCAAACAAACATGTGCACATATAACATATAATCACATAACAGTCTATAGACAACAATTGATCTAACGAATCATACCACATATCACATAATCTTATCCTACCCTCCAGGATACCGAACTAACAGGTCGTGACACGTACCACGTAATATTATCCTACCCTCTAGGATATCGATCTAACAGTTCATACTAGCATAACATAACCTGATAACAATCCAAAGGGTCGGCCTTGGTGCCTTAGACCCTTGAGTATAGTGAGGATAACTCACCTCACAGATGTCGCACTAAAGTGATAGGCTCAAACTCACGAATCACCAACGCGATCTCCACCACCTATAGTTACGGTAAGACCTTTTCCATAAAATTCCCCAATTACCAAAATACCCTCAGAGGTCAACTGGTCATGTAACGCCCAGGTTTCAGGGCTAAACATTTTTGTCAATGTAATAGTCTAGGTCAACTCTTGTAACTCTTTTTGAAGTAATAAAGATGAAATATTTGAGTATTATGTGAATTATATGTGTTTATTATTTAATTATAAATGTATAATTAATAAAGAATAAAAATGAGCATCAAAATTAAAGTGTGAGATAATCCCGATATCTCTACATAAAGTTGTAGATATGTATCAAGGTTTCCGTGCATATAAGGAACGCCAAAATCCGAGTTATAACGAAGAAGTTATGACCCGTCGAAGTTTCACGACAGAACCGGCACGATACCGGGAAGCGTGAATAGTGAATTTACGATAGAGCGAGATTTAGCCTTAGTGATCTAAACGAAAGTCGTAGAATATGTTAAACTAAGAACATCGATAAAAAGAACGCCCAAATCTGACTTCGTATGAAGAAGTTATGAGATTTTAAACAGACCAATCCTGTCCCGACTTGTTAAAAATATAACTTTAAAAAAATAAAGTCAAAATTAGCCGACGGAGTCTAAACGAAAGTTGTAGAGTACGTCTTAACCTACGCGTGGATATAAAGAACGTCAAAAACAGAGTTCGTATGAACGAGTTACAAATTATAATAGCATATTTACGTATTAAAATAAAGTATAAATCATGTATACGTACACATATATATACATATGTATATATCATTAGAAAGGTATCGACGATGCGGTCATTATAAGACTAATGTTGAGTTCTTTCGACATTAGTTTAGTACAAATATCATTAAATCCATTTATAATAGTATTATAGAGGGTTGTTTAGTTGTTTATATAACTAAAAGGTCATTAAGTAATTATGGAGGGTAGTTTTTGAAAATTCAATTAGTATAAATAAGAGCCTTGGGCTCTCATATTTCTTGCACCATTCTCTTGATTCAAGAGTCTTTCTCTCCTTATCCCCCGAGCATTTCGGTCCCTCGTGATTCGACTTCTCTTTCTGTAGCTTAGTATAGTAAGGTGAGCACTGAAGCGCTGCACGAATCTTTCTTAGAAAGATTCAGCGACGAAGTTCTGCCCCTGCAGAGCCCGACTCCTAGCTAAAACCCCCTTGTAAGTAAGTTATGCTTACCTTATTTTAATATAGCTTATATTTAAAATTAGTATTGTTATTATGAACTTATAATAAATATTTGAGCTATTATTATAACTTATATAAGTGTCGTTATAATATTTTTTTTAACTACTCGCGGTACGGGGAATCTGGTTTAAAGGGCCGCATAGGGTTGTTGGATTTCAGAAGTGTTATATGCCAAAATGGTCCTACCCTCCGGTGTTTTATGTCTGGCCCCTGTCTGTACATAGTGGTTGGAAAATATTGTTTAACGCTTATATAATAATAATAATACTAAGACTAATAGTTGGTCACGGTAAATATTAGACTAAAATTTAGCGATAATAATGCTAGGTTTCGTCGAAGGAAAATAGAATCGTTAGAAGCAAGCGCTGCCCGATTTTGGAATCATCACCTTAACAAGTGAGTGCATAGTTACTTTCAACTTACACATAGATATGAAGTATTTTATATAAATTACGTGCTATGTGTGCATATTATCTGAATACTTGCTATCTATGCTAGATGAACGTTGTTATACATGTTTTCAATGATTTAAACTGTATATGTATTTTATATCTATGAAAATGTTGGGGTAAAACATGGGTAGATGCAATAGGTGATGTGTGATAAAATGATGAGAGGCCTCGATGTTGATGTTGTTGATTCTGTCATCTAGCGGAGTATGGATGACGACCACGGACTCTTCTAGACAGTCCAGTGGAACACTAGCAGGCTCACAACCTGTAGGTGTTTGTGAACGATATGTTCACCGGTGTACTCCATCCCCCACATGGTTGCCTTTAGGACATTTATTGCTGAGGAATCCCCTTAGCAGTAGTATCCGTCCCAATGATGATCCTTAGGCTAGGTCCCTTATGATAGGTGTTTAGGGACGTAAAGTGAGGATAACGGGAACGGGTAATCGGGTTATTGTTGATCGATGAAATTAATAAACTTATTTATTGTGGGTTGAAAACCCTATGTGCTCACCAGGCTCCCAAGCCTGACCCACTCAGTTTTATGTATTACAGGTAGTGGCGCATGAGCATAGGTGTGATGTTTTGGACGAGGGATTACGGATATAGGCCTGTAGATATGAAATAATGTAGTAAGGCTTATATTGTACTGTTTATGCTTTTGATCTGTACGAACATGACATCCCGAGTCTTTTAATGAAATACATTTCTATGGAAATGCTTTTGATAAATCTTTATCATATTTTTGTTTTGGGACAAATTCCGCAACACTTTCATTTAAAATGTAACTCTGATTTTTAAACAAAGCATAAACAAACCGGTCTTTTCTGGCCGTGATTTTGGGGATGTCACAGGTCAACCCTGGGTCAAAGTCAAAGTCAATAGTCCATGTTGACCCGACTCATCGAGTGCAGTTCACCGACTCGTCGAGTCCTCCCTCTACTCGAGAAGTTGTGAAATCTTTGATTGACTCGTCGAGTTTCCCTACAACTCACCGAGTTCATACATGTCCAAATGTTGGGAGAACCCTAGCCGACTCGTCGAGTCATCCGACTGACTCGTTGAGCCCAAAACAATCTCCATCGGACTCACCGAGTGTTTCATCAACTCGTCGAGTTCATGACCATCTTCATATGAATCCCCGAGTCGACCTTGCGACTCGTCGAGTTTCCCTACAACTCGCCGAGTTCATACATGTCTAAAGGTAGGGAAAACACTAGCCGATTTTTCGAGTCATCCGACTGACTCGCCGAGCTCAAGGCAATCTCCATCGGACTTGCTGAGTTGTTCATCAACTCGTCGAGTTCATGACCATCTTCATATGAATCCCCGAGTCGACCTTGCGAATCGCCGAGTCCCTTCAATCCTTTACCCATACAGATGCTTTTTAAGCCATGCTAAGGCTCCATATTGTAGATCCAGCTTCCCAAAGCATGTTTATCACGTAAAGGTACAAACTTTACGTGCATGCAAGGTGATAATGACCCAAAACAAGCTAAAGAATTGGCTTAAGGTAAGGGAAAGGTCATAGCTCAACAAGGATTGAAGCTTTATAAAAAAGAGGGGCTAAAGGAGTCCAGATATGAGGTTGCAACCTCAGATCTTGACCCAAATCGGAGAACCACCACACAAAACCCTAAAATCCCAACCCATAATGAAGAGATCTAACTAAGAGAAATCCAAGGTAACAACTTGTTACCTCCAAAATAATTCTAATATAGAGAAGAATCCAGATCTACAACAGCCCCTTGCTCCAAACTTCTTGAACCCCAAGCTTTTTACTCCAAGGATCCCTCTTCCAAGCTAAGGAGCACACAATTATAGAGAGCAACCACGAATTAGGGTTTCTGAACTCAAGGGAGGTAGTAAGAGAGGCTGAGGAGAATAAGTGGTCCTTAAATAGGGTGCAAATCCCCATAATTTAGGGTCTCATCTGCCAGCCCCTACTCGTTGAGTCCCTTCTTGGACTCGGCGAGTAGGTCACTAAAACACGCGGACCAATCCACTTCTACTTGACGAGTAGGGCAACCAACTCGTCGAGTATACCTTGAAAACATGAAAAATCTTATAAAATCGATACCTGAGAATCAGGGCGTTACATTAGTAGTCATATTCTTTTTCCATAATGAATGTAGTAATTGTTTATAGTTTTATTCTTTACGAATTAATGTAATTATTGATTCTTAAGGAATAAAACTCGTATTCTGTAGAAAATATTATTATTGATAATATGTCGTACAATTCTTTAAGAATGTTAATTATAAAAAAATATATTGAATATAACCATATTCTGCAATATTAAAATTGGAAATAACTTACTAGTTTATGGCTGACTTTTCATTCTGACAGAATAAAATCGGTTATTATTTAAAACTATATTATAATTAAATTAGAATTAATTTAAGAAAAATAGATTTTTAAAAATAAGAGATCTAATTATCTCTTAAAATCCAAAAATTTCCTTTTTTTTTTTTTTTAATATAAGTCATTTGACAAAAATACCCTTATGCTGAAATTTTATGTGATTATATGGTACATGTTAACCTATTGTAATATCATAGACTCTTAGATCATGACATTTGATTCTATTCCATCTGGTGGTCCAGATATGTGCCTTGTGGTACACAATAGTTAGTAAAAACACAATAACCCACCACCACCACCACTAACTATCACCACCACCCACCTCCACTACCCATCACTACCCCCACCACTATGACCATCACCCACCATTATAACCACCACGCGCCACTACCACCCATCACCACCACCTGCCATAACCACCCACACTTACCACCCACCAAGACCATCACCGCTTACCATCATCACCACATACCACCGACCACCACCACCAAAACCATTGTACACCACACTCACCACTCGTCACGACCACCCCACCACCAACCACCACCACTACATACCCACCCACCACCACCACATATCACTACCACCCATTACAACCACCTACCACCAGCACCACCCCTACCATTACCCACCAGCCTACATGTCACCCCCACCGTCACCACCACCTACCACTACCGAACATCACCACATGCTACTACCACCGATCAACACCATCCGCCATCACCAACCTATCAACAACACCACCGCCGACCCACCCACCACCCACCATAACCACTATCCCCCACAACCACCCACGACCCCACCTGTTACCCTCACCACCCACGACCACCACAAACCAACTATTGCCCATAACCACCATCACCCACCGTCCCTTACCAACCACCACCACCTACCACCCTCCCCCACCTCTTTACCACCACCTATCATCACCCCACCCACCACCTTCCACAAAACCATCACTACAACCATCACCACATCTAAACAACATCAGAAGCCACCACCACCCGCTACCACCCACCCATCAACACCACCCACCAACCACCACCCATCACCACCCACCCTTAAATTCGTTTTCATGTTGTCGATTCAATAATTTTTCTCATATATATATATATATATATTCATGTATATAATCACATGTGGTTATATGTATTTAATCACATATGATTTATATGTACAATATTTTTTTGTGTAATATAAATCATATGAGATTATATACATATAATAACATGTGATCAAATATATATGAGAACAACTATTTAATCAAGAAAGCGAAAATAAAGTTTGTACACATAAATCATATGTGATTATATACATATAATTACATGTGATTATATATATTTAATCACATACTACTATTTAATCACACCTGATTAAATTGGGCAAAGAACAACTTTTGAATCAAGAACACAAAAACAAATCTTGCGCATATAAATCATTTATGGTTATATACATATAATCACATGTGATTAAATACATGAAAATAAATATTGAATCAAAACCCCAAAACGAATATTGTATATATAAATCATATATGATTATATACGTATAATCACATGTGATTAAATACAAGAACAACTATTGAATCGAGAATGTGAAAATGAAACTCGTCCACCTAAATCATATGTGATTAGATACACATAATCACTTGCGATTATATGTATTTAATCACATATGATTTAGGTAGACAATGTTCACTTTTTCTTTTTTCGATTAAATAATTGTCTCATTTATTTAATCACATGTGATTATATGTAGCTAATCACATATGATTTATGTGAAAAAAAATTATTTTCGTGTTCTTGATTCAATAGTTGTTCCCGTGTATATAATCACATTTGTTTGTATGTGTTTAATCATATGTGATTTATATGAGAAATAATTTTTTTGCCTGAATAAGTCATATGTGATTAGATACAAATAATCACATGTGATTAAATACTAGAGAATAACAAAAATAAATCTTGTCCACATACATCATATGTGATTATATGTTTGAATCACATATGATTTTTGTGAACAATATTCATTTCCCATTTTTGATTCATTAGTTGGTCCCATGTATTTAATCATATGTGATTATATAAGTAATCATATATGATGTGTGTGGAGAAGATTTTTTTCGTGTTTTTTGTTTCAACAGTTGTTCTCGTGTATATAATCACATGTGATTATATGTATTATGTATCTAATCGCACATGATTTATATTTGACAATATTCTTGTTCATATTTTTTGTTCGATGTTTTTTTTCGTGTATTTAATCACATGTGATTATAAGTATTTAATCATATACGATTAATGTGGACAAGATACATTTTTTGCGTTCTTGATTCAATAGTTGTTCTCGTGTATTTAATCGTATGTGATTATATATATCTAATCACATATTATTTATATGGACAATATTTGTGACATCCCTAATTTCACGGTCAGAAAAGACCGATTTGTTTATGCTTTATTTAAAAATCAGAGTATCATTTTGAAAAATAATATTGCGGAATTTGTTTCCAAAATATGATAAAGATATTATTAAAGCATATCTGAAAAAAATGTATTTTAATTATATTAAAAACGTTAGGATGTCATCATCAATACAACACATAAGCATAAACAGAAATAACATAGGCCTTGCAACATCTATTATTCTACAGGCATATATCCCATAAATCTCTCATTTGATCATCACACTGGTGCTCTTGTGCCACTACCTGTAATACAAGAAACTGATCCTTAGAAACCCGATGAGCACATATGATTTTCAACCCATAATAATTAAATTCTTTATTTTCATCAAACCATTCAACCCGATTACCCGTTCCCGTTATCCTCACTTTTAATCCCTAAAGCATCTAATTTAAGGGACCTATCCTAAGGATTATCTTTGGGGTTGACAATAATGCTTAGGGTGTTCCTTAACAATATGTGTCAGTAAGGCAACCGTGAGGGGGATGGAGTACACCTGGTGAACACGTCATTCATAGACACCTACAGGTTGCGAACCTGCCAACGTTCCACTGGACTGTCTAGAATAGTTCGTGGACGTCATATATACTCCTCTAGATGACTAGATCGGCTTTAACATCAAGGCCTGTCATAACTCATTTCATCTTTCATCGTTTATATCATTTACCCATCTTTACCTAACATAATTATAGGTATAAAATACATATACAGTTTAAGTCAAGTAAAACATGTATAAATCGTCCATCCAACATCGATATCAGGAACATAGATAATAGGCACATATAAAATGTAATTTATATTAAATAATTCATATCTATGTGTAAGATGAAAGTAACTATACACTCACTTGTTAAAGTAACGACTCATAATTCGGACAGTGTTTTGCTTCTAACAATTGTCTTTTCCTTTGACAAAACCTAGTATCATTATCACTAAGTGTTAGTTTATTATTTATTACGACTAATTATTAGTCTAGATTAATCATTAACTCAAAGTCTACTTCAAGATTTGTTAAGTAACGTTCAACTAGGTAGGATAGTTGGGAGGCATGACCACTTCGACGTATAGCCTTTCTGAATCCAACAACCAAGCCAACGTGACAATTCTAGACACCTCTCCCGTAAGTAGATCAGTCATTATAACAACTTTGAATTACTGATAAATCTTGTTTATAGGTTCATAATAGCGATAATGAACTTAAACATAAGTTATACTTAAAGTATGGTAAACATAACTCACTTACATGGAGGTTTAGCTAGAAACCGGGCTCTGCGCGGGCATAACTTCTTTGCTGAAAGCTATTCTTCTCGGGGCCTTCTGGCACTCCGGGACTCGCTAATAACTCCTAGGAAATGCTAGAGAAAAGCCTTGAGGCTTTGGGGTGTTTGGGAAAGAGTTGGTTGAAGATATGTGAGAAAAAGAGTGAAAAACACCTTCTATTTATAGGCTTCCAGCACCGAGTACGCGGGGCGTACACGAAGGGTAGGCTACTATATGTTACGTTGGATGTAGTCATGCCACATGTCGCGATCAGGTGCCAATTCGTGGGGAAGAAGGTGTGGCCTAGATCTTGTCATGTGTCACTTGCTGGTTATTCCCAAAAGTTAATTATCTTCTAAAATCAGTAACTTTCGCATACGAGCTCCGTTTTTGGCGTTCTTTATATTCATGTGTAGGTAACGACGTGATCTACAACTTTCCTTTAGACTATGTTAGCTAAATTTGACTTTATTTTTAAAGTTATTTTTTTTAACATGCTTAGACAGTTAAAGTCCGTTAAAAATTCATAACTTCGTCATCCGACGTCCATTTCGAATCTTTTATATCATTGAGCTCTTATTAACGAGATCTTCAATTCTCGTTTAGGTTATGTCGGCTAAAAATTAATCGATCTAAAATTTGATTTCCGGACTGTATAGTGTTATGTTGAATCTTATAAAAATCATAACTTCCTATAACGAAGTCAAATTTGGACGTTCTCTATATGCACTCTATTTGTTTAACGTATACTATGAATTTCGTTTAGATTCGTAATGCTAAAAAGTAATTTATCAAAAATTCATTTTTTACGATAAGCTGCGCCGTGACGGTTTAATCGTAACACTTCGACGGTTCATAACTTTTTCGTTATAAGTCGGATTTCAGCGTTCCTCGTATATCCGGAATCCCTGTTACAACTACTTCAACTTTCTTCAGAGATGTTGAGTCTAATTATTAATTTATTTTATATGCGTATTTTAATCTTATTTTATTATATCGTTATAAGCACCTATATTGCACATAAATCACATAATAGTCAAATAATTATTCTTCATTACATAAATAGGTTAAAATTGTTGACCCTAACTATTACATTATAATAATAATGCTTAGCCAGAAACGCGGTCTAAACGCGGTCTTTACAATATTCATTTTTGTGCTCATGATTCAATACTTATTATCATGTACTTAATCACATTATATGTATGAAATCAAAGATGATTTATATGGATAATATTTGTTTTTTTTTGCACTCACAATTCAATAACTTTTGTCATGTATTTAATAACATATGATTAATATGAAAAAATATTTTTTTCGCCTTTTATTTTGAATAATTGTTTTTGTATATTTAATCATATTTAACTATGTTTATTTAATCACATGTGATATATATATATATATATATATATATATATATATATATATATATATATATAATATTCATTTTAGTTTTTTTATTCAATACTTGTGTTATGTGATTTTAATCACAATTGATTACATATATTTAAAAAAAATATATATTTACATGATATACCTTTTCTAAATACAAAATATTAAAAAAATTATTTCTATTCATAAAATACGTTCTTATGACTTAATACACTCTTTAATCTATGATTTTTTTTGTTTTTTATTTTAAATTTAAATATGTCCAACAGTTAATTTTATTAATGGATACACGTTGTAAAAAATGATTCAAAATTCATCTAAATATTAAACCCATGAGAAATAGCCCAAAACTTAAGTCTATGCCAAAATTAAATTTAACCTAGCTATAATCATTGAAAAGTCAAAAGAGAGAATCTAACATCATCTCAATTCATATGCAAAAAAGCAACAGACGATTTCCAATAGGATTTGTTCTCTTTCGGCTTAACCTTCGTGTCCGGTAGCTCCCTCCTCCGATAAATCTTTCTTCTCCGACGAATCATTAATGTCTGAAGATGTTGGTGCGTATTAACTAAATGCCGACACTAGCAACTCATATGAGTCGGATCTCTAGTGACGAGTCATATGTACTGATTTATGAAACCTTAGATGTTCAAAGATCTCGCTGTAGGTTAATGATTCTGATACTTGGATCGTCTCCGTCACAAAAATCGACCGGTGGCCACCCTCAGGCCAAGCTCCATGTGAGATGGAAGGCATCGAACTGCCACTCGTGGCCGAACGTGAGTTGATCCTTCATTTCTTCGACCATCCTCTCAAACAGAGGGATGTAGAGGAATGGCAATAAGTGAAGAGGTAGTTTCCGATGGTCGGAGACTGAGGGAGATGGTAACAACAAATCTGGAGAGAGTGAAGAGGCGTCGGTCCGGTGGTTCTAATGGCTTACAGTTGTTCCGTTGGTTCTGACAACAACTTAACGATGGTTTTGACAGTCTACATCTAACTTAAGATAACAGAAAATGTGTATATTGTGGGAAAAAATATATTATTTTTATTAAAAGTTTATTTTTTATACTTCTAAATTTTTAATTTTTTAAAATTAGTGGTTAAAATTTGTTCTCAATTATTTTCAATTTAAGAAATATTCTCATTTGAACATATATATATATATATATATATATATATATATATATATATATATATATATATATATATATATATATATATATATATATATATATCTTTACTATCTTATAAAAGAAATCTCATTATTTCTATAAATAGATTGAATAAAATAATAATATTTTTTTAAGACGTCCAAACCATTAAGCTATTATTACAAGTAACTACTAATAAAATAATATTAAAATTTTAAACTCAACCCAATTATACAAATGATATAGCATAAGGTACAATTGTAGATTGCACATGTTTTTGACTGGCTCCCTTTAATCACTTTGACTCGTATAAGCTATTCCCCGAACTTTCAGAAAAACTGGAAAAATTGAATTGATTCCTTATTTTAAGGCATAATCTAAACGGGTCCTTTCTCACTCTTTCCAACATCATCGCTCTTTCCAAAAGGGGATTTTATTTTTCTAGGTTTCTTGCTCTATCTCGATCTTCATCTTTCCTTCTTTTTCATAGTGAAGCCATCCACTGAAAAAACACCCACAATCGCACCTTCAAAATCCTAAGCACCTTCTCCCAAATAAACCCTAACCATGAATAATCCAACCACATATGTCATCTCCAACTATGCCTCTCACCCCCACCACCACAGAAACCCTAACGTACCCGTCACCACCGTTTTTCGCCATCCCTCACCCTCTCCTTCTGTGTTTATCGCTAAATAATCATCATCATCACCACCACATGTGAGTTTCCTTGTCTCTCTATAAAAATCATCACCGCCACCGCAAGCTTGTTCAATCTCCTTAACTGTGTGCATTTGTGTGTGTGTTTAACTATGTGTTTATGTTTTCGATTTAAGTTCAAGCTTTTCACTGCTGACTTTCTTGAAGAAATCTTTTCTAAATCTGCATCTTAATAAGTTTATTTGTTCAATTTTCTTTCAAAATCTTATCTATGTTTTCTTTTAGGTTTGAAAATGGTTTTTCAGATCTAGATGAAGATGAACCTAAAGGTAACGAAAAATTTAGGTTTGAAAATGGGATATCAAATTGCATCAGGTAGCAGATCTCCATTAGGAGATGACAATGAGATTATTTTGGGTAGGTGATTCATATGTTTCATGCCACATATCTCTCTCTCTCTCTCTCTCTCTTATCTTAACAATATCTCACAAGCACCAAATTTTGAGGGTTTTTTTTTGTGTATTGAATAGGCGCGCTGATCACCACAAAATTAATTTGTTACAGTAACTTAAAAGGTATGGTTGTCGACTGTAGTTCAGGGCATCTTATTGGCATCTTCTACTTTAAAATTTAAATATATTGTTGGCTTAGATCCATTTTGTATCGCTATGTTGCCTCCTACGCGCAATTAAAGTAAAAACCTATCCACCATTATTTATTTATGCCATGTTTTTTTAGATATGATATTTATGCTTTTATTTGCATCTTCTTGATTTTAATCTTATTTTTCTATTCTCTAAAGATCTAATTTTAGTTGTCTTACAACCCTTAGTCTGATATGAAACTAATTGAGTAATTTCATTATGATATTATACATGGTTTTTTTTCTATAGCTCATGCTATATTGTCGGATGACGAATTTCTTTCCTAAAACTTCCACATTGAACTTCATTGATGATCTTTATTTCCAGCATATGATATGTCTGTGGCTATGGGAAAGAGTTACAGAATGATGGAATGGATGGTATGAACCAATTTCTTGCAAAGTCTTTATAATTGTTTGATTTTTAATTCAACATTCTTTTATAATTTACTTTATCCTTACATAGGTTAGGATTATCAACGAATAGCTTAGTTTCTTCTAAATTGTCGTTGGTGTACATAAGGAAAGAGACATTAATGCTACGGGAAAATGCTCTCTCCTTGTCTACATTTCTTCTATTTCATACCAAAGTAATAACAAGTCGAAAACATTGAAATTAATTCGTCTCTTATGTTATTTCGTAGGACCGCTGATGGTGACAACATCAAAAAAAGAAAGATTTGCGGGTATCCTAAAGATTTTTTTTTTACTTAAATTGCATTTTAATCCAATCTGTAAGATATTGCATCTGTTGTGAATATCACTTTGATGATCCACTTTATGCAGTTAGGGAAAATAACTAGATTGGACAGGAAAGAAATGAGTTAAACTTCAAACATTATATTTTCTGTTTTTACTTATTTGTCCGATTTCCCCTTCTTGATTTGCATTTTTTATAGTTCTTAGATTTGGACAAAGTCTGATCAGGTTTACAATCACTTTCCTTGGCAATACTTGAAACACCTTTGGCCCTAATTCTTTCGGTATAAGTGTTGTCAAATGTTTGAATTTTGAACATACCAAACCAACATTACCAAAAGCTTGATTTTTTTAGGCAGGCGACCCATTTTGTATATTTTTCAAATTTCTATTCATTTTAAGTTAGTCCATTGGTAGTGTTTAATGGTATATTTTGAGAATGCTATTCTTTTGTGTTGTTATTAGTAGTGAGGTTCTGAGGCAGCGTCAATCAGTAGGGATAGTGGTGAGTTAATGCATAACTTGCATCTCAATTCTTTTAAGCCACCAATATCGACCAAAAAGTTGACCATTACTTGGATTAAAGTTTGACTACGAATCATTATGAGTCATTGACAAGGATGAGAACACTATTTTTTTACCATTAGCTTTGATTTTTTTTGGTTTTGTTATGAAGGATGTGGAAAATATACGGAAATAATACCAAGAATTCATAAAGCCTAAGATGATTATGCTATTAGATTTTATGTATGTCTTATAAAGATCTAACAAATACATCTAATTGGTGACCTCACAATAAACTTTATTTCATATCACAATATCAAAAAATTATTACAAAATTTGAAAGGAAAAATCAATATATTCTTTTACGCTTACTGATAAATTATATTTAACTGTGAATGATAGATACATGTACTTTGTGTGTTCATTGTGATATGACATGTTTCCGAAGGGAAATTGTTCGCCCCCGCCGCTATGCGCGAGTTCACAGCTAGTATATATATATATATATATATATATATATATATATATATATATATATATATATATATATATAAAACAAAGATAATGATAATAATTAATAATATTAGTATAACAAAAAATATAAAATCAATAACAAAAATGAAATGACAACAAAACAAAAAAAAATTAAATAGTGAGATTGTGATTATTACAAAACATTTTCATATATGTCAACGTGAGATTAGGGGTGACAAATCGTGCTATCGTTTCGTGTTTCTGTCTGACACGACACAACACTACAAAGTTTTTTGTAACATGAACACGACACGATGTCGTGTTTTTTTAACTAACACGAAAACGAACGAAGTAAAAAACGACAAATACGACACGACACGACAAATATAATATATACTAAAAACTAGTTTATTTAATGAATAATTTATCAAATATAACACGATAAGCACGACAAACACGAAAACACGATAAAGAACTGCTAAATTGTGTCAATTTCGTGTTGAATTTCGAACACGAACACGACACGACACGACATCGTGTTTTTTTTTATAGCTACCACGAATACAACACGAACACAAATTCAAAATTTAGTTTCGTCCCAATTTCGTTTCGTGTCATGTATTTTTGTCGTGTCGTGTCATAAATTGCCACCCCTACGTGAGATTAGCCAACTTGATACATGTCTTGTCTTTTAGATTGGAGGTCTCAAGTTCTATTACAGACATAGATACTAATTGGTAACCATTATTCCGTCGTTAAAAAAAAGCTCTTTGGTATATATTATTTTAAACCTTGATTTTTTTTTAACCAACGCACCAATTATGAAAATTAGGATAATAACACAAAATAGTTATCACGTTTTATAATTGTTTCATTTAGAATAATCATCTTTTTCTTTAATAAATTTAAGTAATCCTTTTTAATCAATGAATTTTTTTTTGTCATATGTCATATTTTCCTTTATTTTGACACTTGTTATTTTGTGAGAATTTTAGAAATTTTATTTTTCACTTGTCATTTTTTAGGAATTTCCATTTTCTTAAAATAAAATTCCATAAAACTATAATGAGTTTTATAAGGAAATAAAATCATTCTATTAATTTGGTAATAAATTCTCATAAATATTTCAAACGATTTAATTGCTTTTACAAATTTTCAGAAGATTACATTTTGTTATGTAAAAAATTACATTATAAAATATTTCATATTTATATATTAATATTAAATTTTTATTTTTAATAAACCCGTATAATATACGGGTCTAACGTTGGTTAAACTTTAATAAATTGTCACAAAAAAATTACATTATTAATTATTAATAAAAGTATAAATCATGTAACGCGATGCAATGGAGTAGTCGAAAGCTTCGTGAGCTTAAAACCCTTTGAATTAGGTCTCTTTTTTCGTTCGTACTCACCCATATCTCTCTCTCCCTTTCTGTGTTATCTCTATCCTCTCTCTTATCATTCTTCCACAAACAAACCAACCTGCACTTACGATTTTATTGGAGAATCCGCCATAAATATAACCCCCTTTGGAGGTTGGTTCGTTTAATCGACGTCAACAAAAGATGGCATCGTCTTCACCTAATGTTTGGGTTTTGCTGGGTTTGAGTTTGGCCGGAATACTGTTAATGGCGAAGAAGCTTAAGAAAGTCGTCAAAGTTGACTTCGGTGCATTCGTGGAGAGGTTTCAGATACTACCTCCACCGCAGCCGGCTCCTCCGAAAGCGCCTCACCCGCTCACTGGCCTCTCCTTTGCCGTCTCCGACCTGTATGCCTCTTTTCCTTTTATCTACTTCCTTGTTCCATGGAAGGTCTACTTTTGATTTCTAAGTTATAACTACTAGTATATTGAATTGAACGAAACAAGTTTACTCTTTCAATAGTTTAACCTTATTATTGATATTTTGCTGAGGAGCGTATCTGATTTCTTGTTCATCCAATTACAATCCTGTACAGATTCGATATCAATGGGTTTGTAACCGGATTTGGCAGTCCAGATTGGGAAAGCACACATGAAGCTGCTTCACAGACATCTCCTGTGGTTTCAGCTATTGTAGATGGAGGAGCCACATGCGTTGGAAAAACTGTGGTGGATGAACTGTCATTTGGGTTAGTAATTTATTGCATTGTTTAGACCTCTACTAGTTGTTAAATAAAATACCATCTCTTGTTGCAGTATCAGTGGAGAAAATAGACATTGTGGTACACCCACCAATCCTGTTGCTCCTTCAAGGATACCAGGAGGATCATGTAGTGGTGCTGCTGTAGCTGTTGCTGCAAAGCTTGTTGATTTCTCTTTGGGTATGCATGCGATTCCCATTTGTTCCTCATGTGTGTTGGTGTATGCTAACAATCTCTTAACAGGTGTTGATACTGTTGGTGGGGTGAGGCAACCTGCTGGACATTGTGGCATCCTTGGATTTCGGCCATCATATGGTTCTGTTCTTCATTCGGGGATTGTTCCTGTTTCCACAAGCTTTGACACTGTTGGTATGCAATTATGCAAATGCAAATGCAAATGCAATGAATGAATACTGATTCCATACACATTCTACATTTATGATTGTTTAAATAATTGATTATCAGGATGGTTTGCCATGGATCCCAGTATATTACGCCGTGTAGGACAAGTCCTGCTACAAGTGCCATTAACAGTTCAACGTAACCCCAGGAATGTTATCATTGCTGATGATTGTTTCAGATTATCAAAAATTCCCTTTGACCGGTTGACTCAGGTGGTAATTAAATCAACAGAGACTCTATTTGGAAGTAAGCATACTTTTGTTCTTATTTTGTCATCTTCAGTTTCAATTTCCATTATCATTTATGGATGAAAACCACCCGTTTTCTTAAAATCCACAGAACAAGTTTTGAAGCATGAGATTCTTGATGATTACATTGCTTCCAAAGTTCCAAGCTTGAAAGCACTTGATTCCAAGAAGTCAAATGGTGATGTTAAGCTCTCTTCTCTAAGGTCGCTTGCCAACATTATGCAGTTACTAAGAAGGTAATATAATATTAACACTACTTATCAATTTAACTTCTGGGTTCATTATTTAATACTGCTTACCTCATCTGGGTTTCTTTCATTTTGCAACTTGTTTAATAAGTTAAAATATCTTGAATACAGGCATGAATTCAGCCATACTCACTCTGAATGGATTAGCTCGGTGAAACCAGCTTTAGATCCTCTTATCTCAGCTCAGATACAGGGGAAGCTTGAGTTAAGAGAGAAAGATATTGAAAATTTCCGCACTGTTAGAAGTGAGCTCAGATCCGCCTTAAATGCCCTTTTGAAGGTATTTATATTCCTTTAATTTTATACATAACAGTTTACACACATGATGATGATATTATACAATTATAAACTTGTGTAGGACGATGGAGTTCTTGTGATCCCTACAGTTTGTAGCCCTCCTCCTAAACTCGGTGCCAAGGAGCTTTCATCTGAAGAATATCTCATGAATGAGTTTTCACTCACCGGTTTAGCAAGCATGTCAGGCTGCTGCCAGGTCATCACTCTCTCTCACAAACTAACACACAAAAAGAAAGAAAAGAAAAGAAAAAGAAAAGAAGGAACTGATCGTTATATCTGGTTGGTTGCAGGCCAGTGTACCTTTGGGAATGTATGAAAACTGTCCTGTTTCGGTGTCTTTGATAGCAAGATATGGGGGGGATCGTTTTCTGCTGGATACCATTCAGACGATGCATGCATCTTTAAAGCAGAAGGCTGATGAAGCTGGAAACTCAAAATCATCTGCTGATGTTGTCACCAAGGAAGCCTCTGCTGAAATTGCTAAAGAAAAGGTAAAACATTCAGGCTTTTTTATTAAACAAATGTTGTTAACTGAATTTGATTATAAATATTAGGGCAACGAAGCTTTCAAAGCAAAAAATTGGCAGAGGGCCATTGGCTTTTATACTGATGCCATCAAACTCAACAGCAAAATTGCAACATATTTTAGTAACCGAGCTGCAGCACATTTGGAATTGGGAAGGTATCATAATCATTTGTGTGTTTCTTTTTTAAACAAATTTTCCCTCAATTATTTGTTTTTCATGCTTCCAGTTTCATTCAAGCTGAAGCAGATTGTACCAAAGCCATCGATCTAGATAAAAAGGTGACTTTTCTCTTGTTTTGTAGAAGGCGCTAGGAGGGTAGTTTTGGCAATTGACAAAATACATGAGTTTTGTATGTAAAAATCCATGTGATTGTGATTGTGATTATGTTACTTACAGAATGTAAAGGCGTATTTAAGGAGAGGCACAGCAAGGGAGATGCGTGGATACTATAAAGAGGCAATTGAAGGTAGATTTTTGTAAAGTTGTAATTCTTTATTATAAGTTTTTTTTATTTTCTATACTTATATCAGGGGTTAAGTTGTAAAACTGTGTGGGTTGCAGATTTTAGGTATGCACTTGTTCTTGAGCCAACCAATAAAAGAGCAGCGATGTGTGCTGACAGGTTAAAGAAGTTATTTCAGTAAGAGAGAGTGGATGTTGGCGAAAAAAGGTGTTGAAGATAAAAAAAAAAAAAATTCAGAATCTTGAAGGAAATCCCGAGCTGAGCTGGATCAGCAACTATCTTTTGCTGGGATTTCATTGATTTGGGGGTCTGTGACTGTAATATATATTTTAGGTCAATTTTGGTCCAGTCTTTAAGATACAAATTCAGAGGAATGAATGAGAGGTATATTATTATTATTATTTTTAATCCAAAAATCAGCCGGAATCACATGACATGACATGATTTTGTTAAATGTGTACAACCTATTCCGAAAGCTGGTTCCTATTTTTGGAAAAAGTATGATAAGTTGTCTAAAATTTTGAAATATGCAACATGTTTTTGAGTTCTGCTCGGTTGTTTTCTAGTAGTTAGAATTGGAAGAAAAAAAATTAGATTCCCTAAATTTTGTCTTGGTGAAACCAAAATTCATAAAACGACAAAGTAGATATTTGTTGAATGTTATAATACAAAAAATATCTTATCAAGCAAACATGTGAATTGATTTTTTTTAATGTAAAATCTAATTTATTTCTTAACTATTTTTTAATTTCATCAATGTTTACATGAGACTTAAACTCGCGACCTCAAGGTGGAGGGCAACACAGGAATTGGTGTGAAGTGGAAAATCAACAAAACCAACAAAATCTCAAATTTTAAACGCAGAAACTGAAGCGATGCCATATTTTTTCTTCCGGTCAACAACTTTGAAGATTCTATATTAGTTGCGTATATATGTTTTAAGTTCGCAAGAAATAAATCCCCAAGAGGGTTTTGTTGATTGCTTAGTTTTTGTCTAAAATCCTTCAAAGTCAAAGATTCTAACATTTAAACGTCCAGAACCACGTTAAAAATTTCCAAGATTTTCAGTTCCCGGAACCTAAAGATGACTGATGATCGATCATACAGACTAGCAGAAACATAAAAACATCTTTTTACAGTTTTGACTTTTTAGCCACTAAAATCAGCCATTTCGGAATTTGATTACAAAATCAGAGAAAATGTATTGTTCGGGGGATTAAGTAAGGCATGCTTTGAGGATTATTTTCATTTAATTAGAGATTTTGGGTTGATGTTTTAATGGAAGAAGATGAAATTCTAAGAAGCCAATTTTGTTGCCCATCAAGTGTTTGATAAAATGCTTAAACCAATTTTTCTCGTGCTGCAGCCTTATTGTTCAAGATAATGTAGTTTGTTTAGTTTGGATGCTTCTTGTGCACACCAACATTGTGTTGGTGTGCCATTTCCTTCCCTTCCTTGTTAAATATTGTTTCGTAGTTTTAGCTTCATCTCGAGGCTTGTTCTCTTGTATGGCTTCTTCTTCCACAAGTTCGAGTGATATTTGTTTGTGCCCGTTCAGAAGCTTCCATTGTTGCCCAAACGGTGAAGTGGGAAGTAAGGGGATTGGCCGTATGATTTCACACATCAAAAGGCATCATTTACCTATTGAAGACCGTAAAAGTGTGTTACGCGAAGCTCATTCTAGTGATGTTGGTTTATTTATGACAGTGGAAGAAACTTTGAAGGCCTTTAGTCAATGGATGTGTGGGAAATGTATGACTTTGCAGGCTCTTAGCCGTTATTGTCATCACCCGGATGGTCATGCGAGGTTTGTTATAGGGGATGACGGCTCGAGTCGTTATATTGTAGGTATTCTAAAGCCGTCAACTAAAGAGTCGGTGACAAATGCTCTTGGAGGTTTGGTTTTTGATGTTACGCTCCTTGATCATGTTTTTAAAGATCCTATCACTATTGTCAAGAGTATCCCCATAGTTGTCGTCTTGCTTTCTCTCATGCTTTAAAGTCCGCTCTATACAAGGTGATTGCCCAACCTGGCTCAGTTGAGGCATGGATGTGTTTGTTACTTCTTCCTCGATGCACACTGCAAGTGTTTAGACCAAAAAATAGACAAGAATGTAGGTCTGGGAATAGAAAATCCTTACAGCAAAGCTCCATCCTGCAGTCCTTGGATACATGGGGGAAAGAGGGTGGTATCACGAAGTTAGTTCAAATATGTTAGACAATCCTGAGGGTGGAGCTATGAAACAGGGTGGAGGCATCCTTCAGAAGGAGGCTACATCAAGTAACACCAACATTAGACAGTGTCTTTGTAAGGTTGCAAATGGTCATTTTACCGCAGCAGTCAAAGTGTTATGCTCATCGGGTGTTGCACCATATAATGGTGATACTATTAAAGCTTTGGAGGACAAACACCCTTTCAGACCACCCCCATCCATGCCGAGTCCCATAATTTCTGAACCTCCCCTTGTAGCAGACTTTAACTGTGTATTTGGTTGCATCAAATCCTTCCCTAAAGGAACTTCTTGCGGGAGAGATGGCTTGAGGGCTCAACACTTACTAGACGCCCTTTGTGGAGAAGGGTCTGGTATTGCCACAGATCTCATACATGCTATCACTTCAGTTGTTAATTTATGGTTAGCGGGAAGATGCCCAACCATTTTGGCAGAGTTTGTTGTATCCGCTCCTCTCACGCCTCTACTTAAACCTGACAACGTGATCCGTCCGATTGTAGTAGGCACTATATGGAGAGTGGAGACAGCTGGTTTCCAAGGTTGCCATGAAAGGTGTGGGTAAAGAAATGGCCAAGTACCTTAATGATTTTCAGTTCGGGGTTGGTGTATCTGGCGGTGCTGAGGCTGTGTTACACAGTGCCAATAGGGTGTTGAGTGAACACCATGCTGATGGGTCTCTTGTAATGCTGACTATGGATTTTTCGAATGCCTTTAACCTGGTGGATCGATCAACATTGTTCCACGAGGTTAGAAAGATATGCCCTTCCATTTCTTTGTTGGTGAATTTCTTGTACGAGCAAGCAACGAGACTTTATATCGGAGCCCAACATATATGGTCTGCCACTGGGGTGCAGCAAGGTGACCCCTTGGGCCCTCTTCTTTTTGCCCTCGTTTTGCACCCACTTGTGCACTAGATTAGAGACAATTATAAGCTCCTTCTCCATGCTTGGTATCTAGATGATGAGACTGTCATTGGGGATTCAGAGGAGGTGGCTAAAGTGTTTCATGGTCTAGGTTTGGGTTTGGAGTTGAACATCAAGAAAACGGAGATTTTTTGGCCCTCCTGTGATGGCAGGAAGCTTTGTGCCGATTTATTACCAACGGATATAGGGAGACCTTCTTTGCGGGTGAAGCTCCTTGTGGGGGGGGGGGGGGGCTGTTAGCAGAGGCGCAAAGTTTATTAGCGGGCTGGCCATGAAGAGAGCGGTCAATGTTGTTGATTTGATGGGCCTTCTTCCACAACTATGTGACCCGTAGAGTGAGCTCCTTTTGCTTCGATCATGTATGGGCATTGCAAAACTTTTCTTTGGTTTAAGGACATGTCAGCCAATACACATAGAAGAGGCATCGTTATTCTTTGACAAAGGATTGCGCAGGTCTATCGAGGATATGGTGGTTTGTGGAGGCCCATATTTGGAGACATTCAGTGGCTCTTGGATTCCTTACCTATTCGTTTCGGTGGTTTGGGTTTGTACTCGGCCTACGAGGTTTCCTCCTACGCATTTGTAGCCTCAAGGGCCCAAACTTGGGCATTACAAGACCACATCTTACGTGACAATTGCGTATGTGGTATGAACTCGGATTACCTATGTGTTATGACTCGTCTTCGCAATACGATTTTCGGGATTTGACTGTAGCGGTTTCACTAAATCCCAAAAAGCTTTGGCGTGTGCCCTTTTTAGCAAAATCGTCCAAGATAAGGAAGTCAACTTTGACATGACTGTCAGACAGAAAGCAGTCTTTGAGTGTCTGAGGGCACCTCATGCTCAAGATTTTCTGCTAACTATCCCTATTGATGGTCTTGGCCAACATATGTCTCTTGAGGAGTACCGAACTATCCTTCATTACCGCCTCATGATTCCCATATTCCCAATTGACGAGATATGTCCAGTTTGTCGCAAGGCGTGTTTGGATACCTTTGGGGAACACGCGGTTCATTGTAGAGAGCTCCCTGGTTTCAAGTATAGACATGATATGGTTCGTGATGTTCTCTTTGATGCTTGTCGGCGTGCTGGTATTTCTGTGAAGAAAGAAGCGTCAGTGAACTTTTTGACGGACCCGCAGGATGGAAGGTCCACACTTAGACCGACTGATATTTTGGTCTTTGGATGGATAGGAGGGAAGCATGCGTGCGTGGATCTTACTGGGGTTTCTCCTCTCATTGGTTTGGGAGCGGGGGTTTGATAGCTGGGCATGTCGCTTTGAAAGCCGCTGCGTGGAAAGTGGTAAAACACGAGAATGCATGTATAGCAAATCAACATGTGTTTGTTCATTTTGCATTCGATACATTTGGTTTTCTCGCACCAGAGGCGGTGGAGTTCCTCAATAGAGTCCAACGGGTCATGCATTCTAATGTCATATCTCCTAGATCCACAAATGTAGTTTTCAAAAGAATTGGTTTTGCTATCCAGAAAGAGATAGCGGCGCAGCTTGTTGCCCGTTTGCCTTCAATCGATATTTATTAAACTATATAATTGATCACTATTTGGTAAAAAAAAATCGTCGAAAAAAAAAAATAAGACATCTCTCTCTCTCTCTCTCTCTCTCTATATATATATATATATATATATATATATATATATATATATATATATATATATATATATATATATATATGTACAAAACATAGTTTTTTTCGTTTTTTTAATTTATAAGGAGCTATTTTTATTGAAAAACGATTTTAAATATATTAAAATTCATAATTTTTTATTATTTATAAATAGACATCCATATTGATATAGTTTTAAGATAAATTAAAATTTTTATTTTTTTTTATAGTTTTAGCTATCGTTATTTATAAGTGAATAAAAATTTATCAGATTTTTATTATAGTACATTCGTTATTCACTTATGAATAAAAAAATATAATTAATCTTTTTTTACAGTCTAAGTATCATTTATACTACTTATTCATATATGAATAACAAACTAATTGTAACAAAAATCTGATAAATGTTTTATTCATATATGAATATAAAATATGATGACAACTAATACACATTTTATTCATATATATAAATGTAATATATGACAAAAGATGATGTAAAAACTATATTTTAAGTAAAAACTTTTATTACGTGTTATATTCATATATGAACGATATTCAAACTATAAAAAAAGTTAAACATACGTTTTATTCAGGAATAAATAATGAACATATTGTAATAAAAATCTGATGAATTTTTATTAACGAGAGCTGAAACTCTAAAAAAATAAATTTTTTATTTTATTTTAAAACTATATCAATATGGATGTCAATTTATATAGAATAAAAAATTATGAATTTTGATACATTTATAATAATTTTTCGATAAAAATAGCTTTCTAAAAATAAAAAAAATAAAAAAATGTTTTTATGTATATTAAAGTAATGTTTAGCATAATGTAAGGAAATATAGTTGGTTGGAAACACATATTTATCCGTTATCCATTTCCGTCGGTACGCCTAAGTGTTTTGTGGCAAAATAAATGTGTGGTTGAGAATGATTCTTCTATTCTCAACCTTTCTCTCTCTCTCTCTCTCTCTCTCTATATATATATATATATATATATATATATATATATATATATATATATATATATATATATATATAGGAGAGAGAGAGAGAGAAAGAGAGAGGGTTGTTATAAAAGCAAATTTCGTAGGTGTTTTAGTTTTTTTGTTAAATTATATATATATATATATAATTTAACAAAAAACTAAAACACCTCCGAAATTCGTTTTTATAACAACCCTCTCTCTCTCTCTCTCTCTCTCTCTCTCTCTCTCTATATATATATATATATATATATATATATATATATATATATATATATATATATATATATATATATATATATATATATAGGGAAGAGTTATTTGGAAAACAAAAAAAAAACCCTAAAAAACCCTAAAAATCATAAAAATACATAAAAAATACTTAGAGGTCACAAAACTTTTTTTTTATTTTTTTATGAAAAAATCGCTACTTTTCTAACAAAATTGCTGAAAAAAATCATTTTTTTATAAAAAAAATTGGTTTTTTTTCAAAAAAAAATTCAGCAAATCTATAGTAAAAGTAGCGATTTTTTCATAAAAAAATTCAAAAAAAAAGTTTTGTGATCTCTAAGTATTTTTTTTATGCATTTTTATGATTTTTAGGGTTTTTTAGGATTTTTTGTTTTTCAGAGAACCTAAACATATATATATATATATATATATATATATATATATATATATATATATATATATATATATATATATATACATACATAAGGGAGGAGGGAGTCATTCCCTCCTAACCCACTGAACCCACTGTCACATCAGTTTTTGTCTCTTTTTTTTCTTCATCTTTCCCAACCCACAACATACTGAAATTCTATCTTTCTCAACCCACTCAACACACTCGATTAAAAAAATACGGAACAACTAAGGTACAAGTCTTAAAACACATGGTACAAGAGAAAATAAGAGAAAGAAAGTAGAGAGATGGGATGAAGTGAGTTAGTGAAACCAATTAAACAACCCGCTGAAGAGTAAGTGGTACCGACGGTAACTCTATTGCTAATTAAGATTTTACCTTGATTGTTTAGAATTTTTTTAATTGAATGAGTTGAAAAAAATATGGGCGGCAGTCTTAAGGCATATCCCCAGAAAGCTATTGGTAACGAAGTCCGACTCATCATAGAACGAACCATGTCCAACAAGGTTCGATTACGTCTCTCAGCCACACCATTCAATTGTGGCGTCCTCGGAGGCGTCAATTGCGAGACAATTCTGCATTCCTTTAGATAGTCATGAAACTCAAGACTTAGGTACTCTCCTCCTCGGTCTGACTGAAGCATCTTGATTTTCCTGCCCGACTAATTCTCCACTTCATTCTTAAACTCTTTGAACTTTTCAAAGGTTTCCGACTTTTGCTTGATTAAGTAGATATATCCATATCTGCTATAATCATCTGTAAAAGTCACGTAGAAGCGGCAAGCATCCCTTGTGGTGGATCTAAAGGGCTCACACACATCGGTGTGTATGAGATCCAATAAACCCTCACCCCTTTCACAAGTGCCAGTAAAGGGTGACTTGGTCATCTTCCCAAGTAAACAAGATTCACACGTGTCATCGTCCCTAAGGTCGAATGACTCCAACACTCCATCGTTTTTGGAGTTGGGCTATGCGTTTCTTGTTGACATGGCGAAGGCGACAATGCCACAAGCATGATTTGTCTAGACTAGTAGACGAATCAATTTTCAAAACATTATTTCCTAAACTATCAACAACCATCACAGATTCATAAATCTCATTACAAGGTAATGCATTGAAATAAAAGACACCATTCAAATAAACGTTAATAGAACCATTACTATTATCAAAAGAATACCTGAAACCTTGTCTAAACAACCCATGAAATGAAATAATGTTTCTTGCCATATCTGGCGAATAACAACAATTGTTTAAATCTATCCCTAACCCATTGCTCAACACTAAAGAATAAACACCGACTTTGGTCACAGACGACAATCTTCTGTTTCCCATAATCAGGTTCATCTTTCCATGTTCCACCTCCCTACTTCTTTTTAGGCCCTATATATCAGAACAAATGTGGTAACCACACCCCGTATCAAGAACCCATGAAGTAGGAAATGATGAGTTATTAGATTTAATAGAATACATACCTGCAAAGGTGGGCTTAATCTTCCCATCTCTTATATCTTGCAGATATTGAGGGCAGCTTCGCTTCCAGTGGCCCTTTTGGTGGCAATAGAAGCACTCTGTTTCTTTGGGATCGGAAGAGGGTACGGGGTTTCCCCTTATGGTGGCTCTTACATGGAGCCTTCCTCTTTTTACCATTTCCTTGACCTATTGCCATCATAGGAGCGGCCACAACAGGGGACGGTGCAACGGATTTTGTCTTTGAGATTGCTCTCATCAATCCTCAAGAGTCCTTGGATCTTGCTCAAGGAGACCTCATCCTTGTTCATGTGGTAGGTCATCATAAATTGGTTGTAGCAGGAGGGCAAGGAGTGGAGGATTATGTCGATAGCCAAATCCTCATCAAACTTAACATTAAGTTTGAGAAGACGATCAACATACCTCTGCATTTTCTACAAATGAGAGGTTAGGGATTCTCCACTCCCCATCTTAGCGGTGATCATGTTAGTAATGATCTCATAGCGCTCTTGCCTCGCGCTCTGGTTATACCTGTCCAACAAATCCAGATGCATTTCATACGGATACATGTCCTCATAGGACTTGTGGAGTTCGAGGTTCATGGTGGCCAACATGATGCAGTGAATTTTCGTAGCATCACGCTCGTGAGCCTCAAAGGCGGCCAACTCTTCAGGAGTAGAAACATCTAGGATGATATTCTCAAGCTTTTCATCAAGGACATATTATTTGTCCTCGTAGCGTGTGATCATGCGAATATACCTCATCCACTCGTTGAAGTTTGAACCATCAAATGTCACTTTCTGACACAGGTTCATTAACGAGAATAACCCAGAAGCGTTGTTGTTGTTGTTGTTGTTGTTTGCAGATATTTGAAAAAAAAAAGGAAAGGAACAAAGTTTGATTATAAATGAATCCCTAATTAATCACCCAAATGAGAAATTAGGGCTAGGATCCAACAACATTATTTACAACTTAGAAAGGGATGTCGTACTCTAAAGGTAAATAATTTGAAGGTAAGTGAATGACGATTCACTAATTCTCACCATGAAAAACGAAAAAGACATTTAGGTTTTAATGTATAGAAAACTCCTAGATCTTTGAGATTCATTGAACTTTTCAATGGCATGTTTAAATCTCGATATGCATTTCAAATTTGCGACTGGAATATCGAGGATCGCAAACAAATTGTGAATAACCATGCGAATCAACATGGTGCACTCAATGTCTCTATCACTTAATCAGTGTGTCGGTAAACCACACACGCTCCATTGATCTATGACAAACATCGAGTCACCCTTCGCTACCAATGTCATCCCCAAATTGATGTACCGGTTAACCACACGCGCTCCACCGACGTTTGACAAGGGTACGAAGTGTAATTCCATGGATTAGCATAATTTTCACATTTTACCCTAAAGTAACTAAGATTGGGAATTTAAAAACATGTAGTTACTTTGTATCTTACATTAAAGTTTTAATGAGGAGAGGGTTGCCCTATCCTACCCGTTCGGCTAATGACCCTTCACCAGTCAAGCAAGCGGTAGGTGTGAGTGTACACCCATTAAGCGCCATTTTATAGGCAGCAACCTTATACCCACCTTATAGACTGGCTTCGTGAATGAGGTCTACTAACGGTTAGACTATCATTTTAAGTTATACATATATATATATATATATATATATATATATATATATATATATATATATATATATATATTAATTAAGCTTGTAATAATATATAATAGTCTAGGGTTGAATTTTAAACTTGTAAAATTCTAAGGGTTTGAAATTTAAATTATTCAAAATTAAACTTTTAATCACAAAATTCAAATTTCAAAACTTGAGGGCAAGTTTTGAACTTTTCAAAACACAAGAGATCAAATAACAAATAATTCAAATTAAACAGTTAATTTCATAATTATCTATATTTGACCTAATATTGGTTGTTTATATGCTTACAGTTTGTTTATTGGTTTCATGTATTATGAAGTTGGAAAAGAAGGGCTTTGATTGATCGCAGTGCACACACCCATGTTTTCCACATTTAATGATTTTGGGACGAACTCTGATAAATATTTTAATTAATAATGTTTTGGATGTTTGGAATAAATGATATCTATGTTTTGACTATATTAAGAGTGAAAATTTTACCCTTGATTTTTGGGTCGTTACACTACGAACATTAACCAAGTCTAATCAAAGCTTGTACTTTTCTTTAGACAACGTCCTTGTTACCATGTCTTATGGATTCTCCTTGGCACCAGACTTTTGAATGCATAACTTGTCCTTTAACATGATAGGTTTCTCCACCTTTAAAAGAAGACTTTGAACAAGACCAACCGCCAATGATCTTCTTATCTCCAGATCACTTTCATGGTCTAAGTCTATCAATTAAACCAAGTGCGTATGTCGTGCATTAGCACCATACACCAGACAAACATCAAACGTTCCCTTCAAGTGTCGCAATATCCACTTGATTACTTCCCAATGAGATTTTCCCCAATTTCCTCGAACCACCAAAGAAGAACCAACAAGTTTTGACTGATCACAATAGAACGACCGCAAGACTTTCATAAAGTAATGAGAAATGTATAATCATCCTGCTTTTTTATAACTCTGAATCTCCATCCTTGCCATCTTTTTTTCAGATCCTAACTCGTTCATCACAAACTCATTCTCCAAAAGCTTATTCAAGTTGTCTTTCCCGACATCAGCATCACCAGACACTTCTTCCTTGGGTTGAACAAGGGATTCCTCACATCTATGATGTTCCATGTCACCTTGTTGTTCCTCATTTATCACAAAATTGTATGGGGTTTCTGTTTTCAAACTCCAAATTTTGGCTAGCATCCTGATCGTTCCCTGCAACACTTGTATTACCTCCTCTCTGGTTACACAAATCAGATTTAAAGTTCACAAATTTGCCAATAACAAATTTTGGAGTTTGGTCTTTTGTACACCACAGACGATGACCTTTCCCTCTAGATGGATATCCTAGAAATATACACTTCATTTCCCTGCACTCCAATTTACCACCATTCACACGAGCATAAACAAAGCATCCAAACATTCATAAACCAATGTTCTTAGAGGGTTTCCCATACCACACCTCTTGAGGAGTCTTACAATCAATTGCAGTTGATGTAGATATGTTCGCTAGACAACAAACAATGTTGACTACTTTTGCCTATAATTGCTCTGATAAATCTCCAGATAATCGCATGCACTGAGCATGCTCCACTAGTGTTTGGTTCATTCATTGTTCCACTTCACTCTGCTGTGGTGTTAGTCGTACAGTGCGATGCCTCACCGTACCTTCTGTTTTGCAGAAGTTTTCAAATGAACCCTTGCAAAACTCCAACATATTTTTCATTATAAGTGAATTGACATGGTTCCCGGTCTATTTCTCAACCATCATATTCCACTTCTTGAATCGCCCAAACACTTCATATTGGTCCTTTGTCTTCAGAAAGTACACCTAGGTATTCCTTGAGTAATCATCGATAAAAGTCACAAAGTATTGACATCCAACATGAGACTTCACAGAAAAGGAACCCCATAGATATGGGTGAACACACTCGAGAATCTCCTTGCTTCAGTGTTGAACTGAACTGAACTTCACCCTGCTTTGTATTTTTTGAACACAAGCTTCACTAGGTTTAGCATTTCCAGTTGAACCTCCACCAAATAACCCTTTCTTGCTTAAATGTTCCAACTTATGATGCCACAACTTTCTTTCATCGTCATACTGATCCAAGGATTACGATAAAGTCACCGTTCCCCCAACCGCTCAACCATTGAGAATATAAATCCCTTGAGGATTCATCCTTCCCTTCATAATTATAAGAGCAACCTTGGAGACTCTTAACCAGTCACCCTCTCCATAATATTTCAATCCATCGTTCACCAAAGTGCCAAGAGAAATCAAATTATATCGAAGTTCCAGGACGAACCATCAATCCAGTTTCTTGACAATGCCATTATGCATCTTAATCTGCACCATGCCACTGCCCTTGATATTGCTCACCCAATCATCACCCATATTGAATGTGTCATTCCACTATTTAAAGGAGTTGAACCAGTCGTGATTGCATGTCATATGATAGGATGCTCCAGATTCCAAGACCCAAGATTAGCATAACTAGATGTACAAATTGTCAAAACTTCACCATCATCCCCTTCATCAGAATTTCCTTGAACCACAACAACATTGTTGTTGCTTGATCCAACACCATTATTCCCTTTATTCAACAATGGACAATCCCATTTGAAGTGCCCATTTTTCCTTGAAGTTATAACATTTAATGTTGGCTTTAGATTCAGAACTTGATTTCCCTTTGTTACCTCCACCTCCATCCGACGTTCTTCCACTGCCTGCGAACAAACTGGAACTGGAAACTTCTTTTCCAACTGAAAATTTTCTTTTCGGTTCCTTGGACATCAAAGAATCCTTCACATCATTCACAGTGATCATTGTCATACCATGCAACATGGTATCAAATAAATTCTCATAAGAGTTCGGCAGTGAACATAAGAGGGTAATATTTGATCTTCATCTTCAATCTTTACATTCACACCTTGTAGGTCCAAGATGATCCTATTGAAGTTGTGCAGATGACCATTCACTTGGGTGCTTTCTAACATCCTAAGAGTATACAAACATTGCTTCTGGTATAGCATGTTCTGTTGGATTAGTGTCTAAGTCCATAACTATTTTGGTATGTACTTGACCCGATGGTGCATGGTCCTTTTGGGTTGCCTTCACCAAAGCAACTTGATAGGATGAATAATGGAGAGAAAGGATTAAATATGATTTATTAATATATTATGAGAATAATATATTAAAGGATAAATCATATTGTTTAATTAATATTAGTCAAGAATTAATAAGAATTAAGTTTGTGACTAAAAGACATTAATTAAACTAAAGGGACTAGAACTATCAATTGTATGATAGTTGAATATTGAGCTAATGGACTCCATATTAAAGGGGTGGACGAATTCTATGGGAAACCCATTAGAAATCGTTCCAAGGCCTTTAAGGAAGGAGCCCATGGGTTGCTTAGGGCTTAAGCATCCAAATTAGGGTTTCCTTGTTAGATAACCCTAATAGCCTCACTATTTAAGGAACCCTTATGCCCAAAAACGTGGACAAGCTTCCTTCTAGGGTTTCCACATGTTTTGGGCAGCCTCCTTCTCTTCTCCTCTTCATCCTCTTGCTCTTGGTGTTTGTGAACCATTAGAGGAGTGACATTTGTGACTCTAAGCTTTCTAAAGTCATTACAAGGAGAATTGTGATTGTTATTGCTACATAACAATCAAGGTAATATCTTAAACCCATTCTTATGTTAATATGATTACTTGTATGCTAGAATTAGGGTTTATAGTCTTGGATAACTTGCATGTACAATAGAGAAACCTAGATCCAAGCATTAGGGTTTGTATGAGCACATAGGATGTTCTTATAGCTAAAACCCATCATGTTCGTCAGAGAATTGTTCTGATACTTCTCACACAATTTCTCCCAAAGCCCATCAGTACTCATTTGATCCACGACCTCTCTCGGTACTTTATCTGTAAAACTCAAAAGAATAGTGTTATTCGCTCTTTCAAGAATATCCACCTTATTTTCAGCCGTCATGTCCTTTGGTAGTTTCACTTCTACTTCTAGTGTCGCTGCACATCCTTATTGAACCAAAAAAGCCTTCATCTTCACCTTTACATTAGGGGTGAGCAAAAACTGAACCGCAAACCCAAAAAAACGAAAAAAACGCATAAACCGAAACCGAATTGAAAACCGATGGTGCGGTTTTTAGTTTTGCAAAAACCGAAAATACTCGGTGCGGTGCGGTTTCTAGTCTCGCAAAAACCGCAAAAAACCGAACTGCACCGCATATATATATATATATATATATATATATATATATATATATATAAAGTGTTGATATTTGTAAGAACCAAAAACTCATGACAATTAAAATTTCTATAAATATAAATATCTATCTTATGTATCGGAGGATGATTGTATATTTTTAACATTTTAATATGAAGAGTACTAGTGATATAGTATCATTTTTATAAATACATTAATTGATATTATCGTATGTACTTGTAAAACAAATATTATATTAAATTCGTATTATATTGAAACATTAGAAACATGTTGGATGAGTGGTTATGTAATTTGATTTCAATCCAAGAGGTGGTGCTATCGGTTTATCTCCAATAAATGATTAGCACTCCTCATCTTAGTCAAAGTAACTCGCTGAGTTACTTGAGTTTTAGTAAAAAGGCAAAACGAAAAAAAAATAAAAAAAAAATAAACTAACAAAAAACCGCAAAAAAAAAAAAACGAACGGCAAAAACCGTAATAAAAACCGAACCGCATAAAAACCAAACGGTGCGGTTTCTAAATTTCAAAAAACCGAAGTTGCGGTTTTCGGTTCGGTTTTGGCCAAAAACCGCATCGAACCGCACCATGCTCACCCCTACTTTACATAGTGAAATCATTTGAACCATTAAACTTCTCCAAATCGAACTTGTGAGATGCCATCTTATATAAATAGAACACCGACCGCAACTCAAATACCACTTGTTAATGAAAACATGCGATACTTGTCAAGATTCAAAACAAATCTGATGCCACTTGTCCTTTCTGATGACCCTTGTTAGGAAGTAACACAAATAACAATCAAAACTAAAAGCACACAAAGACAAAATATTTACGTGGTTCAGTCAAGGTGACCTACGTTCATGGGCAGGAAGGGATTATTCTTTATTTAAGAGTTCTCAAACAGAGATTACAGGTACAATTCATCAGAAATTCATACTACTCATTAAGGATACAAGATACATGAAACAAGATCAATGACTCTGCATGCATCCCTATTTATACTTGATGGAATAGACCTAAAACCGTAATGGGCCAAGCCCATTGGGCCATAGGCCCATGAAAGGTGTCAACCAATCACAATCCGCAATGTAACATCTTCTAGATAGGGGTGAGCAAACCCAAACCAAGAAACCGAAGCAAAACCGACCGTTGGGGTTTTAATTTTTTAAAAACTGAAAAATCGGTTTCGGTTTAAGTTTTTACCTAGAAAACCAACCCATCCAACCCGAGAAATCAACTCATACTTGATTGTGTTTTGGTTGTAATAGACTATTTTGGGCTTTGGTTGCAACTTGTAATAAACTATTTGTTGTAAGACTCATGTTTTTTGAAGTATTTAACTTAACTTTGGTGTTTTTTGAAGTATTTAACTTGCTACTTCATTTATAGAAAATGGGTAAAAACCCAAAACCCATGGGTTTAAACCCATAACCCGTGGGTGTATGGGTTGAACCCAAGAAACGAAAAACTGCCCAAACCGACCTCAGAACCTGAGAAATCGAACCGACTAAAAACCGATCCTATTGGGTTATGAAAACCAGAAACCGACCATTTATGGGTTGGATTGTGTTTGAGTCCAAAACCGACCCAAACCGATCCATGCACAACCATACTTCTAGAACATTCTTCCATGTCATACAACCCATGAGCATCAACAACACACATGATGGAGCACCTTGTGCCGTAGTGGAGCATATGATGTACAAGTGGTGCATCATGAACACTAATGGACCAACATTCATCATAGTGGCACAACATGGTGTAATCCTTTAGCAACACCAACTTCTGAGCACAATTGAATGATCTTGAGCATCATAAAAGACTTAATAACATACTTGGATCATCAAGGATACCATGGCTCATCAAGGAACCAAAATGGCCCTTCTTGCACCATGATGACACAACATGTGCAAGGATGGCACAACATGCTTCAAGTGCGGTGCAAGAACTTATAGGTTGGACCAACATCACCATATTGGCACAACAACAACATACATGGCGTAACAACGTCATGCTTAGTGCAACAACATACTCCATGGCGCAACAAGAGTACCTTATGGCGCAAGAGAGGTACCTCATGGTGCAGGAGGGAGTAGTTTGGCGCAAGGAGTGCCCTTGGCGCAATAGAATCCTTCTTGGCCCAACCCATCAACAAATGGTGCAACAATGTCCCCTTGTTGCTCTATGTCACTCCCAGTGCTCCAAACCTCTTCCAGTTGCTCCAAACCCTCTTCTATATGATCCATTCCTTTAGAATTTGATCCGTTCCTTTGTCAGATGATCAATTTCATTCTCAGATGATCCGTTCCTTTGTCATATGCTCCATGAACCCCAAGTGCTCCATTGAGTTTTAAGTGCTCCAAATGCTCCATAGGCATGATCTAAATGCTCCAAATGCTCGATTCACATTTAACATGTCAGGAAAGGGTGAGGGGGCGGGTAGGTTTATTCATTATTATATTGACCCATTAGTCACATGAACTCTTAGTCACTAAATTGTGTTCTTGGTTTGTAATTGAACAATTAACAATATAACGAAATTAGTTTAAGGTTTTTTGGTTTTGGGATCTGAATTATGTTATTGGAGTGTGAGTTTGTTCTTGCTATTTTGACCTCAAAAGACCCCATACATGGAGGAAGCTTTATTTGTGTCAACTGACCTAAATGGTGAATATGTTGCTATGTTCACAAATGTTGGTGTTGATGAATGTGTGTTGCCTTGTTCTCAGATTAAGAGAGTAAGAGAGGAAGACAATGATGTTGAGGGGTGGTGAAGGGATGGTCTCATGTTGGAGTCGCTGCTAGTCTCGATGGCTACCCGTGAAGTGTGAGGGTGATGAAGTTGGCTTGAGATTTAAGGTGGTTGCATAAGATAAATAATAGAGGGGGGGGGGGAGTCGATCAGGTGAATAGGAAATGTGAAAATTGTGATCTTTATTGGGACGGGGAGGGATTAAGGGACGGATAAGTTTATTAATTATTATATTTTAAGAAAAATGAAACTAAATAAAAAATAAACTAAAAAGGAAAAATATGTCATTTCATGGGGCTCACGGACACCTATGTAAGTTTAGAAAAACAGTTTGTTTGAAGAAATTAAACCATTTATGTAATTTTGTATGATTGTTTATGGTTTTCTTTATTTAATTACATAACATTACCTATTATTCACTATGTGATGGTATTTCCACACGTACAATGTAAATTATCCCATATAAGGTAAAACTACAGTATTTCTTTAGCAACTTTCTTTTTGTTATACAAAAGTTATCAATGAAAAGAACCCAAACTTTGGAATAAGAAGTATAGACATCGTAAGTCTTTCGTCATATTATTATAGGATATGGATACAGTTATTGTCATTTTTTGTTTTTTTGTTATTATTGTTAAAATAAAGTTGTTATACAAATGAACAATCAACCCATATTTAAATGTAAATGTATATTGTACCATAACCCATATTTAAATGTAAATGTATATTGTACCATTGTATCCTATATTTTTACCGAGCCCAAAAATACGTCCTTTTGCCGTTCCGAAGTCCAAAACGACTTGTCATTTTCTTAGACCTGCCACTCCCATAAGTAGTAGGAGACGGGTATGTCGCTTGGTTTTCGCTGAAGAAAAGCAAAAGAAAACTGCTTCAAGAAACGGTTTCTTCTACAAATCGCAGTTCTATCGAGCTTTATTGTCCTAGTTGGAGCTTGAATCAATATTGCTTGCGCTCTGAGGGAACGAAAAACAGTATTCAGAAGATCATTTGAGGTACATAAATGTTGTACGGTGATCAACTTTAGGTTAATACCCTTCTACGTTGATCATTCTATTAGATCTGTACTATGTCGTGTTTGACGGTGTATGTTTACTCGGATTTGCATCGATCTCTACGTTTATGGGGTCATTTCACTTTTATCACTTTCCATTGTAGGATTTTTGGGGTTTTAGGGTTTTCGCTTTGGAAGTTAGGGTTTCTGACTGGAATTTGGCACTTTTGGTCGATCGTTCCTTTCATTTTAAGTTGCTATAGTCGTGATTTTCAGTTTCGAGAGTCATTTCCTTTTAGTATTATGTACTATACTCTCTCTCTCTCTCTTTTTTTTTTTTTTTTTTTGTACGTTTTGACTTGTCTGTGTGTTTTACTGAACTTTTTGGTACGGGATTCACTTAATCTTCTGCTTGACTGGGCGGGTTATCGAGTATAAAAGCGTTACGAAATGTTTTATCATCCTCTTTTGTTCTAGATTCTGTGAAAATCATACAACTGTTGGCGTGGATCACTGCTCATGTAATGCATATCTTTTTTTTTCAACTGGTTATGCGCATGCTTTTGATCTTGTGTGTTTTATTACTTCAGTAAGAGTTTTTTTCGTTGATTCTCTTTTGGGGTTTGTTTACCGTACTGACAGTGATGTTTGTTCTTTTAGTTGTCATCATGGTGAGGAAGAGGAGAACTGAACAACCCAGCGCAGGAGAGAGTTCTGAGCCTCAGGTAGCCAGTGCTGGACGAGGCACTGTTGCTCAACGTCCTCCACCACAGCAGCAGCAACCACAACAGCCACAACCACAACCACAAGGTGGCTATCAAGGAAGAGGGCGAGGTGGCCAAGGAGCACAGGGTGGACAACCACAAGGAGGAAGGGGGTGGGGTCCAAGGGGAGGAGGGTCCACTGTTGGTGGACCACAACGTGGTGGCATGACTCCCCAACAGTATCCTACCGGACCAGTTCAGCAGAGTCCAAGAGGAACTGCACCATTTCAAGGTGGTGGAGGCGATGTTCATGGTGGTTCTGGTTCTGGACCTTCTAAGGCACCAACTCCCGAGCTGCACCAAGCAACACAGGTCCCCCAGCAAGCAGAGTCTTCTGTGGGGTCATCTAGTAATCAGCCTGTGGATGAGGCAGCAGCTCAGCTTAAACAGCTGTCTGTGCAGCAGCAGCAGCAGCAAGAGGTGGCTGTTCAGGCTGCACCTGCTTCCAGCAAGTCAATGAGGTTTCCTTTACGTCCTGGAAAAGGTAGCTCTGGAACAAGGTGCATTGTTAAGGCCAACCACTTTTTTGCTGAACTGCCTGACAAGGATTTACACCAGTATGATGTTACTATCACACCTGAAGTGACATCCCGTGGTGTGAATCGGGCTGTGATGGCACAGTTGGTGAAACTGTACAAAGACTCTCATCTTGGGAAGCGCCTACCTGCTTATGATGGAAGAAAGAGTCTTTATACTGCAGGCCCTCTTCCTTTTATCTCTAAAGATTTCAAAATCACTCTGCTTGATGAAGATGATGGATCAGGCAGTGCCAGAAGAGAGAGGGACTTCAAGGTTGCAATCAAGTTGGCTTCACGTGCCGACTTGCATCACTTAGACATGTTTTTACAAGGAAGGCAGGCTGATGCTCCACAAGAAGCTCTTCAGGTGCTAGATATTGTTCTTCGTGAGCTGCCTACTAATCGGTAAGTATTCAAACCATCTTTTATGGTGGACTTACTACTTACTACATACTACATACTGATTGTTCATGTTGGATCTTATCCTTTTGTAGGTACACACCAGTGGGTCGATCATTCTATCACCCTGCTCTTGGTCGAAGGCAACCATTGGGTGAAGGGCTTGAAAGTTGGCGTGGTTTCTACCAGAGTATACGCCCTACTCAGATGGGGCTGTCCCTCAATATCGGTAGGTTTGTTTTTTTGCCATTATCTCATTAATTTTTTTCCGCTCAAGTCAACTTTTCATTTGACATTTTTTGTTAATGTTGCCCTGCAGACATGTCCTCGACTGCCTTCATTGAGCCACTTCCTGTGATTGACTTTGTCACTCAGCTCCTGAACAGGGATGTTTCAGCAAGACCATTATCTGACTCTGACCGGGTGAAGGTTAGATTCTTCACCCAGATGACATCAATGCACTTCCAAGTTCTAACAAATGGGTGTATGCTAAACGATATTTCTCGTTTGTTATTCCTAAATAAATAGATAAAAAAAGCACTAAGAGGAGTCAAGGTGGAAGTAACGCACCGAGGAAATATGCGCAGGAAGTATCGTATATCTGGATTAACATCTCAAGCAACACGGGAGCTTAAGTAAGAACTGATATCTGGTCTGGAATGTTTTTTTTTTATTTTTTTTTGTTAATTGATTATATTCTATGCTGTGGCTGAATTCAGTTTTCTTTTTAAAACATCAGTTTTCCAGTGGATGAGAGAGGTACAATGAAATCTGTGGTGGAATACTTCCGTGAGACATATGGATTTGTGATCCAACACATTCAGTGGCCATGCCTGCAAGTTGGAAACACTCAGAGACCCAACTATTTGCCTATGGAGGTTGGTTAGACTATTAGTTTTTATGTTTTTTTTTGTTCTTGTTTATGAGATGCAGACTAATGTTTTGAATGAATGGATTTATCATCAGGTGTGCAAGATTGTAGAGGGTCAGAGGTATTCAAAGAGGCTAAATGAGAGACAAATTACTGCCTTACTTAAAGTGACATGTCAGCGCCCTCATGAGAGAGAGGAGGATATCCTAAAGGTTCTGCTGTAAACATTTACTTTGCATGCATAAGCATATTTATCCCTTTTACATGTCTCATGCTGCTAATGCAGACGGTCGCTCACAATGCTTATGACAAGGATCCATACGCCCAGGAATTTGGGATAAAAATTAGTCGGAATCTTGCCTCTGTTGAAGCTAGGATTTTGCCACCTCCTTGGGTACCTAAATCATCTATTATTAGATACACATATACCTTCCCTTGTGTAACTAACTGCTCTTTTTTTGCTTTTGTAGCTCAAGTACCATGACACAGGCCGTGAAAAGGACTGTCTGCCTCAAGTAGGTCAATGGAATATGATGAACAAGGTAACTCACCCTGATTTATGTCATTACATGTATACTTTTCGTATCTCACATAAACATGCGCTTCAAAATATTTTGCAGAAAATGGTTAATGGAGGAAGAGTCGCAAGCTGGATCTGCATAAATTTTGCCCGCAATGTGCAAGATAATACTGCCCGTGGTTTCTGTCATGAGCTTGCCCAAATGTGTAATATTTCTGGCATGGTATGCTATGCGAAGTGAAGAAAACACCCACTCATCCATAAATTGATCGTCAATTGTCTTTTTTTTTTTTTAATAAAAAAAAATGAACTTATTAATTTTATAAAATGCAGGCATTCAATCCTGAACCTGTGCTTCCGGCATTTAGTGGGCGTCCTGATCAGGTGGAGAGAGTGCTGAAGGCTCGTTTCCATGATGCCATGACTAAGCTTCAACCTCAGAAAAGAGAGCTTGATCTGCTCATTGTCATTCTGCCAGACAACAATGGATCCCTCTATGGTATCAAGTTTTCACTTCCATTGTATCATATCATAAATTTTGATTTTGGTTGTTGTTGATAAAAGATTATGTTTATTGTTTAAACTTTAATGTAGGTGACCTGAAACGAATCTGTGAGACTGATCTTGGCGTTGTTTCTCAGTGCTGTCTGACTAAACATGTTTTTAAGATGAGCAAACAGTACCTTGCAAACGTGGCTTTGAAGATTAACGTGAAGGTTGGAGGAAGGAACACGGTCCTTCTGGATGCAATTTCAAGGCGTATACCTAATGTCAGCGATGTTCCAACTATCATCTTTGGTGCTGATGTCACCCATCCACACCCTGGGGAAGATTCAAGCCCCTCTATTGCAGCTGTATGCTAAAAATATATATATTTTTAATGTGTTTGTTTGTAAGAAAGTAAAAGTGAAAGAGTTGTTGATAATGAATAATGATGTTATAGGTTGTTGCCTCTCAAGACTGGCCTGAGATAACAAAGTATGCTGGGTTGGTTTGTGCACAAGCCCACCGTCAAGAACTGATCCAGGATCTGTACAAGGAGTGGCATGACCCACAAAGAGGCAAAATGTCTGGTGGCATGGTCAAGTATGAATGATTCTGGTGATTTGATAAAGGATTAGTTTTACTTGCAGACAGTTTATTGATTGATGTTTGTTATGCAATGCAATGAAAAAACAGGGAACTGCTGATATCTTTCCGCAGAGCAACTGGGCAGAAGCCAAAGCGGATTATTTTTTACAGGTATTTATCTGATCCTGTATGTATGTTTTCGATTGAGTGTTGATGTTTATGATTTGGATATAGGGATGGAGTGAGCGAGGGGCAGTTCTATCAAGTTTTACTTTATGAGCTTGATGCGATTCGAAAGGTGAGGTGATGGAATATAACGGTTTAACTTTTAGAAAAATGGAAATAAAATAAACAAGGTTGGGTCGACAGGCATGTGCATCGTTGGAGCCAGATTATCAGCCTCCAGTGACATTTGTGGTGGTTCAAAAACGTCATCACACGCGATTGTTTGCTAACAACCATCGTGACCGCAATGCTACCGACAGGAGTGGGAATATACTGCCAGGTTTATTTTGGATTTGGATTTGGATTAGGTAATTAATTTATATTTACTGATGTAAGTGAAAATGTATGTATGTATGTGCTCTGCAGGCACCGTTGTCGACTCCAAGATATGTCATCCAACCGAGTTTGATTTCTATCTATGCAGCCATGCTGGGATTCAAGTATGTGTTTGTTTAAATTGAGATCTGAGTTCCATAAATAACATATCATTTGGGTGGTGTTACTAAAACAGGGGACAAGCCGTCCGGCCCATTACCATGTGCTGTGGGATGAGAACAAGTTCGCAGCTGATGCTTTGCAATCACTCACAAACAATCTCTGTTACACGTATGTGTCATTTATGTTCTCTTGTTGAATTAAGTAAAGATTGGTTTTGAATTATGTTTTGTTTGGACAGGTATGCAAGGTGCACTCGTTCTGTGTCCATTGGTAAGTTAAGTTCTCTAATCTATAAAATGCAATAATGTTTGACTGATTTTTTGATGCAACAAAACAAAACAAAACACAGTGCCACCCGCATACTATGCTCATCTGGCTGCCTTCCGTGCACGGTTCTATATGGAGCCAGACACATCTGACAGTGGCTCCATGACAAGCGGCCGTGGTGCAGGGACAAGGAACACCCGTGTGCCAGGGGCAAATGTTGCTGCGGTCAGACCCCTACCTGCTCTCAAGGAGAATGTCAAGCGGGTTATGTTCTACTGCTAGAATACCCTACCCTACCCTTCCATTTCATGTATGTTTTTGTGTCTACTACTACTACTACTACCTTTGTGCTGGATAAATTACAACACACTATGTGTGTAGGTGTTTGTGTTTCTTCCCAACCTTTCAATTAAAATACTTTGGTTTGCTATATTATATTTATGGTGCCGTCTTTGTTGATATTTATTTTTGGCTATTACCTTTCTGTTTTGATTTTCAAATGGATAGCATCATCATATACTTACTACTACTTCTGTTATAGCATGATGCCCTTTTGTTCCTGTTATGTTATTCGATTTTACTTGTTAAATATCAAGTTTGGCTAAATCATATACATTGTGCTTTGGTTTGATTGTAGCGGAGAAAATATTGTCTTATTTGTTGCTCGATTCTCGCGACTAAATCAATATGTTGCTTTGTGGCCAAATTACCTGTGAAAATATATTGGCAAAAGTAATAGACGAGTATTGTTTAAATGTTTTGAACAAAGTATTTAGGGATATTAATTGATGATCAATAGTCGGTTGAGCAATTAACCCACAAAATAATGTTATATAATGACTTTGCGGGAAGGCATGCCTAACTCTCGTCAAAAGGTGTCCATGCTGTGCTGTAATATATGCCCAACTCATAATAATACTATTAACATATAAATATTGCAAGTAGAAAATGAGAAGTTGAGAAATGTAATCAATATAAATATCTGGTTTGGTTAAAACAGCATTTTATTTATTTATTTTTTTGTCAAATGAGTGAATGACCATGTCGTCCAAAACAAAACATTTCGGACTAAATTATGGAATACGTGACCTATGTCATTTTGAAGTTATGTTTTTGTTTTATATTAATTTTAGTTGATAGTTGGTCATTTGTAGTATGATTATTTATGTGCATTTTATGTGTTTATATGTTTAATTATAGTTTAGTGGCATTTTCTAACTTCATGTAATTATTAATGAAAAGAATTCATATTTTTCAAATGAAACAAAAAATGTATTGCAAAATCAAATAACTTTGTAATTCTATGAAACAACAAATCTAGTACAAAAACTAATATTAAAAAAAACCCAAATGTGTTCAATGATAATATAACGTGTGTAAACGGACCCTTATTTTTATCATGTATCCATGCAATGTGTGCAAATCTCCTTCGATATGACTTGGCTTAAGTCTTGGTGCAACCTTCTGTACTTACTAAATGACTATCGGTCAATCTCTTTAGGAACCAACATGAAAAAACTTCACAATCTCTTTTAGCGTTAGACTGTTATCGTATGTATATGTCCTTTATAAGGGTGAGTGTGAAACTCTAAAAAGAGGATTACATCAATAGGTTTGGTACCCTAATTATTGATAATCATTAGGAGTTTGTGGATACATGCTTACTTATCGATAAACCAAGAGAATAACCAAAGTAACCACCGTATATATTGAGAGTGAACGTCAGTATATTAATGTGGATGTGTAACTACACAAAAGGTTGAAAATAACCAAGGTTGTAAAAAAACGTTTGGCTATAGCCCAACGGTCGACTGAGTTAAATGATTAATTGGTTCAGATAGGGAGATAGGGATTAACTGGGACCATAAATTATTAATAAAATTATTTAAGAATTTAATATATCTTAAGAAAATAAGTATTTGAAAATTTAAAATTTTGAAATTGTTGGTATAATATTTGAATATTTGAAAATTTAGAATTTTGATGTAGAATTTGACAATTTGAAAATTTGAAAATTTTTAATTTTTTCCGCCGACTCTAAGTTTGACTGATATTGACCAATTTCCACGAAACATTTTTATTCACAATCGGTTGAATGATGTCAAACGATTAACCAATCATCATGTCATAACAGTAGAAATAACTAATCATCAAATAACAATTTTTATAGGCGACTATTACTCCGATAATGTAATTGAATCACATGTATATCGTACCACACTCAGACCAAGCTAGGTATTGAGATCCATCAGTCATGTCACACAAATCATGTAAAACGGTATTGAAAGTTGTCGATATAAATGTCCAACAAACATGATCCAACCTTCACTTTAGAAGCAAGGAAATTCCGAACATGATGTTTTGCTTGACAACTACTTTGCAGAATATACAAAAACAATTGATCCCCTTTACATCAACAAGTATATCTAACCACTTACATGCAAGGGAGATAGTCTTGCATGGTGGTTGTTTCTTGATTTTAGCAAGAATATACGCCAACAATGACATGTGTGCAAGACATTGTAAGAGAAGTATAAAAAATGAGGCCATGTTGGAAAAAAAGAATTTAGTTATAATTCCAGGTTGGTTTTGACATTTCAAAGCAAATAATTCTATACATTTTGGATTTGTTCTTCATATTCTGGACATGCTCTTTGTGTTTCGGAATTATCTAAGGCATATGTTAGTGTTAATGTAACTAGTTTTCTAATATTTTAGGTATATACTAATATCAAATAACTGACTAACTAAGGCACCTCTTGTTAATTAATACAACATTTTGGAACTGTTTTTTGGGTTTCCGGACAATATCTATGCATTTCGGACTAACGCTTTTGCAGTTATAATTAAAAATTTAAAAAGTACATGTAAAAGTGTGAAGAACTTACGCTTACCTGCAAAACCTCAAACTCACCAGAATCAGATGTAATTTCTTTTTTGTCTACTAAGTCCAAAATATAAAGATATTCTGGCATGCATTCCAGGATGTCTTATGTACTGCCCATTAAGTTCGGAACCCGATACAGAATAAGCTAGGCTGGATAACTCCACTCTGGAATGGTCCACTAACATCAACAAGTATATCTAACCACTTACATGGTGGTAATTTTATTCAAAATTCCTTAAACATTTGGTTAGATTACTCAATTTCTCAAAAGATATTATATTTATAATATAAACCTTCAACTAAATTAACTACATATATATCTGTAAACTTAAACTTTAAGGACTGAGTGAAAGTTCTGATGACCATTTCCAAAATTGGTGTTATATGGTTCATTTACACCAAAATGGTATGGTATAACAAGTGATGTTGGATTTGAGCAATTTATTTGTGTAAAAATGAGATTTGGTGTTGTGTTGTTAATAAATTGGTTGTGAATGGATGGGTTTGTATGGGGATACCAGAATAATGAGCGGAGTCATGGCTGTGAGTTTCCTTGGTAAGCATAGAGCCATTAACCGGCGGTGGCTAGGCAAGGCAAGGAGTATTTATGAAATGTAATAAGTTGTTTGATATCTTTCTTTGTATATAAACTGATTCGTTGAATGACTGTGGACATGCGTTGTGATCTTATTACGAGGATTGATATATGAAGTTGAGTTATTGATGATAAAAATAAAATAAAAGTAGCCTAACAATATTCTACAAGAACAAAAGGCCAAGAAGACGGAAGGAGTTATATCAAGTAAACAGCAGGTAGGATGATATACACACAACACATGTTGAAAAACTCGAGTACAAGACATGATATTTACGGATGAAAGAAAAACTATTTATTTACAATCAAGTTTGAGTGGGTACAGAATGACGTATTATCATCGTCATCATCATCATCATGATCATGAGCATAAAGATGTTGATGATGCCTTTGTTGATCCCATCTAATGACTTCAGTAATATATGAGATTCCTCCTTGAACAGATCCACGCTCCCTACCAACACTCTGCCATACAAAAAGCTTCCTGCCAGTTATACCCGCATACACCTCCTTAAACTTCATACCCACATAATAATAAGCCTGGTTTGCCAATGACACGGTTGAAGTTTTCACCACCCCCGCCCCAAAATCACTAAACCACTCGCAAACACTCAACGGGGTCCGCCCGATTTTCTCCTCGAAGATGTCGTATTTGTTCAAAATAAGCACAAACGGAATGTCTGCAAAACAAGCTTGTTTTGCGAGCCTCTCAAACAAGTCTCGGTTTGCTAGCATCTTGTTTTCCGTGATGATGACATCATCATTGTCTTTGTGGGCCCACACCTGGTCGTAGTCGCTTAACGCCACACAAAATATAACCAACCGTGCGTCTTCAAACATGTCTAGCCATTTGCAACCATCATGCAGTTTCATGCCAAGTAGCTGAAACCTATCACCAAACACAGATCAAAACAAACTTTATATATTTTATCTAATAATAATAATAATTCCAGAAAAGAAACTTAGCTTACCTGATTAAAGGAGATTGACCATTTTCATCATCAGATGTAGACATGGGGCTGTGATCACGAAACGAGAAGTCCAGACACGAAAGGCCATTGGTTGGGGTTACTCCTTGAGCATATAAAATGTCCTTCTCTGATGGTTCATAATCGTTGCTTGATAATTCAATTGTCTGCATATTATTTTTATTAACTAACTGACTAATAAATAGATATAGATAAGAAACAACACCGACCTGATCAAGAAAATATTTGGCGACATCTGGAAGAAAATTCAGCTCATCTCTTCGCTTGTAAGTTTCCTGAATAGCAGGATCCTTCCATATCTCATCAACCAATGGAGCATACTCCCGTGTTGCAGCCGGAAAGTAATTCTCAAAATCACCCATTGCCATTATATCCAGTAGCCAATCAGAGAAATGTTTGAATTTTGGTTTAAACGAATAAACACTTGTCCCGCTTTTCGGATCATCTTCCTCTTCAAAACGCTCTCGCCCTTCAAGCAACACACTAAGGTATCTATATGTGTTGCTTTGTATCATAAGCTTAACATGCTGCAACTCCTCAACACTCAACTTGTCTCCATATAAAAACCTCACCTGCAAGTCACCAACATCAATACAAATATCACATATGGATTATTATTATTAGTTGTTATTTGCTCGATTGATAATGATACCTGCTTGAAGATGGTACTTGTCCCTGATCCTTCCAACCCAAAGAGCATAAGCTTGTCAACTCTTGTTGAATGCTCCAAATTCTGAGCAACAGACCGTCTTAACTTCAAACCATGACAAGCTTCATGGGGCACAGGCAAACAGAACAATGAAGAAATGAACCGAGTAGACGCCTACCTACCAATAAAACATCCCTCAGATAATTATCATTATCATTTATCATATATTATTTATTGATTCAAACCTTTCCCCATATGTTTCCTTTGATATTGTTTTGACCCTCTTCCTCATACGACCCATCATCATAAAGCCAGAAATGTGTTCCCTGTGGGCATTGTACCTTGGCTAGCTGAAACGCATATCAAAATTTCAGTTCATAAAACTGACTGCATGTAATGTATACACTATACACCTACAGACTACAAAGTGTATTTACCTTTAGTACCCTGAGTTCAACTTTTGTGATTTCACGGCCATTCATATAAACCTGTGTGTTTCCATTGCTTGCATCCATCTGAAGCTTACCACCCACATTCAATTTTGAACTTACAATCCTATCAGGCTTTTCCCCCTCCTAAAAAAATTCGTTACAAAATTTCAATCACAAAACAAACAAACAAGAAACTTTAAGCAATTTGCTTACCTGCCCCCAAAGTCCAGAATCCTTATCATACCAATACTTGCCTGGTTTTAACTTCAGTGGAGGAACAGGGCAACCCAAAAGCTCACACAAATCCTCCTGCCGTAACTGTCTTCCATTCACAACAAGTTGCTCCGGACGAAGCTGATTAGCAAAGCACTCTTTTTCAGCCAACATTATCTGTCTCACCTCCAGAGGACTACAAATTTTAGACAACATTCTTGAGCACTTCCCTAGCCTCTGTCTTCTTGATTCATCGATAGGTTGCCCGATACAACCTACACATTTTCGTCCTTCAGGCATTGATCCCATTGCCTTGAGCAAACAGTTACTACAATACCTCGCATCGCAAACAATGCATCCTTCTTTTTCTTTCAATCTATTCCCGTTTCCACACCTGCTACATATATTCTTCTTTTGATTCTTCTTTCCACCAGTTTCCACGACAGGAGAAGCCGTAACACTTGTAGATGAATCATTATTATTATCTTCTTCTTCTTCTTCTTGGGTGGTATCGAAACTCACTACATTAGAAATTTCATCTTCTCCGGTTTCGGAAGCCGGTGTAACGAGAGACACAGCCAAATTAGTAGCAGCACTAGTGTATTTGTGGTGAATTTTTGGGGGTTTAGTAAAATTTGAATTTTTAATGATGGGTATAGGGCTGGTGGTGGTGGCGGTTCTGGAAAGGGAGTGGTGGTTAATGTTATTGTTGTGTGGGTGGGTGGGGGGTTGGTATTCGACGGAAATTGAATAATCGAGTTGATCTTCGTCGGGTAAGGGGGCTCCGGCCGGCAACATCTTACGAAGGAGATCTTCCCAATGTTGCTTAGAAGTTTGTTCATTGATGGCGTAATCATCATCCGTCATTGTTGGCAAGAGATTAGTGAGTGGTGAGGTTGATTGATGAAAAGAAATCCAGTCGACAGACACAGCGAGATGGTGGGGGCGGATTTGGAGAGGTGGTCGGCACTCGGCAGCCAAGAATACAAGTTCAAGAATGGATGTGTTGTTACGCATCCAAACAAACGTCAGATTCACATCTGTTACCGTTTTTCCTTCACATTTTGTTTATTTACTAGAATAAATTACATAAATGGTACTTCTGGTTCTCAAAAAATCACATTCCAATCTTTTTAAGGAATTTTTTTTTTTAATACGGATGGTCCTTTAGGCTATTGGGTGTGGACAACGGTGTTCCATATTATTACATGAAGTGAGTGTGGTGTTCCTCATGTTATAACATGGTGTTAAAATGAGAAATATACAAATACAAAGAGGAAAAATGATTTGATTGGGTGTTATCTCTTGTTTCCGTTACCACATCCTAATAACACAACATTTAATAACACCAAGTTGGGGTGGTGTTTCACTGTGTTTTAGATAATAACATGAGTAGGCGTTGCCGCCGTTGCCTACTCCTAGTAGTCTTATAATTCAAAATAAATATATGATCCGTGTTTATGAGTAACATTGTTAGTTAACAAATGTTAAATGCTTGTGAAATAACAAAAATATCATTTTTTTTTTGTTTTTATATGTAAATTTTTTATATTAAGAAAAGAGAAATAACATTATAACGATGACCTCTCTTTCTCTTTCTCTCCCTCTCTCTCTCTCACACACACACACAAACACACACACACACACACACACACACATATATATATATATATATATATATATATATATATATATATATATATATTTGATTCAAACAAGGATTATATAAGTCTTCATATTCTCCAATGTGCTTGAAAGCTTCCACAACCACCACTAATAAATAAAGCTTGAAAGTTTTGGTTCAGGAACTCTTTGTTTCCGCCATAAATAAAGCTTCAAAGCTTCGATTGTAGGTGTGTTCATTGAAATCGGGAAATGTAAAAACAAAGATTTAGAATCAATCCATAATGTAACAACGGGATGGATAAAACGAAGCTTCAATTATGGGTGCATTCATCGGAAATCTTGAAACCTTTGATAGTGGTTGTACTCCCGAGATCTCCTCATTTCTAGGTATCTTAATTCTAAATCATCTCTTGGTTTTACATGTGCACAACGATCCTTTCAAGATTTTACATCTACAAATCGATCATTTCAAGATTTTACATTGTGTGTGTACTCTCGGAGATTCCCTCATTTATAGGTTTTACATTTGAATCATTTATGAGTTTTTCATAGAAAACATGTTTAGTAATCCTTTAAGATTTAATTCCAAGAAAAGGATGAGGGAAGAAGGCAATTTGTCTTTTTAAGTTCAAAGTCATCATCATACCCATTATCCGCTCTTCCTCTCAACTATTTCTTTCTTTGGTGAATTTGACATATTATTCTCCTAATTTTGTCATTTATGAGTGAATTTACAATTTTTAGTGATGATAATGGAACAATTTTGTATTTTCAAGTCTTATGTAGGTCTTGGTAGTTTGTAATTTGTGTTCATTTGGTTTTTTTCTTGAACCATATTTTTGGCGATGATGATTACCAATTTTGATTGTGTGATTTTCTCTGAACATATGACAATGTAGAAGCCAAATGGATGATTGAGTTTTTGTGAAAAATCAAGATAAGATTGATGATTTGTTGCCAACGATGATGACCAGATGGGTAAGCCCCATTTTATTGTGTTGGTTATAAAACATTTAAAAGAAAAGGAAAACTAATTATTGAGGGTATTTTGGTCATTTCATAAATAGTTAATCCTTATTAATCAGTGTTAGTCATAAAAACCAATTGTATTTGATTTCAAACTATAAAGGACTACCATGCTAAAAAAACCTTAAAGGGATTTATAACGTGATTTTTGTCAACTATAAGGACCATTTATGTAAATTTGTCTATTTTATACTATATATTTTTCTTTTAATTTATAGAGTGGGACCTTAATAGACTTTTGTTCTTATTATATCAAGGACAACCCTACATGGCTCGTTAAATATATGAAACTGTGCATCGTCAACTATTTTCTAGTATTAAAAAGTAAAAGGATAACAAATGATTATGTTCCAATGGATCTGCTAAAAAAAGGTCGTTGTTTTACGCAACATCTTAATTTTATTATACACACCATTCTAATGGGTTTTTAGTTACACCATAATTTAGTCTTTTGACTAATTTTGATGGAAGCTGTTCGATGACTCTTTCGCTTATTATTTTTATTTTTTTTATTGTTTTTTTTAACCATCATATCATATCATATCATCATACTATATTATAAAAAAATATATTTTTTTTCATCATATCAAATTGAAACTCCTAACTCTTCATATTTCCACATAATATACTTAATATATTAACTTAAATATGGTATTAAGGGGATGTTTGACTTAGCTTTTTAAATGCCAAAAGTCATTTTTTAAAAAGTTGCAAAAAATCAGGTTTTCCTGACTTTTCCAAAAAGTTGATTTTCCTTCTATCAAAAATTCAAAAGTAGGTTTTAAAATTGTTTTGCCAAACATCTTTTGGCTTCTATCGTTTTCTAAAAGATCTTTTGGCTTCTCAAAAGCTAAACCAAACACCCCCTAATTATAAACATTGTCATAAATGAAAGTCTTCTTTAATTATCAAGATATACTTAATTTGTTAACTCCAATAAAATGTTAAATGCATAACACACCCAAAAATCATATGCCATGTCAAAATAATGTTATAACATCAAATTGAAGAAATTAACAACTTGTTATAACATCTTTAGCTTTCTATGTCACCATTTCTTTTTTTATTTTATTTTTTTCAGTTTTTTTTCTTTTTTTCAATTTATTTATTTTTTATTGTTTTTTTAATATATATTTTTAAACCACATTGGATTAATAAAAAACGAAACATGCGGTTTAATTAACTCCTAGATTAGCCATAATATTAAAAACTTAAAAAAACTGTCCTAAAAAAAATCAAGTGCTCAAGTTGCACATCAACCTTTTATTGAACGATTAAATTGTGTTGGTCGAACTTTGATTTCATTTTCGCCAACTTTTATGCCCTTCTATCAATTTCGTCTGTGTGACGCTAAACACGTTTCACTTTGTTGCGTTCGATCGGTGGGGGAGGGGAGATCTCTTTGATGTTGTCGGGGATATCATCCGTGTCTGTGTTGAGGTAATCATGTATCGTAAAACGTCAAACGAACTAGAATTGCGAGACCTCTTTCATTGTGCCTCCCCCGATGTTATCGTCTAATTCCATTTTCGATTTAGCCTAACAATCTCCCATATTTTTTCAAACTAGATAATTAACAAATGCAAATCAACTTTTATTTATTATTGTATAAAAAGTTAAAGTAAAATAGTTTGAATTAATGTATATATTTGATGAAAACCAACAAACTTTGGTCGCAAAATTATCATAAACATTGTAATTAAGGGCAAAAGAAATTAACACATAAAATGGATGAAAATAAACTTTGATTTTAAATGAAAATTTTCAAAAGTTTCATTTTACTTTTTTCAGTTAAATAAATAAAAAATTGGATATAATTATTTTTCTCATGAAATAAATAATACTATATTAAATAATGTTTAATAAAATTTCGCATAAAAAATATAAAACAATTAACAACGACTATTTTTATATTTCAAGCAACAATTCTTTATCTACCACAAAAAGTATAATGTTTGTCATTTTCTTGTATTTTTTTCATGCCATGTGGTTAAAGTTTTAAAAGACACAACATCAAAAGTAGAATCCATTCATAAAAATACCATAATATTTGTATCATAAAATAGAGATTGTTGGTGCACTTGATTGACACTATATTCAAATTTCTTATGTTTTAATAACGAGACTAATATACTCGATGTTATATCTAATTTGCATTATTTTTCTAACAAATATCCCAAAGCATGCAACACAAATATTGTAATGTGTCCCACAAAAATTCCAATGTAATATATCATATGATGTGTTCTCAAAGCAACTGAACACCGATTTTCGTTGAATAAACTTCCTACATATTCCATGTATGTTTAATATTTATGTAACGTCCCATTTCTAGTATGTAATTTAAATAAAGTATTTTTCTTTCTTAAGAGGTACTCGACGAGTCAGTAGCCCGACTCGTCGAGTAGAGACGAGATTTGTACACGTATTTAGTTGGCGACTCGACGAGTCCATATTCCGAACTCGGTGAGTCCGCTTGTCTGGAAGAAACCCTAAATCTCAGTGTTTATACCCTATTTAAACCTCATTATAGCCTCCCACCCCAGCCTCCAGTACCTTTAGAGCATTTCTCTGTAAAAACCCTAGTCCCCATTGTTGAGCTTGAGTGTTTTGTGATAGCTTGGGAATTTTAGAAGAGAAGGATGGAAAGAAGATCAATAGAAGAGAAATGAGATCCAAGAACTAGCTTCCATCTGCTTCATATTATGGTAATAAAGTTATTACCTTGTTTATTCTTCCATTAAACCCTCTTTTTATGCTTGATTATGTCTATTTTGGAGCTTTATATGATTCAAACTCGATATTTGAGCTCTCCTTAGGATGGAGACCATAGATTTGAATGTTATTGAGCTCTAGGAACTCTATGTAGCTACCTTTATGCAGATATAGCCTTGTTCCAAACCCTAAGTGCTTAGTGTTGGATGATTTTTGTGTTTTAGCCCCATTCTCGTGTGCATGCACGTAAAGTTGGAAACTTTACGTGCAAAACCAACCCTAGAAGCCCAGATCTATGAATTGGATGCACTGTAGTTGTCTAAAATCGACTGTATAGTAATGGCATGCAGGAGACTCGGCGAGTCCATATTCCGGACTCGGCGAGTCCAAGGCAATCTTCTTGTCTCAAGAGCAGACTCGACGAGTTGTTTATACAACTCGGCGAGTCACAGGCTGGACGTGCTCATATGATGAAGGAGAACTCGACGAGTTGTTCATACAACTCGGCAAGTCGGATGAAGTTAGATTGGACGTTAGTATGGAAGAAGAACTCGTCGAGTTGTTACCAAACTCGACGAGTTGAGGCGAGTAGAGGATTAGAAAAGGTGTTAGGGACTCGGCGAGTTGGCGACCCAACTCGGCGAGTCCGGTCAACTGAAAGTTGACTTTGACCAGGGGGTAAAAGAGTCATTTTACCTTGAGAACAGTTATCAATATCTGATTTAGTGTCTATGGGATTTGTAGCCGGGGAGTTCCGGAGCAACAGTCAGCCAGTTTCCGATTAAGCATCTCAGCAGCCAACGTTACCAGGTGAGTTTCCTTTCCAGTATGAACGGGTCTATGGCCACAATGTCGGCCCGTTTAGTTAGCATTAGTTTTGGGCTTCGGTTCGATGCAGTAGTTTAGTGTGCTTGAAGTCTTTGTGATTCAAGCATGTCTTTGTGTTATGTGTTCCAGACTTCGGTCCAATGCAATATGCAACATATGTGTTTATGCTAGTAGTTATGATTATGCTATGCTATGTTCAGTCAGTTTCCGGACTTCGGTCCGATGCAGATTTCCGGACTTCGGTCCGATGCAGTGGGCAAGGCCCAATATGTGTGTATATGTTTGTATGGTATGTGGTAGTTTGGGGGAGCTCGTTAAGCTTCGTGCTTACAATTTTAGTTTTGGTTTCAGGTACTTCCGCTAGCAAGGGGAAGAGCTTGTGGTGATGGCATGGCACACACCACAGTTTTATCCTAGGAGTTTGTTGAGATGTTTGATATGATAGTGACCTTAGTCTGATTTGATACTTTTACTATGACGTTTTAAGACATACGATTCATTGTTTTATTGTATGACATTTGATATTGTGGGGTTTAGTAAAATTAAAACAAAAATTTTCGGGTTGCATTTTTAGGATGTTTCAATTTCAAATTTAAAAGACATTTACGGATTTCCATTGAATAAACTTCCTACATATTCCATGTATGTTTAATATTTCAAATTTAAAAGACATTTGTCCTATAGATAACTTTAAATAATGTTTAATATTTCAAATTTGAGAAAAACATTTACAGATTAGTCCCATAATCTCAAGATGCACAATTAAACAGGATTTTATAGTTATAGAAAAGTTTTATAGTCATTTCAAATGACATGTTCTTATGAAGTAAATAAAATAAACTATGTTTGGTTCTTATAATGCTCATCGACATATATTTAATTTAATAATATAAACACGTATCAAGATAATAGTTGAGGATTAGAAAACGTAACGACCAAAATCATGTTATACTAAAAGTAATAGAACACGATATAAAAGTCTCACACCCAGATTTAGGGGTGGAAATTTATGACACGACACGACAAAAATACACGACACGAAACGAAATTGGGACGAAACTGAAATTTGAATTCGTGTTCGTGTCAACTGTAAAAAACATGATGTCGTGTCGTGTCGTTTTCGTGTTCAGAATTTGACACGAAATTGACACGATTTAGCAGTTTCTTTATCGTGTTCGTCGTGTTTTTTGTGTTTGTCGTGTCACACCCCCGAACCAGACGGCGAAAACGTCTGAGGGCTCGTGTGACTTAAATTAAATATCATCACAATGAATATACATGAATCATAACATAAACATCACCATGCATCAATATATTACAACTGACATTGTTCACATCAAGTACATTGTTTTAACATTACAATCCATACATAAATTGTTTGATAGTTTTCAAAAGCGAAACACACTAACATACTTGGTACTTATTCTTCAGCTTACCTGTTACCTAAGAATACAAGTTATTTTGAAAAATGGTCAACATATGGAATGTTGGTGAGTTCATAAGCATGTTTGATATGAAAATGTTTTGTGTAGTTTGAACGAAAACAACCCAGAAAATCCGATATTTTCTGAAAAGACCATTGTTTATAAAAAGGTGTGAAGATCCGTAAATATATGCATGATGATTTCAAACACATGTATAATTGAAAAACTTTGTATTAACCATACAAGTGAAAATGTTGAACTTCCCCGGAAAACCCGATGTTTTCCAAAATAAAAATATCATATAACGATTTGAATGGTTATCCCATCACGTGAATGATTTTTGAATTACCTTGATTACTTGATTTATATTGGATTTATTTATGTGAGTTGTTATAACCATGCATGATAATGACTAGTTCGTCTGTCTTGGCACTTTGGTGAACGTCAGAATTGATCTTAAGATTTTGTCACCCTAGACTGGCCGAGTCTAACTGTAGCGAACATCTGAGGCGTGGGGGAGTCACCCCCGTATAGATCTATACACAAACTCTCGCTCTCCCTCCACGAGACTTTGATTATAACTACAAACTACGACCGACACACGTTGGTGTCACCCGTTATTACTCACTAAATCCCAATTGACTTGATTACTATTGATTATCGACCTGTATTTGTTTACTTAGACCTTACTAGCAGTACTAATGGGCCACTAAGGCCCAATAGCACTTAAAAGCCATTGAGGGTCCCTTAAATATGGAATTGGGTCGTAGGAGGCCCAATAACATTTATTACTATTCCTTGGGCCCAAAATCATGTTAATGGGTCACAAAGGACCAACAAGCATGATTGGACTTTCAAGCCCAAGGTTTGGATTGTTTACTTGTTTTTAGGAATTGTATAATTGTTGGAAGGTTTGATTTTGGATTGGCACGAGGCCGCTCAGTTGTTGTTAACGATTCTTGGAATTATACATATATTCATCTTCAAGAGTTGTAGTTTTGTATTTTTGACTCAAATATCTTGATAGTAAAAGAATTGATTCAAAAGTTGGTTTGACCCATTTCAGCCCTTCTTTAATAAAGATGACAATTTTAGTCCTTTTTATATAAAAAAAGACATTTTAAGTCCTTAAATCATTTTCTTGACACATTTGACCTATAGACTTACTCAATTGATATTTTTAGCCCAAAATTTATTCTTTGACAGGTTCAGCCCTTCCAGAAAAGTGCTTTTCGATTAAAGCCCAAACTTTTGCAACTTTTACAAATTTGGCCCAAAATCCAAAAACTTTACATTTTTTTATACTTTTTAGTAAAGAAACGCATTTTAACCCTTGAAATAATTTTATTTACCTTTTTATCCCTTGTTTTGAGGAATTTTTCATTTTAGCCCTTTGAAAATCAGATTTTTCGCAACTTTGGGCTTAATGGGCCAAAAAGCCCAAAAATTGGTCCATTGAGCTATTATTTACATTTCAAGTCCTTTGAAGAGCATAATTTTCACAAAAACATTTATTTTAACTGTTTTGACTCTTTTGACCCTCAAGAAATCCGTGAATGGCAACTTTTCACCCAACTTTTGTTTATTTGATAATTTAAGCCCCATAATTTGTTTTATGTTACAATATGTCTATTTTAAATCTTAGAGGGTATTTTTCTTGACTTGTTTAGTGTGGTATACCTTAGATCATGTTTTTTTTCCTTCTTATGTCATAGATATTGAGATTTCTTCTCTTTTTGTTGCATATTTACCACATGAACACTTACAATCACACATACATGCATAAAATCATACATAGCACACACATATACATAGATCTACACATTTTATTTGTATTCTCCCCCATAAAACTTGTAAAAACCGAAAAAAGAGGGGTATGAACTCACCTTGAGTTTGTGGGTTTGGTTTTGAAGAAGAATGGAAGAAGTTTTCGGCCTAACAAGCTTCTTTAGAAGTCCTTGAGCTTAGATTGCTTCTAAGGAGTATGATCATGAAGTTGAATGAATTAAAAGATGATTTTTGATGAGGTATAGAAGTTAAACTTTGGATTTAAGTAAGAACTTACCAATACTTGTAACTTGAAGTGATTTTTGAATGAAAAACTCCTTGGAATGCTTCTAATTCTCGAAAATTTGGATGAAAAGGAGAAGAGAGTTCTTATGTGTTTGAGAGAGATTTTTTAGTGTGTATGTGTGTTTTTTTCCTTGGTGTTCTCGGCCGAAGAAGAAAAGAGAGGGAGAAGAGAGATATAAGGATGTGATGGATGCATGGGAACATGAGATGGTTGCATGGAAGACCAAAATATAATAAGGAGGTTGCTAACCCTCTTTATTTCATCAATTTCCATTTTTCTTCTTCTTGGGCCGAGAAAGGGATAAGAGAGAAAAAGATTTGGGCCTTGTATGCTTAAGCCCATATTATGATCCACTTAGATGATTTTTGGCCCAATTGGTCTTTAGAGAGGGTTCACGGCCCAAAATAAATAAAGTATAAGTTTTTATGGCCCATTAAGGCTAATTAGGTTAGTTATGGCCCAATAAGGTCCATTAAGGTATTTTATTTCATTCTAGGCCCAATATGGCCCAAAATATGAAAATAAATGAAAGTGGGTCCAATTAGAGCCCATTTAAGAGTTCTAAGCCCAAAATAGTCAAATTGGAAGCTTATTGGCCCATTAGGCCCAATAAGGAAGTCCTAGTCTAAAATGGACTTAAACCGGGATTTCTAGGGTTTCCAATTCTTTGTTGACTATTTGCAGTGCTTGTATAAAGTGTTTGATGGAAGTTTTGTTGCTATTGAATAAGCATCATACATGCTTTCACATTTTTGGTTCACATCTGTTATCATTGTTGTTGTTACAAAGCATCAAATTTCATAGTTGTGACATGTCGTGTTATATTGATAAAGTATTCATTAAAATAAACTAGTATCTAGTATATGTTATATTTGTCGTGTCGTGTCGTGTTTGTCGTTTTTTAATTCGTTCGTTTTCGTGTTAGTTAAAAAAAGCACGACATCGTGTCGTGTCGTGTTCGTGTTACATAAAACCTTGTCGTGTCGTGTCGTGTCAGACAGAAACACGAAACGATAACACGATTTGCCCCCTACCCACACTCCCTCCACCTACATTTTTTATGAACTAAAAATCACACTTTATTATTATTATTATTTATTTTTTCAAATGTAAGGTAAAATCAATGTTTTAAAAACAAGTTTTTTAGTTGAATTGATATAATGACCGGTTCTTGGTTCAATCGGTTTAACTGCTGGTTTATTCGGTTCAACCGCCGGTCTACATATGGCAGTTGTGTGCATCAACGTTCAAGTTATGTACATTTTAGATACCATGATCGATTGAGCTATTCAATTTTCATTGGAAATAATTTTTTTTTAATGGACTAAGTGAAATCCAACTATCAAAGTCCAATAAACCGGTTAAAACGGTTTTTAACTGGTTCTATTACACTTAGTTTCTGAAGAAACCATCCGGTCTAGAAATCGACATAAAATTGGTCGATGTTGAACCACCGTCATCTCCAATTCCCGATCCAACCGATTCAACTAATTGGTTTTTAAAAGAAACATTGCAATGAACAATCTCTACAGCAAAATACAAAAGTAGGGAGTCTTTGTGATTAAAAAAAATAGATTAAGTTATGGGATCAATCAAATTCATTAAGTTAAAAAAAAACTCATAAACACAAGTGATATTTTGGTGATGATATTATTTCTTCCCGCCCATTAACACTTTGTGCCGGAAACCCCAAAATTGGTTGCTGCCTCTGCTCTTATTAGTCTTACTACCGCCGTTTCTTCCTCCTATCACCATATATCTCTCTCTCACACAGTCGAAGAAGACGAAAAATGATTGAAGTCACAAGAGCAATGATCGGGAGATTAGGAAATACCACCACGATCATCAAGGACAGATTCCTAGGGTTTCTAATCTGGCAATCATGTCAATCAACCCTAGTCTACTTTCTCTGCAAAACCCTGCTTGCCCCATTAGCCCCATCGACCACCTTCTCCGCCGCCGTCTTTGCCTTCCTCTTTTTCCAACTCTCCCTCCTTCTATTCTCCACTTCCCTCTTCCTGGTGTCCTCTCCTCAACCCGTTCGCGGAGTTTCACCAATCGAACTCCTCCTCGGTATACTTAAACTCATCTTCGTCCATGGAGGCCAGCCCTTGCCTTCCGATTTTAGACGGAGAGCCAGAATTACATTGAGCTTTATACTGTTCCTAGCTTCCTCCGGGGTGTCTGGTTTTCTGTCTGTTGTTTGCCTTTCTGGGTCTCAGGTTTTTGGAGCATTAGGGCTAAGGGGTTTGGCTGTTGGATTGATTTACGGATCACATCATGTGCTCACTAGGAGATGGGTTTTGGATTTCCCCATCGTTCAGGTGACTAAACCTTTTTCCCTTATAGTTATATATCTCATCCTTGAACTCAAGCATAACGTATTTAATTTCTATTGACTAAGTAAATGCACATTTGTTTAACTGTTTATAGAAGGACCGATTTCTGAAACCTCTTACGCTAAACACTTTCATTTGTAATCTTACAAAGTACAGGGAGCTTTTATCCATCATTTCGTATGGTTTTTATTGGATATCCTCTAGTTCTCTTGGTTGATACTAGTATTTGTAAAACATAAGCATGTAGATGGCTTGTGGGTGTTTGAAAGGGATTATCTAAGAAGATTAGAGGCTCTAGTTTATAGTGTTTAGGTAGCATATTTGTAGATATGATTTAGGAGTCAAACAATCATTTCCAAACGGGTTGCAACAAATGGGCAAAGCATCGATTTGTTATGTAATGTGGTAACCATTTGGTCAGGAGGTTCCCTTTTGCTGATGTTTATGTTCATCTTGACAGCGGCCTCTTTTCTTCAGCTACAAAATGGGTGTCCGTAAGGCAGTTGTAAAAGCCATTAAGCTGTCAAGTGCTGGGTACTTACTCTCATTGGTGCTGTTTTTCTTTATCAATGACCACAAGGGTCGTCAGCTGGCGTTTGGGGGTCTTGTCATCGAGCAGATTGTTTTCTATTTTGCATGTGTTGTGGTGTTCCTCTGTTGGGAACTGAATCTTCATCTGCTTCAGGTCTAAAGACAATTTTTTTTTTGCATATCCTTATTAAATAATAATATCAAAAATTGTGTTCTATACTTTAGGTGTTTCTGACAAAGAGGTATCTGTTTGCTCCTCCAAAGGGATCAGCAGCAGCAGAAACAAACCCTAGCGATCATCTTCTTGCAGCCCTTGAGGAGACAAGTGAAGGGTCAGTTGTGCGTTATCTTGCTTATCTTGACTTGTGTATGGTGAGTGAGAGTAATGTTGACACCTGGCGTCGAGCTGCATTCTTTGAAGAAACTGGTGAGACCTACAAAAAAGTGATAGCTGTATGTTTGAAGCCCCTGGAACAGCTCACACTGGATTTGAATGAAGGGCTGGGATTGGGGACTTCCCCTGACAAGTCATTCCAACTGTCTCATCAGTTATGTTCTTCAACTCAGCTGCTTTCAAGTCTACATGAACCATTTTATGACTTTCAGGTCAGCTCTTTAATTCGATACCTTTTTTTTTTTTTTTTTTAAGCACAATTCATTTCTTAGTGAGTAAGTTACGACACAAATCTTTTTATTTTAAATATCACGGGTTATAATTAAAGTAGAGTATTATTTTGGGTTTTAATTTAATGAGCTTCGATTACTTTGTTTGGTCATTGCATGTAGCAGACATACCTCTTTGGGTTCAGCAATTGATTTGTGAATTGACATTGGCAGGTATGTGCATGGTGTGCTCGTATTGCAGCTTCACTCACTGTACGTTCCCACAAAGAAGACCGTTTTGGGGTTGCTCAGCTCTCTGGCTCCAATGCCGCCACTGTCTCCACCCTTTTGGCTGCCTTTTTAGCTGTTGAAACTTTAATGGGGAAAAAGACAAATCTCCAATCACCCAACCAGTATCTAAATGGGCCTGCCAATATCAAATGGGCTGCATTGAGCCCAACAAGGAGAGACACAACAATAAGAACCGCAGCATCATCAAACAAGAAAGACATCCCTTACTACTCAAAAGCATACTCCATGGCTGACATTCTCAGGACTTCAATTTACCAAATCGTCTCAAATTTCCATCAGCAAATGCTCACCAGCTCTAAAGCTGGACTGCTTGACAAGGACTGGATTGCCACTTCAGCTCCCACCCCCACCCCCACCCATGACCTGCTTCTACAGAAGCTAAAGATGTTCCTTGAATTTCAAGCCAACTAGCTATTCTTATGTCTGTCTTTTCTTATGTTTACTATAATGTACAAACATATTAAAGACCTTGAAAAGGAATTTTTTTGTTATTGTCTCTGGAATGAGTTTTGATTTATTTCAATCGAGACAACATAGACGAAATTATGAAAATGAAAAATGAGCAATGTACTTCTATTAATTTGTTTATTGTAGCATCTTACTTTCAGTTTTTTCTATTACAACATTGTACATTGAAATTTTTTTCTAAATCCATACAAATTTTAATTGATATAAAGTTCTAATAAAATAAGAAAATAAAAATCAAAGTATAAAGTGGTGGGTGTTGTGAAAAATGCACAAAACTGGTGGTGCAACTGCAATGCTCGTGAATGTGATAGAAAGAAAGTGATGATTGAGAGTAGGTTGCTATGTTTTAGAGGATTGGGTGTGGATAAGTAGTCATAAAACCAAATTTGTACCACCTCACATGCCACATTAGCAATGGTGTTATAACACTAAGTGAAAAAATAGTCACCGTGTTATAACAAGATGTAACACCAATTTTTTTCCATGTCATAATTTCTTGACAAAATTACAAAAATGGTCCCTATGGTTTGTCAAAAGTCACAAAGTCAGTCCTTACTAACTTTTTTTTGATGCAAATGGTACTTGTGGTTTGCAAAACTTGCAAAAATGGCTCTTTTTACTAACACCGTTAGTATTAAGCCGTTAGGGATTGAATCTGTAAGGACATTTTCGTTTTTTCAAGTATAAAGGGACTGAATTCGTGACATTTGATAAACCACATGGACCATTTTTGAAGTTTGTTTGAAAAAGTTAATTAATTTGCTGAAAGAAAGAGGGAAGGCTCTAACCACTTGAGGTGAATGCTCACTTGTTTATACCTTCCTAAAACTGATTTGTATAATAATGAAAACGTTAATACATAAATAATAAATAAATTACAAAAATCATTTTTTTACAAAATGTATTTCAGTCGTAGTATAGAAAAAAAATAGTTTTTTACATACAAATTGTATGTATTTTTATGTATTTATTTTATGTAAAATATGTTTTTTATGTCTTTAAAAAATATTTTTTCGTATAAAAAATGTGTTTACGTAAAATATATTTTTTATGTCTTTGAAATAATAATAATTAACACTACTTATGACATAAAAAAATGTATAAATTCTTTTGGATCGCTAGTTTTAAAACCGTTTTTTTGATTATTATATATATATATATATATATATATATATATATATATATATATATATATATATATATATATATATATATAAAAACAACTTAACGATTTTATTATGTATCTAAACAGTTTATATGGTTTTTTTTAATATTAAGAGTACTATTAATTATCATTATTTCAAAATGATACATCACTATTTCTTTTCATCTTCATTTTAACCATACGATTTAGAACGTACGATTAAGATGAAATACATATTTTAAATAAGATATATAATCAAATAGGTTTTTTATGTTTTTTTAAATACATATAACCGAAAAACGGCTTTCAGAAAACCGATTGGTCCAGTCGGTTTTCTAAAAGCCGTTTTTCGGTTATATGTATTTAAAAAAGATGAAATATGTATTTTAAATAAGATGAAATATGTATTTTAGAACTAGCGACCCAAAAGAAGTTATATATATTTTTTATGTCATGAGTAGTGTTAATTATTATTATTTCAAAGACATAAAAAAATATATTTTACGAAAACATATTTTTTATACGAAAACATATTTTTTAAAGACATAAAAAAATATATTTTACGTAAAATAAATACATAAAATACATACAAATTGTTTGTAAAAACTATTTTTTTTATAATACAACTAAAATACATTTTGTTTTATTTAAAAAAAATTATATAAAAAAATATTTTTTGTCATTTATTTATTACTAGTTTATAACCCGTGGAAACCATGGTTATAAAATTAATTCAATTTCCATAACAAAAAATTCATAATTATTAATCAATTATTTTAAATAAATAATTTTAAATAAATTATTAATTAAGAGATATACCAAATTTTCAAGTTAGTTATAACTTCAAATTTAACATATAATCAAAAAAGTAAATTTTTCTATAAAAATTTTACAATCTATTATTTAAAACCTTAACCTTATTATTTGTGATAGTGATTACTTAATACATCTCTTTGACACATGACATAATATTAACGTGAAGTTGTATTATAGTGACACATGACAAAAGGAGATTAAAACTACTCTTTTATTAGTATAAAAAATTTATGAATTAACGTTTTCTTTATTATATAAATCAGTTTTAGGAATGTATAATCAAGTGTGCGTTTAACTCAATTGGATAAGACATTTGTAATATAATAGGGTTGGAGGTCTCGAGTTCGAGCCTTCTCCCTTTCTTTTAGCAAATTAGTTAACTTTTTCAAACAAACTGCAAAAATGGTCTCCGTGGTTTATCAAATGTCACGAATTCAATTCCTTTATACTTGAAAAGATGAAAATGCCCTTACAGATTCAGTCCCTAACGGCTAAATACTAACGGTGTTAGTAAAAAGGGTCATCTTTGCAAGTTTTGCAAACCACAAGGACCATTTGCATAAAAAAAATTAACAGGGATTGACTTTGTAACTTTTGACAAACCACATGGACCATTTTTGTAATTTTATCTAATTTCTTTTTTCTTATTTTTTTGAGTTTTTTTAGTTAAAACAAATATATTTTAAATAAACATAAATATATAAATAAAACATAATGTTTTAAAAAAATAACATAGCATTTAAATTACACATAACATACAAATTGAAAAAAAAACATTACAATAAAAAATTATTTTTCCTAAACAACGCTATTCGTTATCGTTACCATAGAAGATATAATCCGCCAAGTTCTCTCCAAGTTGTCTGTGTTTATTTGCGTCCTGAATGTCAACGACTCTATGTAAAATTTAAATACTCTGCTGCTCCTGGTTGAAATTGAACATGTCTTGGCTCCGTTAGGATATAATGTGCAATATTTCGTCCTTTATCTTTTACTACCATGTTATGCATTATGATACATGCATACATGATATATCGTAGAGTTTCTAAGTCCAATGGTCGTGCTGCATGTTCAACTATATGCCACTTCGCCTTCAGCACTCCAAAAACACGTTCTACATCATTTCGTGCTCCTTCTTGTCTTCTCTTAAAAAAATTGTCTCTTTCTTCAATCGGGTGTCGGAATGCCTTCACGAATGTGGAATACTGATGATATATTCCATCTGTAAGGTAATACCCATATTTGTATTCGTTTCTATTCACTGTGAAATGAGCATCTGGGGCCTTTCCATTCAAAAGACTGTCGGATATTGACGACTGATCAAGAACGTTGATGTCGTTATTGGAACCCGCAGCCCCAAAAATGCATGCCAAATCCATAAATCTTGAGAATCAATATTTCTAGTGCGTGTAGTAAATGCTTCCGATTATTCCGAGAAACCTATGGCGTTCTTCATGCGCCACATACAATTCTTGAAAATCATGCAACGAAGGTTTCCGTAAATATACGTCTCCAAATGTTTCAACAACAACCCTTGACAATGTATACAAACTCTCCGTTGCAGTTCTTTCGGACATTCTCATATAGTCGTCCATGGTGTCGGGTGACTCCCCCATAGCCATCAAACGAATGTTTGCAGCACATTTATGCAACGTTGTAAACCCTCGTCTACCTCTAACATCATATCTCAATTGAAAAAATTCATACCTAAACATAAATTAACTACAATTTAAAAATATAGTACATTTGTACTAAAATTAAAGAAACATGTAGTACATTTGTATTTATTTTGTATAAAAGTATAGTAAAGAAACGATACCGGCTTTCCAAGGCGTTGACGATCCGTAGGAACACATTCCTACTCAAAAGAAATCTTCTTTTGAAGTCCTTCGACCCGTATACACAATTATCTGCAAAGTAATCACAATATAGATGTTCGTGTCCTTCCTTGCGATTTTTGTTTAATGATAGCTTCATTTTATTACTTCTTTATGTAGTTTATTTTTAGTTAAAACCATCTCATTTTAGTTAATTTTCATGCATATTTTCTCTTTTTGTTATTTTTCTCCTTTACTGGGTGCTTTCCAGTCTTTTGAGCTTATTTGCAAGATTTATCGAAGACTTTTTGTTATTGGTGGCTTAGAATGATGCGGGACTTATGGAGACATGTGTTCTGCTTGTGGACTTGAAGTGGTGCGATTGGGCTTGGTGCTTGCATAAAGAAGAAATCAATTTGGACTTAATTTGTGAGCAATGATGATGATGAGGCGACGCGGAATCGAGCTACAAGAAAATTGAAGGAGTACTGGGTCAATCATTAGATGGATTTGGAATGACACAAATGGGCTCTAAAGAGTTATGCATGTGGGCTGAAGTTGAAGAATTGAAGATTGAGATAGAATGCATGTTAAATGGTCCAAGTCTCACATTCAACGTAAACCACGCGGTCTGCATGGACTCATACGCGGTCCGCGTGAATTGTGCTGAGCTGTGACAACCCGAAATTTTCATTTGTATAATTTCCACAGTCAAACACTTCAAATATTAGTCAAAAACATTTCAGTACATTTTTGGCCGGATTTAAGTCCGTTTGGTGTTTTATTTAATTTTTCGTCAAACGATTGAATAAAAGGAAGTGTTGTTATTAGTGAGGTGTAACGAGTAAAACAATCCATCACCTTAGCTAGGTGTTTACAGCCAAACAAGGGGTGTTTGGGCCGTAAGCACCCTCCTCCCAAGACTCATGCATATAGCATGAGTTTACCCTCCTTGTCTTCATTTTTACACTTCCAACCTCAAGAACAACTAGTTTTCTCTCAACTATCATCACACATTTCTTCCAAATCCACCAAAAATGAAAGTTTTTTTTCCCTAAATTCGTTCATACAACACTAAATCTAGTGTTTATACATCATTTCATCCATGGATTTTTGATTTTTACTTAGATCTTCAAGCATCTTCAAAACACCAAGAACACACTAGTGTTTTTGGGTCCTAAAACACTCTTCCAAGCTTCCTATAAGTAAGTATACTCTTCATAGCTAGTTATCTACTTAGTGTGCTTGCAAATCCATGGAATGAACACCAAAAACCCCCAAGAACATGGGTTTACGGTTTGGGAATCTCCCAAAACCGTAAACACCCCTAAAAGGGGTTTTGATGCCCCAAACTCCTCCCAATGCTTGACTAGTGAACTAGGAACTTGCATGAATGATCTAAGAACCACAAATCACGAAATGGATGGAGTAACCATGAGTTTATGGCAGTAAACTCATGGGTTTATGGTAGTAAACTCCCAAACATGGTCCAAGGACCGTAAACTCCAAAAAGTGTGCCATTTCGAGCCCTAACCACTTCCTAAGCCCTTGATTCAACCCTAGGACCTTACTTTGTGAAGCATAAGACCTTGAAGCACACAAACACACCATTCCCATGAGTTTACAGCCGTAAACTCATGGGGGAAATGGTTCAAAAACCGTAAACACCCCTAAGGGCTACCATTTGAAGTGTAAACTCCATAGTGAGGCCATACACTCCTTAGATGCAACCCTTAGCACTACTAGCACTTGAAACAAAGTGAATTCATGCATTAGAGTGTCTTTACTTACTTAATAAGTGATTAAATAAATAATTAGATCCATTTATGTATCACTACATGTTGCATAGGATCGGTGTGTGCGTCCAAGTCCTCACTTGACACTTAGCATCCTACCCGACACTTCCACCCAATCCATTCACTGCAGGTGAGTTCATACCCCTTAATCAACCTTTTAAATGTCTTTAAATTCTTTTATGGGGGGGGGGGGGATACAAGTTGAATCCAACAAGTTATAGATTCAATCACATGTGATTTATAACTTGCAACCAAAAAGGATTTTCTATACTTTTAACTGCTTACCAATAAAACTGCTTTAAATGTTTATCAAACTCATTTTTCGTGTTAAAATTGTTATAAAACTATTTCCAAACTCTTTTTAAAATTCTTTTATTCCCAAACTATATCTACATCAATATATTTATATAAGTAAGACTTGAAGGTCTTAGGACTGATAGCTCACCTTACTTCATGTTCTTGTTTGATTGTGGACTTAGGGTATCTTGTTATCTGTCCGACTGTCGTTGAATTCTTAGTTATATATCATATATATTTGTGTTGGATATAAAAGTCTTCACTTCAGTTCAATACCTTTGTGTATCAAAGGCATGCATCTAACACTTCTATTTAACTATAATATGTATAGTTAAGGTTTACCGCTCATTACTACTATTACCATGACACTTACAATAGTTAGTATTGTTATGAGTCTATACATGTTAAATACTATACAAAGAGAATACCATATACTATACAAGAGAACACTCAATACACCATACCAAAAAGTACATGATACTATAATACAAGAGAAAATACTAAAACAGAATGTGACATACTATTCCTCGATACGGCACTTCACTGTGCCATCACTGTGTAACTAGAGTCTCCTGGAGGGAGAGCGGGCATTATGTGTATAGATTTATACAGGACAGACACTCCCACATCCCGACTGCTAGCTATAGTCTGAGCCGACTAGGCCCAGGGGTGACAAAATGTCACCATACAACGTGTGACCTGGAGGGTTATCAGTTATTCGATCGTCAATCAGCATGGTTACATATGAGTTCACATTCAGACCTTTAATTAACACATTAAGAATTAAAGGCAAAACAGACTCCCCGAGGTGTATTGTACATTTAATACTACCTGGAGTCTGCATTTTTATTTCATTCAGCCGACAATGATGCTGCTGGAGTAAAACATTATTTTCCCATTTACTTTACATGAATGAAGTCTAAAACTATATTTTTATAACTGATAGTCTCATTGGGAAAACTTTTACACACTCAAAGGATCAAACTTACAAATAACCGAGTCTTGGTAGAAGATTACTTTTACTGGAAAATATAGGATTTTATAGGGATCACACTATTTTCAAACTTTGATAATAGCTTTTGTATTACATGATTGTAAACACTTTTATACAAGTAATGACACTAAATACTTATGAACTCACCAGCTTTACGCTGATACTCGTTTTCAAAATAACTTGTATTCTCAGGTCATCAGTAGGCAGGTACAGATGCAGCTTTTGAGAAGATGGAGCACATACAAGACTCCTTTTTATTTTGGTTATACTTTTGGTGTCTAACAAATTGTACAGAACATGCTTGTATTACAATTATTATATTAATGCAATGGATGTTGTTGCTTGATTTTACTATTATGCATTGTTATGATACTGTACATGACGTCCTCCACCCCAGAACATATTCTGCCGTTCTCGGTTTTGGGGTTTGACATGAGCTGATTCCGGGTTTGACTTGTCGACTATATTTGTGGAAGTTTGGTGGGTGGCTTTTGGCACCTTTTTGAATCCGGAAATCAGCTCCCTTTTGCTGGAGATTGGAGCCATTATTGGAGGACATCAATTGAAGAACAAAAACCATTTCTCTCTAAAGAAAGCTTTGGAAGACTTGAAGATTTTTTGGAAGAATAGTGTAATTTCCTTCCATCTTGCATCTAAGACAATGTTTGGTACCACTAAACTATATTGCTTTTCTTTTACTTTGGATATGCTTGGCTAAACTTTCATTTGGTTGATTAGGGTTTAACCCATGGATGATTATTTGCTTTGAAGACTTATCATTACATTGTGTTTGGAGTTTATGGAAATGTTTTCTAGTTAAACATCTTGTTGTGTTTATTTATCTTTGATCATGAGCTTGGATGAATGAATGCTTGTTTTTATTGACTAATTTCTTGGTTAAATAATGGATCTTCAAATTAGTAAGCAACAAATGGTTTATATGTTTGTTTTCATTTCATTTAGACCATGGAAATGTTTCCTCCATAATGATAATGTAAGCATTTGATTATCTTTTGGACTTGGTAACTCTTATAACTTAAAGCTAATTGATTTTCACAAGATTTTATGCTTCATTGATTTTGTGACTTCAATTAAGGAAATGTGTTAAGAGCTCCTCTAACCATTTTAATTTCTAAGAAGAGTTGAGGCAATTTGTGCTTATGAATTGCTATAGCCAAGTTAAACCAATTCACAAGTGTTATTCCATTAAGTCTAATGATAAGTTAATCATATCATCCATGAGGTGTACCCCAAAATCAACCAATTCTACTTCATTGAATTTAATCCAATCTTTTACTTGTTTACTTGTCATATTTTCATTCTAACTAGTTTTAATTTTGTCAAACAATCGAAAAGAATTAACCCCCCCTCCCCCATTTACTTTTAATTTTGTTTTGCAAGTATTTTACAAAGAAATTTACATAGAGATTTAAATTGAACCAATCTCCGTGGATACTATCCCTTTACCACTATACACTATTTTAGTATGTAATATTTAGGGTTATTAATTTTGTTGGCCTCGACAAACACCATTTAACATCGCACGTCTTGTTAGTAGCGATGCTGGTTTGGTTATAGCAGCTCGTTAGTATAATAATGATACATAATCCTGAAGAACGTATCGTTATCAGAATCATCGGACGAGTCGTAAGGATCTATATATATTTTTGAAGATAATTGAGATTATGTAGAGAGAAGGAGAGAAATTGTGTGAAAATATTTATAAAATGTTAGGTATATATAGGATAAATGAATTTTTTTAATAGTTAATTTAAAAAAAAAAAATACCCGCCGACAACGGTTGGTCAACGATAAAGTTTCAAAATTTGCTCGTTTCTTCCGGTTGTGACGCCAATGAGCTATAACGAGAGGGGGGGGGGGGGGTCCCGTTACAACGCCGTTATGGCGTGTCCACGTCACCCATAACGTGCAATTCGTGATCCATAACGTCTCGTCTAAATATTTTATAAAAATGTTAAATTTTATATGAAGAGACTCTGCACTGCAGATGGTTTGAATTGAAATGCAGAGTGGATGGTTCAATTTGAAGCATTTGATTGTCTAATACTAAATATTTACATTTTTGCTATGTTTCATATATCTCTTGTCATCCTTAGGCTGTGACATGAATCATCATCACTTGTCAAATCTTTTCCTTTTTTTTATTATTATTATTACATATCTTATAGTTTTCACAACAGTGGGCATGAGGTAATTACATTCATAATTTAAAGGAAAGTGTATAAAAATGGTATTTTTCTTTTGTCAAGATAAAGTTGATAAACGTTTTCCTTTCCTTTAGGCTTTAGCGTAAAGGCAAAAGTGACATTGTCAGCGCAAAACAAAACATATACTATACATACATGAAAATCACACCTTTATTATAATCACCGATTTTTTTTAGATGTTTTATTTTGGTCATTATATTTTGTTTAAGCAACAAATGGTCATTAAATTTGCTTATTTTTGTTTATTTCGATCACTCTAACATGTAATAGCAGATGTATAACATCGAACGACATTGTTAATGTTATAATTAGTCATTGAACTTCCTGGATGTTTTATTTTAATTATTATAATTTGTGTAATCTACCATTGGTCACTGAACTTGTTTATTTATTTATTTATTTCATTTTAATGGTTTTTTTATTATCGTTTATAAAAAATTAAAAATAACTATTATTTTTCCACTTTTCTCCACAACTGAACTTGTTACATCAATTATTTTAGAGTAAATTATATGAATAATCCTTGTGATGTAGGTTAGCGTGCACATTTAATCCTTAATTTTTTAAACTCGAACGCTCCCAATAATTTAAAGAGTAAATTACTGAAATCGTCCCTGTGGTTTGATCAAAATTGCACGTTTGGTCCCTAACTTTTTTTTTGCACTCGGATCGTCCCTATGGTTTGATTTTGTTGCTTTTTCGTCCCTGTGGTTTGATTTTGTTGCATTTTTGGTCCCTTACATACATAAAGTTAGGGACTAAACATGCAATTTTTACCAAACCATAGGGACGAAAACCGCAACAAAATCAAACCACAGGGACGATCCGAGTGCAAAAAAAAAAGTTAGGGACTAAACGTGCAATTTTGACCAAACCACAGAGACGATTTCAGTAATTTACTCTAATTTAAAAAAAGACTATTTTTCTTTTATCCACCACATCACTATTTATGTTTTATATGAAGAAATTGAAGACATTAATTGTAACAAGTTTAGGTGTGGAGGAAAGGAAAAAAATGTAGTTTTTTTAATTAATTTTATTTTTATTTTTTTAAATTTTTTTAATGATAATAAAAAAGTAGAGTGACTAAAATGAATAAAATAAAAAAGTTCAGTAACTAATGGTAGCGTAAACAAAGTATAATGACTAAACTAAAACACTAATTATAACATTGACAATGTTGTTCGATGTTATATCAACCATCACCGGTTAGAGTAACCAAATCAAACAAAAATAAACAAGTTTAATGACTAATAGTGATTTAAACAAGATATAATAACCAAAATAAGCACTAAAAAAAATTAGATAACTAATAATACCTAAACCCTTTATTATATTAAGATTTGTCATGCAAATATTAGACCCATGTGAGCCTTTTCGTTATTTGGTGGTGTATGTCTTTCTTTCTTTTTCGTTTTCTTTTTTTACATTTTCTTTGTTGCTCAACTTAACTACTTTTCATGTCTTTCTTCGTTATTTATGTTGCTCACCTATTGTCTCTTCTACTCTCTACGATCTTCTCTATTTTCCTTTTCTTCCTTCCTCATGCGACGTGTCTCTTTTTACCTTATTATACCTTTTTCTTGTGTTATTTTCTTCACAAATCAACACATTACAATATAACCGCTAAACTATTTTTATAATAACGTTGATTTTCACCTTCCTAAACATACTTATGGTCCCAAGCTTTTCCAGAGAACATGTTTTACATGAAATTATCCTTTAATTTGCTCATGACTTTACAATAATGCATGCGTAACTTATCTCTCATTATTTGGTTCCTAGATGACATGTTTTGGGTTTGAGATAAAGAAATAACCTGAGTTCGAGTCTTGACAATGACAATGTTGTAGTTTCCTTCATGTAGACAAACTCATTATTAGCCGGTCAATTCTAGTTATGCCATAATTTAACCCTTCATGTTTTTGTATCCTATTGTTGGAAATTTAATTGGTTAAATGCAAGTTGATAAGTTTCTCATTATCCCGCATTGTCAGGAGAACGAAAGTTTTGTGGGTTTATAAGGTTTTCTTTACCTTTAGCATGCAAGACCTTTAATGAACATTAAGGGATAGTCAAACCCATACACACATCTGGTCGGACCAATGACGCAAGGTTCTCGATATGACACTATTTAGGCGCACTTGCATCGAGAGAGAGAGAGAGAGTGATATGTAGCTAATGTGACTTTCTTGATCTAATAGAGAAAAAAGACCTAGAAAGGTTTTAGTAAAACAAGGAGAAAACTACTTATTGATATGTGGAATAAATATAGGACCTCTCAGGTCCTACTTTCTCGATCTAATAGAGAAAGAAGACCTCAGGTCAAACAGTGAACCTTATGTCCTCGGCTCGGCTAGGGCACATATCGACTTGACCAATCTCTTAACTCTCAATAAAACTTTTGAATGCTTAAGGCAAGGAAGGCCTTTATAAGGCTAATAAGAGTGGTGCAGTAAGGAAACCTGGCATCCTATGTGGTAAGGGAATGCCATACTTCACTCATTTTATACCAACCACATTCACCTAAAAATTTCATCATCATCGCAAGAAAATGAATTGTCGCTTAAAGTAGGGATGAAGAATTGCTAAATGGATGGAAAGAGTAATCAATATTTTAGAAAATGATTAAGCTGAAAGTTCACATCCAAATATGCGGAAAGCGCTACCCAGAGACTGTTATGTTGCAAACGGGCATCTTAAGCTACATTACTTTATTGAGGATTTTTTTTTGGGGGGGGGGGTTGTTTCATTGACGATTTCGAATGATTTGTTTGTACATTTAGTTGATTTTTTTGAAAAACATGTATGAATATATCAGACAACGTCCCAACATAAGATGTGTATTAGGTTTTACTCTCATACAAAAATATGCAAATGCAGTTCGTCAATTAGCATACGATTCCGTATTGGGATGAATATTTCCAAGAGCTTCGTACGGGAAATACTTGAGGAGTTTTGGGGATGCATCATTACGCTTTAGGATTCAAGATATTTGCATAAGCTTACGTTCAACAACATTCATACAATATATGCTCATTATGCAAATGTACATGTATTTTCTATAATCCTAGGAAGTTTGGTGTAACATCCCAAAATCCATGACCAAAAATTTCATTTATAATTAAGTTATTATAAAACCAACAGTATAAAAACATCCATAATAACATCCCTTGTCAAAACCCAAAGTGTTAATAATTAAAACATGTTATCATAAAACAATATCATGGTGTAATCCCAAAGATCTCATGTGCGGAAAACATAGTGTGATGCGCTGCGATCGTCGGCTCCTTTCCTTTGAAAACGAAGTACCTGAAACCAAAACTGAAAACCGTAAGCACGAATCTTAGTGACTTCCCCCATCATACCACATACCATACAAATAACATTCTGTTAGGCATATCTAGGTGTTGGCCCACCCTTTCGGTCTCTTTCAATTGGTAACCTGCCTAGCATATCTGGGTGCTGGCCTACCCTTTCAGTCTCTTTCAACCGGTATCCGGGGATTATTTCACCCCCTACTACTACTATATAATATCCTAGCATATACATACAATGCTCCTATTGCCTAGCATATCTGGGTGTTGGCCTACCCCTTCGGTCCTTTTGACCGGTACCGGGGACTATTTCACCCCCTACTTCTACCATATAACATGCTAGCTCATAAACACATAAGCCATATACTGCCTAGCTTAACCGAGTTCTGGCATACCTCCTCGGCCCTATCGGCCGGTACCGGGGTCTATCCTGCCCCTCCTACCACTATCACATAATATCATAACATACTAGCACATAAAACATAACATATAGTGACATACCAGATAATTATCACAAAAACAATCATCTCTACTATAACTCTTACTGGTGGGCCGACATTGGTGCCTTCGACCCAATCTACTGGAAGGTAACTCGTCTCGTACTGCTAAACTCCACTGCAAGGAATCCTTACTGCTGTCCTGGAAACTCTTCGATCAATACCACAATATCACCCAATTAGCATTTGGGTCCTAAACCATGATTCATAATCCATATTTGGGGTAAAATGACCATTTTACCCTTGGCCCATCAGGATACATAACTAGGGCCCAAGTCTAAAACCAATCAAGTCCAAAACTCCAAAATCCATAAAGGCCCACTAATGGCCTGTTATTGGCCCAATTTTTCAAATTGGACCCAAACCCTTACATGGGACAACCTTCTATAATCCATTCCGCACTTCATAACCTTTCAAGAGTCAACCTTGGTCAAAGTCCATGTCAAAGTCAATATTTTGGTCGACTCAACTCGCCGAGTTGGTCCATCAACTCGTCGAGTTCTTGTTCCATGAAACTCTTGAAATCTCGATCCCACTCGTCGAGTTCTTTGATGAACTCATCGAGTTCCTTTCAAACAAAATCGATACTTTTCATTTGAACTCGTCGAGTCCTTCCTTGGACTCATCGAGTCCTCAACTCTTCAAACTCAAAACCATGGCCAACTCATTGAGTCATCTCCTAGACTCAACAAGTTTGCTCTGTAACAGAAAAGGTTGGGGGACCACGATCCAACTCGTCGAGTCGTATGAACAACTCGTCGAGTCCCCTTTGTATTAATCCATTAAGTCTCTTTTTGTTGAGTCCAACACTTCCAAACCATAGATCTGGTCCCCTAAGGCTGGAATACCACGTAAAGTTGCTAACTTTACGTCCAAGCATGGTGTCAAGAAGCTAAAAACACCAAAACTAAGCTCCAAAAGAGATCTAAGGCATGGAGAAGGGAAAAGACTCAATAAAGTTGGCAACTTTGAGTCTCCTAAGGCCATGGACGTCCAGATCTGAAGTCATAACCCCAAAACATGCTTGCATCCATGAATGGTTCTACAACAAGCTACTAAAAGCCCTAAAATCCTCCATAGAGATGATCTAGCCAACGAATAGTTAAGGTATAGACTTTATACCTTAATATGGTTGCCTTAACAGAGAAACCCCTGGATCCAAAGCTTCCTCCTTCAACCAAGCACCTTTAACTTCAACTCCTTCTTCGAAATCACCAAGGAATTACTCTCTTTTCACTCCTACACACTCAAGAGGCTCAAGCTCACGAATTAGGGTTTACTGGACTGAGGAAGGCGATGAGGGAGGCCACAATGAGGCATTAAGGTCCTTAAATAGCGTACAAAACCCTGAAATTAGGGTTTCATCCTAGCAGCCCTACTCGTCGAGTTGGGCTCCCCAACTTGTCGAGTAGGTTTCTTAACCATCGTCCAAATTCCCATTTCTACTCGACGAGTCCCTTAGCAAAAACGAGAATTCTTATATAAAATACCTACCAAGAGTCGGGCATTACATTTGGATTACCTTTATTGGGCATGGGGTGGTTGGCCTAATGCATGACAAGTTAGTTGTAACGTCCTAATTTTACAATAAAAATTTTGATTTTTAATTAATTTGAAAATGCCATTTTCATAAAACCAAGTCAATAAAATCACATGTTTCAAAAGACAATTGTCCAAATCAGAGTACCATAACAACACAAAATCACAAAATGCTGAAGATGCTGACGAGTGTGTGTAGTCATGCATTTGCCTTTCCATGTTCACCAGAAGTACCTGAGACATTTAAACTCACTACTATAAGCCGAAGCTTTGTGAGTTCTCCAAAATATCACATACAACACCACACAACTAAAAAACATATAACAACAATGGGTTGGTTCGACCTCGAGCCCTAAGCGACTCATATATAACATATCTGGGGTCCTCAACGACCCCTAAGTCATCAGCAGCTCCATTACAATATGTTGAAGCTCTCAACGAATTGATTACAACATATTAACATACAAAAATAGTCAAGTACAACTAAAGATACAGCCCAATCAAAGCAAATAGGACGTAAGTAATATAGTGAGAAAACTCACCTCAGATATAGATTGAAAAACCACCACATCAAGCAACTATTAACAAGTCGGTCTCACCCACCACCTAGACATTAAAACAAAGGTTAACCTTAGCTATGACCCAAAAGCCTAATGTATGACCCAAGGTAAAACTTAGTAAAAAAGTATATTTTAGTCAAAAGCATGCCACACTTTCTCTTGGGCTCCACATGCCCACTAGAGGACAAACAATCGGGTTTTTGAGCTAAAATAAGTGTAATGACCGCGTTTCCCACTAGACATTAATAAAGATGATGAAGTGGTTAGGGTTGATAATTGTAATCTTTTGAGGTTAATAAAAAAGGGGTTATTTGATTATTACGTGGTATTTATATGTATATATTGTGTGTTTATAGCTACATAATAAATTAGGGATAGAATTCGCATCTAAATTGATTAAAGATTAGGATGAATAGCCTATGAGTGAGGTGAAGTAGTCGTAATAAGGGTTTCAAAGGTATAAGGGGCACTCAAAACGGACTTATAATGGATGGGTTATTGACCCGTTGAAGTTTCACGTTCAAACCGACACGACTATGATATCGTAAATAGAAAATTGGAGTTACGATGATTATTAGCCTTATTAATCTAAACAAAAGTCATAGTAGTCGTTAAATCGAGAGCGTATATACAGAGAACGCCCCAATCTGACTTTGTAAGAGGAAGTTAGGATTTTTAGAAAGCATAGAAGTATACGGATCAGAAACCGAAGTAGAAATCGGTTGATTGTTAGGAAAAACAATCTAAACGAGGGTTGAAAATCTCGTCCATATGGTTTCGTCGATATAAAGACAGTCGAAAACGAATATCATATGAGGAAGTTATGAATTTTTAACAGTCTTTAACAGTCTAAGCCTGTTAAAACTATAACTTTAAAAATAAAGTCAAAATTAGCCAACATAGTCTAAACGAAAGTTGTAGATATCGTCGAGAGCTTTCCAGGGATATAAAGAATGTCGAAAACGGAGCTCGTATGAAGAAGATATGATTTTCTAAAGTTTTATGAGAAGCATCACACGCAGGTATGTTGCACGGCATGCACCTTCTAGAAGGTGGGGCATGGACCACCATATTTGCGACACGTGACCGAAAAATGGGAGGAGCGACGTCTCAGGTATGCGCGGCACGCATACCGGGCGTGACGCGCAGTTATGCTATCAATAGGCTTCGGCTGATCATTAGATACAGTAAATGTAGATGAAAATGTTGAATATGTTGAACCTTAATACCCTATGCATGATGATAGACAACCATGGAATCAAATGAAACCACTATTAGGTATGCGATTTTCTAACCCCGATGAGCTTAAAAACATGTTGAGCAACTATGCAGTTGCTAATGGGTTTGATCTTTGGTTAGAAAAAAAATGACTCCCAAAGGTTGTTAGTTAAGTGTTGCAAAAAACAAGTCACCTTCTTGTCCATTTAGACTTTGGGACTCTTGGATGACTAAAGAGAAGACTTTTCAGATAAAATCTCTATTTAGTGAACATAATTGTAGTAGGGTGCTTAAGTTTGGGTCCATAGTAACTTATAAGTGGTTAGGAAGATAGTTTATGAGTGAAATTATAGAGAAGCCAAAAATGATTGTTAGGAGGATGAAAGCTAAAATTTTAACAACATTCAACATAAGAAATGCAAAGAAATTTGCATTACGAGAAATTGAAGGAAGTCTAATTGAACATTATGGGAAATTATGGTCATATGGTCATGAAATTTTGAGGACCAAACATGAGTCTACTATGAGGTTGGATGTAGACATTATCCCAGATTCGACAACTTTGTTTTCCAAGCACTATGTTTGCTTTAAAGCTATAATTGATGGTTGGAAGGAATAGTGTAGGCTTGTGATTGGCCTTGATGGTTGCTTTTTAAAGGGTATTGTTAGAGGATAAGTTCTGGCAGTTGTAAGGAGGGATAAAAAAACCACATCTACCCTATAACATGGGATGTGGTTGGAGTTGAGAACAAGGCTACATGGAAGTGGTTCGTAGATCTCCTCATGGATGACATTGATGGTGGTCTTGGTGCAGGCATTACCTTTATTTCTAATGGACACAAGGTGAGCATTGGTTCCTATTTATGCATATATTTTTATGCTTGTTTCACTAATTTTGATGTTGTAATATGTATGGGTTACTAGAAGCAGTAAAAGAAAGGTGTCCAGAAGCTGAACACAGGCAATGTGCCAAGCATATTGTGGCCAATTTTACTAAAAGGTTTACTGGTCAACATTTCAGGAAGCTGTTTTGGAGGTCTGTCAATGCTAGTACTGAGCAGAAGTTCAGACTTGTAATGGAGAAGATCAAATCTAGGGGTAGTGGAGTAGGAACAAGTTCATCCAGAGGTAGTGGAGTAGTAGCAGCCCAACCACCTCCACCACCAGCAACAGCAACCCAACCACCTCCACCACCACAAGGTGTAAGTCCCGTCCCAAGAAGAAGGGCCCCAATTGGTAGAAGTGGACGGAGGCAATATTCTGAAAGGATCGTCAAAATGGCATTGGGAAGGAAGATACCTGGGGTTGGGAGCAGTGCAAAGAACCCTATAGCCCTTGATTAAGTTAGTGGGTACATATTTTGTTATCAAGTTGTGATGTAAAGACAAAGTACTATGTTTTCTTTATTCTTTTCTTTTAGGTGTGTGTGCACATTGTGACCCTTGTTATGTAGGAATCTTTTGTCCCATCTTTTGTGTTACCTAGCTACAACTTTTGTGTATGCAGACAAGTACTTGCCCTTTATTTAATTTTGGATATTAATGGAGTATTTAAATGAATCCAACCACCACATTAAATTACTTTCTTGTTATATGTATGCATTGTATTCATTTCATTCACATATATGTATTCATTGTGTGTGTATGCTACTTTTCCGGATTCCATTGTTGTTTCACTGATTCCATTCTAGTAAAAGAATGGAATTGATGACGTGCCTAAGTCGGCATGGAAGAGTCATGCCTGCCCAAGATACCTGGCGCTCCGGCCGAGCCAAGAGGAGCGGGCTCAGAGCCTGCCAGCGCCCTTAAGAGTAGGGCGCCCCGGCAAAAGGCTCTCGCCCGCCAAAGGCGCTCCCAGTGTCAAGACAAAGGATATGGTCAAGCGATAAGGTAGAAGGTCGGAACATTACCACCGGAGCCAATGGCAGTACTCTGATATAAAGAGACGCACAACCCTCCAATTAGCGCCTCTGACCTTGTCCCCTAAACAACGATCCTGTCCCGTACGGACAAGCAGGATCGCTAGGCATAAAAGGGCGCACTCAGGAGCCCTAAAGGTAAGCCATCTTTTCTAAGAGCAATCTCCTTGAGAAACACTAAAAACTCCATCTAACTTGACCATCGAAGTGTTCTTCCGGGAGCCTCCTCCCGGGAAACGGTTGACGGCTGTTCTTTTGTGTGGCCTTGCAGATACCTTCTAGCACCAGACCGGAGAGCAAACAGGAGGTCAAGGTCAAGCTTGCATCATTTGGCGCCATCCATTTTTTGTGACAAAGAACGAAGAAAAAACCATTGTTTCAGCAAAATCAATGGTGTCTGACGGCGGCGACAGGGTTGAGGGAATCCAGAACAACCCTATATGCTTCATGACACCGTTGGACGACGTACCGCCACCCATAACGGCCACCGGTGAACCCACCGACGAAGGAAGCTCTATGCTAACTACAACACCCCCGATAGCCTAACCATCTCTTTTGCTGTCAACAACAAGCATAGAAGCCATCATCCAACCGCCATCCCGAAAACCGAGGCCACCTATGGGGACGGTACCACTAGCTACACCTTTGCCGACACCGTTCACATTCCAGCCAACGGCGACACAACTCTCAGTAAACCAAACGTCACCCTTTTTTACCCCGATGGTACAACGCCAGCTTCCCCTTTTTTCAGCGACGATGCAAGCAAGGCAAGCACTGGAAAATTTTCTACTTGAAGTCCCAGGGGAAGGAGATGTAATCAAAAAAGGAATCATGGTGGTAAAATAAATTCCAGAGGGAAATAGAAAATGGACCTTGTACACCGATGGAGCGTCCAGCAGGGAGGGATCGGGGCTGGCCTAATCTTAACCAGCCCGGAAGGAGAAGAGGTTACGTATGCCCTCCGTTTCGACTTCCACACGTCAAATAATGAGGCGGAGTACGAAACATTGCTTTCTGTCCTACGCTTCGCCAAACAAATGGGGGCGGAGGCCGTAGCTGCACTGACAGACTCAAGACTGGCTGCCAACCAGGTTAATGGAAGCTTTGAGACAAGAGACAAAAGAATGGAAAGATACGTTAAGACAGTGCGAAAACTTACCAAATCCTTTAAGGAGTTCACTATCAGGCAAATTCCAAGGAGCGAGAACAGGAGAGCAGACGCCCTAAGCAAACTGGCGTCGACATGTTTTGATCACCTATAAAAGAAGGTTTTGGTCGAGGTGCTCAAGGAAAGGAGCATAGAGGAATGGCAGGTAGGCGCACTCACGACAGCGGGACCCACATGGATGACCCCACTAATAGACTTCTTACAGCAAGGCGTCCTGCCTGATAGTCATGACGAAGCCAGAAGAATAGGCATAAAGGCACCTTCATACTCTCTAATTGAGGGGGAGCTATACCGGAAGGGTTTCACAACCCCATGGCTAAGATGCGTGGACGACATCAAAGGGAAAGAGGCATTGCGGGAAGCACATGCAGGTCAAGCAGGCGCACATGAGGGTGCACGAGCTCTAACGATAAAGGTGCTTCAGATGGGGATCTACTGGCCCACCGTGCACCAAGACGCAGTAGAGCTGACAAAAGCATGTGGGGAGTGTCAAGCGTTCTCCCCGGTCCAAGCGAATCGACCGGCACCTTTATCCAATATATCCATCCCCTGGCCATTTTATCAATGGGGAATAGACATTGTGGGACCATTCCCAGATGCACCAGGAAGGTTAAAACATATGGTCGTGGTTGTGGACTATTTTACAAAATGGATCGAAGTAGAGCCGTTGGCATGCATAACTGGAAGGCAGATGATCAAGTTTGTCTGGAAGAATATCATGACTAGGTTTGGCACACCTAAAACGTTGGTAAGTGATAATAGGCTTCAGTTTGCTGAAAACCTGTTCAAGGAGTGGTGCGCCAGCAAGGGGATAAATCAACGATTCACATCAGTGGCACACCCACAAGCCAACAGACAGACAGAAGTATCCAATAGAACCATTGTGAACGGGATTAAGAAGAAGTTAGGAAAGGCCAAAGGAAAGTGGTCGGACGAGATACCGACGGTGCCATGGTCGTATAGGACCACCCCGCGAACAGGTACGGGGGAGACACCATTTAGTTTGACATATGGAGCGTAGGCAATGCTTCCAGCGGATGTGATGATAGGAACGCTAAGGACACGCCATATTGATGAAGAAGCCAATTCCCGAGACTTGAGGATGAACCTAGATATCCTTGAGGAAAGACGAGAGAAGGCAAGCATACGCCATGCGGCATACAAACGCGCGACAAAGAGATATTACAATCAAAGAGTCAAGGAAAAAGCATTTAAAGTGGGAGACTACGTACTAAGAAAGAACGAGGCAAGTCGGGCTCAGCCTCAGGGTAAGCTAGGACCCATATAGGAGGGTCCATACAAGGTTGTAGAAGCAAACCAGAATGGGGCATGCACATTAGAAACAATGGAAGGAAGGCAGATTCCAAGAACGTGGAACGCAAGGAATTTGAGAAAATTCTACTTCTAGAAGAAATCCACCACACGAAAGCAACGAGGTTGGAGTAAGTACTGGTGGACAATCCAAGTGTCAAAGTGCAAGAAGCCAAGATCAAAACCCGGGTACGTGAACACTAAAGAAGGTCCTGATACTCGATGTGTTTAAAGCCTTGTACTCAGTGTACAAATCTAAGCAGTTAAAATGATGAAAACTGTTCTTAGTGTACTGAACTCTTAATGATTAACGCGAGTAATGCTTAGTGCATTTAAGTCTTAAATTTTGGCGTATTAAATTATAATGCTTAGTGCATTCAATGCCAATACTTAGTGTATTAAATACTCAGTATATTAAAACCCAATGCAATCGGCCTTAATACTTAGAGTATTAAGCCTTATAACCAACGCATATAAGGCTCGACACACTGGCTCATGCGGACGCTTAGTGCGCCGAATTAATCGAGGCATCACCTTTATGCTCAACACAAGGTCGATCGCTTAGTGCGTGGACCTATAACATTATTAAATTTAGCAACTAACGATATATGGAGTAATAAACACATAGCGATTACATTGCATATATCATCAAAATGTCACAGCAAGGATAACATCGTCAACATAAAAAAAAGCCAAAATAACCAGACACAAGAGTTCAAGACATAAACATCAAAACAACAAACAAACAAGAGTCTTCACGCCCCATAGGGGTAGCACACGAAACCTACATCATACCATCACCATCATCTCCATTCCCTTTGGCATTTGCGCCGCCACCTCCACGCACAACAACATCTTCTACATCTTCAACATTATTAACAATGTCATCAACACGACCTGGCTCAGAAACAACATCATTGGACTCATCACCCAGACAAACGTTGGCATCCAAACGATCGCCAAAACCATCACCACCATCACTCTCGTTAACAATACCCTCACCACCACCAACAGTGCTCTTACCATGATCAATTCCATCGTTGCCATCCACCACATCTTTAGGAGTACCATCGGAACCAGAGAAAGCACAAAGATCACGAACCCCCTATATTGATGAGTTTTATGCAAACAATCCTATGTGTGCATGTAACCCTAGATTTGGATCTATGTTTTCTCTATTAGATACACAACATTATGAACACATGAAGAACCCTAGCATGATCCTAGTATTTTCGAAATTCATATAGTGGAATAGATCACATACCTTTTGTTGTTATATTGCAATAACAACACAAATCTTCAATCTCTAAGTCTTGAAAGTAAGTACCACAAGTGTAGTACCTCTAATGGCTCACAAACACCATAAGCAAATGGAGAGGCAATAGAGAGAGAGGAGGAGAGGCAGAAATCGGCTCTAGGAACCCTAGGGATCAAGTGGTCGATTTCCTTAGCGTTAGGGGTCTTTATATAGGGTAGAGATTAGGGTTTCGGTCCTTATCCTTATCTAGTTGCTTGCCCACCAAGTAACCATAAGATAAGATTTGAAAGCATTATCCTTAGACGATTTCAAGGATCCTTATCCCTTGAATTCATCCAACCTATCTCTAGGGTAACCATTGCCCTACTTTGCAACTATCATATAATCACAATTCAGCCCCTCTAGTTTAATTAATTACACTTGATCACAAAATTAATTCCTAATTATTTATTGACCAATATTAATTAAACAAATATGATTTATCCTTTAATATATTAATCTTATAATATATTAATAAATCATAATAACCTCTTTATTTCTCCAGTCAAGTTGCTTTGGTGAAGGTAACCCAAAAGGACCATGCGCAACCGGGTCAAGTACTTACCAAATATGGTTACGGGCTTAGACACTAATCCAACAATCTCCCACTTGGATAAGTCTAGTAACCACAAATGCAAGTATAACTCAATTAGCAATCGTAGCTCTCAAAGGCGCTGTCGAACTCTGATCTTATCAGTAACCTGTCCTTTAGATAAGGGATCGTATAGTCCTTTGTTTTAGATATCATGCTGACAATCTCATGAAATATTGTCATACTTATTGTCCAGCAGTTAGTTTATCGATCTCTAATTCATTTGACATAGAACTTAATAGAACACATCAATTCAGTCCTGACCGGGCCCGACACATAAGTCAAATCAAATCATCGAGGGGCCCTGATATCGCTTTTACTCTCTTAGGATAAAAGAAACAGATAAACTTCGACTTATATGCATTTACTATTCACTAATCAATTATACACAACAATGCGTTTTATGACATCAATTTACTGATGCGGTTTCACATTATCAATGCACAATTAATTAGTAAACAATAAACCATATATCTTGGTTTTAAGACCATATGATATTATCATCTTGCGATCACTTGTGGCAAATTCCATGAAGTGATTCCAGCAAGCGCGGGTTTATTCCAATGCTCAAAACCTTTTCATAAGTACGCATGAATATTGTAACAAACTTTTGTTATGTCTAATACCTTTGAGACAATCTACACACCAATTCATGACAGTCTTTATTCATACCTACTTCCAACATATGAACGACTGTGGACCATTTGAATAACTCAATTATTCTTAATAGACTCAATTATTCAGGAAGTCAAAACATGCAAAGTGAAACAATAGTTAAACAATTAACATAAGACAGAAACCTTTAAATAATACTCATTTATTTAATCATCAAATGTCAATTACATTTATCTATTACATGTTTCCAAACTATCTAATCCAAACTAATATCATCCTTCAGCCCAATGCTCCTAGCATGCTGCAAGTGCTTAAACCTACTCAGTCCCTTCGTAAGCGGATCTATTGGGTTATCCTCTGACGATATCCTCTTAACTACGAGGAGTCCTTCTTCTACTCGATGTCTAATAAAGTGATATTTTCTGTCGATATGTTCAGATCTACCATGATCCCTCAGTTCCTTGGTCAAGGCAACCGCTCCCTCATTATCACAGAAAATTTCCATAGGCTCTTTTATGGCAGGTACAACTCCAAGGTCTCCAATGAAGTTCTTTAACCATATCGCCTCCTTTAATGCTTCGCTCGCTGCAATGTACTCTGATTCGCACGTTAACTCAACTACGGTTTCTTGCTTGGAACTTTTCCAAGTCACTGCTCCTCCATTGAGGGTAAAGACCCAGCCCGACTGCGAACGGTAGTTGTCCCTGTCGGTCTGGAAGCTGGCGTCACTATACCATCGCACCTTTGAGTCATCACTCCCTCCGAGGACCAAAAACCATTCCTTGGTCCTCCGAAGGTACTTAAGGATATTCTTGACTGCGGTCTAATGTGCTCTGCTAGGGTTCCCTTGATATATACTGACCATGCTCAAAGCAAAGGCCACATCAGGGAGAGTACAATTCATAGTATACATGATTAAGCCAATTACAGAAGTGTAAGGTACTTGGCTCATCTCTGCTTTCTTGGTTTCGGTACTCGGACTTTGAGTCTTACTCAACTTGGCATTACTTTGTATCGGTAATTATCCCTTCTTTGAGTTTTCCATACTAAAACGTTTTAGTACCTTTTCCAAGTAAGTATTCTGACTAAGTCCTATTAGTCTCTTACTGTGCTCTCTCATTATCCTTATTCCCAAAATATAGGAAGCCTCTCTGAGGTCCTTCATAGCGAAGCACTTCCCGAGCCAGGACTTAACCTCCTGCAGAGTCGGGATGTCGTTTCCTATGAGCAGTATGTCATCGACATACAAAATGAGGAAGCTAACTATAATCCCACTAGCCTTGACATATACAAATGATTCAACTTCACTTTGTACAAATCGAAACTCTTTGACTTTCTCATCGAAGCAAAGATTCCATCTGCAAGATGCTTGCTTAAGTCCATAAATGGACTTCTCAAGCTTGCACACTCTATTGGGATGCTTCGTATCGACAAAACCCTCTGGCTGAGCCATGTAAACATCCTCAGCCAACTTCCCATTAAGGAAAGAAGTCTTGACATCCATCTGCCATATTTCATAATCATGAAATGCTACAATGGCTAACATCACCCTAATAGACTTTATTTTAGCAACTGGCGAAAAGGTCTCATCATAGTCAACTCCAAGAGTTTGATTAAAGACCTTCGCAACCAATCGCGCCTTATACGTGTGTACATTTCCATCCATGTCGGTCTTCTTCTTGAAGATCCATTTGCACCCAACCGTCTTATGTCCGGGCACATTGTCAACCAAATTCCAAACTTGGTTGTCATACATAGACTGAATCTCGCTGTCCATCGCCTCTTTCCATTTCGCAGACTCTGGGCCTGCCATGGCTTCCTTATAGCTATTAGGTTCATCTAGATTTACTAGTGTACCACCACTAATATACGTGTCCCCTTCGGTAGTAATATGAAAACCATAAAACTGGGGTTGAACTCTAACTCTTTCGGAACGTCTAAGAAGTAAGGACTCGTCAATATCGATTTGCCCCCACTGTCTTCTTGGCTTATGAGGTCTCGCTCTCGGAAAACCCGTCTCGTCGCAACGAAGACAACATTGTCACTCGGTCTATAGAAGAGATATCCAAAGGATTTCTACGGGTAGTCGATGAAAATACATCGCTTACTACGAGGTTCGAGCTTGTCGTGAGTCTCTCGTCTTACGAAAGCCTCGCAGCCCCAAACCTGATATGTGCCAACGAGGGAGCTTTCCCTGTCCACATCTCGTGAGGTTTTTTGGCAACCTTCTTTGTAGGGACTAAGTTAAGGATATGGGCGGTAGTCTCTAAGGCATACCCCCAGAATGAGATAGGTAGTGAAGCACGACTCATCATGGAACGAACCATGTCCAACAGGGTTCGATTACGCCTCTCAGCCACACCATTCAACTGTGGTGTCCTAGGTGGTGTCAATTGCAAAACTATTCTGCATTCCTTGAGATAGTCCTGGAATTCAAGACTTAGGTACTCTCCTCCTCGATCAGATCGAAGCATCTTGATTTTCTATCCCAATTGATTCTCCACTTCTTGTTTGAACTCTTTGAACTTTTCAAATGTTTCTGACTTGTGCTTGATTAAGTAAATATACCCATATCTACTATAATCATCGGTGAAAGTCACATAGAAGCGGTTCGCATCCCTTGTGGTGGATCTAAAGGGCCCACACACATCGGTATGTACGAGATCCAATAAACCCTCACCCTTCTCACAAGTGCCAGTGAAGGGTGACTTGGTTATCTTTCCAAGTAAACAAGACTCGCATGTGTCATCGTCCCTAAGGTCAAATGACTCAAATACTCCATCCTTTTGGAGTTGGGCTATGCGTTTCTTGTTGACATGTCCAAGACGACAATGCCACAAGCATGCTTTATCCATACTATTGGAAGAATCCATACACAATACATCATTTCCTAGGTTATCCACAACCATAACAGTTTCATAAATTCCATTACAAAGCAATGCTTCAAAATATAAAACACCATTTAGATAAGCATAAATCGAACCATTCTCATTATTAAATGAATATCTAAATCCTTGTCTAAACAAACCATGAAATGAAATGATGTTTCTTTCCATATATGGCGAGTAGTAACAATTATTTAAATCTAAACCTAATCCATTACTAAACACTAGAGAATACACTCCAATCTTGGTGACAGGCGACGATCTTCTGTTCCTCGTGATTAGATTTATTCTTCCATGCTCCACATCCCTATTTCTTCTTAGTCCCTGCAAATCAGAACATATGTGATAACCACATCCTGTATCAAGAACCCAAGAAATAGCATGCGATGAATCATTAGATTTAATTGTGTAAATACCTGCGAAAGACGGCTTGATCTTCCCATCCTTGATGGCTTGTGTAACACCGTAAATTTCAAAACAATTTTTTGCATTTTATAAAAGCATAATTCAATTAGTATTCATAAAAAAATCAGTGTTTGAAACTCAAATCCACAACATATAAAAATCCCAAGATCTCATAACATAAAATCCCGTGTGTGTACTGATCCGGCCGGTGCCTTCCCGCGGTCATCACTAGTACCTGAAACAAATAACACCAACACTGTAAGCACAAAGCTTAGTGAGTTTCCCAAAATACCACACATAGCACATATTAGCCACTCGAGGCTATAACTCTGTGGGTCTGTGGACCCTACTCTGTGAACCCTCTGGTTCTAACTCTGTGAACCTTCCGGTTCCAACTCTAGAAACATGCACAGCATAAATCGCGTAGAAATAATGCAGTACAACACATAACATACATATAGCATACAAATACTCAGTCACATAACTCTGATTACCTACTCAAGGTAAAGTATAGTGAGAAGACTCACCTCGCGTATCTCGATAACTCGCAAATCCCTGAAATCACTAGTGCTCGATTTCCCGAGCTATAGTCCTCCTATAACACAATACATCTCTAATTAACACTTTCCCAACTAAGGTTGACTAATCCTATCAAGTCAACACTGGTCAACTCTGGTCAACGGTCAACGGTCAACTCAACTCGCCGAGTCTCTACGGGGACCCGATTCCTCTGAGTCCCTTCCGACTCACCGAGTCACTCACCCGACTCGGTTACTCAAACCCTGGTTCGAAATCACTGAACAACCCGCACCAACTCGTCGAGTCTGGAAATGGACTCGGCGAGTGCATTCCATGCACAACCCCAAATGACCTTCTGAGGTCAGATTTGCTTCACTAACTCATAGATCCAGTCCTTCCAAGCTTATTCATCACGTAAAGTTCATGTCTTGGCGCTCATAACACACCTAATGACTCATAAATGGTGTTTTGAACTCAAGCACAAAGACCCCAATCCAAAACCTCCATGGATTGATAAAAAGCTTGGACAAAGGGACACTCTGGACCTCCAAGGGTCCAGATCCAGAACCTAACTCGCTTAAGGGACCAAGGAAGCACTAGATCTAGCCACAAAAGGGCTCAATAATCCCTAAATCAACATGAACATCACCAAACAGAGAATGGTTCGAAAAATAGTACCTCAAACGTGATGTTCTGGACCTCAGATCTTCAAGAAGTTGTTCCTCTTGTTTCCCCTTGGCTATTGCTTCCTTTCCCTTGCTAGATGACACCTCCAAGGTCTACAATGGCTCCTTATCTCACTCCAAACGCTCAAGCTCACTAGGGTTTCACTCTGGGGACTGGTGAGCACAAATGACGGCCATATGACCCTTTAAATAGGCCCTAAACCCGAGAAATTAGGGTTTCATTAAACATCGCAGACTCGCCGAGTCCACCAATGTGAATCGTTGAGTCCGGTCATTAATCCGGGCGAGAAATCGCGTCTCTACTCGGCGAGTCTTCGCACCAACTCGCCGAGTTCTTCCACAAAACACAAAATAAAATGAATAAATATAATACCTGAAATTCCGGATGTTACAGCTTGCAGATATTCCGGGCAGCTTCTCTTCCAATGCCCTATTTTGTGGCAGTGGTGGCACTCTACCTCCTTTGGGTTTGAGTTGGGCTTGGCAGGACCAACTTTGGTCCAACTAGAAGAGGAACCATCTTAGGACTTTCCCTTGTGGTGGCTCTTTCAAGGAGCCTTCCTTTTCTTGCCCCCCCCCTTGTCCAATAGCCAAAACAGGAGCGGTGGGTGGAGTGGGAGTTAATGCAACAGACTTGTCCTTAAGGTTGCTCTCAGCAGTCCGTAGGAGCCCTTGGAGTTTGCTTAAGGTGACCTCTTCCTTGTTCATGTGGTAGGTCATCCTAAATTGGTTGTAGCATGAGGGCAAGGAGTGAAGAACGATGTCGATTGCCAAATCTTCCCCAAAGTTAACATTTAACTTGCGAAGACGATCAACATACCTTTGCATCTTTTGCAAATGCACAGTTAGAGACTCTCCACTTCCCATCTTAGCGGTGATCATGTTTGTGATGATCTCATAGTGCTCTTGCCTTGCACTTTGGTGGTATCTCTCCATCAAGTCTTGATGAATTTTGTACGGATACATGTCCTCATAGGACTTTTGGAGTTCAAGGTTCATGGTGGCTAGCATAATGCAATGAACTTTCGTTGCATCACGCTCATGGGTCTCAAAGACGGCCATTTCTTCGGGAGTAGCGATTTCCGAATTGATCTTTTCAAGCTTCTCGTCGAGGACATATTCTTTGTCCTCGTAGCGAGCTATCGTGCGAATGTATCTTATCCATTCATTGAAATTCAATCCGTCAAATGTCACCTTTTGACATAGGCTCATTAGCGAGAATGAACCAGCAACCGCGTTGTTTGAGTTAGACATATACAAATAGAAAGAAACAAAGTTTGATTATAATTGAATCCCTAATGAAACACCCAAAATGAGAAATTAGGGCTAGGAACCAACAACATTATTTACACATTAGAAAAGGGATGCCGTAATCCAACATGCAAATAATTTGGAGGTAAGTGAATGACGATTCACTAATTCTTCACCATGAAAAACATAAAGGCTTAAGTTTTAAATGTATTGAAAATTCCTAGATTTCCTTTGACATTCATTGAAATTTTCAATGACATGTTTAAATCTCGATATGCCCCTCTCGTTTGTGACTGGGATGCCGGGGATCACAAAGTGGGTGTGAATAACCATGCAAATGTACATGGTGCCCTCATTGTTAGAGTCACCTATTCGATGTGCCGGTTAACCACACACGCTCCATCGAACTATGACAAACAATGAGTCACCCTTTGCCACCTTTGCTTAGAACCAATTAGTGTGTCGGTTAACCACACACGCTCCACTAACTTCTTAGCAAGGGTGCAAAGTGTAATTTTATGGGATTGCATCAATTCACTTTTGCCTAAAGTAACTAGGATTGGGAATTTGTAAAAACGTTTAGTTACTTTGTATAGATTCATTATACTTATTAATGAAGAGAGGATTGCCCTATCCTACCCATTCGGCTAACGACCCTCCACCAATCAAGGAAGCAGTGGGTAAGAGTGGATACCCATTAAACGACCATTTTATAGGCCATAACCTTATAACCCCCTTATAGATCGGCTTCGTGAATGAGGCCTACTAACGGTAAGACTAGCATTTTAGTTATATATATATATATATATATATATATATATATATATATATATATATATATATTAATCTTGTAATAATATAGTAGTATAGGGTGTATTTTAAACATTTCAAAATACTAGGGTTTTAATCTCAATTTAAAATTTTCAAAATTTAAGACCTTTAAATTAAAATTATAAATATTAAAACTCTTGATTTAATAATTATCTTAAATTAAACTATTAATTTAAATTATTAAATCATAAGGGATTATTAAATCATATAGGATAATTACCAATTAAACAATTAACTTATCCTAATCCCTTTAATCCCTCTAAATTTCGAAAAACATGGGATGAGATAATTCAAAATCTTTAATTACCATATTTAACCATTAAAAGATAATTACAAGATATGAGATTATCCAAATCCCTAAAATTTAGGATCTTATCTTGGGGAGGAGGCATATTTCGAAAATCCTAGGGTTTGTAAACCCTAGATTTCGAAATCTTGGGCATTAAGGAAAGGATTTGAAAACCTTTATCAAAATTTCGCAAATTAGGGTTTAGAAACTCTAATCTCAAAAATCCTTGCCTCCTAGGGTTTATTGGCTATAAACCCTAATATGTCAAGTTCATACAATTGTATAATACTAATTGAAAACAAATTAACCAAATGCTCTGATACCACTGCTGGGTTTTGTACAAACAATCCTATGTGTGCATGCAACCCTATATTTGGATCTATGTTTTCTCTATTAGATACACAACATTATGAACACATGAAAAACCCTAGCATGCTCCTAGTATTTTCGAAAATCATATAGTAGAATAGATCACATACCTCTTGTTGTTATATTGCAATAACAACACAAATCTTCAATCTCTAAGTCTTGAAAGCAAGTACCACAAGTGTAGTACCTTTAATGGCTCACAAACACCACAAGCAAATGGAGAGGCAATAGAGAGAGAGAGGAGGAGAGGCAGAAATCGGTTCTAGGAACCCTAGGGATCAAGTGGCCGATTTCCTTAGCCTTAGGGGTCTTTATATAGGGTAGAGATTAGGGTTTCAGTCCTTATCCTTATCTAGTTGCTTGCCCACCAAGTAACCATAAGATAAGCCTTGAAAGCCTTGTCCTTGGACGATTTCAAGGATCCTTATCCCTTGAATTCATCCATCCTATCTCTAGGGTAACCATTGCCCTACTTTGCAACTATCATATAATCACAATTCAGGCCCTCTAGTTTAATTAATTACACTTGATCACAAAATTAATTATTGACCAATATTAATTAAACAAATATGATTTATCCTTTAATATATTAATCTTATAATATATTAATAAATCATAATAACCTTTTTATTTCTCCAATCAAGTTGCTTTGGTGAAGGTAACCCAAAAGGACCATGCACAACCGGGTCAAGTACTTACCAAATATGGTTACGGGCTTAGACACTAATCCAACATGTATGTCCAATTCTCCTAGCCCCAACAATGAAGCATGATCCATACTAGCAAATGCTAAGAGAGCCTCGTTGACATTATTAACAGGGCTAGCAGCAGGGGTATCCACAAGACCTGGGTGACTAGCAGTGACCAGAGCAGCACACACAGATTCCGCTCCGGCAACAAAGGCGGCGTGACGGATGAGACTCACCGCCCCCGTAAACTCCGGATGCTCGATTAGCTTATCAACAAATCTCACAAGCCCCACTTGTAATAACCAGTTAAGGTCACATTGTGTAGCGGCCACATTTGATTGCAAGTCAGAAACCACCCTATCACGATCGATTGCGTCGCGTTCAAGGCTTTCGACCGGAACCATTAAACCCTCGTTAACCTGAGAAAGAGAGTCAACTTTGGCTTCCAAACCAGACCTGAGTTCCTCCATCGCAAATTTTTCAGAAGCCAGAAGTTGATACCTTTGCTTTGCACGCTGCAGATCACCAGTAAGTTCTGAAATACGCTGCTCTAACTCAGTTACATGGGCCCCACAACCGGAAAGTTCCATCTCGTTGAGCGTCTGAATACGTCGAGCCCTGGCAACAAGATAAAACATGGCTTGCGCAACGACGCAGTTCATGTTATGGGACAGGGCAGGACTGCCCATAGCCTCCATATCAGCAGAAATGGCAGGAGTAAAGGCATGTCGGACGAAATCTAAAGCATTAGCACGAACGGAGAGACGAGACTCATTGTGAAGATTCAATGTGGGGACAAAATGAGAGGGTCCTGAAGAACCTCCACCTAAGTTCTTGATGAGAGAAACAAAGGTGGGATCCGGGTCACGAAGATCCTTTGGAGGAGAAGAACTGGTAGAAACAGGGGTAACAACTGAAGCAGGAACTACGGGCTGTTTATGCCCCCCCATCAATCCCTTTAGACTGTTGAGCATCATCATCAGGGATAACAAAAACGGGTGCCGGTGATGAGGAGATCGATCTTAGAAGGCGTGAGAAACTACGTTTGGTTTGAACTCGCTTGGCGACATTAGGTGCACTGCTCATAGTCTCGCCCATGGCCAGAACGACCTTCCGCTTGGCCTGCAGTCGCCGAACATCAGCAATGACGCCATCTTTGCTGTCTTCATCACCCTCGGTGGAAGTAGTATGAACGCCACCTATAGGCATAACAGAAGACATTGGGCGAATAGCGAGGGGATCCACCCCGGCAGACGTCGGATCCACGCTTGTCAACGAAGGAGTAGGCATAGCGGCAGTAAGAGCAAGCTGGTCCAAAAGGCGAGGGGGGTGGGGGAGACAATCGACTAAATCTGCTTCCCGATGATCCAATTTACCCATGTAGCGTTTCCGAGGCACCTCATCCATAGACAAAGGAGACTCGTTACCTGGGGAGTTTAAGGTATTAAGGAAAATCAAAAAGGGAAGATCTTCAGATAATAAAACCCTAACATTGATACACAAAACGAGAACGCAGACACTTACCATCCACGACGCAAAAGAAAACCGCCATTTACCGCGACGCCTCCAAGATGGGCTCATTCCTACACCGGAGAGAAGGGCCTTAGAGTAGTACTCAGGGGACACTTGGATGTTCTTGAAAAAATCAGCCATGCCCTGGTTATAGGGATAGAGTTTAGGGGTAGTATCAGCAAAAGTGTTGGCACAGTAGCGTCCGCTACCCACCAAGCCCTTATTAACCCAAAACCACTTATCTTGACAATTTTTGGGCGTTCGGCCGTCAGACACTAGGGTATGTCCTCCCCGGCGAACGGAAAATGTGAACTTATCACTGATGCAACAAAAGCGGAAGAAGTATTTAAACACAAAATAATCAGGAAGATGATCGTTATCCCAACAAATCATCTCAAAAGCAACAACCTTGTTTACAACATTGGGTGTTAGAATTTGAACGCTACAACCATCTCTCTGGAGCACCTCCTCTTGGAAATTAGTCAAGGGGAGACGAAGTTCGGCATCTAGGGTTTTCTGGTAGATTCCGACTTTTCTGGGAGGGGGGGGGGGGAAGGATAGAAGAACCTGGTGAAAGAAACTCCACACCATCAAGAGAAGTCTGGTCATAAGTGGTTTTGAGAAATGAGTACTCAGAAGTAGAGGACACAATGTCTGGGGGACTCTCCATGAAAAGAAAGGAGAGAAAATACAATTGAGGAAGAAGGATAGAAAGAAAGAGGAAACGTATATGAGAAGGCATGATAAGAACCCTTATAAGAAAACGAAAAGGGCGGGATGTACAAAATGTCTGACACGCTGACGTAACCACTAGCCATCATGAGCGGTCATGTCACCATTAAAAACGGAGCAGAGAACGAATAGGGAAGTAACACGTGTAAAGTAATCAAGCCCAGAATGCCATATCTAGCAGCACAATGCTATGGATACTGGACTGGGGGACTTGATGACGTGCCTAAGTCGGCATGGAAGAGTCACGCCTGCCCAAGATACCTGGTGCTCCGGCCGAGCCAAGAGGAGCGGGCTCAGCGCCCGCCAGCGCCCCTAAGAGCAGGGCGCCCTGGAAAAAGGCTCGCGCCCGCCAGAGGCACTCCCAGTGTCAAGACAAAGGAGACGGTCAAGCGACAAGGCAGAAGGTCGGAGCATTACCGTCCGAGCCAATGGCAATAATCTGACATAAAGAGGCGCACAACCCTCCAATCAGCGCCTCTGACCTTGTCCCCTAAAAAGTGATCCTGTCCCGTACGGAAAAGCAAGATCGCTAGGTATAAAAGGGCGCACTCAGGAGCCCTAAAGGTAAGTGTAACGTCCCAAAATTCAAGACCAAAAATTTCATTTTAATTATTTCATTACATAAAACCATCAGTATAGAAACATTCATAATAATGTCTCATGTCAAAACACAAGTGTCGGTAACCCCAAAACATAGTATCATAAAACCATATCAGAGTGTAATCCCCAAGGATCTCATGTGCAGAAAACATAGTGTGATGCGTTGCGATCGAGCCGACTCCTTTCCTTTGAGACAAAGTACCTGAAACCAAAACTATAAATTGTAAGCACGAAGCTTAGTGAGTTCCCCTGTCGTACCATATACCATATAATCACATAACATGCATATACTGTCAGGCATATCTGGGTGGCCGACCTACCCTTTCGGTCATCTCGAACGAATATTGCCTAGCATATCTGGGTGCTGGCATCCCCTTCGGTCCTCTCGACGAGATACTGCCTAGCATATCTGGGTGCTGGCCTCCCCTTCGGTCCTCTCGACAGGATACTGGGGACTATTTCACCCCTCTACTACTACTACCACATAACATGTATCACATAATCGTATTCTATCTAGAATGACTAGGTATGACTACCCCCTTTGGCCCTATCGATCGGAAATCTTGGGGACTGTCTCCCATACTACTACTAGCATATAACATCATATCATACTAGCACATCACATATCAGGTAGTAGTAAACCTAGATGAATATCACAGAGACAGTCATCTAACATACGACTCCTACTGGTGGGCCGACATTGGTGCTTTAGACCCACCGCTGAAAGGCTTAGAATAATGGTTTGATCTAGGTGTTGCAGTTAGTGATAGGGGTACGTTTGTAATTAGCTTTTTGTCATTTTACGGCCGTAAACTCCTCACAGTCTTGGGTGTCTATATATATATATATATATATATATATATATATATATATATATATATATATATATATATATATATATATAGGGTTGTGTCAGACATAATACCTGGTTGATGCCTTTAGTATTTTGCGGTTCCACCAAGTTGTATCAGACGTTTACGGTTAAAAAACCGTATGCAAGCTTGGTTTGTTACATCTTTGTTTATTATTTCGCTTTGTGTGATTATTATGTGCTTTTGATCACTGGAAAGATCCGATTTTAGACCTTACAATTGGTATCAGAGCAAGACCGGCGTCAAAGGCAGTCTACAGTCGCTATTTGGTGCTAGTTCACGTGTTTCAGAAAAGGGGATTTATTGTTACATTCAAAAATCACAGATTCTGTGTTCTCGGTCCGAGCTTACGGCCGTAAACACTGTGTTCACGGCCGCAAACCAGTCAACTTCATCAACCATGAAGACTAGATTCTTGGGCAGTAAACTTTATTTTGGTGCAAGTCGATTAATCTTGAAGACCGTAATTTAACCACATTAAATTAATTGAAAGTAAAATAAATTAATTCCTTGAATCTCTCTTAAAGTTTCTGAAACGAAAAATCACTAAGTTCACGGCCGCAAACTGATAGTTTACGGCCGCAAACGATTTCTCAGCCACAAACTCTTTTTCAGCAATAAACAATTTTTGGCAGTGAACTCCTTTTCAGCAGTAAATTAAAATTTTATTAACAGTTAATTTTAATTCACTTTTAAATCTTAATTAACTTTAACTTAAAAGTGGAATCACAAAATAAAAACCATTTTCAAGAGCTCGATGTTGTCATGGGCACCACCACGCGAATTCCAAGGCTTATGTCTGCTGATGGGTTCCCTGAGTGGAAATATAGAATTGAGAAATACATAAAGATGAAAGACTTCAAGATTTGGAAATGTGTCATAAAGGATCCAGTCAGAATCACCACTACAGTTGGGGGGCAGGTGGTTGACAAGAAAATTGAGAACTACACCGATGAAGACATTGAGAGTGTAGAAGAACAGGAAAAGGCATTGGCCATTTTGATTATGGCCCTATCTCCATACATTGCTCAAGGGTTCAGAGAGTATACTTATGCTAAAGCACTGTGGGAAGCCCTTATTGAGGTATATGAGGGAAATGAAGACATGCGAGAGAGTCGCCAAGATATGCTGAGGCACCGATTCAACATGTTTAACTATGTGCCTGGAGAGACTCTTGAGGCTCAACTGCAGCGGTTCACTACTCTTAATACGGAAATGACTATGGCATGGATCTTCTATACAAAGTCAAAAATAAATAAGAAGCTGCTAAATGCCCTCCCAAAATCTTGGGACATGAATGTAGCGATCATTAAGAAGACTAAGGATCTCAATCGCCTTTCTCTAGCTGAAGTGATGGCTCTCATCAAAGTATGTGATATTGATGACAAGCAGTGAGAGATCAATCATGTGAACTCCTACTCAGCTGCCAATCTTGGCATTTCAACTAACAATGCTCTTTCTTCTTTCTCCTATTCTTCTGCAGGTTTATCTCTCAATGCTTCTCCTCAAGCTCAGACACTCTCCCATCCTTTGGCTTCCTCTGCATCAGTCATGCCCTACCCACAAAATCAATCATTCGTGTCTGCTCAAACTGCTTCATCTTCAAATGTGGCTTCTTCTTCAAAAGGAAAAGAGGGTGATGAAAACCTTGTTTTTGCAGCAGGGCTAGTTAATTGATACAATGCACTTGTAGTCGGGGAGCTTCCACCTCAATTGTCATTTGCAGATCTTGATCAAATTCATCCTGAGGACGTTGAGGAGATGGATATCACGTGGCAAATTGCCATGGCAGTCTTTAGGGCAAAACAATTTGCCAAAAAGACAGGGAAGAATAACTGGGGAATGAATGCTAATAAGAAAGTTGGATTTAACAAGGGAAAGCTTCGGTGCTTCAATTGCCATGAGCCAGGGCACTTTTCTCGTGATTGCCCACATCCTGATAGAAGAGTTAATAATAACAAAACAATGGTTGCAGTTGGGAACAGCCGAAGCAGTGGTCAAGCAAACAATGAGAAGGCTATGGTTGGGCAATCTTTCGATTGGGATGATTAGATACATGCTCTCAACTTATCTGGACCAGAAAATGCTCATCTGGCACAGGTAAGGGATGATGCTCCAGCAGAGATTGTAGCAGCTAAAGACAGTGTGATGGAACTATAGTTTGCTTTGATGGTATCCTCTTCTCATGAACCTAATTCATCCAAGGTAAGTCTTCCATCATGTTCTCAGGCTTGCATTGATTATGTAAAAACTTTACATGACAAAATTGAGACGTTAGGAAATGAAGTAGAAAATCTTAGAATTGTTCGTGAACTTAATGAAAAATTAATAAGAGACGTAGAAGACCTTAGATATGAAGGGTACCAACTTTGAAAAGGACAAAAACCACTAAAAGCTCAATTGGAATAAAAAATTAAGGACTTTAGAAGACTCCAGGAAGACTACAGTAACAAATGTGAAAACTATGATTATGTGGTCAAACAAAATGATGAGCTAGTGGCTGAAGTTGAATCTTTGAAAGGAAAGTTTGAAACCGTTAAACTTGATGTTAGAAAATATGACTTCTCAAGTGAGGTGGTTGCAAATATGATAGACCAAAGCATGCAGTTTAAAAGGAATCAATCAAAAGGTCTAGGGTATAATCATGTACCCCCTCCCTTCAATCATTCATATGTGCCCAAGCCTTTGTCTAAAGAAGAGATTGCCAATGAATCATTGATGGTTTATGGAAAGCCCTCCGGTTTTATTTCGGGAGGATTTATTAATGTTGAAAGTACTAACATTTCTACTTCTCCTGCAGATCAATCCTTGAATCAGTCAAAGCACGAAGTTGAAGGATGTGTTTCGGAAAATAAAATCGAGTCTAAACCTGAAGCTTTAGTTTTTAATAAAGACAATACGTTTTCTGATATTTCTAAAGACAATGTTTTTTGTGATGGTGTTTTTATGACTTCTGATACTGGTTTGAATGTTTTGAAAAAGTCTGGTTTGAACATTGTGGTTGACAATTTTAATGTTTGTGATAAAGATGTTGAAACACCACTAGTCTCACAACCCTCCCCATCCAACGCACCCTCACTTTCCTCACAACCTAATAATGTTGCTTTTTCTTGTGAGAAAATCAAGGGTGCAGGTAGGGAAAACAAATCTGATCAATGTAGTACATGCTATAACAATAATAAGCAGATTTGTTTTAATTGCGGTACTAGTGGTCATATTGCTAGAAATTATCAAAATCGTATGTTTGTGAGTTATAACCTTCCAAGAGGAGAGAACGAGTTCAGAGGAAGGTCTTTAAATAGAAACTCCTCTAGAATCCGTTCTCGAAATGATGATTGGGCAGATGAACGGAATAGAAAACGGGCTGCTTTTCAAAGACATAAAAGGTTTTTTAATCACCATGTCCCAGGCAGTCTCCCAAAAACGAGCACAACCAAGCCAAGGTCAAGCTCCTCACAAAGCCACAGTGGGTCTTCAACCGACTCTGGTAGAAGTCACACAGGCGTTAAGCAGACTGATAAACACTCCATGACTAAATCAACTGGGACATTTAGAAAACCTAATTATAAATGGCTGCCCAAACCTGCTCTCAATACATCATTTGTGTCCTCAGAAAAATCTAAATATGACAAATCTGAAAAGGCATCGGGATCACCCAAGAAGGTCATGACCTGGGTGCCCAAATCTAATTAAACCCACAAATTTTGCAGGGACAGTTGCGGGGAAATGTCGTCAGACCCTGGTTCGTCGACAGCGGCTGTTCCCGGCATATGACGGGAGATATCACCCAACTGCACAACATTCAATCATTTAATAGGGGATATGTCTCTTTTGCGGGTGGATATGGTGGTAAAATCACTCAAAGAGGAACCGTCTCAAATGGAGTTTTAAGTTTCGAAAATGTCAATTTTGCTCCCGAGTTGAAACATAGTTTGTTAAGCGTTTCTCAGATCTGTGACAAGGGCTATTCTGCATTTCACTGACAAGGAATGCATGATTCTAAAGCCAGACTTTGTCATCCCAGAAGAATGGATTCTTGTAAAATCAAAAAGGGATGGGAACGCCTATATCATCGATATGAATAGCAATCTTCCAGAACAAGTTACGTGTCTTTTCTCCAAGATCTCCGAGCAAACTGCCATGTTATGGCACCGAAGATTAGGTCATGCTAACGCCAAGAACCTAAATCGTCTTGCGAAAAATGAGATGGTCCAGGGGCTGCCCGTCAAGGACTTCATTACGTTTGAGAAATGTGCGTCATGTGCTCAAGGAAAGCATCATAGAAAGCCGCACTTGCCAAAACAGGTCAATTCAATTAGCCAGGTTCTTCAATTACTTCATATGGATTTGTTTGGTCCAGTTAATGTTCTAAGCATAAACAGAAGCTCTTACTGTCTGGTTGTGATTGATGACTTCTCTTAATTTACGTGGGTCTTCTTTCTATCCAACAAAGCTGGCGTTCCTGAATTGATCAAGAAGTTCATAGTATTAGTTGAGAACCAGACCAACAATCGGGTGAAGGCGCTTCATACCGATAACGGAACAGATTTTAAGAATTCTGTTCTCAATTATTTCTGCGCGGAAAAGGGTATTTTACGTCAATTTGGTTCGGCTCATACACCTCAGCAAAATGGTGTTGCTGAAAGGTGGAACAGAATGCTAAAAGACGTTGCAAGAACAATGTTGTGTGATTCAAAGCTGCCTGTTTTCTTCTGGGATGAGGCGATAAACACTGCCTGTTGTGTTCAAAATCGAGTACTTATCAACAAAGCTCAGATGAAAACTCCGTATGAAATTTACTATGGACACAAGCCATCAGTCAGTCATTTTCGTGTATTTGGCTGTCCTTGCACCCTCCTTCACTTAGATGCCAACCCGAAATTTAATGCCAAGGCCGATGACTGCTATTTTGTAGGGTATGCTGCTCGCACTGCCTATAGAGTCTATAATAAGAAAACCAAACAAATTGTAGAATCCTATGACGTGCGTTGGTTGGAAGAAAATGAGATAGACACTAGAGTGGGTCCGGATTGGTTGTTTGATTACACATCACTTTTCAAATCATTGAATGTGTCCTCAAGTAATCTATCTAGATCTGATTCGTATTGGAAGAGTATTTCTGAAGAAGAAGACGAAGAAGTTGTGTACAAGCCGCTATCCACATCCTCTACTTCATCGAAGGGGAAGTCTAAAATTTAACTTGAAGGGGAGTCCTCTGGCTCACAGAAGGGAGGATCCCAAGCTATGTCTGAGGGGGAGCCCTCCGCTGCACCAGAAGGGGAGTCTTCTGCAACATCTTCGGGAGAGTCCTCTACCACACCTCAAAGGGGGTTGACTTTACTTTTCGATAGTCCTCAATCTTCAGGCCAATCTGATTCTCCTGAGGCTGATACTACACCACATATGTCAATGGAGAAAGAGTTTATTCCTAATGATGCTTCCACTGTCTCTACAACTTTTATGGAATTACTCTTTCCTGATCTTATCGCAGATGAGTTTGTTGCAGAACCATCTGGCATTGCTCAACCAACAAATGAAGGAGGTATCAATATTCACACTATTCATGTCACTCTAAATGATATCAGCCAAGAAATACCTTTAAGGGTTCAACGCGATCATCCGATCGAAAATATCATTAGTCAGCTAGGTGACGGTGTTAAAACCAGAAGTCAGAGTGGAGACGTGAATACATGTCTGTACTCTTGCTTTATTTCTCAAATCGGGCCCAAGAATGTAGAAATGGCTCTAAATGAACCTAGCTGGGTGGATGCAATGCATGAGGAATTGCACCAATTTGAAAAATTCGGTGTTTGGAAGTTAGTTGAATTACCGAAGGGCAAGAAGTCTCTTGACACCCGATGGGTTTATCGCAACAAGCAGGATGATTCAGGGGTCATTGTGCGAAACAAAGCTCGATTGGTAGTTCGTGGGTTTCGACAAGTCGAGGGTCTTGATTACACTGAAGTTTATGCTCCGGTAGCTCGCCTGGAGGCTATCCGTATCTTCCTAGCGTATGCCTCTTACATGAAGTTTACCGTTTATCAAATGGACGTCAAGACCGCCTTTTGTATGGCAAGGTGAAGGAAGAAATCTACGTTGATCAACCCCCTGGGTTTGTTGACTCGAAGTATCCTAATCATGTCTACAAATTGGACAAGGCATCGTATGGGTTACATCAAACTTCTAGAGCGTGGTATGCGACACTAACAAAGCACTTGCTCGAACATGGTTATTCTCATGGCACTATCGATCAAACCTTGTTCATAAAACACGTCGACAAAGACCAAATACTTGTACAAATATATGTCGACGATATTATCTTTGGATCAACCAGTCAGCAACTTTGCAAGGAGTTCGAGGGTGTAATGAAGAAACGATTCGAAATGAGTTCGTTGGGGGAAATGACCATGCTTTTGGGGCTTCAGGTTAAACAGAATTCAACTGGGATCCTGCTACATCAAGCCAAGTGTAGCACCCGGTTCCTGGTACGTAAATATTATTTGAGTATTTCCTTTCTTTTAGCCTTGGACTCGGCGAGTCATAGGTCCGACTCGCCGAGTGGATGCGGGACCCGGGACACATTTAAGTTGGCGACTCGGCGAGTCCATATCCTGGACTCGGCGAGTCATAGCTGTTGGATGAAACCCTAAGTTTCAGGGGTTTGCACCCTATTTAAAGGACTTATCCACCCAGGCCAGCCCCCATTCTCTCCCCAGAGCTCCCAACCCACGTTCTAAGCTTGTTCCTTGAGAGTTTGAGGCTATTGTGTGTGTTCTTGAAGGTTTTGAGGAAAAAGGGGAAGTAAATCAAGAGGAAGGAAAGGAATCCAGGCATCTTTGCACTCTTTCAGCAGTTCCTTTCAGGTATAATCCGTTTTTCCCCTGTTTCTATGCTTATTACTTCATGTGAGCCACTCTTGAGCCAAACCCCAAGTTTGTATGTGCAAATTACTTCGTTATAGGCTGATTGGCCCTTAGATCTAGGCAAGATTGAACTCCAGGAGCTCAGATCTGTTAGCTTTATGGCCCCATGTTGCTTGTTCACCCTAGATCTACCCTTTTGAGACATTTTGAGCCCTAAAATCCATATTGGTGAATATCCACACGTAAAGTTGGAAACTTTACGTGTGATTTGTGTCCTAGAAGTCCAGATCTGTGAATGGCATGGACTGGAATCGAGCAAATCTGTGTATTTAGTGGGTGTATGGCAACAACTCGGCGAGTCGTTCATATGACTCGGCGAGTCTGTTCGCGAGTCTCCGAGTTTGTCCCCTTTTCGTAGTGTCGAGTGAGCAGTGAGTCACGGGGTGTGACTCAGTGAGTCGGAAGCTAAACTCATCGATGGAGGTACTCGGCGAGTCAATGCCCTGACTCGGCGAGTTCAAGGCAATCTCCTTAGATCAAGAGCAGACTCGGCGAGTTGTTCATACAACTCGGCGAGTCACAGCATAAGTGTTCATCGGATGAAGATGAACTCGACGAGTTGTTCATACAACTCGGCGAGTAGGATGAAGGACTTGAATATTGGTTAGGAAGGTGAACCCGTCGAGTCGTCGCCTAACTCGACGGGTAGGATTGGGATTTAGGACAGTCGTGTGGATAAGGACTCGACGAGTTGGAAAGCCAACTCGGCGAGTCGGGTCAACTGAAAGTTGACTCTGACTTTGACTTAGGGCATGGTCAGGGGTAAAATGGTCATTTTACCCAAAGGTCAGCGAGTAGTGTTTGATTGAATATGTTGTGGGAATTGCAGCCGGAGAATTTCCGGAGCAGCAGCAGCAGCAGTAGGCAGTCAGTTCCCGATCAGATCAGCAGCTACTTCGAGGTGAGTTACCTTCCAGTAGCGGTGGGTCTAAGGCCACAACGCCGACCCACCAGTAGGAGATGTATGATAGATGATTGTCTTTGTGATATCATCTAGGTTTACTACTACCTGATATGTTATACGCTAGCATGATATGTTATATGTGATAGTAGTCGATTTCGGTTGTTAGGACCGAAGGGTAGTCAGACACCCCAGATACGTCTGACAATATATGATGATATGTTTGCATGCTGGCTTGTTATGTTATATGCGATAGAGGTAGTATGAGGGGGCCAGTCCCTGTGGTCGGTTGTTAGGACCGACGGGTAGTCAGCACCCCAGAATGGCTTGACACGGGTAGGACGGCACCCCCAGAACGGCCGTACCGGGTAGTCAGGCACCCCAGAATAGCCTGGCAGTATGTATGTTACGTGTTTGTATGGTATGTGGTACGATGGGGGAACTCACTAAGCTTTGTGCTTATAGTTTTCAGTTTTGGTTTCAGGTACCTCCTCAGCTAGGGGAAAGGAGCCGGCGCGGTAGTAGCATGTCACACACACACTCTCCGGTTTTCCGCATTTACGAGCTTCACTGGGATTTGTACTCTGATATTTTGACTGAATGTATGAATTGGCTTTTAGACATGGTTCACTTTGTGTTATGATTTGATCAGACAATATTTTTAGTTATTAATATCTGCTAAAGCAATGTTCTTAAAACAAAATTTTTGGTCGTGAAAATTGGGTCGTTACACCAAGTATGTGGAAGATATTCTTGAGAAGTTCGAGTTTCACGATGCTAAACCTGCGTCAACACTGATGGCTGAACGGCCTCTTTTGACTCCAGATCCTGAAGGCGAATCCGTAGATCAAACTCATTATCGATCAATGATCGGATCGCTAATGTATCTTACTGCAAGTCGACCTGACATAATGTTTGCGGTTTGTCAATGCGCACGCTATCAGGCTAACCCTAAAATCTCTCATCTTATTGCTGTCAAAAGAATTTTTCGGTATATCAAAGGAAGCCCTAAATTGGGTCTTTGGTATCCGAAGAATTCTGAATTTGATCTTTATGCTTTTACCGACTGTAATTATGGAGGCTTTGAGCTTGACAGGAAATCAACCTCAGGAGGATGTCAGTACTTAGGTGACCGGCTAGTTTCGTGGCAATGCAAGAAGCAACACACTGTCTCGACTTCCACAGCAGAGGCAGAATACGTTGCTGCCTCAGCTTGCTGCTCTCAAGTTATCTGGATCCAACATCAGTTGTTGGACTACGGTTTGAATTATTTTGAAACCCCCATCTATTGTGATAATGAAGCGGCAGTTCAAATTGCTAAAAACCCAGTCCAACACTCTAAAACCAAGCACAACGACATTAAAATTCACTTTATCAGAGACTGTTTTGAACGATCATTAATCCAGCTAGAACAGGTCCACACTGATAATAATGTGGCGGACTTGTTCACAAAGTCATTTAACAAAGCTCGATTCGATGTGCATGTCGGATTTCTAAAAATGATACGTTTTGAGGATTAAGTTTTTTTTAATTATTATTTTTGTTTTCTCAAAATTTGTTTTCAATTTTTTTTAATTTCGTTAAGAACTTTATTCTATTTCATTTTCTTTTGGTTTCCTGTTTTTTTAGGCTAGATAAATTTTTTGTTCTTTTACGTTTGATTAAATTTGCGCATCGTTTTTCATTTTACTTTTATTCTCATCCATGCACAAATTTAGGGGGAGAAATATAAAAATCAAAAAATCCAAAAACAACAAAAATTCGAAAATTCAAAAACAATTTCGCTTGTGGGTATTATGATGGGAAATGAAATTACAAGTGATAACGGGCAATCTGAATCGGCGTAACGTACCTAAGTTGAATCGTCTACGCTCTGTGCTCGATGTGCTGGTAGGTGTAACATCCCCAAAATCGCGGCCAGAAAAGACCGATTTTCATTTATGCTTTTAAAATAATTTCAGAGTAAATCCTTTTGATTTGAAAGAGTTGTGGAATTCGTTCCCAAAAACAAAACATGATAAAGCAATGTTTACCAAAGCATTTCATAAAAGAAATGTATTTTCATTATATAATCAAAACTCGGGGTGTTATGTTCTGATACAGACCAATAAGCATAAACGATAACATTACAAGTCATTCAACAAATATATACATATACAGACTTGCAAACAAAACAACTTGATGGTTCATCCATCTTATGCCCTTGCGCCATTTCCTGTAATACAATTAAAACTGAGTGGGTCAGGCTTGGGAGCCTGGTGAGCATATAGGGTTTTCAACCCACAATAAATAATCATATTTAATTTCCACCAACCAACAATAACCCAATTACTCATTCCCGTTATTCTCACTTTATGTCCCTAAGACAACTAACATAGGGGACCTAGTCTAAGAATATTTCATCGGGGCGACAACACATGCTTCGGGGGTTCCTCAGCAATATAAGTCAAATAAGGCAACCATGAGGGGGATGGAGTACAGCGAATGAACACCCAAGTTCATTAACACCTACAGGTGGCGAACCTGCTAATGTTCCACAAGACTGTCTAGAAAAGTCCGTGGTCGTCATCTAAACTCCGCTATATGACTGAATCAAACAACAACGAGGCCTCTCATCTGTTTATTACACACCAACTATCTGCCCATGTTCTACCCAACATATTAGTAGATAAAATATACATTTTTATACATGGATAAAAACCTGTATAGCATGCTTTGATCAATACATATTCCACATAACAGATGAGGCACACACACATAACACGTATTTCATAGAAAAAAAATCAGATCCATGAGATAGAAGAGAGTGAATATACAATCACACATATAACACAAAATATACACATAACACGTATTTCGTATAAAATACTTCATAATTATGCGTTAGAAGATAGTAACCGCACACTCACACCTATAAACAACAATATACTTAATACACTCGAACCATACTTGTATTATTATCGTGGTTATGAAAGTTAGTATACACTCACTTGATCAGAAGATGATCGGACAGCACTACGACTTGCAGAAGTGGTAATCCTCAGCAGATCTGGAAGATCTTCACAAAAATCGAACTTCTCGCGGGCAAAGCTTCGGCTCGGGAACCGCACTTCTCGGGATCTCGGGACTTGCTTCGGGGCTTGAGAATAATACCGGGGCTTCGGGGTATTTTTGGCACGCAAATCGATGCAAAACGGGAGAGAGAAGAGAGAAAAATAGCAAAAGAGTCGGCTGCCTTCGGATCCTATTTATAGGAGGCTGGAGCCTCAGAGTACGCGGGGCGTACTGCTCCGAAACGTCATCACTTACGTATCCGAAGTGCTCGAGTGCGAGTGTCGACATTCCTCGGTGTACGCGGGGCGTACTTCGGATGAGTCCGATGACTCCTCTTCGGATAATGCCGGATTTTCCAATTAAATTTAAATACAAATTATTTAATAAACTTCGGAAATTCATATCTTCTTCATACGAACTTCGTTTTCGACGTTCTTTATATCCACGCGAAGGTGAGACTACGCTCTACAACTTTTGTTTAGACTCCGTCGGCTAATTTTAATTTTATTTTTATTATTTATTTTTAATAGGCCGGGACAGAAAAACTTCGTTATAAATTCATAACTTCTTCGTTTGACGTCCGTTCTCGCCTAACTTTTTATCGCTTCGATACCAACAACGAGACCTTCGATCCTCGTTTAGATTGCTTCGGCTAAAAACCCCTCGATCTCAACTCGAGTATAACAGGCTGCATACAGCTAAGCCGAAACTTCGATAAATCATAACTTCCTCATACGAAGTCAGATTTGGGCGTTCTATATATATTTGGAAACCTCGTTTCAACTACTACAACATTATCCAAAGATATCAAGTTTATTTTACACTTAAATTTTGACGCTTATTTTTATTCCTTAATTAATCAAACCACATAATTAAGCAATTAAGCACAAAACAAATAATACAATCTTATTATTTCAAAACGGGTTACAAAGGTTAACTTAGACGATTACATTGCTAAAAATGGCAAGCCCGGAAACACAGGCGTTACAATTCTCTCCACCTTAGAATGATTCCGTCCCCGGAATCACACATCAACAAACAAATGTGGATAGCGACTCAACATGTCACTCTCCGTCTCGCAGGTGAGATTCGGCCCATTCGTGTGTTTCCATCGGACAAGCACTAACCCAACCATTTTGCATCGCAACTTCTTAGTCTTTCGGTCAACAATTGCCTCTGGTTCTTCAGTCAACCTTTTGTTCTCATCAATTCTCAATTCAGAAATTGGAATTATATCGGGAACTTCTCCCGTGAACTTCCTGAAATAACACACATGAAAAGTGTTGTGAATTCCATTCAGTTCTTCGGGTAATTCGAGCTTGTAAGCTTGGTTCCCAACCCTCTGAAGAACTTTAAACGGTCCAATAAACCTTGGACTCAACTTTCCCCTTTTACCAAATCTTATAAGTCCCTTCCACGGCGAGACTTTAAGCAAAACCGAATCTCCAACCTCAAAAGTCATCGGTCTTCGCTTTTTGTCAGCATAGCTCTTTTGACGATCATGAGCTGCTAACATTCTTTCCCTAATTATTTTCAACTTTTCAGCGGTTTGATGGACCATCTCCGGTCCCATAAACTGCTTTTCCCCAGCCTCAAGCCAACAAGACGGCGTACGACACTTTTGTCCATACAAAGCTTGATAAGGTGCCATCTTAATGCTCGAGTGAAAACTATTATCTAGGAATTCCAAGGTACATGCTCTCAGCATATCTTCAAGTGTTTGTATCGTTCTTTCACTCTGACCATCAGTCTGCTGATGGTAAGCTGTACTTAAACACAACTTGGTACCCATTTCCTCTTGTAGACTTTTCCAAAACCTTGAGGTGAAACGGCTATCACGATCCGATACAATCGTTAACGGAACACCGTGAAGCCTCACAATTTCCCTCACGTAAGAATTCGCAAGCTTTTCCATAGACCATTTCTCCTTGGCTGCTATGAAATGCGCACTCTTAGTGAATCGATCAACGACCACCCAAATCATGTCGTGACCATTCTTTGTTCTGGGCAGTTTAGTGACAAAATCCATAGCAATGTCTTCCCACTTACCCATAGGCACAGGCAATGGTTCTAAACTCCCGTACGGTTTCTGATGTTGTGTCTTGACTCTCGCACAAGTCACACACTCGGCCACATACTTTGCAACATCAAGCTTCATCGTCGGCCACCAGTAGTAGGGTTTTAGGTCCCTATACATTTTAGTGCTACCGAGATGAATCGAGTACATGGTCTTGTGAGCTTCTTCCATCATAAGATCTCTGATTCCTCCTGTCTTAGGTACCCAAATACGATCTTGGAATACCTTCAGTCCATGACCGTTTGTACCAAACACTAACGTTTTACCCAAACGTTCCTCCTTTCGGTCATTTTTCTCAGAAGCTTCCTCTTGAGCTTTCTTTATACTTTCCATAATGGTCGAGACAACTTCAATTCTCAACGCTCTTGGCCTTTTCCTTTCAAGATTGACTTTCCGACTGAGAGAATCAGCAACAACATTAGCTTTACCGGGGTGGTAAAGTATCTCGCAGTCATAGTCTTTAAGTAATTCTAGCCAGCGTCGTTGCCTCATATTTAATTCCTTCTGATTAAAGAGATATTGGAGACTCTTATGATCAGTAAAAAGTTTTCACTTCATGCCATAGAGGTAATGTCTCCATATTTTCAGAGCGAAAACTACCGCTGCCAAATCCAAATCATGAGTCGGGTAATTCTTTTCGTGCTCGTTCAGCTGTCGAGACGCATATACTATCACCTTTTCTCCTTGGGTCAAAACACAACCCAATCCAACACCAGACGCATCGCTATAAACAACGAAGTCTTCAACTCCATCAGGTAAAGAAAGTATCGGTGCCTCGCATAGCTTCTTCTTTAGCTTCTCGAATGCTTCTTTATGCTTACCACTCCAAGCATAAGTAGCTCCTTTGTGACTTTCCGACATGGTACACAACATATGCAACTCTATTTCTCTGCAGGCTATATATGTGAAATACTTCTTATCTGTTATCCATATGTTGTCTCCTTTGCGTGACTTCTAATCCGACCTGGTACACAGCATATGCAACCTTCTTCTTCTCAACCCCTCTGAAGTAGTAAGTAATAGAATTCTGAATCTATCCTCTCTCTAAATGGTTGTCTGCTCACCCGGTGTAAGGAGTACTCTGGAAGTTCTTGATGGCTGGGGCATATCAGGAAGCGGGAAACACGTTCCGGTACACTTAAAATTGAACTCATACAGATTGTCTGTAGATCTCACTGTTGGATTTAGGTGGACAACAATATCCCTGGTTGTAGTCAGTTAAATGGTCATAAGGTAAATTTATTTAAGATTTAGGAGTTATCATAATGACAGAAATTTACAATTAGATATGTGCCTGAATCATGTCATTGGTAAAATGTCCAAAACTGTCACAAATCTTTCGTGTTTAAGTGGACCACAATACTGACAATCGATCAGACGAATATGTGAAGATAAGGGTACCGACAAGTGGAATAAGGTTGTCCAACAACTTTGATCCCAACATCACAAAAGGAGTTATAATGGTTAAAGTTTTGTTTTGTCAAATTATTTTAATTTGAATTTTATTTTTTCTTTTAAAATTTAACTTTATTTTTATTTTATTTTATTTTTAAATTTTTATTTTTATTTTTTATTTTTTAATTTGTTTTTACTTTCATAGTTTTTACTAGATTTTAATTTTTCAACAATTAAACCTTTTATTTTTTTATTTTTTATTGTTATTTTTATTTTTCGAAATTATTTCTAAATAATCCTCAAAGTTTTTATTTTTTATTTTTTATTGTGTTGGAAGTTGAAAAATACTGGGTAGTTATCAGGTAAGAGGGTAATTAGTGGTAAAAGGGTAAATAAGGAGTTCACTGCCGGAATCTCCTCATTCACGAGATTCCGGCCACAAACCCTATTCAAATCCTCTCAAACCTTCGAAATTTTTTTGTGTGATTTTTGGAAAACTGCTTCAACCATCACGTAGGTAATAACTTCTAGATCACATATATGTATTTTATTACGATTTTCACAGTGTAATTTGTCCAAAAATTGAAAAAACGTCTTCGACGGAGCTTACGGTCATAAGCTTGGGCCGTAAACTCCGTTTTGCTTTTAATCTTTGTTATTTTGTTGCAATTCGTCCATTTATCTGCATCTGTTGGGGTATTATCTGTCAATTCGACGTAATGGTGTGATTTTTGCAATTATTTCGAGAATTTGTTTATCGGCCGTAAACTTCTCTTAGACCGTGAACTGGGAGTTTACGGCCCAAGAACTGGGAGTTTACTGCCTTCGAAAATTGTTTTTTTAAATACATGTGTTATTTTCATGAAATGTGTTTGTCGTGGTTTTAGGCCGTAAACTTCGAGTTTACGGCCCAAGAACAAAAGATATCAAATTTTTAATTAATTAATTTGGTAACTGGTTTTTGGCAGTAAACTCAATTTTAAAAAAAAAATTATTTTTAAGAAATCATTTCTCTTACAGCTTGTGGTTGAGTGCAGACAATGGCAAATTTGAAGTTTGCAGACATGCACAATCTCGACATCATACTTGCAGATCCTCCGGTGATTCACTCAGACATGCGCTCAATGATTCATCGATTGCGGGAATGCTGTTTAGCGACTGTTATCACTGTCAACCCGGTTGTGTATCAGAACCTGATAAGAGAATTTTGGGCGACCGCCAGAACAAACATGGATGACAATGGCAACTTCACGGTGAAAGCTAGGGTCCAAGGACGTGAGATCGTGATCAATGAAGGTTTTATTCGAGAGGCTCTGCTTATTGATGATCAACCAAATTTCCCGACCGAAATTGGAATTGAAGATGCTCAACGAATTCTTCAAAGAATGAGCTACGAAGGAACATCTCCACCAACTCTGAAAAAGTTATTGCACCCGTATTGGAGGTTCCTGGCGCACGTGTTTGTTAGTTGCGCCCCGGGTAGGAGGTCGGGAGCAGATGAGATTTCTCAACGCACAACTTGTGCCCTCGTCTCTCTCGCTGCTGGAGGAAGGTTCAATTTTTCCAAGTTCATCTTAGACGAGTTCGTCATTAACATTAGAGCCTCCACCCGAGACACCTTCCTCTTATATCCTCGTTTTGTTCAGCTGTTTATCAACATTTAGTTTCTAGATGTGAGAAAGGAAGGAGAGACTCTCGATATGAAGTCTTTGGGTCCACACACCGTGGGACTCATTAAACAGAATCGCAGATGCAAAGTTGTGTTTCAGGGGTTATATCCACTATAAAAATTTGGAAAGTTCATAGAGCTAAATGAACCCACAGAGTCCTATGATTCTTCTGAACGGACCTCTTCTAAACCAGCTTCTGCTGAAAGGTCAACTCCTTACAATCCGGTTATTAATGTTTCTGAGGATGAGAGTTCTGAGGAAGAAGATACACCAACTCCTGACGCTCAAATAGTTTCAGAACATGAACAAGAGTTAGGTCATATTCAAGATAATGCGGAAATGAACGTTGAGATGGGAGGGAATATTAGGGAAGACAGAAATGACTCTTTCGATGATCTTGACTTCACAGGGTTCGATAATGATGATATTGCTGCTTCATTAGCTAGCAGTGTGATGTGCACAAAAGTACTCACTAATTTTAATATTTATAACCTAACAAACTTAACTAACTATGCACTTATAGGCAGTGTACCTAGTCAGATTACAGTATAGCTTGGGTAAGTCGGGTGTCGATCATAGGGGTGTTCTAATTAATTTACTTACCATTAAATTAACCTAATTTATTAACAAGTTTAAAAGGGGTTTTATCTGGTTTTACAAGATCAGATGAACTTAAGTCAAATTCAATAAATAAAAATACACTCTTGTTTAGTTTGAATCCACTTCTCCTTAATGGCTAGCTAATGATTACGGATTATTGAGTTGGTTTTTAGTTGTATTAGTAGTTTAGTTCTAACTTACCAATAATTAACTAATTCATGTCAAACCATGTATGCTCACACATAATTAAACACAGAACTAATTATGAATGTAAATATGCTATGTAAGATTTGTTGTATAAACGCAATTATGATCACAATACACGTTCTCTAGCGCAGCTAAACTTTATTTATTCTAATTACTAACTAAGATTGGTTAATCCTAGCTCTAACAATTCAATGTTCACTAAATCATTAGGTAAACAAGTTCATGCAGTTTAATGGTCACTAAGCTACACAGGACATGCAATCAAGCAATTAGATAAACAAATAATAGCATGCTAGGTTATTCAAATCGAACACAAGCAATTTTTACCAACTAAACTTAATCCATAAGCATATAACTATTCATAAGTTTAAAGCTTCATCTAGCTAAACAAGAGTAGCTAGATTCAACTGCTCATCATAGCAACTAGACCAACACAGCTAAAAATAATGAAAGACATGTTCTTATTTAACTAAAATATAAACCTTTACTCCTTTTGGTGTTGAAAACCCTCTTCCAGAACCTTTCTTTCGCTCTGAATCGTCTCCTGAAACTCTTTTCTTCTGCCAAAAGCTTTTTTCTTTCGTAATAATCAGGAGCACTTATATAATCTTCAGAAACCCGCGCCACGTCTTGGCCAGATGTGCCACGTCGTGGGCTTCAAGCAATCCGTATCCTCCAAGGAAATCCTCCGCGTCGCGATGTCTATCTTCTGGAACACTCGTGCCACGTCGTGGGCTTCATCGCCACGTCGTGAACTAAGTGTTTATCGTGAATTTATTATTTTCTTGTCTTTCAAGCCTCCCATGTTCCCCATTTTGTCACTTTTGGTCCCTCTCTTTGAGAATCCTTTATATTGACTGAAAATAACAATTTAAAATTATAAGTATCATTATTCTAAACATATTACCAATTTGTTAATAAAAATGTACTTAAATATTGCCTAAAAATAAGTATAAATATGGCCGTGCTTCAGGTAAAATCCACTATCTAACTCCATTAAGTTCTTATTTGTTGATTCTTAATACATGATGTGATAAGATTGCATTTGAATGTTTTGCAAGATCGGTGAAAAGAAAGGAAGCTTGATGAAAGAGCAAGATGAGTCTAATCACAAAGAAATGGATCTCGATCGCATGGACTTGAAGATTAGATTTTGAGCTTAGATATTTATGATAGAATTGTTAGAAATATTTGACTACATAGTTTTCAATGGATTTTGCGTTGTAAGGACAAATGTTTTCCGTTGCTTTTATAAATAAAATAAAATTTGGTTTAACTTATTTATTTATTTGTTTATTTCCTTGCAATGAAATCATTATGAAAAATTGATGTTTGCATATTTCTACAACTAATGGATATGATTCTTATTTATGTTAATTATGGAAATGTCTAGAATTTACCAAATAGGGAGAGTTTCTCATCGCCCAAGTTTCAATTGGACAAAAATTTGGAATCACGCAACTTAGTTGCATGATGAATGAGAAATTTCATATTTGGAATTTAGACTAATTCATTGACAAAGTGTCAAGTGAAGGACTAGGAGATCGAGCACACAAAGTTGCGTGTTGATCAAGTCCACCATAAGAGTAATAAAGATATTCGTCATGTTTTACTAAAAGTTTAGTAAATATGATTATACTCATAAGATTAAGTGTAATTATGAATTGATTGAAAAAGTTTAAATCAATAGCAGAACGAATAAGAAAAATCAAGTAGGCAGAAAGATAAAAGTTTCTCCATTCTAAAAAGAAGGGAGAGTACCTTTTATGCTTTATGATAGGTCTTAATGATTAAGAACCATATCTCAATTGATCCTCTAAGTACAATTGTATGTCTAAGAAGAGGAATCAAGAATTGAAGAAATGGTTAAATCAAGAAGTCAATTATATTTCGTTCCAAAACAAGTCTTAGAGTTAAGATTGTGACAATGAGTGACAAGTATTAAGAAGGTTTATAACATTCATTAAATGTGGAAAGTTGTGATGTCTTGGATAAGACAAAGACCAACTAGGACCAATTTATGAAGTGTTTTGATAAAAACTACACTAGCTCTTGAATATTTGTTTGTCAAGAAATGTTTATTGACAAAAGAATCTTATATGTCAAGGAGTCAGTGGGAGTCTTAATGGTCATGAAAGGTTTCAAGAACAAATAAAATAAACCTTATCGATCATCACTAGCACACGAGTTGAGGTTTACAACCTATCGTGTTGACATTATTTTCTTTCTATGCCATTCCAATTGAGTTAATTATGTATGTGAGTCCTATGAGTTCTCATTTGAATGCATAAAAGGAAAGGACCTTGATCAATGAAAAGGACATTGATAGGAAAAGGTGAGCTGCTTAACTACTTGGAAGACATGGTGGGCAGCTGTGCTACCATAAGGCAAGAAATCAAGATTAAGAAAGTTCGGTCCATATGAGTTTGAATTTGTCGTGAACTTTGGTTTTGACAAATTCACATGGATAGGAACGCATACACCATTAAAATCTAAGTGTCATAAGATTCCCTCCTTCATGAAAATGACTGTGAGGAAATGCTTTCACTAAGAAAGATTTTAAAAAGGATAGTGATTGTGAAATTGTATTCTCGAATTCGATTATGGTTACGGTATCCCTTTCCATGATTTGAATTGTGAGGTTTGACAATTAGTCTGAATTGTTTAGACGCACATATGAGCTATCTAAGAAAAGGGTGTATAAGTTCAAGAAGCCTTGATAAAAGATTATCAAAGCATTAAGTATTAGAAACATGGACTTAAGAAATTCAATAGGTATTAATTTTCTGAAAGTTAAGATGTTTCTGAATACATGTCGAAGCTAGTGGAGCATAAAGTGTTATGTTTTATAATAATCATCATGATAGTGGGAGCATAAATGTTATGATTGTATGATTATTATGGAAAGTATTGCAAGTTAGCAATATTAATTATAGAAAACAAAAGTTATATTTTGCAGAGTTGCAATAGTTGAAAAGTTGTTTTGCTATAATTAAGGGAGAGAATATTATGCTTCATTTCAAATCTAAAGGCTTAGGTTGTGGAATGTAAATAAATTTAGTCAAGGAAACATAGTATGTTCACAAATTTCGATTATGACTACGGCATTCCTCTTCATAGTTCAAATTTTGAGAACGTAGCACATAAAATATTATGGCAGAAGATTGATAAAGTATCAAATCTTTATGTAAGACATTATGCATCGTGTCCCATACGTTTCGAGTATAGGATGGATTGCAAATACTATAATATTTGACCATTCTAAAATTTTCCAAATGTCTAGCACATTTAAAGGGAAAAGGACAAGAATCGGTTTTGACTAAGATAATTAAACAACTATCAAAGGAAAATCCAAAGTTCGTCGAGGATTGGTCGCTTGTGAGTAGTTGGAAGTATAGTATTGGATGGAACATATCGACGTTATTATGAATAGATAAGATTCTATTGAGAATGAGTTGTCATATGGAAAATATGGAAAGGTTTCCATATTAGGAGTTAGATATTAAGGGTCTATTTCTAGATTAGAAGTTTTATGCAAAAGGATGTTCAAAGGAATGTACTTTGAGTGAGAGACATCATATCTAAGGAATTGTAATGTAACAATCACCGATAGAGGACTTTGTAATATCGTTGGCAATAGTCTTTGTGACTTTTTGTGCTATGACATTACAAAAAGGATCACTGCATAAAATGTTAGAATCTAACGTATTCTATAAGTGGCAAGAATTCAATGTTCTTTCACTTATGAAAAAGGATTAGGAGTTGTGAAATGAGAATGATTGGAAATGTGTTCAATTTGATCTATTTCACAAAGTAAGAACCATAGGTAAACATTGTGTGCATGCTAAGAGCATGGGACAAGTGTGATAATTCAAGTAAGAAGTTGATTACCCGAAACAACAAATAATGAGTAATCGATATGGTGATAAATAAAAGGTGTTTTATTTATACTCAAAGGTTTGAGGCCATATGGGATTAGTATTATCCTTGTGTTTCACTTTGCATGTTTTGACTTCCTGAATAATTTAATTGCTTGAGAACAGTCAAATTATTCGAACGGGCCACAGTCGTTCATATGTTGGAAGTAGGTATGAACAAAGACTGTCGTGAATTGGTGTGTGGAATGTCTAAAGAATATTAGACATAAGCAAATGTTTGCTGCAACGTTCATGAGTGCTTATGAATATGATTTGAGCATTGGATTATACCCACGCTCACTTGGATCACTTCATGGATTGTTATCACGAGTGATTGGTGAGACGATAACATCTTATATTCTTGAAACCGAGATGTGTGAGTTGTATCTTGCGAATCGGTTGCACATTGATAATATGTAAACGCACCAGTAACTTGGTGTTATAAAACATATTGTTGTGTGTGATTCGGTGAGTGAGTGCAAGCGGGCATTGAATCAAAGTTTATCCGTTCCTTTTATCCAAAGAAGGATAAAAGCGATATCTTTGGGCCCTCGATGATTTAATGATGACAAACGTAAATGCTCGGCCGGGCTAGGGCTAATTTGATTTGTTCAATTAGTCAGTCGTCATAAATCGAAAGTCGAGAAATAGTACAAAGAGAATGATTAGAAATCATGTCTCACGATATCTAGAATGGAGGAATATATGATCCCTTATTTAAAGGACACGCGTATCTGATAGGATCAGAGTTGACAGCGGCTTTGGAAAGCTACGATTGCAGATTAGGATCAGAAGTCATACGCATAATAGTTAATAGACTTATCCAAGTGGGAGACTATTGGATTAGTGTCTAAGTCCATAACTATTTTGGTATGTACTTGACCCGATGGTGCATGGTCCTTTTGGGTTGCCTTCACCAAAGCAACTTGATAGGATGAATTATGGAGAGAAAGGATTAAATATGATTTATTAATATATTATGGGAATAATATATTAAAGGAGAAATCATATTGTTTAATTAATATTAGTCAATAATTAATTGGTAATTAGTTTTGTGACTAAAAGAGATTAATTCAACTTAAGGGACTGGAATTGTAATTATAAGATAATTGTAGTTTGGGCCATGGATTGACTTATATTAAGGAGTGGACGAATTCTATGGGGAAACCCAAGAGAAATCGTCCAAGGCCTTTAAGGAAAGGAGTCCATGGGTTGCTTAGGGCTTAAGCATCCAAATTAGGGTTTCCTTATTAAATAACCCTAATAGCCTCACTATATATAGAACCCTTAAGGCTCAAAAACGTGGGGAACTTCTCTTCTAGGGTTAGTACACGTATTGGGCAGCCTCCTTCCTCTCTCCTCTTCATCCTCTTGCTTTTGGTGTTTGTGAAACATTAGAGGAGTGACATTTGTGACTCTAAGCTTTCTAAAGTCAATACAAGGAGGAATTGAGATTGTTATTGCTACATAACAATCAAGGTATGATCTAAACCCTTATTATATGTTATATTGATTATCATATGCTAGATCTAGGGTTTATAGTCTTGGATAACTTGCATGTACAATAGAGAAACCTAGATCCAAGAATTAGGGTTTGTATGAGCACATAGGATGTTCTTATAACCAAAACCCATCAGAAAGGTCATGAGGTTACGGAACGGAAGGTCGATACGGGTAGAACCGGAAGGTCTACCGTGATTCGGGACGGAAGTCCCCTGAGACACTTGGATCGGAAGATGTAACATACACGTTTTGAAATCGTGTTTTAAGTAAATAATATTATGAAATATTATGTGAATTTGAATGTTGAGTTCTAACAGATAGTTTTTACTAGAATTGAAGTAAAACTATGCTTAGAATCATTCAGAAAGTATTGGAAGTCTTATGAGATTCCAATTAAAAGCTAAATAGTGAAATATAGCGAAAATATAAAATCTGGAATAAGTAAAATTTTATTATTGAAAGTTATAGATAATCTCGTTAGAAACATTTAGGCGAAAACCTCATCGAAATCCGAGTTATAACGAAGAAGTTATGACCAAACGAAGTTCCGTGATAAATCCGAAAAATACTTTGTCGCGTAAAAATTTAGTTTTCGATAAACTAGTTTTTAGCCTTAGTGATGTAAATGAAAGTTGTAGAACTCGTGAAAATAATTAACTTTCATATAAAGACCGTTTGAATCTGACTTCGTATGAGGAAGTTATGATTTTTCGAAGTTTCAGCTTAGCAGTAGACAGCTAAAAACTCGAATTTTAGATCGAGTGATTTTTAGCCGACACAACCTAAACGAGGATTGAAGGTCTCGTCATTAGTAGTGCAACGGTAAAAAGTCTGACGAAAACGGACGTCGGATGAAGAAGTTATGAATTTTTAACGGATTTTCTTGTCCCGGTCTGTTAAAAATAATAATATTAAAATTAAAGTCAAAATTAGCCGACAAAGTCTAAACGAAAGTTGTAGAGCATAATTCTAGCTTCGCGTGCATATAAAGAACGTCAAAAATGGAGCTCGTATGCGAAAGTTATGGATTTTAGAAGTTTTTTTCACATTTTTCGAGAAAATTCGTATGAATAGTGAAATGCCACATCACCCTCGTATGCGAGGCTTCCACGTGTCGGACAGATGTTCGCTTCTGATTGGACCGCAGCCTTGCGTGTTGCCTTCTGATTGGACCAAGCCGAGGACCACTTAGCCCGGAACACCTTCGCATGTGACACCCCCTTGATCACCCTCGCATGCGAGACCCACGTGCGAGCCACCTGCTGTCCGAGCCGAAGACCCAGCCGATGACGCGCCTGAAGCTGATGACTCCTCGCATCCGAGCCTCGCTGGAGCCCTGCGAAGCTGCCATCTGGTCCGAACCTCGCAGCCGCCTGTCTCCTTCCCTTCGCTTCGGATCCGAAGCTCAGCCCTATATAAGGGGTGCGAGCCCTCTCGGCTAGTTTAAGAAATTTGGCATTTTCACCCCCTCTTTCAATATTTTTACGATCCCGACATCCCCCAAAACCCCGGTACTGATTCTAAAGCCCGAAACACGCCCCGAGACTCCCGAGAATCCCGAAAAATTTATCTTTTCGGTTTTGAAGCTCTACCTTCGCAGAGCCCGGTTTTCAAGAAAACTCCCGGTTTTCAACAACGAAAGTCATATTTAGAGCCGAAGTACTGCCCAAATTAATATTTTAGCCCCCGGTTATTTCACGGTGAGTTTAATATATAGAAATAATTATATGTTATGTGTTATATGTGCTATGTACTTTTCAGTGTTATTATTCCGGGTTATTTTCCCGGGTTATTTTTAATTGCTATTTTTAATAGCAAAGCAATACCTTTGACCATGTGATCAGTGAAAGGACTTAGATTCACGTTGGTACTGGTATGTAGCCTCTGGCCATGTGGAACATGTCTCCGTAAGAGAATGAATTCTATTCTATGGTAGTGGCAGAAGGTTAGATAGGGCTATAAGCCTGAAATCTACCGAAATGTTAATCCGAAGTTGTATATCTTCTGTGCCGTTTGGGCCAAAGCTTTATTGATGTATATCAAGCACGGAAATTGTTATGTCTCATTGATTGTATATCTTTAAATCAAATCAATGATCGATATGGAATGTTTGTCAAATGATTCACATATGCCCTTGTTGTTCCTTGTTCCTCTTTGCTTCTGCCCTATTAAAGTATATATATGGCATAGCGTTATATTGTATCTATTATTGAACTCACTAAGCGTGTCCGCTTACCCTCTCGATGTTTAACAAATTGCAGGAAATAAACATCCAGTATAGTTATATACTGGTAGAAGATTTTTGAATAGTTTGAAACTATTGTATCGATGGAAGCTTATGAATAGTTTGAAACTATTGTATTTTGCACTCCCATATGTATAAAACTATAGAATCCTGGGAAGTTATGTAATATATATAACACTTTAAAATAGTCGGTTTGTATCCAGTAGTTTGTAATCTCTTTATCAATGTAAAATATTGTTTTTATGAATATGCAAGTAGCATGTTTTGGAGTAACTATATTGTCGAGTATGAAAGTTTGGTTCTTTCATAAATACGAAAGTTAGGGTCTTTCAATCATGGTATCAGAGCAGTAGTTTGAGTGAACTAAATTCCACGGATTGGTATTTAGACTTAAACTATTGGAAGTTCAATATATGAACTAAATCATTATAAGTATATGGATACAAACCATAGGAAATATATAAGTAAAAGTATTAGGTAATAATAAACCCTAATATTCTAAAATACAATGTTACTCCGTATTGCAGGGCAATGGCTGAACAGGTTAGTAGCCATACCCCTGAGGTTGGTGGAGGTCCTCAACCCGAGGAAGTGAATACTCCAGTATCTCCTCGTGAGGAGCGACTCTTGGGTAAACTTACCGGTGTTATTCGACAGACTCTCGAAGAACACAAAAAGAATGGTGATAAGGGAAAAGAGAAAGCCACTGGAGAATCTTCAAAAGGAGAGGTGAAGCGTCCCTCATTCAAAGATTTCAAGAGTAGTGGTGCTACAGAGTTTTCCGGTGTTCTCAATCCCATTATTGTTCTTACATGGATCCAGAACACAGAGAAAGTGTTTCGTATTTCTCATGTGGATAATGAAGACAAGGCTAACTATGCTTCCGCAATGCTCATCGGAGAAGCATTGGTCTGGTGGGAAGCAACATATGAAGCTCTCAACGGGTTTGACCAGGAGAATTTAGCCTGGGAAATGTTTAAAACTCGTTTGCTAGAGAAGTATTGTCCTCTAGACATGAGGAGGAGATTGGAGAAGGAATTCCTCGAGCTTAAACAAGGAGGAATGACTGTGAATGAGTATGAAACTCAGTTTAATCAAAGAGCAAGGTTTGCTACAAAGTATATTCCAACTGAAGACGAGAAAATTCAGTTATTCATGGAGGGACTACGACATGAAATCCACGATTTCGTTGCCAATCGAGAAGTTCTGTCATTCGATAAAGCCGTTGAATATGCTCGAAGACGTGAGCATGACTTAGAAATACGTGGTGCCACTATTACTGCTCCGAAGCAACCACGTACTGAAAGAACTGTTCCTTCTTTTCTACCAGCTCAATCCGTTCGGACTGATCCTGGTAATCAAGTTCAAACTCAAAGTGCCTCTCGTGGACGCGGTAGATCACAATCTTTTTCTATGCAATCGCCTTCATGTCATATTTGTGGAAGGAATCATCCGGGCCAATGCAAAATAGACAAGGAATCCATTGTCTGTTATGGATGCGGAGAAAAGGGTCATATAAAGCCAGCTTGCCCAAGAAAGGATGTTACTTGTTATGCATGTGGTATTACTGGCCACAAGAAGCGTTTTTGCCCTACTCTTACTAGTCAGATGACGGGAAGTCAAGCTTCTGTTCAACAACCGGCGAGAAGCCAAGTCCCTGTTCAACAATCAAAGGGTACTCCAACTAAAAAGGAGGAGGTGCCGAAAGCTAGGGGTCGTGCATTCCAGATTACCTCAGAGGAGGCACGCGAGGACCCGAATGTTGTGACGGCTACATTTCTTGTCAACTCTAGACCTGCTCACATCTTATTTGATTCTGGTGCCTCAGATTCTTTTGTGTCTTACGAATTTGCGCATTCCTTTCAAATTGCTTGCTTTGTACTCGTGCAACCATTTCACGTAGATACTGCGGGAAGTATATCATTACTTGCTGATAAAGTCTATAGGGATTGTGTTATAGAAATTGAAGGCTATACTTTTCTCGCTAACCTGATCCCTATCTCCTTGCCCAACTTTGATATTATTCTCGGCATGGATTGGTTATCAAAGAACCACGCTGAACTCTTGTGCTATGAAAAGATAGTACGCATTCCTATTGAAGGGGAGAATCCTATCTATGTCTACGGTGAACAAAGACTCTTAAAAATAATCTCTTTCCTTAAAGCTCGTAAATTCATATCGAAAGGATGTTCTATCTATCTAGCATACACAATTGATGTCTCAAAAGAGGAGAAGAAAACTGTAAATGATGTTCCCGTTGTTAATGAATATCCTGACGTTTTCCCTGACGACTTGCCTGGCCTTCCTCCGGATAGGCAAGAAGAATTCCGAATTGACCTTGTACCTGGTGCTGCTCCAATTGCAAAGACTCCTTGTCGTCTTGCGCCAGCTGAGATGAAAGAAATGATGATAGAGGTAATAGGAGGGGACCAGTCCCCAATGTTCGGTTGTTAGGACCGATGGGTAGTCAGCACCCCAGAATGGCTCGACACGGGTAGGTCAGCGCCCCAGAATGGCTTGACACGGGAAGGACGGCACCCCAGAATGGCCGTACGGGTAGGTCGGCACCCCAGAATGGCCGTACCGGGTAGGTCGGGCACCCAGAAATGCCTGGCAGTATGTATGTGATATGATTGTATGGTATGTGGTACGATGGGGGGAAATCACTAAGCTTCGTGCTTACGGTTTTCAGTTTTTGTTTCAGGTACCTCTTCAACGAAGGGGAAGGAGCCGACGCGGTAGCGGCACATCATACACACACACTTTGGTTTTCCGCATTATGAGATATACTGGGATTGTACTCTGACATTATTACTATTTTCATGTTTTGGGTATTTGGACACGAGATATGTTTATTGAAATGATATGATCATATTACATTCTACTAAAAATGTTTTACAAACTACTTAATTTAAATGAAATTTTTGGACGTGAAATTTGGGGCGTTACAAGTTGGTATCAGAGCCCTGGTTTGAGGGATTCGGACACACCTTCGGGGGCGTCTGGACTCAAACCGAGGGATTAAAAGATTTTATAAGAAAATAATTTTCTAAAGAATAAAACAGAAGAGATTTTGTTTTAGAAAGAACAAGTGTGTGATGTGCGCGACTGGCCGAGCTCAAGTAAGTATTCCCCAAAGTACCCATATGAGTTTATGTTACGTTATCAGTTTCAGTAGAACAGCATGCTAGAATAGGACTAAGGATCTAGGAGTGATTCCTTATGTGCCTACTTTATATGCTTTAGCTTATGAGAGTTGCATGCTAGATTTGAGTAGGCAGTAGTAGGATAGCCTGTTTAGGTTATGTCTGATAGTATGAGCTTAGCATTGTATGCTAGTGCAGCTCCTGTTATGAGGATAGGGTTGCTAGAGATTGTTTCCTTTTGTCTGAATGTTGTTTGCTTTGTGCTTTGTGGGCTTTGAGTGATGGGAGTTAGCTGTTAGGTGAATACGTTAAAGTCACATGTGATCGGGGTTGAATAATCTTAGAGTGTTGGATTTGACCCTATTGCGTAGCTCTTGTTTGAGTCCTAACCATTGTAGGGATGAGTCCCTAACTCGAAGGATTATTCGACCCTCGTTGCATGTGATTGTATTCAGGTAATGGCTAATTGGCATTACAAAGAGACCTTCAGCAACTGAGGACCGGTTAGGGTGGAGTCAGAGGTTTCCTAGGGTAAGCCTAGGATAAGAGTAGCAGAGATCAGCAGTGGTAAAAGGGATCTGGTGGAGTCAAGGCAGTCCTTAAGGAAGGTACGGATAGATGTGGAAGGTAGTATGGGCTCGTACTACTAAAAGCAGAGGATCTGTACCCGACTTGAGGAAGGATAAGACAAGACCGGGGAACTTGTAATAGATGTGATCCCTTTAAAGATATCAGTATCACTAATAGTTGCCTGTATGTATTGCAGAATGGTGGTACTACATCAGAGGCCAACAGTTGGTAGTTTTGGAGAGGGATCGGGTTCGGGATCAGGTTCCGAGTCAGCAGATGAGAGGCTACGTGAATTCATCGCGTCAGAGATCACCAGAGGCATCCTTGAGTCGACTCCCATTATCTTCGGGTGGATCAAGGAAAGGGATAGTCGAGCTGATGGAGGACCGCCTTAGGGCGTTCAGGAGTGACATGGCATCTGGCCAGTCAGGATCTCGCACACTTTCCTTTAAGGACTTCAGGGGCAGTGGTGCGCAGGATTTCCATGGGGTGAAGGACCCCATTGCTGCCAAACGATGGATTGCGGACATTGAGTCCGCATAGCTGACCAGCTTCTGCCCCGAGGGGTCGAAGGTGAGATATGCAGCAGGATGTTTACGAGACCGAGATAGAGATTGGTGGGAGTCCTTCAGTGACTCATTGGGAGCCTCGGCTGTTGAGGCTATGACCTGGTCGGACTTTGTGACCAGGTTCAGGGCAGAGTTTGCGTCGGCTGTCGAGCTTCAGCAGCTGGCCAAGGAGTTTTTAGATATGAGGCAGACGACGGAGACTGTGGCGGAGATCACCGCCAAGTTCCGGGAGAGGGCATTGCTGGTGCCCCAGTATGCGGGAGACGAGGATATGAGGAGGACCCGCTATCATGACATGCTGCGAGCCGACATATGGGAGCATGCTAGTTTTTCAGCTTGCCCTACCCTGGAGTCTATGATTGCCAGGGCGAGGGAGAGGGAGATTGATCTGGAGCATGTCCGGAAGAGGAAAGTAGAGGTGGGGCAGTCGATGGAGGCTTCAGGGAAGTAGCCCAAGGGATCGGATGGTAGGCCGAAAGACCAGTCAGGACCGGGCCGCTGCAGGAAATGCGGCAGGCCACATGAGGGGGCGTGTAGGATGGGATCGTCGGGCTGCTACAAGTGCGGCAATACGGGGCATTTCAGCAGGGATTGTACTGCCCCTGCATCGGTTATTTAGATGTCTGAGTTGCTGTGTTTCCATTACAACCAGAGGGGCCACAAGAAGGCCAATTGCCCCCAGTTGACAACAGCATCAGCGTCGGTGAAGGCGCCAGCTCTAGCGACCCTGCAGATTACTGATGGCCGGCAGGGCAAGGCAGAGGCTCCAGTGGTGGGGAGCCGGGCATTCCAGTTGATTACCGAGGAGGCACGCGCTGCACCCGATGTGGTGACGGGTATGACTTCTTATTTATGCTATCATGATATGCTGCTGTGATTTTGATATTATATGTATGTGCTTTGTTTAGGATCGCTCCATGTGAACGGTATTCCAGTTCAGGTATTGTTTGATTTGGGCGCTACCCGTTCGTTTGTTTCTCTTGTGCTCAACAAGAGATTTTCCGAGTCTCCAGGCATGTTGGATTGCCCTCTATACGTAGAGATTGCAGATGATTGTTTGGTGCGAGCATCGATGGTGTTCTGGGATTGTGTGCTGAGGTTATTTGAGGAGCATTATCTAGTGGATCTGGTTCCCATACCTTTGCGGGGGAATAAGGTTATTATCGGTATGGATTGGTTAAGCCCCAATGGGGCAGTGATCGACTGCGCGCAGCAGTTGCTGCAGATCAGGACGCTAAGTGGGGGAGAGCTGGTCGTTCAGGGCGAGAAGCTACAGCGAGGACCAGCCCTATGTTCAGCAACGAGAGCTAGGCATTACCTCCATCAGGGTTGCGCATGTTATGCCACATATGTTATGGATACACGGGAGACGGGTAGAGCAACGGTGGGCGAGGTGCCCGCAGTATGAGAGTTCGTGGACGTATTCCCCGAGGAGCTGCCTGGGATACCTCCGAAGCGTCAGGTGGAGTTTAGGATCGACCTGGTCCCTGGTGCGGCTCCGATAGCCAAGGCACCTTATCGGTTGGATCCTCCCAAGATGCAGGAGTTGTCTACGCAGCTACAGGAGCTGCTAGAAAAGGGATTTATCAGACCAAGTAGTTCGCCTTGGGGAGCCCCGATTCTGTTTGTGAAGAAGAAGGACGGGCCGCATCATATGTGTATAGAATATATGGAGCTGAATAAGGTAATGGTGAAGAACCGTTACCCACTCCCGAGGATTGATGACCTCTTTGACCAGCTACAGGAGCATCTTGTTTCTCCAAGATTGATCTGCGTTCAGGATATCATCAGATGAGGGTCAGGGAGGAGGATGTGCAGAAGACTGCGCTTCGGACGCGCTATGGCCACTACGATTTTGTGGTGATGCCCTTCGGGCTCACCAATGCCCCTGCCACATTCATGGACCTCATTAACCTCGTGTGTAGACCGATGTTAGACCGGTCAATGATAGTGTTTATTGATGATATCTTGGTTTATTCCCAGACGCGGGAGGAGCACGAGGAGCACCCGCGGGAGGTGATGGAGACTTTGAGGAGGGAGAGCTTGTATGCCAAGTTCTCCAAATGTGAGTTTTGGTTGCGCGAGGTACAGTTTCTTGGGCACCTTGTCAACCAGAACGAGATTTCGGTAGACCCGGACAAGGTGGAGGCTGTGATGAGATGGGAGGTTCCGAAGTCTCCATCTGAGATTCGGAGTTTCCTGGGATTAGCGGGCTATTATCGGAGATTCATCCAGGATTTCTCCAAGATAGTCGTACCGTTGACCAGGCTAACAAGGAAGGTCGTGGTCTTTTGTTGGGGGCCTGAGCAGTAGGCAGCGTTCGAGACACTGAGACAGAGATTGTGCGAGGTGCGAATCTTAGCCCTGCCAGAGGGCATGGAGGATTTTGTTGTGTACTGCGATGTGTCCATCTCAGGTTTGGGCGCGGTGTTGATGCAGAGAGGGCATGTTAACGCCTACGTGTCGAGGCAGCTGAAGCCTCACGAGGCGAATTACCCGACGCATGACTTAGAGCTGGGGGCTGTTGTGTTCGCCCTAAAGATTTGGTGTCATTACCTCTATGGGGTTCGCTGTACCATTTACATGGATCATAAGAGTTTGAGGTACCTCATGGATCAGCCGAATCTAAACATGCGGCAGCGTCGGTGGATGGATGTGGTAAAGGATTACAATTGCGAGATCCTTTATCACCCGGGTAAGGCCAATGTGGTGGCAGATGCGCTTAGCCGCAAGGAGGCGACGATCAGGGGTATCTGCATGCGGTTGACAATAGTGACCCCGCTGTTGGAGCGGATTCGGGAAGCTCAGCTGCAGGCTATAAAGGAGGAACATCGGAAGAGTGAGCGGATTGTGGGGCAGGTTTCCTCCTTCGACTATGATAGCCGAGGGTTATTGACTCTTCACCGTAGGGTGTGGGTCCCTTATCATGGAGGCGTGCGCCAGATTTTGATGGAGGAGGCGCACAAATCCCGATTCTCTATTCATCCCGGGGCGACGAAGATGTACAGGATCTTCATCTGGACTATTGGTGGCCCTGCATGAAGCGGGATGTCGCATGGTACGTGGAGCGGTGCTTGACCTGTGATGTGCACAAAAGTACTCACTAATTTTAATATTTATAACCTAACAAACTTAACTAACTATGCACTTATAGGCAGTGTACCTAGTCAGATTACAGTATAGCTTGGGTAAGTCGGGTGTCGATCACAGGGAACGTTGTTCTAATTAATTTACTTACTATTAAATTAACCTAATTTATTAACAAGTTTAAAAGGGGTTTTATCTGGTTTTACAAGATCAGATGAACTTAAATCAAATTCAATAAATGAAAATACACTCTTGTTTAGTTTGAATCCACTTCTCCCTAATGGCTAGCTAATGATTACGGATTATTGAGGTTGTTTTTAGTTGTATTAGTAATTTAGTTCTAACTTACCAATAATTAACTAATTCATGTCAAACCATGTATGTTCACACATAATTAAACACATAACTAATTATGAATGTAAATATGCTATGTAAGATTTGTTGTATAAACGCAATTATGATCACAATACACGTTCTCTAGCACAGTTAAGCTTTATTTATTCTAATTACTAACTAAGATTGGTCAATCCTAGCTCTAACAATTCAATGTTCACTAAATCATTAGGTAAACAGGTTCATGCAGTTTAATGGTCACTAAGCTACACAGGACATGCAACCAAGCAATTAGATAAACAAATAATAGCATGCTAGGTTATTCAAATCGAACACAAGCAATTTTTACCAACTAAACTTAATCCATAAGCATATAACTATTCATAAGTTTAAATCTTCATCTAGCTAAACAAGAGTAGTTAGATTCAACTGCTCATCATAGCAACTAGACCAACACAACTAAAAATAATGAAAGACATGTTCTTATTTAACTAAAATATAAACCTTTACTCCTTTTGGTGTTGAAAACCCTCTTCTAGAACCTTTCTTTCGCTCTGAATCGTCTCCTGAAACTCTTTTCTTCTGCCAAAAGCTTTTTTATTTCGTAATAATCAGGAGCACTTATATAATCTTCAGAAACCCGTGCCACATCGTGGCCAGATGTGCCACGTCGTGGGCTTCAAGCAATCTGTATCCTCCAAGGAAATCCTCCGCGTCGCGATGTCTATCTTCTGGAACACTCGTTCCATGTCGTGGGCTTCATCGCCACGTCGTGAACTAAGTGTTTATCGTGAATTTATTATTTTCTTGTCTTTCAAGCCTCCCATGTTCCCCATTTTGTCACTTTTGGTCCCTATCTTCGAGAATCCTTTATATTGACTGAAAATAACAATTTAAAATTATAAGTATCATTATTCTAAACACATTACCAATTTATTAATAAAAATGTACTTAAATATTGCCTAAAAATAAGTATAAATATGGCAATATCAAAATACCCCACACTTATGCTTTGCTTGCCCTCAAGCAAATTTAAACTTAACTCTTAATTACTAACACCACACAGAACAATCCGACTCTAGTTCAACCATATGCCAAGACCTCAACGCATGCTTTTGTGTCTAAAATATTCCTAAAGTACCCCCCATACTTTAAATACTCACAATCTTCATAAACACTCGCCCACTTTTTCCGAACAATGCTCATTTTATGCAACCCTCCAAATACATCCTCAGAAAACCTCCTTATCCTCAAGGTATTTTTAGTTGAGCAACCTAAGCATACATAATCTAGAATTACAATCATTGATACCACTATAGAGCTCTTTTGGAATTCTTCATTTCTTTGACATTTGATCTTTGATTTCTTTGAATTCACCACCTTATTTGATTTGATTTCTGGTATCTTCAACTTCTGAATTTCTTGGAATTTTGATCTTTTGATCTTCACTTTATTTGCTCCAAAATTCTTCACACTTTTCTCGTAATTATTTTTTTTAACATGTACCTCATTTTTTTTCACTCAAAACCTACATGTTTAAGCAGAGGCGCTCAACCTCAACCTTTATCGGTTAATGATAATAATTTTCCTGGATACATTTCAGGTTTAGGCTGCTAAACATATTGCATCCCTCAAACCAAGCGGGGTTATGTTTTTGTTCCATGATTTCACTAAAATAAGGGAGGCCACAAATGCACTATAACGTATATTGGCTCAACTAAACATTTGAACTTTCATCAGATCATCCCACATAATACTAGCAATTATAGCTCAAATTATTATTACTAGATTCAATTATTAAAAAATTCAAAATTTTCAAAATTTTCAATTTTTACTATCAAACTCTATGATTTTCTAGCAATTTACTTTTTCTACCCCTACCCCACACTTATTTCATACAATGCCCTCATTGTATGCATAAAAATAAATCAAAAATAAAGAAAAGGGAGAAAAAGGAACAGACTCCCCTGGGATAGTGGCGTGAGCATCTCCAAAAGTGTGGAAAACGTGCATTTGGACTTCCAAAAATAGAAACTTGGTGTAGAACTGGTTGAATACGTAAACAAACCACGAACATGACTCGAAACTTCAATTCTTCAAAGTGGGTATTTGTAAGGAAAAATGTGGGCAATGATAAACTGGGACACGTCGTGGCAGGTAACTGATCACGTTGTGATATGGGATGAAAGCGCGAACACCAAAATGCTAAATTTATTCAAAATGCAAGAACGCCACGACGTGGCGTAAGGATTCCATGTCGTGGAAACTGGACATCAGCAGAAAATGGCTTATTTGTTTTATTTACTTAGCAACTTTGACCAATGGTTGACTGGTTTCAGATGCTTCTATACAAATATATTTCCCAACTGTAACCTCTCTCCTACTAATATACCCCACACTTATCTTGAATTGTGGGTTCCAACTCACGACTCTAAGCTTCCTTGACTAGACAAATACGACTCGAAAGTTAACCTTTTATGCTCCTTAGCATTCCAACGCTAATCTGAAAAATGGAACAACCCAAAAGAAATAAAAAGTAACATCATAGTTTAAGAATGTTTTACATTACACACCAAATTCAAACATAAAAAAACTACTCAAAAACAAAACAAAAGAAAAAGAAATAAAATCAATCATCATCTTGATCTTGTGCTCCACTTGGCCCTGCCCCGTCATTCTGCGGACACCATAGCTCCTCCCATGTCGGAAAATAGGGATACTGTGGCGGCATAGAAGGTGGTCAGGTCACACCCAAATGCGAATAAATACCCTCAGTAAGCTGGGTATGGTAAATGGCATGCCCCCGTAAATTATCCAAATACGTTCCCACCCGACTCTGAAAAGGGACGGTGGGCACTCCCTGCACATACTGCGAAGCAGCACGTTCTCTCTCGACTTCACCTCTAGCCCGCACATTCCGACGCCGCAGTCTGGCTGGTGGTTGCTGTCCTGGCTGCACCTCCTCTTGCTCGTCATCTATCGGCGGTATAACAAAACGACCCCCGATATTCACCACCGCCTGCATAACACCCAAGACTTGAATGGTCAAGTCTGTGTCCGGGAATCGAGTAAGATTCCTCACAAAGTCATGGGTCAAAATATGATATGACCTAGCCAGGCGAGTAACCAAATGCCCCCTAATAATCGGGCTCCCGGGCCTAGAATTGGCCGCTTTCTTCCCCATGAACCTCGCCAACATATAAGGTAAATCACAGCAAACTCCCGGGGTAATAAGAGTCCATAAATAAAACAGATTCTGAATGGGGACTTTATCACCATGATGCTTGTGATTTATTGAAAAAGTGATAAGGCGGTGCAAAAATCGGAAAAAACATGATTCCGAATTTGTGACTCACTCGAGTCACGAGTGTTGTACTCATGGTTAGAAATGCCCCGCCCGAACTGCACATCCAAAACACCGGGGTTAAAATCCCGAACGCAACCAAGCAAGAACGGTATGAAAAATGGAGATTGAGTCTCCACTTCGGTATAAAACCCCATACGCCAAGCGAATTCCCGAAGACTACACTCTCGATACACACCACCCAAACGAAACACAAGTGCCCGGTTGTAGGTAAAATCAATAGTGCGTTCCTCGAAGCATACGGTAGAGAAAAACTCCACCGATAATTCCCGGTATACGGGTTCTTGGATGGCAAACAAATTCCTCCACCCGTGACAAGTGAACGAAAATTGGTCCCCTTCGTATGTTTTCGACCAATAGCGTGTCAACTCAGCAACCATTCCCACTCCACCAAGCCATCCCCAATTGATAATTGGGGCTATCGCAAACTCCCTATTGTACAGCCATCCTAGCCGATTCTCGTAAGTAGTTAACAATGGTCGGGGAATGTTTTGAGGAAACTGGTATAAGGGATGTATACTTGCTACATCTATCGGGTTTTCCTCCTGTGGAACAGCTCGTCGTGGTCCCATTTTTGCATACAAAATCAAACCAAAACAACAAACATCCAAAACATTAAAACAATTTATACTGTTCTACCAGAAGTCACGACGTGGCCAGGCTACGCCACGTCGTGGTCCGAAGTCGGTCACAGTTCTAGGATCGGTCCATTTATATGCCATTTCTACCAAAATTAGTGCTTGGGGTTTGTTCCTATGGACATTTAAGGGATATGCAATCCAAAATCGACCACTAGATTCAACCAATTTCGTGAATCATACAAACCCTAACCATGAAAACCTGAAATTGGAAGAACTAGCTACAAAAAATGAGTAGAATACATACCAAGTAGAGTAAATTGACAAGATCTTGCAAGGAAATTTGAAATAAATTAAGAAATTGGCTGTGGGGTTTTGTTGTTCCCGTTCATGCCGCAGCTTCCAAGTGTGATTGGGGCTTATTGGTCAAAGGGTTTTAAGGAAATGGTCCCCCTGAATTTTTAAAGGCCACGACGTGGCTGGCTATGCCCACGTCGTGGACCTTAAATCTGCTTTTTAGTCCCGTGTTTCCATTTCGACCCACGACGTGGTTGGCTATGCCCACGTCGTGAAAACTGCGCAAATGCAAAATTTTAATAAAGTCTAACATATTGACTAATTACTTTGCATTTCATTCATTATTTAAAGTTCCCTACAGCTAATTCTTTACTAATTATCAATTATTAGATGATGAATTGATGTCTTTCCTAATTTCAAAACAAAATTAAAAGAAAAGAAAAGAAAATGCAAACCAAACTTGGGTTGCCTCCCGAGAAGCGCTTCTTTTTCTTGGAGTCTTGAGCTGGACTCCGTGCCTTCTACGTTGAATCTTCGGAAGAGTCCACCATTAAGATCTTTTGTTCCTTGAACCGCCGCTTGTAAGCTTGAACTCGTCTTTTATATGCCTTCTTTGAATTCTCCTTTTTTGCTTTGCCCTCTTCTTCAAGCTTGCGTTTTGTGCCCTTAGTTTGCTCCTTGCACTCCATAGCATCCTCCTCTTCTTTCACCACCGGCCTTGTTACTCTTGATATGACCTCCTCTTCATCACTTGTCATTTCCTCATCCTCTTTGCTCACCCAAGAAGGCGGACTCTTGTAAGCTATGACTTCAATCAAATACGGAACAGATGCCCTCGGTTTTGTCCTTTTGAGTTGATGAACTACCTTTATCTCTTCTTCCATAAGCTTTTCCATTTCTTTCAGTTCATTCTCTTCATTAATTGTGAACACCTCTTCTTTATCTTCTTGAAAGTCATCTTTTATCCCAAAGACTTCTTGTTCATCTCCAACCCTCAAAGTGAGCTTAGACTCGCGGATATCAACAAGGGCTCCAGCAGTGTTAAGCAATGGCCGACCAAGGATTATTGGAACATCCGAATCTTCTTTCATGTCCAAGACTAAAAAGTCTATTGGAAAAACAAATTTTCCAATTTTCACCAAAATATCCTCCACGATGCCACGGGGTTGTGTCACCGAACGATTCGTCATGTGAATCTTCATTTTTGTAGCCTTCATCTTCTGAATCTCCAATTTTTGATAAAATGAAAAAGGCATCAGATTAATGCTAGCCCCATAATCGGCTAAAGCATTAACCTTTATTTTATTCCCAATCTCACATGGAAGAGTGAGGCGTCCAGGATCCCCCATCTTTTCTGGTGTTTCTCCCAACACAGCTTTTGAAGGTTGTTCACTTAGAATCACTGTAGACTGCTTCTTTAATTGCCTTTGAGTGTCTATCAAGTCTTGCAGTAATTTCTGGTTCTCGGGGGCTTTGGATAAGGACTCGACAAAGGGGGTATTAATTAGGATCCCCTTCACATGCTTTACAAATTCTAAATGCTTCTTCTCCAGTTTACTGAGTGTAGCTCGGGTGGGAAATGGCAAAGGTGGATGATAAGCTGGAATGGCCTCAAAGTATTTTTGATCAGACATGCGCCACTTCGTGGCTAGAGGAGTGCCACGTCGTGGCGAGCCTGGTTCAGCAATTTTTCCACTTTCGATCCTTGATTTCTAAGGCTGTTGCGGTTCTTCTTCCAATGCCTCCAGGAACTCAGATATTGTATCTTCTTCAATATCGATGGCCATTACGTGAGATTGGGTCTTTACTTCGGGGACAATTTTTCATGAGCTAGAGTGGCTAGTTGACCAAATTGTACTTCAAAGTTATGGATGGAGGCTTGCTGGTTCTTTATCAAAGTTTGTTGTTCCAAAATGGCGGAATCAGTGGCATCGTGTCTCTTTTCCGAAGCCTCCATAAACTTCATCAAAATGGTCTCTAGGTCGGGTTTCTTCTCGGTCGGCGGCTGCTCCTTTTGATAAAGGCCTCGACCTGTCTGCCTATATTTCTCTTCTTTTGCTTCTTATACTCTTCATATGGCAGCCACTCCCTCTTCGGTTTCCTCCAGTCCTCATCAAACTTATCCCCACTAGAGTAGCACACTTGAGCTTTTCTGTTCCCAAACTCATCTACATTGCGGTCCTTGGTCAAGTGTGGACCACTGCATCTCTCACACCCCACTCTTATGGCATGTATCGACTGGTCCATTTGTGTTATCCTGCGATCCATGTTATTCAGCATGGCCATGACAGCTGCAATTTCTTCAGTTTGGGCCCCTCCACCGCCTTTGATTCCATCTTGCATTGGGTTGTGGTATTCCCGAGAGTGTTTCGCGAATTCTTCAATTAGCTCCTTGACCTCTCTTGGATTTTTCTTTGTCAACGGTCCTTGAGAATCAAGGAGTTGTCTTGTCATCACATTGACCCCATCATAAAAGATTGACATCTCTTGCTGCACATTTAGGTCATGTTGAGGGCAATTTCTAAGCAAGCCCTTGTACCGCTCCCATGCTTCGTATAGTGACTCCCCCGGCTGTTGCTTAAAGTTGGCTATTGCCTTCTTGAGTTTGGCTATCTTGGATGGCGGGCAAAACTGGTCCAGGAATTGCTCACACATTTGAGCCCAAGTGGTGATTGTACCCGGTGGGAGTGCTTTCAACCACTCCTTAGCAGCTCATTTGAAAGTGATGGGAAGCATCCTAAGCAAGACTGTGTTTCTGTTGACATTTGGGACATTGAAGTAATCCGCAATGTCGTTGACTTCATCTAGATGCTTGAAAGCATCCTCATGATCTTTCCTAAAAAATGGGATGTCCTTTAGTGCGGTCAATATGTGTCCCTTCAGCTCGAATGTGGCAGTGGCAGGTATTGCAGGTTGGACTAAACCGGGACCCACATCTTCTCGGATCCGCTTATTGTAAGCTCCCATGGACATTTCTTCAATCGCTGCCATCTCGTTCCTTGGCTCGTTCTCGGGTTCGCTCGTGTGTTCTTCAAATTCTGGCTCGGTATCGCTTTCGGACTCGGTTTGGATGGGTCTATGATCCAAATGCTCAAGATTGCTCTTGTGCCTCGCTGATGAACTTGACTCTCCTGTCTTCTTTCCCGACTTCCTAGAAAAAGCTGACTTCAATTCTTGCAAGGGCGTCTTTTTCTTGTGAAGTGCAGACTCGGGGTCTTCAAGTGGTGGCACCAAGTGTGTGTTTGAGTTTCTGGTCATGAACTCCTGCAACTTGCTAAACTAAAAACGTAAAACTGAACTAAAATAAGAAAAAACTAACTAAAAACTAAAAATTTAGTTTTCTATCTGTCCACGTCGTGGCAGGTTTTACGCAACGTCGTGGACTCTGTGTCTGACAAAAAAAAAATATTTTGCTGAAAAATTAACTTTTTGTGGTTTTTTATTCCACAAAAAGGATCGATCAATTTAATGCAAATAAATAAGCTAAAAACTAAGTCGTTCCCCGGCAACGGCGCCAAAAACTTGATGTGCACAAAAGTACTCACTAATTTTAATATTTATAACCTAACAAACTTAACTAACTATGCACTTATAGGCAGTGTACCTAGTCAGATTACAGTATAGCTTGGGTAAGTCGGGTGTCGATCACAAGGAACGGTGTTCTAATTAATTTACTTACTATTAAATTAACCTAATTTATTAACAAGTTTAAAAGGGGTTTTATCTGGTTTTACAAGATCAGATGAACTTAAATCAAATTCAATAAATGAAAATACACTCTTGTTTAGTTTGAATCCACTTCTCCCTAATGGCTAGCTAATGATTACGGATTATTGAGTTGGTTTTTAGTTGTATTAGTAATTTAGTTCTAACTTACCAATAATTAACTAATTCATGTCAAACCATGTATGTTCACACATAATTAAACACATAACTAATTATGAATGTAAATATGCTATGTAAGATTTGTTGTATAAATGCAATTATGATCACAATACACGTTCTCTAGCACAGCTAAGCTTTATTTATTCTAATTACTAACTAAGATTGGTCAATCCTAGCTCTAACAATTCAATGTTCACTAAATCATTAGGTAAACAGGTTCATGCAGTTTAATGGTCACTAAGCTACACAGGACATGCAATCAAGCAATTAGATAAACAAATAATAGCATGCTAGGTTATTCAAATCGAACACATGCAATTTTTACCAACTAAACTTAATCCATAAGCATATAACTATTCATAAGTTTAAAGCTTCATCTAGCTAAACAAGAGTAGCTAGATTCAACTGCTCATCATAGCAACTAGACCAACACAGCTAAAAATAATGAAAGTCATGTTCTTATTTAACTAAAATATAAACCTTTACTCCTTTTGGTGTTGAAAACCCTCTTCCAGAACCTTTCTTTTGCTCTGAACTGTCTCCTGGAACTCTTTTCTTCTGCCAAAAGCTTTTTTCTTTCGTAATAATCAGGAGCACTTATATAATCTTCAGAAACCCGCGCCACGTCGTGGCCAGATGTGCCACGTCGTGGGCTTCAAGCAATCCGTATCCTCCAAGGAAATCCTCCGCGTCGCGATGTCTATCTTCTGGAACACTCGTGCCACGTCGTGGGCTTCATCGCCACGTCATGAACTAAGTGTTTATTGTGAATTTATTATTTTCTTGTCTTTCAAGCCTCCCATGTTCCCCATTTTGTCACTTTTGGTCCCTCTCTTCGAGAATCCTTTATATTGACTGAAAATAACAATTTAAAATTATAAGTATCATTATTCTAAACATATTACCAATTTATTAATAAAAATGTACTTAAATATTGCCTAAAAATAAGTATAAATATGGCAATATCAACCTGCAGGAAGGTCAAGGTCGAGCATCAGAGACCTTACGGCAAAATGCAGCCGTTGGATATCCCGCTGTGCAAATGGGAGGATATTACGATGGATTTTATCACGAAGCTTCCCAGGACCGTGCGGGGAATGGATTCGATATGGGTCATCATGGATCGATTGACCAAAAGTGCCCACTTTATCCCGATGCAGGAGAGCATCTCGGCCGAGAAATTGGCCGATATCTATATCAAAGAAGTGGTGGCCCGGCACGGAGTGCCAGTTTCGGTGATTTCGGATAGGGATGTGCGGTTCACGTCCAGGTTTTGGAAGAAATTCCACGACGAGTTGGGTACTCGTCTGCATTTCAACACCGCTTTTCACCCGCAGATGGATGGCCAGAGCGAGCGGACCATCCAGACTCTGGAGGACATGCAGCGGGCTTGTGTTTTAGACTTCGGAGGTAGCTGGGATACCTACCTTCCATTGGCAGAGTTCTCGTATAATAATAGCTATCATGCGAGCATCGACCGTCCTACTTTCGAGATGTTGTATGGGAGGAGATGCAGGACCCCGATATGTTGGGGCGAGGTTGGCCAGAGAGTCATGGGGAGCACCGAAGTAGTGCTCGAGACGACAGAAAAGATTCAGCAGGTCCAGAGCAGGCTTTAGACTGCTCAGAGTCGGCAGAAAAGTTATACCGACAAGTGCCGATCAGACCTGGAGTTCCAGTTCGGGGATATGGTTCTCCTGAAAGTGTTGCCTTGGAAAGGCGTCATTCGATTCAAGAAGCGGGGCAAGTTGGGCCCAAGGTATATTGGACCGTTCAGCGTTATAGCCCGGGTGGACAAGGTGACCTATAGGCTGGATTTTCCAGCTGAACTCAGTCAGATCCACAGTACTTTCCACGTCTCTCAGCTGCGGAAGTGCCTAGTGGACGATACAACGGTGGTACCCTTGGAGGACATTCAAGTTGATGGCAGTCTAAATTACATCGAGTAGCCTGTAGCGATCCTTGACCGGAAGTCGAAGGATCTGAGGAACAAAAGAGTAGAACTCGTGAAGGTGCAATGGCAGCACCAGAAGGGGTCGGAGTGGACTTGGGAGCCGTTGGATGAGATGATGGAGCACTACCCCGAGCTGTTTTAGGATCGAGGGGCAGCTTCGAGGACGAAGTCTAAAATAAGTGAGGGAGATTTGTAGCACCTGGTTCTTGGTACGTATTCTGTTATTTAATCTTATTTTATTTTTGCATTTTTTTAGCCTTGGACTCGGCGAGTCGAAGGACTGACTCGCCGAGTATAAGCGGGATGAGGCACGGAGTTTAAGTTGCGGACTCGGCGAGTCGGGTCCCGGACTCGGCGAGTAGCCGCTGTTTGGACAAAAAAACCCTAATCCAGGGGTTTTCACCCTATTTAAACGACCTTATGCAACCTCCATTCCCCCTATATTCTCCCAAACACTTCTCATAGCAAACCCTAGCCGTTTTTTAGGAAATCCAAGGCTTTTGAGTGATTATTGTGAGTTTTGACCTCAAGGAAGAAGGAAGAGCATAGGAGGATCAAGAGGAGACTGAAGGATTCGAGTTTGGTTCACCATTTGCAGTCTACAGAAGTCGGAGGATTTCCAGAGCAGCAGCATTCGAAGGATTCCCGCACAGTTCGGCAGCTACTACGAGGTGAGTTACCTTCCAGTAGCGGTGGCTGTACGGCTACAATGTCGTCTCACCAGTAGGGTTCGTATGTTAGATGATTGTCTTTGTGACATCATCGAGGTTTGCTACTACCTGATATGTTGTATGTGATAGTAGTAGAGTTCGGCTGTTAGGACCGAAGGGTAGTCAGACACCCTAGATACGTCTGACAGTATGTGATGATATGTTTGCATGCTGGCTTGTTATGTTATATGCGATAGAGGTAGTAAGAGGGGACCAGTCCCCAATGTCCGGTTGTTAGGACTGATGGGTAGTCAGCACCTCAGAATGGCTCGACACAGGTAGGTTAGTGCCCCAGAATGGCTTGACACGGGAAGGACGGAACCCCAGAATGGCCGTACAGGTAGGTCGGCACCCCAGAATGGCCGTACCGGGTAGGTCGGGCACCAAGATGGGGGGAACTCACTAAGCTTCGTGCTTACGGTTTTCAGTTTTTGTTTCAGGTACGATGGGGGGAACTCACTAAGCTTCGTGCTTACGGTTTTCAGTTTTTGTTTCAGGTACCTATTCAGCGAAGGGGAAGGAGCCGGCGCGGTAGCGGCACATCATACACACACACTTTGGTTTTCCGCATTATGAGATATTCTAGGATTGTACTCTGACATTATTACTATTTTCATGTTTTGGGTATTTGGACACGAGATATGTTTATTGAAATGATATGATCGTATGACGTTTTACTACAAATGTTTTACAAACTACTTAATTTAAATGAAATTTTTGGACGTGAAATTTGGGTCGTTACAATTTTCTTTCAAAATAAGGCCATATTTTACAAAGCAGCCCCAAGCACCCAAAATCCTTTCACAATTAGTCCATAAGTTACCATTTGAACCCCACCATCTAAAACCCTTTACAAATTAGGTCCGAATGATCAAACTTCAGCTATGTTAACATTTTTAGTCCCTCCTTCTCATATTCTTTTCAACTTAAGTTCCAATAATTACCACGGAGCCCCTGACTTCAAGAATTCTTGATAACTAATCCGAAACTTATATTTTTAACCCCCTAAACTTTCAGTTATTTATTTTAGGGCTACTAGTCGTTCATTGATATATTTATTTATCTAATAAATAAACGAGTGTTACAACTCTCCCCCACTTAAATTCGATTTCATCCTCGAAATCATTTCTTACCATCCCTTACACGCCAACCACTCTAGTGTCATGGCAACAATCCTGGGCACACCCTGGCCTTCCCAGGTAATCGTGACCAATCTTTTCAAGACCTAAAATTCTCATATGAACGAATTTCTCACAATAAGATCACATCCACTCCGTCTAAAATCTGCTGTCTTGAGATGGTCTGAATCCCCGACAGACCACTCATATTGAATCTTTATCGTTGAATCTAGTCTGATTATCCCTCAACCGACTATTCAACTTCTGATAGTTCGAGATTCCCACTATAAAATAGGATCACAAACCCAATTATCCCTGCAGATCACTTATACTTGGCCAAGGCTCAGCTAATCCCACTGTGAGTGACTTGTCACTCCCCAAGCAATATGTTACCCGGTCCGTACTTGCAACCCAAAACACAGATACTAATACTACCCAAACACTGAATCTACCTGAAACAGCATGCTGCTACATGGCTGTTTTCCCAAAACTATTAAGATCTTCCTGGTCTCAATTCGTCCGTCAGTCATCTGAATTACCGGGTTCCAGCCTAGTAGCCGAGCTAAAAGGGCTCCGACATAGTCGTATCACACGACTTCCGAACGAAATCCTTCTCTGAAACTAGTTGCCACTAGTTATCATGTCACTATGGCTCTAACAACCTCCTGATCTAACCGATCGGGTCCATGCGTCGAATCCTATCATCATCCAATCCAAGACTAAAAGTGATTGCTATATGACTACTGGTAGGCTTATATCACCAACGACCTTAAGCAATCTCTTGCTTCCTTGATCTCATAACTATAGTGGCATTCATACAGTTTTATCACTAGCTCAACCAGATCTAATCCGTCTAGGTGATTCCGGAATCCAATCCGTGGATTTCCATATCCTTACTGCTACACCCGAACTGGTGGGTACTACTGTTCCTTTCACAATCTATGAGTGCATTCATGCTATCTATCAGCCTAGTGAATGCTACGGCTGCACTCGCAGACTTACAAAACTCTATCACTATCTGCTAACCTTGTGAACGCTACGGCTACACCCGCAGACTTACAACACTCCTCACACTACCTACTACTAGTGAATGCTACGGCTACCCTCACAGTCTTACAACACTTCCCATGCTAACTGACTACTAGTGAATGCTACAGCTACCCCCATAGTCTTACAACACTTTCCATACTACATGATCGCTAGTGAATGCTACGGCTACCCCTGTAGTCTTACAACACTTTCCATACTACCTGATCACTAGTGAATGCTACAACTACCCCCGTAGTCTTACAACACTTTCCATACTATTTGACTGCTACGACTACCCCCATAGTCTTACAACACTTTCCCGACCGGGTCGAACACGCATTCGATCTAACACACCACTGAACTTGAGTCCTAAATGGAGCTCTACCTTGGTTCTCGAAATCTGTTGTTTGAGAGTCTCGAGGGTTGTCTGTTGCTCAGGCCCCTAACGAAAGGTCACCAACTTCTTGGTCAGTCGAGTCAAAGGAACCGCAATCTCGGAGAAGTCCTATATAAATCTCCGGTAATAACCCGATAGACCTAGGAAATTCTGAATCTCAGATGGAGACCTCGGAATCTCCCACTGCATCACGACCTCTATCTTGGCCGGATCGACCAGAATACCCTTCTGGTTGACAAGGTGCCCGAGAGATTGCACCTCGCGCAACCAGAACACACATTTGGATAACTTTACAAAAAGTCTCTCCCCCACTTAGATTCGACTAAAGCTTCACGGTACGCGGGAATTGAAGGATTCCTAATCCTTCTTACTTCCTAATAGTCAACTGCTGATAATCTGAGTTTACCAATGCTTAGGATCAATTACCAATCAAACCTTAAGATCGCCCATCCTCTCATATCTTGAAGAGTACTACTGAAAATCCGGTACAGTCTGACACCTCAGTCCATCTCCCATGATGTCAACTGAAGGCCTTAATCTTCACTCTGGCTGACGAATCCTTATTCCCACTTTCATTCTTGCAGTATCACTGAACTCTAACCGAACACAACCCATGCGATAAATGCAATTCTCTAGAACATCCAAGGACCAACTACTTTTGCATCTAACACCCGCAACTGATATCACCATCTTCATGCTACTAATCCTATCTTAGAAATAGTAGTGCCTTGAACTCCAAGGTTCTTCCATGGAAAATGTCGACCATATACAAACATATGATAGAATCACTGAACTATGACTTCACTGGAGAACGATAGCACTAATTCCCGACCAAGGATCTCCCAAATAATACTCCTGCACAAATCTCGACAAAGATCTAGAATGATAACGGTACATGTAGAACCCACTCCACAAGGTACGTCTCTCTGTGGGTTCATCAAGGACCTTTCGACATGCAGGATGGCATATATGATCCTTGATGACACAGACACTAGCAGAAAATCGACCCGAGATCTGACTTATCCAAACTTACTCACAATCCCAAAGCGATATGTATCCCCGACATCCATATAGCAACAGTAAAAGATAACATACCTGCAACATTTGTAGGAACACTGATCACCTTCAGCTGACATGTTCAACCCAGCTACTTGTAGCAGCCTAAACCCTTGGAATGTCAAACCCCCTTACGCACTTTCTCGTACGTGTTGCATTGACTCCGACCCTGCTGGCCTTCCACCCGATGATCAGAAGTCATGGGTTTCTTCCCGGGACCCTATACTATACACACCTAGCACGAACCTCTCTTCTCAAAGTGCTCCAAATCGATCCCGCATCCTCGGACTTAAAAGTCATATTCTCTAGGGTCTGACACCCTGTCACACTCACTAGCTTATTGGCCAATGACTAAGCTGCAACAACTGGGACATCCTCTGTCCCCAAACCGGTTCAATAACTCCTCCCCGAAGCTTCTCAGATTCTCCAAGACTCTCACCGACTCGAGTATGGATCTTGTGCTTTCAGTAGTACGGGCCCAATACTACCTTCCACACCTATCTATACTTTCCTCAGCAATCCTCCCGAATCCTCCAAATCACTTCCTTAAAATGGTACCCAAGACTCACTGAGCCTCACTACTAACCCACTGAAACATATCCTAGGCTTCCCTAGTTTCCCGTACCCACCCAGTCCTCAACTGCTAAAAGATTCCCAGTAATATCAACTAGCTACCTCATGAATATAACCACATGAAACAGAGATTAGATAATACTTCGAGTAATAGACCCATCCCTAGAACGGTTGGACTCAGACAAGAGTTGCGTAATAGGGTCAAATCTATCACTCTGAGATTATCCAGCCTGTGCCACATGTGACCTAGCATATTCACTTAATAGCTAGCTCACATTACTAAGAGTCCCAAAAAGCACAAAGCAAGCAACATTCAAACAATGGAAAAATCTAACCATCATATTCCAATCAAACTATTATGTCCTCTAATCAGTAATCTGTACATGCAATTCAAAGGCTCATACAATCATGCATAACTTAAATATGCTATCCTATCACTGACTGATCAGTACTAGCATGCAAGTCTACAAGCACATACAATAGGCATACAAGGCATCCTCTTAGATCCTCAACCCTAATCTAACATGCAGTTCTCATAATCATATCATATCATAACATCACATGTATGGGTATCTTGGGGAAAACTTACTTGAGCTCGGCTGATTGCACGCATCACACACCTTGTTCTTTTCAAAGTTCTGCTTTCTTTTCAAATTCTTTTCAAACTTCTATTATAAAATGATTTTACTTTTGAAAATCTTCATACCAAGTCCTTAGTTTGAGTTCAGCCACACCCGAGAGCATGCCCGAATCCCAAAAAACCAAGGCTCTGATACCAACTTGTAACGTCCCAAAATTGAAGACCAAAAATTTCATTTTAGTTATGTCATTACATAAAACCATCAGTATAGAAACATTCATAATAATGTCTCATGTCAAAACCCAAGTGTCAGTAATCCCAAAACATAGTATCATAAAACCATATCAGAGTGTAATCCCCAAGGATCTCATGTGTGGAAAACATAGTGTGATGCGTTGCGATCGAGCCGACTCCTTTCCTTTGAGACGAAGTACCTGAAACCAAAACTGTAAACCGTAAGCACGAAGCTTAGTGAGTTCCCCCCATCGTACCACATACCATATAATCACATAAACATGCATATACTTTCAGGCATATGTGGGTGCCCGACCTACCCCTTCGGTCATCTCGACCGGATACTGCCTAATATATCTGGGTGTTGACCTCCCCTTCGGTCCTCTCGACCGGATACTGGGGACTATTTCACCCCTCTACTACTACCACATAACATATATCACATAATTGTATTCTATCTCGCATGACTGGGTATGACTACCCCCTTTGGCCCTATCGACCGGAAATCTTGGGGACTGTCTCCCCTACTGCTACTAGCATATAACATCATATCATACTAGCACATAACATATCAGGTAGTAGTAAACCTAGATGAATATCACAAAGACAGTCATCTAACATACGACTCCTACTGGTGGGCCAACATTGGTGCCTTAGACCCACCGTTACTGGAAGGTAACTCACCTCACACTGCTGAAGTCCTGTAGACACAATCCCACACTGCTGAAGTCCCACAGGCTCAACCCCAGCTGCTGGATGACAGATTCCCGAACTGTCGACACCAAAACAACACCCAATTAATAATTGGGTCCCAACACCTAACCATAATACATACCTGGATAATTACTACATTACCCCGGGCTTGGCTTATTTAAGTCCAAGGTCCAATCCATAGGCCCAAAGCCATCTAGGAATCAAAGCCCAATATATGGCCCAATTTTCCAAATTGGGCCCAAACCTCTACATGGTCTCATTCTAAGGCCCAACCAAAAGTCCAGTCTAACCTTTGACAGTCTAAAGGTCCAATATCATATAATCATTAAGGCCTAACTACGGTCCATCTATGGCCCAAATTTCCAAATTGGGCCTAACTCCTAATATGGGCCTTACCCCCAAGTCCATTAATTATTCTAGTCCATTTGCTTGATCTTGGATGGCCCATTAATACTCAATCATCAAGGCCCAATAGAAAGGACCAACAACAAACCCAAGTGAAATTAGGGTTTCACATGAAATGACGATTAGGGTTAAGTGTCTCTCCCTTAACCCATTAAGGACTTAATCCATTAAGGACTTAACCAATTAAGTCCAATATTAACTTATCTCGATTGCAAATGATTATTAATTAATACATTAGGTTCATTAAATAATTCCGATGCGGTCCCGATAAATCCCAAATTAGGGTTTAATGACATTAGGGTTCTCCAACCCTAATTAGGGTTTCCAACCCACTTAGCCCAATAGGCCCAATTGATATGTCTTTTGATCAATTAAGGTTCATTAGACTCATTAAGGTCTCACTAGGCCCATTAGTCATCTGTTTGGGCGTTTAGGTACATTAAGCTTCATTGGGCCCATTAGGGTTTATTAAGCCTATTAAGCCTCATTGGGCCCATTAGGGTTTCTCAGTCCCTTGTCCAAACATCCAAACGAGTCAAAACACCATCAAAGCACACCGCCACCCGACACGACAGCCGGTGACGGCAGCCACCAACCTACAGTGGTGGTTTGAGATTTCTTTTCATTATTCCATTTTTACAATTTACAATGAAAATACCAAAATAACGCACATACACACTACACTAAAATAAACACACACACACAACCACCCTTGTGGTAGTTGCGGTGGCACGTGGTGGCAGTGGGGTCTTTCTTTGGATCTCCGGCCAGGAAAAGCTCCTGTAGCCCTAAACCATCACAACACATGCATCTAAACACCATATCATGCACATAGCCACCCCCACGGTGGCTAATGACGACAATGAAGAAATGGCATCTACCATGGCTGGCAGCCATGGTGGTTCTTCGCGGTTGTTGGCCATCAACCTATAACGACCCAAATTTTTAAGTCCAAAATTTTCTTTTTAAATTAACTGATTCATAAAAACGTTCATAAGAAAATACTGTGAAATCACATCGTCTCATAAAACAATGTATCATGTCTGAAAACCCAAGTCACAAAATAATAACATGTCAGAGTACAATCCCAAAATATCCATAGTGTGGAAAATAAAGAGTGTGTGTATGATGTGCCGCAACCGCGTCGGCTCCTTCCCCTTCGCTGAAGAGGTACCTGAAACCCAAACTATAAACTGTAAGCACGAAGCTTAGTTAGTTCCCCCATCGTACCACATACCATACAATCACATAGCATATATACTGTCGGACAATTCTGGGGTGCCCGACCTACCCGATATGGCCATTCTGGGGTGCCGACCTACCCGTACGACCATTCTGGGGTGCCGACCTACCCATGCGGCCATTCTGGGGGTGCTGTCCTACCCATGTCAATCCATTATGGGGTGCTGACCTACCCATGTCAAGCCATTCTGGGGTGCTAACCTACCCGTCAGTCCTAACAACCGACCCTCGGGGACTATTCCACCCCCTACTGCTACTATCACATATATCATAACATAAACATACTATCAAACATATCTGGGGTGTCCGAACTACCCTTTGGTCCTAACAACCAAACTTGGGGACTATTCCCCTCCTACCACCACTATCACATATAACATATCATGCCAGCATATAAACATATCATCACATACTGTCAGACATATCTAGGGTGTCTGACCTACCCTTCGGTCCTAACAACCGAACTCTACTACTATCACATATAACATATCATGCAAGCATATAACATATCAGGTAGTAGCAAACCTAGATGATATCACAAAGACAATCACCTAATCATACAACTCCTATTGGTGGGCGGGCATTGTGGCCGTAGACCCACCGCTACTAGAAGGTAACTCACCTCGAACAAGTAGCTGCTGATAATCCGTGTGGGAAGTCTCTTTCTGCTGCTGCTCCGGAAATCCTCCGGCTACAATCCCCACAAACACTTAGTCAGAAACTGACATCTACTCTTAGGGTAAAATGACTATTCTACCCCCAATCAAGTCCAAGTCAAAGTCAACTTCAAGTTGACCCGACTCGCCGAGTTGGGCCGTCAACTCGTCAAGTCCCTATCCCTTAACTCGTCCTCATCCATGATTCGACTCGTCGAGTTTGGTGATGACTCGACGAGTTCCTCTTCTATAAGAACATCGAATGATCCTTCATCCGACTTGCCGAGTTGTGTGAACAACTCGTCGAGTTCACCTTCATCTGATGAACAAGTCTTGAACTCGACTCGCTAAGTTGTATGAACAACTTATCGAGTTTATCTTCAGTCTTAAGGAGATTGCCTTGGACTCGCCGAGTCTGTTCTAGTACTCATCGAGTCCCATGAACTCCAGGTCTAAAACTAAGTCCAGTGTGTTGGGTCACTCTTTTTGCCCTGCTACAACCCTTATAATCACCCAACTGAGTCCTTTGACCCTCAACAGATATGGGACTCAAAGCCTTGGACTCGTCGAGTCCCAGGAACGGACTCGCCGAGTTGGCAACGTCCACACTCTAAATCCTCGATTTCTGATGTACAACCTTTGATCAAAAGATAGATCCAAGCTTCTACAATCGATCTAGCACGTAAAGTTACAAACTTTACGTGCTTGCATGGGACTTTGAGCTCAAAAAGACATAAAACAAGCTCTTATGATGCATGAGACCTTTCATGGGTGCAAAAGCAGTCCCAAACTGCCTTGTGACTCCTTTAATGACGTGATTCAGAAGCTCTAACCCCCAACCATGTTTGCAATCATGGTTGGCCGTCAAAAGTGGCTTTATAAAAGCCCTAAATCTCCCCAAAAAGGGATCTAACAAATGAAAGAGCATGGTTACAGCTTTTTACCTTCAATGAATTGTAGAAGGTCCACAAACTCGGGTTCCCTTGGTCTTTACTTGCTTCCTCAATCCTTTCTCCTTCCTTCTTAAGACCACAAGCACCAAAATCCACCAACAAGGCTTAGATTGCTTCAATAACGGCTAGGGTTTCAATGAGAGGTGTTCAGGGAGCATAAGGGACGTTGTGGCCGACATAACATTGTTTAAATAGGGTGCAAACCCTCAGATTAGGGTTTTTGTCCAGACAGGGTCTAATCGTCGAGTCCGGGACCCGACTCGTCGAGTCCATCACTTAAATCCCGCGTCCCGTCCCGCTTCTACTCGACGAGTTGGTCCATCAACTCGCCGAGTCCAAGGCCAAAAATGCAAAATACTTAGAAAGAAATACATACCAAGACCCAGGTGCTACACAACCACACCTTATGCACGATATACGCAGCGGCAGGAGAAGCACACACATCACACCTGTGGCGTACAATGACTCGGCAGCAACAGCGGCGGCTACAGCCGACACTGTCGACAGCAACATAACTTTAGCCATGGGTGATAGCGAACTCGACGAACAGAAGAAGAAGAAGAGCATCGCGACGTATAGACACGACGTCGATCGTTGGCATTCTTGGATTCACCGGTGGCAGGAACTACGACGATGGCATCTCAATGGTCATCCTAATTGCTCATAGCATCACTGACAACGAAACTATGGTGGCGGCGGTCTTTGGCAAGCAGCGACAGATGAGGGTGGCTCCATCGCAGTGGCGGCTGGAAATTGAAGGTGGAGAGATGACGGCTGCAACCTAGTTCTAGGGTTAGGGTTTGCTGTGACATATATACCCGCCTCCAGACCAAACTTGTTACCATAATGGCAAGACTGATCCCTCCCTATGACATTTTCTTTCAAAATAAGGCCATGTTTTTACAAAGCAGCCCCCCCCCCCCCCCATCATCCAAAATTCTTTCACAATCAGTCCATAAGTTACCATTTGAACCCCACAATCTAAAACCCTTTACAAATTAGGTCCGAGTGATCAAATTTCATCCATGTTAACATTTTTAGTCCCTCCTCCTCACATTCTTTTCAACTTAAGTTACAATAATTACCACGGAGCCCCTGACTTCAAGAATTCTTGATAACTAATCCGGAACTTATATTTTTAACCCCCTAAACTTTTAATTATTTATTTTAGGGCTACTATTCATTCATTAATTAATTTATTTATCTAATAAATAAACGGGTGTTACAGTAAGCCATCTTTTTTAAGAGCAATCTCCTTGAGAAAACACTAAAAACTCTATCTAACTTGACCGTCAGAGCGTTCTTCCGAGAGCCTCCTCCCGGGAAGCGGCTGACGGCTGTTGTTTTGTGTGGCCTTGCAGATACCTGGTCGCATCAGGAATCATATGTGGTAAACTTATATTTATGTTACTTTTATTGATTTCATTACATTCAAACAAGAAGTTAAGATCATTCAATACATCATTTCATTCAATATATCATTTAAAGAACATCTTTCAGTACATTATTTCATCATATACACAATGATTAACAAAATAAATCCTATGGTAAACTTATATAAAATTTCCTTCATTGCAATAACATCAGAGTACTTTTCCTTCTTCATTTGTTCCATGTCTTCTTTCACCTTCTATACTTTTGTCTTCAATACTACTAAATCAGCTTTCATTCCCTCCACCATATCGATTACAGGCATTTGTGCAGGTTCTACATCCAACCACTTCCAATATTTGCATTTACCCTTCAAAACAAACAATTCAAAAAGATGAAGAAATTCAGGAATAACGAATCCAGAAAAGATGAACAAATTCAGGAATAACGAATCCAAAAAGAGGGAAGATTCAAATGAAATTGCACACCATGAAATGTCTCCTTGGATTCTTTGGTGTTGTTGATGTTAAAATACATAAAGAGAGCCCACAACCACAAGCTTTTGTGTTGTTTACTGCTGATTTCTTGCTAGATCGATCGAGGAGAAGCTGTAGGAGGTAGCCATCATCGGGGTATCAGGACACAATAAATGAACCACCAACGTCCCTCTTTTAATACCAGCCTTATTAATTAGCCCTACATGCCACCTCATTTGCCACGCAGGATAAAAAAGATACCTGATATCGATTCAACCGTTGAAACCGATAATAAGCAGTCGGAAGGGGAAAATCAACATGAATCAACAAGTTAAATGACTATTAGATTACGAAAATAAGTTTAGTGACCAAATGTGACCAAGAGCAATAGTATATTACCCTGTGAAGTTATTATCCGAAGAAAAAATAATGGATATTTGATTTCCCAAAAAATAATGGTATTCACCGTAAGGACACTATAATGCAACATGCAAGATTTTCAAAAAGGACCATCAGTATAATAAAATTCTGATAGGGATCATCTGTGGTCTTTTTATAAAATACAGGGACCATTTATATAATGATGTCTTGATTTTATAAAGATTCATAAAACCCTTTATTGTGATTTCTATTGTTTGGTCAGAGTGTTTTACAATCGACGCGCCACTCTTCAAACACGACGCAGCACACTTTCTTCTCCCTTCTCTGTAAAAAATTATAGCAACCGCCGGCTCTGTACCCTTTTCCCATTGCATCAACGCCATGTCTCAAGGAGTCTATAGCGGCGGAGACGGTGACGGCGGCGGAAACACTCATGGGGCAATCTCTAAGTTATACTTTTGTTACCAGTGTGAACGCACGGTCTCTATTAGACCTTCACCTACCGACTCATCCGAACTCTTTTGCCCCGATTGTAGTGGTGGCTTCCTTGAAGAATACGAAAACCCTAACCCTAGCCCAACGACGCAAAATCCGTTTCTCGCCTTTGATGATGATGCCTCTCCTTTTGCTCCTTTCTCCAGTGGGTTTCCCCTTGTATTCTCCACTACATCCCGTGGCTCCGGCGCGGCTACTGGCGATTTTCAGAATCCGACGGATCTCTCTGCTCTCTTTGGCGGTCCTCTTTCACGATCTGGAGGCTTCCAGAACCCTGGTGAGTTCAATCCTTTTGCATTCCTTCAGAATTATCTCAGCACTCTACGAGCAGGTGGCGCCAACATCCAGTTTGTTATTGAAAACAATAGTGATGGTGATCCGTCGGGGTTTCGTCTCCCTGCGAATCTAGGAGACTACTTTATTGGCCCGGGCTTAGAGCAACTGATCCAACAGCTTGCTGAAAACGATCCTAATCGATATGGCACCCCCCCTGCGTCAAAATCTGTGATTCAGAACCTACCTAACATCAAGATTACTAGTGATCTGTTGGAGTCAGATTATTCTGATTGTGCGGTGTGTAAAGACAGCTTTGAGCTTCATGAGCAGGCCAAGCAGTTGCCGTGTAAGCACGTTTATCATCAGGATTGCATCGTACCGTGGTTGGAGCTGCATAACTCGTGTCCTGTTTGTCGGTATGAGTTACCCACTGATGACCAGGAGTATGAGAACAGGTCTCGCGAAGGTTCTACTGGTGGAACTTTGGGTGCTGCAGGGCCAGGGGGGGCTTCTGGCAGTGGTGATCCTCAGGAGAATCCCAATACCCCAAATAGTATGGAAAGGAGGTTTAGGATTAACTTGCCTTGGCCTTTTACTGGGTTTGGCACATCTGCCGAGTCAAGCAATAGTGGAGCAGGTAACAACAACTCAGGCAATTCCAACTCAGGAAGTGGTGGTCAGGCAAGACAGGAAGATCTTGGCTGATGATCGGTTAGTATAAATCTGCATACTTTATATTGTCAAATAGTTTACTTACCCATTACATGTGCCTATATAATATGTTACAGATTAGCAAAAAAAAAAAAAAAACTTTATTGGGGAGTTGATTTTTGCTAATTGCTAACATCTAAGTAAAGAATTGGGTTCCTGTTCTTTTGAATTAGAAGGCATGTATGTCATATGTAGAAGTAGGCCTGGCAATGGAGCGGGTTTTGACCCTGATCCGATCCAAACCCTTAACAATTATATGGGTTTGGAGCATAATTTTGATCCGTTTACCCGTTACCGACCCGTACCCACTAACCCTTTTATTAAAAGGGTCGGGTATGGATCAGCACCGATCCGCTCTGTTTATAACCCGTCCCATATAAAATTTTAGAAATATAAATTTATATTTTATATTTGCCTAAAGTTTACATTAAATTCCAATCAGAAATCCAAAGATAAAGGCCAAAGACTAAATTATTTTTACATAGGAGTCAAGGACTCAACTTCTAGACTTCCAGTCTTCTACTCTTCTCCCAAGATTCATGATTTCATTTCATTTATATTTCATCATGTAATCACCAATTTCATTTATAAATCAATAAGGTTATTTATCAACCGGAAGAAAGTTTTTAATTTCTATTCTCTATCAATGCAATCAACGGTCAAAAACCAATCGGAAGTAACTAAAATAATGATTTTAATTCCAATAGAAAGTTCTTGAGTACATAATGTGTTTTCTAAATCAAAACTTAGTTTTATTTAATAAATGTGATTTTATGATTTAAGTAAAATGTGTTTTATTATGCAAAAAACGTACGGGTTACGGGGCGGGTTTGGATATCTGCTGATTCGGTGGATAAGGGTATGGGTTTGATTATTCAAAACCCTGCGGGTTACGGAGCGGGTTTGGATCGGATTTTGAAATTTGTTAAAAGGGTTTGGATCAAGGTCGATTCGCTCCAAACCCGCCCCATTGCCAGGTCTATGTAGAAGCAGTACTAAACCACAATTATGTGCACTGCACACACTCTGATGTTAATATTGGTCAGCACTGTGCTATTGATTATATGATGCTCAAATAAAATGAATGGTAACATCCAAGGAAATAATCCTTAAATTAGTCAAGGTTTTTAAACTTAACATTGATAGAGCATTACACAGTTCTTCACTAAAGGAAAGGTTTCACTGGTTTCCTACAGTCTCAGAGATGGGAATGCATCATGAATCTAATATAAGGAAATCTTGATTTTTCTATTGATATCAAACTCTTAAAAGAGTAATTTTCATTGTGGAAGGGTCTTGCACTTGCTCTTTTGATGATTCAGAAATGAACATTTGAAATTGTTTGTGTATACATAAAATCTAATTCTTGAGCTTGTTGTCTTATTAAAAATAATGCCTCATAAATAAGCCAACAACATAGGTAGGCTGTAGGCATGCTATATTTGTGTCTGAAATTACCAAATTAGTTGCATATCATTAGCAGCAGATGAATTTGAAAAAAATTGGGACCTTTCTCAAAAGTCAAACCCAACAATAGAACCTATTTTTTACACTAATTTTGGTGTGAAGTTGTTCCAAGTCTCCAACCCACCAGGCCAACTCCAAATTTGGTTAATGTTTCACTAGTACAAATTGGACTTTATTATTTGTATAATAATAGTCTGTATTCACTGTTGTGCTATGCATGTTTTATAGAAAAGAAAAGGGTAATATGGGAGGGAAACAAAGAGCATCTTTGATAGTGGACTGGCAATTTGGGCATTTTAGGTTTATTTATTTGTTTTTTTGTTACAGGGGTTTAGCCTATAAGATATTGGCCATCGGGAGAGTGGCTTTTCGAACATGCCAAACTATCCTTTGTTCTTAATCATTTGAATACCATTAATCTTTCAGTGTTTTGGTATGATTTTCATTAGTTCAAAGTGAGTTCATAGCATATTGTTACTTGTGATATTAAATGGATGATAATATTTTATTTACACAGTATACTAAATTTGATTTTTATGTTTCAAACTTTAATAAAAATGTACTACTTTTTTATTCTTTAAAACACAGGTTTTATGAAGTTTGTAAAAGCTAATAAATCCGAGTGTTTTTTTTTTTAAAAAAAAAAGAAGAAGAAGAAGAAGGTATACCAATTTTTAAGAATTTGTTTTGGTTTAAAAAATGGGGTTATGGGTTGGAGATGGTGTTCCTGTATTTTAGTATCTTGTTTTGAGAAGTGCATTCATTATGTAGAATACAAATTTTTTTATGGATGTGATGTGATGTTACTTTTACTTGATCAATGATCATCACCAGTGAACATGCATGAGTTGCTTGCAGTGTTCGTAGTTTGAAGAGTAAATAAAGTTGAGCTGTTGAGAATTGAGATATTATTATTATTATTATTATTATTATTATTATTATTATTATTATTATAACAAACATAGTTTTGAGAGTAAACTTTTCATGTTTAAGGGCTGGGGTATTTTGGGAATTGTAGAAGATTAATTAATAGCACTGACTTGTGATGGAATGGCTGAAGCTGAATACCTAATGACTGTGTTAATTAATACAACTGTTTTGAAATAGCAGCTGCTGTCCCTTGTTTCTGTTCTATTATTGTATTTTATATGGTATAAATAACTTACTTTACTATACTATAGTATAATAAGTATATAAAGGTTTTATGTATATTTGTATTGTAACAGTTGTGCATGATTTTTGAATTTGATATTTGTTTTAATGTTGCGTTTTTAATATAGGGTTAAGTTGCATATTTTAGTTAGATTTAGAAAATAAATGGCACAATGAGCATGAGTCATTTTTTGTTTGAGTAAGAATTTGGAGGTTGATGAGTTGTAGTGAAAAACAGATGTGTTGAGCATTGATGATCGTATATTAGTACCTACTGTCTGTGAGAGGAAAGGACGATGAGTTTGTTTGTTGGTATCTAATTCTATGATATGAAAAGTGAAAACAACATACTTATTATTATTATTATTATTATTTAGTTGAAAATAATAAGGATTTGATATCCCTCCCTGTGGCTCTACTGTACTATTGACTATTGGTATAAATATAAATATAAATATAAATATAAATATAAATATAATACATAATGCATTGGTTGTTTGGTGGTTATGTTATCTTATGTGTCTAAATATGCATGCATGTTGGTTTTGTTTGTTGAATAAGTTTTATTTGATTTTTTTTACTGTATTGATGATGTAAAGATTTTAATGTTTTTGTGTAGTGGAATGAAGGAAGAATGGACCATTGGAGTGGTTGGTTGAACATACAATACTACTGCGAATTCTGCATCTTCTTCTTCTTCTTATAGGTTGGTTGGTTAGAGATAGATTATATTTTCAGATAATGCATGCTACTACAATATTATTATTACTACTATTTTTTTGTTTTTCTAGACACGCTTGTTGTGCATCTTCTGTTCTGTATAAAAACCATACATGTCATGATTTTTTTTTTCTTTTTACATCCTCCTGCAGTTGTTTGATTTCATTTCAGTGATTGGTTGGATTTTAAGCATCACTCCACAACAAAACCTGAATAAAATACACAATTCCTTGAGCCTAATGTTTTTACTTGACAAAACCTAAAAGTCGATTTCAATCAGACCCACAGCCACAGCACAGATCGGCTTTGCCATTTAATTTAATTTATTTACTGTACAACTCAACATTTGCAACATTTGTAGTTGTACGAGTATCCGCGTCTTTACTTCATACAAATCGATTATGGCGTGGCGTGGCGTGGCATGTAGACCTGGCAATGGGGCGGGTTTGGAGCGAATCGACCTTAATCCAAACCCTTTTAACAAATTCCAACACCCGATCCAAACCCGCTCCATAACCCACAAGGTTTTTAATAATCAAATCCATACCCTTATCCATCGAATCAGCAGATATCCAAACCCGCCCCGTAACCCATATGTTTTTTGAATAATCAAATACATTTTACTTAAATCATAAAATCACATTTGTTAAATAAAACAAATATTGATTTAGAAAACACATTATGTACTCGAACACTTTCGATTGGAATTAAAATCATTATTGTAGTTACTTCCTATTGGTTTTCGAGTCTCGATTGCATTGATAGAGAATAAGAATTACAAACTTTCTTCCAGTTGATAAATGAATTTATTGATTTATAAATGTAATTGGTGTTTACATGATGAAATATAATTGAAATGACATCATGATTTTTGGGAGAAGACTGGAAGTATAGAAGTTGAGTCCCCGAGTCCTATTTATAAATAGTTTACTCTTTGGCCTTTTCTCTTGACTTTCGATTGGAATTTAAAGTAAAATTTTGGCAGTATTAAATATAAATGTATAATTCTAAAATTTATATGGGGCGGGTTATAAATGGAGCGGGTCGGTGATGATCCATACCCGACCCTTTTAATAAAATGGTTAGCGGATACGGGTCGTTAACGGATAAATGGATCAAAAACTATGCTCCAAACCCGTATAATTGTTAAGGGTTTGGATCGGATCAGGGTCAAAACCCGCTCCATTGACAGGCCTAGTGGCATGACAATCTTATAACTTTAATTATTTTTTTTTATAAAGAAAAAAAAAACTTTCGCAATTCATTCAATTTGTAATAAACTTAAGGAAATTAATGACTAACTCGGACAAGAGAACAACTTATGTAGAAATCTAATATCTCAAATTATTGATGATTATGTTTTTTTTTTTTTGAATGGCAGAAGTCTTTTCATTCTATACAAAATCAAAACAACTAGCAAGCAAGATGCTAGCAATTACAAAGTACAAACAAATTTTGGGCTACAAGACCAAGCAACCCAATCCACACATTGAAATTTTGCTATATGTTTTGATCAAGTAAAAATACTAGCTTGGATTTTATCCGCTACTTTCATAGGTGTTGTTTTTGATTAATTGAACACCAACGCATTCGTAGCCTTTCAAATGTGAAAAATAATCGAGTAAAATACTAGCTTGAATTTTATTTGCTACTTTCATAGGTGTTGTTCTTGATTCATTGAACACCAAGGCATCTGTAGCCTTCCAAATGTGAAAAAAAAACCAAGTAAATCAAAGCTAGAAGCAACTTTTCCTCATACAACTTTTGGAGCGATAGTGGAGAGCCAAAACTTGTCCACTTCCACATATGTGCAACAAAAGGACATGGGAAAAATGTATGTTCCGACTTCTGATTTCTCATCATTTGAGTTACCCACAACACCAAGCGACCGAGGAAATGTAATTATCCTATTAACAAGATTATTTGCCAAAGGAATGGTTGGGCTGTTATTTACCAAGTGACCATTCCTCACCGACTATCATATCATCGACATACATGAGACGAGAAATGGTTGGGCTATTATTCGTGAGGAAAATTCCATGAAAGATGTTATTATCATAAGCATCCTTCATAGACATGTAATCGTTCCATGAAGAGAAGGAAAACGAATATAGAGAGCGGGTCACATTGCCTAAAAAGATGGATGCTCGACTGAAAGAGAAAGAACCATGGATCTAATTATGACGTTTTCTCCAAAATTTCATTTCTTGTATCACCGAATCCCAAATTTCCTAATTAGTCAAGCCAAAGTCTTTATCAAAGTCAATTTAAAAAAAAAAATATCATCTCCTTTCTCCCAAGTACAATTTCATTTACTCTAAGGGGCATGCCGATAATATCGGCCATAGTGATTGTCCGCACTAATAATCAAGACCAATTAGTCTTATTCTCTCTCTAAAAACATCCTGATAGTCTCATTATCTTTTAATATTTTCTCTCCCAAGAGTGAGACTAAATTGTTACTTGGAGATACCTTATATGTAGGAGGTATTTAAAGTGTTTTAGGGTCGTCTTGATTGAATAGTATGCTCCAAGACCTATTGATGACAAAATAATATCTAAGGTCCGTCACAGTCTGAAAAGGTGTCATGAGATTACAATCTGACACCTAAGTCAGTGAGAGCTAATCGAGAGAGTATCAGAGCATTTTTAGAGAGATAATGTGACTAAATCATTAGATGGAGATACCTCATATGGAGGAGGTATTTGTAGTGTTTGAGGAAGGGGCCCAAGCATGTCACCATTATACAATTTTTATCATGCCTTCTTGTTACATGTGATTGTGGGAAGCTTATAGTACTTCGTTTGGAATCAAACGGGATACTTTTTGAACCCTTATATTGCTTTGGGCCCAAGTATACGCTGGCTCGGTCCAACCTTGAACGTTATTGTGGAATTGCTTCTCGGCTTCGACTATGGTCATAGATTCAATTGTGTTTCAGTTCGGTCGTGGTCATATTAGGGCGATACACTAATAAGTCTGCCAGTCCGATAAGTTTAGCGAGCTCTCGTGGCAAATATGCGATTTCCATACTTATATTTCTCGATTTTAGAAATATTGTATGATAAATTTTGCCTTGTCGACAATATGGTAAGTGCCAGAGAAGTTATGTCAATTATTGAAAAAAGGGTTATGATTGACTTTATATAGCTATCAATGTGAATATTACATGCATTTTTTGTTTATATGGTAGATTCACATATAATATAACTATGTTATATGGTATATTCAATTTGTTACTAGTTGTATGGCGATTATAATTATGGTATTGAATGGTTCGAATAAGTAAATAATTATATGATATATTCACATGTGAATATTACATTATATATTCAAATGTGAATATGCATGTAGCGTTAGTTCATACTAATAATGATTTATTCACACATGAATAATACTTGCTATATTCATATGTGAATATTACATGACTACGTTAATACATGTGTACTGTACACGGGTTAATTAAAAGAAAAATTAAATAGGACATTGTAAATGTTAAGGATTCCTAAAACTATGTTTTTTTTAAAGAATCAGACAGAAGTAAAGAATAAGTAAATCCAGTCAAGTAACAAAACAATATTATTCAAAATAAACATTTTAAGAGAGAGGTCTTCATATTGTTGCCGATATAAATTTTTTTCATAGAAAAAGCTTATATTCGTAATTGTCTATCTATTGCTTTTGTTGAAATAGCAACACTAAATTGCATATTAAACTATTTTCCCTTATAAATAATCGACAAAATATATTTTATTAAAACATGTATACTTTCAAATACTATCAAAATAACTCTTATCAAATTGACAAAATAGGTTCTATTAAAACATGTATATTTTCAAATAAGAATAAAAATAACTCATACAATACAATGCTGATGAATGTGATTAGTTTCATTTACACAAATAGTTTCTGAGAGGTAATTGATTTGTCCTTTTTACTGCATTGTTGTGACCATTACACAAACACGTGTATATTAAATCCTAAAAATGATGCAAAATTATCATATATAATTATCCGAAATTTCTTGAAAATTTGCTCGATTTGTTACTTATATTTTAAATGTCATTGCATTAAATCTTCATAATTATCAAACAACTTCATGTTATTGAAAATGCCAAGTAGGCTGCATTGAAGGAGACGTGATCCTAAATAATATGTTTAGTTTGATAACATTTGTATATTTCTTTGGATTAAACGGGTAAACAAAAGAAATAACATAATTCTATATAATTAAGTAATTTGATGTAATTGCTCAAAACAAATTTGGATTAATTATCGATAATATGGCTAGTTTGATAACATTGATATATTTCTTTGGATTAAACGGGTAAACAAAAGAATTAACATAATTCTATATAATTAAGTAATTTGATGTAATTGCTCAAAACAATGGCTTGAATAATCCAACCTTGCAGATTAAGGATAATGCCATAATCCCAATGTTGAGAAGAACTTACTCCCAACACCCCTTAGTTGTATATTGGAAAAATAAAAAAAATTCTGCTTCACTGTTTATAAAATACCAATTATACCCTTCATTCTTGGAACTAATTTGACATCCAAAATAGACCAACTTCGTCACTTTTTTTTACTGTGAATGCAACACTTCCTAATAAAAATTTTCAAAAAAAAAGACCAAACAAGCCCTTCCTTAGTAAACCAATCCAACCATCTTCAACCTTTTTTTTTGAGATAAATTAAATATCTAACATGTACTCCCAAAGTCAACTCTCTATCAAAAAATTTCTAAGTATTCCATTCCTCCAAATCTAATATTTATAAAATACCACATACACTCTTCCATCTTCAACCTTTTTTTGATAGTGAAACTGATCAGGATATATCCATTAAGCCTCTCCAATTTCCCTTTTTCTATCCATAAGCCACACACTTGGATTTCATTAATGCTAAACTAATAATTCATACCTTTTACCAACCAATATCATTATTGGCAGCAAGACTGAGTGCAAGCTTGTTGTTGATGGTACCAAAAGGACCTTCGATTATCGTCTTGACATCATAGTTTCCATCAGAGTACCATAATCTGTGGCACAAAGTGAAAACATAACATTCAAACCATGTTAAAAAAGATAGGTATTTAACATATCGATCCAAGTTAGAAGATATTAGAAGTCCATATGAAGTCATTTTGTTTCAAGTTGCATTTAATTGCGAATGACGCTCTCTGAATTGCAATACAAGGGGATTTGCTTCATATTGATGCCATAGTCACAAAGTTGACTTTGAATCCAGATAACTTGTGAAGTACAAGAGGCAGCGACTATGTACTCTGCTTCAGCAGTTGATAGGGAGACGCAAGTTTGTTTTTTAGATTACAAACTTACAAGTTTGCCATCAAGAAATTGACATCCTCCCGTTGTACATTTTCGATCTAATCCGTAACCTCCGAGATCAGCATCCGAAAATGCTTGCACAAAGAAACCTGAACTTGAAGGGTACCATATTCCTAGTGAGGATGTTCGTTTGAGATACCTGAAGATATTCTTAACATCAGTCATGTGGGGTTCACGAGGATTCGCTTGAAACCTGACACAATAGCAAACAGAAAACATGATGTATGGATGACTAGTTGTTAGATACATCAATGAACCTATCATTTGACGATAGAGTGTCATATCAGCAGTTGGTTTGTCCAGATACGAGGTTAGTTTCGTTCTGAATGCCATTGGAAACTTCACCTTTGAATCTTCCACCATTCAAAACTTAGAAAGTAAGGTCTTTGTATAAGCCTCCTGATTGATAAAGATACCTTCCTGACTCTGTCTTATATTCAAACCAAGGAAAAAGTTAATCGAACCCATGAAGCTCATCTCAAACTTAGTTTCCATCAACTTTTGGAATTCATCAGTTAAGCTGGGGTTAGTTGATCCGAAGATGATGTCATCAACGTAAATTTGGACGATCATCAAGTGGTCACCATCTTTATTGAGAAAGATAGTTGGGTCGACCGATCCTTGTTTAAATTTATCCTGTTTTAAAAAGCGAGTAAGAGTTTCATACCAGGCTCTTGGAGCTTGCTTTAGACCATAAACTTCTTTTTCCAGAATATAACAATGGTTCATATATTTTTCGTTTATGAATCCTGGTGGCTGTTCCACATACACTGCTTCTAGTTCCCCATTTAGAAAGGCACACTTGACATCCATCTGATATACTTCAAAGTTCTTGTGTGATGCATACGCCAGAAAGATGCGAACATATTCCAACCTTGCAACTGGTGCAAAGGTTTATTCGTAGTCATACTTGATCATGCTCAAGATGGAGATCAGACAGTTTGTTTCTACTAAACTCTATGGTTCATCATTGGAGATGCAGGAGACCGCCAGGCGGCGTGAGATTGAGATTGATTTGTAGACAAGGGAGCAGAGGCTGGCCCCGACGCAGTTCCATCCTGTGCCAACGCGGTTTTGGACCGCTGATGTCAGATCTGGGGGTCGAAAGGGCCACACTTGTGGGAAGTGCTGCTAGGTGCATGAGGGTGCTTGCTGATCATCTTCTTGGTTCCATAATTGTGGCTGGCAGGGCCATATGGCGAGGGATTGCCGCTAGCAGGCCCCAAAACTCAGTTCCAGGATTTGTTATCATTGCGACAAGGTTGGCCATGTGAAGGTCAACTGCCCATCGCTTGCTGCTAGACCGACGCAGGCTCCAACACCGTCTATGTAACACCCAAATTTTCAAATAATTTTTCACATTTTAAAAACACACTTCCATTCATAATTGTTATAAAAATATCATTGTATCACATAATCAATTTATAACATCACATCCCAAGATCATAATATGTAAAAGCTCCTCAAGTGTGTACTGATCAAGCCGACGCCTTCCCTGCGATCCTCACTGGTACCTGAAACACATAACATAACACTGTAAGCATAAATGCTTAGTGAGTTTCCCAAAATACCACACACAACACATATTAGCAACTCGAGGCTATAACTCTGGTTGACCCTTTGGACAATGTGTCACAGTGGGACACTCCAGTCCCATAACTTTGTGGGCCCTCTGGCCCTAATTCTGTGGACCTTCCGGTCCTAACTCTATAAACTTTGTAACATACATATCATAATCACATAGAAATCATATCATGCAAAAGTATACAAAATACTCTGTCACATAACTCTGATTAACACTCTAGGTAAAGTAAAGTGAGAAGACTCACCTCGGGTAACTCGGTAATCTCGAACTCTGTAAAATTCGGTCTAGCCTCCGCCTAATCATATGAAATAAACACTTTAAATCAATACACCTCTCCAGGCTAGACTATTCCCTCTCTTAGTACTCTCAGAAGGGTAAAAGACCATTTTACCCCTCTCATGGCTCAAAGACCCTAAAGTTGACCAAACCCTAAAAGTCAACAAAAGTCAACTCTCCGGGTTACGCTGCGCGTACCAAACATGTACGCTGGGCGTACCCGACATCCTCACATAAACGGGGTGCGCGACCCCTTACGCCGCACGTACTGGGATTACGCCCCGCGTAACTCCCAGTTTCAGACTCTAAGCTTTTGAGGTCTTAAACAATTAAGACCCACGTTTAACTTCTAGATCTGACCATTTCTAAGTCTCTTAATCCATAAAGTTGGTGACTTTATGCCTTTGGATGGCTGGACAAGTCACTAACACCCATAACATTCCATTTCTCAACTCTAGAAAGCTCATAACTCAAGCATGACCTCATAACAACGACCAAGATGGAAACTTTATGGATCTATAACACAAATATCACTGAAATGGGACAGATCTAGGCCCATGGAGTACATTACACTCATAAATTCTCCACCTTTGGGACTTTTAACCCTAGAAATGGTCCATGCAACATCAAACCAAATAAAGAGGAAAGTTTTGAACTTTATACCTCTAGATGAAGCTCCTTTCTCTGTAGATCTCAGATCCAAACTTGCACTTCAAGCCCTAGCCTCCACAAGCTCTTCTCCTTCTTCTTCACTAACACACCAAGACACTTTTAGCTAGGGGTGCAAACGAGCTAAACTACTCGTGAGCTACTCGAGATCGAATCGTTAAAAGCTCGACTCGAGATCGATTTTAAACTAGCCCAAGCCGAGCTCGAGCTTAATATTAGGCTTGATTATTAAATGAGCTCGAGCTCGAGCCTCTGTTACTTGGCTCGATTAAGCTCGCGAGCTTAAACGAGCCTGCATATATATAATAAAAAAATTATTTTTATTTTTATATATGAAAATAAATAATAATTTAATAAATACCATTTTAGGAAATTAGAGTATACCGTATACGAGCCGAGCCCAAACCGAGCTCGAGCCCATACAATTCTTAACAAGCCGATCTCGAGCTTTGTACCATGAGGCTCGAACGAGCCGAGCTCGAGCTCGAGCCTATAAATAGTTAAACGAGCCGAGCCCGAGCCTGGTCAGGCTCGAGCTCGGCTCGGCTCATTTGTAGCCCTACTTTTAGCTCCAAAACACACACACTCAAGCTAAGGACGATTGAAGGCTCTCTCTTAGGGTTTCACTCTCTGATATGGAGGCTGAGAAATGAGCCTTAGCATCCTTTAAATAGTGCACAAGCCAAACATTTAGGGTTTGCATCTGGACCTGTTACGCCCAACGTAACCCTGGGTACGCCCAACATACCCAGGTGAGTCCGCGTCCAAATGAAGCGCATGAGTACGCGCAACGTACTCCTAAGTACGCCCAACGTACTCATTTGCTACAAGAACTCTCTCAAGGGACCAATCTTGACAACTTGACAAAATGGAAGGGTTAAATAGCTTTACCTGAATTTTGGGATGTTACAATTCTCCCCTAATAGAACCAGACTTCGCCCTCGAAGTCTCATGCCGAAAACAACTCCGGATGCTGCTCCCGCATCTATGACTCCGTCTCCAGGAGTCAGCTCGGACCCCTTCCGATGCTGCCACTGGACCTGAACCAGAGGCACCTCCTTGTTCCTCAGAACGTTGACCTTCCGGTCCAAGATCGCGATCGGTCTCTCAACATAACTCAGCCCTACGTCCACCTGGATATCCTCCAACGACACCACTGCCGACTCGTCGGCTATACACTTCCTCAGCTGAGACACGTGGAAGGTATCATGAATCTGGATCAACTCCACAGGTAGCTCCAATCGATATGCTACCCTGCCCACCCTCGCGATCACCCTGAACGGTCCAATGTACCGGGGCCCCAACTTGCCTCTTTTCCTGAATCGGATCACTCCTTTCAAAGGAGACACTTTCAGGAGTACGAAATCTCCAACCTGAAACCCAAGCTCGGATCGACGCCTATCCGCGTAACTCTTCTGGCGACTCTGGGCCATCAGCAACCTCTGTCTAACCTACTGTATCTGCTATGTCGTATGAATCACTATCTCAGTGTGCCCATCACTCGCTTTCCTACCTCTCCCCAACAGATGGGAGTCCGACACCTCCTACCATACAACAACTCAAAGGGAGGCATACCAATGCTCGAATGGTGGCTGTTGTTATAGGAAAACTCAGCCAAAGGCAGATATTGTTGGAATAGTGTCTAAGGCTGCAACTATATTAGGCAAGTATTTGACCCGATTGTGCATGGTCCTTTTGGGTTGCCTTCACCATAGCAACTTGATAGGATGATTTATTATGAGAGAATAGATATTATTAATATATTATGAGAATAATATAAGGAATAATAATATTTTTATTTGATTAATATAAGTCATAGATTAATTAGTATTAATTTGGTGACTTAAAGAGATTAATTAAATAAGAGGGTGTAAACTGTCAATTGTTTGATAGTTGCACTTTGGACTGTAAATCCTTAAGGGATAGAGGTTGGACGAATTCTAGGGCTTGGGATAGCCTCAAATTCGTCCAAGGCTTATCTTTGGTAAGGATTAGGATTACTTAGAGCTTAAGTTATCCAATTAGGGTTTAAGGGTGAAACCCTAGGAGCCTTACAAGTATAAATAGACCCCTAGGGCATGAGAAATCGGTATCTCTTCAAAAGAAAAGAAACCCTGGACGATTTCTTCCCTAACCTCTCTCTCAAATCATCCTCCTTGCTAGTTGGTGTTTGTAAGCCATTAGAGGAGTGACAATTGTGACTCTAGAGCTCCAAGACAACAAGATCAAACAAGAGATTCAAAGGTAAACTTCTAGATCTGATTTTGTATTGTTCTTATACTCAATTAGCCATTAGAAGTCTTGGATTCAAAGCATGTTTAATTAGAGAAACCTAGATCCAAGCATTAGGGTTTGCATGTGCACATAGGAATGTTCATATGGCCAAAACCCATCAGTGGTATCAGAGACTACATTGGTTTCTATTAAATTGTTGCTTGTTTGTTTGAATCTTGCAAAATTCGATATTTGTGTTTCTGAGTCATGGAGTCTGCGAGTCCCATAGTGGACTCGACGAGTTGGCCTGACTCGGCGAGTCCAGAGTGGGTACTCGGCGAGTCCGAGCGTCAGGAAGGGCCAAATTCGGGATTTTTTGATATTTATCTTATGGAAACTTGCCTTTATCATATTAGATCAACCCTAATCCGATTTTTTGATATATATGACTATAATCTTGATCTAATTAAAGATATTTATCAATTAATAAAATATTTAATTTCCTTATGTGATAATTGATTAATTATTTTGATTAAATTGGTAAATTATTTTGCAAGAAATCCTTAAATAAATCAAATATGGATAATTATGGAATTAATTGTTAATTAAGATTATTTGTTATTTGATCCTCCATGTTTTTAAATGTTTAAAACTTGCCCTCAAGTTTTGAACTTTATGTTTTGTGATTAAAAGTTTTAATTTAGAAAAATTTAAATTTCAAACCCTAGAATTTTACAAGTTTAAAATACAACCCTATACTAATATAATATTACAAGATTAATATATATATATATATATATATATATATATATATATATATATATATATATATATATATATATATGTATAACTAAAATGCTAGTCTTACCGTTAGTAGGCCTCATTCACGAAGCCGATCTATAAGGTGGGTATAAGGTTGCGACCTATAAAATGGCGCTTAATGGGTGTACACTCACACCCACCGCTTGCTTGATCGGTGGAGGGTCGTTAGCCGAACGGGTAGGATAGGGCAACCTCATTCTCTCATTAAAAGTATAATATGAAATACAAAGTAACTACATGCTTTTTAAAATTTCCCAATCTTAGTTACTTTAGGAAAAGTGAATTGATGCAATTCCATGAAATTACACTTTGCACCTTTGCTAAGAAGTTAGTGGAGCGTGTGTGGTTTACCGGCACACTAATTGGTTCTAAGCAAAGGTGGCAAATGGTGATTCATTGTTTATCATAGTTCGATGGAGCGTGTGTGGTTTACCGGCACATCGAATAGGTGATCGTTACAATGAAGGCACCATGTGAATTTGCATGGTAATTCACACCCGCTTTGTGATCCTCGGTATCCCAGTCACAAACAAGAAGGGCATATCGAGATTTAAACATGCCATTGAAAAGTTTCAATGAATCTCATCTAAACCTAGGAATTCTCAAATTCATTTAGAACTTAAAGTTAGGTTTTCATGGTGGAGAATTAGTGAATCGTCATTCACTTACCTTCAAATTGTTTGCATGTTAGATTACGGCATCCATTTTCTAATATGTAAATATTGTTGTTGGATCCTAGCCCTAATTTTTTCTTATTGGCTGATAATTAGGGATTCATATTCTAATCTATCTTTGTCCTTTCTATTTGTAGATGTCGAACGCAAACAACGCTGCTGCTAGTTCTTTCACATTGATGAGCCTTTGTCAAAAGGTCACTTTCGATGGGACGAACTTTAGCGAATGGATAAGATACATTGGCACTATTGCTCGCTATGAGGATAAGGAGTATGTCCTCGATGAAAAGCTCGAGAAAATCAACCCTGAAATCGCTACTCCGGTTGAAATGACCGCTTTTGAAACTCACGAGCGTGATGCAACGAAGGTTCATTGCATCATGATAGCCATTATGAACTCCGAATTCCAAAAGTCCTATGAGGACATGTACCCGTACGAGATGCATCAAGACTTATTGGAGAGATACCACCAAAACGCGAGACAAGAGCGTTATGAGATTTTCACTAACATGATTTCCGCTAAGATGGGTCATGGAGAGTCTCTTACCGTGCACCTGCAAAAGATGCAAAGGTATGTCGACCGTATTCGCAAGTTGAATGTTGACTTTGGGGAAGACTTGGCGATCGACATGGTGCTTCACTCTTTGCCTCCAAGCTACAATCAATTTAGGATGACCTACCACATGAACAAAGAGGAGGTCACCCTAAGCAAACTCCAAGGTCTCTTGAGGGTCGCTGAGAGCAACTTCAAGGAAAAGTCTGTTGCACCAACTCCCAATCCACCCACTACTCCTGTTTTGGCTATTGGACAAGGAAAGGGAAAGAAGAGGAAGGCTTCGTCTAAGAACTATCGCAAGGTTAAAGCCTGAGATGGTGCCTCTTCTAGTGGGACCAAAGTTGATCCTGCTAAGCCCTGCCCTAACCCAAAGGAGGCAGAGTGCCACCACTGCCACAAGATAGGACATTGGAAGAGAAGCTACCCAGAGTACCTGCAAGCCATCAAGGAAGGAAAGATCAAGCCGTCTTTCGCAGGTATATACACAATTAAATCTAACGATTCATCTCATGCTATTTCTTGGGTTCTTGATACCGGTTGTGGTTACCACATTTGTTCTAATGTGCAGGGACTAAGAAGAAATAGGGATGTGGAGCATGGAAGGATTAATATAATCATGGGGAATAGAAGATCGTCACCTGTGACCAAGATTGGAGTGTATTCTTTAGTGCTTAGGAATGGTTTAAGTTTATATTTGAAAAATTGTTGCTATTCACCAGAAATGGCTAGAAACATAATTTCATTTCATGGTTTGTTTAGAAAAGGTTTTAGATTTTCTTTTAATAATGAGAATGGTTCTATTTTGGCTTATCTAAATGGTGTCTTTTATTTTGAAGCAATACTGTGTAATGGAATTTATGAAACTGTTATGATTGTTGATAACTTAGGAAATGATGTTTTGAACATAGATTCTTCCAATAGTATGGATAAAACATCCTTGTGGCATTGTCGTCGTGGACATGTCAACAAGAAACGCATAGCCCAACTCCAAAAGGATGGAGTGTTGGAGTCATTCGACCTTAGGGAAGATGACACATGTGAGTCTTGTTTGCTTGGAAAGATGATTAAGTCAGCCTTCGCTGGTTCTTGCGAAAGGGGTAAGGTTCTATTAAACTTAATACATACCGATGTATGTGGACCGTTTAGATCAACCACGAAGGATGGGAACCGCTTCTACGTGACTTTTACTGATGACTATAGTAGATATGGGTACATCTATTTAATCAAGCAACAGTCAGAAACTTTTGAAAAATTCAAAAAGTTCAAGAATGAAGTGGAGAATCAATTAGGCAGGAAAATCAAGATGCTTCGATCCGATCGAGGAGGAGAGTACCTAAGTCTTGAATTCCACGATTATCTCAAGGAGTGTGGAATAGTTTCACAATTGACACCTCCTAGGACACCGCAGTTGAATGGTGTGGCAGAAAGGCGTAATCGAACCTTATTGGATATGGTTCGCTCTATGATGAGTCGTGCTTCACTATCAATCTCTTTTTGGGGGTATGCCTTAGGGACTGCCGCCCATATCCTTAACCGAGTCCCTACTAAGAAGGTTGCCAAAACACCTCACGAGATGTGGACAGGGAAAGCTCCCTCGTTAGCACATATCAAGGTTTGGGGTTGCGAGGCTTTCGTAAGACGAGATACTCACAACAAGCTTGAACCTCGTAGTGAGCGATGTATTTTCATCGGCTACCCGCAGAAATCCTTTGGATATCTCTTCTATAGACCGAAGGACATTGTTGTCTTTGTTGCGAGGAGAGGAGTTTTCCGAGAGCGAGAACTCATAGGCCAAGGAGACAGTCGGAGGCAAATCGACTACCACGTTAGCCTTGCCCGGGTGGTATAGGATCTCACACTGATAATCCTTTACCACATCCAACCATCTCCTCTGACGCATGTTCAGGTTGGGCTGATCCATCAGATACTTTAAGCTCTTGTGGTCCGTGTATATGGTACACCGAACCCCATACAAATAGTGACGCTAGATCTTGAGGGCGAACAACACATCGCCCAACTCCAGATCGTGGGTAGGATACCTCGTCTCATGAGGCTTCAGCTGCCTCGATGCGTATGCTATCACATGCCCTCTCTGCATCAGCACCGCACCCAGTCCCGATATCGACGCGTCATAATATACCACAAAGTCCTCCATTCCCTCTGGAAGGGCCAACACTGGGGCTTCGCACAATCTCTGGCGAAGTGTCTCGAATGAGGCCTGCTACTCCGGGCCCCAATTGAAAATCACGCCCTTCCGGGTTAGTCTGGTGAGAGGAACAACAATCCTGGAGAAATCCTGGATGAATCTCCGATAATAACCAGCAAACCCCAAGAAACTCCCGATCTCAGAAGGGGATCTCGGCACCTCCCAACTCATCACCGCCTCAATCTTGGCTGGATCGACCAATATTCCATTCTGGTTGACGAGGTGTCCTAGAAACTGGACCTCTCGTAACCAGAAATCGTACTTGGAGAATTTGGCGTAAAGCCTCTCTGATCTCAGAACTCCGAGGATCTCCCTCAAATGCTCCTTATGCTACTCTCTGGATCTCGAATACACTAATATATCATCAATAAAAATGATCACTGAACGATTCAACATCGGCCTGCACACCCTGTTCATGAGATCCATGAACGCCGCCGGTGCATTGGTGAGCCCGAAAGGCATTACCCCAAACTCGTAATGCCGTAACGAGTCCTGAACGCTGTCTTCTAGATATCCTCATCACGCACCCTCATCTGATGATATCCAGAACTCAAATCAATCTTGGAGAACCAAGACGCTCCCTGCAACTGATCGAACAAATCGTCGATCCTCGGTAAGGGGTAATGGTTCTTGACCGTCAGCTTGTGCAACTCCCGGTAATCAATGCACGTGCGGTGTGAACCATCCTTTTTCTTGACAAAAAAGATCGGCGCTCCCCATGACGAGCTACTCGGCCGTATAAACCCCTTTCCCAGCAGCTCCTGAAGCTACGATGATAACTCCTGCATCTCTGGAGGTGCAAGGCGATAGGGCACTGCCCCCGGAACCAAATCGATACGGAACTCCACCTGCCTCTCAGGAGGCACAACCGACAACTCCTCGGGGAAAACATCCGGGAACTCACGCACTATCGGGACCTCATCGACCGACCTCGGTCTCTCTGCACCTACCCTCGTATCCACCACATAAGCCACAAACCCACTACAGCCCTGCTGTAGACTCTGCCTCGCTCTCGCGGCTGAACAAAATGCCGACCCAGAACGGGTACCCTCGCCATAAACCGTAAGAACTCCCCCACTAGGGTCTCGTATGGTTACCAGCTATCGCTCGCAGTCAATAACCGCTCCAAATCTGCTCAACCATTCCATGCCCACGATGACACAGACATCTCCCATAGCAATCGGGACCAAATCAATCGGAAACTCAACGCCGAAGCTCTCGAGTACACATCCTCGAATCACATCAGTGGCATACACTGCTCTCTCGTCAGCTATGGAAACTCGCAAAGGTCGACTCAACGCCTCTCGACGAATATTGATGTGCTGACTAAAGGCTAACGACACAAAAGACCGACTCGCACTCGAGTCAAATAACACCAAAGCAGGTACAAAACACACAAGAAATGTACCTAAGCATATCACAATATAAGCATAACACCACAAACTCAAAATAACAGATGAAAGAATACATACCAGCCACAACATCTGGCGCTGCGCGGACCTCCTCTGCTGTCAACTGGAAGGATCTCCCGCGACCCTTCGACGCCTCGGCCTTCACCGGCCGATTCTTCGTAGCTCCAAAAGCAGCAGGGACAGATCCCTGAGAAGCTACCTGAGCTGACCCTCGTAACTGCGGACACTCGGCCTTCCGGTGTCCGGTCTAGTTGCAGTGAAAACAACCTGCAAACCCCTTGGGGCAATCATTGGCCATGTGCCCCTCCTTGCCACACTTGTAGCAAGACCCTGCTCTGCACACCCCCTCATGACTCTTGCCGCACTTGCCACAAGTGCGGCCCTTCTGGTTCCATGATCTCGAATCGGCGGGCTTAGCCCGCTTGGCAGCCGGCTGGGACTGTGCCGGTCACCGATCCCTCCCCTGAGACTCCGCTTCCTCCCTAGCTTGAGTCTCGAGCTCAATCTCGCTCTTCCGGGTGTTTTCTTGAAGCTCAGCAAATTTCCAGTACGTCGATTTCGCCAAGAACTCTCGTATATCCCTCCTCAGAACACTCAGATACCGACTCATACGTGCCTGCTTGGTAGACACATGCTCAGGGCAGAACATTTCCCTCTCATGAAACGTCCTGGTGATCATAGTAACAGACTCAGTACCCTACTTGAGGTTCAAGAACTCCTGGGCCAAACGCTCCCTTTCCACCGGAGGAACGTACTCATCAGGAAACATAGCGGTGAACCTCTCCCAGGTCACCGCAACAAGCTCTGTAGAAGAACAGTGCGCTGTCACAAACTTCCACCAGTCCTTCGCCCCCAAGCGAAGCTGGTTCAACGCGAACCGAACTCTCAGATGCTCCGGACATGAACATGTGTAGAAGCACCCCTCAATGTCAGAGATCCACCTCATCGCGGCTATCAAATCTTGAGTCTCATCAAACTCTGGTGGCTTCGTGTTGCTGAACTCCCGGTACAGCAACACGTCACCCCTTGCGACCTGGCAGCAACAACGGCCGCAGTGGCTGCAGCAACAACAAGAGCAGCATACTGCTCATCAAAAGTCTCAATCAGTGTGGTCTAGATAGACCCGAACATATCTGGAATCTCAGCACGGGTGGCAGCATCCACCTCATCAAGAATCATCTGGCGGAGCTCCTCATCGCTCACACCACCTCGCTTGTCCCTGGCCTGTGGCGTGTCCCAACCATGATGTCTCTCTGAAATACAACACTAGATATCAGAGACTTGCTCAAGTGTAGACACACTTGATATCCCATTCCTACTTGATCCCTGGTCCCCTAAGGATTCTTACTTGAGTTGCGCACTGATCCGGTGCCTTCGGTAGTACGGGCCCAATACTACCGTCCACACCGCATCACTATTCACCCCAAGTCCTCCTCCTAGTATCCCAAATCCCAAGTACTCTAGTATCTCTATACATAGTCTACTCTCTAGCAAATCTCTCATAAGCTCCTCGTTGCTATCTATTCGCTCTCAAACATCTCCTAGCAGCAAAATCCCAAGGCTAAGGCATCACAAATCAGGCCACTCTAGTCCGAATAAGAATACCTAGCCTACTCTAGCATGCATATCATATCATAACATATCTTATAACTCATAATGTAAGGGTATTTTGGGAAATCACCATTCGGGCGCTGGCTGATCGTACACACTGCTCTGCTCTGCTCTTTTCAAAAACTTTTTGCTCTTGAGAAAAATTTTGTGAATATTTATTTTGAAAATCTCTCAAATCCTCAGTTTGAGTTCAGATACGCCCGAAGGTGCACCCGAATCCCTCAAACCAAGGCTTTAATACCAACTTGTAACACCCAAATTTTCAAATAATTTTTCACATTTTAAAAAGACACTTCCATTCATAAATGTTATAAAAATATCATTGTATCATATCATCAATTTATAACATCACATCCCAAGATCCTAAAACGTAAAAGCTCCTCAAGTGTGTACCGATCAAGCAGGCGTCTTCCCTGCGATCCTCACTAGTACCTGAAACACATAACATAACACTGTAAGCATAAATGCATAGTTAGTTTCCCAAAATACCACACACAACACATATTAGCCACTCGAGGCTATAACTCTGGTTGACCCTCTGGTCAATGTGTCACAGTGGGACCCTCTAGTCCCATAACTCTGTGGGCCCTCTGGCCCTAACTCTGTGGACCTTCCGGTCCTAACTCTGTAAACTCTGTAACATACACAACATAATTACATAGAAATCACATCATGAAAAAGCATACAAAATACTCTGTCACATAACTCTAATTACCACTCTAGGTAAAGTAAAGTGAGAAGACTCACCTCGGGTAACTCGGTAATCTCGAACTCTGTAAAATCTGGTCTAGCCTCCGCCTAATCATATGAAATAAACACTCTAAATCAATACATCTCTCCAGGCTAGACTATTCACTCTCTTAGTACTCTCAGAAGGGTAAAAGACCATTTTACCCCTCTCATGGCTCAAAGACCCTAAAGTTGACCAAACCCTAAAAGTAAACAAAAGTCAACTCTCCGGGTTACGCTGCGCGTACCAAACATGTACGTTGGGCGTACCCGGCGTCCTCACAGAAACAGGGTGCGCGACCCCTTACACCGCGCGTACGGGGATTACGCCCTGCGTAACTCCCAGTTTCAGACTCTAAGCTTTTGAGGTCTTAAACAATTAAGACCCACGTTTAACTTCTAGATCTGACCATTTCTAAGTCTCTTAATCCATAAAGTTGGTGACTTTATGCCTTTGGATGGCTGGACAAGTCACTAACACCCATAACATTCCATTTCTCAACTCTAGAAAGCTCATAACTCAAGCATGACCTCATAACAACGACCAAGATGGAAACTTTATGGATCTATAACACAAATATCACTGAAATGGGACAGATCTAGGCCCATGGAGTACATTACACTCATAAATTCTCCACCTTTGAGATTTTTAACCCTAGAAATGGTCCATGCAACATCAAACCAAATAAAGAGGAAAGTTTTGAACTTTATACCTCTAGATGAAGCTCCTTTCTCTGTAGATCTCAGATCCAAACTTGCACTTCAAGCCCTAGCCTCCACAAGCTCTTCTCCTTCTTCTTCACTAACAAACCAAGACACTTTTAGCTCCAAAACACACACACTCAAGCTAAGGATGATGGAAGGCTCTCTCTTAGGGTTTCACTCTCTGATATGGAGGCTGAGAAATGAGTCTTAGCATCCTTTAAATAGTTCACCAGCCAAACATTTAGGGTTTGAATCTGGACCTGTTACGCCCAGCGTAACCCTGGGTACGCCCAACATACCCAGGCGAGTCCGCTTCCAAATGAAGCGCATGAGTACGCGCAGCGTACTCCTAAGTACGCCTAACGTACTCATTTGCTACAAGAATTCTCTCAAGGGACCAATCTTGACAACTTGACAAAATGGAAGGGTTAAATAGCTTTACCTGAATTTCCGGATGTTACAATTCTAGCCCACTAGAACCAGACTTTGCCCTCGAAGTCTCATACCGAAAACAACTCCAGATGCTGCTCCCGCATCTATGACTCCGTCTCCAGGAGTCAGCTCGGACCCCTTCCGATGCTGCCACTGGACCTGAACCAGAGGCACCTCCTTGTTCCTCAGAACGTTGACCTTCCGGTCCAAGATCGCGATCGGTCTCTCAACATAATTCAGCCCTGCGTCCACCTGGATATCCTCCAACGACACCACTGTCGACTCGTCGGCTATACACTTCCTCAACTTAGACACGTGGAAGGTATCATGAATCTGGATCAACTCCGCAGGTAGCTCCAATCGATATGCTACCCTGCCCACCCTCGCGATCACCCTGAACGGTCCAATGTACCGGGGCCCCAACTTGCCCCTTTTCCTGAATCGGATCACACCTTTCCAAGGAGACACTTTCAGGAGTACGAAATCTCCAACCTGAAACTCAAGCTCGGATCGACGCCTATCCGTGTAACTCTTCTGGCGACTCTGGGCCATCAGCAACCTCTGTCTAACCTATTGTATCTGCTCTGTCGTATGAATCACTATCTCAGTGTGCCCATCACTCGCTTTCCTACCTCTCCCCAACAGATGGGAGTCCGACACCTCCTACCATAAAACAACTCAAAGGGAGGCATACCAATGCTCGAATGGTGGCTATTGTTATAGGAGAACTCATCCAAATGCAGATACGTGTCCCAGCTCCCTCGGAAATCCAACACACATGCCCGAAGCATGTCCTCGAGCGTCTGAATCGACCGCTCACTCTGTCCGTCCGTCTGTGGGTGGTAAGCGGTACTGAAATGCAGCCTAGTACCCAACTCCTCATGGAACTTCTTCCAGAACCTGGAAGTGAAATACACATCTCGATCTGACACAATCGAGATCGGTACACCATGCCGCGATACCACCTCTCTCACATACACCTCTGCCCGCTTCCCTGCGGAAGAGCTCTCACTGATAGCAAGAAAATGAGCGCTCTTTGTCAGTCGGTCGACGATCACCCAAATTGCATCAACGCCTCTCGCAGTCCTCGACAATTTGGTGATAAAATCCATGGAAATCAAGCGGGCGCCTTCCTGCGAACCTCACTGGTACCTGAAACACATAACACAACACTGTAAGCATAAATGCTTAGTGAGTTACCTAAAATACCACACACAACACATATTAGTCACTCGAGGCTATAACTCTGGTTGACCCTTTGGTCAATGTGTCTCAGTGGGACCCTCCAGTCCCATAACTTTGTGGGCCCTCTGGCCCTAATTTTGTGGACCTTCCGGTCCTAACTCTATAAACTTTGTAACATACATATCATAATCACATAGAAATCATATCATGCAAAAGTATACAAAATACTCTGTCACATAACTCTGATTAACACTCTAGGTAAAGTAAAGTGAGAAGACTCACCTCGGGTAACTCGGTAATCTCGAACTCTATAAAATTCGGTCTAGCCTCCGCCTAATCATATAAAATAAACACTCTAAATCAATACACCTCTCCAGGCTAGACTATTCCCTCTCTTAGTACTCTCAGAAGGGTAAAAGACCATTTTACCCCTCTCATGGCTCAAAGACCCTAAAGTTGACCAAACCCTAAAAGTCAACAAAAGTTAACTCTCCAGGTTATGCTGCGTGTACCAAACATGTACGCTGGGCGTACCCGGCGTCCTCACAGAAACGGGGTGCGCGACCCCTTACGCCGCGCGTAACTCCTAGTTTCAGACTCTAAGCTCTTGAGGTCTTAAACAATTAAGAACCACGTCCAACTTCTGGATCTGACCATTTCTAAGTCTCTTAATCCATAGATTTGGTGACTTTATTCCTTTGCATGGCTGGACAAGTCACTAACACCCATAACATTCCATTTCTCAACTCTAGAATGCTCATAACTCAAGCATGACCTCTTAACAACGACCAACATGGAAACTTTATGGATCTATAACACAAATATCACTGAAATGGGACAGATCTAGGCCCATGGAGTACATTACACTCATAAATTCTCCACCTTTGGGACTTTTAACCCTAGAAATGGTCCATGCAACATCAAACCAAATAAAGAGGAAAGTTTTGAACTTTATACCTCTAGATGAAGCTCCTTTCTCTGTAGATCTCAGATCCAAACTTGCACTTCAAGCCCTAGCCTCCACAAGCTCTTCTCCTTCTTCTTCACTAACACACCAAGAAACTTTTAGCTCCAAAACACACACACTCAAGCTAAGGATGATGGAAGGCTCTCTCTTAGGGTTTCACTCTCTGATATGGAGGCTGAGAAATGAGCCTTAGCATCCTTTAAATAGTGCACAAGCCAAACATTTAGGGTTTGCATCTGGACCCGTTACGCCCAACGTAACCCTTGGTACGCTCAGCGTACCCAGGCGAGTCTGCGTCCAAATTAAGCGCATGAGTACGTGCAGCGTACTCATTTGCTACAAGAACTCTCTCAAGGGGCCAATCTTGACAACTTGAAAAAATGGAAGGGTTAAATATCTTTACCTAAATTTCAGGATGTTATAGGCTACTTTGAGGATCACTGGTGGGAGTCATGGCAGGGCGGAGCCCCCGAGAGCTCGAGGTCACGCTTTCTAGCTTACTGCCGAGGAGGCTAGAGCAGCTCCAGATGTTGTGACTAGTATGTTTCTATCCGTTATTTTGTTGCTTATGTTTTATGTTATGCTTATCTGTGTGCCTCTATTAGGTACATTTCTAGTGAACTCTTTATATGCTCTAGTGTTGTTTGACTTGGGTGTGAGTCAGTCTTTTGTGTCCTGATCGTTCAGTAGGGAGTTTGATATGCCCACTAGGGAGTTAGAGTGTCCGTTGCGAGTTTTTATCGCCAACAAACATGAGGTTTCTACATCTTCAGTATATTAGGGATTTGTTCTGGAGATCTTCGGGGTGCCTTATCCGTTCGATTTGATCCCTATCTCCATGGGGGATGTTTGTGTGATTGTGGGTATGGACTGGCTAAGCCATTTCGGTGCCATGATTGATTGTGAGGGCCAGTGTGTGGTAGTTAGAACCTTAAGTGGGGGAGAACTGGTTATATACGAAGAGGGCACAAGGATAGGTTCATGGTTTTGTTCTGCAGCCATAGCTCGACAGTATATTCAACATGGGTGTGCGGGTTATTTGGCTTATGTGGTGGATACACGTGTTGGGGGTCAGGTTTTAGTATAAGAGGTTTCGCTCATCAGGTAGTTTGCCGATGTATTTCTGGAGGAGTTACCCGACGTGCCTCTTGAGAGGCAGGTCGAGTTCAGGATTGACCTCGTGCCAGGTGCGGCCCCGATTGCCAAGGCGTCATACCGCTTGGCACCGCCTGAGATATAGGAGTTGTCATCTCAGTTGCACGAGATGCTAGGCAAGCAGTTCATCAGACTGAGTAGTTCTCCATGAGGAGCGCCTCATGGAGAATTTAGAGCTGAGATTCAGAGTCGGGCCTCATCAGTTCTGTTCAGCTTGTGAGGTGAGTTTTCCTCACTGTACTTTCGGGTCGAAGGCACCAAGGCCGACCTATTGGTTTGATAACCTAATATTGTTGATATGCTGAGTGTGGAATATATATAAATGTAGTTTGATATGCTAGTCTGGTAGATCTATAGGACTACCTGTGGTACTGCCTGTTTATCTGTATATGATATTATATGTTATATGTCGACATATTGTATGGGTTGGGTTGAGGTTGTACTGCTCCGTACTATAGTCAACAAACCTTGGAGCAAACCAGATATGACCTGAGGGTTAGGGAGGGCATGCCAAACTCATACTTTGGGCTCATGAGCATTCCAGATATGAGTTGAGGGCCGGGAAGGGCATGCCAGACTCGTACGGAAGGCTTAGTGGTTTTCAGTCTGATGACTGATCAGGCCGGGGAGCAAGCCAGACATAAGTTGTGAGCCTAGGGGGCAAGCCAGACTTATGTTGTGGGCTCAGGGGTAATCCAGTGTTTTAGCTGTGGACCAATTGCCTGTTGTTATTATATTTATGCTATTTGTTTGTGTATTACTAAAGAGATATTTTTAGTTATATAAAACTATAATCATTAACTTAAATAAATATATACAGGTATAACCTTATAATCTTTAAAAATTTTATTTTATTTTTAATCTAATGTTATTAATTTAATATAATTAGAGTGAAAGTTTTTAAAATGAAGAATCAATTATTAATTTTATGTAATTAGAATGGAAAATTTGAATTTGAAATTGATAATTAATAGGTTGATAAGTGACAAGATATGTTACAAATAATATTAACTAGGTTACAACCTGTGGAAATCACAGGTAAAAAATTTATAAAATTTTATTAAACTAATAAGATATAAGTTTTGTTTAGACTCTTATATTGATTATTCAAAATTAATATATATTTTTATTTGAATGAAATGTAAAAAAAAAAAACACAATCAATCAAAAAAATGGTATTGATATATGAAAAGTTAAATAAAACATAAATGTAATAAAAATAAATAACACAAGGGACACCTTAAAACAACTTTAAAGCCTTACGGATAATAATACATTTGCAAACATTCATTTATTTGAAAACTTAGATGTGTGGACCGTAATTATATAAATGTTAATTTTAATTGTCATTTATACTACTTTAGATAATTGTTTCATTTTACTTTCACTTATACTTTTTTTTTCTTACTAAACAATTGTTCTTTATCTAAATTTTTATCATTTATTTTTCAAAAATATAAGCTAAAAAATTTAATCCATATTGTAAAGAAAGAATTTCAATATAAATCATACATATCATATTTCAAAGTTCAAATTTAAAGTAAAAGATTTTCTAATTGATTTTGGTTATTTTTATAATCTTTTCCCTCTACAAATGTTAAAAAGTCTAGAAGAGTTGTTTAATGACAAGAATGTGTTGTTTAAGTTTAAAAAATAAAATTATTTGCAGGTTTTTTTTAAATATAAGTATTTTATCACTTATCAGTTTCTCTAGGTTGGAGATATTTAGGATGAATGGAAAGTTTAGTTTCTCTAGGTTGGAGATATTTAGGATGAATGGAAAGTTTAGTTTCTCTAGATTGGAGATATTTAGGATGAATGGAAAGTTTAGATTCTTAAAAAGTTAGAAGGGGTGGGATTATGGTAATAAAAATAAAAGGGGTGTTTTGTAACATAAAACGCTTTTAATAACATATCATTTGCTTTAATAACATATCCTCATGTATACATATAACGATTTAATCTATTTTAAAAGGCTGCAATTCTTATTTTTCTAACTTTAACTTCAATTTTCACAATGCCTGAAATAAATACCATAATTTTGGTTATGTTTTAACTGTAACATGTAATGTATCTTAAGAAATTATGGTAATACTTTCATGACCGTCACAAGGCTCCTTTACACCTAGATGCAACATCAAAACATGAAAAATAAAAACTTGTTGAGTTTAGTAAATCTTGCAATTAAACCAACCAAATAAACATGATAACTCATGTTTACCTAACCAATATGATATAAACCTACAAACTATATGTCAAAAAAATTCAAAACTTCAAAAGAATAATAACTTTATATAGAAAAAGATTATGACATTCCTTGCACCATTTTCCTACTTTATACTATCAATTTTTTGTAACTTATTATGAATTAAAAAAAAATGAGCAAAAACCATTAAAAGGAAACCAATAGATAGTGACAAAGCAAGAAAATTAACATAATTGCTTTTGATTTTTTCCAAAACCATCACTGAATTGCAATTGGTCTGAATCGCTTTCAGTTTCTTCAAGATTGTTTGGTCGAGCCTCGTCCTTACAAAGAATCAAAATCCATGGAAGAAATAATAATTAATAATAAATAAATGGTTTTTCAAAAAAGTGTTGCCAAAACCTACCGTATGGGAGAAAGTAAAGATGCAAAGAAGCCAAAAGGGTTGTGAAGCTTTCAACTACACTTAGAGAAATTGGATAGCAGAATCCATTGTTTTACCCCAACATCGATAGATTCCTATGATCGAATATCTTTTAGAATAAGAATACGGTTTTGAACTATCGCAAAATAATCTTTTAGATAGATGGGATGGTGATTAACAACTCTGTAAAAGGATGGTGGGACGGTGATGAACAAAGTGCGAAGGATTATTTGTTTATTGTTTATTGTAAGAGACAAATTACTTCATCAAAGATGGTGAAGCAAGACACGATCAATCAACTCTAGAAATAGAGAAGTTGTTTATCAGGGAGTAGATGCATATGAAACTTAAGCTTATTCTACTTAACTTTCTAGAAACTTCAGGGGTAGGCCAAGAGGAATTCATTATATGACATAAACACAACATAATTTATATTATCAGAATCACAAAATTAAAAACTTATTGAACGATCTCACAAACCGATGGTTGATGATGTTGTTACCAAAATCGTTTGAATTTCTTATTGGTAGGGATTCATTCAAACATTAATGATAGCAATTGTTGGAAATTTATTAGTCAACTAAAATTTAAACAAAAGAAGGGTAATATGGTCAATTTACTTTGAAGAAATATGGGATGTGGAAGTGACATGTGTCAAAATTATTGACTCTTTTATTAGAGTCTGCTAACAACATGACTAAAATTATACTATAAAAAACAAGGTGATACTATGATCTTTTTTCATGTTCTCTGACTTCATGAGTTGTCGTTGGTTCAAATCCTAAAATAAAAGGTTTTAAATATCATAATTTTTTTTATAAGAATCAAGGTTAACATCATTTCCATTATAATTATATGCTAAAATCAATATTTAGACTTTTATTATGAAAAGAACTTGTTCCATTTTTTGTTGTAGGAAATTTAGGAGGCTTTTAGTTTGCCTCATTTCTTGGGATTTGGATTTAATTGGAACCTAGTTCCCTTTAAGTTATGTATTTTGTTCAAAAAAGTAAAGAAATAGAATTACTTCACTACCCATGAATTACCTTAGCTAAATGAATTCAATAATCCTTCCTATCTTCCATATAATTCAATTCATATCACCCGCTCACAATTTAAATTACAAAAATACCCATTAACACTATACATTATTAACCAAAATTCCTTTTGCCCATTGATGCGACCTTGACTTGGTTCGATTAGTGCTGCTCACTTGGATTCTCGGCTGCCTCTGCAAGATCACAAAGAAAGAAGGTCGTCGACCGTTTTCCGAGAGGAGTTCCCGGAAGAACGCTCCGACGGTCAAGTTAGAGAGTGTTTAGGATCTTTGGGTGTGCGCTCTTTCAGAGTCCAGAGAGCTTACCTCGTAGGCCTGAGAGCGTATCCTTTTATACCTAACTCCCTTGCCTGATCCGTACCAGACAAGATCGCTTTTTGGGAGACAGGATCAGGGGCGCTGATTGGAGAGTCATGCACCTTCAACCGTTAGGGCGCTCTTATTGGCTCTGATGGTAATGGTCTGATGCTCCTGCTTGTCTCCTGACCGTATCTTTTGTCTTGGAGCTAGGAGCGTCTCTTGGCGGGCACGGGCCTTTCGCCTGTGCGTTCCGCTCCCGAGGGCGCCAGCAGACGCTAAGCCTGCTGGGCTGAGCCTGGTTGGTGTACGCGAGCCTTTCGTCTATGCCTTCCACTCCCGGGGGTTCCAGCGGACGCTAAGTCTGCTGGGTTGGGCCCGGTTGGCGTGTACGGCTCGTGCTTCTGCCGTGCTGCCCTAGACACGTCATCAAGTCCCCCAATCCTGTAGCCGTAGCATTTCAACGCTAGTTACGGCGTTCTGGACTTAGTTAGCTTACGTGTGTTGGTTTTTCTTTACCCGCCGTTCCGTCTTTAATGGTGACGTGACTGCGCATGATGCCTGGCAGTTATGTCACCGTGTCAGGCGTTTAAATATCCCGCCTCTTCCTTTTCTTTATAAGGGCCTTTAAAGGGTTTCTCTTTATCTTTTCCTTCTTCCCTCTTCGTCTTCCTCTTTTCTGATCTGTCTTCTTCTTATTCTCCTTTCTTCTCATGGCAAACCTTCCCAGAATCCTCCCTTCTGCCACTGAGTATCGTCAACTGGAGGCCACGTATGGCTTATATTCTTTGGAAGGTGTAGAGTTTCCTGCACCCGGTTCTAGTATCTCATCATATCCCCCAGAAAGATTGGGGTTTACTAGAAAACCCTAGACGCTGGTATCCGTTTTCCGCTGAATGAATTTCAGGAGGGGGTCTTCCAAAAAGATGGTTGCAGTCTTCAGATGCTGACCCCTAATGCAGTCAACAAAATGGTTGCGTTTGAGATGATCTACAGGGCCAACAGGTATCTTCCAGATTACTTTGTTTTCAAGTTCTTCTTTCAATTCTGCATCACTGGGGACAAGTGCCCTTTTTCAGTCCGGCGAGGGGGGCACGCCTTAGTTCCCGACGGACGGACCCCTAAGAATTGGCAGGGAAAGTGGCTATGGGTGAACCAGGAGTTGGTCGGGAGTGGCCGGTATCGTGCGAATGCTTTTGCCGATACCATCCCCAAGCTCTTCCCTCACAATAAAAGTGTCACTGAATATCTGAAGTGTGTGCAAGTATCCCCTGAGGATTATTCTAAGGCTCTGCTTTCTGGTGTAGGGATGAACTCCTCTTGGAGGCGTCGCGGCAAAACGACGGTGTTTTTCTCCGTCGTCGACAGTGAGTGCTGCACCCTTCTTTTCTTTTCTTCCCCTTGTTACTACTGTTATTGACATTCCTTGTTCTGATATCTCTAGGTGTTGAATCTTCCATGTACATGGACAAGGTGTTACGGAAGCATTATCGGGGCAAGTTAGAGTATCGTGAGGTGGATCTGGCTGATCGGCTTCCTCCACCCCGCCGACTAGACCAGCTTGCCTTAACTGCTGCTCCTTCCACCCCTCCTGTAGGTTTATCGGCGTCAGAGGGTGATCCTTTAAACGCCCACCCGATCTCCGCTATCATGCCCCTGGGTGGTACTCGCTCTTCCTCCGTGGAGGGTAGCGAAGACAACAAGGAAAGGATTATTGCGGATACCTGGTGAATGCAGGCGAAAAGAAAATCTGTCTTGGCCATGGGTGAACCGGTTACCGGCGTGCCAACCGCTGCCAAAAGAGTTCATACCCTGCACAACTTCTCTCTTCTGTTGAGCTCTATGACTTCCACACCAGCCGGTGTGGTCGTGATCCCTGATGACAACACGCAACAGTCCGAAGGAGTCGACAGGGCGACTGAATAGCCCGTTGCTCCTACTTTCCCCTCTATTCCTGCTCCAAGTGTTTCATTGGTTTCCCTGAGGCTTTCTCTGGTGAAAGGTTCTAGCAACCCTGGGCCGGTTCCAGTTCCTCTAGGTGGTGTTTCTGGAGATAGCTCTGCTGAGTCTCCTGTTTTTGTTCCTTCCTGGGATCTTCGCAACGACTCTCGACTCTCTATTCGAAACAATGCTTTGGAATTTTCCCGCCATGCTTTTCCTCCGGCTGCCGTTGGCAATATGGAGGCTATGGGTAATCCTGCACTTGCTTATAACATGGCCTATGCTGCTGCGCATGCCATGTTTTACCTCGTCGCGGGTTCCCGTCGTGTTCATGCTCTTGGCGAGATGGAGGCCGCCCATGCTACCTGTGGGTCACGCGTGACGGGGCTGGAGCGTCGCCTTGGCAATCTTGGCGAGGACCTCCTTTGTCTGAGCAGAAGTGTGAATTGCTATCCTTTGTGAAGACCGTCCTAGAAGAAACTAGGGCCGTATTGGAAGCTAAAGTCGACTCCTTGACTCAGGTGAATTAAGGTTTGATGATCCAGGTGGAAAGTCTCGAACGCAATGTTGCTGACCGTGATAAGCTTATTTCGTCATTGCAATCGGATTTGGACGCTTCTCGTTAGGATTTGGACTAGATGGTACATGTTGGTGTTGTTCGTATTGTTGATAAATTGATTGAGCATCCGGACTTTACCAACGCGATAAGTCTCATCCGGCATGCTGCTTTTATGGCCGGGATTGAGTCGGTTCAGAAGACTTCTGCTGGTGCTGGTGGTGGAGATGTCGGTGTTGATGTTGCTTCTATTGGTCCCGTGGTTAGTGTGAATGATGCTTTGTTATGTTTTGCCAGCATAGATCATGCATCACTGTTGGGCTTAGGTGAATTGGATGTTGGAGGTCTCCGAGAATTATGCTCGTTTGGTGGTTCAGAGGGTACTCCGGAAAGTGTGATGGGCCAAGATATTATGCAGGTGGATGAGGTTGGTGGTGAAAAGGGGAACGAGGGTGGTGATGGTGATCGTGGAGAAGGTCAGGTGGTTGTCGTGGGAAACGAAGTCGTACGTGGCGAAGATGATGCTGCTGAAGATGCTCCGGCATCGTGTGCTACCCCATCTAGGGTGTGAAAATATCTTTACATGTTTTAGTTTATATCTTGCATGCTTCTTTTGATGGCCGTATGGTGTCTTTAGTTTGTAAGGGTTTTTGGACAATATTTTATGTTTTTTGCGTGTGAACATGGACTCTAAATCTTACTTGTTTGTTGCTTACTTTTCCTTGTATATTTTCTTTTCTTTTTTGAAAAGAACATAGCGCTTTGATGCGCTAGGCATTCTGTTTTATCTATGTTATCGTCGACACGCTAAGTGTCAGCCTTGGGTGCTCTTAGCTCCCAACGAATGGTTCTCTATGCACATTTTCAGTCGTTAAGAATTAATAGACTAAGTATTAAAGAAATACACTAAGTATTGGACTCATGTCACTAAGCATTTTTATCAATTAGCATTTGAATAATCCCATTACATTATCCATGGACCATAAATAAACTAAGTATTAGACTCATGTCACTAAGCATGAACTTGTGTACACTAAGTACTTGGGATGTACCGCACTAAGCAGCACATTGATCGACTGGGGCTACACTTCTTTCTTTTTCAAAAGAAAAACTTCCTCAAGTTCCTGGCATTCCACGTTCTTGGAACCTGCCTTCCTTCCATCGTTTCTAAGACATATGTTCCATTTCGATTTACTTCCGTGACTTTGTACGGGCCTTTCCATGTTGGGCCCAGTTTTCCCTGGGGTTGGGCTCGACTCGCTTCGTTTTTTCTCAGAACATTCTCACCCACCTAGAATGCTTTCTCTTTTACCCTTTGGTTATAAAAAATTTATGTTGCGTGTTTGGATGCAGCCTGGCGCATTTCTAATTTTTCGCGTTTTTCTTCTAGGATATCTAGGTTCATCCTCAGGTCCTGTGTGTTGCGTTCTTCATCCGTGTTAGCCACCCTTAGTGTACTCACCATTAACTCCATGGAGAGCATGGCTTCTGTCCCGTATGTCAAGCTGAACGGGGTCTCTTGCGGGCTTGTTCGTGGCATGGTCATGTACGACCATAACACTGTCGGTATCTCCTCCGGCCAATTCCCTTTTTCTTTGCCCAGCCTTTTCTTGGTTCCATTCACGATGGTTTGATTGGACACCTCCGTCTGTCTGTTCGCTTGTGGGTGCACGACTGATGTGAATCGTTGACTTATCCCTTTGGCGGCGCACCACTCCTTGAATGGATTCTCAGCAAACTGTAGGTCGTTGTCACTGATGAGTACTTTGGGCATTCCAAATCTTGTCATTATATTCTTCCATGCAAACTTTATCATGTGTCTTCCTGAGATGCACGCTAACGGCTCCACTTCAATCCATTTTGTGAAGTAATCTACGACCACCACCATATATTTTAGCTTCCCTGGTGCTTCCGGGAACGGGACCACTATATCTATACTCCATTGGTAGAATGGCCACGGGCTGGATATGTTATGCAATGGTGATGGGCGGTTTGTTTGGACTGGAGCCTACGACTGGCATTCCCTGCATTTTCTGGCTATCTCTAGTGCATCTTGTTGTATTGTGGGCCAGTATACGCCCATTCGAAGTACTTTGCCTGTCAAGGCTCGTGCCCCCTCGTGTGCACCCATTTGGCCTGTGTGTGCATCCTGTAGCATCTCTCCCCCTTTGGCTCGGCCTACACACTTCAGCCATGGCGCTGTGAACCCTTTCTTGTATAGTTCTCCATTTATTAGTGCATATGAGGGCGCTTTTATACGTATCTTCCTGGCCTCGCTGTGATCGTCTGGGAGCACCCCTCTCTGTAGGTATTCCCTGAATGGTGTCATCCATGTTGGTCCATTGGTCGTCAGGGTATTCACCTATCGCTCGTCTATACTTCTTTCTCGGAGCACCTCTACCAAGACTTTATTCGATAGGTGATCGAAGCACGTGGATGCCAATTTGCTTAAGGCATCCGCCCTCTTGTTTTCGCTCCTAGGTATCTGCCTAATTGTGAACTGTTTAAACAATTCGATTAGTTGTTTCACCATCTTCATGTACCTTCCCATTCTCTGATCTCTCACCTCAAAACTTCCATTGACCTGGTTTGCTGCTAGGCTTGAGTCAGTCAGGGCTGTTACAGCCTTTGCACCCATTTGCTAGGCTAGTCGCAATCCTGCGAGGAGGGCTTCATATTACGCTTCATTGTTTGATGTGTAAAAATCAAAATGGAGGGCGTAGGTCACTTCTTCCCCTCAGGGCTAGTCAAGATTAGCCCCGCCCCCAAGCCCTCCCTGCTGGATGCTCTGTCCGTATATAATGTCCACGAACTATTGTCGAGCGGAGCTCCTTCAACTGCCCATACCTTCTCCTTAACAGGGCCCCCTTCGTCTGGGATTTATAACAGGAAATCGGCCAACGCTTGTCCGTTAATACTTGTCCTCGGATGGTAACTTATGTCATGCTCCCCTAGCTCGATTGCCCATTTCGCCAGCCGGCCCGACGTCTCTGGTTTAAGCAGTATTTGTTTGATGGGGCAGTTCGTTAGCACTTCGATCTGATGTGCTTGAAAATACCGCCTTAGTTGCCATGCCGCGTAGATGAGCGACAGGACTAGCTTTTCCAGGGTAGGGTAATTGAGTTCTGGCCCTTGTAGTGCTCTGCTTACAAAATACACCGGCCTCTGCTCTCTTTCTCTTTCTACAGTTAATATCGAGGATATCGCTTTGTTTGAGGTCGAAAGATACATCTGCAACGTTTCCCCCGGGACGAGATTGGCCAACGTGGAACTATGGTTTAATCCCAACTTTTTTTTACTATTTCCCAAGCTTACCTTTATTGTCCAACATGTTCTAGCGCCTTTTACACCAGATCCTCTTTTGAATACAAAAATATTCGTGAACATGAGAGAAAAAAAGAAAGGGAAGAAAAGAATGATGGTCATACTGATACGGACGAAGTAGAAACAACATGAGAAGATTAACCTGCAAATAAAGACGAAAGAACATTAGAATTAGATTAACCAATAAACATAGACCTAGTTGTGGGCATGTGTTTAGATGTTATATGAAGTAGATAGATAAATATGGGTAAAAGAACCTTAAGAAAAGTCCAATAACCATCATATAGGCGGTCAAAGGTGCCACAAAGAATAACCGCTCCATAGGAATTCGACAGAGAAACATTACAGAGTTAGGTGCAAGCTTTGGATTTGATTTTAAGGCAGATGTTTGATATCTGATTTCTACTCTTGTGTATGTAATCAAATAAACTGAAACTAAATCAATATTTATGAATATAAATGAAAAAAACACTGAATTTAAAAACCTTAATTCGATTAACCTGAAAAGTCACAACATCGACTATCTACAATTAAAAAATCTGATCATTACCAAAGGGCTTCTAGCCCAGCGGTATCAGGTGGTGCCTTCCCTCTTTGAGGTCGAGGGTTCAAGTCTCGTCGTGGACATAGGTGGAATTAGGTGGTATTAGTTTAGGAGTCTAGATTAGATTTGCCGGTTCAAAAAAAAATCCGATCATTATACAGAGAAAATACCCAACTCATGAAGTCTTGATGAGAAATTTTGAGAGAAAAGAAGTAGGTGAGGAAAAGCTCTAACCTGACATCATTGCTAAAATCGAAGAGGAGCTTGATGCGGCTTCACCGATAGAAAAAGGAAGATGATCAGGGTTTAACAGAGAAAATAGAAAAAAAGATGGGCGATTATTGTATTTAGCAATATTTATGGATCTGTAGCATGAGAGTTTCCAAGATTTATGGAGATAATAACGCATTACCGTTGTGAAGAAAAAAAAAGGGTATTTTAGTAATTTAATAATAGCTCAAGATATCATAAGAAGGAGACACGAGTAAAAAAATGGACTCTTTTATTAAGGATGGAGATAAGAAGTTCTAATAATATGACACTTATCAATAGGATAATAAACCTATTCATTTATTATAATAGGGATATATATATATATATATATATATATATACACACACACACACACACACACACACACTATCTTATAAAAGAAATCTCACTATTTCTATAAATAGAATGAATATAATAATATTATTTTTAAGACGTTCAAACCATTAAAATAATAGTACAAGTAACTACTAATAAAATAATATTAAGCTTTAACCTTATTCTTATTTAGATTAAATTTTCCAAAAAATAATACAATATATACAACTACCCAATGCATGCTTTTCATCGAATCCCTTAATATCCCGATAATCGATTCTATTTTTGACTCCTGAGATCTCGCCAATTATCCCCAAATCTTGTGACTTTCTCCATTTTTGTGATCTCAGTTTCAAAATCGAAAACCCTCTATCTCTTCAAACTCTCATCTTCAATCTAAGAAACCCTAGACCCAACACACCATGTTCATCTCTGATCTTCCTCTCCCGAATTTTATGCACAAAATCTTCTTGCATCTCCACAATCCACAACTTGCCTCAATGTGTCCACAATCCAGACGTGTCATCATCTCCACCGTTGGCGACTTTCACCATTGCTCGACAGTCGGAAATCGTTGCTACCACACATCAACTGCCATGACCACGACCGTCACCATCACGACCACGACCTTCATCACCATTGTTCCTCTACACAACAACCTTATCCACCATTAATTATATTCTCTTTATAGAAAACCCCAATCCCTAGTAACCCTAGCCTTCACCAGCATCCCTGTTCATTTCTTGATTAATAACCATATATTTAACTTAAAATCGTAGATTTTTTGCTCCTTGTAGTTTGTAACATTTGTAGACATTGGTTCCATTTGTAAAAAAAACAACCCTAGATGTTTTTTTAACTTTATAGTTTCCTGAAGTGCTAAACCCTTCATCGATGAGCAATGTGATGAAACAGTAACATACAAATGCTTCATTACAAGTAAGCTTCCGCTCCATTTTTATTTTTGTTTACTAATCATTTTGACAAAAATGATTCATAGGTGGAATGATGTTGGAGCTTAATGTTTTTTGATATCTATAGATTTCGTGCCCATTGATTCATAAGATTTTAAACCACCTACTTCTTGTGTGCCGCTTTCTACAGTTCCAATAAGATGTGACTACGATTATAGAAAATAAACTTTCTCTGGTATTTTGTTTGGCATCTGTTTTATGGATGGTGTCTTTTTTTCCCCAAAACTACCTCGAAAAATGGTGAGAGATTGACCAAGAGTAGGAATGTATGTGACTTTGTATTTGTCTGATATGTTATTTTTTTTAGTATTAAATTCCTACCATTCTCTTTGTCTAATGCATATGATCATGAAACATACTTTGCTTGGTCTTTTTCTAACACAATTTAGTTTACATACATTTGTTCTTACAACAGGATGTATCATTGAGCGAGGTTAGATTTATATGGACTCTTTTACCAAAGGAATTTTTAGAGAGAATTGTACGTATTGTGAAATGGGATTTGGAGTTGAATAAAAAATGGAAAGGTTTGTATGATGACCTTCGTATGTGACTTTGTATCTATTTGCTTATAAATTTGTGAATTTAATTTGTATGATGACCTTCCTGTGCGTTTACTTTTTTTTGTGTGTATTTAGTTCATCTGGATCTTGATCTCTATGTGTGTGTGTGTGTGTTACTGTTTCGTGTTAAGAAGGATGGTATCTTAAAAGAATGGTGTTCTCTCCTTATCTACTCAGATCTAGGTAATAACAAAATTTCTATAAGTTTTTCTGAATAGAGTTTAGAGTTTCTTATATATTAGGGTGGTGTCATTTGGCTTGGGGTTTTAGTTTTATCAAATTTCTACCCTGTTTCCAGGTAAATATGAAGTAGATAAAGTATTTTGGTTAGTATGATGTTGTTTGGGGGGTTTGAGATAGTTGTTGTTTATGGTGGATATGATGTTGTGTTGGAACATATGGGTTTGAACTATAGACATTTGATTTATTTCAAGTTATGTGTTTGTATGTGTATGCTATATATTATGGGGTTGAGACTATGTGTGTGCCTATCTTACAGTTGTTGACTTATTCTTTGACATTTAATTATAGGGGCCCTGGATTGTATGACAGAGTGTTGGAAGCTATCCTTGCTTACTTGGAAAAGTAGTTGACTGTAACTATATCCGTGGTGCCAATTACTTAGAAGTAAATATGCCTCCTTTTCTCTACTCTCTTCTTGCCTAATCAATGCATCAAGTCAAAATGAAACACTGTCTAGACTAGGGGGTTGTTTCTTTTCGAACCTAATGAGCTTAATAGGTTAAGCTGGCACTTAATCTTGATATCAATGCATGGTAATGGTTGTTTCTTTGACTTAATCTAGACAAAACTAACTTCGTTGAAATGTTTTTTTTATATCAACATCTAAAGTTCTTAAGGATTATATGATGAGGTTTTTCCAGCACAGTGAGAGAAACATTGGTATAACCATGCTTAAAAAAATTCAATTTTTACACTTTTTATATAAAAAAATCAATTTTTTTAGAGTTTTAGGACAATATTGCCCTTGCACACTCTTTTTATATTAATAAAATTCAATTTTTACAGTTTTAAGACCATATTTCCCTTGCACACTGTTTTTATATTAATAAAATTCAATTTTTACAGTTTTAGTATCATACTAGGTGTGAGACCCGTATATTATACGGGTTGATTAAAACAAAATGTTAATATAAATGATTAAATGGAAAATTTATTTGAATTTGAAATTTGAGATAACTGAAAATTATGAGAAAAAAACATGCAAAAAATAAATAAATTAAAATTATGTGTTTAGTTATCAAATTTGTGTATTAAACGGGTAAATTATAACAAAATGTTAAACACAAAGGTTTAAATTGTAAATTTATTTGAAATTGAAATTAAAATTTAGAATTTGAAATTTGAAATTAATAGTCATTATGGTAGGTTTAATTTATGAAAGTTATATTAATGATATATTGGAAATAAAAAATGAAGTAAATGACAAGTGGAAAATAAATATATCTCAAAATTATGACAAAATGACAGTGGTCTATTGAATGAGAGAATGACATGTGGCAAAACCATTCTTATTTATTAGGGTAATTGCTCCTGTCCATTGTTTTTATACTAAAAAAAATTCAATTTTTATAGTTTTAGGATGATATTGCCCGTGCACACTGTTTTCATTCTAATTTCGAGCTTTAGTTTTGATAATCTTTTTCATTTTTCAAGTAATTCCTTTTACATGTTATCTGGTTTTTTATTGACGAGGTAAGAGTTCTTATGCTATATGGTCAGGATAAAGCAACTAAGATCATCTTATTTGCTCATTATCTTACCATATTATGAGTGGTTTATGTTTGTTCTTGTATGATACATAGCATTTGAAGAGATGAATCCACCATAAGGAAACTATGAAAAGGGTTGATGTTGTACAAAGTTTGGGAACAAGATAATCTCATAGGTTAAAATGTATCTTTACTAGACAGTCTTCCATGTTTTTCTATTTCATGTTCAACATCAGATATGCTTGGTCTTAGAAAGAATATGAGACATGGAAAATGTGGCGATGGTTGGAGTGCATGCACTGATTGATTTGGGTTACTATGTTTTCTATTGACGTTTCATTAATGTTTGATAAATGAAGAATATATGTAATTAACTTTTTTTCCTGTCTATTCTTAAAATTGGTAGTTTGATTGGATTTACAAATATACAAACTTGCAATATATTTGTATGTAACAAAAAATGTTTGAAACATAATAACTAAAATTTACAAATACATCATTTTATGTTTAAATTTAGTAAAAGATGTTGGTTTAATTTTTCTAATATAATCGGGAATATGTTTTTGTTCATTGAATTAAATTATAATAAATAAATAAAATGTTTTAGGTCGTTTATTTTTTTACTCATTTAGAGTAAATTGAAAGCGCAATCCCCTCTATCCTCTCTAATAAATAAAAAAACTTTTTTGCCACATGGCATGTTCTCCTTCAATTTGACAATTGTGTGGTAATTTTGAATTAACTTTTTTTTTTTTTTTCCAAATGTCATTTTATAGGTTTTCCTATTTTATAAAGTTCATATAATATTTTAATGTAATAATTGCAATAAATATAGTAATAAATGGATATCAATTTCATTAATGAGTTTACCTTTTAATTTCAAAAATTTTAAATTAAAGTTTATTAATTTTTTTGTTTATTTATTTAAATTTAAAAGATAAAGAACATTTCAATTTTAACAATTCATTATTTTTTTTCTTATAAATTCAAAGTTCTTAATTATTTAGACCTTCATATTTAACTTTTTTTTTTTAAATTAACCCATGTAATACATGGGTCTCACAACTAGTGTTATATAAATTGTATATTGTATTGCTATTTCAGGATGAATATGTCCATATAATTATGGTTTTATAATAATTAACTTGGTAATAATATAACAATTTGTAATGCCCATGTTTCTGGGTTAGACATTAATGTTAATGTAATAGTCTAGGTTAACCTTTGTATCTCAGTTTGAAATAATAAGAACGTATTATTTGAGTATTATATGTTTATCGCTTAAATATGTGGCTTAAATGAATTAAAAATGAAAATAAGCGTAATAATAAAATATTAGATAAGCCCAATATATATGAAGGAAGTTGTAGTGGTTGTGGCAAGGTTTCCGAGAATATAAAGAATGCCGAAATCCGAGTTATAACGAAGAAGTTATGACCTATCGAAGTTTCGCGACAAAACCAGTACGACACTGCGTGACGTAAATAGTGAATTTACGATAGAATGACATTTAGCCTTAGTGATCTAAACAAAAATTGTAGAATACGTTAAACCGTGAGCATGCATAGAAAGAACGTCGAAATCTGACTTCGTATGAGGAAGTTATGATTTTTCGAAGTTTCGACTTAGTAGTATGCAACCCAAAGTTCGAATATGAGATCGAGTGATTTCTAGCTGAAACAATCTAAACGAGAATCGAAGGTCTCGTCGATAGTAGTCCAACGGTGAAAAGACAGACGAAAACGGACGTCATATGAAGAAGTTATGAATTTCTAACGGAGTTTTCCTGTCCCGGCCTACCAAAAATAATATAATAAAAATAAAGTCAAAATTAGCCGACGGGGTGTAAATGAAAGTTGTAGAACATAGTCTCACCTACGCATGGATATAAAGAGCGTAAAAAACGGAGCTCGTATGCGAAAGATACGAATTTTTGAAGTTTGAGAAATGGGAGTACGCCCAGCTTACTCATGATTCATGGACTGAAATGGGCCACGTCAACCTGACCCAATACTCGAGTGCATGAGTCTGTAAGCCATGACGCATTGGGCATGATCTGAAGCGTACGCCCAACATACCCTATGTATGCCCAACGTACTTCTTGTAGAGGGAGTACACCTAACGTACTCTGAGATTACGCCCAACGTAATCCACTGTTCAGCCCCCTATAAATAGAGGTTGTGGGCAGCCGAGTTTTCCTCTCTCTCCCATTTTACCTTGTTTTACGTGCAAGATTTACCCCCGAAGCCCCGATATCATTCCCGAGACCCGAAGCAAGTCCCGAAGCACCGAGGATCCCAAGAAGTAAAGTTTCCGAGCCAAAACTCTGCCCGCTTAAAGCCCGGTTTTGGAGAAAACGTCCCGGTTTTATCGGAAAAGATTATTTTAAGAGACGAGGTGTTGTCCGATCATCTTCTTATCAAGTGAGTGTGTAGTTACTTTCTTCTAACACGTAAATACAAAGTATTCTCTATAAAATATGTGTTGTGTGTATATATGTTATATGTTATTTGAAATGAGTATTGATTGGATGTTTTATACATGTGTTATGTTGTGTGTGTGTGTGTATATATATATATATATATATATATATCTACAAAGATGTTGGGTAGAACATGGGTAGATAGTGGATGTGTGATGGAATAAAATGATGAGAGGCCTCGATGTTGATGTTGTTAATCTAGTCTTTAGCGAAGTATGGATGACGACCACAGACTCTTTCTAGACTGTCCTGTGGAACGCTGACAGGTTCATAACCTGTAGGTGTATTGAACGATGTGTTCACCAGTGTATTCTATCCCCCTCATGGTTGCCTTTAGGACATTAATGTCCTTCCCGATGAAAATCCTAGATTAGGTCCCTGGTAATAGATGTTGTTTAGGGACGTAAAGTGAGGATAACGGGAATGGGTAATTGAGTTATTGTTGGTTGGTGAAATTAAATATGATTATTTATTATGGGTTGAAAACCCTATATGCTCACCAGGCTCCCAAGCCTGACCCACTCAGTTTTATTTGTATTACAGGTAGTGGTGCGAGAGCATAAGTTGGAGAACTTGTGAAGATGTTTTTGTTTATAGACCAGTAGTTGTATATAACTGTGTAAGGTCTATGTTTTATTGTTTATGCTTTTGTGTCTGTATCGGAACATGACATCCCGAATTTTGATATATAATGAAAATACATTTCTTTAAGGAATGCTTTGATAAATTTTATTTATCATATTTTGTTTTGGGAACAAATTCCGCAACTCTTTTAAATCAAAGGATTACTCTGAAAATTATTTTAAAAGAATAAATTAAAACGGTCTTTTCTGGCCGTGATTTTGGGGATGTCAAAAAATTATAGTAATGATATTTGATAAATGAAACGTATCATTCTAACCAAAAAAATTACATAAGTTTTAAAAAAGAAACTCTTTGCCATCATGTATTTTTATTTTTAAGAAAAAAAATGTTAGACAATCTCGAGGTTGGGGCCATGAGACAGGGTGGAGGTATCCTTCAGAATGAGTCTACATCAAATAACACCAACATCAGGCAGTGTCTCCGTAAGGTTGCAGATGGTCATTTTACCGCAACAGTGAAAGTGTTATGCTCATCGGGTGTTGCGCCGTATAATGGTGATACTATTAAAGCTTTGGAGGACAAACACCCTTTCAGGCCACCCCCATCCATGCCGAGCCCCATAATTTCTGAACCTCTCCTTGTAGCAGACTTTGACTGTGTATTTGGTTGCATCAAATCTTTCCCTAAAGGAACTTCTTGCAGGAGAGATGGCTTGACGGCTCAACACTTACTGGATGCCCTTTGTGGAGAAGGGTCTGCTATTACAACATATCTCATACGTGCTATCACTTCAGTGGTTAATTTATGGTTAGTGGGAAAATGTCCAACCATTTTGGTAGGGTTTGTTGCGTCCACTCCTCTCACACCTCTGCTTAAACCTGACAACGAGATCCGTCCAATTGCAGTAGGCACTATATGGAGACGTCTGGTTTCCAAGGTTGCCATGAAAGGTGTGGCTAACGAAATGGCCAAGTACCTTAATGATTTTCAGTTCGGGGTTGGTGTGTCCGGCGGTGCTGAGGCTGTGTTACACAGTGCCAATAGGGTGTTGAGTGAAAACCATGCTGATGGGTCTCTTGTAAAGTTGACTGTGGATTTCTCGAATGCCTTTAACCTGGTGGACAGATCAGCATTGCTCCAAGAGGTTAAGAACATGTGCCCTTCCATTTCTTTGTGGGTGAATTTCTTGTACGGGCAAGCAGCAAGACTTTATATCGGAGACCAACATATATGGTCTGCCACTGGGGTGCAACAAGGCGACCCCTTGGGCCCTCTTCTTTTTGCCCTCGTTTTGCACCGGCTTGTGCACAAGATTAGAGACAATTGTAAGCTCCTTCTCCATGCTTGGTATCTAGATGATGGGACTATCATTGGGGATTCATAGGAGGTGGCTAGAGTGTTGAACGCTATTCGGTTGCATGGTCCAGGATTGGTTCTTGAGTTGAACATTAAGAAAACGGAGATTTTTTGGCCCTCCTGTGATGGTAGGAAGCTTCATGCTGATTTATTCCCAACGGATATAGGGATAACTTCTTTGGGGGTGAAGCTCCTTAGGGGGGCTGTTAGCAGAGACACATGGTTTATTAGCAAGCTGGACATGAAGAGAGCGGTCAATGATGTTGATTTGATGGGCCTTCTTCCACAACTATGTGACCCGTAGAGTGAGCTCCTTTTGCTTCGATCATGTATGGGTATTGCAAAACTTTTCTTTGGTTTAAGGACATGACGATTGGTACACACAGAAGATGCATCTTTGTTCTTTGACAAAGGATTGTTCAGGTCTATCGAGGATATGGTGGTATGTGGAGGCCCCTTCTTTGGAGACATTCAGTGGCGGTTGGCTTCCTTACCTATTTGTTTCAGTGGTTTGGGTTGGTACTCGGCATACGAGGTTTCTTCCTACACATTTGTAGCCTCGAGGGCCCAATCTTGGGCATTACAAGACCACATCTTACGTGACAGTGGCGCATGTGGTATGGACTCGGATTACCTATGTGCTATGACTTGTCTTCGCGATACGATTCCGTGATTTGACTGTAGCAGTTTCACTAATAAGGACACCACCCCCCTAAATCCCAAAAAGCATTGGCGTGTGTCGTTTTTAGAAAAATCATCAAAGATATGGAAGTCGACTTCGACATGATTGTCAGACAGAAAGCAGTCTTTGAGTGTCTGCAGGCACCTCATGCTCAAGATTTTCTGCTAACTATCCCTATTGATGGTATTGGCCAGCATATGTCTCCTATGGAGTACCGAACTATCCTTCATTATCTCCTCATGATTCTCCTATTCCAAATTGACGAGATATGCCCAGTTTGCCACAAGGCATGTTTGGATACCTTTGGGGAACATGCGGTTCAGTGTAGAGAGCTCCCTGGTTTCAAGTACATACATGATGTGGTTCGGGATGTTCTCTTTTATGGTTGTCGGCATGCTGGTGTTTCTGTGAAGAAAGAAGCGCCAGTGAACTTTTTGACGGACCTGCAGGATGGAAGGTCCACACTTAGAACGACTGAAATTTTGGTCTTTGGATGGATAGGAGGGAAGCATGTGTGCGTGGATCTTACTGGGGTCTCTCATCTCGTTGGTTTGGGGAGCGAGGGTTTCACAGCAGGGCATGCCGCTTTGAAAGTCGTTGCGTACAAAGTGGTAAAGCACGAGAATGCATGTATAGAAACTCAACATGTGTTTGTACCTTTTGCATTCGATACATTTGGTTTTCTCGCACCAGAGGCGGTAGAGCTCCTCAACAGAGTCCAACGGGTCATGCCTTCTAATGTCATATCTCCTAGATCCACAAATATTGTTTTCAAAAGAATTGGTTTTGCCATCCAGAAAGGGCTAGCGGCGCAACTTGTTGTCTGTTTGCCTTAATCGATATGTGTTAAACTATATTAGTCGAGGTGAATTTTAAACTAAAAAGAAAAAGAAAAAATAATATATTTTTATTTAGTAAAAAAAGTAACGTACTTTTATTACTACAAATTAAAAATAAAAAGACTCAGATTTATCTTTACAATCAGTAAACCTTAAGCAAGACATATTCAAACATTGGTTAAAATTTATCTATTTTGAAACATTCTATAAATATTCAAAGCTAAGATCATAACTTAGAATAACATAAACTTATTTATCACTTTGTAACTATAAGCAAACCAAATTTTTTTTCTATAATTCAAAAACCTTAATTTCAAAGCCGTTTGTCTACATGAATCGATACAGTTAATCGGTTTTTCAGTTTAAGAGTTTTTTTTCAACACCCCTAATACGTATGATACATTTTTTTAACCATTTACATACATTTCATTGCACAAGTATAACTGTATTGCTTGTAAACTATTCACCTAATCTCCCCTTAACCAAGAAACCACAAACCCTAAATTTTAATTACTATAAGAAAACTATTCACCAAAAAAGAACTATCATCTGCCGCCGCATTGCTTAATGTAAATAATATAGCAACTTAAGCAATCAAATTTGTAACAACCGGATTCCCAGGTATATTAATTATTCCTTTTATTTTTGGAGATTGAGAGGGGACTCGGCGAGTTGGTGTTTAGACTCGCCGAGTATGGTCGCGGATTAGTATCCGGATTCACAGCCGGACTCGGCGAGTTCATGAGTGGACTCGGCGAGTCCATGCTGTTTAACGAAACCCTAATTCCTGGGTTTGGGACCTATTTAAAGGCCCTTAGGGCCGTCATTTGTGGCTACCAAACCCCAGAGAGAAACCCTAAGAGATCTAGAGCGTTTGTGAGGAAGGAGAGGCCATTCTTGATCTTTTGTTGGTGTATTTGCAAGAAAGAGGTGACCAAGGCAATAGGAGGCTGAAGGAGGTGCGATTTTGGTGACTTCAGAGTTCATAGACTTCATATTGAGGTATTTATTCAGACCTTCTTCAGTTTTGGTGTTGATTCTTAGAGTTAGCGTTTTCTAACCCCTTTAGAGGATGGATAAGTGGAGCAATTGGTCCATTCTCGAGTCTATGCTTTGGATCTGGACCCAAAGAGGTCCAGAGACCTTAACCATTGGAGCTTTATGATTTATTTTGGGAGCCATGAGCTTAGGAGGTCATTTTGGGGCTAAATCACCAAGTTAGACCATCTAGATGTTATATGAGTGTCAAGGTCTGAACTTTACGTGCTTATCATGCTTAAGAAGGTCAGATCTATGGATTAAAGGAATAGGTCTGACCTTAGGAGGTCTATGCAGTTTGTGCATGGCATGAACTCGCCAATTCCGAAGATCAGACTCGGCGAGTAGGGTGAGGGTTTCCCGTAAATCACTCAGTGAGTAGACTTGCCGACTTGGGGAAATAACTCGGTGAGTCAGGGAGAGTTAGGGGACTGAAGTTCAAGGCGGAACTTGCCGAGTTGTTCTTGAGACTCGGCGAGTTGAGTCAGGGTGGCCCCGCGATTCATGCCAGGTGTGACTCGTCGAGTAAAGGGAGGGACTCGACGTGCCAAGAGGGACTAAGAGAATCGGTAGACATGTGTAGACTCGGCGAGGGACAGCCGGTGACCATACGAGACCCTAGTGGGGGAGTTCTTTCGGTGTACGGCGAGGGTACACGTTCTGGGTCAGCATTTTGTTCGGCCGCTAGAGCGAGACAGTGTCTACAGCAAGGCTGTAGGGGATTTGTAGCGTATGTGATGGATACGAGGGTTGATTCAGAGAGAACGAGGTCGGTTGATGAGGTTCCAATAGTGCGTGAGTTCCCGGATGTATTTCCGGAGGAGTTGCCGGGCGTGCCTCCCGAGAGGCAGGTGGAGTTCAGTATCGATTTGGTTTCGGGGGCTGCGCCTATCGCAAGGCGCCCTATCGCCTTGCGCCTCCAGAGATGCAGGAGTTATCCTCACAGCTTCAGGAGCTGCTGGGGGAGGGGTTTATTCGGCCGAGTAGCTCGCCGTGGGGAGCGCCTATCCTTTTTGTCAAGAAAAATGATGGTTCACACTGGATGTGCATTGATTACTGGGAGTTGAACAATTTGACGGTCAAGAACCGTTACTTGTTGCCGAGGATCGACGATTTGTTCGATCAGTTGCAGGGAGAATCTTGGTTCTCCAAGATCGATTTGAGGTCTGGATATCATCAGGTGAGGGTGCGAGATGAGGACATCCAGAAGACAGCGTTCAAGACTCGTTATGGGCATTATGAGTTTGTGGTGATGCCTTTCGGACTCACCAATGCACCGGCGGTGTTCATGGATCTCATGAACAGAGTTTGCAGGCCGATGTTGGATCGCTCAATGATCGTATTCATCAACGACATATTGGTGTATTTAAGATCCAGAGAGAAGCATGAGGAGCATTTGAGGGAGATCCTTGGAGTTCGGAGATCGGAGAGACTTTATGCCAAATTCTCCAAGTGTGATTTCTGGTTGCGAGAAGTCCAGCTCCTAGGGCACCTCGTTAACTAGAAAGGGATATTGGTCGACCCGGCCAAAATTGAGTCAGTGATGAGTTGGGAGGTGCCGAGGTCACCTACCGAGATCAGGAGTTTCCTAGGGTTGGTTGGTTATTATCGGAGATTTATCAAGGATTTCTCCAAGATCGCCGTGCCACTCACCAAGTTGACCCGGAAGGGTGTTGCTTTTTCATGGGGCCCAGAGCAGCAGACCTCCTTCGAGACACTTCGCCAGAGACCATGCGAAGCCCCGGTGTTAGCCCTTCCGGAGGGGACGGAGGAATTCATAGTGATAACATACGCATCAAGGCAGCTGAAGCCTCATGAGATGAGGTATCCCACCCATGATCTGGAGTTGGGGGCAGTGGTGTTCGCCCTCAAGATCTGGCGTCACTACCTGTACGGGGTTCGGTGTACCATATACACGGACCACAAGAGCCTGAAGTATCTAATGGATCAGCCCAACCTGAATATGCGCAATAGGAGATGGTTGGATGTGGTGAAGGATTATGATTGTGAGATCCTGTACCACCCGGGCAAGGCTAATGTTGTAGCCGATGCACTGAGCCGTAGGGCAGAGGGTGCCCCGGAGCGAGATGTTTGTTTGAGATTGACAGTGATGACTCCGGTGTTGGACGCCATTCGTGGGGCCCAGGTTGAGGTCGTGAGACCAGAAAGCCAGAAGAGAGAGCGAGTTGTCGGGCTGGTATCGGAGTTCGTTACTGATAGTCGGGGGCTTATGACATTTCAGGGTCGGATATGGGTACCGTTTGTGGGCGGGACGCGTACCATTTTGATGGAAGAGGCTCATCGATCGAAGTTCTCGATCCATCCCGGGGCCACTAAGATGTATTTGGACCTGAAGAGGGTGTATTGGTGGCCCTATATGAAGAGGGACGTCGCATGGTTTGTAGAGAGATGCTTGACCTGTCGTAGGGTTAAGGCCGAGCATCAGCGTCCACATGGTAAGCTGCAGCCGTTAGAGATTCCCGAGTGGAAATGGGAACTGATTACCATGGATTTCATCACCAAATTTCCGAGGACTGCGAGAGGTGTCGATGCAATTTGGGTGATTGTGGACAGGTTGACGAAGAGCACTCCTTTCCTTGCTATCAGTGAGAGCTCTTCCGCGGAGAGGTTGGCAGAGATGTACGTGAGAGAGGTGGTATCGCTGCATGGAGTGCCGATCTCGATTGTCTCAGATCGAGATGTACATTTCACTTCCAGACTCTGGAAGAAGTTCCATGAGGAATTGGGTATGAGACTGCATTTTAGTACCTCATACCACCAACAGACTGACGGGCAGAGTGAGCGGATGATTCAGACGCTCGAGGACATGCTCCGAGCATGTGTGTTGGATTTCAACAGAAGTTGAGAGACGTACTTGCCTTTGGCAGAGTTTTCCTACAACAACAACCATCATTCGAGCATTTGTATGCCACCCTTTGAGCTGTTGTATGGGAGGAGGTGTCGGAACCCCATTTGCTAGGGAGAGGTAGGGCAGCGTGTGATGGGTAGTACCGAGATCGTGCATCAGACGATGGAGCAGATTCAGCAGGTCAGACAGAGGTTGTTGACCGCTCAGAGTAGTCAGAAGAGTTATGCGGACTGTCGTCGGTCCGAGCTCGAGTTTCAGGTCGGCGACTTCTTGCTCCTGAAGGTCTTTCCTTGGAAAGGAGTGATTCGATTCAGGAAAAGGGGCAAGTTGGGGCCCCGATATATCGGTCCTTTCATGGTGATCGCGAGGGTAGGCAGGGTAGCCTACCGTTTGGAGTTACCTGCAGAGTTGGGTCAGATCCATGACACTTTCCATGTGTCGCAGCTGAGAAAGTGTATAGCCGATGAGTCGACAGTGGTGCCATTACAAGATATTCAGGTGGATGCGAGCCTGAACTATATTGAGAGACCGGTGCCAATTAGGGATCGGAAGATCAAGTTTTGAGGAACAAAGAGGTGCCTCTGGTGCAGGTCCAGTGTCAGCATCGGAAAGGGTCGGAGTTGACTTGGGAGCCGAAGCGTGAGATGCGGGAGCAGCATCCAGAGTTGTTTGCAGAGTGAGACTTTGAGGGCGAAGTCTAATTCTAGTGGGGGAGAATTGTAACAACCGGATTCCCAGGTATATTAATTATTCCTTTTATTTTTGGAGATTGAGAGGGGACTCGGCGAGTTGGTGTTTAGACTCGCCGAGTATGGTCGCGGATTAGTATCCGGGTTCACAGCCGGACTCGGCGAGTTCATGAGTGGACTCGGCGAGTCCATGTTGTTTAATGAAACCCTAATTTCCTGGGTTTGGGACCTATTTAAAGGCCCATAGGGCCGTCATTTGCGGCTACCAAATCCCCAGAGAGAAACCCTAAGAGATCTAGAGCGTTTGTGAGGAAGGAGAGGCCATTCTTGATCTTTTGTTGGTGTATTTGCAAGAAAGATGTGACCAAGGCAATAGGAGGCTAAAGGAGGTGCGATTTTGGTGACTTCAGAGTTCATAGACTTCATATTGAGGTATTTATTCGGACCTTCTTCAGTTTTGGTGTTGATTCTTAGAGTTAGCGTTTTCTAACCCCCTTTAGAGGATGGATAAGTGGAGCAATTGGTCCCTTCTCGAGTCTATGCTTTGGATCTGGACCCAAAGAGGTCCAGAGACCTTAACCATTGGAGCTTTATGAGTTATTTTAGGAGCCATGAGCTTAGGAGGTCATTTTTGGGGCTAAATCACCAAGTTAGACCATCTAGATGTTATATGAGTGTCAAGGTCCGAACTTTACGTGATTATCATGCTTGGGAAGGTCAGATCTATGGATTAAAGGAATAGATCTGACCTAAGGAGGTCTATGGAGTTTGTGCATGGCATGAACTCGCCGAGTCCGAAGATCAGCCTCGGCGAGTAGGGTGAGGGTTTCCCGTAAATCACTCAGTGAGTAGACTTGCCGACTTGGGGAAATAACTCGGTGAGTCAGGGAGAGTTAGGGGACTGAAGTTCAAGGCGGAACTTGCCGAGTTGTTCTTGAGACTCGGCGAGTTGAGTCAGGGTGGCCCCGCGATTCATGCCAGGTGTGACTCGTCGAGTAAGGGGAGGGACTCGACGTGCCAAGAGGGACTAAGAGAATCGGTAGACACGTGTAGACTCGGCGAGGGACAACCGGTGACCATACGAGACCCTAGTGGGGGAGTTCTTTCGGTGTACGGCGAGGGTACACGTTCTGGGTCAGCATTTTGTTCGGCCGCTAGAGCGAGACAGTGTCTACAGCAGGGCTGTAGGGGATTTGTAGCGTATGTGATGGATACGAGGATTGATTAAGAGAGAACGAGGTCGGTTGATGAGGTTCCAATAGTGCGTGAGTTCCCGGATGTATTTCCGGAGGAGTTGCCGGGCGTGCCTCCCGAGAGGCAGGTGGAGTTCAGTATCGATTTGGTTTCGGGGGCTGCGCCTATCGCAAGGCGCCCTATCGCCTTGCGCCTCCAGAGATGCAGGAGTTATCCTCGCAGCTTCAGGAGCTGCTGGGGGAGGGGTTTATTCGGCCGAGCAGCTCGCCGTGGGGAGTGCCTATCCTTTTTGTCAAGAAAAATGATGGTTCACACTGGATGTGCATTGATTACCGGGAGTTGAACAATCTGACGGTCAAGAACCGTTACCCGTTGCCGAGGATCGACGATTTGTTCGATCAGTTGCAGGGAGCATCTTGGTTCTCCAAGATCGATTTGAGGTCTGGATATCATCAGGTGAGGGTGCGAGATGAGGACATCCAGAAGACAGCGTTCAAGACTCGTTATGGGCATTATGAGTTTGTGGTGATGCCTTTCGGACTCACCAATGCACCGGCGGTGTTCATGGATCTCATGAACAGAGTTTGCAGGCCGATGTTGGATCGCTCAATGATCGTATTCATCAACGACATATTGGTGTATTTGAGATCCAGAGAGAAGCATGAGGCGCATTTGAAGGAGATCCTTGGAGTTCGGAGATCGGAGAGACTTTATGCCAAATTCTCCAAGTGTGATTTCTGGTTGCGAGAAGTCCAGCTCCTAGGGCACCTCGTTAACTAGAAAGGGATATTGGTCGACCCGGCCAAGATTGAGTCAGTGATGAGTTGGGAGGTGCCGAGGTCACCTACCGAGATCAGGAGTTTCCTAGGGTTGGCTGGTTATTATCGGAGATTTATCAAGGATTTCTCCAAGATCGCCGTGCCACTCACCAAGTTGACCCGGAAGGGTGTTGCTTTTTCATGGGGCCCAGAGCAGCAGACCTCCTTCGAGACACTTCGCCAGAGACCATGCGAAGCCCCGATGTTAGCCCTTCCGGAGGGGACGGAGGACTTCATAGTGTTTTGTGACGCGTCGATATCGGGGTTGGGAGCGGTGCTTATGCAGAGGGGTCATGTGATAGCATACGCATCAAGGCAGCTGAAGCCTCATGAGATGAGGTATCCCACCCATGATCTGGAGTTGGGGGCAGTGGTGTTCGCCCTCAAGATCTGGCGTCACTACCTGTACGGGGTTCGGTGTACCATATACACAGACCACAAGAGCCTGAAGTATCTAATGGATCAGCCCAACCTGAATATGCGCAAGAGGAGATGGTTGGATGTGGTGAAGGATTATGATTGTGAGCTCCTGTACCACCCGGGCAAGGCTAATGTTGTAGCCGATGCACTGAGCCGTAGGGCAGAGGGTGCCCCGGAGCGAGATGTTTGTTTGAGTTTGACAGTGATGACTCCGGTGTTGGACGCCATTCGTGGGGCCCAGGTTGAGGCCGTGAGACCAGAAAGCCAGAAGAGAGAGCGAGTTGTCGAGCTGGTATCGGAGTTTGTTACCGATAGTCGGGGGCTTATGACATTTTAGGGTCGGATATGGGTACCGTTTGTGGGCGGGACGCGTACCATTTTGATGGAAGAGGCTCATCGATCGAAGTTCTCGATCCATCCCGGGGCCACTAAGATGTATTTGGACCTGAAGAGGGTGTATTGGTGGCCCTATATGAAGAGGGACGTCGCATGGTTTGTAGAGAGATGCTTGACCTGTCGCAGGGTTAAGGCCGAGCATCAGCGTCCACATGGTAAGCTGCAGCCGTTAGAGATTCCCGAGTGGAAATGGGAACTGATTACCATGGATTTCATCACCAAATTTCTGAGGACTGTGAGAGGTGTCGATGCAATTTGGGTGATTGTGGATAGGTTGACGAAGAGCACTCATTTCCTTGCTATCAGTGAGAGTTCTTCCGCGGAGAGGTTGGCAGAGATGTACGTGAGAGAGGTGGTATCGCTGCATGGAGTGCCGATCTCGATTATCTCAGATCGAGATGTACATTTCACTTCCAGATTCTGGAAGAAGTTCCATGAGGAATTGGGTACGAGACTGCATTTTAGTACCTCATACCACCAACAGACTGACGGGCAGAGTGAGCCGATGATTCAGACGCTCGAGGACATGCTCCGAGCATGTGTGTTGGATTTCAATAGAAGTTGAGAGACGTACTTGCCTTTGGCAGAGTTTTCCTACAACAACAACCATCATTCGAGCATTTGTATGCCACCCTTTGAGCTGTTGTATGGGAGGAGGTGTCGGACCCCCATTTGCTGGGGAGAGGTAGGGCAGCGTGTGATGGGTAGTACCGAGATCGTGCTTCAGACGACGGAGCAGATTCAGCAGGTCAGACAGAGGTTGTTGATCGCTCAGAGTAGTCAGAAGAGTTATGCGGACAGTCGTCGGTCCGAGCTCGAGTTTCAGGTCGGCGACTTCTTGCTCCTGAAGGTCTCTCCTTGGAAAGGAGTGATTCGATTCAGGAAAAGGGGCAAGTTGGGGCCCCGATATATCGGTCCTTTCAGGGTGATCGCGAGGGTAGGCAGGGTAGCCTACCGTTTGGAGTTACCTGCAGAGTTGGGTCAGATCCATGACACTTTCCATGTGTCGCAGCTGAGAAAGTGTATAGCCGATGAGTCGGCAGTGGTGCCATTACAAGATATTCAGGTGGATGCGAGCCTGAACTATATTGAGAGACCGGTGCCAATTAGGGATCGGAAGATCAAGTTTTGAGGAACAAAGAGGTGCCTCTGGTGCAGGTCCAGTGTCAGCATCGGAAAGGGTCGGAGTTGACTTGGGAGCCGAAGCGTGAGATGCGGGAGCAACATCCAGAGTTGTTTGCAGAGTGAGACTTCGAGGGCGAAGTCTAATTCTAGTGGGGGAGAATTGTAACAACCGGATTCCCAGGTATATTAATTATTCCTTTTATTTTTGGAGATTGAGAGGGGACTCGGCGAGTTGGTGTTTAGACTCGCCGAGTATGGTCGCGGATTAGTATCCGGGTTCACAGCCGGACTCGGCGAGTTCATGAGTGGACTCGGCGAGTCCATGCTGTTTAATGAAACCCTAATTTCCTGGGTTTGGGACCTATTTAAAGGCCCATAGGGCCGTCATTTGCGGCTACCAAATCCCCAGAGAGAAACCCTAAGAGATCTAGAGCGTTTGTGAGGAAGGAGAGGCCATTCTTGATCTTTTGTTGGTGTATTTGCAAGAAAGAGGTGACCAAGGCAATAGGAGGCTAAAGGAGGTGCGATTTTGGTGACTTCAGAGTTCATAGACTTCATATTGAGGTATTTATTCGGACCTTCTTCAGTTTTGGTGTTGATTCTTAGAGTTAGCGTTTTCTAACCCCCTTTAGAGGATGGATAAGTGGAGCAATTGGTCCCTTCTCGAGTCTATGCTTTGGATCTGGACCCAAAGAGGTCCAGAGACCTTAACCATTGGAGCTTTATGAGTTATTTTAGGAGCCATGAGCTTAGGAGGTCATTTTTGGGGCTAAATCACCAAGTTAGACCATCTAGATGTTATATGAGTGTCAAGGTCTGAACTTTACGTGATTATCATGCTTGGGAAGGTCAGATCTATGGATTAAAGGAATAGATCTGACCTAAGGAGGTCTATGGAGTTTGTGCATGGCATGAACTCGCCGAGTCCGAAGATCAGCCTCGGCGAGTAGGGTGAGGGTTTCCCGTAAATCACTCAGTGAGTAGACTTGCCGACTTGGGGAAATAACTCGGTGAGTCAGGGAGAGTTAGGGGACTGAAGTTCAAGGCGGAACTTGCCGAGTTGTTCTTGAGACTCGGCGAGTTGAGTCAGGGTGGCCCCGCGATTCATGCCAGGTGTGACTCGTCGAGTAAGGGGAGGGACTCGACGTGCCAAGAGGGACTAAGAGAATCGGTAGACACGTGTAGACTCGCCGAGCCGCCCAAGTGCACTCGACGAGTCGGGTGAAAGTTTGACCGTTGAATTTTGTTGACTTTTAGGGTTTGGTCAACAATGTGGCTTTTGAGTTGATAGAGGGATAAAATGTTCTTTCACCTAGCGAAGGTTGAGTCTAGTCTCGAGAGTTATATTTATGAGAATATTTACTTTGTGTGATTAGGCGGAGGCTAGATCATATTTCTACCGAGTCAGAGATATACCGAGACATCTGAGGAGAGTCTTCTCACTATACTTTACCTAGTGTGGTAACAGAGTTATGTGACAGTATTCTAGAGTTATATGCCAGTGTACTTGTATGATATTACGTGTTGTGATTTATTGTGATATGTGATATGCATGATTCAGAGTTTACAGAGTTAGGACCAGTGGGTCCACATAGATATGGGACCAAGAGGGTCCCACAGAGATATTCGACCAGAGGCTGAACAGAGTTACAGCCTTGAGTGGCTGATATGTGTTTATGTGGTATTTTGGGGGACTCGCTAAGCATTTATGCTTACAGTGTTATGTATGGTGTTTTAGGTACCAGTGATGATCGCGGGAAGGCGCCGACATGACTCGTACACACGCACACTGGAGTTCATATGTTTTGATCTTGGGGGTTTTGCATTGAGATAGTGATGATACAATATTTTAAAATGTGGATGTAAATGAAAATACATGGTTTTTAAAATGCCAAAAATTGTTTGAATTTTTACGGTGTTACAAAACTACATTACGATTTCTTACTATGGTATTAGATAATAAAATATGAAAGTTCATTTATCTATTTATATATTATTCATCCATTTTTATTGAGTTGAATACATATGGGTGGCTAAATAACAAATAACACCATATTTTTATTATATTGTCTTCAACATGTAATTTCTTTTGGACATAACATTTTTTTAAAGGAACCATATCACTAAAAGAACTTGTGTGCCCTATCGCTTTGGGCGGGTAAACTGCTTGTGTGTGTGTGTGTGTGTGTGTATATATATATATATATATATATATATATATATATATATATATATATATATATATATATATATATATATATATGGGAAAACTGAATATACCCTTCAGGATATATAAGCTTAGGTACCCAAACCCACCATAATACATCGTTTTCTTTGATATATTCATTATAATGTTTTTAGTCTTCAACCCTTAACTTGATTTACTTTCAACATTTCCAAAATTTAACTATTATCTTGATCTTACATCAAATCTTTTTGTCGAACACTACTAGAGTATATATATTATAGTTGAAAATGAAAATTATGTAAGAGGACAATAAATGTGAAATTTATAAAAATCTTCGAAGTGAATCAATTTAGAAGTTGTATTATAAGAACATTGGACAATTACAGTGTATATATGATACAAAACGTTGTAGTATAGTGAGTTTGAGTACCTAAGCTTATATACCCTTAAGGGTATATTTACTTTTCCATATATATATATATATATATATATATATATATATATATATATATATATATATATGTAACATCCGGATTCCCAGGTATATTATTCTATTCTTTTATTTTTGGAGGTTGTGAAGGGACTCGACGAGTTGGTGCTTAGACTCGCCGAGTAGAGTCGCGGGTTCTTATCCGGGTTCATGGCTGGACTCGGCGAGTGCATGAGTGGACTCGGAGAATCCACGTTGTTTAATGAAACCCTAATTTCCTGGGTTTGGGACCTATTTAAAGGCCCTTAGGGCTGTCATTTGCGGCTACCAAACCCCAGAGAGAAACCATAAAGGAGCTAGAGCGTTTGTGAGAGGATAGGAGCAAGAGACTTCATCTTTGAGGTATAATATCGCCCCTTTATCTGTTTTGTTGAAGGAATCCATAGATGTAGAGTTTTATGCCTTCTTTTGGAAGAAAATTGTGAGGATATGGCCCCTATTCACTTTGAGACTTCAGATCTGGACCCATAGTGGTCTAAAGAGCTTAGCTCAGTTTGCTTTATGTTGAGCTTTGGGGGTGTTGAGCTAAGGATGTTACTTTTGGGGCTAAATCATCAAGTAAAGCCTCCTAGTCGTCCCATGAGTGTCAAGATTCGAACTTTACGTGTTTACCAGGCATGGGAAGGTCAGATCTATGGATCCAAGGAACAGATCTGACCTCAAGAGGCCATTTGAGTTTGTGCATGGCATGAACTCGCCGAGTCCAAGGGCAGACTCGGCGAGTAGGGTTAGGGTTTCCTGTAAATCACTCAGTGAGTGGACTTGCCGAGTTGTGGGAATAACTCAGTGAGTCAGAGGGGGATTAGAGGACTGGAGTTCAAGGCAGAACTCACTGAGTTGATCTTGAGACTCGGCGAGTTGAGTCGGGGTGGCCCCGCGATTCATGCCATGTGTATCTAGTCGAGCAAAGGGAGAGATTCGACGTGCCAAGTGAGACTAGAGATTTAGTGGACACGTATAGACTCGCCGAGTCACCCAAGTGCACTCAACGAGTCGGGTCAAGTTGACCGTTGACTTTTGTTGGCTTTTAGGGTTTGGTCAACAATGGGGGCCTTTGGGCCAAGAGAGGGGTAAAATGGTCTTTCACCATTCTGAGGGTGCCATGAGAGGGTTAAGTCTATTCCCGAGAGTCATATTCATGAGGGTATTTATTTTATGTGATTAGGCGGAGGTTAGATCGTATTTCTATCGAGTCAGAGATTTACCAAGACATCTGAGGTGAGTCTTCTCACTATACTTTACCTAGAGTGGTAACAGAGTTATGTAACAGTATATTTTAGAGCTATGTGTCAGTGTATTTGTATGCTATTTAGTATTTATGTGTTGAGATTTATTGTGATATGTGATATGCATGATTCAGAGTGTCAGAGTTAGGACCAGTGGGTCCATAGAGTTAGGACCTTTGGGCCACAGTGTTAGGGCCAGAGGGCCCACAGAGAGTTGGGACTGGAGGGTTCCACTGGGACACACCAACCAGAGGGTCAGCAGAGTTATAGCCTTGAGTGGCTAATATGTGTTAGAGTGGTATTTTGGGGAACTCACTAAGCATTTATGCTTATAGTGTTTTGTGTTATGTGTCTCAGGTACCAGCGATGATCGCGGGAAGGCGCCGACATGATCTGTACACACACACCCGCGGAGTTTATTATGATTTGATCTTGGGATTTGTAATGAGAGAATGTTGATACAATGTTTTTCTTGAAAATGATGATGAATGAATTTAAATGGTTTTAAAAAGCGAAAAATTGTCTTAATTTTTACGGTGTTACAATAGGAGTAGGATCAAATGAGAACACCTAAAAGGTTGAGAACGCGAGAACATATCTGGACCATCTAAATACTATGATCTATGGTTAATGTAAAACGGGCGATTTATGAAAAACTCTAAAAGTACTGACATTTAAGTGTAACTTTTAAATGGTCAGATGGGTATTATAGGAATTGCAACTTTACCTATTTCCTATAATTTCTCACCCTGTTACCTCTTACCTTTCTAATTCTCGTATCTATATCCTCTCTATATCTCTCTCTAGGGTTTCATAGATGCATCAAATAAACAATCGACATTCACTCCCCATTTCCCCTTTATACGCATCGTCGCTTCCATCGCCGAAGATCCCATCGACTTGACGACTTCTAATCACCGATGGACGGCAACATCTACTCACCAGCGCAAGGAAGTGAACAGTGGCAGACCCCAACGATGACTTTCATTCTTCATCGTCATCGTTGCATACAGAGCGAGACTTATAGCCAGTGACTCTTTTTCTTAACATTGTCGGCAATCTGGTGAACTCGACCGCTACTCATCGGCGTTAGCAAGCAGCGGTACACTACTAGACTTCGATCCTCCACTCCGGAGTAGCAGGGTAGCGACGACGTACTTTGAATCAGGTAACATTATGTTTTTTTTCCTAGCAAATGTTGTTTGAAATCCACCTTTTGTAACACCCGTTTATTTATTAGTTAAATAAATAAATAAATTTTTGAACGAATAGTAACCCTAAAATAAATAATTGAAAGTTTAGAGGGTTAAATGGTAAATTTCAGACTCAATTCGTAAAGAGAGTTGAAGGACGGGGTCAAAAGGGTAATATATGGACTTTAATTGAGAACAATTTGTAAATGAGGGGTTGGATGGTATCTGTTGGACTTATAATGAAAGGAATTATTGGAGCAGGGGTGTAATGGTTAATTAAGGGAGCTATTTCGAAATTATTCAGGAAGGAGGGGCCATAGTTGCCATTATGGAAGTGAGTTTGGTTGGAGCTGGGTATAAAACACTCCCGTAACCCTAACCTTAGAGCCATGATATCCCGCCGCCACCTACTCCATCTTCAATCACCAGCCGCCAACCACAGCCTCTCTAGTCTGTCGCCGCCGCCGCTGCTTAGTCGAGTTCAACACCATCCGCCACATCGCAACCGAGACGCCTTCACCACTGTCGGATTCCTCAGCCGACAGCGAGTCTCGTGTGGGAGTCGCGTCCGATAGGGAGGTCGGGGGTAGATGACGAAGTTGCCACCCCACCGTTGAGGTCGTTGGCCACCGGCTGTCGCCACCTTGCACCACCGAAGCTGCCATCGTGAATCAGTGCATCGACCATCGTGGTTAGCTGCTGCTATTTTCATCATTTCCTCTCCACCACCAGCAACGTTCCTGTTTTGCCACGGAGGAGAGCTGCTGCCAAACGCAAAGACCGCCACTGCTGTCGCCGCCATTCACGATGTCGTTTCCACTCCTGTTGTCGTTGACACCGATCCAAGCGCCACTGCTGCCGGCTATTTCTCTATCACCGTTGTCACCCACCACAGGTGGGTGTTGGAATCATTTTCCAAGTAATAGGTTGCGAGTGTGGGTGGCTGCCGACGTGAAATCATTCTGCTGCCGACATTTGTCACCGCCGGCCACCTCGGGTGGCTGTATGTGCGTGTTACCGTGAAATTAGGTGTGTGTGTGTTATGTAATCAGGAATTTATGAAAAACTCACCACCACCACCACAAGGTGGTGGCTGCCACCATGCACCGCTGTGGATGTGTGTGTTTAGTCGGTGTGTGCGTTTTTATTTGAGTTTTAAGCATTGTAAAGTGTAATGCAAAATGTAATAATGAAAGGAAATTGAAAACCACCACCTTAGGGTGGTGGCTGCCGCCTACTGCCGCCACCGGCCGCCGTGTCGGGTGGCGGTGTGCTTAGTTGTGTTGGGATTGCTAGTTTGGGGATGTTTGGTCAAGGGACTAAAACCCTAATGGGCCCAATAAGGCTTAATGGGCTTAATGGACTGTAATGGATCCAAGGACTTAACTATTGGGCCTATTGGGCTAAGATGGGTTGGAAACCCTAATTAGGGTTTAGAAAACCCTAGTATTGGATTTATGGGCTTGGACTTATTGATACCCACTTGTGGGCCATTGGAAAACCCTAATGCCATCAAAACCCTAATTTTGGGGAATTAATCGAGACACACGGGACTTCTTAATAACTTGGAGTATTAAATAATAATCATTGGCAAAGATTAATCTAAGCGATATTAGACTTAATGTATTAAGTCCTTAGAAGATTAAGTCCATAATGGGTTAAGTAGGAAACCTAACCCTAATTGTCATTTTATGTGAAACCCTAATCTTATTTGGGTTTATTATTGGGCCTCTTTATTGGACCTTGATGATCGGGTTATTAATGGGCCATCCAAAGTCAAGCAATTAGACTAGAATAATTTAATGGGCCTAGGGTAAGGCCCATGTAAGGGGATTGGGCCCAATTTGGAAAATTGGGCCATAGATGGGCCATAGTTGGGCCTTAATGATTATATGATGTTGGGCCTTAGAATGAGACCATGTATAGGCCTAGGCCCAATTTGAAAAATTAGGCCAAGTGTTGGGCTTTGATTCCTAATTGACTTTGGGCCTATGGATTGGGCCTTGGGCTTGAATAAGCTAAGCTAGGGGCAATGTAGTAATTACCCAAAGAATGTACTTATGGTTATGTAGTGGGACCCAATTATTAAGTGGGTGTTATTTTGGTGTTGACAGTTTGGGAATCTGTCAGCCAGCAGTTGGGGTTGAGTCTGCGGGACTTCAGCAAGTTGGGATTGTGTCTACGGGACTTCAGCAGTGTGAGATGACTTACCTTCCAGTAGCGGTGGGTCTACGGCCAGAATGCCGGCCCACCAGTAGGAGTTGTTGTTAGATGATTGTCTTTGTGATAATTGTCTATGTTTGCTACTACATGTTATGTTTATGTGCTTGAAACGACCCAAAAATACGACCCAAAAATTTCGTTTTTCAACATAACCAAAAACCATAATTTGAGTGTCATATCATGAAACCATACATAATGCATCTCAAAATAATAAACCACGGTACGGAAAACTGTATCATATCCATGACATATAAAAATCAGGAACTAAATCAACCCCCAGGATGAAAGCTGAAGCTGTGGTGTGTGCAATGCCATCAACCCGAGCTCCTCCCTCTGCTAGCGGAAGTACCTGAAACCAAAACTGAAACTGTAAGCACGAAGCTTAGTGAGCTCCCCCAAATTACCACATACCAAACAATAATATATATATATATATATATATCAAGCACATACTGGGGCCTTGCCCCCCTCCATCGGACCGAAGTCCGAAGCTGACTGACCGGGACCTTGTCCCCTACATCGGACCGCAATCCGAAGCTCACATCAGACCGAGTCTGAAACTGACTGGAACCTTGTCCCCTACATCGAACCTGAGTCCGAAGCTGACATCGAACCGGAGTCCGAAGCTGACCGGGACCTTGTCCCCTACATCGAACCTGAGTCCGAAGCTGACATCGAACCGGAGTCCGAAGCTGACCGGGACCTTGTCCCCTACATCGAACCTGAGTCCGAAGCTAACTGATCATAACATAACGTATCACTTAGCATGAACACACATAATCCTGTCTGAGCCACGAAGGCTTCAAACATGCTAACTACTGCGTCGGATAAAGATCTGGATACTACTGCTAGCTAAACGGGCCGGCATTGTGGCCTTAGACCCGCTCCTACTGAAAAGGAACTCACCTCGTGAATTGGCTGCTGAGTGAATAGCTCTGAGGGCTAACTGCTGTTGCTCCGATATCTCCCCGACTACAAGTCCATAAACATACTCAATCAAATACTAAACACTGCACTGGGTAAAATGACTCTTTTACCCCAGGTCAAAGTCAACTCTCGGTCAAAGTCAACCCATAGTTGACCTGACTCGCCGAGTTGGGCCGCCAACTCGCCGAGTCCCTATTCTCACACCTCGACTCAACTCGCTGCTACTCGTCGAGTATGGCATCGACTCGACGAGTACTCTCCCGATCCAAGAACTCAGACAATCTTCATCCGACTCGCCGAGTCCTATGAACAACTCGACGAGTTGTTCTTGAGCTTAAGAAGATTGCCTTGGACTCGCCGAGTTGTATGAACAACTCGCCGAGTCACTCCATCACAGAGTCTACTCTCAACTCGCTGAGTCTACTCTCTAACTCACTGGATCCACTCGATACTGATAAAAACGAAGGAATCGGGGACTCGCGACCCAACTCGCCGAGTCGTTCTTCCCGACTCGCCGAGTTGCCGCCATGCAACTGATTTTTACTCGATTTTGTTTGAACCCAACACATACAATTGATAGATCTGGGTCCAATAAGCTGATTTACCACGTAAAGTTTCCAACTTTACGTGTACGACCTCATGAATAAGGGAAATAAGGCTAAAAGATGCACAAAATGGGTAGATCTATGGTTATTATGCAAAGTAACTCCAAAAAGGCAGTAGATCTGGGCTCTACAACCCCCAATCATTCAGATCTAAAGATATCTCGACTTATTAAGGCATTCATGCAAACATAAGGCTTGGAACAAGCATCAACTAGATCCTAGGAGGGCTCTAATGGAGGTTTAAAGCATATAACAAGAGGGGAAATCCGAAAATACCTCAAACAACTCAGATTTGCCCTTGGATCTTTGCACTACACCTCTTCTCCTTGCTCCTTGCTTCTTCTCCTTCTTTAAACCTTCACAAAATGGCACAAAACACTTAGCTCACACAAGGGTGGATTAGGGTTCTTTCTCACAGTGTTCTCAGGGTGAGGGAGGCGAGAATGGGGCTATAAGGTGACTTAAATAGTGGGCAACCCGGGGATTTAGGGTTTCACCCAGACGGATGGACTCGCCGAGCCAGGGATATGGACTCGCCGAGTCCCCGACTCACACGTGCTCGAAGTCGCGACCCTACTCGGCGAGTCAGGCTATGAACTCGCCGAGTCCCTCTTGCAAAACTACAAAATAAATACCAAGGAATTACCATACCGGACACGGGCCGCTACAATTCTCCCCCACTTATCTCAGACTTCGTCCTCGAAGTCTGTTACGGCTGAATCTGCAAATAGCTCTGGGTAGTGCTCCCTCATCTCCTCCTCAGCCTCCCACGTCCACTCAGACCCCTTCCGATGTCGCCACTGCACCTTTACTAACTGAATTTCCTTGTTCCTCAAGGTCTTGGTCTTCCGGTCCAGAATCGCGACCGGTCTCTCAATATAATTCAGGCTACTATCAACCTGAATATCCTCCAGGGGAACGACTGCTGATTCATCCACCAAACACTTCCTCAACTGAGACACATGGAAAGTGTTGTGGATCTGACTAAGCTCCTCAGGAAGATCTAACCGATAAGCAACCCGACCCACCCGGGCCAAAACCCTGAAAGGACCAATAAATCTGGGGCCCAGCTTGCCCCTCTTCCGGAACCTGATGACACCCTTCCAAGGTGAGACTTTCAGAAGGACCATATCCCCCACCTGGAACTCCAAGTCCGAACGCCTCCTATCGGCGTAGCTCTTCTGCCGACTCTGAGCAGTCTGCAGTCTACTACGGACCTGCTGGATCAACTCAGTCGTCTTGAGCACCACCTCCGTGCTCCCGATGACCCGCTGACCGACCTCGCCCCAACAAATTGGGGTCCTACACTTCCTCCCATACAGCATCTCAAAGGGAGGTCGGTCAATGCTCGCATGATAACTGTTGTTATACGAGAATTCCGCTAACGGAAGGTACGTATCCCAACTGCCACCGAAATCTAGGACACATGCCCTAAGCATATCCTCGAGAGTCTGAATCGTCCTCTCGCTTTGCCCGTCTGTCTGAGGGTGGAAAGCGGTGCTGAAATGGAGACGAGTACCCATCTCGTCGTGGAACCGCTTCCAGAACCTGGATGTGAAACGGACATCACGGTCTGACACCACCGATACCGGCACTCCATGACGTGCCACAATCTCACGCACATAGATATCGGCTAACTTCTCCGCCGATATACTCTCCTGGATCGGGATAAAATGGGCACTCTTCGTCAACCGATCCACTACTACCCATATCGAATCCACACCACGTGCGGTCCGGGGAAGCTTGGTGACAAAATCCATGGTAATGTCCTCCCATTTCCACACGGGAATGTCTAACGGCTGCATCCTGCCGTGAGGCCTCTGGTGCTCCGCCTTGACCTTCCGGCAGGTCAGGCATCTCTCGACGTACCAGGCGACGTCCCGCTTCATGCAGGGCCACCAATAATCAGGTCGAAGATCTCGATACATCTTCGTCGCTCCTGGGTGGATAGAAAATCGAGACTTATGAGCCTCGTCCATCAATACCTGCCGTACCCCACCCCAGTACGGTACCCATACTCTACCATGAAGCGTCAACAAACCCCGACTGTCGTAATCAAAAGAAGCTACTCGGCCCACGATCCTCTCACACTTCTGTCTCTCCTCCTTGAGACCCTCTACCTGAGCCTCCTTGATCCGCTCCAACAACGGAGTGATCACTGTCATCCTCAAACATAGATCCCTGATAGGGGCCGCCGACACCTTGCGGCTCAGGGCATCGGCCACCACATTGGCCTTCCCTGGATGGTATAGGATCTCACAGTCGTAATCCTTTAGCACATCCAACCACCTCCTCTGCCTCATATTCAGACTCGGCTGATCCATAAGATACCTCAAACTCTTGTGATCCGTGTAAATAGTACAACGGACCCCATAAAGGTAATGCCTCCAAATCTTGAGGGCAAACACAACTGCCCCCAGCTCCAAATCATGGGTAGGATAATTAGCCTCGTGAGGCTTCAACTGTCTCGAGGCATAAGCTATCACATGGCCTCGCTGCATCAGAACTGCTCCCAAACCTGTGATCGAGGCATCACAATAGACTACAAAGTCCTCTACTCCCTCTGGCAAGGTAAGGATCGGAGCCTCGCACAATCTCTGCCTGAGGGTCTCGAATGCTGTCTGCTGCTCCGGACCCCAACGAAATACCACTGACTTCTTGGTCAGTCGGGTGAGCGGCACTGCTATCTTGGAGAAATCCTGAATAAATCTCCGATAATACCCTGCCAACCCTAGGAAGCTCCGAATCTCAGATGGAGACTTCGGGACCTCCCACTGCATCACGGCCTCTATCTTGGCCGGATCTACCAGAATACCCTTCTGGTTGACGAGGTGACCAAGGAACTGCACCTCGCGCAACCAGAACTCACATTTGGAGAACTTTGCGAAAAGTTTCTCCCTCCTCAAAACCTCCAGCACCTCCCGCAGGTGCTCCTCGTGCTGCTCCTGCGTCTTGGAATATACCAAGATGTCATCTATGAACACTATCACTGACCGATCCAGCATCGGCCTACACGCGCGGTTCATGAGATCCATGAACACGGCTGGAGCATTGGTGAGCCCAAACGGCATCACCACAAACTCGTAATGACCATACCTGGTCCTGAAAGCAGTCTTCGGTACATCCTCATCTCTAACCCGCATCTGATGATATCCGGAGCGTAGATCGATCTTGGAGAACCAAGACGCTCCCTGAAGCTGATCAAACAAATCATCTATCCTCGGGAGTGGGTAACGGTTCTTCACCGTTACCTTATTCAACTCCCGGTAATCTATACACATACGATGCGACCCATCCTTCTTCCTCACAAACAGGATCGGCGCTCCCCAAGGCGAACTGCTCGGCCGAATGAAACCCTTGTCTAACAGCTCCTGCAGCTGTGTAGACAACTCCTGCATCTCAGGGGGAGCTAGTCGATACGGTGCCTTGGCTATCGGAGCCGCACCAGGGATGAGGTCGATCTTGAACTCAACCTGTCTCTCAGGAGGTATCCCCGGCAAATCCTCAGGAAACACGTCCGGGTAGTCTCGAACAATAGGAACATCGTCAACTGTCGACTTGCCCTTCTCCCGGGCATCCAAAACGTAAGCTACGAAACCGGCGCAACCCTGCTGAACATAGCGCCTCGCCCTTGCGGCGGAACAAAAGGTCGGTCCTCGCTGTGGGCTCTCGCCCTGAATCACCAACTCTCCCCCACTGGGAGTGCGAACCTTCACTAGCTGAAGCTCACAATCAATCACCGCCCCATTGGGGCTTAGCCAATCCATACCCACAATAACCTTATTCCCTCGCAGGGGAATAGGTACCAGATCCACTGAAAACTGCTCATCAAATAACTGAAGAGAACACCCTCTATGCACTCTGCCGACCCTCACGGTCCTATCATCCGCTATCTCAACCTCTAATGGACAATCCAGCTCCCCTGGAGCTCTACTGAATCTCTTGCTGAGCGCAAGTGATACGAATGATCGGGTAGCCCCCAAATCGAATAATACCATAGTAGAGATGCCGTTCACCGAGAACGACCCTAAATAAAACATACAATCATAAGCAATATTCAATCAATAATAATAAAGAGATAAAGGGAAGATACATACCCGTCACCACATCAGGAGTCGCTCGCGCCTCCTCTGCTGTCATCTGAAACGCCCTACTCTTCGCCACTGGCGCATCAGCTCGGCCCTGCCGGCCATCGGTAATCCTCAAAGTAGCAGGGGCAGGTGCAGCCACCTTCCCTGCTGCAGCTAAACCCGGGCACTGGGACCTTTTATGTCCCCTCTGATTACACTGGAAGCAAATCAGATCTGATGCTGCAACGGCAGTAGCAGGAGCCGTACAATCCCTACTCAAATGTCCAATCCGACCGCACTTGAAGCAGCCGGAGCTCCCTGCCTTGCACGCTCCTTCGTGCATCTTCCCACACCTACCACATCGACCGTGGCTCGGCTGTCCCCTGGACCTGTGATCTGAAACCTTGGGCTTTTTGCCCGAATCGCCTGAACCCGAAACCGCCTCCAGTTTCCTCTTCTTCTCCATCTCAAGATCAATCTCCCTCTCCCGAGCTCTAGCAATCATATCTTCCAGCGTTTTACAGCTGGACCGGCTCACAAACTGGCGGATATCGCTCCGCAACATCTCATGATAACGGGCCTTCTTCATTTCCTCATCGGCTACATACTGAGGAACGAGAAGAGCCCTCTCCCTGAACTTGGCGGTGATCTCCGCCACTGTCTCTGTAGTCTGGGTGAGGTCCTGAAACTCCCTAGCTAGCTGTTGCACCTCAATGACCGGTGCAAACTCCGCCCTGAACCTGGTAGAGAAATCAGCCCAGGTCATGGCGTCCAATGCTGCATCATCCCCGATGGCATGCCCGACCTCCTCCCACCAATCTCGTGCCCTGTCCTTCAGAAGACAGGACGCCAATCTGACCTTGTCCCCCTCGGGACATCTGCTAGTGCGGAAAGCGTTGGCCACCTCCGCCAACCATCTGCTGCTCGCTATGGGGTCTCGCGCCCCATGATAGTCCGGAGCTCCACATGCCCTGAACTCCCTGAAAGTAAGGGTGCGCGACCCCATCATGGCCGCCACCTCAGCACGGAAGGTGCCCAATCTCTCATCCATCAGCTCTAGAATCCCCTCCTTGATCGAACCGAAGATCACAGGAGTCTGCTCTATAATGATGCGCGTAATCTCCGAAGAAAGAAACTCTCGGGTCTGCTCATCCATGCGCTCATCCCCCGAACCTGAACCTGATCCCTCCCCGGCACCTCCGCTGCCGGCTGCTGGTCTCGAACGCAGAACCACCATTCTGAAACACATCACAACTACATCAGAAAACAGAAATATCTTGAGGGATCATTGATACTACAGCTAGCTTCCTGGTCTTGTCTCAGCCTTTCTTGATTCGAGTACGGATCCTCTGCTTCCAGTAGTACGGGCCCATACTACCTTCCACATCTATCCGTACTTTCTTCAAGAACTGCCCTGACTCCACCAAGTCACTTCTACTACTACTGGTCTCTGCTACTCTCATCCTAGGCTTGCCCCAGGGAAACCTCAAACTCACTCAACTAGTCCTCAGCTGCTGCAGGTCTCCTTATAATGCTAATTAACCATCACCTGAACACCATCACATGTGACGAAGATCAAATAATCCTTCAAGTAAAAGACCCGTCCCTATAACGGTTGGACTCAAACAAGAGCTGCGCAATAGGGCCAGTTCCAGCACTCTGGGATTATTCAACCCTGATCACATGTGGTGTAACGTGTTCACCTAATGGCTAACTTCCATCACTCAGAACTCCCACAAAGCACGAAGCAAGCAGCATTCGGAATAAGGAAACATACTCAGGCAAAACTATTCTCAAAACGAGAAACTGATCTAGCATACAGTGCTAAGCTCATACTATCAGGCATAACCTATACAGGCTATCCTACTGCTGTCTACTCATTACTAGCATGCAATACTCATAAAGATGTAACACATAAAGCAGGCACATAAGGCATCCTCCTAGATCCTTAGTCCTATACTAGCATGTTGTTCTATTGAACTGAAACTGAACAAATAACTTGTATGGGTAATTTGGGAGTACTTACTTGAGCTCGGCTGATCGCATGCACCACACCCTTATTTTAAAAATTTCTTTCTTTCTAAGTGCTTTCAAAATTCTTTTAGAAAACGTTTTCTTTTTTTTTTTTAAAAATTCTTTTTATTTCCCCTTAGTTTGAGTTCAGATACACCCGGAAGTGTATTCGAATCCCTCAAACCAGGGCTCTGATACCAACTTGAAACGACCCAAAAATACGACCCAAAAATTTCGTTTTTCAACATAACCAAAAACCATAATTTGAGTGTCATATCATGAAACCATACATAATGCATCTCAAAATAATAAACCACGGTACAGAAAACTGTATCATATCCATGACATATAAAAATCAGGAACTAAATCAACCCCCAGGATGAAAGCTGAAGCTGTGGTGTGTGCAATGCCATCAACCCGAGCTCCTCCCTCTGCTAGCGGAAGTACCTGAAACCAAAACTGAAACTGTAAGCACGAAGCTTAGTGAGCTCCCCCAAATTACCACATACCAAACAATAATATATATATATCAAGCACATACTGGGGCCTTGCCCCCCCTCCATCGGACCGAAGTCCGAAGCTGACTGACCGGGACCTTGTCCCCTACATCGGACCGCAATCCGAAGCTCACATCAGACCGAGTCTGAAACTGACTGGAACCTTGTCCCCTACATCGAACCTGAGTCCGAAGCTGACATCGAACCGGAGTCCGAAGCTGACCGGGACCTTGTCCCCTACATCGAACCTGAGTCCGAAGCTGACATCGAACCGGAGTCCGAAGCTGACCGGGACCTTGTCCCCTACATCGAACCTGAGTCCGAAGCTAACTGATCATAACATAACGTATCACTTAGCATGAACACACATAATCCTGTCTGAGCCACGAAGGCTTCAAACATGCTAACTACTGTGTCAGATAAAGATCTGGATACTACTGCTAGCTAAACGGGCCGACATTGTGGCCTTAGACCCGCTCCTACTGAAAAGGAACTCACCTCGTGAATTGGCTGCTGAGTGAATAGCTCTGAGGGCTAACTGCTGCTGCTCCGATATCTCCCCGACTACAAGTCCATAAACATACTCAATCAAATACTAAACACTGCACTGGGTAAAATGACTCTTTTACCCCAGGTCAAAGTCAACTCTCGGTCAAAGTCAACCCATAGTTGACCTGACTCGCCGAGTTGGGCCGCCAACTCGCCGAGTCCCTATTCTCACACCTCGACTCAACTCGCTGCTACTCGTCGAGTATGGCATCGACTCGACGAGTACTCTCCCGATCCAAGAACTCAGACAATCTTCATCCGACTCGCCGAGTCCTATGAACAACTCGACGAGTTGTTCTTGAGCTTAAGAAGATTGCCTTGGACTCGCCGAGTTGTATGAACAACTCGCCGAGTCACTCCATCACTGAGTCTACTCTCAACTCGCTGAGTCTACTCTCTAACTCACTGGATCCACTCGATACTGATAAAAACGAAGGAATCGGGGACTCGCGACCCAACTCGCCGAGTCGTTCTTCCCGACTCGCTGAGTTGCCTCCATGCAACTGATTTTTACTCGATTTTGTTTGAACCCAACACATACAATTGATAGATCTGGGTCCAATAAGCTGATTTACCACGTAAAGTTTCCAACTTTACGTGTACGACCTCATGAATAAGGGAAATAAGGCTAAAAGATGCACAAAATGGGTAGATCTATGGTTATTATGCAAAGTAACTCCAAAAAGGCAGTAGATCTGGGCTCTACAACCCCCAATCATTCAGATCTAAAGATATCTCGACTTATTAAGGCATTCATGCAAACATAAGGCTTGGAACAAGCATCAACTAGATCCTAGGAGGGCTCTAATGGAGGTTTAAAGCATATAACAAGAGGGGAAATCCGAAAATACCTCAAACAACTCAGATTTGCCCTTGGATCTTTGCACTACACCTCTTCTCCTTGCTCCTTGCTTCTTCTCCTTCTTCAAACCTTCACAAAATGGCACAAAACACTTAGCTCACACAAGGGTGGATTAGGGTTCTTTCTCACAGTGTTCTCAGGGTGAGGGAGGCGAGAATGGGGCTATAAGGTGACTTAAATAGTGGGCAACCCGGGGATTTAGGGTTTCACCCAGACGGATGGACTCGCCGAGTCAGTGATATGGACTCGCCGAGTCCCCGGCTCACACGTGCTCGAAGTCGCGACCCTACTCGGCGAGTCAGGCTATGAACTCGCCGAGTCCCTCTTGCAAAACTACAAAATAAATACCAAGGAATTACCATACCGGACACGGGCCGCTACAGTGCTAGCATGATATGATGTTATGTGATAGTGGTAGTAGGGGCGTGAAATAGTCCCCGGTTACCGGTCGATAGGGCCGAAGGGGTAGATTAGTACCCACCTATGCTAGACAGATTATGATATATGTGATATGATATTATGTGGTAGTAGTAGGGGGTGAAATAGTCCCCACTTACCGGTCGAGAGGACCGAAGGGGTAGGCTAGCACTCAGATATGCTAGGCAGTATATGACTTATATGTTTATGCTATGCTTTTATGTGGTAGTGTTAGGGGGTGAAATAGTCCCCGGTTACCGGTTGAAAGATACCGAAGGGGAGGCTAGCACCTAGATATGCTAGGTAGTATCCGGTCGAGAGGACTGAAGGGGAGGCTAGCACCCGGATATGCTAGGCAGTATCCGGTCAAGACGACCGACGGGGTAGGTCAGGCACCCAGATATGCCTAACAGTATATGTATGTTATATGATCGTATGGTATGTGGTATGATGGGGGAACTCACTAAGCTTTGTGCTTACGGTTTTCAGTTTTGGTTTCAGGTACTTCGTTTTCAAAGGAAAGAGCCGGCTTGATCGCAGCGCATCACACTATGTTTTCCGCACATGAGATCCTTGGGGATTATGCTCTGATATGGTTTTATGATAATATGTTTTGATTACCGACACTTTGGTTTGACACGAGATATTATTATGAATGTTTTTACACTGATGGTTTTATGTAATAACTTATTTAAAAATGAAATTTTTGGCCTTGAAAATTGGGATGTTACACCTCTTCTCTTGATTTGAGCCTTATAATGCTATATAATGTTCGAATCTATACATGGAATCTATTTGTGCAGGCTATGTGAATCTATCCATAAATATTCAGTTGTAATCTTATATGAATACGTTGTCATATGTCTCATTTGTAGTTAATCATCAATGAATACTCCACGAGGCTGGTCCGAGAGGAGCAAGGCAAACAACCACAACAATGCAGGTTAGGGGAAAAAGCCAAGGGGTTGCTGCCTCTTTTGATTTCACTAGAAACACAACCCCATCCTGGTGGTTATTCTTGGCAGGGAGAAAGGGAAAAAAGGTGTAGAAATCAGTTTATCAATTTCAACAGCAAAAAGTGGGTTCAATGGAGGTTTCTTGGGTCTTGATTTACTCGAAATTCAACAATTAACGATGACTAGAAAGGTATTTTTTTGTAGTTTTGATTTCATAAGTAAATTAAGCATTAAAAGGGTACTTTCGGTGTGGTAATACTTGACAAAAAGGAATGAGAAAAGAGATGAATTGAGGGCTGAAACGAAACGACAACAACTATTTTCTTATATTCATTTGTGAATATCAATATATTTATGTGTGAATTTATGTTTGAATGACTGTATTTATTTATGAATAACAGGGTATTCATGTGTGATCACTAAGTGTATTTATTTATGATTAGGGATATTCATTTTATGAAGAAATGATATTTTTTACACTATTTTTATTTTGTATTTATTTATGAATAGCAGTGTATTCATTTGTGAATATCAGTGTATTTATGTATGAATGACTATATAATTATACATAATTGTTTCTTTAACATTTTAGCAGATACAATGTATAAACATGTATATAGTTGGATGTGGGAGATTTACCAAATAAAACACCGACACCAATATCTTTTTCGGAAGGAGCGCAAATCTGTTTTATTCATTTATGATTGTAATTATATTACTAGTGTCTGTGTCAAAAAAATATATATTGTAACTTATTCATTTATTATTATAATTATATTCTTATATGAATATAAATGTGTTTTATTTATTTATATATTAGTACCATTTTAGTTGATTTTATAATCTTTTTTTTTCAAGTTTTATTTATTTATGATTTTACAAGTGTATTCATAAATACAACTGAGTCAATTTATTTATAATTTACAATTTTATTCATTTTAAAATGAAATGTATAAATCATTTTTTATGAAGATATTTGTTTAAAAAAATAAATAAGGTAAACCGATAAATTATTCATCCTCTTGATATTTGATGGCTAAAAGTGAAACATAAAAATGAAAAATGAACTAAAGAAAAAAAGTTTTCTTATATAGACATTAAATCATGATTTTATTAATTATTGGTTCATTAAAAGAGTAGAATCTAAAAAATGAGATATTTTTGGTAATTGTCATCATAATCGCTAAGGCTATGTTTGACGTACTAGCTGAAAAGCTAGCTGCTAGCTGAAAAGCTAATTGATAAAAAATGACGTTTGGTAAAAGTAGCTGAAAAGCTAGCTGAAATATATAAAATTATATAAAAGGACATGTAAGAGTATGCGTTTCTATAAATATATAAGGGATGTATTTGGAAATTTTAAAAAAAAAACTCCTAAAAGCTAGTGTAAATAGCTTTTCAAAAAGCTAGCTTATAAGCTACTTTTTGGCTTACCAAATACGACGATATAAAAAAGTTCGAAAAATATGCTAGCTTATCAGCTAGCTGTGGCGCGCCAAACACAGCCTAAAATTTAGGAAATCATAATTTAATTAGATGGTAAAATTCTATTTTTGCCCTCATAAAATGATTAGTCTATAAATGTTCTCACGTTCTCAACCTTTTAGGTGTTATCATTTGATCCTCTCTCTCTCTCTCTCTCTCTCTCTCTATATATATATATATATATATATATATATATATATATATATATATATATATATATATATATAGGAATGAGTTCTATGGAAAACAAATAACTAGGGCAACATCTACCGGAACCAATAATCAAATGACACGTGTCCATTTCTTTCTTCACAAGTAATGTATTGTGGAAGTTATTGTGGAAGTGATGTGTTGTCATGTTTTCATTGGTTCAAATATGTGTTGCCCTAATCATTCATTTCCCATATAACTCTTATATATATATATATATATATATATATATATATATATATATATATATATATATATAAATGTTCAAATAAAAACAGTAAATATTATGAAAACGTAAAAATACTATGATTATGTTATTATTCTGTAATGAATTTTGTATATGTGTATTGTTGAAGTAATTCTAATATAAATATTAAGTTTCGATTAGTCATATATTCATTACAATGTTATTATTTTATTATAAACTTATGTATGTTTATTTTTGTAGTATATTCTAATTTTAATTTTAACCTTTGACTATTCATTTATTTTTTGTTGAATAGTGACATAAAATTGTCGATACAAAATTCATTGCAGAATAATAACACAAAAAAGTGTTTTTATGTTCTCACATCATTTACTTTTTTTATTTGAACTATTTCCTATATATATATATATATATATATATATATATATATATATATATATATATATATATAGTTATTTGTGAAACAGACGGTATATTTGACGACGCAAGAAAGCGTAGTTTATATATACTTTTGGTTTTATTGGATATTCGGAGTATCCAATTTTACGACCATTAAATTGAAGTCCTTGAATCCGTTATCTATATTTGAATATTGTTTCAACTTATCATGTTTCGTAAAAATACTAGTTAATTAATTTAGTTTATATTTACCTAGTTATATGTTATACGAGTTGGATAAAATAATAAAATTAATTATGAAGGTTTCAACAAAAATTTATTTAAAATTTAAAATTTAAATTTAAAAAAGAAAACATATTAAATATTACCCTCTCCATTCTTAAATTATTTATTACCTCCTCCATTCTTAAATTATTTTTTACAGACAAAAAACATACAAATTAGGTAAATATTAATTATCACTAACTTTGTACAATAAAATGATAGTTTTGTGGTTACTTTGCCTTTAATATTCTATTAAATTCTTAGTTGGTCAACTAATAATAATGAAGTATTTTAGTTAAAATGTTATTTATTTTTAGAAATAAATTAATTATTATTTTCATTTATTAGGGAGGATTTTACATTTTAAAAGATTCCATTTAGAAAATTTGCTAAAACATATATGTAAAAAAAAGGTATTTATTTTAATATTTTGAAAGATTCCATATATAAAGCTAAGAACAACGCCATAAAAATTACTACAAGTATAAAGGTAAAAAAGTTTTAAAAAATCAACTTCGTTTCAAATATATTTTGGTCTCGGAACAAGAAGAAAAAAAAAGGCCCTTCAAAATATATAAATTTCATCAATTGTTTTTTGTAATAACCTATTAATTGAAAAAATTTACTACTATTAGTTTATTACATATTTGATTATATATATATATATATATATATATATATATATATATATATATATATATATATATATATATATCGTTTTTTTTTCAAACAGAACCAGTTCAGAAAATCAGTTCGGTTGTGATTCGTAAATAGTAAAACTGGTTCAACCTTAAACCGGTTCGATTCAAACCGGTTCCGTTATAAAAAAACTCGAACCTATCTAAACCGGTTACACCGGTTCTAAACTGGTTTTATTGGTTTGACTACCGGTTCACAGTTATTAAACCGGTTCTAAATCAGTTTCAATGTCTAAAATCTCGAATGGGTGCAAACCGGTGGTTTGGTTCTTGAATCGGTTCGGTTCACAGTGGACTGGTTCAGTGACCGGTTCGGATCTTGAACCGGTTTTTTTGTGCAAACCTATATATATATATATATATATATATATATATATATATATATATATATATATATATATATATATATATGGCTAAGTTATTTTGTTTTTACTATCTTTTGTGTGCATTTATGATTGATTATGGACCAATCATTTTAGTTATTTTAAGAAAGTAATTAATGCATATTTCATGTTGAAGATATAACGGATATTAATTACATCTTCAACATTTAATATGCATTAATTATTTTCTTAAAATAACTAAAATGATTGGTCCAGAATCAATCATACATGCACACAATACACAGTGAAAACATTTGAACCTAACTATATATATAATTTCTTAAAATTTTGGGCCTATAAAAATGGGTCATAAACGGTCGTTCCTATCCAAATTTTGAGACGAGCCTGTCTAAAATGTATTAGGAGAAGCATCCAAGTCGGTTTATTTTAATATAATTTTTATATTCAAATTTAACATATTAATTTTATTATAACATAAAAAAGGTATTTAAAAGTTTTTAAATGAAAATCCATAAGAAATATGGAAGCTGAAAACTCTGATTTGATAAGGGAATGGAGCATGTGAAGTTGAATTGGATTTGAGATATTATTGAAATAAATGCAACCCACCAACATCTACCTGTCCCTCATAAATGCCCCTACCAAAAAACCAAGCTGCAATTGAAGAGGTAGACGGTGGTGGTGGTGGTAATAGTGGTGGTGTTGATGGGTGAGTATTAATGAGTTTCCTCAATTAAAGACCTATAAAAAGTTTCACTTTGACAATTAGACGCTTCAGTAAATGACAATTAACACTAGTTTAGTAGTATTATATTTCGACTTTTGCATACTATCCAAATATTTGTTAATTACGTATCTGTGTTATTGATATCATTTATATTTATATTTGTTTAATTTTTCTCAATAATTAGTATATATATATATATATATATATATATATATATATATATATATATGTATATATATATATATATACATATATATATATATATATATATATATATATATATATATATATATATATATATATATATATATATATATTGACAGTTTACCAAAATATAAAAGATCAACTAGAAGATTACAATAGTAAAGATTGGTAATTAGGGTTATATACGTGTGTATGTTTATAATGACAAAGATCTAATTAATTGTGATAAATATATACATGATATATTGAAGACAAGATTTTTATCGAATTGACGTGTGAAACATATATGAGTCATGATGAAACATATATGAGTAATGATGAGTATGTATATATATGGATAGAGCGATGACAAGGTTGAACCTATGACTCAAGCATGGATATCAACTCTCTTTCTAATTTTTTTTATTAAGTACTAAAATTGTGAAAATATAAATTAGTATTGTTAGAAATGTCATATATTGTAATGACTGAGTTTGTAAAATGATGATATTTTGAGGTCCAGGGTTTGTTTTGTGTTTGTATTTCCATCATGCTTACATCCCCTTATTTATTTGGGAGTTGGTTATAATATGAAAATGAGTTGTGATGATGTTTATGGTGACCAAACTTGATTGGCGGAAGGAAAGGTTGACGGGGCCAAAATACATTGAACAGCAAATTAACAATGGCTGAAATCCAGTTGGTTTGGAAAGTTGAATTAAAGCATGCTATGAATATGCCTATCCATATCCAGGAGCAGTGCACGCATATTCAATGTTATTTTGGGCTTTCTAAACGACTTATTATTTTTTTTCTAAAAATATTCAACATTGTATGTTACAACATCTTAGTCTAAAACTTAATTATATATACAAGGCTAAATGGACAATAATATGCCTTCTAAAAAAAGTCGTACCCCAAAGTTATTGCTTTAGTTATCCGTCTAAATTATAAAGAATTATAACCTACTGATGCTACAGATAAATATTAAAAAAAAATAATGAAAATGTTAGGTGTTGCTTTTATGAGAAGAATTAAAAAAAGAACAAAGAACAAGAGTGATTTTTACAAAATTATCCCAAGAATTTCATTGGTAGCTGTTCCAAAGGGATTAAATGGGCCCCATCTCATCTATGACCTTCAGTCTTCATAAGCCAAATTTACTTAAATAGTATAAATAAAATGGTCTTACACGACACCTAGACGTCCGAATTTATTGGTTTCACAATCGACAGATATAAATTAAAAATAATATAAATTATTGATGTATGTATGTTTTTATACATAAGTAAGTCATTATTAATTATAAAATATTAGTTTTTATGCTTAAGCAAACAATTGACTAACTTAAGTCATTGTTTCCTGATATGTTTTGATATTTCCAAACACTATCCTAAACTATTAGACGCCTAATATACTTGCAATAAAAAAATTCTTATGATATAAATATATTAACCAAGATCATTATGAGAACACAAGTTTATATATTATATATGATATTTTATTTATTTACTGAAAACACATTGAAACTACATATATACTTAGCTAAAATGTATTGAAACATTTATGAACCAAACTGATCACTACTAAATTCAACATCATATTTGAGTTAACTAATTAAATGCCATCAATCTTATATTATATATAAGTATCAACTAAGTGAGTGGTCTAATATATTTTATATTTTTACGAGTTACATGAGACAAAACTATATTACCATAAAAATAACATCATATAAAAAAAGATATTGAGTTATAATAGGTAAATTAAAAAAAAGTTAAATACAATTTAAATTAACCATCTCCACTAAGTGCAAAGCCAAGTTTTTTAAAAGAGATTTATTGGAATCATGTCAATCAATGGTCTTTACACTCAATTTGATTGTAACATAACATACTATAATTTATAATTGATCAATTGTCTTTACACTCGATTTCTTTGTAACATAGCATAATATAATTTATAATTTTATGTTAGTTTTATTTGTTATTCATAATTGATTTGTAACCCATTTTGAAAAATTTATAATTATTATAAATTTGTCATTTCGATTTAAGTTTTACATTTAATATATTTAAATCTTTTCAATTATTTTGAAAAATAATCCTTGAATATTTTTTAGTTTATTTGATATCTTGATTTATGTTTTGTATTTAATACCAAATTTGAATTACAAATTGAATATATTATATTAATAATTCAAAAAATCAAACCCTTAAATAAAATAAAATTTTATATTTAGTAAATTGAAAAAGAAAAAAGTTAGAATGTTTAAAATAAATATGATAACAAAATAATCTCAATATATATAAATACTAGTTGTGAGACCCATTTTTGAATGGGTTAATTTTTTTTAAAACAAAGTTAAATATAAATATCAAAATAATTAAGAACTTTGAATTTAGAAGAAAATTAGAAAAATAATGATTTATTTTAATGAAAATGTTTTTTATATTTTAAATTTAAACAAATAATTTAAATAAAGAAAATAAAATAACGAGTTTTAACTTTGGAAATTTTGAAATAAAAGGTAAGTTTATTAGTGAAATTAAATCAATTTATTACTACATTTAAAATATTATATGAAATTTAATAAAATATAAAAAAAAAATCATAAAATGACATTTGGAAAAAAAAATTAATTTAAAATAACCACAAAATGATATCTGACAAATTAAATGAGAATGAAAAATAGTAAAAAAAACATTCATTTATTAAAGATGATAGAAAATACTCGATAAGTCAACAAAAGCCTTCTATGATTATTTAGGAAGGAGTCAACTAATTTTACCGTATATAATGATATATTTCATTTTTGTTAGTGTTAGAATAACTTAATTTTGATAACTTTTGAAGGTATAGGGCGTGTTTGACACGGAGCTTTTGGAAGCGTTTGAGAGCTTCTAGCTTTTAGCTTTTGACAAAACGCTCTAGTTTAAACAAAAAGCTTCGTTTGGCAGTACGAGCGTTTAGCTTTTAGTTTTAACAAAACGCTCCGATTCTAAAAGCTACTTCATGTAGCTTTTAACAAAACGCTTCGGAGCTTTTGAAATCAATTTCCATAATTACCTTTAAAAATATATTTATATATATTTTTTATTTTTAATCAATTGTCCTTTTATGTAATTTTATATATTTCAAAAGCTTCTAACTACTTTTGTCAAACATTCATATAACAAGTAAAAGCTACAGCTTCCCGCTACCAGTTACCAGCTACATGCTACCAGCTAACCGCTACCCGCTTCCAGCTAACAGCTACTTTTGCCAAACACGCCCATAAATTACATATGTTGATGGGTTTAATTAAGTTAAATGCTTACATTGACAGGTAAATTATATAGTGTTCTTAGTATAAAAAATAATGTATATATAAGATCTAATTTGTAAAATTTAATATCTTTTTCTGTTAGGACAAATATGTATAAAGACAAATTATGTTGTTATATATCATCTAAAAGTATTTATGAATTTTGGAATTTGTTGTAGTGATAATATTGATATGTCCCCTCTTGTTTCAAAGCATGCTTTTGCTCAACCAGTCAAACAAAACCATATTCACAACAATTCTTCCTTCACCTTCTCACCTTCACACACAACACATTTCTTCCGCTTTCAGTTCCTCACAAGATCCTCCCCTGTTTCTCTTCCGCCCATAACGAATGGGCATCTTTGTTGAATCATATATATATCCTGCAACATGAAAACCCATTGAAATATTATAACAATCATCGATCGGTCGATCTGTTGTGTTGAGTTGAGCTGTTATTAAATTTATAAAGACGAATTAAGATGACAAACAAAGGATCTTCGAATAGTGAAGTAGTGATGATGGAGATAGAAGCGAACAAACCGACGGGGAACGGGATGGTGGTTGGAGGGCTGAGTCCGTTAAGCGAGACGATTTGGAAAGAGAAAACGAGCGTAGAGATGGTGGGAGATGTGTCGGCAAGGCTGGCGTGGAAGGATCTGACTGTGATGGTGACGCTGAGCAACGGAGAGACTCAGAATGTGTTGGAAGGACTGACGGGATATGCGGAGCCGGGAACGTTTACTGCGCTTATGGGTCCTTCTGGTTCCGGCAAGTCGACGCTGCTTGATGCTCTTTCCAGTCGACTTGCAACCAATGCTTTCCTTTCAGGGAATGTGTTCCTTAATGGCCGTAAAACCAAGCTCTCATTTGGCACTGCTGTAAGTCTATTAGTATTAAATCTCTCACCAGCTAATTACTTTTTCTAATTAATGACGATAAATTAACTTGTTTTCAAAGTGTGTGTGTGTGTATGTTTTTGTAGTTAGTATTTGTTATTAGCTATCGATTGATTGATTGATTTACATACATATATAATTATATATAGGCGTATGTAACACAAGACGACAACCTAATCGGAACACTTACGGTTCGTGAAACAATCTCATACTCGGCAAGATTACGGCTCCCGGATAAGATGCCGTGGTCGGAGAAACGGGCATTGGTGGAGAGCACCATCGTAGAAATGGGGCTCCAAGACTGCGCGGATACAGTAATCGGGAACTGGCACTTGCGTGGTATCAGCGGCGGTGAAAAACGCCGAGTTAGCATTGCCCTCGAAATCTTGATGAGGCCAAGATTGCTTTTCCTCGACGAACCAACCAGTGGGCTTGATAGGTAACGTATTAATTAGCTGACTAATTAAAGAAGCAATTTGCTTAATTTCACGCGTGATTTCTTTTCCGCAGTGCTTCGGCGTTCTTTGTTACTCAGACGTTAAGAGGCCTGTCTAGAGATGGCAGGACAGTAATAGCTTCGATTCATCAACCAAGCAGTGAAGTTTTCGAGCTGTTTGACCGTTTGTACCTGCTATCCGGAGGAAAAACCGTTTACTTCGGTCTTGCTTCCGAAGCTTACGAGGCAAGACTTGACCTTTTGTTTTTTTTTTTTTTCTAAAGGAAAAAGATATAGAGTATCATATACAGAGTAGAGGATTAATTATATCATTAATTAATTTGCAGTTTTTCTCGCAAGCTGGTTTTCCATGTCCGGCTCTTCGAAACCCTTCAGATCATTTTCTTAGGTGCATCAATTCCGATTTCGACAAAGTGAAGGCCACCCTGAAAGGGTCCATGAAACTAAGGGTATGGTTTTTTTTTTTTCTTACTACTAGCTAGTATTATTGAAGCTTGTTGATAAGAATTTGATTTTGAATGATATGGATCAGTTTGAAGCGAGCGATGACCCTTTGGAGAAAGTAACAACAGCCGAAGCTATTCGAGCGCTTACCGACTACTATCGTACTTCTCAGTATTGTTACTCAGCAAATGAGAAAGTAGAGAACATGTCAAAAGTCGTAAGTACTAGTTTGTAATTATGAAAAGAAATATGTGTAGCTTTTAATTAATTTAATTTACTGATGGATGCAGAAAGGAACGGTTTTGGATTCGGGAGGCAGTCAGGCTAGTTTCTTGATGCAGTCGTTTATGTTGACGAAACGTTCATTTGTTAACATGTCAAGGGACTTTGGTTACTACTGGTTGAGGCTGGTGATATACGTTTTGGTCACTGTCTGCATCGGAACCATCTATTTCAACGTTGGAACAGGCTACAATTCAATTCTAGCAAGAGGAGCATGTGCCTCCTTTGTCTTTGGTTTTGTCACATTCATGTCAATCGGAGGCTTTCCTTCCTTTGTCGAAGATATGAAGGTCAATTCGATAATGAATATATGTTAAAAAATCAAAATTATTAATTAACATATATACGCATATATGCATAAATTAACCATGGATGAATTCATACAATATTAATTGATTAATTATTATTGCAGGTTTTTCAAAGAGAACGACTGAACGGTCATTATGGTGTGACTGCGTTTGTGATCAGCAACACGATATCTGCGATGCCGTTTTTGATACTAATCACGTTTATCTCTGGAACAATATGCTATTACATGGTTCGTCTTCACCCTGGATTTGTGCACTATCTCTTCTTTGTATTGTGTCTGTATTCAAGTGTGACCGTTGTTGAAAGCCTCATGATGGCCATCGCTAGCGTCGTTCCCAACTTCCTCATGGGCATCATCATTGGGGCCGGAATTCAGGTTAATTAATTTCTCAACTCTCAACATATAATTAATTTTAGTCTTAACGTACTCATATATATTAAAACACGATCGATGAATGCATGCAGGGTATATTCATGTTGGTATCCGGTTACTTTCGACTCCCTAATGACATCCCTAAACCTGTCTGGCGTTACCCTATGTCGTACATCAGTTTCCACTTCTGGGCTCTTCAGGTACGTGTATATATGAGTACTCTTTCAAGCCATGTTGTGTTGTGAAATACCGTATATACCCAGCTGCCTCAGATTGATCATTTATAAATAAATATAATCTTAATCTTATTATTTTTCAGGGGCAATACCAGAACGATCTTGTTGGGTTGATGTTTGACAACCAAACACCCGACCTACCAAAGATTCCAGGGGAATATATTTTGGAATATGTTTTCCAAATCACAGTGTCCAGATCAAAATGGATTGACCTTGGGGTTATTTTTAGTATGATTATTGTCTACCGCATTATTTTTTTCTTCATGATAAAGATCAATGAAGATTTGACGCCTTGGGTTAGAGGCTACTTGGCAAGGAAAAGGATGAAGCAAAAGAATGGAGGCCAGATCAATACAACAGTGGCCCCGTATGGTCTCACTCAATCACCTTCCTTGAGGACTTATGTGGCCGATCATAGGAAGAGGTAGATGAACGATCATCCCTGAGTTTGTAGTTGCATTTCGTGTTTGCAATATTAAGAGAACAATTAATTAAATTGATTATACTCCTTATATTTACTTACGATGAATTTGAGCATTCTGTATTCTTACTATATTTACCTGCAATCAACCCTACGATATGTCCATCTGATTTCATTCCTATTCGGTCTTGGGCCCGAGCTAAAGTAGATACTGTAATTATGTGCTAAATAGTCGAATTAAAGAGCTGTTTTTATTATTGGTGTGTTGGCATTGAGTTTATGAGAGCTTTTTTTTTTTAAAAAAAAAATCGAAATAAAGAAAAAGTTTCCTACAATAGTCTAAGTTTTTAGTTTTTATTTTAAATAAAAAATTCTTGATATATACAAAAGTTATTTCAAATAATTTTTATGAACTTATAGTTTTTCAAGAATTTAAACATTTAGTTTTTATGTATTTTACATTTTTCAAAACTTCAAGCGTTATGTCTATTTATTACTGTACTAGATTTGTGACCCGTATATTACACGGGTTTATAAAAAAAGTTTAGTATAAAATTATATGCATTACATATTTTTTAAAGTAATAATTTTATATAAATACAAAGAATATAATAAATTAAGTAAGTAATAAAGGTTGTAGAGCATTTATTATGAAATTTAATATAACAATCTACTTACATATATAAATCTCATTAAAATGTGGATTTTAAATTTAAAAAAATGACAAGTGGAAAAGAAATAATTCAAAAATTCTAACATGTGTCAAATTCAATGAGAACATGACATTTGATAAAATTGATTTTCATTTATTAGGTTAGATACCGAATATGGAATATAAAAACAAACTTGGGCTTATGCATGAATTTGTTAGGAGCATTGTGGGCCGAGTTAGCATTCCATGGTATCTAGATGTTACATGGTGTTTTTATTAGGGTGAGTAAAAACCACATCGCAATTAAAATTTATCGTAAAAACTGCATAAATTGCAATCAATAAATGACAACCGCAATAAAAAATGAATGTGATGTTTTCTGTTTTTCAAAAACCGCAAATTTGCGGTGCAATACGGTTATTAGTTTTCAAAAACCGCACCGTACCACATACATTATATATAATTTTTTAATTAATTATTAATATATTAAATATTAAAAATAAGTCAAGTAATGGATGAAAGAAAAATAAAATTTTAGAAGATAAAAGTGTTGGTTTTTTGTTATATTTAACTTTGAAAATGGTGAAATTTCATAATTTTAAAATATTTATTGTTAATTATTAGTGATTTCATGTTTTTAAGATATAATTGTTTATGATTTAAGTTAATTGTCTTATACCTTATTCTTTTTTTAATTATTACAAGTAACATGTTTGAACTTTTAAAACTATTTGAATTTTAAACTGTGGTTAAAAACCACACAAAATAACCGCACAAAATCCATGCAGTTAATAACAGAAAAAAAAAAACTGCATCGCAAATATAACCGTGTAACCGCACTGTAAAAATAGTTGCACCAAACGATTTTTAAAATAGATTAACCGCATTTGTGGTTAGTGATGAAGTTTTGGCTAACAACCACACCGTATTCTCCCCCGGTCTTTATCAGCCAAGCCTAAAAAGGAAATAAAAAGCAAACAATTATTCTTTTCAACATTCCTTCAATTTTGGCCTGGAAGACATCGATTAAATTTAGTTTTAAGCATAAAGATTGTTGCAGCCCAAAGGATAAAGACTTTACAAAATGTCTCCAACTCAACAATTTTAAACACACTATGGAAATCTTTTCACAATGCAATTCAAAAGGAGTTATTCCAAGGATATTTAAATCATTTAATATCTTTAGAAGCCACAAAATTTCATTTAGTCATAGTGGCTAGGACCACCTAAATATTTTTAAGTCATAGTTGGCTATGGAGGATCTAAATATGACACGAGTTTTTAATTTTTCCTTTATTTATTTATTTTTCGTGAGATCAAATATGACACAAGATATTAAATAAAAAAAAACTTTTAGAGGATCTCTTTGAATACAAATTTTCCACAATCAAAATATTATAAACAACACATGTATTGTTATGAAATATTAGTTTGTGAATGACCATTGGATTCTTCATTTATCCTATAACTCACAATCACTAGATTTAGTAGTAACAAATTTTATGAATGTAATACCATCATAATGTGCATCCATATTATGAATCATCTTTCATTTATCTTTCTTCTTATTTTGGTAGTATAAATAGTGACCATATGTAATAGAAAGTTGATTTCATCACAAATATTTGAATAAAAATTCTCTACACTCTCATGTCTTTTTTTACTCTATAATAGACGTTATCAACACGACTCCACCATAAAGCTCCAACTTCTTGTTGCTCTTGTCAATGTCAGGTCTCTCTCTCTCTCTCTCTCTGTATATATATATATATATATATATATATATATATATATATATATATATATATATATATATATATATTATGAAACCTTTTAACTAACAATCCCCTAACATACAAATTTTTATTTTGATTAGTACTTTCATTATGACAAACCTTACCAAACTTGAGTTTATGGCTCTTGACATTAGTGGAAAAAATTATTTATCATGGATCCTTGATGCTATCGGTATTGGAAACACCATAAAAGATGTATATCCTTCAAATGAAGCATCAAGCCAAGAAAAGGCTAAGGCGATGATTTTCCTTCACCGCCATCTTGATGAAGGATTAAAAGTTGAATACCTTACTGTCAAAGATCCAACTGATCTTTGGAATATTCTAAAAGAGAGGTATAATCATCAAAAAATGATGATACTCCCTAGAATTCGTTTTGATTGGTTACACCTTCAGCCACAAGATTTTAAATCTGTGAGTAAGTATAATTTAGTCATGTTCAAAATTACTTCCCAACTAAAACTATGTGGTGAGACTATAACTGATGAAGACATGCTAGAGAAATCTTTCTCTACTTTTTATGCTACTAACATGCTCCTACAATAGCAATATCGTGAGAAAAGTTTTAAAAAACATTGTAAATTAATCTCATGTCTTCTCGTGGCTAAACAAAATAATGAGATCTTAATGATGTAACACCCAGTTTTGAAAGTACTCGGTTGTGGTTTCGAAGGCCAAGGGTATAGGCGATTCGGTCTTTTATGGGTCTCGGGTCTTATTTGGAAGGTTTTAGGATTAAGGGTGTGGCTAGGAGCGTAGGTCTTCCCGCCACCTTTTTGTGGATATAAAGTTCGTCGGAAACAGACTTAGAATAAAGAAGTTATAGCACTTTGAAGTTATGGGCAATATTGGTCCCTAATGGAGAAAAGTGGCAAGAAGGTACCATGCATGCAAGGTGGTCATTGTGGAAGTACGCCCAACATAAGCTGAGGGTATGCCCAACATAGAGGAGTAAGTGGACGTGGGTGTGGGAGGAGTACGCCCAACGTACGCTCAGAGTTCCTAAACCCTAATTTTGGGGCTAAGCATTATATAAAGAACAGTATGCCCTAGATATCAGCCTCCCTCTCATTCTTAGACAGCCACCACGAAACCCGAATCCTTCCTTGAGTGTTCTTGGAGCTTAGGAGGCCATTAGAGAGAATTTTGGTTTTATGAAGCCATTTTCCAAGCAAGTGAAGAGCAAAGCAAGGTGGTGGTTCAAAGGAGAAGTTGTAGATCCGAGATTGTTGCTCCATTTCAGATCACCTTGAGGTATAATGCCTTGAACTTTCCTCAAGTATGCTTAGATCTAGTGTAGTGATGTTTTGGACAATTTTGGTCCCAAGAATAGAGCTTTATGGTTCAAATCCGCTTCCTAGGCTTAAAGTTGCAACTCTCAGTGCTAAATGAGTCCCTAAGGCAGAAAGTTGCCATCTTGGATATCTTATTGGGTTCATGCATGAGTTAAGATCACTTTTATGAAAATAGAATGCCATTTTGGAGTTTGGGCTTATTAGGGTCATGTAAAGTCACCAAGTCAGTGACTTTATAGATTAAGACGTTAAAGAGGACTTGGATCTGTGATTATAGCCATTTGAATAGAGTATTAAGTGCTTAATGGGAAAAAAGACTTAACAACAAAGTACGCTGGGCGTACATGTAGGTACACACAACGTATACACCATGCAGCCTGTATGCTTAGCGTACAGTGGAGTACACCTCGCGTACTCATCAGATATGGGCTTGGCGTGTTTTGGGCCTTGAATTGGGCCATACAATGGATTTTGGTTCTTTAAGCCTTAGTGGGCCATCAGAAGTCAGATAATTTGAGCCAAGAATATGTTTGGGCTTAGGGTAAGGCCCATTAGAGGGATTGGGCCCAATTTAGCAAATTGGGCCATTAGTGGGCCACTGGTTGGCTTGGGAAGCCTACCTAGTGGTGGGTCTTTTTATATTATGATTTTGTGCCTTAGATATAGACCAAGTTAGACTAGGGGTAAAATAACAATTTTACCTTAAGGAGAATTATTGGTTTGGACTAATTGTTATTTTGGGTAATGGTAGCTTGGGGAGTCGAGAGATCTGCAGTTTGGGGATCTTCCAGCAGGCAGCAAGAGGTTTATTTTTAGAATTCCACTGTTAACTTGTGAGGTGAGTTTTCTCCTGTAGGAATGGGTCTAAGGCACCAATATCGGCTCGTTTATGTATGTTAGTGTATACAGGATTTAGATTTGATGTCGATATTAGCCCGATATAGTTTATATGCTTCCGAATTATGGTCTGATGTCGGGCGAGGCCCGAGGAAGGTTTTTATGTATGTTTCCAAACTACGGTTCGATGTCAGGTGGTACCCGAGGAAGGAATACATGTTTAGTTATACTTGTTGTCTTTGTGATACTTGTATATGCCTGGTAGGGAGGTGCGTGTGGGCCGGGGTCCATATCTCATCATTAGCTGAGTGTGGACGGGGTTCCATATCTCATTATTAGCAGAGTAGGGGCAGGACCCAAGATAGGCGGGGCCTTGAGACTAGCAGTTACAGTGTTGTGTTGTCTGTTATGTACAAGTATGATTACGAATATATTTTTGTATGTGTATAGCGGGCGGGGCCCAGAGACAGGTGGAGCGTAGTAGAAATAGATATGTATACCGATCGGGGATCAATGCCAAGCGGGGCCTGATGTCGGATTCGTCTGATGCCGGGCGGGGCCCGAGGTAGCGGGCTAGGCACAATGTATGTGGTTATGTGATTATGTGTATGGTATGTGGTAGATTGGGGAGACTCACTAAGCTTCGTGCTTACGGTTTTCAGTTTTGGTTTTAGGTACTTCTAATAGCAGAGGGAAGAGCTCGGGATGACTACATTGCACACACCTTGATGATTTAGCCTGGGATGATTACTCTAATGTTTTGATATGATACTCTGATAATGTTTTGAAATGCTTGACTTATATTTTGATGAATGATTGATAACTATGGTTTATTTAATGGTTTAAAACGAAATTTTTGGTCTAGAATTTTGGGATGTTTCAAGTTGGTATCAGAGCCTTGGTTTGAGAGATTCGGGAACAATCTCGAGTGTCTCTGAACTCAAACTGAGGACTTGGTATGAAAATTTTCAAAAGAAAATCATTTTTATAAAAAGAACTTTGAAAAGAGAAAAGAATTTTAAAAAGAGAAAAGGGTGTGCTGCATGCAATCAGCTGAGCTCAAGTAAGTACTCCCAAATTACCCATACAAGTTTATGTTATGATATGTTATCTTTTACTAACTAGTAAACGAATATGCTAAGTTACATATTGGGAGGACTAAACAATTTCAGAAGGTTAGGTCTAGCTCTATTGTGCAACTCTTGTTTGAGTCCAACCGTTGTAGAGTAGGACCTCTCATTCGAAGAATTATCTAGTCTTAGTAATATGTAATAGTATTTGCGAGCTAATTAGGGGGAGATAGCAGGGACTTCTTATGCAGCTGAAGACAGAGAGTCGGATGGTGATTACCCTAGGGCAAGCCTAGGATGAGATTAATGTTGGGAGCAGTAGTAGTGAGAAGAGAATTGGAGGAAAGTACAGATAAATGTGGAAGGTAGTATGGGCCTGTACTACTGAAAGCAGAGGATCCGTACTCGAATCAAGGAAGGCTGAGATGAAACCAGGAAACTTGTAGTGTATGTGTGTGATCCCTCGATAGTGATGAGTATTATAATGGTTGTTATGATATGTTGCAGCATGGTGACATTACGTGGCAGACCAATGGGAAGTTCAGGTGCCGGTGAGGGATCAGGCTTGGGCTTTGGAGCCGGGCATCTGGATGAGCAGATGGGAGAGTTTATTTCAGCTCAGATTACACGCACTATTTTAGACCAGACTCATGCGATCTTTGGTACGGTCAAGGAGGGCATTATGGATATTTCGGACGAGATATTAGGTGTGATCTGCACCAAGATGGCGGCAATGATGGGGGGGGCACATTGACGTTCAGGGAGTTTAGAGCCTATGGAGCTTTAGACTATCATGGGGCTAAGGACCCCATTGTTAGCAGCTAGTGGTTATTAGATATCGCTAACGCCTTCTGTTCTAGCCGGTTTCTCGAAGGGGACAAGGTCTGACTCGCCTCCTGTCTTCTAAAGGACAAATCACGTGATTGGTGGGAGGAGGTTGGACATGCTATTTGAGATGATGCCGCGTTGGACGCGATGACATGGGGTGACTTATTGGCCAAGTTTAAGGCCAAGTTTGCACCAGTTATTAAGGTACAACAGTTAGCATGGGAGTTCCAGGACCTCCAGCAGACTATAGAGACAGTGGTCGAGATCACCGCCAAGTTCAGAGAGAGAGCCCTTCTTGTTCCGCAATATGTGGCGGACGAGGAGATGAAGAAGGCTCGATACCACGAGATGCTGAGGAGCGACATTAGAAAGTTCGTGAGCTGGTCCAGCTACAAGACGTTGGAGGATATGATCGCTCGAGTCAGGGATAGGGAGATTGACTTAGAGGCAGATAGGAAGAGGAAACCAGACGAGGTGCAGATATCAGTGGGATCGAGCAAGAGGCCCACGACATCAGATTCTAGATCGAGATGTTATCAGGATCGTAGTCGTTGTGGCAAGTGCGGCAGGAAACACGAGGGTGCGTGTAGGAGCGGTAGTGGTGGTGATTCTGGTTGCCTCAAGTGCGCCCGAATCGGTCATTTTAGCAGGGATTGTACCGCTACCACCACACATGGATCATACCTGATTTGCTTCCATTGCAGTCGGCAGGGCCACAAGAAGGCCCAATGTATGAGTTTGGCTACAGCGGTATAGGTGATAACACCTGCCCCTGCGACATTGAGGATCATAGACGGCTGTCAGGGCCAAGCAGAGGCACCTGCGGCAAGGAGCAGGGCTTTCCAGTTGATTACAGAGGACACACGAGCAACTTCCGATGTTATAGGTGCGCAACTTTTGCCTTTCTGTCAGTTTTTATTTATATTGTCTCGCATCCATATGAGTAGTTATATCTTGGGATTATACTTCCTGCTTATGTTCGGATTATATGCCATCTAGATACCATGGGTCTTAGGGTAGTAGTGTGGGGACGTCTCCGTATAAAAGAGGGTTCTCAGGATGCGGTAGCTGTAGCAAGTGTGATTGGAACCCGGGAAGTATTCTGACAATCTTCAAGGGTCTTACTGCTTAGTGTTGGCTAGTTTTGGGAACACTAACAGTGGTAAGCGTTGGTTGCCAGCAAGATTGGTCACTGGATGATACGAAGGATTGGGGATCTTTCCAGCCGGGTGTGCTGTAAGATGTTAGTTGAACCGAAGTGGGGGAGGGTTCTCCAAGGGCTCAGGACCAAAAGGAAGTGTGGATTTAGGATGGGTTCGCATTCTCGTTAGGAAGGAAGGCCACCTAAGTGGCTGATTGGATCGAGGGGGTATGTGAGTTGGGGGTCTGGGAAACTTCCCAACGTAGGGTTTGCGTCCTTTTTGGTGTTTGATAATTGGCTTTGGGGACCAGGTGGGGAAAATTCTCGTCGGGATGCGAGTTCAGCCTGGATGTTAGGTCGTGTGTATGATCAGCATGGAAAGTGTTGTAAGACTGTGGGATAGCTGTAGCATTCACTAGCAGCCAGATAACGTAGGAAATGTTGTAAGACTGCGGGATAGCTGCAACATTTATTAGCAGCTAGTTAGTGGAGTGTGGGAGGGGGCCCGTATCTCCTAGTTAGCGGAGTGTGGGCGGGGGCCCATATCTCCTAGTTAGCGGAGTGTGGGCAGGGGTATGTATCTCCTAGTCAGCGGAGTGTGGGCGAGGTCTGTATCTCCTAGTTAGTGTGATCAGAACTAGGGAATGATACGTAGATAAGATTCGAGGTGAAGTGGTACCTGCAAAGCCCTAGACAGGTGAGACCTGGGAGCAAGGTCACTCCATAGTACGGTTTGGTTGAGACTCATGGGCGAGGCTCGTGCAATCATAGCAAGGCAGGTGGGACCTGGCAGAGACCTAGGGGTTGAGAGGGTGTTCATTGGTTCAGTAACCGGGTGAAATCCGGTATTCCAGATAGTGGACAAATAAGTTTTGACCTGGGAGGTCCCGATTCCTTAGGAAGGTAGATAAAAGACAACGTGACGTTCGAACAGAAGTAATGATTATGAGGGTTCTTGTGCGTAGGGCAGTTTGCGGATCGAAAGAGCGAAGACACTTACAACAGGATTAAATAATATTAGAGTAATTGATTTGACCCTATTGCGCAACTCTTGTTTGAGTCTAACCATTCCAGGGATGAATCTTCTACTCGAAAGATTATCTGAGCCTTTTGTCAAGTATAATTGTCCTGCAGATGGTTATGCAGGGATAGTCTGTCAAGGAGACAGACTTGCATGGATTCGATCTCTGGAAAGGCAGAAGTAAGTTGCTGAAGCTTGAAGTTCGTTTTCTTCGGGAAGGAAGTTCGGTTGGTTCTCGGTTGTCTTGAGAAGAATGGATTATGTGTAGAACCATCAGTTGCGTTCCTCAGATCGTTAGTTGGATTCGGGTGTGAGTAAGGAGCGATTTTGAGGATGAAATCCAATTTAAGTGGGGGAGAGTTGTAACAACCAGTTTTGAAAGTACTCGGTTGTTGTTTCGGAGACCAGGGGTATAGGCGATTCGGTCTCTGGACATGTGCCCCTTGCCTCTACATCCGTAACATACCTTATCATTATGTGTACAGTCCTTGGAATAGTGATCGGACCTCCCACACTTGTAACAAGTCACTTCTTCGTTGCATCTCCCACTATGCTTCTTCTTGCACTTATCACACCATCTCGCATCACCTTTCTCTCCTTCTCCGAGCTTCAAAGAATTTGCTCTCCTTGTTGGACCTTGAAGATCCTTCAAACTTCCTCTTTTCTCTTGCCTTATCTTTTTCCAGACCCTTTTCTCTTATCTGGGTCTCTAAATTCTTAGATGCTCTAACGACTGTTTTCAAAGTAGTTTCCATTTTGACTGTTAGACAAAAGTCTGTTGGCAGTCCGTTATCAAACCTATCAATCTTGGAGAGTTCAGTAGGAACCAAGTAGGGAAATAGCTTCATCCTCTCGGTGAATGCGGTGGCATACTCATCAACACTCATCTTCCCTTTCTTCAGGTTCTGAAACTCGTTGTTTAGGTCTATCAGATCTATCTATGAGCAGTACTGCATTTTCAACTGTTCCAAGAACTCTTCCCATGACATCCTTAGGGCTTCTCCTCGTGGCATCATATCTGCCAATAGCTTCCACTAGCTCAAGACTCCAGTTTTCAGCTGTCTTACTGCGAAGACAATCTTTTGTTTCTTGCTACAGTTGCAGCTCTCAAACACCATCTCAATCACAGAAATCCAAGCCATAATCTCAACCGACTTTGGGCTTCCAGAAAGACTTGGTGGCTTGGCACCCAAGAAAATCTTATACATCTGCCCATCCTGTTCATTTCCCCTCTCTGGGCCATTCCTCCTTGCCCTTTGGGTTTTAACTTGACTTACAGTGCGGCTATAATTTCCCTCCTCCGATCGTTCAACAATCAAATCAGGTTGCATAATGGGCACAATAGGTTCATCCCTATTTTCGTGCAACATCTGCCTCATCTCTTCTCTCTGCTCATCCATCATAGCCCGAATCATAGCTTGTACTTCAGCCATGGTAATTGGTTCGGGAGCATCTGCTACAACAGGTATTTGCTGAATCACTGGGAGTTGATTCCTATTCCCATTTGCATTCCCAGCTCCACTGCGGGTTCTTGCCATTTCGTTCCATACACCAAATCAGACGTTTGGGGCAAAACGACGAGAATTAAGATAGGAAAGATTTTATTTACAATCGACGTGTAAATCTCCCTAATACTCTATAACGCCCGTAGATCCGGGCTAGTCAATTTAGAGATGATAAGCATCAAAAATGACTTTTTGATGGAATATGATTTTGAAGGATTAATCTTAACCAAGTTGTAGTATATGTCACAAGGTTTCCGTGCATATAAAGAACGCCAAAATCCGAGTTATAACGAAGAAGTTATGACCTGTCGAAGTTTCGTGACAGAACCGACACGACCCAGCGCGACGTAAATAGTGAATTTAAGGTAGATAGATATCTATCCTTAGTGATCTAAACGAGTGTCGAAGATGTCTTCGATAATATTCCAATGATAAAAAGACAGACGAAAACGGAGTTCAGATGAAAGAGTTATGAATTTCGAACGTAGTTTTCCTGTCCCGACCTACTAAAGATAATATATAAGTAATATATTTATAATATATTAAAAATAAAGTCAAAATTATCCAATGGAGTCTAAACGAGAGTTGTAGAGCATAATCTCACCTACGTGTCGATATAAAGAACGTCGAAAACAGAGTTCGTATGCGAAAGTTATGAATTTCTGAAGTTCGGGGCGCGAAACCCCAAAACTGTCAGATACCACGACGTGGCAAGCAGTGCCACGATGTGGCAAGTCTTCTGACACCTCCGGGAGTCCCCCAGACGCAACTTGCGATGATGCATGTAGTGACGACCAAGCCCACGACGTAGAAAAAGGTGCCACGACGTGGCAAGGGCAGATTTTGCCCTATAAATAGATTTGAAGGGCCAGCCGAGTTTGGTTGCTCATTCTCTCATATCTCACCCATATTACATCGTTTTACATGCAATTTTAACCCCCCGAAGCCCCGGTATCATCCCGAGACCCGAAATCGAGTCCCGAAGTCCGAAGATCCCGAGAAGAAAAGAGTTTCCGAGCCAAAGCTCTGCCCGCAAAAAGCCCGATTTGTAAAGATATTTCGGTTTCACCAAAGAATACTACCATTGCAAGCCGTATTGTTGTCCAATCATCTTCTGATCACGTGAGTGTGTAGTTACTTTCTTCTAACACATTAATATTAAGTATTTGCTATGAAATACGTGCTATGTGTGTATATATATTGTTGTTTATTTGAGATGTTTGTGGTATGGATAAATTATATATGTTTTAATGAGTTAAACTGTATATGTATTTTGTATCTGCAAATATGTTGGGTAGAACATGGGTAGATAAGATTGTTGGTATGTGATAAAAGATGACTTGGATCATGAGATAAAAGGATAAAGAGATAAACTTCTTTTAGATCTGGATGTATGGATCAGATCAGGAGGTTAGTTTTAGATCCAAGAGTATGGATCAGATCAAGAGGTTAGTTTAAGATCCGAGAGTATGGATCAGATCAAGAGGTTAGTTTTAGGTCCAGGAATATGGATTAGGTAATGAGTAAAATTTAAGATCTGGGAGTACGGATTATGTATTTTGGATTACGTGTTCATTCGATAAGGTATCATGTGTATAGTCCCTTTTAGGAACGTGATTTTAATACAAGTATTGATTAAATTATGAAATATACATATGTATGTGAAGTATTTGTTATTGTCCGAAATACGTGTTAGATATATTTGATGATATATAACGTGCGAATCAGTTATGGTTCAGTATGTGTTAAGATGTTTATATATGATATTATTACTTAAAACCTTGTGTTAAGTATACACTAGTTGGCGTTGCCTAAACGGAGATAGTATCAAACATTGATTATAAGCATTGAAGGTTTGCCTAGTGATGGGTTAAGACTTAAGAAGGTATGTTTAGTTCAATTAAGTTTGGACATTAGGTAGTCTCTTATTAAGAGTACGTGTGTGGTGAGATCGATGATCGGTGGAGTACGTCTTACGTACAAAAGTACATTTTATGTACGAAGTCCTTTTCAAAGCTCTGTGTCTTGGGTGTTGCTTGTGCCAGGGTACTATTATGTTCTCGGGTACGAGTCTTTCGCATACCAGAGTACTATAATGTGCTAGAAGTACTATCTTGCACAAAGTCTTTTTGACAATTTCGTGTGTCGGTTACGGGAGCGTACGGGAGTACTCTAGTAGTATTTCCCCATAATTTTTTTTGAGAGAGCTTTGGAGTCAGGGTTTCTTTTATGAAGTGATCAACCGAGCTTCATATGTCAGCATTTTCTTTCACGAAGTAATTAAGGGAACTTCGTAGACTGCCTAATAAAGTGTGTCGGTAACAGACCACTACTAGGTATGTGTGGTGTTATATTGCTGGATAGGGTACGTCTGGGGGTGAAATACCTCATGTATTCAGGCCACTGCTAGGCAAAGTTCGATGCTGGGATAGGTAGAGTCTGGGGGTATAATACCTCATGATAGTCAGACCACGCCTAGGCAATGTTATCTAGATAACTACCCCTGACTTAAAATTTCTGGTGGTTCTTTCTTTTATGAACGAAGGTTTGTGGTGAAACTTATTCCATTCCCCTCATTTGATGTCATTATTGATCCTCGTTTGTTGCAAGGGAATTTCCGAAGCAGCTTCGTCAGTTTGTGGTTCATATCGATTCCTTAGGCTAGATCTCGTAAGATCATTGTATAGGGTCAGTGTGTGGGGATCGATGGGATGGGATATATATTGTTTTAGAAATATGATTTATATGTGTTTATAATATTAGTGGTTTTATAGGATCGAGATGTAGATTATTATTACATTGTTTGAACTAAGAGCTTTCGTACGTTGTGTTCCTTAGGTGATTGGGTTCACCAGGGATATTCAAACTAAGTGTTCATTAGATATTTGAACTTAGTGTTCATCAGGGATATTTGAACTAAGCGTTCATTAAGTGTTTTTGAACTAAGTGTTCACTGGGTAATATTGGAACTAAGTGTCCATTAGTTGTTCTTGAACTAGGTGTTCATTAATTATTGTGAACTGCGTGTTCACCAGAGGTAATCTAAGAACCGTGGCAGCACTAGACTTTGTGCCAGTTCCTTAGGGCAATCCTTAGGAATGAATGGGAGAAGGGTAATCGACTCTTAGGATAAATATTTAAGAAATAAATGGAGATAATGGGGGTGGGTAATTGGATTGATTGTTTGATAATTAAATATAATAATTATATTATTGTGGGTTGAAAACCCTATATGCTCACTAGGCTCCCAAGGCTGGCTCTCTCAGTTTTCTTTGTATTACAGGTTATGGCACGAGAGCATAAGTTGGCTGACATAACGAGAGAGTTTGGATTATAGGCCAATAGTTATGAATAACTGTTGTAAGGTATATTTTGTTCTGTTTATGCTTTTGGTTTATATTGAACATGACATCCTGAGATTTTGTTATAAAATGAAAATACATTTCTTTAAATAAATGCTTTGATAAATCTTTATCATATTTTGGGAACAAATTCCGCAACTGTTTTCTTTAAAAGATTACTCTGATTTTAAAAACAAAGCATAAACAAATTGGTTTTTTCTGGCCGTCAAATTGGGGATGTCACCTTTGGTATTAGAGCATTAGTTTAAGCGAACTAGGAATTTGTAGGATTTCTAGACTTAAACTTAGAATGCTAAGTAATGATCGTGAGGAGTGTGTCTAAAAATATGTTAGGTAGTACACCTAAACTGACACAAGCACTAGTTTGTTTTAGGAATGATGCCTAAAATGCTTTTATGTGCTAAATGTATTGTGTGATAGCTATATCGATGCTATTATTTGTTCGGATCTATGGTCTGTTGCCGACCGGATCTGGAAACCTTATGTGTGTAGGATTCTAAGCGTATGACTACGATATTAGAACTAGCATGTACACGTTTCGGAGTGATAAGGAGATTTATACGTTTATCGTAAATGAAGCTCTCCTATCTTAAAATTCTCGCCCAGTACACTGAATGTTTGCTTAGGTGTGCAAAAGGCCATGGTGAAGACTCGTAGAGAATTGAATAAATGGAGGAAATTAAAAGTCTTATGATAGTGAATGACACCTATCGGAAGATATCATAAGAGAGGTATCTTGCCTTTAGAATGCGTCTGATAAAATAGCAGTACGTCTAGAAAAGTATGGTACATCTGAATGTATACATTTGACTGGCGGTATGATAGGATGATTGGTGTAATTCCTAAAGTTTTCCTGCCATCTGGAATTTCCATCACCAATCGAGTTGAAGTAGAATTGATGATTGACGATACGTAATGAAGAAGTCCTAATAGAGTCTAGGGAAATTGTTTATGATTATTTGGACAGATTTGTATGTGTTAAATTGTTTTGTGATGGTGACTTGGTCGACTGCGAGACAATACTTGGGATGAGTATGAGTAGGTGTCAAAGGTAGTAGATGCATATACTACCGGAAGCACATGACTCGTGCTTTGATCAGGGAAAGTCGCAAGGTTACCAAGAAGCTAGTGATTGATTCCGTTTTGTTCAAGTGTGTCATTACCCTTTTTTCGGTAGTGACTAGTAAGATGGTTGTTATTCCGACCCTAGTGGTCATATCAAATTGAGTCCGACTACGAGGAGTTTGTTACGTGGTTCATAGAACCAAGTTCGAGGTAGCATCTGACTCAAGTCAGAAGATTGAAATCAATGCGATTGATAGTATCGCACTCGTTAAAAAAAAGGAGTTTGTAGCTAGGCATGCTATATGTTAAAAATGTGATTATATCACATTAGATGATGAAGGAAGGTATATTCCATTCTGGAATTTGACTCTAAGAGACTTGAGTCTAAGCGTTGCATCATACGATGAGAGGTCATTAGAACATGACCCATCGATCTATTGAAATAGATGAATGAAAGTACTTATCCTAAGAAGAAGAAGGAGTCCTCAATAAGGATTTATTTTGTAACTCGGAAGTTATGATTGAAAGTACAACATAGTATGATAAGCAGATGCAAGATTGGGCATCGTCTGCGGTCAAGAAAGCCATAGAGTTAAATACTCTTTCGAGGAAACATAGAAGTTATGCTTATTACCTAGGATGAAGAGATAACGTGTGGAATCATTATGCAAGCCCTATTTCGTTGATGATTCCGGGACGTAATCATCCTAAGGGGGAGATAATTGTAACGCCCGTAGATCCGGGCTAGTCAATTTAGAGACGATAAGCATCAAAAATGACTTTTTTATGGAAGATTATATAGAAGGATTAATATTAACCAAGTTTTAGTATATGTCACAAGGTTTCCATGCATATAAAGAACGCCAAAATCCGAGTTATAACGAAGAAGTTATGACCTGTCGAAGTTTCGCGACAGAACCGGCACGACCCAACGTGACCCAACGCAGCGTAAATAGTGAATTTAAGGTAGATAGATATCTATCCTTAGTGATATAAACGAGAGTCAAAGATTTCTTTTATAGTAGTCCAACGATAAAAAGAAAGACAAAAACGGAGTTCAGATGAAGGAGTTATGAATTTCGAATGGAGTTTTCCAGTCCCGACCTACTAAAGATAATATATATGTAATATATTTATAATATATTCAAAATAAAGTCAAAAGTAGCCAATTGAGTCTAAATGAGAGTGGTAGAGCATAATCTCACCTACGCGTCAATATAAAGAACGTCGAAAACAGAGTTCGTATGCGAAAGTTATGAATTTCTGAAGTTCGGGGCGCGAAACCCCAAAACTATCAAATACCACGACGTGGCAAGCCGTGCCACGACGTGGCAAGTCTTCTGAAACCTCCGGGAGTCCCACAAATGCAACTTGCGATGACGCATGCAGTGACGACCAAGCCCACGACATGGAAAAAGGTGCCACGGCTTGGCAAGGGCAGATTTTGCCCTATAAATAGATTTGAAGGGCTAGCCGAGTTTGGTTGCTCATTCTCTCATCTCTCACCCATATTACATTGTTTTACGTGCAATTTTAACCCCCCAAAGCCCTGGTATCATCCCGAGACCCGAAAGCGAGTCCCGAAGTCCGAAGATCCCGAGAAGAAAAGAGTTTCCGAGCCGAAGCTCTGCCCGCGAGAAGCTCGGTGTGTAAAGATATTTCGGTTTCACCAAAGAATACTACCATTGCAAGCCGTAGTGCTGTCCGATCATCTTCTGATCATGTGAGTGTGTAGTTATTTTCTTCTAACACATTAATATTAAGTATTTGCTATGAAATACGTGCTATGTGTGTATATATATTGTTGTTTATTTGAAATGTGTGTGGGATGGATAAATTATATAGGTTTTAATGAGTTAAACTGTATATGTATTTTGTATCTGCAAATATGTTGGGTAGAACATGGGTAGATAAGATTGTTGGTATGTGATAAAAGATGACTTGGATCACGAGATAAAAGGATAAAGAGATAAACTTGTTTTGGATCTGGATGTATGGATCAGATCGGGAGATTAGTTTTAGATCTGAGAGTATGGATCAGATCAAGATGTTAGTTTTAGATCCGAGACTATGGATCAGATCAAGAGGTTAGTTTTAGGTCCAGGAATATGGATTAGGTAATTGTGACAACCCAAAATTTCCATTCTGTATAACATATGAAGTCAATAGAAGTTAGAACAGTTACAGTGAAGTTCCAGACTTTTGGGTATAAGTTTGACAGTTTTTCAGGATTTACACTTAAGAAGATATCAGAAGAGTGGATGCACTAGGGTTTTGTGAAACACTATTATTCCAAAACTCTATGATATTAGAGTTCATTTCGGGAATAAAATATTTTCTGCCAAAAATCCCAGGACTATATATAGAAATCTAAGCCATATTTATTCATTAGTTCCATTTCCAACTAGAGAAAAGCCGAATTCTCTCTCAAGGATCTTCGGACTTTCATTCCGGAAAGTGAGTACTTCTATCTAGTGTTGTTTTTAAGCTTCTTATATGCTTAATACACTAGAAATAATAGGAAAACACTAAGATCTGAGAGTTTACCGCCCAAGAACACCTTGGGGAGTAAACTCTTTTATAAGGGCCAAAGTGTGCCCAATGTCCCTCCAAGACTTGGAACTAAACCTAGAAACTACCATGACATGTTTAGACCACAAAATCATTAAGAAACAAAGACTAGAAGTGAGTTCACCGCCAAGGATGTTCTTGGGCCGTGAACTCCATTTTAAAGTGCCAAAACACCCTAAAATCCTTCCTTAAGCCAAGAGACTAGTTTAGACATGTACCATAATGTGTTTAGGACTAGCAAACACCATTATAACACCAAGAGTAAGGTGTTCATGGCCCAAGAAGTTCCAGGGCCGTGAACTCCAAACAATAGGGCCAAATGGTGCTATAAACTCTTCTAAACCCTTATACACTAGCATAGTTTAGTTCCTAGTTGAATTAGGAACTTGAAAACACCAAAAACACCCATCTAAGGAAGATTACAGCCGTAATCTCCATGGGATTTGGTCCTAGGGCCGTAAACTCCTAAAAGGAGTTATATAATGCCCTAAACTCTTCCATAGACCAAGCCATTAAGTAGAAATGCTTCTTAGGGTCTTGTAGAGCATCAAACATCAAATGGTCACATAAGTATGAGCTTACGGCCATAAACTCATTTGGTAGTATCATTAGGGCTGTGAACTTCATGATGGAGTTTTCCTTGAGCCCTACACACAATAGCTTCCCCTACAAACACTTAGATGCAATCCTAGAGGCTAATAACACTAGATAAAGGTGTTTAGCATGTAATAGGGTGTCTTGACTTGTTTATTAGTTGTTTATAGACTAATTTGTTACATATATGTGATATTATATGTTAACTAGGATCATAGAGTGTGTTCAAGACTTCACTTGACACCTAGCAGTCCTACCTCTTCAGTTCATCCGTATCACCCACAACAGGTGAGTTCATACCCGTTAATCAATGTTTTAAATGTTTTTAAATGTTTTATGGGGGGGGGGATACAAGTAGAATTATGCTAGTTATTATATCAATCACATGTGATTAATAAGTAGCATTCAAATGATTTACTACACATTAGCTGTTTTGCCAAACAGTTGTTATTCAAAGGATTTTCATATACGTTTTATATGTTTAAAACTCCTGATTTAGTTGTTCATTATACACTATATGTTTCATTTCAAACTCATTTACAATTGTGTTTCAAACAAATGTTTCTTTGTATTTAAAACTGTTTTGTTAGATAAATACTTCCAACCTATTTTATAGATTGACATCAAGTCGATCTTTTCTTAGATAGTAATCCTGTTCAAAATGTTTTAAAAAACTTATTTTATGCTTTTATATTGTCAATTGTATGCCTATATATGTATGGTTATATAAGAAATGTTTAAAGAACTTAGGAAGGCTATTCACCCTATTTCCTTTTCGCGCTTGAGATGTGGTCTGGTGGGATATTGGGTATCCATCCGAAGGTCGTTTCAATATTAGTTATATATCATGTGTACATATATAGTCATAAAGGTTCTTCCAGTTTAGTTCAATACTCTTGGGTAGCAAGGGTACACATCCATGTTCATACGTACCAGTTACATTACTAGTAAGCTACCATATGTGTAGTTTAGGAAGATACTAGGACTATTACAAGAACGCGATATCATACAATGAGTCAGTTCATTCATGAGTCAATACTTGCTAGATAGAGAGAGAACACTCATTACAGCTAGTACACACAATACATTACTATACTTGCTAGATAGAGAGAGAACACTCATTACAGCTAGTACACACAGTACATTACTATACTTGCTAGATAGAGAGAGAACACTCGTTACAGCTAGTACACACAGTACATTACTATACTTGCTAGATAGACAGAGAACACTCGTTACAGCTAGTACACACTGTACATTACTATACTTGCTAGATAGAGAGAGAACACTCGTTACAGCTAGTACACACAGTACATTACTATACATGCTAGACAGAGAGAGAACACACATTACAGCTAGCACACACAGAACATTACAGTACATTACTATACTATTACATAGATATGTTTACATGATTACGCTTACATGAGTACGTTTACATAGATACGTTTACATGAGTGCGCTTACATATACGATAATAGGACAGACATCATTAGGTGCTATAGCATAGAACAAGTTCAGGATCTAACTATACCGATGAATCACAACGCATTGTGGTAGTTATATCGGGTATACATGATCATAGTAATGTGGATGTTCACGGCTTGCATACAGGCAAGGGTCGTGTAAAGGTCCCAAAATCCCTTTGACAGGGGAGCGTTTAGCCTGGGATCTAGCCATCACATTAGGCCTTATTCCTCAAATAAGGAAATAGGAGTACAGAGGTAGTCACTTATTACAAATACTACAGTACCTACGAGATTACCCTAGACTTAAGGTAATTAGTACGGTTGTAGTTCGACACTACACCATAGTACTATTTCATTTTCCCGTTACATTCACTTCGTGAACATTCACACGACGCACGATAATGTAGAAACTATATTTTTGGTTAATGAAAGTCAGACTTGGGAAAATACACACTCTTACAAGTGCCACACACACAGATACTAGATGCCTTGGTAGAAGGATACGATTAGTAGGAAACATAGGGCTTCCTAGGATCATACAAAACATTTTCAATACTTACAGTTCATATACATTTTCAATACTTACAGTTCATATACATTTTCAATACTTACAGTTCATATGCATACAAATTAAGACACTAAAATACTTATGATCTCACCAGCTCTAAAGCTGATACTCGCTTTCAAAATAACTTGTATGCTCAGGTCAACCATAGACAGGTGCCGATGCAAGATTCAAGGAAGATGGTGCTCGTTCAAGACGCATCTTTCATTTTGATTTATTCTTTAGTGTCTATTATAATTTGACCGAACACACTTGTATTAAAATTATATTATTAATGCAATGGATGATTTTGTTGCTTGTTTACTACTTTTCATTGTTGTGATACTGTACATGACGTCCTCCGCCCCAAAACGTTTCCGCCGTTCATGGTTTTGGGGTGTGATAGATTGGTATTAGAGCATTGTTTATAGTGAATTAAGTATATCAACCCATAAAAGATATACATACTATAAATACAATGGGATTAAAATACTCCGACCAAGAGTTTATACTTTAAATAATAAAATATTTAATTAAGTATACGTGCCTGCATTCATACTAAAATCAGTGTCACTAGGACAGTATAAAAGAATTACGATTGTTGGGCAACACAGGTGGACTTAGAGACATATGGTCAAAACTGGGAAGATATAGCCTGATCACCTATATTATCCGAGGGTTGACTAGCATGTGCCTAAGTGTAGTTGTGTTGTTGCAACAAGTCTAAAATCTTACCAACAATACCACAATGAGAACAGTAGAACATAACATTAAATTTAAAATACTGTAGGGGTATTCGGTGTTACTATCAGTACTTTATACTTGAGAACTAAAAAGGGATCTTCATTACTAAGTTGATAGTTGCTAAGTGGATACACTAAGGCTATATGTAACTAGGATGTTATAGACTTAGAATCTGTGAAAAGTTTGCTTTACCCCTATTCTTTGTGAATTTGGAGTTAAGGTCACTTATTCGAAGGCCTATCATGTTTCGATTACGTATAACTGGTATGCACTTCACAAATAGTGATGTAACTAATGACGATTTTCTAAATAATTATCTAGATAGTTCGTCTAATAATTATTTTCTTACCCCAATTCTCGCGTAGATAACATGGCTAGACTCCATCCCCACGACAACCAATACCTTCCGAACGAAGTCATTGCTGGTTGGTTTGGAGAAGAACCAGAGAATGGTCATCGTATCCCTTTAAATGATCACCATGATTAAGACCTTTCGGATGGTGTTAACTCCGAACCCGAGGTTGAGAACCTACCCTAGGCAGCTCCCGTTCCAATTCCTAACCCTCGTCCGACTTTTCATGGCCCGACGCCTCCATGGGTGGAATGTTTGGAAACATGGAGCCAAGGACAAGATCAGCCCATGCCATTTAATGGTGACCGGAGCTTTTATGACCTGAGCAATGGGGGATCAGCAGACAGAATCTTGCCAATCCTGGTCCGCAGAGTGGCCCGAAATGAGATTCAAGGCAGGACAGCTCTACATCAGATCACAGAAGTTGTCACCAATGCGAGAATGCATACCCTCCGCACCATTCGTCTAGAAGATGCTCGTGAGAGATCCGAGAGAGACCATGAAGCCCTACTTCAAGCATTGGCTGAATCATGAGCCAAAGTCATAGAACTCCGTGTACGCCAGAGGGTGTACGAAAGACACCTACTTGATGTGGAACGCCAACTGACTGAACTGAGAGTTCACCAGAGGGATGACCGTCGCCAGTAGTAGATGCTTGATATGTTTGAAAAATTCGTTTTTTTGGTGTTCTGATTGATGGACTCGGCGAGTCCCACTGTGGACTCGGCGAGTTGCCCCTACTCGGCGAGTCCATGGGGGTACTCGGCGAGTTCGAGCGTCAGATGGAGCAAACTTCGGGATTTCTTGCTGTTTTTGCTTATGGATAGTTACCTTATCATATTAGATCAATATAAATCCGATTTTATGATATATTTGACTATATTCTTGATCTAATTGAAGATATTTATCAATTAATAAGATAATTGTTTCCTTATGTGATAATTGTTTAATTATTTTGATTAAATTGATAAATTGTTTTGCAAGAAATCATTAAATAAATCAAATATGAATAATTATGTGATTAATTGTTAATTTAGATTATTTGTTATTTGATCCTTGTTGTTATGAAAAGTTTCATATTTTCCCCTTAGGTTTTATAGTTTAAATTTGAACCCAAAAGTTTTGTTGTTTTGAAATTTAAATAGTTAAAACCCTAATGTTTTGAAAAAGGTTTCAAAACTTGCCCTCAAGTTTTGGAATTTAAATTTTGATTAAATGGTTTAATTTTGATGTATATTTAAATTCTAAACCCTAATGTGTTGAAATGTTTCAAAACTTGCCCTCAAGTTTTGGAATTTAAAAGTTGATTAAAAGTTTAATTAGGAATGTTAAATTCTAAAACTCTAGTATAGTTTTGAAAAAGTTCAAATCACACCCTTATGGTTTTATTAATTAATTAAGGTGTATAATTAAAAGAGGTTTAATAAATCCATAAAAGTTTAGGTTTACAATTTAATTGAATTAAAAGTATAATTGTTAAATTTAACCACCTAATATTTTAAAAGTGTAAAATACACCCTATACTATATATATATATAACATTAAAAGTCTAACATTATATATATGTATGAGTAAAAGTCAGTCTTACCGTTAGTAGGCCTTATTCACGAAGCTGGTCTATAAGGGGTGTTTAAGGAAATTGCCTATAAAATGGCGATTGAATGGGTATCCACTCTTACCCACCGCACTCTTGACTAGTGAAGGGTCGTTAGCCGAACGGGTAGGATAGGACGAAACCTTCCATTATAAGTATAATGAAGTATAAAAGTAACTAAATGTTTTCATAAAATTCCCAATCTTAGTTACTTAGGCAAAAGTGAATTGATGCAATTCCATGAAATTACACTTTGTGCCCTTGCGAAGACGTTAGTGGAGCGTGTGTGGTTTACCGGCACACTAAATGGGTCTAAGCAAAGGTAGCAAAGGGTGACTCAATGTTTGTCATAGTTCGGTGGAGCGTGTGTGGTTTACCGGCACATCGAATAGGTGACTGTAACATGTGAGGGCACCATGTAAGTTTGCATGGTTATTCACACCCGCTTTGTGATCCTCGGCATCCCAGTCACAAACAAGAGGGGCATATCGAGATTTAAACATGCCATTGAAATGTTCAATGAATCTCATAGGATCTAGGAGTTTTCATAGATTTAAAACTTAAATTTCTTTTTCGTTTTTCGTGGTGGATATTAGTGAATCGTCATTCACTTACCTTCAAATATTCTGCAATTAGGGTTACGGCATCCCTCTCCCGAGTTGTAGAATATTGTGTTGGGTCCTAGCCTTAGTATCTCATTTGGGTGATTTACTAAGGACTCAATCAATCAACTAACTTGAATTTGTTTTCTCCCGTTTTGTAGATGTCAAAGTTTGACAACTATGGTCTTCTCAAATCCCGTGGAACAAGCATTCCACATGAAAATGATATTCCACGATTCGATCGAGGAACAAGAGATCATACTTCACTTCCTCCTCCTCCTCCAATTATTTTCCCTAACCCACAAGTTCGAAGGCTTGAAAAGTTCAAGATCACTCAAGCCCTTTTGGCAAGTAAGCATAAAGAAGGAAAGCCGGAGTGTGCATACGTCCTAGGGATGAAGTCACACATTGATAGGTTAAGAATGTTGGGATCCATTGTTTGTGAGGAAATAGCTGTTGATTGGGTTCTTCAGTCACTTCCTAACTCATATAGTGAGTTCGTAAGAGAGTACTATATGATGAACCGTGACGTGATCCTTATAGATCTCACCTATATGCTTATTGCTGCTGAATCAGCAATGGTTTGGCGCAATAGAAAAGAAAAGTTGATTGGTGAATCTGCCTTCAAGACCTCTATGGATATAGACAATAGCAACGAAAGACTTGCTATGATCAAAAGGTTTGATCATAAGAGAAAAGCAATGTCTGAAGTAGTTCCATGTCCTGTTCCAAAAGAGTCAATCTGCTTTTATTGCCAAGAGAAAGGGCATTGGAGACGAAGCTGCCCCATTTACCTAAGAGATCTAAGAGATGGGAGAGTCAAAACGTATGGCTCTAATATAGGTAAAATCCATTGACTAACTCTTTTAAGCTTCTATTCTAGATTCTTAAAACATAATGTGATAAGATTACAATTGATGTTTTGTAGGATCGAAGAAATGAAAAAGGACGCTTAAGGGAAGAAGTGAGCAGAACCTAACCGAGAAGGAATGGATTTCGATCGCATTACTTGAAGATTAGATTCTTGAGCTACTACTTAGAGTTAGAATTAGATTGCTAAGAAATATGTATTAGCATAATTTTTCAATGAGATGCATTGTAAGGACAAATTTTTCTGCAATAAAAATAATTTTGATTTTATACTATTTATTTATCCTTGCAATGGCGTATTTGAAAAAAATTGATGTTTGAATGTTTCTATTATTAGCAATAATGGATTTGGTTCTTATTATGTTATTTATGGAAAGTCGAGAATTTACCAAATAGGGAGAGTTTCTCATCGCCCAAGTTTCAATTGGACAGAAACTTGGAATCATGCAACTTGGTTGCACGATGAATGAGAAATTTCATATTTGAAAAATTAGACTATTTCATTGACAAAGTTCCAAGTGAAGGACTACGAGATCGAGCACACAAAGTTGCGTGTTGATCAAGTCCACCATAAGAGTAACAATTATATTCATTATGATTTACTAAAGGTTTAGAAAATATGATTATACTTACAAGATTAAGTGTAATTATGAATTGATTGAAAAGGTTTAAATCAACAGCAGAACGAATAAGAAGAATCAAGTAGGCAGAAAAATAAAAGTTTCTCCATTCTAAGAAGAAGGGAGAGTACCTTTTATGCTTTATGATGGGTCTTAATGATTAAGAACCATATCTCAATTGATCCTCTAAGTGAGTCTAAGTACAATTGTATGTCTAAGAAGAGGAATCAAGAATTGACGAAATGGTTAAATCAAGAAGTCTATCATACTTCGTTCCAATAACAAGTCTTAAAGTTAAGATTGTGAAAATGAGTGAAAAGTATTAAAGGTTTATAACATTCATCAAATGTGGAAAGTTGTGATGTCTTGAATAAGACAAAGACAACCTAGGACCAATTTATGAAGTGTTTTGATAAAAAACTACACTAACTCTTGAATATTTGGTTGTCAAGAAATGTTCATTGACAAGAGAGTCTTATATGTCAAGGAGTCAGTGAGAGTCTTATTGGTCTTGAAAGGTTTGAAGAACAAATCAAATAAACCTTATCAATCATCACTAGCGCACGAGTTGAGGTTTACAACCTATCGTGTTGACATTAATTTGTTTCTGTGTCAATCCAATCGAGTTAATTATGCATGTGAGTTCTATGAGTTCTCATTTTGAACGCATAAAAGGCAAAGCACCTTAATCAATGAAAGGTACATTGATAGGAAATGGTGAGATGCTTAATTACTTAGAAGACATGGTGGGCAGCTGTGCTACCATAAGGCAAGAAATCAAGATTAAGAAAGTTCGGTCCATATAAGTTTGAATTTGTCGTAAACTTTGGTTTTAACAAATTCACATGGATAGGAACACATACACCGTTTAAATCTAAGTGTCATAAGATTTCCTCCTTCATAAAAATGATTGTGAGGAAATGCTTTCACTAAGAGAGATTTTAAGAAGATAGTGAATGTAAAATTGCATTCTCGAATTCAATTATGGTTACGGTATCCCTTTCCATGATTTGAATTGTGAGGTTTGGCAATTAGTCTTAAATGTTTAGACACACATATCTAAGGCAAAGGTGTATAAGTTTAAGAGGCCTTGATAAAAGATTATCAAATCATTAAGTATTAGAAACATGGACTTAAGAAATTCAATAGGTATTGTTTTTCTGAAAGTTAAGATGTTTCTGAATACATGTCGAAGCTAGTGGGAGCATAAGTGTTATGTTTTATAATAATCATCATGATAGTGGGAGCATAAATGTTATGATTGTATGATTATTAAGGAAAGTATTGCAAGTTGGTAATATTAATTATAGAAAACAAGAGTCATTCTTTGCAAAGTTGTAAGGATGGAATAGTTGTTTTGCTATAATTAAGGGAGAGAATATTATGCTTCATTTCAAATCTAAAGGCTTAGGTTGAGAAATGTTAATAAATTTAGTCAAAGGTACATAGTGTGTTCTTAAAATTTCGATTATGATTACGGCATTCCTCTTCACAATTCGAATTTTGAGAACATAGCAAATAAAACATTATGCGTCGTGTCCCATACACTTCGGGTATAGGATCAATTGCAAATGTTTTAATGTTTGACCATTCTAAAATTTTCCAAATGTCGAGCGCATTTAGAGGGAAAAGGGACTAGAGTTGGTTTTGACTAAAATAATTAAACAACTATCAAAGGACAATCCAAAGTTCGACGAGGATTGGTCGCTTGTGAGTAGTTGGAAGTATAGTATTGGAAAATATAGAAATGTTTCCATATTGGATGGACCATATCGACATTATTATGAATAGATAAGATTCTATTAAGAATGAGTTGTCATATGGAAAATATGGAAGCGTGTCCATATTGGGAATTGAATATTGAAAAACCTATGTCTAAGATTAGAAACTTTTATGAAAAAGGATGTTCAAAGGAAGGTACTTTGAGTGAGAGACATCATATCTAAGGAATTGTCTTGTAACAATCTCCGATAGAGGACTTTGTAATATCATTGGCAATAGTCCTTGTGACTTTGGTGCAGTGACATTACGAAAGGATCGTTGCATAAAATGTTAGAATCTAGCATCCTCTATAAGTGGCAAGAATTTGATATTCTTAGACTTATGGAAAAAGATTAGGAGTTGTGAAATGAGAATGATTGGAAATGTGCTCAATTTGGTCTATTTCACAAAGTAAGAACCATAGGTAAACATTGTGTGCATGCTAGGAGCATGGGACAAGTGTAATAATTCAAGTAAGAAGTTGATTACCCGAAACAACAAATAATGAGTAATCGATATGGTGATAAATAAAAGGAGTTGTATTTATACTCAAAGGTTTGAGGCCATATGGGATTAGTATTATTCTTGTGTTTCACTTTGCATGTTTTGACTTCTAGAATAATTGAGTTTATTAAGAATAATCGAATTATTCGAACGGGCCACAGTCGTTCATATGTTGGAAGTAGGTATGAATGAAGACTGTCGTGAATTGGTGTGTGGATTGTCTAAAGAGCATTAGACATAAGCAAATGTTTGCTGCAACATTCATGAGTGCTTATGAATATGATTTGAGCATTGGATTAAACCCACGCTCACTTGGATCACTCCATGAATTGTATCACGAGTGATTGGTGAGACAATAACATCTTATATTCTTGAAACCGAGATGTGTGAGTTGTATCTTGCGAATCGGTTGCACATTGATAATATGTAAACGCACTAGTAACTTGGTGTTATAAAACATATTGTTGTGTGTGATTCGGTGCGTGAGTGCAAGCGAGCATTGTATCAAAGTTTATCCGTTCCTTTTATCGAAAGTAGGATAAAAGCGATATCTTTGGGCCCTTCGATGATTTTGTGATGACAAACGTAAATGCTCGGCCGGGCTAGGGCTAATTTGATTTGTTCAATTAGTCAGTCATCATAAATCGGGAATCGAGATATAGTACAAAGAGAATGATTTGAAATCATATCTCATACGATATCTAGAATGGAGGAATATATGATCCCTTATCTAAGGACACGCGTATCTGATAGGATTAGAGTTGACAGCGGCTTTGGAAAGCTACGATTGCAGATCGGGATCTGAAGTCATACGCAGAATAGTTATTAGACATATCCAAGTGGGAGACTGTTGGATTAGTGTCTAAGTCCATAACTATTTTGGTATGTACTTGACCCGATGGTGCATGGTCCTTTTGGGTTGCCTTCACCAAAGCAACTTGATAGGATGAATTATGGAGAGAAAGGATTAAATATGATTTATTAATATATTATGGGAATAATATATTAAAGGAGAAATCATATTGTTTAATTAATATTAGTCAATAATTAATTGGTAATTAGTTTTGTGACTAAAAGATATTAATTAAACTTAAGGGACTGGAATTGTAATTATAAGATAATTGCAATTTGGGCCATGGATTGTCTTGAATCAAGGGGTGGACGAATTCTAATGGGAAACCCATAAGGAAATCGTCCAAGGGCTTGATTAAATGAGTCCATGGGTTGCTTAGGGCTTAAGCAACCAAATTAGGGTTTCCATGTTAGATAACCCTAATTGCCTCACTATATATAGATCCCTTAAGGACCAAAAACGTGGCTAAGCTTCTTGTTAGGGTTTCACATGAGTTTTGGCAGCCTCTATCCTCTCTCCTCTTCATCCTCTTGCTTATGGTGTTTGTCAACCATTAGAGGAGTGACACTTGTGACTCTAAGCCTTCCAAAGTCAATTCAAGGAGGAATTGGGATTGTTATTGCTACATAACAATCAAGGTAATATCTTAAACCTAATTATATGTTAATATCGATTTCCATATGCTAGAATTAGGGTTTATAGTCTTGGATTCAAAGCATGTACAATAGAGAAACCGAGATCCAAGCATTAGGATTTGTATGAGCACATAGGATGTCTTATGACCAAAACCCATCAAACCCTTCATGAAAACACTTCCACACAGTACTAGGACTGCATCATGGGGATGTAGGTCAAACCTTCGCGAACATACTTCCAATCCGTACTAGGACTGAATCAGAGGGATGTAGGTCAAAATTTCGAGAACATACTCTTACTCTTTATTTGAGCAATCGAAGTACCTCTAGGGTCAACCAAAATCGCTCACAAAATCCTTATCTTTCGTGTTACAGAATCATGTCTTCATCCGGAAACAACCAGCCGAACAACAAAATCCCTACTTTTCCTATGGACGCCGCTACTTTTCAAACCGCAGTTACATCTGCCGTGATGGTTGCAGTGACAGCTGTCCTTGTGCACCGTAGCGCTATCAGCACAAGCAATGCTGATGATGAGGTTGAAGATTCCGATCATAGTATCAATCCAGGAAATCATCAAACAGTAACAGTCGCAGGCTCACAAAGCCGAAAAGCAGAGAACAAGAAACGAAAGCGCCAAGCCCAGAAAGAACGCAAGAAATCCCAAAAGCTGGCCATGCAACAACAACAAGTGAAAACCCCTACCATCCCTGTACCGAGCAGAATATATGAGGGAAAACTCCCGAAGTGTGATAAGTGTAGTTTCCATCATCATGGGGCTTGCCATGAGATGCAATGTTGCAATTGCCTAAAAATAGGGAACCATGCTCGTAGTTGTGGAGCACTGGCACGACCCATCACTCAAGCCCCTGACATCAGAGTCAACCAGGCTTATGATGGTTGTGTTAAAACTAGTCCCTATGAAAGGAAAATTTCAAATTGGATGAACAAGGAGAATACTCGTGTCCACGTCACTCCTACTCGACATTTCACTTCCATCACCAATGTTGGTGCTGTCCAGATATGTCACCAATGCGGTGAAATTGGACACCTCAAGAAGGATTGTCCTATAACAAAGAACTCCGGCGCAGACGGGAAGTTTCTTAGGATCACAGCTGTAGGAGAACCTATTTCGGACCCACGTTAATGTAATTTAGGCGTTTCATAGTAACAGACTTATAAACCATCCAAAACTAGTGCAACTGGAGTTTTATCTTATGCGAGATCCCGTCAGTAAAAGGGATGCTCGTGCTGCGTATACTTGTCTTTTGTAGTATACCTCATTCACAGCAATAGTCTTGTAGTAAGTCTAAAGTACCGTAACTCTGTTGATGGTTGCACGGTTGTGTTTTGTTTGTAACGCCTTATGTTCAAATCTAATGTCTTTAAGTTTCCTTATGATTCCGACATTACCATACGACTAGATTCAATTTGATCCGCACAAAACCAGCTTCATAAGTACATCTCTTTCTCAGTAAATGTCTTTTTAGCGAAGCCATCATTTCAGAACTCGAAAGTACTCATGCATAGAGTACCTCATGTCTCTTATCCTTTCTGAAGAAAACTCAGCAAACCTCCCCGAAGTACCACTCGTACAGTATGTCAAGTTCAATCCAAAGACTCATACGGTTGATCTATCACTGAGGAATGTATACATAAGGATGATATATAATCCAATCCAAAAGATTCATACGGTTGATCTATCACTGAGGAATGTATACATAAGGATGATATATAATCAAGGTTCTACAGGTTTAGAATTGATGATTTTGCTTTAACTTACTTTCCTCATTGGGATGTGAACGTAAAGAAGAATAAGTTATTCGACTATCTTTTTAATCTTAATTATATACGACTCGTATACACGAGATTGTGATCATTGAACCATGTATGAATTCTAATATGAACTTCAGGATGGAGACTGCCCAAGACTACGAGTAATCGTATCGTCATGTGAACAAACTTAGAACCCAGTATGACTCCCGTAAACAGATCACCCTACAGTCTAAACACCTACGGAGATACAAGAACAGTCCGGACAACTTAGCGAACTACTCATTAATAGAATTGGAAGACCAGGCTTCTCACCCTGGAGAGCTCTGGTCTTATCCCTCCAGGAGTAGACGGATTGTATCATATGTACCTTGACTATCAGGGACTCCGTCAAGATTTCCAGTAGAAATCGTTATCTCTGCCTCGCATAGATGAATTGGTTGAGAAAACGCAAAGAAAGAAGTACTTTCCGAAGTGGACCTGAGATCCGAATATCACCAGTTTGAGTGTTAGGGAAGGATGTCCGGAAGACTACCTTCCGAACTCGATGCGGACACTTCGAGTCCGTAGTGATACCCCTCGGATAGGACCAATACGCCCGTAGCATTCATGAGTTTAATGAATAGGGTACGCCATTCTTACTTGGATCAGTTCGTCGTTCTCCTTGTAATGACTTACTTATCTACCCTCGTAGTAAGAAGGAACCCATGGAAACATTACCTGCGGAGAAACTTTTCGCAAAGTTCTCTGAACACGAGTTTTGGAATTTAAGAGTCAAATTCCTAAGACACACTATTAGTGATGTGGAAATTCTTGAGTACTCTGTCAATTTATCCAAAACCGTTGGGAATTTGTCAGCACCGAGGACACCGACAGAAATTCGCCAAATTCTAGATCTTGCAGACCTACTATCATAGTCCATTCATAACCCCTCGCAAATTACAGAAACCCTTACGACTTTGACCCAGCAGAGGGTGGCCCTTGACTGGGAAGATAAGCAAGAAACCTTGGAATTCCAAGTGACAGATCAAATTCTTTAGGAAGTCTCACTCTGGGAATGGCTTAATACGCTTCGTAAAGCATGGAAAGCTAAATCCAAGATAGTTAGGACCTCTGAGATTCTTACCAGAATCGGTCATGTATCTCAAAAACTAGACCTACTCTGCGAGCGTAGTAACGTACATTTTACCCTTTGAGTCTTGAACTTGAAAATGTACCTTTCCGTCAGGACTCTCGTAAGTCCACTCGACGAGATCGAGATTCACGAGATCCTCGCCTTCGTGGAATAACCGTAGTGACCCTCGACCGAGAGGTCAAGCGGACGAAGCAATGCCGTCGCCCATTAGTGAAGGTTCGTTGGGGTACCAACCGAGGACCCAAATTCAGTTATGAGCGCGAAAACCAATCGATTAGAAAGTTCCCACCTTATGACTCGATAATTCATACCTACTTCCTTACCTATATTCTAATTTCAGGACGAAATTCTCTCTAACAGGGGGATGATGTGACACCCCGAAATTTCCATTATGTATAACATATCAAGTCAATAGAAGTTAGAACAGTTACAGTGAAGTTCCAGACTTTTGGGTATAAGTTTGACAATTTTTCAGGATTTACACTTAAGGAGATATCAGGAGAGTGGATGCACTAGATTTTTGTGCAACACTGTTATTCCAAAACTCTATGATATTAGAGTTCATTTCGGGAATAAAATATTTTCTGAAAAAAACCCCAGGACTATATATAGAAATCTGAGCCATATTTATTCATTAGTTCCATTTCCAACTAGAGAAAAGTCGAATTATCTCTCAAGGATCTTCGGACTTTCGTTCCGGAAAGTGAGTACTTCTATCTAGTTTTGTTTTAAAGCTTCTTATATGCTTAATACACTAGAAATCATTAGAAAACACTAAGATCTGAGAGTTTACCGCCCAAGAACACCTTGGGGAGTAAACTCTTTTATAAGGGCCAAAGTGTGCCCAATGTCCCTCCAAGACTTGGAACTAAACCTAGAAACTACCATGACATGTTTAGACCACAAAATCATTAAGAAACAAAGACTAGAAGTGAGTTCACCGCCAAGGATGTTCTTGGGCCGTGAACTCCATTTTAAGGTGCCAAAACACCCTAAAAGCCTTCCTTAAGCCAAGAGACTAGTTTAGACATGTAACATAATGTGTTTAGGACTAGCAAACACCATTAGAACACCATGAGTAAGGTGTTCACGGCCCAAGAAGTTCCAGGGCCGTGAACTCCAAACAATAGGGCCAAATGGTGCTATAAACTCTTCTAAACCCTTGTACACTAGCCTAGTTTAGTTCCTAGTTGAATTAGGAACTTGAAAACACCAAAAACACCCATCTATGGGAGATTACGGCCGTAATCTCCATGGGATTTGGTCCCAGGGCCGTAAACTCCTAAAAGGAGTTATATAATGCCCTAAACTCTTCCATAGACCAAGCCATTAAGTAGAAATGATTCTTAGGGGCTTGTAGAGCATCAAACATCAAATAGTCACATAAGTATGAGTTTACGATCGTAAACTCATTTGGTAGTGTCATCAGGGCCGTGAACATCATGATGGAGTTTTCCTTGAGCCCTACACACAATAGCTTCCCCTACAAACACTTAGATGTAATCCTAGAGGCTAATAACACTAGATAAAGGTGTTTAGCATGTAATAGGGTGTGTTGACTTGTTTATTAGTTGTTTATAGACTAATTTGTTACATATATGTGATATTATATGTTAACAAGGATCATAGAGTGTGTTCAAGACTTCACTTGACACCTAGCAGGCCTCCCTCTTCAGTTCATCCATATAACCCACAACAGGTGAGTTCATACCCCTTAATCAATGTTTTAAATGTTTTTAAATGTTTTATGGGGGGGATACAAGTAGAATCATGCTAGTTATTATATCAATCACATGTGATTAATAAGCAGCATTCAAATGATTTACTACACATTAGCTGTTTTACCAAACAGTTGTTATTCAAAGGATTTTCATATACGTTTTATATGTTTAAAACTCCTGATTTAATTGTTCATTATACACTGTATGTTTCATTTCAAACTCATTTACAATTGTGTTTCAAACAAATGTTTCTTTGTATTTAAAACTGTTTTGTTAGATAAATACTTCCAACCCATTTTATAGATTGACATCAAGTCGATCTTTTCTTAGATAGTAATCCTGTTCAAAAGGTTTTACAAAACTTATTTTATGCTTTTATATTGTCAATTGCATGCCTATATATGTATGGTTATATAAGAAATGTTTAAAGAACTTAGGAAGGCTATTCACCCTATTTCCTTTTCGCGCTTGAGATGTGGTCTGGTGGGATATTGGGTATCCATCCGAAGGTCGTTTCAATATTAGTTATATATCATGTGTACATATATAGTCATAAAGGTTCTTCCAGTTCAGTTCAATACTCTTGGGTAGCAAGGGTACACATCCATGTTCATACGTACCAGTTACATTACTAGTAAGCTACCATATGTGTAGTTTAGGAAGATACTAGGACTATTACAAGAACGCGATATCATACAATGAGTCAGTTCATTCATGAGTCAATACTTGCTAGATAGAGAGAGAACACTCGTTACAGCTAGTACACACAGTACATTACTATACTTGCTAGATAGAGAGAGAACACTCATTACAGCTAGTACACACAGTACATTACTATACTTGCTAGATAGAGAGAGAACACTCGTTATAGCTAGTACACACAGTACATTGCTATATTTGCTAGATAGAGAGAGAACACTCGTTACAGCTAGTACACACAGTACATTACTATACATGCTACACAGAGAGAGCACACGCAGTACATTACAGTACATTACTATACTATTACATAGATATGTTTACAGGATTACGCTTACATGAGTACGTTTACATAGATACGTTTACATGAGTGCGCTTACATATACGATAATAGGACAGACATCATTAGGTGCTATAACATAGAACAAGTTCAGAATCTAACTATACCGATGGATCACAACGCATTGTGGTAGTTATATCGGGTATACATGATCATAGTAATGTGGATGTTCACGGCTTATATACAGGAAGGGGTCGTATAAAGGTCCCAAAATCCCTTTGACAGGGGAGCGTTTAGCCTGGGATCTAGCCATCACATTAGGCCTTATTCCTCAAATAAGGCAATAGGAGTACAGAGGTAGTCACTTATTACAAATACTACAGTACCTACGAGATTACCCTAGACTTAAGGTAATTAGTACGGTTGTAGTTCGACACTACACCATAGTACTATTTCATTTTCCCGTTACATTCACTTCGTGAACATTCACACGACGCACGATAATGTAGAAACTATATTTTTGGTTAATGAAAGTCAGACTTGGGAAAATACACACTCTTACAAGTGCCACACACACAGATACTAGATGCCTTGGTAGAAGGATACGATTAGTAGGAAACATAGGGCTTCCTAGGATCATACAAAACATTTTCAATACTTACAGTTCATATACATTTTCAATACTTACAGTTCATATACATACAAATAGTTACATACAAATTAAGACACTAAAATACTTATGATCTCACCAGCTCTAAAGCTGATACTCGCTTTCAAAATAACTTGTATCCTCAGGTCAACCATAGACAGGTACCGATGCAAGGTTCGGGGAAGATGGTGCTCGTTCAAGACGCATCTTTCATTTTGATTTATTCTTTAGTGTCTATTATAATTAGACAGAAAACACTTGTATTAAAATTATATTATTAATGCAATGGATGATGTTGTTGCTTGTTTACTACTTTTCATTGTTGTGATATTGTACATGATGTCATCCGCCCCAGAAAGTTTCTGCCGTTTATGGTTTTGGGGTGTGATAGTAATGACGAAAATTTAAGATCCGGGAGTACGGATTATGTATTTTGAATTATGTGTTCATTCGATAAGGTATCATGTGTATAGTCCCTTTTAGGAAAGTGATTTTAATACAAGTATTGATTAAAGTATGAAATATACATATGTATGTGAAGTATTTGTTATTGTCCGAAATACGTGTTAGATATATGTGATGATATATAACGTGCGAATCTGTTATGGTTCAGTATGTGTTAAGATGTTTATATATGATATTATTACTTAAAACCTTGTGTTAAGTATACACTAGTTGGCATTGCCTAAACGGAGATAGTATCAAACATTGATTATAAGCATTATAGGTTTGCCTAGTGATGGGTTAAGACTTAAGAAGGTATGTTTAGTTCAATTAAGTTTGGATATTGGGTAGTCTCTTATTAAGAGTACGTGTGTGGTGAGATCGATGATCGGTGGAGTACGTCTTACGTACAAAAGTACATTTTATGTACGAAGTCCTTTTCAAAGCTCTATGTCTTGGGTGCTGCTTGTGCCAGGGTACTATTATGTTCTTGGGTACGAGTCTTTCGCATACCAGAGTACTATAATGTGCCAGAAGTACTATCTTGCACAAAGTCTTTTTGACAATTTCGTGTGTCGGTTACGGGAGCGTACGGGAGTACTCTAGTAGTATTTCCCCATAATTTTTTTTTGAGAGAGCTTTGGAGTCAGGGTTTCTTTTATGAAGTGATCAACCGAGCTTCATATGTGAGCATTTTCTTTCACGAAGTAATTAAGGGAACTTCGTAGACTGCCTAATAAAGTGTGTCGGTAACAGACCACTACTAGGTATGTCTGGTGTTATATTGCTGGATAGGGTACGTATGGGGGTGAAATACCTCATGTATTCAGGCCACTGCTAGGCAAAGTTCGATGCTGGGATAGGTAGAGTCTGGGGGTATAATACCTCATGATAGTTAGACCACGCCTAGGCATTGTTATCTAGATAACTACCCCTGACTTAAAATTTCTGGTGGTTCTTTCTTTTACGAATGAAGGTTCGTGGTGAAACTTATTCCATTCCCCTCATTTGATGTCATTATTGATCCTCGTTTGTTGCAAGGGAATTTCCGAAGCAGATTTGTCGGTTTGTGGTTCATATCGATTCCTTAGGCTAGATCTCGTAAGATCATTGTATAGGGTCAGTATGTGGGGATCGACGGGATGGGATATATATTGTTTTAGAAATATGATTTATATGTGTTTATAATATTAGTGGTTTTACTGGATCGATATGTAGATTATTATTACATTGATTGAACTAAGAGCTTTCATACTTTGTGTTCCTTAGGTGATTGGGTTCACCAAGGATATTCGAACTAAGTGTTCATTAGATATTTGAACTTAGTGTTCATCAGGGATATTTGAACTAAGCGTTCATTAAGTGTTTTTGAACTAAGTGTTCACTGGGTAGTATTGGAACCAAGTGTCCATTAGCTGTGCTTGAACTAGGTGTTCATTAATTATTGAGAACTGCGTGTTCACCAGAGGTAATCTAAGAACCTTGGCAGCACGAGACTTTATGCTAGTTCCTTAGGGCAATCCTTAGGAATGAATGGGAGAAGGGTAATCGGTTCTAAGGATAAATATTTAAGAAATAAATGGAGATAATGGGGGTGGGTAATTAGATTGATTGTTTGATAATTAAATATAATAATTATATTATTGTGGGTTGAAAACCTTATATGCTCACCAGGCTCGCAAGCCTGACCCTCTCAGTTTTCTTTGTATTATAGGTTATGGCACGAGGGCATAAGTTGGCTGACATAACGAGAGATTTTGGATTATAGGCCAGTAGTTATGAATAACTGTTGTAAGGTCTATTTTGTTCTGTTTATGCTTTTAGTCTGTATTGAACATGACATCCCGAGATTTTGTTATAAAATGAAAATACATTTCTTTAAATAAATGCTTTGATAAATCTTTATCATATTTTGGGAACAAATTCTGTAACTGTTTTCTTTAAAAGATTACTCTGATTTTAAAAACAAAGCATAAACAAATCGGTCTTTTCTGGCCGTGAAATTGGGGATGTCACATACTCTGAAAAGTTACATGCCAGTTCTAATACCATAATTAAACGTTTAGAAATCTGAACACATAAAGTTTCTAGATCCGGTCGGCAACAGACCATAGATCCGATCACATAACGTATATCATAAATCTTTTAGCACATAAAAGCATGTTAGGCATTTTCCCAAATAAGCTAGTGTTTGTGTCTATTCAGGTGTATTACCTAAATTTATTAGACACACTGCTCACAATCATTGCTTAGCATTCTAAGCTTAAGTCTAGAAATAAATCCATATTCCTAGTTCGCTTAAACTAATGCTCTGATACCAACTGTGACATCCCCATTGTCACAGCCAGAAAAGACCGATTTTTGTTTATGCTTTATAAAAATCAGAGTATCTCTTTTAATAAAAATGTTGCGGAATTTGTTCCCAGAAAAACATGATATATATACGTTATCAAAGCATTTCCGAAGAAATGTACTATATTCATTTTTAAAACATTGGGATGTCATCGTCAATACAGAAACATAAGCATAAACAGAACTTACATTCATTATCACTAGTGATTTATATCTCCTTAATCTCTCAGTGTAATGTGACTTCATATCAACACCTGTGATATAAATAAAGTGAGTGGGTCAGGTTGAGAAACCTGGTGAGTACATAGGGTTTTCAACCCACAATAATATAACTATTATGTTTAAACAATCAAGCCATCAACCCAATTACCCATCCCCATTATCTTGCTTACTCTTAAGAGTCTACCCTAAGAGTCATTTATCCTGCATTCGTTCATTTCAAAGTCCCTTGCTTCCAGGGTTTATAAGACTGGCACTAATTCCACAGCTACCAATGCACTAAATCCATAGCTGCTAAAGTTTATTTATCAGGTACTAAATCCATAGCTACCAGTGTAGGTACTAAGTCCATAGCTACCAACGGTTATCTAACAGGCTCTAAGTCCATATCTTCCAGGTACTATGTCCATAGCTACCATCACCTAATAGGTACTAAGTCCATAGCCACCCGTGTTTATCTAATAGGTACTAAGTCCATAGCTACCACTGTTTGTCCAATAGGCACTAAGTCCATAGCTGCCGATGTTATTTATTAGGCACTAAGTCTATAGCTGCCAATGTTTACTCACATCATCTTTTATCTCTCATTATTCATCTACCCATGTCATACCTAAAAATTTGTAGATATAAAATACATATACAGTTTAAATCATTTAAAACATGTATAAAATCGTTCATCCAACATAGATAGCAAGTATACATATAATATGCACACGTAGCACGTAGTTTATATAAAATACTTCATATATATGTGTAAGATGAAAGTAACTATGCACTCACTTGAGAAGGTGGTGACTCGGCACTCGGACAATACTTCGTTACTCTTAAAACAATTTCCTTCGACAAAACCTAGTATCATTACCACTAGGGTTTAGTCTAATATTCACCGAGACAAATTAATAGTCTAGCTATTATTACTATTATATAAGCATTAAACAATACTTATATAACCCATAATAATAACCCAAATACTCCTTATAAGGCCCTTATAACATTACTATATTGAAACATAAGTTATACTAAAGATAAGGTAGCCATAGCTCACTTACAGTGGGTTTTCTCGAAAACCGGGCTCTGCCGGAGCAGAGTTTCTGAGCCGAGGGATCTTCTTTTTGGAGCCGTCAGGCGCTCCGGGGCTTCCACCTCATGCTAGGGAGTTACCCTAGGCTTTGGGGGGGGGGGGTTAGGGAGGCTTAGAGAGAGAGTTTAGAGAGAGAAAGAAGTGGGGAAAGGTGTGGGAAATGGAGGAAACCAACACCTCTATTTATAGGCTGAATTCCTGATGGAATCGCCGATTTGATGCCATGTGTCATCACCTGATGGCTTTTCTTGGGGAGAAGGCCTTGGCCCATATTCAACCACGTCACCCCTTTTATAGCAGCACCCTGCCGACTTCTAAACCCCGTAACTTTTGCATACGAGCTCCGTTTTCGACGTTCTTTATATCCACGCGTAGGTAAAAACAAGATCTACAACTTTCATTGTGACTCTATCGTTTAATTCTCGATCGATCTTAAATTTAACAGTAGGAGGAGATTAGACTGTTAAATGACCACGAATAATTCATAACTCCTTCATACGGACTCCGTTTTCGTTTGTCTTTTTATCATTGAGTTCCTATTAATGAGATATTCAACTCTCATTTAGGTTGCGTAAGCCGAAAACTTCTCAAACTAAAATTCGAGTTTCGGGCCGTGCACTGTTATGCCAAATCTTAGAAAAATCATAACTTCCTCATACGAAGTCAGATTTGGGTGTTCTTTTTTTGTATGTTCTCGGTTTAACATATAATACAACTTTTGTTTAGATCACTAAGGCTAAAAAGTCCTCTATCTTAAATTCACTTATTACGTCTTCCGGTGTCGTGCCGATTTTGCCGCAAATCTTCAACGGGCCATAACTTCTTCGTTATAACTCGGATTTTGGCGTTTTTTATATGTATGGAACCCTTGAGACATATTCTACTACTTGGTAAAGATTATTTAATCTAAATAATATTTTGTAGAAAAGTCATTTTCGACAGCTATTATCTCTAAATTGACTAGCCCGGATCTGCGGGCGTTACACCGCCTACTCATCATATATGGGCTTGGCATGTTTTGGGCCTCAGATTAGGCCATACATTGGATTTTGTTTCTGTGGGCCTTAGTGGGCCATCAGAAGTCAGATAATTTAGGCCAAGAATATGTTTGGGCTTAGGGTATGGTCTATTAGAGGGATTGGGCCCAATTTAGCAAATTTGGCCATTAGTGGGCCACTAGTGGGCTTGGGAAGCCTACCTAGTGTTGGGCCTTTTTATATTATGATTTTGGGCCTTAGATATAGACCAGGTTGGACTAGGGGTAAAATGGTCATTTTACCCTAAGGAGAGTTATTGGTTTGGACTAATTGTTATTTTGGGTAATGATAGCTCGGGGAGTCGAGAGATCAGCAGTCCGGGGATCTGCCAGCTAGCAGCGATAGGTTTATTTGCAGGATTCTACAGTCAACTTGTGAAGTGAGTTTTATCCTTTAGGAATGGGTCTAAGGCACCAATATCGGCCCGTTTATGTATGTTAGTGTATACCGGATTTAGATCTGATGCCGGGGTTAGCCCGATGTAGTTTATATGCTTCCGGATTGTCACACCCCAAAACGGGAACGGCGGAAAGGTTCTGGGGCGGAGGACGTCATGTACAGGATCACAACACAGAATAATAGTAAACAAGCAAACAACATCATCCATTGCATTAATAATATATTTTAATACAAGTGTGTTCTGTATAGTTTATAAGACACCAAAAATATGAATCAAAATAAAAGATGAGTCTTGAATGTGCTCCATCTTCTCAAAAGCTGGCCTCGGTACGTGTCTACTAATGACCTGAGAATACAAGTTATTTTGAAAGAGTTTATCAGCTTTAAAGCTGGTGAATTCATAAGCATTTTAGTGTCATTGTTTGTATGAAAATGTTTGTAAGTGTTTGAATGTATAAGTTTGTAGTAAATGTTTGTATCTCCTAGAAAATCCTATATTTTCTACTAAAAGTAGCCTTCTACCAAGGCATCAATGTGCTGCATGTTTGTTTATTGTAAAAGTGAGTATTCCTCCCAACTATGACTATCTTTAATAAAATATGGTTTGTACATTACCGTTTATGTGAAAAGATCACGAAGTAAATGCAATGAGAAAATAATGAAGTACTGTAGTATTGTGTCATAGTAACTACTACTGTACTAACTACCTTAAACCGATTGTTAATTAAGGTATAATGTGATATAATTGTAACCATACTTAATCAACCTAGTAAAACATGACGCTCGAAGACGTCGAAAAGGTATGACATTCATCACCCGAAGACCTGCACATCCCACTGTAGCTAGCAGCAAGGTGTAGGACGGTCAGTCCAGTATAGATCTATACATGAATTCATGCTCTCCCTTCAGAAGACTCTAGTTACAAAACGAGCCATGGCAGAGATGTCATGCCCCAAAGTAGTTGATCACATTTATGTTATAGTATGTGTGTAATGTGTGTACTAGTGTAGTGTATATTCTCTCTGTCTAGTATGTAGTATGTTCTCTCTGATCCTCATCATAGTGTGTTCTTTTGTATAGTATATAGTATATATTGTTTCTCATTATAGTATTCTCTATCTGTTTCTCTTTATAGTATGTATTGACTCATGTATGAACTAACTCTTTGTATGCTTCCTTGTACTAGGAAATAGTAAGTAGTATACCTCTAAACTATACTTATTATAGTTTAATAGAAATGTTGTTTGAATGACTTAGTAAGTTTATACACCTTTGCTACCCAAAGGTGTTGGAACTGAGGTAAAAGCTTTATATCTACACATATATACATAATATATAACTAAGGATCAAACGACACTCGGACAAACAACATGGTACTTTAAGTCCACAACCAAACAAGGAACATGAATTAGAATGAGTTATCAGTCCTAAGTCCTTCGAACCTTACTTATATAACTATATATGTATTGGACAAGATTTTGAAAATATATAAGTTTAAAGAATTAAAAGAAAATATTTGGCAACTAAGAACAAAGTTTATAAATATTTTAACATGTAAAAGAGTTTGATAATCTATTTGAAGTAGTTTTGTTGACAAAACAGCTAAAAGTATAGTAAATCCATTTGTTTGATAGTTATTAATCACATGTGATTGATATAATAACTATAATGATTCAACTTGTATTCCCCTCATAAAAGCATTTAAGAACATTTAAAAGGTTTATTAAGGGGTATGAACTCACCTATAGTGAGTAACTCGAATGAAAGATCGATATAAGATTGTTGGGTGTCAATTGGAGTCTTGAGCACAAACGAATCCTATTAACCATATAATGACATTTATATGTATACAATTAGTGCTTATAACAACTAATTATTGAATTGGAAACACCTTAGGGACTAGTAAACACTTATATTGAAGTGTTACAACCATATATGATTGTATCCAAGGGGTGTATGGCTATACAAGGGAGTGTATGGTCAAAATACACAATATTTGTGTGTGTGCGGCCAGGGTGTGTGTGCGGCCGCACGCTCCCTATGAAATGTTCCAAAACGTATTTTAAGGCTTTAGGACTCATCTAGGAAGGTTTCTTACTTCATGCTTTAGCCTTATATGAAATTCATTGCCATTTTTGGACCTAAAAAGGGGTATGTAAGGTTGTTCATGATGTGTGTGGCCGTACACATGGTGTGTGCGGCCGTACACACTTGCAGATCATGAGAAATGGCGTTTTTCATGCATAAATTCAAGGGTCCCTAGCTTATATCAAGCTATTGCAAGTGTATACCCGATTTAGAGGCTTAGAAGTGTAGTTAAAGTCCAAAAAGTTTAGTAGGTGTTCTTGGTGTTTTTGAAGATCTAACACCAAATATGTGCTTTTATGGATCAAATCAAAGGGTAAGGTTAGTTAAGGTCATGTATTAGTTAATCAAAGGATCAATCACTTACTTGATTGAAGATTGGAGTGAAAAGTTAAATGATACTTGAGAGGATTTCGAGTTCTAGCCTTGAAGAAGTGGAAAAGTCTTCAAAAATGACTAAGTGTTGAATATATAGGGGAGATTGTGCGATTGGGATGGGTGTGCGGCCGCACACTCTTGTGTATGGCCGTACACACAAGTGTGTGGCCACACACTGCATATGTTGGAGTGTTTGGCCTGAATTTGCTTGATATGCATCGATTTATCCCATTTCTAGGCTCCTACCTTGATTGTACTAGGTTTAGAACACTCAAATAGACCCTAAACAGTGCTAAAAGATAGCAAAACGAGTCTAACTTTGATTGAATTGATCTATTGTACATGATAGAAATTTCGGGTTGTCACACGGATTACAGTTTGATGTCGGGCGAGGCCTGAGGAAGGTTTATATGTATGTTTTTGAACTACGGTTCACTGTCGGGTGGTACCCTAGGAAGGAATGCATGTTTAGTTATACTTTTTGTCTTTGTGATACTTGTATGTGCCTGGTAGGGAGGTGAGTGTGGGCCGGGGCCCGTATCTCATCACTAGCTGAGTGTGGACGGGTTTCCATATCTCGTTATTAGCAGAGTAGGGGTGGGGCCCAAGATAGGCGGGGCCTTGAGACTAGCAGTTACAGTTCTATGTTTGTCTGTTATGTACTAGTATGATTTTGAATATATGTTTGTATGTGTATAACGGGCGGGGCCTAAAGACAGACGAGGCCTGGTAGAAACAGATCTGTATACCAAGCGGGGCTCGATGCCAGGCGAGGCCTGATGCCAGATTCGTCCAATGTCGGGCGAGGCCCGAGGTAGCGGGCTAGGCATAATGTATGTGGTTATGTGATTATGTGTATGGTATGTGGTAATTTGGGGAGACTCACTAAGCTTCGTGCTTACGGTTTTTAGTTTTGGTTTCAGGTACTTCTGGTAGCAGAGGGAAGAGCTCGGGATGACTACATTACACAAACCATGATGATTTAGCCTGGGATGATAACTCTAATTGTGACATCTACCAAAACTCAGGTCAGTACTCATCTAGAACCTCGTCATTTCCTTGTGTGCACTTAACTTGGCTCCAGAGTTACAAGTTGAACTAGGTTCACGAATTAATAGATCCCTAGGAACAATTAGTGTATCTTAGCTTGTATTGAACAATCACATTGATATTTGTATGAACCAACTGAGTGGTAAAGTGCCAAATTTGAATCTTAAGTCCAAACACAACACTATGTTCGATAGACCATAACCCAAGGTAAGTTAGCAACCCTAAAATTTCCATATTGGAAAAATCTAATGCTTAACAAGGTTAATTATTCTAAGCTAATAAGAATAAAATTAAATCATAATATGAACCAACTATAAAGTTGATGAGAAATTCATATAATTCATGATTCGAAATGTGAACCAAAAGAAAAATCCAAGGATGTCAAAATCTTACAACCACATATTATGAATCCTTGTTACAATTGTTGAAATATGAGAAATTGATTTTTATAAAAATTAAATAATAGGTCATCCTTTTCTAAATTAATTCAACAAATATAAGTTTACAAGGTATTACCAAGTGTAAATATTTCAACAAAACCCAATAATTAAAACCTTAGGAGATTATGATAATGTTTGAGTTTTTATAAAATAAAAAATCTAGATTTATAAAAATTCAAGGGAGGCTTTTATTATTTGATCAAATATCAATAAAAATACAATCTCTCTCTTAAAATTTCTACCATTAGGCTTTTCCCTCTCCCCCATGCCTTAAAACCCATCATTACACCTCATTTGAACCACCTACACACTCCATCTCACACTCCTTCTCCAAGAAAACTCTCCCACTTCCAAGACCACTCCTACACATAAGAAAATCCTCCATTCTCTGTCCTAATTTCGGATTTTTGAAGGTCAAGAAGTGTTCTTGCTTCTCTCAAGATCAAAACCAAGGTAAACAACACAATCCTTTATCATAGTTTTATGATTTTACTTCCTCTTCTTCATAGTTCTTCTTTACTTTTCGGATTCTATGCACTTATATGGCTAGAAATCCTTGTTTTTCCTATTGGTGTTTGTATAACACAATACATGTGTTTGAGATGGTGAAAATTTGGGATCAAACCATGCAAAGAGTGAAAAGATGCACATATGTTCATATGATTCAAAAATCGAGTTTTACATCTTCTTCTTCATCTATTTTGTGTTCTTACATGACAAAAAGTATTTAAACCATTTCTAGTACATCTTGGATGCTCATTCACTCCATTCATGTGCTAGAAATCGGATTTGTGGTGCAATCCTAGTGTAAGATTTGGTAGTTCCAAGGAGTTCTCTATCACATGAATGAAACACCCACTTTGGGGCCTTGGAATAACCCTAAATCTATGACTTGGATGAATGAAACTAAAAGTTTATTTTTCTTCTTTAAAATCTAGTTTATTGATATTTATCTTTGACCATAATAGAAGTATGCATGTTTTCTTTGTCAAAGTGCCCCTAATAGGGCACTCAAAGCAACCTAGGATAACATGCATTCTATCAGAATATTTTGTTCAGCTTTGAACGGCCACAACTCACTCATTACTAAAATAAATCACGATATTATTTTTGTGAGGGATATTTCTATGAGTTAGATTTCGAACCCAGTTGGTCTTGCTGTAAAATATTAAAAACCGGGTTTTTGACAATTTTTACAAAATAATTGCGCAAACATCACTCTTTCTATGATCATTAGTTTTAATTTACATGATCAAGGGTCTTACACCCCAAATTAAATCTAGGGAAAAATATTTTACAAACTTAACACATCCATCAAGTTATGTCTAAAATGTTGTGGGTTAAAACCCCACAGAATGTTCTATAAAAATTCGTAAACTTTTAGCTACATCTAGAACTCATGCACTATATTGTGCTACATTACTTAACTTGTTGGAGTTGAATAACCTATTTTTCTTCTAAATATATTTCCAATTAAATTGTTTTATGAAAGTTTATATATACAGGTGATGATCTATAAAATCCTAAGAGCTAGATTCCTTATTTTTCTATAAAAATAATGATTTAATGGCTATAAATTCAAAATAATTGTTTCTAGAAGAGATAAAAATATGAAAATTTGGAGTCGTAATGTATCCATAGAATAAGAAAAACATGTAACTTTTCAGACGATTTTGACACTATTTGGTATTTTATACATATTTTTCTTTAAATTAGAGCATGAATTTACAAATTCTGGTCATTGGACTCAAAGACCCTAACCAATATTTTTCTCAACCTTAGGAACATTATGGGAGCTTGTAAAAATTAAATTGATAATTTTAGAAACTGTTTACAATTTATTTTGAATTTTATCCATTATTTGGGCTTTAATTTACAAAAAAAAAAATATCAAATAACCTTCAAAAATGTTTACAAAATTTATGGACACCAATTCCCTTTGTTAGAACCAGATAACCAATTTTTGTAATTTTTGGGAATTTAATTCCATGCCTTTCTAAAATTTCTAACACAATGTAATATGAACTAATGTTACCGATATTGAATCGTACACACTTTGGACACTTTTACGACATCACTAGTTGGATAGGTAGTTCCTAGAAAATAGCTTAGTGGATTATATCTCACTAAAAACTATTTGTTCCGTAGGATGCTAGTAGGAATCACACTCGTCAACATCAAACTGCGAAGCCCGAGCCACAAACTTTCCATAGTGAGTATTCAAAGCCCCTATTTTACGTTTTTAATGTTTTGGGGGTGGAAAGCATGCTACAATTTCTATGAACATTATTTTATGAACTTGTGCTATGAACTATATGATATGGACTTTGTTGTATGAACCTTGTATTATGAACTTGTACTATGAATTTGGTGTTATGAACTTGTATGATTAAGTCCTCGGAGAACCGATACAACCTATTAACTCATATTTGAGCCGATGGTCTTATGGATAGCGCTATTTTGGGTCGACATCCCCCACTCGCCCGGAACCGCGAGTGCATATTTCCATGAACTGACATCATGGGAACCATGGACATGATGGAATGGGGCAAGAACGGTTGTTAGGCTTGGTTGTGAACAGAATGCAATGGCATTCATCGTTATCCGATAAAATTGGAACTTTTATAGAATAATTACATTTTTTGAAATAATGTACCATTATAGACCTGTGAACTCACCAACTATTTTATAGTTGACCTTCGTTTTTGCACACTTTTCAGGGAACGGTCAGTGAATCAATGAGACGCCAGCATGATTTTAGTTGTTACTTTTGTTATGTATTAAACTATGTATTTGTTTTGTACGCGATGTAAACTTAAAATGCTTAATGTTCATGGTTGGTACTCCTATTTACCTTTGTGATGAGACATTAACCTGTCGCACTTCGTATTTCCGCTTTAACGGGGTGTGACACTAATGTTTTGATATGATACTCTGATAATGTTTTGAAATGATTGACTTATATTTTGATGAGATGATTGATAACTATGGTTTGTTAAATGGTTTAAAACGAAATTTTTGGTCAAGAATTTTGGGATGTTTCAAATGAAAAATCACCAATCACGTCCGACCAATTCTAGTCCATTACCTGAAGTGAATGCAACATCATATAATTATAATGATCACGAGTCTGACCATGGCTGTGGCCATGGTCGTGGATGAGGTCGTGGACGTAGTGGAGGCCATCATAATTATCATCCTAACAATAATAAGAATATACAGAACCACCTGAAGTGAAAAAAAAACAAGAACTCATATCCTAATGATAAAAGTAGTTAAGGAAGAAAGAAAGTTAAAAATGTTTGTCACCAATGTGGAATGACTGGTTATTGGTCTCATATATTTCGCTTTCCAAAGTATTTTTTTATCTTTACCAAACTTTTCTAAAATCTAAATGTGACATCCCCATTTTCACAGCCAGAAAAGACCGGTTTTGTTTATACTTTATTTCAAAATCAGAGTAACCTTTTAATAAAAGAGTTGTAGAATTTGTCCCAAAACAATAATATGATAAAGATTTATCATAAGCATTTCCTTAGAAATGTATTTCATTAAAAGACTCGGGATGTCATGTTCGATACAGTACATAAGTATAAACAATAAAATATAAGCCTTACTACATTATTTCATATCTACAGGCCTATATCCGTAATCCCTCATCCCAACACATCACAACTATGCTCGAGCGCCACTACCTGTAATACATAAAACTGAGTGGGTCAGGCTTGGGAGCCTGGTGAGCACATAGGGTTTTCAACCCACAAATAATAATAAATTTATTAATTTCATCAAACCAATAATAACCCTAATGACCCATTCCTGTTATCCTCACTTTATGTCCCTAAACACCTATACAAGGGACCTAGTATAAGGATTTATCATCGGGATGGACTTTACTGCTAAGGGGATTCCTCAGCCATATATGTCCGTAAGGCAACCATGAGGGGGATGGAGTACACCGGTGAACATCAAGCCCACAAACACCCACAAGTTGCGAGCCTGCTAGCGTTCCACTGGACTGTCTAGAAGAGTCCGTGGTCGTCATCCATACTCCGCTAGATGACTTGAACAACAACAACATCGAGGCCTATCATCAATTTATCACACACCAACTATTTCATTTACCCATGTTATACTCAACATATTTGTAGATAATATATATATATATATATATATATATATATATATATATATATATATATATATATATATACAATTTAAATCATTTTAAAACTTGTATAAACATTCAATGAACAACCATCTCAAATAAACAATCAATATATATACACATAACACCTATTTATATAAAATACTTCATATCTATGTGTAAGATGAAAGTGACTATACACTCACCTGATTTGATGATAATCGGGCAGCACTTCGTTTCTTAAAATGATCATTTTTTATAAAACCAGGAGTTTTATTGAGAAAACGGGCTCTGCGAGGGTCGGAGCTTCAAAACCGAAAAGATAAAAATTTTCGGGTCTTCGGGCACTTCGGGATGTGTTTCGGGTGTTGGAAATGCTAACGGGGCTTCGGGGGAAGTCAAAATAGTCAAAATATAAGTTTAGGGGTGAAAAATGACATTTTTCTAATTCTAGCCGGGAGATCTCGTAGCCCCCCTATTTATAGGGTGCGGGACCGAAGTTTGAATGGCTGAGAAGACTCCACGTAGCAGCTGCGAGGCTCGGACACGGAGGGGAGACGTGGCTCGTGCGAGCTTCGGACAGGTGGCGCGTATGCGAGGGGCCAGGAGGCTCAGAAGTGTGACACGGGGCGAGGCGCGTCGGACGCGCATTGGACCGAAGCTCTGGGTGAATTGGACTGCGACGCATGTCGGACACGAGGCGTGATCTCGCGAGGGTGACGTGTCCGACTCCAATCCATGGGAATTTCTCGGAAATTGCATCCAAACCTTCTAAAATCCATAACTTTCGCATACGAGCTCTGTTTTTGACGTTCTTTATATGCACGCGTAGGTAAAATTACGTTCTACAATAGACTTCGTCGGCTAATTTTGACTTTAATTTTTATATTAATATTTTTAACAAACCGGGACAGAAAAATCTGTTAAAAATTCATAACTTCTTCATCTGATGTTCGTTGTCGTCAGTCTTTTTACCGTTGTACTACTATTGACGAGACCTTCGATTCTCGTTAGATTGTGTCGGCTAAAAATCACTCGATCTAAAATTCGAGTTTTTAGCTGTTTACTGCTAAGCTAAAACTTACAAAAATCATAACTTCCTCATACGAAGTCAGATTTGGGCGTTCTTTTTATGTACGCTAAAATTACTTTATCGTAAATTCACTTTTTACGCTTCCCGGTGCCGTGTCGGTTCCGTCGTGAAACTTCGACGGGTCATAACTTATTCGTTATAACTCAGATTTCAGCGTTCTTTATATCACCGGAATCCTTGTTTCGACCACTACATTTTTCTTAAAAGATATAAGATTTTTCTAATATTTATTTTCAACGCTTATTTTTATTATTAATTAATTAAATCATAATAATTAAACAAATAAGCACATAATTCACATAATATTCACATAATTCCTCTTTATTACTTCAAAATGAGGTACAAAGGTTAACCTAGACTATTATATCAACAATAATACTTAGCCTGGAAACGCGAGCGTTACACTAAAGAAGGAAAACATGCGGAAACAAATTTTGTTCAACATTATTTTTCTGAAGATCAACTAGAAATGGTACATCTGGATGTTTCCGATTATCTTTTCTACATGGAAGGGACAAACGGTGCTATGGATGGTGATGGAAGTACCCAATTTTTCCCATAAAAGGAGACCGATATGTTGCCTTATCATGAAATTGTTGGTTTTCTAGTATCGTTTGATTTTTGCATTATGTTCATTTAGAGTCATTGCCATGGTCAAGAATAATATTTAGTTTTTTTTAATACCTTTTATGATTTTTATGTCATAGTCATGTCATGTGAAGAGATCTCGGTGTTTCTTCTCAAAACAATAAAATATGACTTTATTTCTCTAAGTCAAATATATATATATATATATATATATATATATATATATATATATATATATATATAAATTTGAAGAGAAACATGGATATTCACAAAAGAAATGAGGTTAATAATGAAAAATATTTTGCTTACTTATCAATTGGAGAAGAAAATGTTAATAGTAGTGCAAAAATGATTGAAGGCTCCAAAAGAGAGAATATACTATTACCACAAGGGATAATAATTACAATTGATGATGCATTATTTTCATCCAAATCACTAAGAAATTTATTAAGCTGTAAGGATATTCGGTCTAACGAATATCATGTTGAAAAAAATAATGATGGTAATAAAGAGTATCTCAGTATTACAAAATTGATATCGGGTAAGAAAAGTCTTTTGGAAAATTACCCGTATTGTCCTCCGATTGTATTATACAAATATTAGAATGATAAAATTTCATGCTACTGTAAAGAAAGAGTATGATAACACATTCAAAGTTTGGCATGACCGATTGGGCCATCTCAGATCTATTATGATGCGTAGAATAATTAAAACTTCAAGTGGTCATTTCTTGAAAAACCAAAAGATTTTTCAATCTAATGAATTGTCTTTTGCTACATGCACTCAAGAAAAATTAATTTATCATCCATCATTGAACAAAGTTGGGTATGAAAGTCCTAGTTTCTTTGAAAAAATTCAAGGGGATATATGTTGAGTAATTCATCCACCATGTGGATCATTTAGATATCTTATGGTTTTAAATGATGCGTTAACTAGATGGTCACACGTGTGCTTGTTGTCTAGTTGTAATCTTGCTTTTGCAAGATTACTTGCATAAACAATCCGTATAAGGATACATTTTCCAACATTTTGATGAATCGGTTTTTCCAACATTAGGGGGAGAAATAAAAAAGCTGGAAAATAAAAACTCTTGTAATGAATTATCACTTTCAGTTTTAGATCCTCATTCAAGCCTATGTGAACTTGAAGTAAAAAAGATAACTCATTTACAAAATGTAGCAAATCAATTGTCAGATGAATTTACTGACCCTAAGATAGTAACAAAATCTCATGTACCAGCTGTAAATGATCCAATTAGAATTGGTATCCTAGAAGAAAAAAATACAACTACAAATGAATCTAAGGCACGCCTGAAGCGTGAAAGACCAGCCAGTTCCAAAGATAAAAATCCTCGAAAATGGAAGGGAGCAAATATAATTGACGGTTCAAAAGAGAAAATAGAATCTCTTGAAAAGATTAGTGAAGCTCTAGAAGATCCCAATGACATAACAGAAGAAACTGAGGTACCTGAAAATTATGAAAATGAAGAGATCTCAATAAATTATGTCACGACAAGAATAAATGGAACCGAAATAAGATAGACGCCGACAATAACTTTTCATATCATGTTGCGTGCGATATTATGGAAGAAAAATGAGGATCTTGAACCCGAATCTACAGAGGAATGTAGAAATAGAAAAGATTGGCTATAATGGAAAGATGCAATCAACAAAGAGTTTAATTCTCTTAGTCAACAAAAAGTTTTTAGACCTGTAGTCACGTACACCAAATGGAGTAAGATCAATGGGACACAAATGGGTATTTTTTCGCAAAAGAGACAATAAAAATGAATTTGTGAGATATACAACAAAACTTGTTGCAGAAGGTTTTACACAAATGCCCAAAATTGATTATGAAGAAGCATACTCTCCTGTGGTTGATGCAATTCCATTTCGTTATCTAAGAAGTCTGGCAACACATGCAAAACTGGAGATGCATTTAATAGATGTAGTTACCACCTATTTATATGGTTCACTTGAGAATGTTATTTATATGAAAATCCCAGAAGAGTTTAAGGTACTATAAGCACAAACTTCTAATTCTCGAGAAATATATTCGGTAAAATTAAATAAATATTTGTATGGATTGAAACAATCTTACCGCATTTTGTTCAATCATTTAAGTACATTTTTGTTGAAACATATCCTTTAATATTTGTATCGGTAAAATTAAATAAATATTTGTATCGATTGCCATTAAATATAAGTCTTGCCTTAGGTTAAGAATAAGACTTTTAAAGGATACTTAGGTAAATTTAAGTTAGATATCGATTAGGTCTCATGATTGGGGTAGGGTGTGTGAGATCAGAGCGGAGTGTTTCTCCTTTTTCTTGTATGACCAGAAATGGTGGGTTCAGATCAAACAACTGGCAAGTATGTATGGGTCATATACCATAGTAGATAACAACACTTGACTATTCTAGGCTATCAAGTGAATTAAGTTGCTAGCATGGACTTATAACATATGGACGTAGATAAAATGGGATAACATATTTATTAAATATCTGAAAATTGGTTTCCTTATATGACTTACACTGGCCAAGGACACACCTAGTTGTGTAGTCAGAAAATTGCTCAAACAATTCATTAGGTTGAGTGATTCCTCCATATAATCATTGCTTTAGGATCTGTGAGGATTAATTGGAATGGGTAGTTGGTCATAGGTCGGATTTTATATTATCTGATGATTTTGTTCGCAGGAATGATATTAATTATGATTATCATTGAACTATTATGGGCTTGAAACCCGGATGTATCTCACCATGTTTTCCCAAACCTGACCCACTCATTTTTATGCATCACAAGTAGTGGAACAAAGGCTGTAGTAGTCTAGTTAGAATGCGGAATGGAATAAAGAGATGTTTATGTAATATATAGTTTCAAGATCTTTTATATTTTATGTTCTAACGTATGTTTGGATATGAACGAATTACATACTCAAGGTTTTTATAGATAACCTTTGTTATCTTAAAAATGTTTTAATTAACTGGGTATTTCCACATCTCAATTTATAAAGCGTAAATAAAATGTTTTAACTGGTTCTAAAAAATGGGGGATGTCACAGTTGGTATCAGAGCATTAGTTTAAGAGAACTAGGAATTTAGGAATATTCTAGACTTAAATTTATAAGCTAAGTATGATTGGTGAGGTGTGCGATAGAATACTTTAGGATAGATCACTACTAGAAAAGCGGCCTTTGACAACGCGTAAATAATGACACACACTCATAGAGGACGCGCATATGTGCGTGCCCTAAAAATTAATGCCAGCCTTCCAAATTTTGAAGGATAGAGGACACACGTTTGTGCGTGCCCTAAAATTATTGTCCCACAATAAAGTTACAAACACGGACGCCGCTTTTTTTTAATGTGCGTCCTCTGTGAATGTCGCTTTATAATTTTTCTCAAAACGTGCGATCTCAAAAGGGGGATATGAAATCCTCCTAAAGTTCTAAAAATTTTAAATACACCGCTTCATTTTAAATACACCGCTTTAAATACACCCCTTTTCGGCAACATCAGGTCCGACGACCTTAGGCTTACTTCTTCTATTGCTCAAATTTACAAGCCATATCTTATTAAGGTGAACTTTAACCTTAATAATATAAAAATTCCAAAGCAGCCACACCCAAGTCCCAAAGGAGAGGTTCTACTTTTATCAACAATGACGTTCTCCAACCCTCTCTTCTCATCACTACTCCCTTTGTCCCCACTCAGATCCCACACACCACTCCCCCTAAACTTCTCCTTCACAAAGAAAGCAACACTCGATGATTCTTCCTATACTGATGGTCCCACCTCTGATTTTCCCGAGACTGAAATTTTTGAGGACTGACTCTCGCAGGTACGTCTGCGTTATCATAGTGGCATAGGGAAGAAAGTTGACGCACAGAAGAGCAAGAAGTCCGGGATGAAATCCGGTGGGAGTTCAGGATCTAGGGCAAACATGTACCTCCCATCAGTACCTTTGAAGGAGCCGATTTCAGGTTGAGTGAAAGTGGATTTCGGGTTCAGCCCTTATTCAGAGAGGATGAATCGGTGGGTGGGGTCCTGAAAATACCATACGTCGTCGATCATTTTTATTCAGGTTTATGAACTCATCATTTTTCAGCTTTCATCATTTTTATATGAATTAATATGAAATTTTCTTATTTATTTCCACTACATGTGCTCAAGAACTTTGACATTCGATCTCATGAAATTCCTAAAGTCATGAAAACTTGGAAGATAAGTTATTGTGGCACTTTTTTAAGGTTGTATTCATGTGAAATAGAGATGTTGCAGCAATGCAATCATCCTAATGTTGTTCGTTATTTAGGAAACTATTAGGGTGAGGAGTATCTTTGGGTATGAACACTCTTCCATCATTCACTTCTGTTCTTCCCACAATAATTGTATCTTTTCCATCAATTGTGTTCATCTCTCTATTTATTTTTTATGATGATTCCATGTGTTGGCAGATTGTAATGGAGTATTGTGGTGGAGGAAGTGTTGCTAATTTGATGAATGTCACTGATGAGGCTTTAGAGGAGTACCAAATAGCATATATATGTACTGAAACATTGAATGGATTATCTTATTTGCACTCGATTTTCAAGGTGTATCGTGATATTAAGGAAGGTAATATTTTATTAACTGAACAAGGAGGGATGAAGTTGGGTAAGTTTTGATAAAAATATGCTCTTTATATTACTCTAAATTTACTTTCTCATGTTCACTTTAACTGAACAAGGAGAGGTGCAGTTGGTAAGTTCTTATATTTCTTTAATCATGTACATATTTTTTATTTACAGGCTGAAGAACTTTGGAGATATTTTCACAACAATATGTATCCAGGTGAAGATACTGGACTCCTTCGCCTTAACAACACATATCGCCATGACCTTAAAATGTATAGCTCTGATGAGGGCCGTGTGCAGGTATCAATGTCATCTTCAGTTTTTTACTTTATTCTTTGTGGGTCCCATTTGATGACTTATCAATCTTGACAGATGTCAGCTGTTGCATTTGCCAAGGGGCTCCTAGACTTGGAAGGACAATTAACACCAACATTGCTTTCACTTGTTAGCAAGGATTCATCAATGTTAAATGGACTTGATAATGCAAGTATTGAAATGGAAGAAGCTAAGGTTGTTTTTCTTGTACCTTGTTACCTCTTAATATACCAATTATTTTATAATTTTTTTTGCTTTATATAAGTTTAACTTTTTTTTAATGCTCTTTTAGGCAAGATTGAACGAATTAATAACTACTGGAGTGAAGGCAGCACAGACAAACAGATTATCTAATAAAAAACCTTGGATGGTTGATGGGGCTAGACTTCCACTCAATGTTGCAGACCTTCTTGGTAAAATATTTATTTAATAGATAGCTTAGGTTGGAAAAACAACTCAATATTATGAAGGTGCTGACTAGAGGAATGAAGTTGTTGATTTTTACAGAAGGGCTTCTGAGTTATATAATGAATATGGGAGGTCACAACCTACATCTGATGCACTTGCAAAAGGTGCTCGGTATGCATCTCAATTTCCCTATTAACATTTTATTTTAAATTTGATTATGTTTTTATACATTGTATGAATATAAATATATAATTTATTGAACATTGCTTTGGAAGATGCTACTTGAGGAAGATGGCAAGGAGAATATAATGTCAAATTTAGTTTCTTTAATATGTTACAAGTGGCAATTTCCTGTAAACTATAGACACCATTTGTCATATGCTTTTCCTGTAAACTATAGACACCATTTGTAGAGGAAGAAGAAGGTTAAGGTAATGAAAGCAAATATGAACACTGAGTTTAAAATTACAAGTTTTTTTTTCTTTCTAGGGAATTGATTTTTCCACTGTAAATTTAAATCCATCCACTGAGATTTATTTGAACTGCCCATTATACCCTTCATTTAAGTTTTTAAATATTATAGGGAAAAAGATTCCTGGGCTAACGATGCTCCTTCCTTATTTGATCTTGCTTTCTTCTCGGCTCAAATTCTTCATCTCACTCTCAAAAGGTAAGTGATTCTCATTATCTAATTCTGTTAAAACCATGTTTATGTGTATGAATTTTCAATATCTGGTTCTCAAGCACTATCATTGCTATGCGAATGAATTGTCAAAGTTTAAAGTTTTGATGAATTGAACATATTGATTCTGTGTGTGCTTATGACTCTATGATTCTCGATACATGAGTATGAATTGTGGAATTTTTTTTATATGAATTGTTATTTCTCTAATTCTTTGATTTGTTTGCAGCAAGAGCTTGGTAGTCATAAACTTATTCTTGAACAAAATGGTGCAAGTTAGTTTACATTGTAATATTGAAGACTGGAAACTTCAATAACAAGCGACATTACAGGTTTGGGTGAAACTGTTTCAGTTGATTACTCTTAGTCGATGATTTTACCAAAATCACAGTGTAAAGAATTTGTTGGATATAGGTATATAGTAATTTATAAGGTCATATGGGTGTTCATATGTACAGAAGGGTAATAGGGTCATTTACTCACATTGATTCAGATAGTTCATTTAGTCGACAAAGTATACAAATACGTAGTGGTGTTTCTTTTTGAGTTAATGCATTTATTCCAGACTGATATCATGCATCCATTTAGCACTTTATCCATACATCAGTATCAGTTAATGGTAAAAAACAATGTGCTTCAAAAGCTGATATGGTTATTGTGTTTCTAGAGCTGCATCTTTGCAAGGTGCATCAAAGTTATTGCAGAATTTGTCATATGAATTTGGAATGCCTCACCTTGGCATCTGTAAGTCTATCTAAAATTTTGGACGCTTATAAGTGGAATATTTTGTTGATATGATACCCCATGGTTCTTATAACACACTTGTCTGCAGCTGACCACGTCTCCCATGCAGCATGGAAACTTCGTTACTATCGATTGCCAATGCAGATATTTGAGCAATATAATATGAGTGCAGGAGCATGCCAATTTTCCCTTGCTGCACTTGAACAAGTTGATGAAGTTTTGGGCCTTAAAGACACTTATTCAGGGGCAGATTTTCTCAATGAATCTCCAAATATTGCTAAAGGAAGACTTTGGGCCAATGTATTCAAGTTTACACTTGATTTGAGCAATTACCATGATGCATATTGTGCAATTATTTCAAATCCAGATGAAGAAAGCAAATACATTTGCTTGAGGCGTTTTATCATTGTTCTTTATGAGCGTGGTGCAACTAAGGTTACTTTCACTAATAGTGTTATAACTATATTTGCAGTTGTTTGTTTTAAGTCATATAGATTACAAATTTACAATATCTTTTGTTGTAGATTCTTTGTGATGGCCAATTACCATTATTGGTTAAGCTGAGAAAGTAGAGCAAGAGCTTGCTTGGAAGGTGTGTAATATATAATTATTTTTTATTGTAATAAATCTTTTTTGGAGCTTTAATAATTCAAAATGTATTTTTTGTGCAGGCAGAGAGTTCAGATGTTTTGGTGAAACCAAACCCTTATAAATTACTATATGCCTTTGAAATGTACATGATAAAAAGAACATGAACTTTATAGGAAAAAATAAAGAACAGAGGCTCAAATGATGGGACGATTTTCTGAGTTTTTAGTTATCTATTTGAATCTCAAACTAGTCCTACTATGCTAAAAATGAAATGCAACAAATCACATTAGTCCACTGATTTTAGAGTGCTTATGAGTTTGATTTGATCATTGGAATAAACCCATGCTTGCTGGAATTACTTCATGGAATTTATCTCGAGTGATCGCAAGACGATAATATCATATGGTCTTAAAACCTAGATATATGGTTATTGTTTGCTAATTGGTCGTGCATTGATAATGCGTAAACGAATCAGTAACTTGATGTTATAAAATGCATTGTTGTGTATGATTTGATTAGTGGATAGTAAATGCATATAAGTCAAAGTTTATCTGTTCCTTTTATCCTAAGAGGGTAAAAGCGATATCAGGGTCCCTCGATGATTTGGTTTGACTTATGTGTCAGGCCCTGTCAAGACTGAATTGATGTGTCCAATTAAGTTCTATGTCAAACGAGTCATAGATCGAGAAACAAACTGCTGGACAATAAGTATGACTATCTTCCATGTAATTGGCCGCACGATATCTAGAACAGAGGACTATATGATCCCTTATCTAAAGGACAGGTTACTGATAAGATCAGAGTTCGACAGCGTCTTTGAGAGCTATGATTGCTAATCGGATTGTGCTTACATTTGTAGTTACTAGACTTCTCCAAGTAGGAGACTGTTGGATTAGTGTCTAAGCCCGTAACTATATTTAGTAAGTACTTGACCCGGTTGTGCATGGTCCTTTTGGGTTGCCTTCACCAAAGCAACATTATAGGATGATTTATGAATAAAGAGGTTATTATGATTTATTAATGTGTTATATGAATAATATATTAAAGGAGAAATCATATAGTTTAATTAATATTAGACAAGAATTAATTTTGTGGCTAAAAGAGGTTAATTAAATAAATGGGACTGAAACTGTCAATTGCATGATAGTTGATTTGGGCTGAGAATCTTTGGGAATTAAGGGGTGGACGAAATTAGTATGGGAGTCCATCTAAATTTCATCCAAAGGCCTTATTCTGGAAGATTCCTTGGACTGCTTAAGGCATAAGCTATCTAATTTGGGTTTTGACTGAAACCCTAACAGTAGAAGTATAAATAGACCCCTTAGACTTCAGAAATCGGCTACCCTATTCCTAAGAGTGCAAGAGCCAAATTCTAGAGAATCCAACCTCTCTCCAAGATCATCCTCTTGTTATTGGTGTTTGTAAGCCATTATAGGATTGACATTTGTGACTCTAAGCCTCAAGGATAAGAAGATTCAAGCAAACAACAAGAGGTAATCATCTTGATCTGATTTGTTACATTACTTTCGAATTATACTCACTAGATCTAGGGTTTGCAAGACTTGGATGAATTGCATGTACAATAGAGAAACCTAGATCCAAGCATTAGGGTTTGTATGAGCACATAGGATGTTCTTTTGGCTTAAACCCATCATAATGAAATCTGAAAATCATGTATGCCTTGTGTTCTTGGAGAAAATCACTAGCCATGACCAATAATGGTGGATCTCTTTGAGCCCAGATGGAGGAGACGAAGGGGGGGATCTTCATTTTGGGAGATATACAGAAATAGAGAGAGGGGTGAAATTTTCGTTCTGATTTTTTTTAATTAAAAGATCATCCTCTTTTAATTCTAGAGAGTGCAAGAGCCAAATTCTAGAGAATCCAACCTCTCTCCAAGATCATCCTCTTGTTATTGGTGTTTGTAAGCCATTATAGGATTGACATTTGTGACTCTAAGCCTCAAGGATAAGAAGATTCAAGCAAACAACAAGAGGTAATCATCTTGATCTGATTTGTTACATTACTTTCGAATTATACTCACTAGATCTAGGGTTTGCAAGACTTGGATGAATTGCATGTACAATAGAGAAACCTAGATCCAAGCATTAGGGTTTGTATGAGCACATAGGATGTTCTTTTGGCTTAAACCCATCATAATGAAATCTGAAAATCATGTATGCCTTGTGTTCTTGGAGAAAATCACTAGCCATGACCAATAATGGTGGATCTCTTTGAGCCCAGATGGAGGAGACGAAGGGGGGGATCTTCATTTTGGGAGATATACAGAAATAGAGAGAGGGGGTGAAATTTTCGTTCTGATTTTTTTTAATTAAAAGAATAATAAAAGAAATTAGAGAAACTGAAAAAGAATTACTAAAGGGGCATATTAGTCATTTTAAGGTTGATGTGAAAAATCGATTTATGCAAATCGAATTCAGATGCATGTGTTTATATCATTTCAGGTTTTAGGGTTAATGGAACCAAAGAACTAGACGGTGATGTTGAATCCAACCGGACCTAAATCGTACCATAAATGGAATCTAAAAATCGTGTATGCCTTGTGTTCTTGGAGAAAATCACTAGCCATGATCACCAATAGTGGATCTCTTTGAGCCCAGATGGAGGAGACGAAGGGTGGGATCTTCATTTTGGGAGAGATATAGAAATAGAGAGGAGGGGGGTGAAATTTTCGTTTTGATTTTTTTAATTAAAAGAATAATAAAAGAAATTAGAGAAATTGAAAAAGAAGACAAAAGTGCAAAAATGGTCCCTATGGTATGCATTTTTTTGGGGTTTTAGTCCAAACCACAACTTTTTTGGATTGGTGGTCCTTTTGAGCTAGTTCTGTTGCGTTTTTGGTCCCTCGGTAAACTGAAATTACTTTAATACCCTTAGGTATTTATTTTCTATTTTTAAATTCATTTTTTAATTTAATAATTATTTACTCATTTTAGTTATTAAAAAATGAGAGGGCCCACCTCTCTCTCTCTCTCTCTCTCCAAAGAAGAAGAAAAATCGATGAACTTCACTAGCGATGGCAACCCTCCTGTCCGGCGTAGCTACTGCTGCTCTGCTTCCCTGCGTTTGTGACTACCGGAGAAGAGAAAAAGGACCCACAAGGGTCGCCGAAAAGGGCAATAATCTTCTTCCGGCTAAGCCCTCCTCACAACGATTAAGCACCATCGCAATTACCCCGTACGACAGTTGCACCATCGAAGGTTGGAGCACTGAGAGAAGGAACTTGCCGGAAGAACCAGCCGATCTTCCTTCTTCCACCGATTGCAGAAACCCTGTTGCTTTTGTTGTTGTTCTGTTCTTCTTCCCCTTGATTGGGCCACCGATGACGAACAAATGGACCAAGGAGGAGCTTGCCGAAGCTCCTTAACCTTTTTCTCCTCTTTCTCTAACAGACGTAGCATTCTCCTCACTTGCTCCTGCAATTAAAATATGTCCACAAATTAACAACGACAGAGATGGAGAGGTTTAATCAGATTCTTCGCATATTTGATTGCATTATTGAAGAATGGCAGAATTTATGTTGACATCGAGAATCAGAGTGGGGTTTGGGGGAGAAAACACCATTGAACCATTATCTGTTAGTGAGGTGAATTTTGGGGGAGGGTGAGACGAAGGTGATGATTCGAGAGAGAGAGAGAGAGAGAGAGAGAGAGAGAGAGACGCTTTTTACTTTTTTAATTATTAAAATAAATAAATTAGTATTATATTTAAAAAGAAATGAAAGAAAAATAAAAATAAATACCCCAAGGGTATTATAGTTATTTCACTATTTAGAGGGACCAAAAACGCAACGAAACTAGCTCAAAATGACCACCAATCCAAAAAAAAAATCGTGGTTTTGACTAAAACCCCAAAAAATGCATACCACATTGACCATTTTTGCAATTTTGTAAAGGGACATATTAGTCATTTTAAGGTTGATGTGGACCAAAACCACAAAAAATACAAACCATAGGGACTAAAACCACATAAAATATCTAAAACTTAACTGTTTATGCACCATCAAACTTTTTTGGATTGAAACCATATAAATTTAACAACCACATGACCATTTTTACAACTTTGTCCGGTTAGAAAGTAGAAATAAAGACATGTCCAACCAACCACTTGAAAGCAAACCGTTTGACATATACGAAAACAACATATGGAATAAGTTACACGCAAGCTCTGGTCTCTAAATCACACACACTACTAATGGACAAATCAAACATTAAGCAGGGACATCCCAATTGTGGCCCATTATGTTAAACATAATAGAGTTCTAGATAATGATATCAATATTTCTTAAACATTAAAACTAAGACTTCCTCATTCTTTTCGAATGAAAGCTCTACCTTCAAACAATCTTTTTTTTTTCGGCACGAAGAAATGATCAACGTTAAAATTAACAAAGGACCATAAAGGAATTTGTTTTAATTTGAACTGCAAAGAAATTACATATATATAAGTTCTTATATTTTTGTACAATGAAAAGGCCTTCAACTGACCGAAATTCTAGATAATCATTCTTAAAACAGTGTATATATATATATATATATATATATATATATATATATATATATATATATATATATATATATATATATATATATATATATATATATATATATTCCAAATTAAATAGCCTCAGTTACTCGTTCCAAAAAAGACAAGGTACACAGTTTCTATCCATAATCTTTTGATCTCAATCAAAAGCAGACAAGGTACTTGGTGTCAAGGTCTCTATATTTGCCTCCTTAGAAACATTGCGTGGTTAAAGTTTGGTTCCCAGGTCTCAAAAGATATATTCGTCACAAGCTTTTGTTCATAACTTTACGGCTTTTAATAACTGATCAATCTTATTTTATTAGTACGTAGAATCAGTGTCGTTTTATCTATCATTTTCTATATATTTTAAAAGGATGAAAATATACTTGGAGGTGACAACTGGATATATGTATGTATTGCATTCTTCCAATAATACTACCTATTGATTTGGATGCCATGCGTGTGGTTGGAAAACTTAAATATTCGTACCTTGAAGGTCATAATGGTAAAACTACAACCCAGTAAGCACTTCCAAGTCATGTCGGGATTCAAAACTCGAAGAGTGTGGTTCGACTGACAAACAATCTTAAAAGCTCCTAAAAACCCTTGTAATTACGTTACCACCTTCCACTCCAACCCCTTAACTTATTCCCTTTTCATTTTTGTAGCATTTACTCTCTCTAACACACCCCACAATCTTCTCCTTCCTTCTCTCTCTCATTATCACAAACCCAAATTTATGTGTGTATATATCTGGAAATCACCGGCCGTTACCCATGCGTTTCTCGTCGGAAAGTCAAACTTGTTTCTCGGGTATTCATGTCTATTCCCGTATGTTTTGTACGTTAATGGTTCTATTACTAGCAGTGCAACAAGAGAGATGAGATTAGTTCGTATAATAAGGTGCTTGTAATGTGCATTTGTTTAGTGTGCTTAGTATAATCACTAACATCGTCCGCAAGACCTCTTGTCGGGGTGACAAGAGGCGATGGAGTACGGTGCAGGAGGAGAAGGAGATGGCTCCGCCAGTGGTAGTCACCATGATTCCTCTGATAAGAAGAAACGTTACCACCGTCATACTGCTCTTCAGATTCAGATTCTTGAATCGTAAGATCCTCTTGCCTCCTTGATTTTTTCAGCAAATTAAGTAACACCAATTCTTAATCAGCTTGTTATATATTGTTGGAAAATTTTAGAACTTTTAAAGATTGCCCACACCCAGATGAGAAAACAAGAATGCAGTTAAGCAGAGAGTTGGGTCTGGCACCTCGACAGATTAAGTTTTGGTTTCAAAATAGAAGAACCCAGATGAAGGTATTTTATGTTCTCTCTTTCTGGTTGATTGTGTACGAAGCCAAAAAGTTTACTTAGAGTGCCAAAAAAAAAAATTCGTTTAAGTTGTTCTTTATTGTTAAAGGTTTCAAACACACCTTTTAGGGTCCGGCATCCCTAGCTAGCTCTCTCAGCGACTACGTATATTATATATATATATATATATATATATATATATATATATATATATATATATATATATATATATATATATATATATATATATATACACACACTCATTTCTAGCTTTTGCGTATATATATAGGCGCAACATGAACGAGCAGACAACTGTGCATTGAGGGCTGAGAACGACAAGATACGATGCGAAAACATTGTGATACGAGAGGCCTTGAAGAATTTGGTATGCCCAACATGCGGTGGTCCTCCGATTGGGGAAGATTGTTATTTTGATGAACAAAAACTTCGTTTCGAAAATGCTCAGTTGAAAGAAGAGGTAAGAAGTGATCAATCAATCAGTTCCTCTTTTATATTTGTTCCATATTTAATTAACTTGACGTGCATGATAATATAGTAAGGTTTCGTATGTACTCCTTTTTTTTTAAAATTGAATTGAATGAACATTTGGGTGCATGCGATAATCTAGCACTTGTAGTTTTCGCATATATTTTTGGATTCTTGTTATATTATATATCTCCTTGAATTCTTGTACATGATATATGCCATGGGTTCCATGTGGTCTTAATTATTATGTTTCGGAAAAAATTGGAGAGATAAAGTAGCTAGCTAGGAGCCTAGGACGGGTAGGCTTAATTTGCGAATTTTACCGGGTAATTTCGTAATTTTACAGCTGGATAGAGTATCGAGCATTGCGGCCAAGTACATAGGTAGACCAATGTTGCAACTCCCACCGGTGCAGCCCGTTCACATGTCTTCACTGGACTTATCCATGGCCAGTAGTTACGGTGGTGGTCCAGTGAATAGGATGGTGATGATGAACAGTGGTCCTTCTTTAGACCTTGATCTTCTCACCGGCTCCGCCATTGGTGCATCATCTAGCAACATCGTCAATCCTGACCCTCCGTTTCACAACATCGTGCACCTTTCCGACATGGACAAGTCTCTCATGGCTGATATTGCTAGTAATGCGATTGATGAACTGATGAAGCTTGTACAGACCAACGAGCCATTGTGGACAAAATGTCAAAAGGACGGGATGCATACCGAAGTTCTTAATCTTGATAACTACAAGAGGGTTTTCCCACGGTCTAATGATCATAACTTGAAGAGTCCTAATGTTAGAATTGAAGCATCCAAGGCTTCTGGTGTTGTGATGATGAACAGTTTGCAATTGGTGGACATGTTTGTGGATTCGGTTAAGTGTCTTCCTTTATTTAAATTTTAATGCTAATGTATTTCGCATTAGCAGTGCTGCGTTTTACGAAGATGAGCTTGATGTAACTTAATTTATTTGGCCACATGCAGAGTAAATGGATGGAACTGTTTCCTACCATCGTGTCAAGAGCAAGAACAATTGAGGCACTTGAAGCTAGATTATTGGGTTCTCTAAGTGGCTCCCTACAATTGGTAAATCACACCACATTTCAATTCAATGATTTCCTATTGCTTTTATTAATTAATCGTATCTTGTTTTCGGTTGAAACTTAATTTGTATATTTTAATTTGCTAGATGTATGAAGAATTACAGGTGCTTTCCCCGCTTGTTTCCACCAGGCAGTTTTATGTTCTTCGATTTGTTCAGCAAATTGAGCAAGGGTCATGGGCGGTGGTCAATGTTTCGTACGATCTTCCTCAGCATAATGCATACCCCCACTCCCGATGTAAAGCACACCGCCTTCCTTCTGGGTGTTTGATCCAAGATATTCCTAACGGTTATTCAAAGGTTTGTAAATCTCGATCAACTCCATATTATATATATATATATATATATATATATATATATATATATATATATAATTGATGGTGTTTTAATTTATTTGAATACGTACAGGTTACATGGGTGGAACATATGGAAGTAGAAGAAATAAGCCCGACTGATAGGCTTTATCGAGATTTGGTCCACAGTGGTTTGGCCTTTGGAGCCAGAAGATGGCTAGCTTGTCTTCAGCGAGCATGCGAAAGAAGCGCTTCTTTGATGATGGCTAGCACTTCGTCTCATGATATTGGAGGAGGTACATATATACAATCGTGTCGTGTATATATATTACGTATACTCACTGTTTGATCTAGCTAGCTCAATTGAAATGAGTAATTAAAATTTATTGCCAATAATCCGTAAAAATTATGATCATATATAATTCCGTTGGATTATTTAAATTTGATGGACAGTAATCCCATCGGCACCTGGGAAGAGAAGCATGATGAAGTTGTCACAAAGAATGGTGAGGAACTTGTGTTCCGGCATCAATCCTAGTAATGGTCATCAATGGACATCGGTTTCCGGTTTGAATGATCAGTTTGAGGTCCGGGCGACTCTATACAAGACCACCGATCCTGCAGGTCATCCAAACGGGATGGTAATTAGCGCATCCACCACCATTTGGCTTCCGGTTCCTCCACAGAATGTCTTTGATTTCTTTCGAGATGGAAGGACCAGACCTCAGGTAAGTACGTACAAATAATTAATTTCAGCATTCATCTGATATCTGACTCCTTTTTAATTTTTTTAATTTATTAAATTTATTGGTGCATGCAGTGGGATGTTTTATCCAACCAGAATCCAGTACAAGAAGTAGCACATATCGCCAACGGGACTCACCCAGGAAACTGTATATCGGTCCTCAGGGTAACTTATTCAATTTATATAAAAGTCTTTATATGTTAAACTTAATTAATTATATATCAACACTTAAACCCATCCATCACTATTCACTATATTCACTAGGTAAGGTGTTTGTTTGAAGTTTGAAGTACTAATAATTAAACACAAATTACGTACGTACAGGCTTACACTCCGAGCCAGAACAACATGTTAATACTACAAGAAAGCTGTACAGACGCATCGGGGTCACTAGTGGTATACTGTCCAGTTGACTTGCCTGCAATCAACATAGCCATGAACGGTGAAGATCCCTCCTATATTCCATTACTACCATCCGGTTTCATCATCACAACCGACGGCCGCCATGAAATTACATCACAGGGTCAGGGTGGTGCTTCCACCAGCAGTAATAATAATTCAGATCTCGGAGCTGCTGATCATTGTGGTGGTGGGACATCAACAGGCTCACTGGTTACCGTAGTGTTTCAGATACAAGTTAGCAGTTTGCCGTCGGCTAAAATGAGCCCAGAGTCATTAACCACCGTTAATAACCTGATCACAAATACAGTCCACCAAATTAAAGCCTCCTTCAATTATGCTTCTACCACCACCTGATCAACAATCTCTCTCTCTCTCTCTCTCTCTCTCTCTCTCTCTCTCTCTCTCTCTCTCTCTCTCTCTCTCTCTTTCTTAAATGTGCGTAGAGATCGATGAGACGAAGGGAAGTTTTGGGGTTAGTTGGGGATGCTCTTAATGCAAGTTTCATCATCAATAGCGGAAGCCGAGTTAATATTATTGCTGCATCATCCTGCTACTGTGCTGGTTGTTCGCTGTCATAGTTCATTTACCATCTTCAACTACTACATTCATTTACCCTTCTTGGTTTTTAAGTTTTTTTTCTTTTTCTTTTTCTTTTTTATAATTATTGTGCTTCTTGTTCTTTTCAATTTTATTGCATTTTAGTTGAGAAGAGGGAGTCAAGAACGCACCATACTTGTCTTTCCATGTATGGTTTGGGTATTGACTTTGTTTTCAATTCAGTCTATATATATGCATGATTTATAAACAAATATCCTCACATATATTCATGTCTCTTGAACCCAATTACCGTTTCCGTTTCTTTGTTTTTTTGTTTCATTTGAGTAACCGTATATGAATAGTTATAGTTGGTGTTTAATACGTACGTTCCAGATCCATTTCTAACGAGACACGCTTGCTGATTTTGTCTACGTAATTAATACAGTTCATTAAAAATATTGGGATATTTTACCAATACAATCAATAATATGAATATATATGCTTCAGCTCCAAATCCTATAATTATATATCCGGAATAAGTTAAAAAATTAAAAGATGTTAGCCGGATGTAGGGGCCAATATCATTTTAACAATCATTTCAAACAAAAAAGAATTAACATTTTTTAAGGTCATGACCTACAAAAAAAGGTAGGGGCCAATTTGTTTAGTGCATGGCTTTATTTCATGGACCACATGTGCTTGACTAATGCAAGCAATGCAAATGAGATGGGTACGTTAATAAAATTGTTTCATCTGCCTACTTCGTTTTAAAAAGTTTTAACCATGACATTCTGTCAACACATGTTAGTATTATCGGTTTATGTAATAGTAATATTTAGTAATAAGGTTAAGGTTATAAAATAGCAATATACTTTTTCAGTTATCTAGCCTAAGTAGATCATCGAACTTTTTTTTTTCACACATACTATGTTGTATTTAAAATAAATAAATAAACCACTTTATATATATATATATATATATATATATATATATATATATATATATATATATATATATATATATATATATATATATATATATATAGGAAGAGTTATATGGAAAATGAATGATTAGGACAACACATATTTGAACCAATGAAAACATGACAACACATCACTTCCACAATAACTTCCACAATACATTATTTGTGAAGAAAGAAATGGACACGTGTCATTTGATTATTGGTCCTGGTAGATGTTGTCCTAGTTATTTGTTTTTCATAGAACTCATTCTTATATATATATATATATATATATATATATATATATATATATATATATATATATATATATATATATATATATATATATATATATATATATATAAAAGAGAGAGAGAGAGAGAGAGAGAGAGAGAGAGAGAGAGAGAGAGATCATTTTACATAAATCCGCCCCCCACGTCTATGAGTATCATTAATATTAATGTCGTTATAAACATATTTTGCATTATTACCTATGATTTGGCTTTGGCATGTAGTTGCAAGATTTAAGAAAGCTAAGGAACAACTCCTTAATTAGTTGATCATTACCCATGATAAAAGAGACCGCAACATTACCAAAAATTTAAGAATTTATATTTATTTTTTGGTTCCATGGCAACTCAGTCAGTCGTAAGTGTGTTCTAAATAGTTTATGTGACTTGTATGTGATTGTCCAAGAAATAACTATATATTCCTATAATTTTTGAATAAATTGTTGTTAAATCAATACATATTTTTATAGGGAAACCGTTGTAAATGTAAAACGATGTAGGAGACAATAAGATCACCAAAAAATCAGGATCTTTAATTTAATTCTTGGTTCGATAGCAACTCAGTTGAAAATGAGTTATAGAGTGGTTTTTAATGTAACTTGCATGTTATTGCATGTTATTGTCCAAGAATATTCATTCCTATAATTCTGAAGAAATTATTGTTAAATCAACCCACGTTCTTTATAGGGAAACCATTGTAAACTGTTCATGTTTGTTTTGAGTTCTCTTAGGTATTTATTAATTTCAATAATTTATTATGTTTTTTTGTGAATTATTTGTAATATTAATTTCGTAATCGTTACATGTAATTTAAATAATTGTTATCATATAACTCACCACTCACTAGTTACATATAACCATCAAATACTACTGAATTATATAATTACATAATTTTATTTATAATAAATAAGTTTCATACCTAATATATTCTCCTAGGTAATCTGTATCATTGTCTAAAAATAGCAAGAGGATTTATCATTCCATCAGTCAATAACAATAGACCTTTTCTGAGATCTCATGCTAGAACCAAAGGCGCAAAATATCAATAGACAACTCGTTTTCGATTTCAAATCTGGGTGAGTCCTGATAGCTAATTGTGTGATATAATAGAAATGAACCCTATGATCAACTTCATTTCTTTTACTTCAGTTATCGTTCCTGCGTAAAGAACCTAAAAAATTTTATAAATAGAAACTTAATCGAACATGTTCTTCAATTTGTGAACATGGTACTAATTTAAGAACAACTTTTTATCAATGATCTTTGAACATGTTTGTAACGTCTCAATTTTCACAACATACCTTTCGATTTTTATCTTAAATAAAAGAATCCACTTTCATAAAGTAACAACATAAAACAATTTGTTCCAAAGGTTTACATCCCAAAAATCAGAGTACGATCATAAATGCAGAATCATAAAATACAAAAGTTACCAATGTTTGTACAGTTACGCATTCGTCTTCCCATGACCATCTAAAGTACCTCAAACATTTAATCCACAACTATCATTAATCAAGCCTAAGGTTCTGGAGTTGTTCAAAATTCTAAGAACATTCCTATAAAGGACTTAAAAGGACTTTAAAGCATGGAATGGAAGTTATAAATGATAAAGGTGGAAGCTTTACACCTCCAAAGCTCCACAAGGTGTAGAAAATGCAAGATCTAGACTCATAAACACATTCTTTAAGCAACAAGACCACCACTTCTCCTTCCAATGCCACCTTCATGCTTGAAATATCCAAAATACAAACTTAAACAACAAGAACACACACACACACACACACTCTCTCTCTCTCTCACACACACATCCACACATACTAGGAGTTCTTTCTCGGGAAGGGAGGACGACAATGTGAGCAAATCCTAATTATAAGGTTGCTTAAATAGGGCCAAATGCCTGAAACCTAGGGTTTTAAACCCAACCGCTATCGCATTGTGGCCAACCCTCAACTACCCTATGGTCACCTAAAATAATGCGGCCGTTTAATTAACTTAGTCGTGTCGTGGTGATCCTCCATCACCACACCGCGGTCAGTCAATGTTGAGGTATGAAGTCTTGTCCAAAATGAGCACTTGGAACTCAATGGAGCACTTGAGGTTCATGGAGCATGTGACAAAGGAACAGATCATCTGAGAAGGAAATGGATCGTCTGACAAAGGAACGGATCAAGTGCCAAAGGAATGGATCATATAGAAGGGGGTTTAGAGCATTTGCAAGAGGTTTGGTGTAACATCCCTAAAATTCAAGGCTAAAAATTTCATTTTTAAATAAGTTATTACATAAACCATCAGTATAAAAACATTCATAATAATATCTCGTGTCAAACCAAAGTGTTAGTAATCAAAACATATTATCATAAAACTATATCAGAGTGTAATCCCAAAGATCTGATGTGCGGAAAACATAGTGTGATGCGCTACGATCGAGCCGACTCCTTTCCTTGAAAACAAAGTACCTGAAACCAAAACTGAAAACCGTAAGCACGAAGTTTAGTGAGTTCCCCAGATACCACATACCATACAATCCAATTGATCCATACATGCCATACATAGCCAAGAGCTATACATAACCAACATATCCATAATCAAGTAAGGTGTTATGTGCCAAACATAGCCTTGCTAAGGTGCTATGTGCCAAACATAGTCTTGCTAAGGTGCTATGGGCCAAACATAGTCTTGCGGTTATGCCACGGGTCGCACGTGGTCTTCCTGGTCAAGCCTGGGGCCACTCCCTGGGTCTTACAGACAAGTGCCAAGGGCCACCCCTTTTTCTTTCATGCAAGTATCACAAAGACAACTATACATACTACTCTACTAGGCTACTCTGCATATAGTGTGCCAGGAGCCACCTCCTGGTCTTTCATACACAATAGCATACAGTACGCCAGGAGCCACCTCCTGGTCTTTCATACATATTGCCTAGGGCTAACCCCCGGGTCTTCCTATCATACATAATAACATAATGTGTGCCAAGAGTCGCCTCCTGATCTTTCATGCATTATGCCTAGGGCTAACCCCCGGGTCTTCCTATCATACATAATAACATACTATGTGCCAGGAGCCGCCTCCTGGTCTTTCATGCATTATGCCTAAGGCTAACCCCCGGGTCTTCCTATCATACATAATAACATACTGTGTGCCAGGAGCCGCCTCCTGGTCTTTCATGCATTATGCCTAGGGATAACCCCCCGGGTCTTCCTATCATACATAGACTAAATGGGTCGGCATTATGGTCGTAGACCCATACAAACAATGAGGAGACTCACCTCGCACTGCTGGACTTTGCTGATAATCCTCTGGCTGCTGTCCGACAACTCTCTGAACCACTGCTCCACTAGCTCCCCAAGCTACTAATATCAACATAACACTTAGTTCCAAACTGAACTCTAGAAGTCAAACTAAATAAAACTTTGGTTAAAGTCAAAGTCCTGGTCAAAGTCAACCTTCCAGTTGACTCGAATCGTCGAGTCAACCCGTAGACTCGTTGAGTCCTTAAACTCAGAAGCTTTCAAAATATGACCCAACTCACCGAGTCACCCCAGGACTCATCGAGTTCAATGATCTCTGAGTCCCATTCTCTCCAACTCACTGAGTCGCCACTCAACTCACTGATCTTCATCCAACCAGAAGAGGTTGGGGGGTTCTGCGACCTGACTCATCGAGTCCAAGAACAGACTCGTCGAGTCCTAGGCAATCTTCAACAGACTCGCCGAGTTGTTCTTCTAACTCGCCGAGTCCATGCACATATTCATACAACTCGTCGAGTACACCCATGTGACTCGCCGAGTCTCTCCAGTTCTCAACCCATATAGTGGATTTTCGAGCCATGCAGGGGCTCCAATCCATAGATCCACTCTTCTACAGTCTAACCCTCACATAAAGTTGCAAACTTTACGTGAAACCAAGGAGATATAGGCCCAAAACACTCTAGGGCTAGGGTTTAAGACAAAGGGGCTTCACCAATGACTCATTGACTGCTGCTTTAAGACATTCTGGACCATCACAACCCTAGATCTGAAGTAGCAACCTCAGATCTAAGCCCTAAACCCAAAATAGACCTCAATCTTGCCAAAATAGCCCCAAATCTTATTCAAGAATAGATCTAGATGTAAAAAGGGTGAAGGTAACAGCTTATTACCTCCAAGATGACCTCCCACTGAAGAATAATCCAAATCTCTGTAAACCCTCTTGATCCAAGCTTCTTGATCTTCAAGATCTCTTCACAAAACCACTTATCTAAGATCCAAATTGCTTCCAAGGACTCTCACTCACCATTTAGGGGTTCTGGATCTCAAAAGGGTAGCAAAGAGGCTGGGGAAGGGATGTAATGTTCTTTAAATAGGGCACAACCCCCGGGATTAGAGTTTTTCTCGTCCAGACCAGACTCGCCGAGTCCACTAGCTGACTCGCCGAGTCGATCACTTACTCTATGCCCCGGATCCCGCTCCGACTCGTCGAGTTCTTCTCTGGACTCGACGAGTTGACTCTTGACTTAGAGCCTTTCCTTTCTTTTCTTGGTCTTTATGATTATGGGTGTTACATTTGGAGCACTTAGGAGTGGTATGGAGCAACAAGGGGACCTTGTTGCACCATATGATAAAGGGATGAGCCAAGAAGGATGTTGTTGCGCCATAAGCATTCCTTCTTGTGTCATGTTTCTCCCTCTTGCGCTTAAGGGGTTCCTCTTGCGCCATGAGGATCCCTCTTGCGCCACGAGGTATACTCTTGCGCTATTCAGGGGCTTGTTGCGCCATGTATGTTCCTGTTGCACCAAGGTAGTGATCTTGCTCCAACCTATAAGTTCTTGCGCCACACTTGAAGCCTGTTGCGCCATCCTTGCACATGTTGTGCCACCATTGTGCAAGATGGGCCATTTTGGTTCCTTGATGAGCCATGGTATCCCAGGTGAACCAAATATGCTATGAAGTCATCTATGATGCTTAAGATCATTCAAGGATGCTTAGTTGTTGATATTGCTCAAGGATTACACCATGTTGTGCCACCAAGATGGATGTTGGGCCATTAGTTCTCATGATGCGCCACATGTGCATCATCATGCTCCACTATGGTCAAGGTGGTCCATCATGTGTGTTGTTGATGCTCATGGGTTGTATGATATGGATGAATGTTCCAGAAGATGTTGCATGGAGGGATATGATTGGTTGTCACCATTCATGGGCCTATGGCCCAATAGGCTTGGCCCATTAGGGTTTTAGGTCTGATCCCTCAAGTATAAATAGACTCATATCTCCATTATTGTATGTGTGTAGAAATTTTAAGCGATTAATCATTGTGAGGTTGAGAGCACTCCTTTGGAGCAGTTAGTAAGCAAGACATTTTCTCTTGTTTTGAGAGCTCAAGTGTGGTGCAACCTTTATATTTGATTGTATTTGTTCTTGGATGTTAATAAAATCATCTCTCTCGTTTGCATGTGGATGTAGTTCACCTTGACCAAACCACGTTAAATATTGTGTTCACTTGATTTACATTTTCAAAAGTTTTATTTCCGCAAGTTCACCGAATATTGTTTTGATATTTGTCTGAAGTGCTTAACTTATTTTGTTGTCACCCAACAAATTGATATCAAAGTTACGGGAGAATATGGAAGAGTTGAGATCGACAAATTCAATGGGCACTATTTTGGTTTTTAGAAAATGCAAATCGAAGACTACCTCTACCAGAAGAATTTACATGAACCATTATCCAAAAGTAAACCTGAATAAATAAAGTTAGAGGATTGGGAATTGTTAGATCAGAAGGCACTTGGTTTGGTGAGATTATTCTTGGCAAAGAATGTAACTTACAACATTGTCAATGTAAAGATTACTCATGATTTGATCAATTCACTATCTAACATGTATGATAAACCATCAGCAGCGAACAAGGTTCACTTGATTCGACAATTGGTAAATTTGAAGATGAAGGAGGGTAGCTCAGTGAATGATCATGTTAATGAATTTTATTCAATCCTATCAAGGTTGATGTCAGTTGATATTAAATTTGAAGATGAATTCATGGCATTGCTACTACTATCATCTTTTCCTAATAGTTGGTCTGGTACAGTGACAACAGTTAGCATCTCAGGTGGGAGCGCTAAGCTAACATTTGAAGGAATTCGCGGTTTAATCCTTGGTGATGATGTATGCAGAGGGAGTGCTGGAGAAGTTTCCAATAGTCTTCTAAGTACTGAATATAGAGGAAAGGGGTCCAACAAAGGATGTGGGGGTAATGAAAGATCGAAGTCGATATGGAGAGGTGGACAGAACAACAGGAGGGATGTAACCTATTAGAACTGCAAAGAGAGTGGTCATGTCAAAAGTCATTGTCCAATGCTCATTGAAGTTAAAGGCCACAAGGAGATGAATATGACATAAGATTTTGAAGGTAAATCACTCATTGTTCACTTGAAAATTCAATAGAATCCTGGGTCTTGGATTCTGGTGCGTCATTTCATGCTAGTCGTTCCAAAGATGTGATGCATAAATTCAGGCATTACCAAGGGAAGGTCTAGCTGCCAGATAACAAGTGTCTGGATATCATGGGTGTCGGAGATGTGGTTCTCAAGACAACTTTGATTATATATGGACTCTGAAGAATGTCAAGTTCATTTCAGATCTAAATAGGATGTTGATATCAGTTGGACAACTTGATAATGAAGGTCATCAAGTTATATTTGATGATCACAAGTGGAAAGTGAAGAACATAAACTTGATCATTGCTAAGGGTCAGAAACATGGTACATTATATACGATGGAGGTTTCTGAAAAGGAATCAAGCACCGTTGAAGGAGTTGGAACATCCACTTTATGCCACAAAAGATTTTCTCATATTAGTGAGGAGGGAATGAGGAAGATTGTATCCAGTAGGAGGATGCCAGATTCGAAGAATGTGACAGATGCTTCTAAGCCATATTCTATTGGCAGACAGAAGAAAGCCAGTTTTGTGAAGATAGGAAATCTACCTAAGTTTGGGAAGTTGAGTTTAGTTCATTTTTGTGATTACAGTCCAAATTTAGATTCTTCAGTGAGAGGATCCCAGAATCAAGCAAAACCTATCAGTTTGAATTCTTGTCACTGCAAGATCCAGTTCAATAATCAAAATCGTATTCCTCTCCTTTTGCATGATCTTGATAAAATGTTCTTTAACCAAAACATTTTTACCCTACAAGATCCAGTTCTTCTTATTTTTTTTTTAGAATATGATTTATGTTTGAATATCAGTTCGAATTCTTGTCACTTTACACTTTTATCTCACCATTGCTTGTCACTGACTACGCTGGTCATATAGGTCATTTTGATCATTGAATTCACTCTTATCTTAAGTTGTGATAATGAAAAAAATTGAGCCTACCTTCGAATACTATCTAAAAGAAGCCCTTCAATATTCCTTTATGAATATTCGATTGTATTTCACGGGATACCACACAAGCAGTTCGATATCTATCTTGATATTGACTGAAGTGATCTTTGCATGGGATCCATCTGCTTTTACATCAAATGGTTATTTGATATCATTATTCGCACATTTTTTTTTACCTTGGTTCCCACTATTTCTTTGTCACACATTTACACAAGAAATCCTTGAGGTCTTGGTTACTACCAACTCAAACCGAGATTTCGAAAGTTTGGCTATGATCTCGTTTCTCATCCCAAAAAGCGAATGAGCCTTGCTTTGAAACGACAGTTCAGTGATGATTCTTATCTTCTTGTGGCAAGCAAAATGATTGATTGATGTGACGGTTTGTTTGCTTCACGGTTTTCAAGGAAAAAGTACTCATTACTTTACAGACATGGTGACTTTTACGACAACTGGTCCACTTTCCTAAGATACACGTGGCAATATTTCATTGATAACCGCTTCAATTCAAACTGTGTACTAAGTATAAAAGGACTTTGGGGGTCACACATTCAAACTTTACGCATCCTGGTTGAAGATTTTCCCCAAATTCTCTTTCCTTATACTTGTCTCTTTACTCAAAACTTCAAACCCTAACAATGGCGGTAACTAATTTTATGTTGGTCCATCCCAAACCACTGATGAAGCCACATTTCAACCCTTGTTGAAGATCCAGAGTTTAAATTACCAAGTTCAACTACATGTTTCAAAATATCCAGAAGAGTTACAAATGTTGATTATGGCTCTTAATCACTCTGTGCTTTTAACGGTGATGACTTCTTCTTTTTCTGTACCTATGACCTGGTTATCCTTGGCCGGTTGCACTTTTGTGTTCAACAAAACTTCTAAAATTGTAACATTCCAACTCACGAATGAGAAAAAGTACAAGCTCTCCAAGAAACACTTTGCCAAAATCATGAAACTTCCCAACACTGGTCTGTTTTATGAAGTCACCAATGACCAGGTGATCCATATGTTCAAAAAGATGGGTCATCAACCTACACTTACCGGTATAAGTCAGTTCAAGAAGTCCTCTCTGCCTAGTATATGGAATTTTCTCTTTGGGATTTTTCTTCGATGTCTCACAGGTCGAAGTGTTGGGCTTGATAAAGCCACGTTGGAAATCTATGCCCTAGTTGATGGGTTATACTATGAGTTGAATGTGGACTATGTTTCACAACTATGGGAGGAGTTCGGAACTGGTATCTCCCATACGAATGTTGTCAATGGAGTTTCATGTTCTCGGTACTGGAGTCTCATTCTTCAAGATGTATATGAGAAGGAAGGGATTCTTGTTCCCTCAGATGTTCCAAAATCAGAGTTTAGCATCTATCAACATCCAAAGACTATTGAATATGTTTCCTTCTGTTGCTCGAATTCTGGATGTCATGCTTTGAAAGGTAGATCCGACGCATCTTGTTCTTGTTTCTTACCTTTCAACAATCAACCCTGATGTGCAAATAGGGGTTTTTTGCCTAAAGGAAGTGAAGGTACTTTGAAACGTGGAAAAAGCTCCAAGAAATCCACAAAGGTTGCTCAACCTAAATCAGTAACTGATACATTTGTGAAGGAGGTAACAAAGCCTGTTCAAGATCCTGTTGTTCAGGAAATTCAAAAGAAAGTAGTAGCATCGAAAACAGGTGTTCTCAAAAGAATGAAGAAGCCAGCTCATAGATCTCGTCATTCACCAGAAAGGAGGCCTATTATCAAAGTAGTTCTTGAGCAGTCTCTTTCTTCACCTAGGGAGGATTCTGTGTCATAGATAAGGAAGATTCGCAAACCCCAACTCAATCGAAGGGGTGTTGTCATCAGAGAAATTATTGCTCCTGTTTCTCCTGCTTGAAAAAAAAGAGCTCATGCCATGGTCAAGAAAATCAAGAAGAATAAGAAGCAGTTAGAAGACCCTTTGGATGAGGCTGTACAGGATATTGACTTTGAATATAATACTACTTCGTCTCCTCTTTGTCATGAAAATATTGGCTCCGCATCACCTACAAGGGGTACTCCAGTCAAGTCGACTTTCGAGAAGACTAGAAGTTTAGGTGGCTCTGTGAAAGTATCGAATACAGACACAACCACTCCCTTGGGTGATCATTCCACACTTTCCATCCCTGAGCAGACTACAGTCATACCACCCGAAGTCTCGATGGCTAAATCCATTTCGGTGGAGGTTCGAACTTTAGGCATCCCTGCGAACATATCTAATATGAACACAAATGTCAACATGGGTGATGGGATGTCGAGATTCGAAGCACAAGGTAACCCTCCTGTTGTAACTTCATTTGTTCCCACTTCACGCGCTCTTTCCACCATAATCGAAACCACTATTATCGACACTTCTACGTCCTTACCACCGTTTATTACACATACTCCTGTTTCATTACCAGCTTCCACTATTTCACCCACTTTCAACAATAACTTGAATCAACCTATTACTTCTGTTTTCCCTTCTCAATCAACCGAAGGTCACAAATCCATTCCTGATCAAGATGAGTATGATGTCATGATTTCATTTGCTGACATATAGTTCGACTCAGAGGAAGAAAATATTCCTGATCATATGCTTATTTCAAGAAAGCAGTTCAAGATTTTGAATCCAAAGTTGAATTCCTTAATTCAGATTTTGGCTGACACTTGGAGTCGAAACAATGTTTCTGGGATTGAAGTTGATGTTTTATATAAGACCAAGAACATCGGTTGAAAATGGTCATGGGGCAGATTGAATCAAAACATGAAGAACGGTTGAAGCGTCAAGGTGATAATTTTCAATTTGAGGTTAAGGATAGGAGGGAAGTTACAAAAGAATGACACATTTTGTTTGTTGAAGAAGTTCAGAAAGTAGAGAAGGCTGTTAATCTCCAAGTCGAGGCCATCAAAATCGAAATGTCAAAGGAAACTGTTAAACATGATCATAATTACTGAACTCTTCATTCTAATTTTGATGTAATTGTTGATGCTATTACGAAAGGTATGGAGTTTTACAATTCTATTACCACCAAGGTTGATTCGAAGACAGAGTCTGATTCCAAAGTGTTTGCTAAACTGGAAGAGCTTTTGGGGAGTTTGAAGGAATCCCTTTGAACACTTAATGTTACTTCTCCATCTTCGGTTTCTCAGGAGTCTCTCTCAAAAATGTTTTCCTCTCTGAAGTCTAATCTGAAAGCCGAATTGGCTCCTCTGCTAAAGCTTGTGCATTTGATGCCTGTAGATGCCCTAACTATTAAAACATGTGCGCAAGGGGGAGAAAGGGATGTTGGATCATCAAAGGATTCTGATCAAGGTAAGGTGGTTGGGAAGTTAATGAGCACGCAAGTTTCAACTTCACTTCCTACTTCGATGTCAACAACTTCAACTACAATAACTTCGAAGTCGTTGACCAAAGGCATAGTCATTAGTTCAACTATTGGGGTTCGAATTCTAAGCCACCACCTTCGAATCAAGCTAAAGGTGATAGAGGGAAGGGCATTGTGAAGGAATTTTTAGAATAAGTGAAGAAGAAGAATATCGAAAAGGAGATGGAAAGACAAAGAAAAATCAACAGCATCTTGAGGCAAAGTCAAGGTGATCCTCCAGGTCTTGAAAAAGGTGATTCTACAAAGCATTTTTGCTATGAAACCATTGAACATCTTGTTTCACTTGGAGATATGTTTGATTTTCCGAAAGTACCAACGAAAATCTATGAGACAGAGAATTCAGATTTCAACCAACTGGATCTTCCCATCAATCATATGATATTTATCTCAACTCAATATCAATTGGTGGACAAGTTTGAAGATAAAGAGGAACACAATAAACTAAAGATGAGGTTTCATGTTGTTCTTGGGAAGAAAGACGAAGATGTTTGGACCTTAGTGAAAATAGTCAGTTTTGGGTGTTACCAAGGATATATATATATATATATATATATATATATATATATATATATATATATATATATATATATATATATATATATAATGTTGTTCTTGGGAAGAAAGAAGAAGAGGTTTGGTCCTTAGTGAAAATAGTCTGTTTTGGGTGTTACCAAGGATATATATATATATATATATATATATATATATATATATATATATATATATATATATATATCCCATGGTCGTTCGGAAATCGGTAGCGGTTCTAATAGTGTCACACCCCCAAACCTAAACGACGGAAACGTTCAGGGGCGGATGACGTTATGTACAATATCATATCAATGCATAATAGTAAACACGCAACAACATGATTCATTGCATTAATAGTATAATTTAATACAACTGTGTTCTGTGTATAGTTTGAAAGACACTCAAAATATGAATCAAAATAAAAGACGAGTCTTGAACACACTCCGTCTTCTCAAAAGCCTGGTCCAGATGTACCTGTCTACTGGTGACCTGAGAATAAAAGTTATTTTGAAAGAGTAGATTAGCATTAAAGTTGGTGAGTTCATAAGTATTTAGTGTCATTGTTTGTATGAAAGAGTTTGTAAATGTTTGTTGTAAATATTTGTAAGAGTTCGATGTAATTGTTGTATCTCCTAGAAAATCCTATATTTTCTACTTTATTATGAAATGTAGCCTTCTACCAAGACCCGACTGTTATGTATGTTTGTTCTTTTGTAAAAGTGAGTGTTTTTCCCAAGTATGACTATCATTACCAAAATATAGTTTTACATTACCGTTTATGTCAGAAGAACACAATGTGAATGCAATGGGAAAATAAAGATGTACTGTAGTATTGTGTAACTACCAATGTACTTACTACCTTAAAGCAGTTTGTTTAATTGAGGTAAAATGTGACGAGATTATAACCATACTTGATTGACTAGTAAAACACGACGATCAAAGACGTCGAAATGGTATGACATTCGTCACCCGTAGAGCTGCAGGTCCCACTGTATCTAGCAGCAAGGTGTAGGATGGTCAATCCCGTATAGATCTATACACAAACTCACGCTCTCCCTCCAGGAGACTCTGGTTACAAAACATGACACAACAGTATATTGCCATGCCATGAAGTAATGGCTCACATTAATGTTATAGTATTCTTGTATTTGTGTAGTATGTTCTATCTGTTCTAGTGTATTGTATGTTCTCTTTGTGTAGAATGTTTCTCCCTGTGTCTCATTTTAGTATGTTCTTTCTATTTCTCGTTATAGTATGTTTGAATTGACTTGTGTATGAACTGACTCTTGTATGTTTCATTGTACTAGAAATAGTGAGTAGTAGTCCTCTAAACTATACCTATTATAGTTTACTAGTAATGTTGTTTGAATGACTGGGTATGTTTATACACTTTTGCTAACCAAAGGTGTTGAACTGATGTAAGAACTTTTATATCTATACACATATGCTTAATATATAACTAAGATTCAAACGACCCTCGGACACACAACTGATACCTTGAGTCCACAACCAAACAAGGAACAGGAAATAAAGTGAGTTATCAGTCCTAAGCCCTTTCAACCTCATTTATATAACTATATCGATATAGACATGATTTTGACAATATATAAGTTTAAAAGAGTTTGATAAAGAGTTTTAACCATTTGAATGGTTATAGATGACTTGATGTCAGTTTATAAATTGTTTTGAAATAGTTTGTTTGATAACACAGATTGAAGTATAAGAGATCCACCTGTTTTGATAGTTATAAATCACATGTGATTGATTTGATAACTATAATGTTTTCTACTTGTATTCCCCCTATAAAAGCATTTTAAATCATTCAAAAGATAAGTTAGGGGTATGAATTCACTTGGTAGAAGTGACGATTTGATGAAAACGATACTTTGCTCAGGCGGCACTTCGACCAGAAAGACATCGATTTCTCGGAAATCTCAGGAACTTCGGGACTTCGGGCTTCCGTCAGGGCTTCGACACGTAACCGGGGTGTCAGGGTAGTCTCGGGATGCTTAACACGGAGTAAAAGTAGAAAGGGAAGTAGAGTTGAGTAGCCTAAACCCAAGACTTTCGGTTTCTATTAATAGGGAGTGATTTTGGAGCTCACGTCGTGAGCATGGAGTGGCTCACATCGTGAGGTCGATCCTATCCATCTGCTGACTCGACTTCTGACATCCCGATGCTGGACCCTATCCATCCCTGGCACACCTCGTGAGCTTCAGGATTACATCGTGAGTCCTCTGACAAGGTGGGAATTCGTGTCCCGAACTTCGGAAATTCATATCTCTCGCATACAAGTTCCGATTTTGACGTTCTTTATATCCACGCGTAGGTGATATTATGCTCTACAACTTTCGTTTAGACTCCGTCGGCTAATTTTGACTTTTCTTTTTAATATTATATTTTTAACAGGTTGGGACTGGTTTTCGTCTGTCTTTTTACCATTGAACTACTATTGTCGAGATCTTCGATTCTCGTTTAGGTTGTGTCGGCTAAAAGTCGCTCGATCTCTATTTCGAGTTTTTAGTTGTCTATTGTTATATCTGAAATTTAGAGAAATCATAACTTCCTTATACGAAGTTAGATTTGGATGTTCTTTTTATATACGTTTATGGTTTAATGATATCTACGACGTTCATTTAGATACCTAAGGCTAAAAAGCATTTTATTGAAATTTCGTGTTTTCTGCTTAAAAGTGTTTTACCGGTTTTGTTGCGGATCTTCGATGAGTCATAACTTCTTCGTTATAACTAGGATTTTAGCGTTCTTTATATTTCTGAAAACTTTGTTACGATATCTATCACTTTATATATCCCAATTGAGATTTTTGAACATTTCATTTGTGACGTTATTCTTATTATTTCAGAAATAGGTTACAATACTTGACTTTAGATCGTTACATTGACTTGAAAATATCAGGTAGTTACAAATAGACCTTTCGGCTTTGCTTGTTCTACCTTGTCTTGTTGGCATATAAGACAAGTCTTTAAATATGCATCCACCGCGCTTCGCATACTTGGCTAGTAATATGATCATTCTATAAGTTCCCTTGTACGATGGGTGCCCGGATGTCCAGCCCACTTAGAGTCATGACATTCCTTCAGGACTTCACACCTTAAATTGTCCCGTTTCAGAACATACATGCGACTTCCAACTGTGAGTAAGACTCCTTCTTCGACCAAAATTTTTCGTGTCTTGCCCTCTCTAACCATCTCCATCAAGTTCTTTGATAGTGGGTCATGGCTCAACCCTTCTTTCGTTCGATCAACAAGGTTACACGTCACCAAGGTAAGAGTTGTTAGTTATGCCTTGCGACTTAAAGCGTCGGCAACAACATTGGCTTTTTCGGGTTTGTACTCCATGAATATATATATATATATATATATATATATATATATATATATATATATATATATATATATATATATATATATATATATATATATATATATATATATATGAATCTCACTGTATGCCTAAAAGGAAATTATGGGTAATACGATTTGGATTTTTATGAGGAATTTGATTGTGATTTGTTGTTTATGCAAAATTTAGTGAACTTCATCATTTTAACAAGAATAAATTACACGAATGGTCCCTATGGTTTGGGGTAATTTGCATGTTAGGTCTCTACAGTTTGTTTTTGTTACGTGTTTGGTTCATGTCTTACCTAAAAAAATGATTTTGACCTTGATTTTTTAATTTATTTAAATAAGGTGTGGTAGGTAAGATAAGATAAGGTGAGGTGGAAGTGGGGTTGGGGGTGTTTATTTAAATAAATTAAAAATCAAGGGCAAAATAGTCTTTTTATGGAAGACAGGGACCAAGCACGCAATAAAAACAAACAGTAGAGACCCTCCGAGTTAAAAAAAAATAAGTTAGAGACTAAACGTGTAAATTATCTCAAACGATAGGGACCATTCGTGTAATTTACTATTTTAACGAATATCCCAAACACTAATTTTTATAATAATTTAGTTTTTTCTAAATAAATAATTTTTCAATTAATTAACAACAATAATAGTTAAAAAGAATATAAAGTTATAAACTACATTACATTATCTTATATAAAAGATCAAATAAATAATTTCTAAATTACTTATATATAATCTTAAAAATAACACTTGATCGAGAATCATATTTAGTTATATTTACAACAGTCATGGGTAGTGCCATTAAATTGTATGATTTTAATAGATATTACCATATGGTTCAAAATCATTAAGGTTTTATAAAAAAAAAATTGGTGTAGAAAGTTATTATTTCTTAGTCAATATCAAAAAGCTAACTATTTTCAACATGTACTTGCCTAATTTTAACTCTAAATTTTTATGTTGCGCATCGTGCGGATCTTAGTCTAGTCTATATTTATTCTATATCATATCATCATATCATATCATATCATATCATACTATATTATAAAGGAAGCATTTTTCCTTTCACCACATTCATTTGAAGCTCTCATGACTTTTCAATTTCTTTCTAATAATAATTATAAGTTGGTTAATAAGGTTAAATAAATATTAAACCTAAAGTGTAATCATATATAAACTAAATTTCAATATTAAAAAGATATATTTACTTCTACTTATAAAGTTATGTTTTTTTAACTTTGTACATATTATACTTAATTTATTAGTTTTAATATATTGTTGGATGTAAACCATTATCATTTTAAAGCTACAACTTTTGAACAATTTGTATAAAATATTTAAATTATAAACTTAAATATAACATTATAGGACCAACTTAAATATAAATTTTAGTTTAAATTAAACAACCTAAATAATATTTTGTAAATAGTTAAAAGTGATAAGTTGTAGTGTCTTTCTAATAATGATTATAATTTGGTTAAAAATGTTAAATAAATATCAAACCTAAAGTGTAATCATAAACAAACTAAATTTCAATATTAAAATAATATCTTTACTTTTACTTATAAAGTTATGGAGGATTTTGTTGTGTACTGCGATGCGTCCATCTCAGGTTTGGGCACAGTATTGATGCAGCGGGGGCATGTCATCGCCCACACGTCGAGGCAGTTGAAGCCTCACGAGGCGAATTACCCGACGCATGACTTGGAGCTGGGGGCTGTTGTGTTCGTCCTCAAGATTTGGCGTCATTACCTCTATGGGGTTCGCTGTACCATTTACACGGACCATAAGAGATTGAGGTACCTCATGGATCAGCCGAATCTAAACATGAGGCAGCGTCGGTGGATGGATGTGGTAAAGGATTACGATTGCGAGATCCTTTATCACTCGGGTAAGGCTAATGTGGTGGCCGATGCGGTTAGCCGCAAGGCCGCGCCGATCAGGGGTATTCGCATGCAGATGACTGTGGTGACTCCGTTGTTGGAGCGGATTCGGGAGGCTTAGCAGGAGGCTATGAAGGAAGAACATCGGAAGAGTGAGCGGATTGTGGGGCAGGTTTCCTCCTTCGACTATGATAGCCGAGGATTATTGACCCTTCACCGTAGGGTGTGGGACCCTTATCATGGAGGCGTCGTCAGGGTCTGATGGAAGAGGCGCACAAATCCCAATTCTTTATTCATCCGGGGGCAACGAAGATGTATAGGGATCTTCATATGGATTATTGGTGGCCCTGCATGAAGCGGGATGTGGCATGGTACGTGGAGCAGTGCTTGACTTGCAGGAAGGTCAAGGTTGAGCATCAGAGACCTCACGACAAGATGCAACCGTTGGATATCCCGCTGTGGAAATGGGAGGATATTACGATGGATTTTATCACGAAGCTTCCCAGGACCGCGCGGGGAATGGATTCGATCTGGGTCATCGTGGATCGATTGACCAAGAGTGCCCACTTTATCCCGATTCAGGAGAGCATCTCGGCCGAGAAATTGGCCGATATCTATATTAGAGAGGTGGTGGCCCGGCACGGAGTGCCAGTTTCGGTGATTTCGGATAGGGATGTGCGGTTCACATCCAGGTTTTGGAAGAAATTCCACGACGAGTTGGGTACTCGTCTGCATTTCAGCACCGCCTTCCACCCGCAGACGGATGGCCAGAGCGAGCGGACCATCCAGACTCTGGAGGACATGCTGCAGGCTTGTGTTTTGGACTTCGGAGGTAGCTGGGATACCTACCTTCCCTTGGCGGAGTTCTCATATAATAATAGCTATCATACGAGCATCGACCGTCCTCCTTTCTAGATGTTGTATGGGAGGAGGTGCAGGACCCCGATTTGATAGGGCGAGGTTGGCCAGAGGGTAATGGGGAGCACTGAAGTAGTGCTCAAGACGACAGAAAAGATTCAGCAGGTCCGGAGCAGGCTTCAAACAGCTCAGAGTCGGCAGAAATGTTATGCCAACAAGCGTCGATCAGACCTGGAATTCCAGGTCGGGGATATGGTTCTCCTGAAGGTGTCGCCATGGAAGGGCGTCATCCGATTCAGGAAGCGGGGCAAGTTGGGCCCCAGGTACATTGGAACCTTCAGGGTTGTACCCCGGGTGAGCAAGGTGGCGTACCGGCTGGATCTACCAGCCGAACTCAGTCAGATCCACAACACTTTCCACGTGTCTCAGCTGCGGAAGTGCCTAGTGGACGATACGTAGGTGGTACCCTTGGAGGACATTCATGTTGATGGCAGCCTGAATTACATCAAGCGGCCTGTAGCGATCCTTGACTGGAAGTCGAAGGATCTGAGGAACAAAAGATTTCAACTCGTGAACGTGCAATGGCAGCATCGGAAGGGGTCGGAGTGGAATTGGGAGACAGTGGATGAGATGATCGAGCACTACCCTGAGCTGTTTCAGGATCGAGCAGCAGACTTCGAGAACGAAGTCTAAAATAAGTGGGGGAGATTTGTAGCACCTGGTTCTTGGTACGTGTTCTTTTTATTAAATCTTTTATATTTTTGCAAATTGGCCTTGGACTCGGCGAGTTGAAGGACCAACTCGCCGAGTAGGAGCGGGATGAGGCGCGGAGTTTAAGTTGTGGACTCGGCGAGTCGAGTCCCAGACTCTGCGAGTAGAACCTGTTTGGGCAAAAACCCTAATCCAAGGGTTTGCACCCTAGTTAAACAACTTAACTCGGCCTCCTTAGTTCCATTTGCTCCCAGAAGACTCCCATATCAAACCCTAGTCGTTATTGAAGCAATCTAATGCCTTTAGAGTAATTTTGGTGCTTTTGCGATCCAAGGAAGGAAGGAAAAGCTTGAAGGATCGAGAGGAGGCTAGAAGGATTCAGTTTTGAGCATCCTTTGCTGACTTCAGAAGGTATAAAGTCTATACCTTGCTTGCTCTTTTGATAGATCTCATTTTGTGGAGTTTTAGGGCTTTTTCTAAGTCATTTTGGTCACCAACCATGATTGCAATCATGGTTTGAGGTTGATGTTGCGGATCTAGATCCTTTGAGGGGTTACAAGGCAGAAAGGAGTGGCTTTTGCACTCAAGAAAGGCCCCATGCATGGTGAGAGTTTGTTTTAGGACCTTTTGAGCTTAAAGTCCCATGCAAGCATGTAAAGGTTGTAACTTTACGTGCTAGATCGATTGTAGAAGCATAGATCTACATTTTGATCAAGTGTTGTACATCAGAAAGCGAAGATTCAGTCAATGGTTGTGACAAACTCGGCGAGTCCATTCCTGGAGTCGGCAAGTCCAAGGGTTTTGGTCCCATATTAGTAAAGGTCATAAGGACAAGTTGAGTGTGGAAGAGTTTTAGAGAGTCCCGGAGAGTGACCCAACGTTCTGGACTAAGCAAAGTGTTCTGGGAATTCATGGTACTCGGCGAGTGCATAAACATACTCGGCGAGTCCAAGACAATCTTCATAGAACTTGGCGAGTTGTTCATCACCTCGGCGAGTCAAGGACAAAACGTGTTCTTAGGATGAAGAGTAACTCGACGAGTCAGGGCAGGACATGAGTATCAGTTGATGATGAACTCGACGAGTTGTTTATACAACTCGGCGAGTCGGATGAGGATCCATTCGGTGTTTATTTAGAAGGAAAACTCGTCGAGTCATCGCCTAACTCGACGAGTAAAGACGGGTATGAGGACTAATGGAAGGATAGAGACTCGGCGAGTCAGGTCAACTCGAAGTTGACTTTGTCATTGACTTGGCCAAGGGGTAAAATGCTCATTTTACCCTAAGAGTATATGTCAGTTTCTGACTAAGTGTTTTGTGGGAATTTTAGCCGGAGGATTTCCAGAGCATCAGCAGCGGCAGTCAGAGGATTCCCGCACAGTTCAGCCGCTACTACGAGGTGAGTTACCTTCCAGTAGCGGTGGGTCTACGGCCACAATGCCGACCCACCAGTAGGGTTCGTATGTTAGGTGATTGTCTTTGTGATATCATCTAGGTTGCTGCTACCTGATATGTTATATGCTAGCATGATACGTTGTATGTGTAGAGTTCGGTTGTTAGGACCGAAGGGTAGTCAGACACCCCAGATACGTCTGACAGTATGTGATGATATGTTTGCGTGCTGGCTTGTATGTTATATGCAGTAGAGGTGGTAGGAGGGGACTAGTCCCCGAGGATCGGTTGTTAGGACCGATGGGTAGTTAGCACCCCAGAATGGCTCGACACGGGTAGGTCAGCGCCCCAGAATGGTCGTAGCGGGTAGGTCGGACACTCCAGAAATTGTCTGGCAATATGTATGTGATATGATTGTATGGTAGGTGGTACGATGGGGGAACTCACTAAGCTTCGTGCTTACAGTTTTCAGTTTTGTTTCAGGTACCTCTTCAGCGAAGGGGAAGGAGTCGGCGCGGTAGCGGCACATCATACACACACACTTTGGTTTCCGCATTATGAGATGTTCTGGGATCGTACTCTGACACTATTAGTATTTTCATGCTTTGGGTTTTCAGACACGAGATATGTTTTATGAGATGATATGATCGAACGACGTTTTACTGCAAATGTTTTTACAAACTACTTAATTAAAATGAAATTTTTGGGCGTGAAATTTGGGTCGTTACAAGTTGGTATCAGAGCTCTGATTTAAGGGATTCGGACACACCTTCGGGAGTGTCTGGACTCAAATCGAGGGATTAAAAGGTTTTGAAAAAAAGAAATGTTTTCTAAAGGTTAAGTAAAGATTTTTTAAGAAAGAACGAAGTGTGTGATGTGCGCGACCGGCCGAGCTCAAGTAAGTATTCCCCAAAGTACCCATACAAGTTTATGTTACGTTTATCAGTTTCAGTAGAACAGCATGCTAGAATAGGGCTAAGGATCTAGGAGTGATGCCTTATGTGCTTGCTTTATGTGCTTCATCTTATGAGAGTTGCATGCTAGTATTGAGTAGGCAGTAGTAGGATAGCCTGTTCAGGTTATGCCTGGTAGTAGGAGCTTAGCACTGCATGCTAGTGCAGTTCTTGTTATGAGGATAGAGTTGCTTGAGATTGTTCCCTTTTGTCCGAATGCTGTTGCTTTGTGCTATGTGGGCCTTGAGTGATGGGAATTAGCTTTTAGGTGAATACGTTAAGTCACATGTGATCAGGGTTGAATAATCTCAGAGTGTTGGATTTGACCCCATTGTGTAGCTCTTATTTGAGTCCTAACCGTTGCGGGGATGAGTCCCTTACTCGAAGGATTATCCGAGCCTCGTTGCATGTGGTTGTATTCAGGTAATGGCTAATTGGCATTACAAAGAGATCTTCAGCAGCTGAGGACTGGGTTGGGTGGAGTCAGAGGTTTCCTAGGGTAAGCCTAGGATAAGAGTAGCAGAGATCAGCAGTGGTAAAAGCGATCTGGTGGAGTCAAGGCGGTCCTTGAGGAAGGTACAGATAGATATGGAAGGTCGTGTGGGCCCGTACTACTGAAAGCAGATGATCCGTACCCGAATAAAGGAAGTCTAAGACAAGACCGGGGAAGTTGTATTAGATGTGATCCCTTTAGAGGTATCAGTATCACTAATGGTTGCCTGTATGTATCACAGAATGGTGGTACTACATCAGCGGCCAGCGGTTGGCAGTTCTGGAGAGGGATCGCGTTCGGGATCAGGTTCCGAACCAGCAGATGAAAGGCTACGCGAGTTCATCGCGTCAGAGATCACCAGAGGCATCCTTGAGTCGACTCCCATTATCTTCGAGTCGATCAAGGAAGGTATAGTCGAGTTGATGGAGGATCGCCTCTGAGCATTCAGGAGCGACATGGCATCTGGCCAGTCGGGATCTCGCACACTGTCCTTTAAGGACTTCAGGGGCAGAGGTGTGCCGGATTTTCGCGGGGCGAAGGACCCCATAGCTGCCAGGCAATGGATTGCAGACATTGAGTCTGCACAGTTGACTAACTTCTGCCCTGAGGGGTCGAAGGTGAGGTATGCAGCAGGGTGTTTACGAGACCGAGTTAGAGATTGGTGGGAGTCCGTCGGTGACTCGTTAGGAGCCTCGGCTGTTGAGGCTATGACTTGGTCGGACTTTGTGACCAGGTTCAGGGCAGAGTTTTCACCGGCTGTTGAGCTTCAGCAGTTGGCCAAGGAGTTCCTAGATATGAGGCAGACGACGGAGACTGTGGCGGAAATCACCGCTAAGTTCCGGGAGAGGACGTTGTTGGTGTCCCAGTATGCGGGTGATGAGGATATGAGGAGGACCCGCTATCAAGACATGCTACGAGCTGATATCCTGGAGCATGTCAGTTTTTTAACTTGCTCTACCCTGGACTCTATGATTTTCAGGGCAAGGGAGAGGGAGATAGATCTGGAGCACATCCGGAAGAGGAAGGCAAAGGAGGGGCAGGTCACGGGAGGGGCTTTGGGGAAGAATCCCTAGGGATCAGATGGTAGGCCGAAAGGCCAATTGGGACCGGGCCGCTGCAGGAAATGCGGTAGGCCACATGAGGGGGCATGCAGATTAGGATCTTCGGGCTACTATAAGTGCGGCAAGGCGGGGCACTTTAGCAGGGATTGTACTGCCCCTGAACCGGTTATTCAGATGTCTGAGTTGCTATGTTTCCACTGCAACCAGAGGGGCCACAAGAAGGCCAACTGCCCTCAGTTGACAGCAGCATCAGCGCTAGTGAAGGCGCCAGCTCCAGCGACCCTGCGGATCACTGATGGTCGGCAGGGCAAGGCAGAGGCTCCAGTGGTGAGGAGTCGGACATTCCAGTTGACCACTGAGGAGGCACGCGTTGCACCCGATGTGGTGACGGGTATGACTTCTTATTTATGCTATTATGATATGCTGCTGTGATTTTGATATTATATGTATGTGCTTTGTTTAGGATCGTTCCATGTGAACGGTATTCCAGTTTAGGTATTGTTTGATTCGGGCGCTACTCGATCGTTTGTTTCTCTCGCCTCAACAAGAGATTTTCCGAGTCTTCAGGCATGTTGGATTGCCCCTAGATGTAGAGATTGCAGATGACCGTTCAGTGCGAGCATCAACGGTGTTCCGAGATTGTGTGCTGAGGTTATTTGAGGAGAGTTATCTGGTGGATCTGGTTCCCATACCTTTGCGGGGGAACAAGGTTATTATCAGTATGGAATGGCTAAGCGCCAATGGGGCAGTGATCGACTGCGCGCAACAGTTGGTGCGGATCAGGACCCCAAGTGGGGGAGAGCTAGTGATTTAGGGCGAGAGGCCGCAGCGAGGACCAGCCCTATGTTCTGCAGCGAGGGCTAGGCGTTACCTCCAGCAGGGTTACGCAGGATATGTCGCGTATGTTATGGATACCCGGGAGGCGGGTAAATCGACGGTGGGCGAGGTACCCATAGTTTGAGAGTTCGCGGACGTATTCCCCGAGGAGCTGCCTGGAATACCTCTGGAGCGTCAGGTGGAGTTCAGGATCGACCTAGTCCCTGGTGCAGCTCCGATAGCCAAGGCACCCTATCGGTTGGCTCCTCCCGAGATACAAGAGTTGTCTATGCAGCTACAGGAGCTGCTAGACAAGGGATTTATTAGACCAAGGAGTTCACCCTGGGGAGCCCCGATTCTGTTTGTAAAGAAGAAGGACGGGTCGCATCGGATGTGTATAGATTATCGGGAGCTGAATAAGGTAACGGTGAAGAACCGTTACCCACTCCCAAGGATTGATGACCTCTTTGACTAGCTTCAGGGAGCATCTTGGTTATCCAAGATTGATCTGCGTTCTGGATATCATCAGATGAGGGTCAGGGAGGAGGATGAGCAGAAGACTGCGTTTCGGACATGCTATGGCCACTACGAGTTTGTGGTGATGCACTTTGGGCTCACCAATGCCCCTGCCGCGTTCATGGATCTCATGAAGCGCGTGTGTAGACCGATGTTAGACCGGTCAGTGAAAGTGTTTATTGATGATATCTTGGTTTATTCCAAGACGTAGGAGGAGCATGAGGAGCACCTGCGGGAGGTGCTGGAGACTTTGAGGAGGGAGAGCTTGTATGCCAAGTTCTCCAAATGTGAGTTTTGGTTGCGTGAGGTGCAGTTTCTTGGGCACCTTGTCAACCAGAATGGGATTTCGGTAGACCCGGCCAAGGTGGAGGCCATGATGAGATGGGAGGTTCCGAAGTCTCCATCTGAGATTCGGAGTTTCCTGCGATTAGCATGCTATTATCGGAGATTCATCCAGGATTTCACCAAGCTAGTCGTACCATTGACCAGGCTAACAAGGAAGGATGTGGTCTTTCGTAGGTGGCATGAGCTGCAGGCAGCATTCGAGACACTGAGACAGAGACTGTGTGAGGCGCCAATCTTAGCCCTGCCAGAGGGAATGGAGGATTTTTTTGTGTACTGCGATGCGTCCATCTCAGGTTTGGGCGCAGTATTGATGCAGCGGGGGCATGTCATCACCTACGCGTCGAGGCAGCTGAAGCCTCATGAGGCGAATTACCCGACGCATGACTTGGAGCTGAGGGCTGTTGTGTTCACCCTCAAGATTTGGCGTCATTACCTCTATGGGGTTCGCTGTACCATTTACACGGACCATAAGAGTTTGAGGTACCTCATGGATCAGCCGAATCTAAACATGAGGCAGCGTCGGTGGATGCATGTGGTAAAGGATTACGATTGCGAGATCCTTTATCACCCAGGTAAGGCCAATGTGGTGGTCGATGCGCTTAGCTGCAAGGCGGCGCCGATCAGGGGTATTTGCATGCGGATGACTGTGCTGACTCCGTTGTTGGAGCGGATTCGGGAGGCTCAACAGGAGGCTATGAAGGAGGAACATCGGAAGAGTGAGCGGATTGTGGGGCAGGTTTCCTCCTTCGACTATGATAGCCGAGGATTATTGACCCTTCACCGTAGGGTGTGGGACCCTTATGATGGAGGCGTCGTCAGGTTCTGATGGAAGAGGCGCACAAATCCCAATTCTTTATTCATCCGGGGGCAACGAAGATGTATAGGGATCTTCGTATGGATTATTGGTGGCCCTGCATGAAGCGGGATGTGGCATGGTACGTGGAGCGGTGCTTGACTTGCAGGAAGGTCAAGGTCGAGCATCAGAGACCTCACGGCAAGATGCAACCGTTGGATATCCCGCTGTGGAAATGGGAGGATATTACGATGGATTTTATCACGAAGCTTCCCAGGACCGCGCGGGGAATGGATTCGATCTGGGTCATTGTGGATCGATTGACCAAGAGTGCCCACTTTATCCCGATTCAGGAGAGCATCTCGGCCGAGAAATTGGCCGATATCTATATTAGAGAGGTGGTGGCCCGGCACGGAGTGCCAGTTTCGGTGATTTCGGATAGGGATGTGCGGTTCACATCCAGGTTTTGGAAGAAATTCCACGACGAGTTGGGTACTCGTCTGCATTTCAGCACCGCCTTCCACCCGCAGACGGATGGCCAGAGCGAGCGGACCATCCAGACTCTGGAGGACATGCTGCAGGCTTGTGTTTTGGACTTCGGAGGTAGCTGGGATACCTACCTTCCCTTGGCGGAGTTCTCATATAATAATAGCTATCATACGAGCATCGACCGTCCTCCTTTCTAGATGTTGTATGGGAGGAGGTGCAGGACCCCGATTTGATAGGGCGAGGTTGGCCAGAGGGTAATGGGGAGCACTGAAGTAGTGCTCAAGACGACAGAAAAGATTCAGCAGGTCCGGAGCAGGCTTCAAACAGCTCAGAGTCGGCAGAAATGTTATGCCAACAAGCGTCGATCAGACCTGGAATTCCAGGTCGGGGATATGGTTCTCCTGAAGGTGTCGCCATGGAAGGGCGTCATCCGATTCAGGAAGCGGGGAAAGTTGGGCCCCAGGTACATTGGAACCTTCAGGGTTGTACCCCGGGTGAGCAAGGTGGCGTACCGGCTGGATCTACCAGCCGAACTCAGTCAGATCCACAACACTTTCCACGTGTCTCAGCTGCGGAAGTGCCTAGTGGACGATACGTAGGTGGTACCCTTGGAGGACATTCATGTTGATGGCAGCCTGAATTACATCAAGCGGCCTGTAGCGATCCTTGACTGGAAGTCGAAGGATCTGAGGAACAAAAGATTTCAACTCGTGAACGTGCAATGGCAGCATCGGAAGGGGTCGGAGTGGAATTGGGAGACAGTGGATGAGATGATCGAGCACTACCCTGAGCTGTTTCAGGATCGAGCAGCAGACTTCGAGAACGAAGTCTAAAATAAGTGGGGGAGATTTGTAGCACCTGGTTCTTGGTACGTGTTCTTTTTATTAAATCTTTTATATTTTTGCAAATTGGCCTTGGACTCGGCGAGTTGAAGGACCAACTCGCCGAGTAGGAGCGGGATGAGGCGCGGAGTTTAAGTTGTGGACTCGGCGAGTCGAGTCCCAGACTCTGCGAGTAGAACCTGTTTGGGCAAAAACCCTAATCCAAGGGTTTGCACCCTAGTTAAACAACTTAACTCGGCCTCCTTAGTTCCATTTGCTCCCAGAAGACTCCCATATCAAACCCTAGTCGTTATTGAAGCAATCTAATGCCTTTAGAGTAATTTTGGTGCTTTTGCGATCCAAGGAAGGAAGGAAAAGCTTGAAGGATCGAGAGGAGGCTAGAAGGATTCAGTTTTGAGCATCCTTTGCTGACTTCAGAAGGTATAAAGTCTATACCTTGCTTGCTCTTTTGATAGATCTCATTTTGTGGAGTTTTAGGGCTTTTTCTAAGTCATTTTGGTCACCAACCATGATTGCAATCATGGTTTGAGGTTGATGTTGCGGATCTAGATCCTTTGAGGGGTTACAAGGCAGAAAGGAGTGGCTTTTGCACTCAAGAAAGGCCCCATGCATGGTGAGAGTTTGTTTTAGGACCTTTTGAGCTTAAAGTCCCATGCAAGCATGTAAAGGTTGTAACTTTACGTGCTAGATCGATTGTAGAAGCATAGATCTACATTTTGATCAAGTGTTGTACATCAGAAAGCGAAGATTCAGTCAATGGTTGTGACAAACTCGGCGAGTCCATTCCTGGAGTCGGCAAGTCCAAGGGTTTTGGTCCCATATTAGTAAAGGTCATAAGGACAAGTTGAGTGTGGAAGAGTTTTAGAGAGTCCCGGAGAGTGACCCAACGTTCTGGACTAAGCAAAGTGTTCTGGGAATTCATGGTACTCGGCGAGTGCATAAACATACTCGGCGAGTCCAAGACAATCTTCATAGAACTTGGCGAGTTGTTCATCACCTCGGCGAGTCAAGGACAAAACGTGTTCTTAGGATGAAGAGTAACTCGACGAGTCAGGGCAGGACATGAGTATCAGTTGATGATGAACTCGACGAGTTGTTTATACAACTCGGCGAGTCGGATGAGGATCCATTCGGTGTTTATTTAGAAGGAAAACTCGTCGAGTCATCGCCTAACTCGACGAGTAAAGACGGGTATGAGGACTAATGGAAGGATAGAGACTCGGCGAGTCAGGTCAACTCGAAGTTGACTTTGTCATTGACTTGGCCAAGGGGTAAAATGCTCATTTTACCCTAAGAGTATATGTCAGTTTCTGACTAAGTGTTTTGTGGGAATTTTAGCCGGAGGATTTCCAGAGCATCAGCAGCGGCAGTCAGAGGATTCCCGCACAGTTCAGCCGCTACTACGAGGTGAGTTACCTTCCAGTAGCGGTGGGTCTACGGCCACAATGCCGACCCACCAGTAGGGTTCGTATGTTAGGTGATTGTCTTTGTGATATCATCTAGGTTGCTGCTACCTGATATGTTATATGCTAGCATGATACGTTGTATGTGTAGAGTTCGGTTGTTAGGACCGAAGGGTAGTCAGACACCCCAGATACGTCTGACAGTATGTGATGATATGTTTGCGTGCTGGCTTGTATGTTATATGCAGTAGAGGTGGTAGGAGGGGACTAGTCCCCGAGGATCGGTTGTTAGGACCGATGGGTAGTTAGCACCCCAGAATGGCTCGACACGGGTAGGTCAGCGCCCCAGAATGGTCGTAGCGGGTAGGTCGGACACTCCAGAAATTGTCTGGCAATATGTATGTGATATGATTGTATGGTAGGTGGTACGATGGGGGAACTCACTAAGCTTCGTGCTTACAGTTTTCAGTTTTGTTTCAGGTACCTCTTCAGCGAAGGGGAAGGAGTCGGCGCGGTAGCGGCACATCATACACACACACTTTGGTTTCCGCATTATGAGATGTTCTGGGATCGTACTCTGACACTATTAGTATTTTCATGCTTTGGGTTTTCAGACACGAGATATGTTTTATGAGATGATATGATCGAACGACGTTTTACTGCAAATGTTTTTACAAACTACTTAATTAAAATGAAATTTTTGGGCGTGAAATTTGGGTCGTTACAAGTTGGTATCAGAGCTCTGATTTAAGGGATTCGGACACACCTTCGGGAGTGTCTGGACTCAAATCGAGGGATTAAAAGGTTTTGAAAAAAAGAAATGTTTTCTAAAGGTTAAGTAAAGATTTTTTAAGAAAGAACGAAGTGTGTGATGTGCGCGACCGGCCGAGCTCAAGTAAGTATTCCCCAAAGTACCCATACAAGTTTATGTTACGTTTATCAGTTTCAGTAGAACAGCATGCTAGAATAGGGCTAAGGATCTAGGAGTGATGCCTTATGTGCTTGCTTTATGTGCTTCATCTTATGAGAGTTGCATGCTAGTATTGAGTAGGCAGTAGTAGGATAGCCTGTTCAGGTTATGCCTGGTAGTAGGAGCTTAGCACTGCATGCTAGTGCAGTTCTTGTTATGAGGATAGAGTTGCTTGAGATTGTTCCCTTTTGTCCGAATGCTGTTGCTTTGTGCTATGTGGGCCTTGAGTGATGGGAATTAGCTTTTAGGTGAATACGTTAAGTCACATGTGATCAGGGTTGAATAATCTCAGAGTGTTGGATTTGACCCCATTGTGTAGCTCTTATTTGAGTCCTAACCGTTGCGGGGATGAGTCCCTTACTCGAAGGATTATCCGAGCCTCGTTGCATGTGGTTGTATTCAGGTAATGGCTAATTGGCATTACAAAGAGACCTTCAGCAGCTGAGGACTGGGTTGGGTGGAGTCAGAGGTTTCCTAGGGTAAGCCTAGGATAAGAGTAGCAGAGATCAGCAGTGGTAAAAGCGATCTGGTGGAGTCAAGGCGGTCCTTGAGGAAGGTACAGATAGATATGGAAGGTCGTGTGGGCCCGTACTACTGAAAGCAGATGATCCGTACCCGAATAAAGGAAGTCTAAGACAAGACCGGGGAAGTTGTATTAGATGTGATCCCTTTAGAGGTATCAGTATCACTAATGGTTGCCTGTATGTATCACAGAATGGTGGTACTACATCAGCGGCCAGCGGTTGGCAGTTCTGGAGAGGGATCGCGTTCGGGATCAGGTTCCGAACCAGCAGATGAAAGGCTACGCGAGTTCATCGCGTCAGAGATCACCAGAGGCATCCTTGAGTCGACTCCCATTATCTTCGAGTCGATCAAGGAAGGTATAGTCGAGTTGATGGAGGATCGCCTCTGAGCATTCAGGAGCGACATGGCATCTGGCCAGTCGGGATCTCGCACACTGTCCTTTAAGGACTTCAGGGGCAGAGGTGTGCCGGATTTTCGCGGGGCGAAGGACCCCATAGCTGCCAGGCAATGGATTGCAGACATTGAGTCTGCACAGTTGACTAACTTCTGCCCTGAGGGGTCGAAGGTGAGGTATGCAGCAGGGTGTTTACGAGACCGAGTTAGAGATTGGTGGGAGTCCGTCGGTGACTCGTTAGGAGCCTCGGCTGTTGAGGCTATGACTTGGTCGGACTTTGTGACCAGGTTCAGGGCAGAGTTTTCACCGGCTGTTGAGCTTCAGCAGTTGGCCAAGGAGTTCCTAGATATGAGGCAGACGACGGAGACTGTGGCGGAAATCACCGCTAAGTTCCGGGAGAGGACGTTGTTGGTGTCCCAGTATGCGGGTGATGAGGATATGAGGAGGACCCGCTATCAAGACATGCTACGAGCTGATATCCTGGAGCATGTCAGTTTTTTAACTTGCTCTACCCTGGACTCTATGATTTTCAGGGCAAGGGAGAGGGAGATAGATCTGGAGCACATCCGGAAGAGGAAGGCAAAGGAGGGGCAGGTCACGGGAGGGGCTTTGGGGAAGAATCCCTAGGGATCAGATGGTAGGCCGAAAGGCCAATTGGGACCGGGCCGCTGCAGGAAATGCGGTAGGCCACATGAGGGGGCATGCAGATTAGGATCTTCGGGCTACTATAAGTGCGGCAAGGCGGGGCACTTTAGCAGGGATTGTACTGCCCCTGAACCGGTTATTCAGATGTCTGAGTTGCTATGTTTCCACTGCAACCAGAGGGGCCACAAGAAGGCCAACTGCCCTCAGTTGACAGCAGCATCAGCGCTAGTGAAGGCGCCAGCTCCAGCGACCCTGCGGATCACTGATGGTCGGCAGGGCAAGGCAGAGGCTCCAGTGGTGAGGAGTCGGACATTCCAGTTGACCACTGAGGAGGCACGCGTTGCACCCGATGTGGTGACGGGTATGACTTCTTATTTATGCTATTATGATATGCTGCTGTGATTTTGATATTATATGTATGTGCTTTGTTTAGGATCGTTCCATGTGAACGGTATTCCAGTTTAGGTATTGTTTGATTCGGGCGCTACTCGATCGTTTGTTTCTCTCGCCTCAACAAGAGATTTTCCGAGTCTTCAGGCATGTTGGATTGCCCCTAGATGTAGAGATTGCAGATGACCGTTCAGTGCGAGCATCAACGGTGTTCCGAGATTGTGTGCTGAGGTTATTTGAGGAGAGTTATCTGGTGGATCTGGTTCCCATACCTTTGCGGGGGAACAAGGTTATTATCAGTATGGAATGGCTAAGCGCCAATGGGGCAGTGATCGACTGCGCGCAACAGTTGGTGCGGATCAGGACCCCAAGTGGGGGAGAGCTAGTGATTTAGGGCGAGAGGCCGCAGCGAGGACCAGCCCTATGTTCTGCAGCGAGGGCTAGGCGTTACCTCCAGCAGGGTTACGCAGGATATGTCGCGTATGTTATGGATACCCGGGAGGCGGGTAAATCGACGGTGGGCGAGGTACCCATAGTTTGAGAGTTCGCGGACGTATTCCCCGAGGAGCTGCCTGGAATACCTCTGGAGCGTCAGGTGGAGTTCAGGATCGACCTAGTCCCTGGTGCAGCTCCGATAGCCAAGGCACCCTATCGGTTGGCTCCTCCCGAGATACAAGAGTTGTCTATGCAGCTACAGGAGCTGCTAGACAAGGGATTTATTAGACCAAGGAGTTCACCCTGGGGAGCCCCGATTCTGTTTGTAAAGAAGAAGGACGGGTCGCATCGGATGTGTATAGATTATCGGGAGCTGAATAAGGTAACGGTGAAGAACCGTTACCCACTCCCAAGGATTGATGACCTCTTTGACTAGCTTCAGGGAGCATCTTGGTTATCCAAGATTGATCTGCGTTCTGGATATCATCAGATGAGGGTCAGGGAGGAGGATGAGCAGAAGACTGCGTTTCGGACATGCTATGGCCACTACGAGTTTGTGGTGATGCACTTTGGGCTCACCAATGCCCCTGCCGCGTTCATGGATCTCATGAAGCGCGTGTGTAGACCGATGTTAGACCGGTCAGTGAAAGTGTTTATTGATGATATCTTGGTTTATTCCAAGACGTAGGAGGAGCATGAGGAGCACCTGCGGGAGGTGCTGGAGACTTTGAGGAGGGAGAGCTTGTATGCCAAGTTCTCCAAATGTGAGTTTTGGTTGCGTGAGGTGCAGTTTCTTGGGCACCTTGTCAACCAGAATGGGATTTCGGTAGACCCGGCCAAGGTGGAGGCCATGATGAGATGGGAGGTTCCGAAGTCTCCATCTGAGATTCGGAGTTTCCTGCGATTAGCATGCTATTATCGGAGATTCATCCAGGATTTCACCAAGCTAGTCGTACCATTGACCAGGCTAACAAGGAAGGATGTGGTCTTTCGTAGGTGGCATGAGCTGCAGGCAGCATTCGAGACACTGAGACAGAGACTGTGTGAGGCGCCAATCTTAGCCCTGCCAGAGGGAATGGAGGATTTTTTTGTGTACTGCGATGCGTCCATCTCAGGTTTGGGCGCAGTATTGATGCAGCGGGGGCATGTCATCACCTACGCGTCGAGGCAGCTGAAGCCTCATGAGGCGAATTACCCGACGCATGACTTGGAGCTGAGGGCTGTTGTGTTCACCCTCAAGATTTGGCGTCATTACCTCTATGGGGTTCGCTGTACCATTTACACGGACCATAAGAGTTTGAGGTACCTCATGGATCAGCCGAATCTAAACATGAGGCAGCGTCGGTGGATGCATGTGGTAAAGGATTACGATTGCGAGATCCTTTATCACCCAGGTAAGGCCAATGTGGTGGTCGATGCGCTTAGCTGCAAGGCGGCGCCGATCAGGGGTATTTGCATGCGGATGACTGTGCTGACTCCGTTGTTGGAGCGGATTCGGGAGGCTCAACAGGAGGCTATGAAGGAGGAACATCGGAAGAGTGAGCGGATTGTGGGGCAGGTTTCCTCCTTCGACTATGATAGCCGAGGATTATTGACCCTTCACCGTAGGGTGTGGGACCCTTATGATGGAGGCGTCGTCAGGTTCTGATGGAAGAGGCGCACAAATCCCAATTCTTTATTCATCCGGGGGCAACGAAGATGTATAGGGATCTTCGTATGGATTATTGGTGGCCCTGCATGAAGCGGGATGTGGCATGGTACGTGGAGCGGTGCTTGACTTGCAGGAAGGTCAAGGTCGAGCATCAGAGACCTCACGGCAAGATGCAACCGTTGGATATCCCGCTGTGGAAATGGGAGGATATTACGATGGATTTTATCACGAAGCTTCCCAGGACCGCGCGGGGAATGGATTCGATCTGGGTCATTGTGGATCGATTGACCAAGAGTGCCCACTTTATCCCGATTCAGGAGAGCATCTCGGCCGAGAAATTGGCCGATATCTATATTAGAGAGGTGGTGGCCCGGCACGGAGTGCCAGTTTCGGTGATTTCGGATAGGGATGTGCGGTTCACATCCAGGTTTTGGAAGAAATTCCACGACGAGTTGGGTACTCGTCTGCATTTCAGCACCGCCTTCCACCCGCAGACGGATGGCCAGAGCGAGCGGACCATCCAGACTCTGGAGGACATGCTGCAGGCTTGTGTTTTGGACTTCGGAGGTAGCTGGGATACCTACCTTCCCTTGGCGGAGTTCTCATATAATAATAGCTATCATACGAGCATCGACCGTCCTCCTTTCTAGATGTTGTATGGGAGGAGGTGCAGGACCCCGATTTGATAGGGCGAGGTTGGCCAGAGGGTAATGGGGAGCACTGAAGTAGTGCTCAAGACGACAGAAAAGATTCAGCAGGTCCGGAGCAGGCTTCAAACAGCTCAGAGTCGGCAGAAATGTTATGCCAACAAGCGTCGATCAGACCTGGAATTCCAGGTCGGGGATATGGTTCTCCTGAAGGTGTCGCCATGGAAGGGCGTCATCCGATTCAGGAAGCGGGGCAAGTTGGGCCCCAGGTACATTGGAACCTTCAGGGTTGTACCCCGGGTGAGCAAGGTGGCGTACCGGCTGGATCTACCAGCCGAACTCAGTCAGATCCACAACACTTTCCACGTGTCTCAGCTGCGGAAGTGCCTAGTGGACGATACGTAGGTGGTACCCTTGGAGGACATTCATGTTGATGGCAGCCTGAATTACATCAAGCGGCCTGTAGCGATCCTTGACTGGAAGTCGAAGGATCTGAGGAACAAAAGATTTCAACTCGTGAACGTGCAATGGCAGCATCGGAAGGGGTCGGAGTGGAATTGGGAGACAGTGGATGAGATGATCGAGCACTACCCTGAGCTGTTTCAGGATCGAGCAGCAGACTTCGAGAACGAAGTCTAAAATAAGTGGGGGAGATTTGTAGCACCTGGTTCTTGGTACGTGTTCTTTTTATTAAATCTTTTATATTTTTGCAAATTGGCCTTGGACTCGGCGAGTTGAAGGACCAACTCGCCGAGTAGGAGCGGGATGAGGCGCGGAGTTTAAGTTGTGGACTCGGCGAGTCGAGTCCCAGACTCTGCGAGTAGAACCTGTTTGGGCAAAAACCCTAATCCAAGGGTTTGCACCCTAGTTAAACAACTTAACTCGGCCTCCTTAGTTCCATTTGCTCCCAGAAGACTCCCATATCAAACCCTAGTCGTTATTGAAGCAATCTAATGCCTTTAGAGTAATTTTGGTGCTTTTGCGATCCAAGGAAGGAAGGAAAAGCTTGAAGGATCGAGAGGAGGCTAGAAGGATTCAGTTTTGAGCATCCTTTGCTGACTTCAGAAGGTATAAAGTCTATACCTTGCTTGCTCTTTTGATAGATCTCATTTTGTGGAGTTTTAGGGCTTTTTCTAAGTCATTTTGGTCACCAACCATGATTGCAATCATGGTTTGAGGTTGATGTTGCGGATCTAGATCCTTTGAGGGGTTACAAGGCAGAAAGGAGTGGCTTTTGCACTCAAGAAAGGCCCCATGCATGGTGAGAGTTTGTTTTAGGACCTTTTGAGCTTAAAGTCCCATGCAAGCATGTAAAGGTTGTAACTTTACGTGCTAGATCGATTGTAGAAGCATAGATCTACATTTTGATCAAGTGTTGTACATCAGAAAGCGAAGATTCAGTCAATGGTTGTGACAAACTCGGCGAGTCCATTCCTGGAGTCGGCAAGTCCAAGGGTTTTGGTCCCATATTAGTAAAGGTCATAAGGACAAGTTGAGTGTGGAAGAGTTTTAGAGAGTCCCGGAGAGTGACCCAACGTTCTGGACTAAGCAAAGTGTTCTGGGAATTCATGGTACTCGGCGAGTGCATAAACATACTCGGCGAGTCCAAGACAATCTTCATAGAACTTGGCGAGTTGTTCATCACCTCGGCGAGTCAAGGACAAAACGTGTTCTTAGGATGAAGAGTAACTCGACGAGTCAGGGCAGGACATGAGTATCAGTTGATGATGAACTCGACGAGTTGTTTATACAACTCGGCGAGTCGGATGAGGATCCATTCGGTGTTTATTTAGAAGGAAAACTCGTCGAGTCATCGCCTAACTCGACGAGTAAAGACGGGTATGAGGACTAATGGAAGGATAGAGACTCGGCGAGTCAGGTCAACTCGAAGTTGACTTTGTCATTGACTTGGCCAAGGGGTAAAATGCTCATTTTACCCTAAGAGTATATGTCAGTTTCTGACTAAGTGTTTTGTGGGAATTTTAGCCGGAGGATTTCCAGAGCATCAGCAGCGGCAGTCAGAGGATTCCCGCACAGTTCAGCCGCTACTACGAGGTGAGTTACCTTCCAGTAGCGGTGGGTCTACGGCCACAATGCCGACCCACCAGTAGGGTTCGTATGTTAGGTGATTGTCTTTGTGATATCATCTAGGTTGCTGCTACCTGATATGTTATATGCTAGCATGATACGTTGTATGTGTAGAGTTCGGTTGTTAGGACCGAAGGGTAGTCAGACACCCCAGATACGTCTGACAGTATGTGATGATATGTTTGCGTGCTGGCTTGTATGTTATATGCAGTAGAGGTGGTAGGAGGGGACTAGTCCCCGAGGATCGGTTGTTAGGACCGATGGGTAGTTAGCACCCCAGAATGGCTCGACACGGGTAGGTCAGCGCCCCAGAATGGTCGTAGCGGGTAGGTCGGACACTCCAGAAATTGTCTGGCAATATGTATGTGATATGATTGTATGGTAGGTGGTACGATGGGGGAACTCACTAAGCTTCGTGCTTACAGTTTTCAGTTTTGTTTCAGGTACCTCTTCAGCGAAGGGGAAGGAGTCGGCGCGGTAGCGGCACATCATACACACACACTTTGGTTTCCGCATTATGAGATGTTCTGGGATCGTACTCTGACACTATTAGTATTTTCATGCTTTGGGTTTTCAGACACGAGATATGTTTTATGAGATGATATGATCGAACGACGTTTTACTGCAAATGTTTTTACAAACTACTTAATTAAAATGAAATTTTTGGGCGTGAAATTTGGGTCGTTACAAGTTGGTATCAGAGCTCTGATTTAAGGGATTCGGACACACCTTCGGGAGTGTCTGGACTCAAATCGAGGGATTAAAAGGTTTTGAAAAAAAGAAATGTTTTCTAAAGGTTAAGTAAAGATTTTTTAAGAAAGAACGAAGTGTGTGATGTGCGCGACCGGCCGAGCTCAAGTAAGTATTCCCCAAAGTACCCATACAAGTTTATGTTACGTTTATCAGTTTCAGTAGAACAGCATGCTAGAATAGGGCTAAGGATCTAGGAGTGATGCCTTATGTGCTTGCTTTATGTGCTTCATCTTATGAGAGTTGCATGCTAGTATTGAGTAGGCAGTAGTAGGATAGCCTGTTCAGGTTATGCCTGGTAGTAGGAGCTTAGCACTGCATGCTAGTGCAGTTCTTGTTATGAGGATAGAGTTGCTTGAGATTGTTCCCTTTTGTCCGAATGCTGTTGCTTTGTGCTATGTGGGCCTTGAGTGATGGGAATTAGCTTTTAGGTGAATACGTTAAGTCACATGTGATCAGGGTTGAATAATCTCAGAGTGTTGGATTTGACCCCATTGTGTAGCTCTTATTTGAGTCCTAACCGTTGCGGGGATGAGTCCCTTACTCGAAGGATTATCCGAGCCTCGTTGCATGTGGTTGTATTCAGGTAATGGCTAATTGGCATTACAAAGAGACCTTCAGCAGCTGAGGACTGGGTTGGGTGGAGTCAGAGGTTTCCTAGGGTAAGCCTAGGATAAGAGTAGCAGAGATCAGCAGTGGTAAAAGCGATCTGGTGGAGTCAAGGCGGTCCTTGAGGAAGGTACAGATAGATATGGAAGGTCGTGTGGGCCCGTACTACTGAAAGCAGATGATCCGTACCCGAATAAAGGAAGTCTAAGACAAGACCGGGGAAGTTGTATTAGATGTGATCCCTTTAGAGGTATCAGTATCACTAATGGTTGCCTGTATGTATCACAGAATGGTGGTACTACATCAGCGGCCAGCGGTTGGCAGTTCTGGAGAGGGATCGCGTTCGGGATCAGGTTCCGAACCAGCAGATGAAAGGCTACGCGAGTTCATCGCGTCAGAGATCACCAGAGGCATCCTTGAGTCGACTCCCATTATCTTCGAGTCGATCAAGGAAGGTATAGTCGAGTTGATGGAGGATCGCCTCTGAGCATTCAGGAGCGACATGGCATCTGGCCAGTCGGGATCTCGCACACTGTCCTTTAAGGACTTCAGGGGCAGAGGTGTGCCGGATTTTCGCGGGGCGAAGGACCCCATAGCTGCCAGGCAATGGATTGCAGACATTGAGTCTGCACAGTTGACTAACTTCTGCCCTGAGGGGTCGAAGGTGAGGTATGCAGCAGGGTGTTTACGAGACCGAGTTAGAGATTGGTGGGAGTCCGTCGGTGACTCGTTAGGAGCCTCGGCTGTTGAGGCTATGACTTGGTCGGACTTTGTGACCAGGTTCAGGGCAGAGTTTTCACCGGCTGTTGAGCTTCAGCAGTTGGCCAAGGAGTTCCTAGATATGAGGCAGACGACGGAGACTGTGGCGGAAATCACCGCTAAGTTCCGGGAGAGGACGTTGTTGGTGTCCCAGTATGCGGGTGATGAGGATATGAGGAGGACCCGCTATCAAGACATGCTACGAGCTGATATCCTGGAGCATGTCAGTTTTTTAACTTGCTCTACCCTGGACTCTATGATTTTCAGGGCAAGGGAGAGGGAGATAGATCTGGAGCACATCCGGAAGAGGAAGGCAAAGGAGGGGCAGGTCACGGGAGGGGCTTTGGGGAAGAATCCCTAGGGATCAGATGGTAGGCCGAAAGGCCAATTGGGACCGGGCCGCTGCAGGAAATGCGGTAGGCCACATGAGGGGGCATGCAGATTAGGATCTTCGGGCTACTATAAGTGCGGCAAGGCGGGGCACTTTAGCAGGGATTGTACTGCCCCTGAACCGGTTATTCAGATGTCTGAGTTGCTATGTTTCCACTGCAACCAGAGGGGCCACAAGAAGGCCAACTGCCCTCAGTTGACAGCAGCATCAGCGCTAGTGAAGGCGCCAGCTCCAGCGACCCTGCGGATCACTGATGGTCGGCAGGGCAAGGCAGAGGCTCCAGTGGTGAGGAGTCGGACATTCCAGTTGACCACTGAGGAGGCACGCGTTGCACCCGATGTGGTGACGGGTATGACTTCTTATTTATGCTATTATGATATGCTGCTGTGATTTTGATATTATATGTATGTGCTTTGTTTAGGATCGTTCCATGTGAACGGTATTCCAGTTTAGGTATTGTTTGATTCGGGCGCTACTCGATCGTTTGTTTCTCTCGCCTCAACAAGAGATTTTCCGAGTCTTCAGGCATGTTGGATTGCCCCTAGATGTAGAGATTGCAGATGACCGTTCAGTGCGAGCATCAACGGTGTTCCGAGATTGTGTGCTGAGGTTATTTGAGGAGAGTTATCTGGTGGATCTGGTTCCCATACCTTTGCGGGGGAACAAGGTTATTATCAGTATGGAATGGCTAAGCGCCAATGGGGCAGTGATCGACTGCGCGCAACAGTTGGTGCGGATCAGGACCCCAAGTGGGGGAGAGCTAGTGATTTAGGGCGAGAGGCCGCAGCGAGGACCAGCCCTATGTTCTGCAGCGAGGGCTAGGCGTTACCTCCAGCAGGGTTACGCAGGATATGTCGCGTATGTTATGGATACCCGGGAGGCGGGTAAATCGACGGTGGGCGAGGTACCCATAGTTTGAGAGTTCGCGGACGTATTCCCCGAGGAGCTGCCTGGAATACCTCTGGAGCGTCAGGTGGAGTTCAGGATCGACCTAGTCCCTGGTGCAGCTCCGATAGCCAAGGCACCCTATCGGTTGGCTCCTCCCGAGATACAAGAGTTGTCTATGCAGCTACAGGAGCTGCTAGACAAGGGATTTATTAGACCAAGGAGTTCACCCTGGGGAGCCCCGATTCTGTTTGTAAAGAAGAAGGACGGGTCGCATCGGATGTGTATAGATTATCGGGAGCTGAATAAGGTAACGGTGAAGAACCGTTACCCACTCCCAAGGATTGATGACCTCTTTGACTAGCTTCAGGGAGCATCTTGGTTATCCAAGATTGATCTGCGTTCTGGATATCATCAGATGAGGGTCAGGGAGGAGGATGAGCAGAAGACTGCGTTTCGGACATGCTATGGCCACTACGAGTTTGTGGTGATGCACTTTGGGCTCACCAATGCCCCTGCCGCGTTCATGGATCTCATGAAGCGCGTGTGTAGACCGATGTTAGACCGGTCAGTGAAAGTGTTTATTGATGATATCTTGGTTTATTCCAAGACGTAGGAGGAGCATGAGGAGCACCTGCGGGAGGTGCTGGAGACTTTGAGGAGGGAGAGCTTGTATGCCAAGTTCTCCAAATGTGAGTTTTGGTTGCGTGAGGTGCAGTTTCTTGGGCACCTTGTCAACCAGAATGGGATTTCGGTAGACCCGGCCAAGGTGGAGGCCATGATGAGATGGGAGGTTCCGAAGTCTCCATCTGAGATTCGGAGTTTCCTGCGATTAGCATGCTATTATCGGAGATTCATCCAGGATTTCACCAAGCTAGTCGTACCATTGACCAGGCTAACAAGGAAGGATGTGGTCTTTCGTAGGTGGCATGAGCTGCAGGCAGCATTCGAGACACTGAGACAGAGACTGTGTGAGGCGCCAATCTTAGCCCTGCCAGAGGGAATGGAGGATTTTTTTGTGTACTGCGATGCGTCCATCTCAGGTTTGGGCGCAGTATTGATGCAGCGGGGGCATGTCATCACCTACGCGTCGAGGCAGCTGAAGCCTCATGAGGCGAATTACCCGACGCATGACTTGGAGCTGAGGGCTGTTGTGTTCACCCTCAAGATTTGGCGTCATTACCTCTATGGGGTTCGCTGTACCATTTACACGGACCATAAGAGTTTGAGGTACCTCATGGATCAGCCGAATCTAAACATGAGGCAGCGTCGGTGGATGCATGTGGTAAAGGATTACGATTGCGAGATCCTTTATCACCCAGGTAAGGCCAATGTGGTGGTCGATGCGCTTAGCTGCAAGGCGGCGCCGATCAGGGGTATTTGCATGCGGATGACTGTGCTGACTCCGTTGTTGGAGCGGATTCGGGAGGCTCAACAGGAGGCTATGAAGGAGGAACATCGGAAGAGTGAGCGGATTGTGGGGCAGGTTTCCTCCTTCGACTATGATAGCCGAGGATTATTGACCCTTCACCGTAGGGTGTGGGACCCTTATGATGGAGGCGTCGTCAGGTTCTGATGGAAGAGGCGCACAAATCCCAATTCTTTATTCATCCGGGGGCAACGAAGATGTATAGGGATCTTCGTATGGATTATTGGTGGCCCTGCATGAAGCGGGATGTGGCATGGTACGTGGAGCGGTGCTTGACTTGCAGGAAGGTCAAGGTCGAGCATCAGAGACCTCACGGCAAGATGCAACCGTTGGATATCCCGCTGTGGAAATGGGAGGATATTACGATGGATTTTATCACGAAGCTTCCCAGGACCGCGCGGGGAATGGATTCGATCTGGGTCATTGTGGATCGATTGACCAAGAGTGCCCACTTTATCCCGATTCAGGAGAGCATCTCGGCCGAGAAATTGGCCGATATCTATATTAGAGAGGTGGTGGCCCGGCACGGAGTGCCAGTTTCGGTGATTTCGGATAGGGATGTGCAGTTCACATCTAGGTTTTGGAAGAAATTCCACGACGAGTTGGGTACTCGTCTGCATTTCAGCACCGCCTTCCACCCGCAGACGGATGGCCAGAGCGAGCGGACCATCCAGACTCTGGAGGACATGCTGCAGGCTTGTGTTTTGGACTTCGGAGGTAGCTGGGATACCTACCTTCCATTGGCGGAGTTCTCATATAATAATAGCTATCATACGAGCATCGACCGTCCTCCTTTCGAGATGTTGTATGGGAGGAGGTGCAGGACCCCGATTTGCTGGGGCGAGGTTGGCTAGAGGGTAATGGGGAGCACTGAAGTAGTGCTCAAGACGACATAAAAGATTCAGCAGGTCTGGAGCAGGCTTCAAACAGCTCAGAGTTGGCAGAAAAGTTATGTCGACAAGCGTCTATCAAACCTGGAATTCCAGGTCGGGGATATGGTTCTCCTGAAGGTGTCGCCATGGAAGGGCGTCATCCGATTCCGGAAGCGGGGCAAGTTGGGCCCCAGGTACATTGGACCCTTGAGGGTTGTACCCCGGGTGGGCAAGGTGGCGTACCGGTTGGATCTGCCAGCCGAACTCAGTCAGATCCACAACACTTTCCACGTATCTCAGCTGCGGAAGTGCCTAGTGGACGATACGGAGGTGGTACCCTTGGAGGACATTCATGTTGATGGCAGCCTGAATTACATCAAGCGGCCTATAGCGATCCTTGACTGGAAGTCGAAGGATCTAAGGAACAAAAGACTAGAACTCGTGAAGGTGCAATGGCAGCACCGGAAGGGGTCGGAGTGGACTTGGGAGACGGTGGATGAGATGATGGAGCACTACCCCGAGCTATTTCAGGATCGAGCAGCAGACTTCGAGGACGAAGTCTAAAATAAGTGGGGGAGATTTTTAGCACCTTGTTCTTGGTACGTCTTCTTTTTATTAAATCTTTTATATTTTTTGCAAATTGGCCTTGGACTCGGCGAGTTGAAGGACCAACTCGCCGAGTAGAAGCGGGATGAGGTGCGGAGTTTAAGTTGTGGACTCAGCGAGTCGAGTCCCAGACTCGGCGAGTAGACCCTGTTTGGGCAAAAACCCTAGCCAAGGGTTTGCACCCAATTTAAACAACTTAACTCAGCCTCCTTAGTTCCATTTGCTCACAGAAGACTCCCATATGAAACCCTAGTCGTTATTGAAGCAATCTAAGGCCTTTGGAGTAATTTTGGTGCGTTTGCGATCCAAAGAAGGAAGGAAAAGATTGAAGGATCGAGAGGAGGCTAGAAGGATTCAGTTTTGAGCATCATTTGCTGACTTCAGAAGGTATAAAATCTATACCTTGCTTGCTCTTTTGATAAATCCCATTTTGTGGAGTTTTAGGGCTTTTTCTAAGTCATTTTGGTCACCAACCATGATTGCAATCATGGTTTGAGGTTGATGTTGCGGATCTAGATCCTTTGAGGGGTTACAAGGCAGAAAGGAGTGGCTTTTGCACTCAAGAAAGGCCCCATGCATGGTGAGAGTTTGTTTTAGGACCTTTTGAGCTTAAAGTCCCATGCAAGCACGTAATGGTTGTAACTTTACATGCTAGATCGATTGTAGAAGCATAGATCTACATTTTGATCAAGTGTTGTACATCAGAAAGCGAAGATTCAGTTAGTGGTTATGACCAACTCGACGAGTCCATTCCTGGACTCGGCGAGTCCAAGGGTTTTTGTCCCATATCAGTAAAGGTCATAAGGACCAGTTGAGTGTGGAAGGGTTTTAGAGAGTCCCAGAGAGTGACCCAACGTTCTGGACTAAGCAAAGTGTTCTGGGAATTCATGGTACTCGGCGAGTGCATGAATGGACTCGGCGAGTCCAAGAAAATCTTCATAGAACTCGGCGAGTTGTTCATCAACTCGACGAGTCAAGGACAGAACGTGTTCTTAGGATGAAGAGTAACTCGACGAGTTGTTCATACAACTCGGCGAGTCAGGGCAGCACATGAGTATCAGTTGTAGATGAACTCGACGAGTTGTTCATACAACTCGGCGAGTCGGATTAGGATCCAGTCAGTGTATATTTAGAAGGAAAACTCGTCGAGTCATCTCCTAACTCGACGAGTAAAGACGAGTATGAGGACTAATGGAAGGATAGAGACTCAGCGAGTTGGCGAACCAACTCGGCGAGTCAGGTCAACTGGAAGTCGACTTTGTCATTGACTTGGTCAAGGGGTAAAATGCTCATTTTACCCTAAGAGTAGATGTCAGTTTCTAACTAAGTGTTTTGTGGGAATTTTAGCCGGAGGATTTCCAGAGCATCAGTAGCGGCAGTTAGAGGATTCCCGCACAGTTCAGCAGCTACTATGAAGTGAGTTACCTTCTAGTAGCGGTGGGTCTACGGCCACAATGTCGGCCCACCAGTAAGGTTCGTATGTTAGGTGATTGTCTTTGTGATATCATCTAGGTTGCTGCTACCTGATATGTTATATGCTAGCATGATACGTTGTATGTGTAGAGTTCGGTTGTTAGGACCGAAGGGTAGTCAGACACCCCAGATACGTCTGACAGTATGTGATGATATGTTTGCGTGCTGGCTTGTATGTTATATGCAGTAGAGGTGGTAGGAGGGGACCAGTCCCCGAGGATCGGTTGTTAGGACTGATGGGTAGTTAGCACCCCAGAATGGCTCGACACGGGTAGGTCAGCGCCCCAGAATGGCTCGACACGGGTAGGTCGACACCCCAGAATGGTCGTAGCGGGTAGGTCGGACACTCCAGAAATTGCCTGGCAGTATGTATGTGATATGATTGTATGGTATGTGGTACGATGGGGGAACTCACTAAGCTTCATGCTTACAGTTTTCAGTTTTGTTTCAGGTACCTCTTCAGCGAAGGGGAAGGAGCCGGCGCGGTAGCGGCACATCATACACACACACACTTTGGTTTCCGCATTATGAGATGTTCTGGGATTGTACTCTGACATTATTATTATTTTCATGCTTTGGGTTTTCAGACACGAGATATGTTTTATGAAATGATATGATCGAATGACGTTTTACTGCAAATGTTTTTACAAACTACTTAATTAAAATGAAATTTTTGGGCGTGAAATTTGGGTCGTTACAAGTTGGTATCAGAGCCCTGATTTGAGGGATTCAGACACACCTTCGGGAGTGTCTGGACTCAAATCGAGGGATTAAAAGGTTTTGAAAAAAAAGAAATGTTTTCTAAAGGTTAAGTAAAGATTTTTTAAGAAAGAACGAAGTGTGTGATGTACGCGACCGGCCGAGCTCAAGTAAGTATTCCTCAAAGTACCCATACAAGTTTATGTTACGTTTATCAGTTTCAGTAGAACAACATGCTAGAATGGGGCTAAGGATCTAGGAGTGATGCCTTATGTGCCTGCTTTATGTGCTTCATCTTATGAGAGTTGCATGCTAGTATTGAGTAGGCAGTAGTAGGATAGCATGTTCAGGTTATGCCTGGTAGTAGGAGCTTAGCACTGCATGCTAGTGCAGTTCTTGTTATGAGGATAGAGTTGCTTGAGATTGTTCCCTTTTGTCCGAATGTTGTTGCTTTGTGATATGTGGGCCTTGAGTGGTGGGAATTAGCTGTTAGGTGAATACGTTAAGTCACATGTGATCAGGGTTGAATAATCTCAGAGTGTTGGATTTGACCCCATTGCGTAACTCTTATTTGAGTCCTAACCGTTGCGGGGATGAGTCCCTTACTCGAAGGATTATCTGAGCCTCGTTGCATGTGGTTGTATTCAGGTAATGGCTAATTGGCATTACAAAGAGACCTTCAGCAGCTGAGGATTGGGTTGGGTGGAGTCAGAGGTTTCCTAGGGTAAGCCTAGGATAAGAGTAGCAGAGATCAGCAGTGGTAAAAGGGATCTGGAGGAGTCAAGGCGGTCCTTGAGGAAGGTACATGATGGTGTGCCTAGGGTCGCACAGCAGAGTTGCATCCAAGCCCTAGAACCGGGCACACCAGCCAGATCCAGCCAAGCAGGCTCAGCGCCCGCTGGCGCCCCCGGGAGCGGAACGCCCAGGCGAAAGGCTCGCGCCCGCCAAGTGACGCACTTCGCTCCAAGACAAAAGTACGGCCAGGAGAGAAACAGTGGGATCATAGCATTACCGTCAAAGCCAATGAGAGCGCTCTAACAGTGGAAGGCGCATGACCCTCCAATCAGCTCCTCTGATCCTGTCTCCCCAAAAAAGCGATCTTGTCTGGTACGGACCAGGAAAGGGCGCTAGGTATAAAAGGACGCATTCTTATACTAGCGAGGTAAGCTCCCCAACCGATCTAAAAAGAACAAACACAAACCTTAAAGCCATCCTAACTTGACCGTCGGAGCGTTCTCCTGGGAACTCCTCCCGGGAAGCGGCTGACGGCCCTTGTTCTTTGTGATCTTGCAGATACATCCAGGCAACCAAGAAGGTCCCATCCCAGAGTCAGAAGCGAGGTCTCATAAAGAGCAAGGTTCCATCATTTGGCGCCATCTGTGGGTGAGACGAAGAACACAAACAAAAGCACGAAATCAAGCATCAATGGCGTCCAACGGTAACGAGGGACGACCAGTTAGTCCCATACGTCCCATGGCGACGTTGGACGAAACGCCACCGCCTACAGCGACCAATAGGCCAGTTTTGGGCGAAGGAAGTTCTACAGCAGCCGCCGGAAATATTTCGCAACCGTTGTCTTCTCAGCAAAGAGCAACTCCGGTGGAGCTACTTTCGCTCACACAGCTTCAGACGACACCGTTCTTTGCGCCGCCGCTGCAACAGATGCGGACAGTCCACTCAACTGCACCTCCATCGAGCCACATTTTCAACCTTTCACCATCGTTTGTAACACCTACATCGTTCCAGACGACTGGTGGACAGAATTCCGCAATGCTATTACCACCATTGGCGCAAATCATGATGAACAACTCACCACCCGTATACCCAACGGTCGGAGCATGGACTGGACCGACTATTCCCCCGAACAACAGCTTACAACAGCCGATAATGATCAACCCTGTTACGTCCATGCACCCTTTCTCCACTAGCCATCCCCTCCAGTTACCATTACAACCATACCCCTTTTATGGACCAAGCCCAAGCTACCTTACGCCCCTACAGCATGGAATGAGTTCGCAGTACCAGCAAGGGACGTCAAATGCTCCAAACCAGGATGGTTTTTCCCGGAGTGTAACATCTCCGTTCGTTAAAGAGCTGCTGGATTACGAAATACCAAAGACCGCGAAGCTCCCAACGCTGAAAATGTACAATGGAACCACCGACCCAGATAGCCACATTGATACGTATGAACGGACGATGACGTCGTTAAAACTTAACGAGAAGTTTTGGTGCACATACTTCCCGACGACGCTCGATGGCAACGTCGGCACATGGTTCAAAACGCTACAACCGGGCAACATTTCAAACTTCGCTCAGCTCGAATACCTCTTCCTCACCAACTTCATGCAGCTACGTAAATACAAAGGCGATTCCCATTCAATTATAGGCTGCAAACAAAGGGAGGGGAAGACTGTTCGAGAATACTTTACAAGATTCTTAAACGCTACGCTGGATGTACCAGGGCATGACGAAGGGCTCATCGCTGGTGCTTTCACATGGGGACTCCTGCCTGGGCCCCTCTCGCAAAAACTCATGGGAAAGAAGCCTCTAACACGAGCTGAGATAAAAGAAAGAGTGGAGCGGTACCTACGGCAGGAAGAGGGTGAGGTAGCCAAGCAGGCCTACTTGAAGGCTATGGCAACTAGACATCACCACCCGACCCACACGAAATTCCGAGGGGGAGGAAGACACTATGGCCAAGCAAGAAGACGATCACCGCGTTTCCGACCATTTATTAAAGACGACAAACGGGGTCGCCGCCCAGAAGTATATGCAGTGTCTAAGAAACAGCAGCCAGCCAATTCGTCTAAGAGTCGGTACTGTAAGTACCACAAAAGCAAAACGCATGATACAGCTAGCTGTTCAGTGCTAAAGAAGGAGATGGAGGAGAAACAACTTAAGGGAGACCTGGTGGAGGTGGCGCGAAGCCTACGCGCCAAATTCAATGCTGAGAACGCCAAGGGTCCATCCCGCGAAGGAGTTCAGCCCAAGGAGATATTCATGATACGCAGCAAAAGAAGTAGGGAGGAACAGCGAGGAGAGCAAATCATTGTTAAACCGCCAGCACGTGCGCTCACGTTCTCCATACAGGATCCTCGGCCAGACGGTTGGAAGGGCGACAAACCTCTGATAATACAGGCATCCATCAAAGATGTGACTATCCATTGGGTCTATGTCGACACCGGGAGCTCAACAGACATCATATATGAGCATTTCTTCCAGCTTCTCCCGGATCGCTGGAAAGACAATTTGCGACCTACGACGGGTAGGCTGGTGGGATTCACCGGCCACAGCCTGTGGCCGTTGGGCACGATCCACCTCCCCTTAACAATCACTAGCCACGACAAGCAGCGGAAGAAGACCACCCTGATAGACTTTGTGGTCATTCGGCACTCGGCGGAACACAACATCATCTTAGGAAGGACCGCCCTCTTGAAGCTAGGGGCCGTACCTTCAACCATGCATGGGATCATGAAATTCGACACACCAAAGGGTGAAGCCACGATTTTGGCCACTCCGCCCAAAGAATTGCGGTGCTATACGATTATGAAGCCAGCAGAAATAACCAAAGGGCCCAAGAGGCCCAGGGGCAGTCCGGCAAAAGGGAAGGAGGTAATCAATGAGGGATATCCCGATCAGCCGATCGATGTTGGAAGCGACCTCCCAAGCCACACAAGAAGAGCACTGGTTGACCTGCTCAAACGCTACAAACATGTATTTGCTTGGACCCCCACGGATATGGTGGGGGTAGAAAGGAAGGTCATCGAACATAAGCTGATGATCAAACCGGGGGTAAAAGAGGTTAAGCGGAAGAAAAGGGTACAAGGAGGAGACCGTAACAGGGCAATCTATGCAGAAGTGTCTAAGCTGATGGAGGCCGGAATAGTAAGGGAGGCGACGTTCCCAACATGGATCGCAAACCCAGTTATGGTCCGTAAGCAGGATGGGTCGTGGCGCATGTGCATCGACTTTTCTGATCTAAAAAGGCATGCCCTAAAGACTGCTACCGACTCCCGGAAATCGATCAGAAGGTAGAGTCGCTACACGGATACAAGCTAAAATGCTTCTTGGACGCATACAAAGGGTATCACCAGATACTGATGAGCAAAGAAGACGAAGAGAAAACAGCCTTCTATACAGACCATGCACATTCTGCTACACCAAGATGCCTTTCGGGTTAAAGAACGCAGGGGCGACATACCAACGACTAGTTGACTCGATATTCACCAAGCAAATTGGAAGGAATATTGAGGTATATGTAGATGATATGGTGATCAAGAGCCCAAATGAAGATAAAATGCTGCAAGAAATCGAAGAGACTTTCAAAACATTAGAGGTAACCAAGATGAAACTAAACCCAGCCAAATGCACGTTTGGAGTGGAAGAGGGGAAATTCTTGGGTTACTATGTTACTAGGCAAGGCGTCCAGCCCAGCCCGATCAAGGTCGACGAGTTCATCGAGACGCCAACCCCAAACTCTCTTAGAGATGCACAAGGTCTGAACAGGAAGCTCACAGCTCTAAGTAGGTTCATCTCAAAATTTTCCGACAAGGCTATGCCACTGTTCCACACCTTAAAGGGATGCATCGAGAAAAACAATTTCCAATGGACGAATGAAGCTGAAAAGGCGCTCCAGAGAATCAAGGAGGCACTGCACAAGCTGCCGACCCTGGCAACCCCCATCCCGGGAGAATCATTACAAGTGTATCTATCGACGTCAGGTGAAGCGATATCATCGATATTGGCTGTGGAAAGGGAAGGAGAGCAGAAACCGATATACTTTGTTAGTAGAGCGCTGCAAGGACCAGAACTCAATTATCCAACGCTGGAAAAATTGGTGCTGGCACTTATTTACGCTGCGAGACGATTAAGGCAATACTTCCAGGCACATCAAATCGAGGTACTCACAAGCTACCCCATTAAACAGATCTTGCTTAAGCCAGAGACGTCGGGTCGGCTGGCCAAGTGGGCAATTGAACTGGGAGAGCACGACATAAACTACCGCCCAAGAACAAGTATCAAAGGGCAGGTGTTGGCCGATTTCTTACTAGAAATTCCTGATGGAGGGAATCCGGCGAAAGAAAAGGTGTGGGTAGTTGAAGAGGCCCCTACCGGCGATGGTTCATGGACCCTGTACACGGACGGAGCATCCAGCAGGGAAGGCTCAGGGGCGGGGCTGATCCTGACTAGTCCAGAAGGAGAAGAGGTAACCTACGCCCTCCGCTTCGACTTCCGTACATCGAACAACGAGGTGGAGTATGAGGCACTGCTCGCAGGATTGCGACTCGCCAAACAGATGGGTGCGAAAGTTGTAACAGCGCTAACCGCCTCGAGGTTAGCAGCGAACCAAGTCAATAGGAGTTTTGAGGTAAGAGACCAAAGAATGGGAAGGTATGTAAAGATGGTAAAGCAGCTGGTAGGATCATTCGGCCAATTTACAATCAAGCAGATACCCAGAAGTGAGAATAAGAGGGCAGACGCTTTGAGCAAGCTAGCATCCACTTGTTTCAACCACCTGTCAAAGAAAGTTTTAGTGGAGGTGCTACGGGAGAGAAGCATTGATGAACAGCAGGTGAACATCCTGACCCCCGCAAGACCCACATGGATGACGCCGTTCCGGGAATACCTCTAGAGAGGGGTGTTGCAGGACGACCATGACGAAGCCAGAGAAATACGTATAAAGGCGCCCTCATACGCAATGGTGAACGGGGAGTTGTACAAGAAGGGGTTCACATCTCCATCGCTAAAATGTTTAGATCAAGCCAAGGGGAGAGAGATATTGCAGGAAGCACACTCAGGGCAGGTAGGCGCACACGAAGGAGCGAGGGCTTTAACAGGAAAGGTGCTACGAATGGGGGTATATTGGCCAACGATACATCAAGATGCAGTAGAAGTAACCAAGAAATGTGGGGAGTGTCAATCTTACGCCCCAGTCCAGGCGGAACCCCCGGCGCCGCTAAGCAACATATCCAGCCCATGGCCTTTCTAGCAGTGGGGCATAGACATAGTGGGTCCATTCCCAGAAGCACCAGGGAAGCTGAAGTATATGGTGGTAGCCGTGGATTACTTCACAAAGTCGATTGAAGTTGAACCATTGGCATGCATATCTAGGAGGCACATGATAAAATTTGTGTGGAAAAACATCATGACAAGATTTGGAACACCTAAGGTTCTCATCAGTGACAATGGTTTGCAATTCGCTGAGAACCCGTTCAGAGAATGGTGCACTGCCAAAGGGATAAGCCAACGCTTCACATCGGTGGCACACCCCCAAGCGAACGGTCAAACGGAGGTGTCCAACCGAACCATTGTCAATGGGATCAAAAAGAGGTTGGGCAAAGCAAAAGGGAATTGGGCAGAGGAGATACCAATGGTGCTATGGTCATACAGGACTATACCACGGAAAAGCACAAGGGAAACCCCTTTCAGCTTGACATATGGGACTGAAGCCATGCTCCCCATGGAAGTGGCAATGAATACGCTAAGGGTGGCCAACCAAGATGAGGAAAGCAACGTACAAGGCCTGAGGATAAACTTAGATATCCTAGAGGAAAAGCTCGAAGAGTCGGGAGTATGCCAAGCTGCGTATAAACATGCAACAGAAAGGTATTACAACCAAAGGGTAAAGGAGAAGGCCTTCAAAGTGGGCGAGTATGTTTTGAGTAAAAATGAGGCTAGTCGGGCACAGCCCCAGGGAAAGCTAGGCCCAACGTGGGAAGGCCCATACAATGTCACAAAGGCAAACAGGAACGGGGCATATGTGTTAGAGACGATGGAAGGAAGACCCATTCCAAGAACATGGAATGCTAGGAACCTAAAGAAATATTTTTTCTAAGGAAGAGGGAAGATGTAACTCTAGTTGGTTGATATCCCATTGAGTATATTGCACCTTAGAGGTACTTAGAGTACATTTATCCATGCTAAGTGACATGAGAATTGATACTCAGTGTATTCCTATATTTAAAGGCATGATTTTAGTACTCGACATATATAAAATTTCATGCATAAGCGACATGAGCTTAATACTCAGTGTATTTTAAAAACTTGCGGTTAAATAGTAATGCAATTGCTGATTTCTCATACTTAGTGTAATAATCTCCAACGATTGAATGATTAGTGCTAAGAGCACTCAATGTGAACACTTAGCGTGTCAATAATAACAAACAAGGCAAAATATTTGGCACATCTTGAGCAATAGGCAATAAACGAATAAGTCAAGCACAAAACACAAAAGGAGATAATAGATAATGCTTAGTGCATATCAAACACATACATATAAAAGAAAAAACATTGTTCTGGGCAATTCAACCATTGCAAAGCAAAGCACATAGACTAAACAAAACAAGGAAATATTACGGCCTCGAACCATCACCAACCACAGCCCCCTCCACAACATCATCCACACTCACTTTCCCAGCCAACCCATCAGAAACATCCCTATCATCTGCCACCTCATCAACATCGCCACCTCCAACGCCTGCTCGACCATCACCATCTCCAACACCTGCTCGACCATCACCACTAGCACCACAATCTTTACCATTCCCTCCCACACCAATGTCATTCACAAGCACCATTTCACGACTCGCAGCATCCTCGAGAGTGCCCTCTGAACCAAAAGAACACAACTCTCGCAAACCATCAATACCCATCTCTCCCAGACCCAACAGACCTGCATGATCCATACTAGCAAAGGATAAGAAAGCATCACTTACGCTAACCACAGGCCCGACAGACAGCGAACTAGCACCCGCCTCCCCACTTTCACCACCATTTAAAGTTTTCTGGACAGATTCAACCCCGGCCACATATGCAGCATGGCGGATAAGACTGATAGCATTGGTAAAGTCAGGATGCTCTATCATCTTATCAACGATACGCACAACACCAATTTGCAGCATCCAATCCAAATCTCGACGAACAGCGCACACATCTGCTTGCAGCGTCGACACAAGCTTGTCACGGTCAACGACGTTACGCTCGAGACTTTCAACCTGGATCATTAAGCCTTCATTCATTTGAGTGAGAGAATCAACCTTGGCCTCTAATTCAGCCCTAGCCTCATCAACAACATTCTTCTCAGACGCCAACAATTCACATTTCTTTTCGGAGGAGCAAAGATCATCGCCAAGCTCACCCAGACGGTGCTCCAGGCTTGCCACACACGACCCGCAGGTGGCATGAGCGGCCTCCATCTCACCAAGGCTATGGATGCGCCGGGAACCTGCAACAAGATAGAACATCGCTTGTGCTGCAGCATAAGCCATGTTGTGAGAAAGGGCAGGGCTACCCATCGCATCCATATCCCCCACTGCAGCCGGAGGGAAGGCATGGCACAAGAACTCCAAGGCATTGGCACGAACAGAAAGACGAGAATCGTTGCGAAGATCCCAAGATGGCACAAAAACCGCCGACCCAGAAGCACCATCACCGAGGCCACCATCTGTGGAAACTGTAACTGGCCCGGGGGGTTGAAGCCTTTTGGGGAAGAAAGCTTGAAGGGGACAAACGGAGCACTTGGAGAAGGGATTGAAGAAAAATCTGAAAGACCGGGCTGTTCAGTCGCCTTATTGACCCCCTCAGACTGTTGCACGTCATCATCGGGAATCACAACCACCAGCAGAGGTGGAGTTTACTGGCGTGGAACTCATCGAGCTCAGCAGGCGAGAAAAGCTGCGCCTAATATGCACTCTCTTGGGGGCGGGAGGAGTGCCAGTCACCGGCTCACCCATCGCCTGCATAGCCTTCCGTTTCGTCTACATCCGCCGAACGTCAGCAATAATACCATCTTTGCTGTCCTCACGGTCCTCCGGGGAAGAGGAAGAAACACCGCCCATTGGCATAACAGAGGAAATTGGGCGGGCAAACAACGGATTTCCCCCAGGCGCCAACGAGCCCGCTGGAGGGACTGGAGGAGTAGGGGTGTTGAGACGATCTGCCCGACGAGGAGGGGGAAGATGCTCGAACAGATCCACCTCACGAAACTCCAGTTTGCCTCGATAGCGTTTACGCAATACCTCATCCATGGATAAGGAAGACTCAACACCTAAAGAAAAGTAGAATGAAATGCAAGTCACATGGAGGCGGTTAAAAGAAACACCAAAAGTAAAATAAAAAGAGTGAATGCGACACTCACCATCAACGATGGAGTAGAACACCGCCATCTTGCCACGCCGCCTCCAGGAGGGGCTCATCCCTACCCCGGACAGGATCGCTTTGGAGTAATCTTCAGCGGTTACTTGCACACTTTTCAGGTAATCGGCGACTTCTTGATTGTGAGGAAAGAGCTTGGGAACAGTATCGGCGAAAGTATTGGCACGGTAACGACCACTCCCAACCAGTTCCTGATTCACCCACAACCACTTGTCTTGCCAATTCTTGGGGGTACGCCCATCAAGAACTAAGGCATGCCCCCCTCGCCGGGCCGAAAAAGTACACTTGTCACCGGTAAGGCAGAACCGGAAAAAGAACTTGAAAACGAAATAGTCGGGAACATACCCATTGGCTCTACAAATCATCTCGAAGGCAACCACTTTGTTAACAACGTTAGGGGTCAACATCTGAAGACTACAGCCATCCTTCTGAAGAACCTCCTCTTGGAAATCTGTCAGAGGCAATCGTATGCCAGCATGTTGGGTAGCATAGCGTAGCATTTTTGATGTATTGCGTCTATTGGGCTCGGTTAATAGTCCATGTTTTGTACTCCGGTTTGGGCCTGTCCAACCGTGAGCTGATAGGGTTTAGTATATAATAATGTGCTTGCATGCATATTAGAAGGAGGATGAATAGCAATTACGATAGTTTTACAGATTTTCTTCATCATTCTTGTAAACCCTAAATCCTCTACAGTAGAAGTTCTTTATCGAGCTCTTCTGAGGATTGTTTATTAATCATTCGACATCTTTTGATCCATTCTTGTGTTCTTGCTGTTTATTCATTTATTTCTTTACCTGTTTTATAGATCTAATCGATCTTCAAGTTAGTTTTAACTTATCAATTGGTATCAGAGCAGGAGGCTGTGTAATCGATACACTTCTTTTCTGTGAAAACGGTTTCGATTAGGGTTATTCCGCATTTATTGATATTTATTGAGCCGTCATCTTATAATTGACGTATCTCGATATTTATTGTTTTGCCCTAATTTGATATATTACAAGTCTGATCTTTGAACAGGTTATTCGATCAATTATGGACGAGTCGCAATCCAATCCCATTAATATTTCGAACAACATTGGATCAACAACGAAGATTCCCATCCTGTACACCCATGACTATGAAGTCTGGGCGCATCACTTTGAAGATTATGTTATAGGATCTGAGGATAATGGATACCTCATCTGGGAAGCAATCGTTTCTGGACCTTTTTCTCATTCAGCAACTTCAAGGATTATTAAAACTCAAAAGGAATATAATGATCTTCTGAAAGATGTTAAAGATATTGCGCAAGACGAAAAAGATAAATTTCAGTGCAATATCAAAGCGTTAAGATTGATCAGATTTGCTCTTCAATCCGATACTTTTAGGCTGGTGAGTTCATGCACGACTGCAAAAGAGATATGGGACAGGCTACGTGAATTGTACTCTACAGACGAAGATCTTGAACACTCCATTCAAACCTTACTCTTGTCCGAGTTTGGTGAATTCAAGCAAGGAGTCGAAGAAACTGTGACTCAAACGTTCGATCGCTTCAATCATCTTCTTAGCAAGATGATCAAACACGACATCGAAAGGAAGCTTATTGAGCAGAAGGTTACATTTTTGAACGGACTCAGATCTGAGTGGAGAGCAGTTGTGTCCACAGTTAAAGCGCACGAGCAATTCAAATCCTATTCTTTGGTGAAACTGGTGGGCATCCTAAAATCCCAAGAATAGATCGTGTTACAGGAGAAAAATGTGGTTTCAAGCCTAGGTTCGTTGGCCCTCCTGTCCAAAAGCAAAGCGGTGATGGAGGACGAAGACCTCAACTTGGATGACTATGACCTCACTTCTGAGGACTATGCTATGATGGTGTCCAACCCCAAGAGGTTCATCAAGAAGAGATTCCCCACTAACAAGAACCGAAATTGGCAAGGGAGTTACAGTTCTGAAAAGGTCAAAGATGAACCGAAGGCTAAAGAGTCAAAGAAGGAACCGAAGGCTGAAGGAGATTCGGGAGTGAGCTGCTATTATTGTGGAGGAAAGAACCACTATGCAAAAGATTGCGTCCTCAAAAAGATGGCAAAAAAGGATGAGGAAAAGGATGAAGAAGCTTTGTTGCAGAAAAAGCTAGATGAAATCAGAAAGAAGAAATCTATTGCTAACCCTCCTATGAATGCGTTAATTGTGCAGGGTTCGGTAGCTGATGATGAATTCGGTGGCGTGGAGGTCTGGTCAACCGACTCTGAAGATGATGAAGTGAGGAAGACTTCACATGGAAAGGCTTATGTGGCGAAAGAAGAGAGCAGTGGAGGAAGATGCTTGATGGTGTCCGACGTATCTCAGATGAGGGGATACAACATTGATGGTGGGAATGATGACACGAAGGAGCAACAGAACTTGTGCTTTACAGCCAAACCGCTCAGCGTGCAGTTCAACGAGCTTGATGAGCTGATCAAGAAGGTACAATCAGTTTTTGTCTCATTTAAAGTCCCACAATGTTCATATGAAAAAGAATTAAAAAGTGTTAATTCAAGAATCTCTCATCTAGATAGTAGTTTAACGCAAACTCGAGTCACCAATTCTAACCTAACTGACCAATTAAGCAGGGTGTCTTCGAAGAGTGAGGAACGGAGGATGTGGATCGAACTGAAGGAGTCGGAATTAATCAAAATAAAAGATGAAAACATTGATTTGCAAAGAGACAATTTAAAGCTTTTGAAACAGCGAAATGTTTTTTGTTTGATTGCCAAACGTCTTTATACTAATATTACTCAGCTTCATTTGAATTGTGAAATAGGACAAAAGATTCATCGCATGATTTTACCCTTCCTTGAGTTTAAGGAGGATGAAATTGATGCTGAAGCGTATAATTGTGAGAGTGTTATTTCATCTGAGGATGTTAATCCAACGTATATGTATGGATTGGACAAAATCGAATCTTTTATTAAGTCCAAGGACCATAAGGACATGCTTAAAAACCTTTTGGATGAAAATGATAAACTGAAACTAAGAACCGAAACCATACAAAAATTTGACTCTTTAAACGCCAACTTGAGCTCAGAAAATAAAATTGATATTGAAAATGCATCTGAGCTTAATGAGGACGACAATATGAGTGAAATTTCTGTAGAGGATACAGTTGACTGTTCAGAATTTGTCAAGAGCGAACCCGAAAACCACAAGAATCTTATTTCAGAAAATTCAGTGGAGTTTGCTCGTATGTCCCAACAAAAGTCCCCGATTCTTGCAGAGAAGGCAGTAGTATATCAAAAAGTAAGAACCACTCCAAATCAGGTGTATAAGGTCACAGGTGTAACCGAACATCAGACTGCTGAACTCACAGCTATTGTAAACGAAGACAATGCTGATGGCTGTGACGAGTTCTTCTGGTCAGCTCCCATTGACAATGCTGATGAAACGGTAGGCTTGTCTGAAAGGACTTCATGGAAAAGCAAAGGCAGATATGTGCCAGAACCTTTGAATAAACCTGATAGCTTCAATGTGCCAAGTACTAGTGGTACGAAAGATGTTCCTCAGGAAAAAGAAATTCCTGCAAAAGAAGTCACATCCCCAAGTGAAACTTCATCAGTTCAGAGTGAACCAGCTGAAGAAAAACAAAAACCGAAAGCTAACATCCATCATCAACCGAAGCAGATGAGAAATCAAAAACGAAAAAGGAATCAGAGATACAGGAAGAATCTCTCTGAAAGAAAACAGTTTTGGCAATCTCAGAGAAAAGTCCTGTTGAATCGAAAGAGAGCAACAACAACCGAAAGCAGAGGTTCGGTTCAGATAAAAACATCAACCGAAAGCAAAGGTTCGGTTCAGAAAATGATTCCAACCGAAAGCAAAGGTTTGGTTCTGAGAATGATTACAACCGAAAGCAGAAGTTCGGTTCAGAGAACTACATCAACCGAAAGCAAAGGTTTGGTTTGGAAATAAAAAGAGATCAAAACTCTAGGGTCGGTCCCACTAATGATCAAAAGCAAAAGGGTCACCTAGAATCTTCAACCAAGAAGTCATCTCAATCTAAGCTCTCTCATTCTAATTCTTCTAATTCTTCAAACTCTTCTATCTCTTCTCCACCTCGTCCTAAATTCCATTCTGTTCCTTCTCAAAAATCTCAATCATCAGCTGAACAAAAAGGAAAACAGAAGGTTTCAGTGGTTAAACCAGAGTCAAAACCGAAAGCATCGAATCCCAATAAAATTAAAGTTTTTACCATCAAAAAGAAATATGAAACAATACTAATAAAAAGAACATATTTATTTGACATCTCTCTTACTATTCCTGTTCCTGTGAAAGGCTCACGTGGACCCAAGAAGCTTTGGGTTCCTAAATCTGCTTAATTTTTGCAGGTTATCAGTGACGAGCAGTTTGACGAAGAATGGTACATTGATAGTGGCTGCTCGCGTCACATGACAGGAAGGAAGGAAGAGCTAAGGGAATACAGGTCTCTTTCAAATGGTGGAAACGTCAAGTTCGGGAACAACTCCTTCGGCACCATAAAAGGCTATGGAATAATTACAAACGGTGATTTCACGATAAGGAAGGTTGCATACGTGGAAGGACTACAACACAACCTCATCAGTGTATCTCAGCTTGTTGGAGGTACCGGTCTCAAAGTCTCATTCGACGATGAGGGTTCTGAAATAATTGAGAAGAAGACGAAAAGAGTTATTCTCAAATCGGAGCGTAAAGGCGAAATGTTTCCTTTAAACCTCAAACCCATCAAAGGAAACCCAGCTATCTGCCAGTTATCCAAAGCACAATCTGACGAAAGCTGGCTGTGGCACCGAAGACTCTCTCATCTCAACTTTAAAGATATCAACAAACTTGTTACTGGAGGTCATGTTCGAGGTCTTCCATTGCTCAAGTACGATAGAGATCATTTGTGTGCTGCATGTGAAATGGGGAAGCAGAGTCGTCAAAGTCATCCATCTATAATAAACACTAAAGTTGTTGAACCACTAGAATTACTTCATATTGATTTGTGTGGTCCATCATCTATCGAAAGCATCGGTGGTAGCAAGTATATTCTTGTTATTGTTGATGACTTTTCGTGTTTTACATGGGTGTTCTTTCTGAAGCTTAAATCTGAAGCGACTCACAAGCTAAAAGTGTTCATCAAGCAGATTGAAGTACAGCTGAAGAAGGTCGTTCGCAACATTAGGAGCGACAATGGATTGGAGTTCAAAAATAGAGAATTCGAATAATTCCTGGTAGAAAAGGGAATCAGTCACAACTTCTCAGCTCCCTACACACCTCAATAGAACGGAATTGTCGAAAGACGAAACCGATCCTTATGTGAAGCAGCCCGAACCATGCTAAGTTTCGATTCCTTACCTTTATATTTTTGGGCTGATGCTATTTCTGCTGCTTGTTATACATAGAATAGGTCATATCTCAACAAGCGCCTCACTCTCACTCCTTATGAGATCATCAACAACAGGAAGCCAAATGTGAAGTTTTTTCATGTGTTCGATTCAAGGTGTTTTATCTTCAATTCTAAAGAACACCGCAACAAGTTCGATGTCAAAGCCGACGAAGGGATATTTCTGGGCTATTCTCTCACTTCTAAAGCGTATAGGGTATTAAACAAGCGTTCGAGGAAAATAGAAGAAACTTACTACGTGACTTTTGATGATAGCTATGTCAAAAAGCTAAAGGCCAACGAAGACACAGCTGGAGAAATCTTTCCTCAAACTGGCCAAGTCACAGCCTCGATCGCTAATCTATTCGAGAATTTCATGGAGCTTTTTGATGAACCAGAGAAGGCCACTCTTTCTGAAGCCAGTGCAGCAGACAACAGGGTAGATCACTTAAAGCAACTTGTCGACGATGTTGCAAGGAGAATGAATGAAGGAGAATCAGGTTCTGAAGACCCTCCTCAACACAATGCTTCAGTCGAGGGGGAGGATCCACCATCATCATCCCAGCCGAGCTCACAAGTTGAGGGGGAGCTAAGGTCTCAAACTACTCCCGAAAGCACTTCGCCAACCGAAAGTGCCTCACCATCTGAAGGTGCATCAACGCCCGAAAGCTCAGCACCACAAGAAACCACTGTAGCTCAAGATTCTCAAGACATTCCTGTAAGATCATCTATCGAGGGGGAGCATGCTGATATGTCTTACGACTATGAAAGCCAGTCCGAACCAGAAGAAATGATAAACGATGAATTAGATCCAACCTTTGATCCAAACTACCCTCCTCTCACCAAATGGACCAGAGATCATCCTGTCTCTCAAGTTGTTGGTGATGTATCTGAAAAAGTTCTGACTCGATCACAACTCAAGGAAAAACAGACTTCCTTGTTTTCAAAAGTCGAATTCTGCATGTTTAACTCATTCGTATCAAAATTTGAACCAAAGACAGTTAACACTACTCTTGATCACTCCGATTGGGTTCAAGCTATGCAAGACGAACTGAATGAATTTGAAAGGAACAAAGTTTGGCGACTTATTCCAACTCCTCCAGATGCCTCGGTTGTTGGTCTCAAATGGGTCTTCAGGACCAAAATGGACAAGGAAGGGAACGTTATAAGGAACAAAGCACGTCTGGTAGTGAAAGGATACTGTCAGGAGGAAGGCATTGACTATGAAGAGACTTTCGCTCCTGTAGCTAGGCTGGAATCAGTAAGAATATTTCTTGCCTATGCTGCCCACAAAAACTTTGAGGTCTACCAAATGGACGTCAAGTGTGCATTTCCCAATGGAGAACTCGAAGAAACTGTGTATGTGGAGCAACCTCCTGGATTCGTGAATGAAAAGTATCCTAATCATTGTTACATTTTGGATAAAGCCGTGTATGGACTGAAACAAGCTCCGAGAGCCTGGTATGAAACGCTGACTAAATTTTTAAAGATGTCCAAATTCAAACAAGGTTCGGTTGACCCAACCTTCTTTCGTAAAAAGGAAGGTAACCACCTTATGATCGTTCAAATTTATGTCGATGATATCATCTTTGGCTCAACGAATCCTAGCCTAACAGCTGAATTCAGAAAGCTGATGGAGACTAAATTTGAAATGAGCTCAATGGGTCCTATTAACTTTTTCCTTGGTTTAAATATTAGACAGGGACCCGAAGGCATCTTTATTAATCAGGAAGCTTACACGAAGACTCTCTTAGCAAAATTTGGCATGATGGGAGATTCAAAAGTCAAAGTTCCAATGGCGTTCGGCACCAAGCTCACTCCATCCCTGGATAAACCGACTGTTGATATTACGCTTTATCGTCAAATGATAGGCTCTCTAATGTATTTCACTGCTAGCAGGCTTGACATAATGTTTTCTGCTTGTTACTGTGCTAGATTTCAGGCAAACCCACGCGAACCTCACATGCTTGCAGTGAAGAACATTTTACGATATCTCAAGCGAACTACCTCTTTAGGTCTATGGTACCCTTCCAACTCAGGCTTCTTCGTTCAAGCCTACTCAGATGCAGACCTTGGAGGTTGTGGACTCGAAAGGAAAAGCACCACTAGCGGCTGCCAATTCCTTGATGGGAAGTTGGTTAGCTGGCAGTCAAAGAAACAAACGTGCGTGTCTTTGTCTACAGCTGAAGCAGAATACATTGCAGCTGCATCCTGTACCTCTCAAGTGATTTGGATCCAGAGTCAACTCCGAGACTATGGACTCAATATGAAAAAGATCCCACTATATTGTGACTCTGAAAGTGCAATTAGGATCTGTCATAACCCAGTGCAACACTCCAAGACCAAGGACATAGCACTGAGGTATCACTTCATCAAAGATCATGTGGAAGATGGAAACGTTGAAGTACACTTTGTTAGAACCACTGATCAATTGGCTGATGTCTTTACCAAAGCTCTTCCTGAAGCGTCATTCAACAAAATTCTACAAGGGCTAGGTATGATGGAATCAGAGTCAGTACCACAAACTACCTCTCAAACTCAAACGTCAAAAGCGAAATAGACCGAACGTTCGGGTTCGGTTGAATCATCTGCACTCGCTCATCATTTCAAAGGTAGTTTTCTTGGTTGTAAATTTCATGTACAAAGTTGTTTATCTTATTGTCATAAGTATTTCCTTTTTTGAAAGTCTAAATTCCTTGGTTTTTCAAAAATTTTCAAAACCGAAACCAACCGAACGCTCGGGTTCGGTTTTTCAAAATTTTTTCAAAACCGAAACCAACCGAACGCTCGGGTTCGGTTTTTCAAAATTTTTTCAAAACCGAAACCAACCGAACGCTCGGGTTCGGTTTTTCAAAATTTTTCAAAACCGAAACCAACCGAACGCTCGGGTTCGGTTTTTCAAAATTTTTCTCAACCGAACGCTCGGGTTCGGTTCCAAAGTTTTTTTTTATGTTTTTCTTTTCTTTCCCAAAAAAAAATTTTTAATCTTTTATTTTCTTTCTTAGTCTTATTTTTCTTATTATTTATCATTTTTTTATATATATCAAAACTCCAAAAATATTTTGTTCTTCATTTGCTTTTTGTCTTTAATTTTTACATGTGTGTTCGTTCGTGTATGGGGAAATATTTGTTGGATTAGTTAAGTGTCCCTACAAGCATGCTGCTGTATGTGCCCAAAGCCTCATCAGATTCTGAATAATAGCCTTAATGACTTGGTATACACAAACCTTGTCTTCCCAATTTGGCTACTACTCTCTTATTCTAATCGTGAGCTACCTAACTCTCTTCTCACATGAGATAAGAGTTTTCTGCTTGGTCCTAATTTTCACAGCAGAGGTACTTTTCTTTCTTACACCATCTCCATTACATTTCTCCATTAAATTCGTTTCATCAACGTGACCCTTGAGACTCTCAGAAATTACCACTAAGGTTTATGGTTACTCAAAAACTGTGTTTATGATCTTAGTTTCGTGCCACTACGAGCTGAGTGAAACCCAAAATTCAATACCAAATCTGAATTGACGGTGAAAAATTAATTTGCTCAAGTTTTCACTAATGAATTGACGGACGTATCCTCATGAAATCTCAAGTTTTTCTTTTGTGTGATTCCTATGAAATTGTTAAACACCATAACATTTCTTCCCTTGGGATCCAGTTTTATTTTTTTGAGATTTTATATTTTCCAAGCCACTTTAAAATCATTTCCTACCTACTTGTTCAACAGACTACACCGGTCTCACAAGTACTTTGTTCACTTTCTATCTTATTTCAAGATTAGGACTGTTGAATCAAAGCTAAAGCCACCCTAAGGAGCCTAATTAAAAGAAGCCTTTCAACACTTCTTAATAAGTGTTTGATCGTTATTCAACGGGAAACCACACTAACACTTTAAGGTCTCTCTTGACTTTGAAGGAAGAGATTCGTGCCCGGGATCATTTGTTTCGTGTCTTTATTGACATCACAATTATTCCTAAAAAGATTTGCTTTATTTCTTTTCTTTTTACACCCTTAGCACGAAAATCTTTGATTTCCCAAAATTCTGGTACTAATAATTACAGGCTTTTTCTTTGGATTGGTAATTAATTATAAGATGTGGTCAATATTAATCCACGTGGGCGTGTTATTCAAAGGATGCCGTTACATATTAAAGGGATAAGATGAAAAGTTGCTGACTCAGGCGGGAGATTAATTGATTTGATCTTAAACGGCGGAACAGGGAAAGCGTGCGAATTTGAAGCGTCTAATCTCTAACTGACGTCGTAGACGCGTGTGAATTTGAAACGGTTCCTCTCTGGCACAGAAAGGCGCGTGTGAATTTGAAACGGGTTATCAGAAACGGCGCTTGATGGGAGGCGTGTTCTTCGGAATCTGACACTCTCTCTCATGCGTGATCATCGGTTCCACAACTGTCACGCATCAGTCCCTCCGAAAAACTCTTGGTATTTCGATAGATGATTTGGGAAGATCCTTCTCTCTCTTTAAACCCCAGTATAAAAAGGCGTTAGCATCTACCATTTACCTCTTTACTACAATCAAAATTCCCAAAGAAAAAGAATTTCCTGAACCCTTACTGTTCATCATCTTCTTCCCTCTCTTCAACAATGGCAGATTCATCCTCCGTTCACGCTACCTCTCACATCCTGCCCATTCGCCCTCAACAGTGTCTCATCATTGACTTAACCCCTCACGTATATGACTCCTACATGGTTCCCGTCATCGAATGTTTGAAGTATTCGCAAATTGCACCTGCACTTTCAAGGGCAGAATCAGTGCCAATGGAGTTCCTCTCACAGATCTACGCGACGGCGCATTACGATAAAGTCGTCGACAGGATCTTCTTCGAAGTTGCTCATCACAAAGCCTCCATTTCCAAGCAACGATTTGGCTCACTGCTAGGGTTTGAAGCTGACCCTTCAAGGGTTAATCCGGAGACAATTCCAATGGGGCACATCTTCAATATGTTCTACAATATGGGGTACACGGAGGCGCTCACCTCCGTCGCAAAGTTCAAAAAGTCTTGTTTGCCGCCACAGTGGAACGGATTGTTCACTGTGCTTTTCAAGGGTCTTTCAGAAAGGAGCTCAGGTTCAGATGGCTCCAGTCGACTATTCCTATCCATTCTGTACGGAGTTTACAACGGCGTCAACGGCGACTATGGGTTGGTTCTCTGGCAACAACTCATCCGAAGTTTATCTTCTTCTTCACGGCATTCTGAGGTGTCGTATGCAAGGTTTTGGACCCTGATAACGAAGTGGGTTATGGACAAGTACAGCATTCCCACTGTCACTGGCGCACCGATGTCTTCGATTGGTACATTTCATACCACGAAGATCATCGTTTCAGATGCTTCGAAATTCCCTTTCAATGGTTCCATTCCAGAGACCATGTACGCTGATGTTCCAGCTGACAGCAGGATCATCCGGACCTACAAGGAGTTCAAGAAGTCTGGTCCGAGGGATCTCACGCCGAAGATGCTAAAGTCCATTCACGATGCCGATAAGCCTGCTCCGAGAAGCAAAAAGGCAGATAAAGGCAAACAGGTGGCGAAAGGGGCTAAAGGCCCTTCTCCTAAAAAGAGGAAAGCTACTAAAGCTGCTTAGTCCCCGCAGCAGAAGAGGCGAAAGACTCAACCAAAGCGAAAGCTCATTATTGCTTCCTCTTCAAGTGAGTCGGAGGGTGAGAGTTCGGATTCGGCTGACGACTCTCCAAGAGGCAACACACCTCCAAGGGGCAACACACCACCCAGATCACCTACCCCTGATATGCAAATCCATACCTCTCCACTTCCCTCTCCTACTCAAACAATTCCTACTTCCATTCCCACCATAAACCCCTTTACCAACATTCCAAAAACCTCATTCCCTATGCCACCACCCATTTTCACCGATGCAACAACAACATCTACTGCAAAGGTTACAACCAACGTATCTGATACGGGGGTTCATACCGATGTAACCGAACCACCGCCAGCAACCGAACCCATACACACAACCGAAACCCAACAACCACCCGAACCTACCCCCACTCAAACACAACCCGAAGCTACCCCTGCTCAAACTCAACCTGAACCTACTCATACCACAACACCACCAACTTCACCACCACCACCATCTCCCGGTCATGCCTCTGACGGAGATAACCCTTTCCTAGGCGGGGAACACATGACATTTGATTCGGTCTATTACAGTCCGTTTCAAGTGCAAAGCGACGATGATCAGGATGCTCCGGTAACAAAGAAGCACCTTAAGGAGCTCCATGATAAGATCGACTTGCTCATTGCTTCTTCCTCCAACTCTCAATCATCTCTCTCTGAAGCCGCTCTTCAGAAGATTGTTGATGCCTTCTATAGAGCTCAGCAAAATTCGGTCGCTTCTGCCACCGCCGCCATAGATGCCTCGACAAAAGCTTGTGAGGCTGCGACCGAAAAAGTCGATAAACTATTCTCTGACGCCTCTACCCTATTACAATCTTTGCAGGAGAGTGCCACTGCTACCAAGACAACGTTGGAACCAACTGTTCAACAGTTGGCCACATTTGTCTCCACGGAGTTGAAGTCATTTGCCACACTTCGCCAATCGCTCTGTGACGACAACTCTGCCCTTCGTGCCTCTATCGACGAGCGCCTCTCTAAACTCCAAGAGGATCTGGCCGCTGAAAACTCATTGATGGACGTTCTAGCAAAGAAGAACACTGCCCTAAAGGTCAAGAGTGCTCAACTCTCCAATTCTCAACAACAACTTGACTCTCTTCAATCCGAACGGGAGGTAATCAGGATGTGTGTTTCGGATGTACACTCAGCTATATCCAACATCCTTGAAGCGCACGACCCGATCCTGAACCATTCTGTGAGGCGTACCCTTGCAGAGAAACTCGCTCCTGCCCTGGATCTGCTAAGTAAAATTGAAGGGCTACCCAGTTTCGTGTCCACTCCGAAACAAGGGGGAGAAAAGGAGTCTGGATCGCAACCACCTCATTCCTCAAAGGCAACTCCTCCTACAGGCCAAGCCTCTGGTTCGGGTGTGAAGGACAAAGGCAAGAAAATTGTTGAGGAAGAAGAGGAAGAAGACAACGAAACCATTGCCGACTTGCTGAAACGCAAAAGTCGACACAAAGCTGAAGACGATAATGTTCGTGTGGCGAGAGAAGCTGAAGAAGCTGAGCGCAAACAGAAAGAAGCCCACGACCTTCTCGAGAGTAGGAAGACTCTTTTCCCTGCTTGGACTCTCGAGAGGATGATAAAGGAGGCAATCGATACTCCGAGTATCTTATGGCTTGAACCGGTAATCTCCTTTGACTGCTACAACTCCGTCGACTCTCAGTTCGACATGCCCTTAACCCGAAAGGCGTTCATCTTTCACGCCTTCGCCAACGTTGCTGAGTTCCCTCATCCTCATCCGGAGGTTGATCGGGAATTGATTGAGTTCTATCTGAAGGCCGCTCAACCCCAGTACCAAACCTGGAGCGCTCAGAAGATCATCAACGTTCGGGTTCTGAAGCCATATACTGAAGGGAGATTTATCAACGTTCGGTTCAAAGTGCTCAGAGGGTCTGCAAAAACCGAACATGCCATCTCTTTAGCAGATCTACCGAACCTCAACCCCCATGACTGGATCGTTCTGCACAACATCCTTCTGACTAATGAAGCTGAATATGGTCCGATCATTGACCATCTCAAGAGGATGTTGGTGTGCTATATCATGGAGGTCGCCCTGATGGATCAGGAGATTGCAACTGTCTTCAAGAAGAAACCGAAGATCTCTCCTGTTGGCTCGGCCAGTGATCTAAACCAGATGAAGATGGGAAAAATTGCCCCGAGGCGAAACTCTGTCATGTTCACTAGGAGTGAATGCCAGAAATGTCTCTTTGCCTTAGCTGATAAACATCTTTATACCACTGCTTGTCTTGAGCATGTGCTGGGGATCATCCACAGGTGCAAAGAAAATACAGCGGATGATATCAAATATTTTGACGATATGATACAATGGTACATCCGATTCAGACAGACAATTCTCGCGCTTATCTCTCGTCTGTTTGAGACTGTAAAGAAGAAGGTTCCTGCTGCTGGTGCTGGCCCAAGTAAGAAGACAAAGTGATCTCGCTCCAATTTGACGCAAAGGGGGAGATTGTTGGGTAGCATAGCGTAGCATTTTTGATGTATTGCGTCTATTGGGCTCGGTTAATAGTCCATGTTTTGTACTCCGGTTTGGGCCTATCCAACCGTGAGCTGATAGGGTTTAGTATATAATAATGTGCTTGCATGCATATTAGAAGGAGGATGAATAGCAATTACGATAGTTTTACAGTTTTTCTTCATCATTCTTGTAAACCCTAAATCCTCTACAGTAGAAGTTCTTTATCGAGCTCTTCTGAGGATTGTTTATTAATCATTCGACATCTTTTGATCCATTCTTGTGTTCTTGCTGTTTATTCGTTTATTTCTTTACCTGTTTTATAGATCTAATCGATCTTCAAGTTAGTTTTAACTTATCACATCATCTAGGGTTTTTAGGAAAACCCCAATTTTTCCAGGGGGAGAAGAGATACTAGAGCCAGCATATGGAAATTCCACACCTTCTAAGGAGGATAAGCCATACATGACCTCCAATTTTCGGCACTCGGCAGAAGAAGGGACGATCCCAGGAAGATTAGCCATAAGAGGGAAAGAAGAATGAACACGAAGAGAAAAGAAAAACAGAGGAAGCAAAAGAAACTGTGCAAAGACCCTCTTAAAGAAGAAGAAGAGGTGGGACATTTAAATGACTGATGTGATGATGTAACTGCCAACAGTCACGTCACCATTAAAAATGGAGCGACGGATAAAGAAAAACAAGCACGCGTCATTCAGTTAAGTCCAGAACGTCGTAACTAGCGCTGCAACGCTACGGCTACTAGACTGGGGAACTTGATGGCGTGCCTAGGGCAGCACAGCAGAGTTGCATCCAAGCCCTGGAACCGGGCACACCAGCCAGATCCAGCCCAGCAGGCTCAGCGCCCGCTGGTGCCCCCGGGAGCGGAACGGCCAGGTGAAAGGCTCGCGCCCGCCAAGTGACGCTCTTCGCTCCAAGACAAAAGTACGGCCAGGAGACAAATAGTGGGATCAGAGCATTACCGTCAAAGCCAATGAGAGAGCTCTAACAGTGGAAGGCACATGACCCTCCAATCAGCTCCTCTGATCCTGTCTCCCCAAAAAAGCGATCTTGTCTGGTAAGGACCAGGCAGGGGCGCTAGGTATAAAAGGACGCATTCTCATACTAGAGAGGTAAGCTCCCCCAACCGATCTAGAAAGAACAAACACAAACCCTAAAGCCATCCTAACTTGACCGTCGGAGCGTTCTCCCGGGAACTCCTCCCGGGAAGCGGCTGACGACCCTTGTTCTTTGTGATCTTGCAGATACATCCAGGCAACCAAGAAGGTCCCATCCCAGAGTCAGAAGCGAGGTCTCATCAAGAGCAAGGTTCCATCAGTACAGATAGATATGGAAGGTAGTGTGGGCCCGTACTACTGAAAGCAGAGGATCTGTACCCGAATTAAGGAAGGCTAAGACAAGACCGGGGAACTTGTATTAGATGTGATCCCTTTAGAGGTATCAGTATCACTAATGGTTGCCTGTATGTATCGCAGAATGGTGGTACTACATCAGCGGCCAGCGGTTGGCAGTTCTGGAGAGGGATCGAGTTCGGGATCAGGTTCCGAGCCAGCAGATGAGAGGCTACGCGTGTTCATCGCGTCAGAGATCACCAGAGGCATCCTTGAGTCGACTCCCATTATCTTCGAGTTGATCAAGGAAGGGATAGTCGAGTTGATGGAGGATCGCCTCCGGGCATTCAGGAGCGACATGGCATCTGGCCAGTCGGGATCTCACACACTGTCCTTTAAGGACTTTAGGGGCAGTGGTGCGCCGGATTTTCGCGGGGCGAAGGACCCCATAGCTGCCAGGCGATGGATTATAGACATTGAGTCTACACAGTTGACTAGCTTCTGCCCTGAGGGGTCGAAGGTGAGGTATGCAGCAGGGTGTTTACGAGACCGAGCTAGAGATTGGTGGGAGTCCGTCGGTGACTCGTTGGGAGCCTCGGCTGTTAAGGCTATGACCTAGTCAGACTTTGTGACCAGGTTCAGGGCAGAGTTTGCACCGGCTATTGAGCTTCAGCAGTTGGCCAGGGAGTTCCTAGATATGAGGCAGACGACGGAGACTGTGGCGGAAATCACCGCTAAGTTCCAGGAGAGGGCGTTGTTGGTGCCCCAGTACGCGGGTGATGAGGATATGAGGAGGACCCGCTATCATGATATGCTACGAGCTGATATTCGGGAGCATGTCATTTTTTCAACTTGCCCTACCCTGGACTCTATGATTGCCAGGGCAAAGGAGAGGGAGATAGATCTGGAGCACATCCAGAAGAGGAAGGCAAAGGAGGGGCAGGTCACGAGAGGGGCTTCGGGGAAGAAGCCCAAGGGATCAGATGGTAGGCCGAAAGGCCAGTCGGGACCGGGACGCTGCAGGAAATGCGGTAGGCCACATGAGGGGGCATGCAGATTGGGATCTTCGGGCTGCTATAAGTGCGGCAAAGCGAGGCACTTTAGCAGGGATTGTACTGCCCCTGCACTGGTTATTTAGACGTCTGAGTTGTTGTGTTTCCACAACCAGAGGGGCCACAAGAAGGCCAACTGCCCTCAGTTGACAGCAGCATCAACGCTAGTGAAGGCGCCAGCTCCAACGACCCTGCGGATCACCGATGGTCGGCAGGGCAAGGCAGAGGCTCCAGTGGTGAGGAGTTGGGCATTCCAGTTGACCACTGAGGAGGCACGTGCTGCACCCGATGTGGTGACGGGTATGACTTCTTATTTATGCTATTATGATATGCTGCTGTGATTTTGATATTATATGTATGTGCTTTGTTTAGGATCGTTCCATGTGAACGGTATTCCAATTCAGGTATTGCTTGATTCAGGCGCTACCTGATCATTTGTTTCTCTCGCACTCAGCAAGAGATTTTCCGAGTCTTCAGGAATGTTGGATTGCCCCCTAGATGTAGAGATTGCAGATGACTGTTCAGTGCGAGCATCAATGGTGTTCCGAGATTGTGTGCTAAGGTTATTTGAGGAGCGTTATCTGGTGGATCTGGTTCCCATACCTTTGCGGGGGCACAAGGTTATTATTGGTATGGAATGGCTAAGCCCTAATGGGGCAGTGATCAACTGCGCGCATCAGTTGGTGCAGATCAGGAACCCAAGTGGGGGAGAGCCGGTGATTCAGGGCGAGAGGCCACAGCGAGGACCAACCCTATGTTCCGCAGCAAGGGCTAGGCGTTACCTCCAGCAGGGTTGCGCAGGATATGTCACATATGTTATGGATACCCGGGAGGCAGGTAAAGCGACGGTGGGCAAGGTACCCATAGTTCGAGAGTTCGTGGACGTATTCCCCGAGGAGCTGCCTGGAATACCTCTGGAGCGTCAAGTGCAGATCAGGATTGACCTAGTCCCTGGTGCGGCTCCGATAGCCAAGGCACCCTATCGGATGGCCCCTCCCGAGATACAGGAGTTGTCTACGCAGCTACAGGAGCTACTAGACAAGGGATTTATTAGACCAAGCAGTTCACCCTGGGAGCCCCGATTCTGTTTGTAAAGACGAAGGACGGGTCGCATCGGATGTGTATAGATTATCGGGAGCTGAATAAGGTAACAGTGATGAACCGTTACCCACTCCAGAGGATTGATGACCTCTTTGACCAGCTTCAAGGATCATCTTGGTTATTCAACATTGATCTGCATTCAGGATATCATCAGATGAGGGTCAGGGAGGAGGATGTGCAGAAGACTGCGTTTCGGACATGCTATGGCCACTACGAGTTTGTGGTGATGCCCTTTGGGCTCACCAATGCCCCTGCCGCGTTCATGGATCTCATGAAGCGCGTGTGTAGACCGATGTTAGACCGGTCAGTGATAGTGTTTATTGATGATATCTTGGTTTATTCCAAGACGTAAGAGGAGCATGAGGAGCACCTGCGGGAGGTGCTGAAGACTTTGAGGAGGGAGAGCTTGTATGCCAAGTTCTCCAAATGTGAGTTTTGGTTGCGCGAGGTGCAGTTTCTTGGGCACCTTGTCAACCAGAATGGGATTTCGGTAGACCCGGCCAAGGTGGTGGCCGTGATGAGATGGGAGGTTCCGAAGTCTCCATCTGAGATTCGGAGTTTCCTGGGATTAGCATGCTATTATCGGAGATTCATCCAGGATTTCTCCAAGATACCCGTACCATTGACCAGGCTAACAAGGAAGGATGTGGTCTTTCGTTGGTGGCCTAAGCAGCTGGCAGCGTTCGATCTGAGACAGAGATTGTGCGAGGTGCCAATCTTAGCCTTGCCAGAGGGCATGGAGGATTCTGTTGTGTACTGCGATGCGTCCATCTCAGGTTTGGGCACAGTATTGATGCAACGGGGGCATGTCATCGCCTATGCGTCGAGGCAGCTGAAGCCTCACGAGGCGAATTACCCGACGCATGACTTGGAGCTGGGGTCTGTTGTGTTCGCCCTCAAGATTTGGCGTCATTACCTCTATGGGGTTCGCTGTACCATTTACACGGACCATAAAAGTTTGAGGTACCTCATGGATCAGCCGAATCTAAACATGAGGCAACGTCGGTGGATGGATGTGGTAAATGATTACGATTGCGAGATCCTTTATCACCCGGGTAAGGCCAATGTGGTGGCCGATGCGCTTAGCCGCAAGGCGGCGCCGATCAGGGGTATTTGCGTGCGGATGACTGTGGTGACTCCGCTGTTGGAGCGGATTCGAGAGGCTCAGCAGGAGGCTATGAAGGAGGAACATCGGAAGAGTTAGCAGATTGGGGGCAGGTTTCCTCCTTCGACTATGATAGTTGAGGGTTATTGACCCTTCACCATAGGATGTGGGTCCCTTATCATGGAGGTGTGCGTCAGGTTCTGATGGAAGAAGCACACAAATCGCGATTCTTTATTCATCTCGGGGCAACGAAGATGTATAGGGATCTTCGTATGGATTATTGGTGGCCCTGCATGAAGCGGGATGTGGCATGGTACGTGGAGCGGTGCTTGACTTGCAGGAAGGTCAAGGCCGAGCATCAGAGACCTCACGGCAAGATGCAACCGTTGGATATCCCGCTGTGGAAATGGGAGGATATTACGATGGATTTTATCACGAAGCTTCCCAGGACCATGCAGGGAATGGATTCGATATGGGTCATCGTGGATCGATTGACCAAGAGTGCCCACTTTATCCTGATTCAGGAGAGTATCTCGGCCGAGAAATTGGCCGATATCTATATTAGAGAGGTGGTGGCCCGGCACGGAGTGCCAGTTTCGGTGATTTCGGATAGGGATGTGCGGTTCACATCCAGGTTTTGGAAGAAATTCCACAATGAGTTGGGTACTCGTCTGCATTTCAGCACCGCCATCCACCCGCAGATGGATGGCCAAAGCAAGCAGACCATCCAGACTCTGGAGGACATGCTGCGGGCTTGTGTTTTGGACTTCGGAGGTAGCTGGGATACCTACCTTCCCTTGGCAGAGTTCTCATATAATAATAGCTATCATACGAGCATCGACCGTCCTCCTTTTGAGATGTTGTATGGGAGGAGGTGCAGGACCCCGATTTGATGGGGCGAGGTTGGCCAGAGGGTAATGGGGAGCACTGAAGTTGTGCTCAAGACGACAGAAAAGATTCAGCAGGTCCGGAGCAGGCTTCAAACAGCTCAGAGTCGGAAGAAAAGTTATGCCGACAAGCGTCGACCAGACCTGGAATTCCAGGTCGGGGATATGGTTCTCCTGAAGGTGTCGCCATGGAAGGGTGTCATCCGATTCAGGAAGTGGGGCAAGTTGGGCCACAGGTACATTGGACCCTTCAGGGTTGTACCTCGGGTGGGCAAGGTGGCGTACCGGCTGGATCTGCCAGCCGAACTCAGTCAGATCCACAACACTTTCCACGTGTCTCAGCTGCGGAAGTGCCTAGTGGACGATACGGAGGTGGTACCCTTGGAGGACATTCATGTTGATGGCAGCCTGAATTACATCAAGCGGCCTGTAGCGATCCTTGACCGGAAGTTGAAGGATCTGAGGAACAAAAGACTAGAACTCGTGAAGGTGCAATGGCAGCACCGGAAGGGGTCGGAGTGGACTTGGGAGACGGTGGATGAGATGATGGAGCACTACCCCGAGCTGTTTCAGGATCGAGCAGCAGACTTCTAGGACGAAGTCTAAAATAAGTGGGGGAGATTTGTAGCACCTGGTTCTTGGTACGTGTTCTTTTTATTAAATCTTTTATATTTTTGCAAATTGGCCTTGGACTCGGCGAGTTGAAGGACCAACTCGCCGAGTAGAAGCGGGATGAGGCGCGGAGTTTTAGTTGTGGACTCGGCGAGTCGAGTCCCGGACTCGGCGAGTAGACCCTGTTTGGGCAAAAACCCTAATCCGAGGGTTTGCACCCTATTTAAACAACTTAACTCGACCTCCTTAGTTCCATTTGCTCCCAGAAGACTCCCATATCAAACCCTAGCCGTTATTGAAGAAATCTAAGGCCTTTAGAGTAATTTTGGTGCTTTTACGATCCAAGGAAGGAAGGAAAAGCTTGAAGGATCGAGGGGAGGCTAGAAGGATTCAGTTTTGAGCATCATTTGCTGACTTCAGAAGGTATAAAGTCTATACCTTGCTTGCTCTTTTGATAGATCCCATTTTGTGGAGTTTTAGGTCTTTTTCTAAGTCATTTTGGTCACCAACCATGATTGCAAGCATGGTTTGAGGTTGATGTTGCGGATCTAGATCCTTTGAGGGGTTACAAGGCAGAAAGGAGTGGCTTTTGCACTCAAGAAAGGCCCCATGCATGGTGAGAGTTTGTTTTAGGACCTTTTGAGCTTAAAGTCCCATGCAAGCACGTAAAGGTTGTAACTTTACGTGCTAGATCGATTGTAGAAGCATAGATCTACATTTTGATCAAGTGTTGTACATCAGAAAGCAAAGATTCAGTCATTGGTTATGACCAACTCGGCGAGTCCATTCCTGGACTCGGCGAGTCCAAGGGTTTTGGTCCCATATCAGTAAAGGTCATAAGGACCAGTTGAGTGTGGAAGGGTTTTAGAGAGTCCCAGAGAGTGACCCAACGTTCTGGACTAAGCAAAGTGTTCTGGGAATTCATGGTACTCGGCGAGTGCATGAACGGACTCGGCGAGTCCAAGAAAATCTTCATAGAACTCGGCGAGTTGTTCATCAACTCAACGAGTCAAGGACAGAACGTGTTCTTAGGATGAAGAGTAACTCGACGAGTTGTTCATACAACTCGGCGAGTCAGGGCAACACATGAGTATCAGTTGAAGATGAACTCGACGAGTTGTTCATACAACTCGGCGAGTCGGATGAGGATTCAGTCGGTGTTTATTTAGAAGGAAAACTCGTCGAGTCATCGCCTAACTCGACGAGTAGAGACGGGTACGAGGAATAATGGAAGGATAGAGACTCGGCGAGTTGGCGAGCCAACTCGGCGAGTCAGGTCAATTGGAAGTTGACTTTGTCATTGACTTGGTCAAGGGGTAAAATGCTCATTTTACCCTAAGAGTAGATGTCAGTTTCTGACTAAGTGTTTTGTGGGAATTTTAGCCGGAGGATTTCCAGAGCATCAGCAGCGGCAGTCAGAGGATTCCTGCACAGTTCAGCAGCTACTATGAGGTGAGTTACCTTCCAGTAGCGGTGGGTCTACGGCCACAATGCCGGCCCACCAGTAGGTTTCGTATGTTAGGTGATTGTCTTTGTGATATCATCTAGGTTGTTGCTACCTGATATGTTATATGCTAGCATGATACGTTGTATATGTAGAGTTCGGTTGTTAGGACCGAAGGGTAGTCAGACACCCCAGATACGTCTGACAGTATGTGATGATATGTTTGCGTGCTGGCTTGTATGTTATATGCAGTAGAGGTGGTAGGAGGGGACCAGTCCCCGAGGATCGGTTGTTAGGAACGATGGGTAGTTAGCACCCCAGAATGGCTCGACACGGGTAGGTCAGCGCCCCAGAATGGCTCGACACGGGTAGGTCGACACCCCATAATGGTCGTAGCGGGTAGGTCGGACACTCCAGAAATTGCCTGGCAGTATGTATGTGATATGATTGTATGGTATGTGGTACGATGGGGGAACTCACTAAGCTTCGTGCTTACAGTTTTCAGTTTTGTTTCAGGTACCTCTTCAGCGAAGGGGAAGGAGTCGACGCGGTAGCGGCACATCATACACACACACTTTGGTTTCCGCATTATGAGATGTTCTTGGATTGTACTCTGACATTATTATTATTTTCATGCTTTGGGTTTTCAGACACGATATATGTTTTATGAAATGATATGATCGAATGACGTTTTACTGCAAATGTTTTTACAAACTACTTAATTAAAATGAAATTTTTGGGCATGAAGTTTGGGTCGTTACAAAAAACTTTTATGTGTGTATTGCTTTTCATATAAATTTCAATAATCATTTTTATTTTTACCAACTGTTCAATGGGTGGTTGCTTCCGGTATGTCACATATTATATTTTGTGTAGAAATTTTTGCATAGAGATGCACCTAATTCCATTCACTACAGGTACTTGTAGGAATAATATTACGGAAATTTACGAAAAGAAATAAGAAATAGGAAAGTTGTGGCATGTGTTTAAGACATTGTCCTTAAAACAAATTCGCCCGCTATCGGGTGTTTGTTTCCCAGTATACAACAACTAGAAGTGGTTCTTCTAGACCACCCGAACCTTTAATAGGTATGGATTATATCTTCAATATAGCTAGAAAAAGAAGAAGATGAAGTGGGGAAGAAGAGAGTTTTCTTACATTCTTTTTGGTGTACTCAAATGGTTATATAGTAGTAGTATTTATACTACACATTCTATAACCTCCCAGTTAAATACCTCTATTAATCACAAAATTAATGTGTGTTAATATGTAATTAAATTGTAATATCAATTATAATTTCAGTTACAATTGATGGAAATATTTGTAAGAAAGGTCCCTGAACTTTTCTTTTCTTTCTCCCACCCATTAAACTCTTTTATTTACTTCTTCCGACACCGTTACTTTAAGGATTAATTTCTCATTCATATTAAATCCATTTTGGACGTGTTAAAAAATGGGGAAACCCATTTTTTATAAATTGGTTAACACCAATTTTCCAACAATCCCCCACATGAATGAAAATTGATCAATCATTTTCAAGCTACCTAGATAAAATCCAATAGTGAATCATGCATAAGATAGGTAGGTGTTACCCTTTGAACCTTCCCTTAAGATACATATTTATTTTACTAGCAGACCAGTAGACTCGATGTCCATTAACTGTTATGTTGTTTGTGTAAATAATCAATATGTGTCTCACATGATTCTCCCTGGCCTAGTTAAATTATCATTGATGTGTCTGTTATGGTCATGGACACTTGCCTGGTTCTATAAGAGCTCTTAGGAATGTGCCCATATAATTCCATTTGAAGCGACCCCACTTCTCTCTCACATAGGTGATTCCATCATAATCATTAAAAGCTAATGCATGATGATTTCCAACTTATCATCTTCGGCTATAAGCTTAACTTGCATCATTGTTTGTTTTAGGAATGGGTTGGGGTGAACCCCCACAGTGATTCATAAATGTTATATACAAGTAGGTTGTCACATTGAACCTAGATCTTGGGATCTCCAGTCAACTAGGTTGGGTTTTCCTTTGCAATAACTTATTAATCTATGGGTTTTAGTCCCATTCCTCATAACAACCTCTCATTCCAAACATTTCGTTAGCTAATCCACAATGTAGTCCTTAAAGACAATTCATCTTGAGAGTCGTTGTTGAATGGTGTTATGTGTTTGAAAAGTATGTCTAAACTCACCATTATTTACAGTATCATGTACATATATAGGAGTTGTTGGCTCGTCATGGGACGTCTCCCAAGAGCTTACAAAGCCCTTTAGTTCATTTTCCAGCCTTGGATAAACTTGCAAATTTGTTCTCCTATATTTTCCAACAAATGTTGACCATTATCAGTATCATTACTACTACACTATAGTTACCACTGTTGAATATGCATAATTGTATCAACATAATACGGTAAGCATATGCACTACATGCATTTCTGAATTCACAATAACATTGGCCAGATGTAATTATAAATACACCATACATGAGTTTCCTTGAAATATCGTATTTTTCAATGCAATTTCTTGCTTTAACCATCTACATGTAAAATTCTTAAGGCATCCTATATCAAGGATCCTAAATATGTCACAACATGGAACAACATTTTGAAGTGTCGTTTAAATGGGTCGATTTCAACACATTCATTCATGTTGAAATGACATAGTCAAAATTTTGATACTATTGTTCCAAAACTTGCTTTTAAGTCCTATAATGACTTTACTGCTCACACATTTTGTTGCTCCCTCGGGTAAGATAACTACTTGGCAGTTCCATCTAGATTTATACTTCTAAAACTATGTTTAGAAGTTTTAGATTCATATCAGAATGATATACTTCCAAATTTCAAGAAGTCACAACCACATATAATTATAAGAGCATACAAATGAAATTAATCAAGACATTCTTATGTTTGTAATCCAAACATATATGTCATGAGCTCTTATTTCCCATTTGGAAACCCACTAAACCGTAGTGATTTCTCAAACTCAATAGTTCAAACGGTAGAACCACTAATAGTTTTTACAACTTAATCCAATATGATCTTCTAAGAAACGATCATATAATTCCAAATTTAGAATACTCATATTTCCATTCATAGTCCTTTCAACTTCATATTGAATATTTTAATATTCACCAAAACCTTTATCTTGTTTTGATGAATTCCAACCAATATTAGTCGATTTAATGGAAATATGTTCTTCAAGTAACATTTGATTATAAATTTCCAAACAATAAATCAGTACATATTTCTATTGAAATCATAAACCACTATGTTCTAACTGATTATCATATTGTTTGGATCTATCTGCTTTCATTTTCCTCATGAAAGTCCACGTATAGCCTAGTCGTTTACATACTAGAGGTATATACACTAGCTCTCATGTGCTATTTGGCAAGATAGAATCCATTTCACTTTTAATTGCCTCTTTTCATTTAGATATGTCAAAGGAAGTGAATTCCTTTTTGAAAGTTTTAGGCTCTCTTTCGACCATATACAAGCATAAATCATCTCCAAATGATTTCTCACTTGTCCTCTTTTACTCCATCATGATCTATTTATTCCTCCATTTCTTCTTCATGAGAGGATTCTTTGTGCCCAATTGTTTTGGAGCACTGGTCTTTTATTTATCAAGACATGGAAACACTTTTCAAAGTATGATGCATTTTTTTATTCCATTAGTGTACAAGAAAACAATAAACACTATTGTTTTGTGTATAACCAATAAAGATGCAATCAACAATCTAGTGTCCAATCCTTACAACCATTAGCTTAGGTATAACATCCTTTGGGAAACACTATTGTTTATAACCAATAAAGATGCAATCAACAATCTAGTGTCCAATCCTTACAACCATTAGGTTAGGTATAACACCCTTTGGGAAACACCCCCACATTCGAATGTATTTGTAAGATGATTTTATACCCGACCATAACTTAGATGGTATTTTTCCTCCCGTTTTCTTTTGGGGTACCTTATTTAAAAGGTAATTAGTTGACAACATAACTTCCCCCACATTGAGTGTAGCAACCCAAACATAAGCAACAACATGACATTCATCATTTCATTTAAGATATGATGTTTCCTTTCGGTGATGCCATTTGTTATGGTGAATAAGGTGCCTTAATCTCATGTTTAATACCATGACTTGCAAAAAATTCCTCAAATGGTGATGCATATTCACATCCACATTCACTCTTTTTGTTGAGATGATTCTCAACCTCACTTTTGTATAATTTAAACTAGGTGTAAGACCCATGTATCACACGGGTTGATTAAAAAAATTATAAAGATTTAAATATTTAAAAACTTTGGATTTATAAGAAAATAAGAAAAATAATGAATTATTAAAATTGATTTTTTTATCTTTTAAATTTAAATAAATAAACAAAATAAATTAATGAGCTTTAATTTGGTAATAATTTTGAAATTAGAAGGTAAGTCCATTAATAAAATTGATATTCATTTATTACTACATTTATTTTAATTATTACATTAAATAGAAAAACCCCAAAAAATGACATGTGGAAAAAATTAAATCAAAATAACTACAAAATGACATTTGGAAAATTGAATGAGAGTGTAACATGTGGCAAAAAAAACCTTCATTTATTAGAGTAGACTTGTACATCTTTACTTTTAAGTAAATTAACATAACAAAGTTTCATGCAATCATCAATAAAAGTGATAAAGTACATATATCACCGTTGTATGTTTTCGACTTCATATCACACACACTTGTGTGAATTAATCTAAGGGGTTTAGTTGTCCTTTCAAAGAACTTGAACTATGACTCAACACAAGTGTTGCATCCATATATTGACTTATACGAAAATAAGGTATGTTTTTAAGTTTGATTAACCTTCTTAACGTGTCAATATTAACATGTCCAAATCTAGCATGTCACACATTAGAAATTTAAGCAAGTAAGCGGAAGAGTTATCCAACTCATTGATATTAGATGTTGGATTAGTGTCTAAGTCCATAACTATAATTGGTACGTACTTGACCTGATTGACATGGTCCATTTGGGTTGCATGGCATCGGAACAATTTGGATAGACTTTTGTGAGAAAATGATATTTATGATTTGTTAATATATTATAAGTTCTGATATATTAATATGAAATCATATTATTTAATTAGTATGTATCAAGAATTAATTTGGAATTAATATTGTGATCAAAAGGAGACTAATTAAATATATAGGGATTGACTGTGTAAATCATTCAGTCCTATATATGTGGGCTTATGATCCATAGTTCTTCATGTTGGGCTAAACCCATGGAGTAACCCATGGATACTCCATGGAGGTTTTAACCCATGGAACATGAAGAATATGGAAAGAGATGAGTTACATGGTGTAACCCTAATAGCCACAATATATAAGGACCTCATGGCTCAAGAAATTGGCACTAGTGTATGTACACATGAGGGCTAGTCGATTTGAGCATAGGAACCTTTTCTCTCAAGTTATTCCAAGATGTTGGTGATTTTGTGTGAACCATTTGAGGTGTCACACTTGAGGCACTAGCCTCTTAAGCTCCATGGAATCAAGCTACCTGAAAAAGGTATGTCTTCTAACTTATTTATATTACCCAAGTATCAATGATTGTATGCTAGTTAGTGTAATACCTTGGAAAGTTCAAGTTTGCATGTATAATAGAGAAAACATAGATCCAAGGTATTTAGGGTTGCATTGTCACACCCCAAAACCAAGAACGGCGGAAACGTTCTGAGGTGGAGGACGTCATGTACAGTATCATAACAATGAAAAGTAGTAAACAAGCAACAACATCATCCATTGCATTAATAATATAATTATTATACAAGTGTGTTCTGTCAAATTTTGATAAACACTAAGGCATAAATCAAAATGAAAGATGAGTCTTGAACGTGCTCCATCTTCCCTAATCCTTGCATCGGTACCTGTCTATAATGACCTGAGGATACAAGTAATTTTGAAAGCGAGTATCAACTTTGAAGCTGGTGAGATCATAAGTATTTTAGTGTCTTAATTTGTATGTAATAGTTTGTATGTAAGAATTTGTATGTATTGAAAATGTATGTAAATCGTAAGTAAGGAAAATGTGTATGAACGGTAAGTGTAAAAATGTTTGTAAAACAACTATAACGTTTGAAAAACCCTAGAAATCCCTATAATTCCTACTATTATATAAAGAGTGTCTTCTACCAAGACCCAACTGTTCTCAATGTAGTCTTCTACCAAGACTTAACTGTTCTAAACGTCTGTTTCTTGTAAAAGTGTGTAATTTTCCCAAGTGTAACTATCATTAACAAAATATAGTTTTTACATTTAATGTTTAAGTGAAATGATCACTAAATATATGAAAAGGGGAAATTAATGTAGTATTGTAGTGTTGTATTATAGGAACTACTACTGTACTAACTACCTTAAACCGGATTTATATTAAGGTATCATGTGATTAATTGCACAATACTATTGACTGGTACCAACGACATACGTATGGTCGTAAAAAGAAATGACGTTTGGCACCCGCAGACCTGCAGGTCCGGTTGTAGCTAGCAACAAGGTGTAGGACAGTCAATCCAGTATAGATCTATACGCAAACTCACGCTCTCCCTTCAAGAGACTCTGGCTATAACTCGGGCCATGACATTGAAGTCATGCTCCGATACAGGATCACAATTTTGTCAATGTATATATGTATATGTAATGTATTGTTACTCGTTCTAGTATCGTTGTATATGTTCTCTTTCTAGTATAGTTGTATATGTTCTTCCTCTATTATAGTTGTATATGTACTCATAGTAATGTAATGTATATGAACGTATGCCTTTGCTACCCAAAGGTACTGAACTGACTGAAAGGAACTATTATGTCCATATATGTATACATGATATATAACTAATGTTTAAACGACCTTCGGACGGTACCCGATATCCTATCATACCACATCCAAATCGAGGAAAAGGAAACAAGGTGGATAGCCTTCCTAAGTCTTTTAAACATTACTTATATAACTATACAAATATAGGCATGCTTATAACAAAATCTCTATGTAAACATAATCATGTAATTGTATAGTAATGTACTGTAATGTTCTAGCTGTAATGTATGTTCTCTCTATCTAGCATGTATTGACTCATGAATGAACTGACTCTTTGTATGATATTGCATTCTAGTAATAGTTCTAGTATCTTCCTAAACTACCTATATGGTAGCTTACTAGTAATATAACTGGTACGTATGAACATGGGTGTATACCCTTGCTATCCAAGGGCATTGGCTGAACTGGAAAGACCTTTATGACTATATATGTACACATGATATATAACTAATATTTAAACGACCTTCGGACGGTACTCGATATCCCACCAGACCACATCTCAAGCGCGAAAAGGAAATAGGGTGGATAGCCTTCCTAAATCTTTTAAACATTTCTTATATAACCATACATATAGATTCATGCAATTTATAATATAAAAGCATAAAATAAGTTTTGTAAAAACCTTTGACCATAAATATTTTCTAAGAAAAGATCGAATTGATGTCGATCTATAAAAGGGTTTTGAAGGCATGGGTTTGATAAAACGGTTTAGTATAAAGAAACATTTGTTTGAAAGACAATTGTAAATAAGTTTTAAATGTAATATACAAAGTAAAATGTACAGTGTAATAAGGAGTTTTAAACATATAAAGTGTTAATGAAAATCATTTGAAGGAAACTGTTTGGTAAAACGGCTAATGAGTAGTAAATCATTTGAATGCTGCTTATTAATCACATGTGATTGATATAATAAGTAGCATGATTCTACTTGTATCCCCCCCCCCCCATAAAACATTTAAAAATAGTTAAAACATTGATTAAGGGGTATGAACTCACCTGTTGTGGGTGTTACGGATGAACTGAAGAGGTAGGACCGCTAGGTGTCAAGTGAAGTCTTGAACACCCTCTATGATCCTAGTTAACATATAATTTCACATATATGTAACAAATTAGTCTATAAACAACTAATAAACAAGTCAAGACACCCTAGGACATGCTAAACACCTTTATCAAGTGTTATTAGCCTCTAGGATTGCATGTAAGTGTTTGTAGGGGAAGCTATTGTGTGTAGGGCTCAAAAAAAACTCCATAAGGGAGTTCACGACCCTAATGGCACTACCAAATGATTTTACGGTCATAAAATCATGAGTTTACAGTCGTAAGCTCATACTTAGTTCATCATTTGATGTTTAATGCTCTACAAGGCCCTAATAAGCATTTCTACTTAATGGCTTGGTCTATGGAAGAGTTTAGGGCATAATATAACTCCTTTTAGGAGTTTACGGCCCTGGGACCATATTCCCTTGGAGATTACGGCTGTAATCTCCCTTGGGAGGATGTTTATGGCGTTTTCAAGTCCCTAAATTAACTAGGAACTAAACTAGGCTTTTGTACTTGGCTTTAGAAGAGTTTATGGCACCATTTGGCACCATTTTATGGAGTTCACGGCCCTAGAACCTTTTGGGCCGTGAACACCTTACTCTTGGTGTTCTAAGTGTGTTAGCTAGTCCTAAACTCATTTAGGTACATGCCCAAATTAGTCTCTTGGCTTAAGGAGGATTTTTAGGGCATTTTGGCACTTGAACATGGAGTTCACGGTCCAAGAACTTCCTTGGCCGTGAACTCACTTTCACCCTTTGTTTCTAATTGATTTGGTGGTCTAAACATGTATTGGTGGCTTCTAGTTTGAGTTCCAAGGCTTTGAGGGACATTGGGACACTTTTGGCCCTTAAAATGGAGTTTATTCCCAAGTGTTCTTGGGCGGAAAACTCCCAAATCTTGGGGTTTTCATTCGATTTTGAGGTTATAAAACATAATCTAAGCTATATAATACAACAAGATCGAAGTACTCACAATTTGGGATAAAAACCCGAAGATCCGTGAGAGAGAATTTTGGCTTTTCTCTAATTGGAAATGTAACTAATGAATTATTTTGGTTCAGATTTCTATATATAGTCCTGGGATTTTTGGCAGAAAATATTTTTATTCCCGGAACTCTAATATCCTAGAGTATTGGAATAACAGTGTTGCACAAAACCCTAGTGCATCCACTCTCCTGATATCTCCTTAAGTGTAAATCCTGAAAAACTGCCAAACTTATACCCGAAGTCTGGAATTTCACCGTAATTGTTCTAACTACTATTGGCTTGATATGGTTTGTTCATAATGGAAATTTCGGGTTGTCACATGCATGTACACCATATAAATGTTAGAATGCTCAAAACTCTTCAGTGTTATCAGAGCCTAGGCTTGTTTTCATTTATACTTGATACAAACTTGTTTTTCAAAACCAAAAACTGCCCAGAATGGAAAACTCGACGAGTTCTTGCCAAACACTCGCCGAGTTCATGTGTTAATGCATGAAATCGACGAGTTCCTTGGGGAACTCGACGAGTTGAGCTTCCAGTTTGCAGATTTTTGTGTTTTTTGGCTGGAATTGGACTAGGAACATTAACCTAAGCTGTTTTTGAACTTGTAAACCTGTTTTTGACGTGGTAATGTTCATGCTAATCCAATTTCATAGATAATTATCAATAGATTCATGTTTTGTATTAGTTTAATGGTTAGGCTAATTACATGAAAAGTGTTTGATTTGAATTAACTTGTTCTTATGAGTTTATTTAGATTAATAGAAAAGCTATGTGATAATATGTTTTCAATCCAAATTAATCTAAAAGTTGTTCATAATATGTGTTTTTGTAACTTGTCCTCAAGTTATATGAAAAGTCACATTTATGATTATTAAAACTCATAAGATTTCCATAAGTTATGAAAAATGGAGGGTCTAATTTTTAAATATTTTAAAGTCTTCCATAACTTGTCCTCAAGTTATGGAACTTGAAGAGTTTTTCATTAAAACTACTTTAAACACATCAGTTATGGAATTGAAAAGTTTTTGAATAGTTCAAAACTTGCCCTCAAGTTTTGGAATTTGTAAAGTTTCCCCTTATGAATACTTTAATTCCAAATTAAGCCCTTAGAATTTTAAAAGTAAAAATTCAACCCTTACACTTTATAATATTATATATATATATATATATATATATATATATATATATATATATATATATATATATATATATATATAAGAACAAAGTCAGTCTTACCGTTAGTAGGCCTCATTCACGAAGCCGCTCTATAAGGGGGGTATAAGGTTATTGCTTATAGAATGGCAGTTTAATGGGTGTCCACTCTCACTCACCGCTTCCTTGACTGGTGGAGGGTTGTTAGCCAAACGGGTAGGACAAGGACTAGAATTCTCCCTTTATTAAAAGTATTAATGATAAATACTAAGTAACTAAACTATTATGAATTCCCAATATTAGTTACTTAGGAAAATGTGAATTTGGTGCTAACCCATGAAATTACACTTTGCACTTTGCTTAAGTCATTAGTGGAGCGCGTGTGGTTAACTGACACACTTACCTGGATTTAACAAGGTATGCAAAGGGTAACTTAATGTTTATCGTAGTATCAATGGAGCGTGTGTGGTTAACCGGCACATCGATTGAGGGATAAACATTAATGGTACCAAGTATATTTGCATGGTTATTCACACCTTGTTTTGTGATCCTCGACATCCCAGTCACAAAACTTGAGAGGGCACAATCGACATTGAAACATGCCATTGAAAAGTTCAATGAATCTCAAAAGATCTAGGAGTTTCAAATCCAATTAAAACCTAATAAATTATTTAGTTTTTCATGGTGTAAATTGGTAAATCGTCATTCGCCTACCTTCAAATATTCTATAGCTTGGATTACGACATCCCTCTTCCAAGTTATAAAATATTGTGTTGGGTCCTAGCCTTAATTTTTCATATTGGGTGTTATATTAAGGACTTTAAATCAACTATCTTGAATATCTCCCAAAAGATGTCCGGTTCAGACAATTATGATCTTCCCAAAACTCTTGGAACAAGATGAAGATGATGTCCCAGAAATCATTCTTCACTCCCTCCACCTCCTCCAATTATTCTCCCTAACCCACAAGTTCTTGAATAGTTCAAGGTCACTCAAGCCCTATTGACAAGCAAGGTCTATGTGTGCTCACATCTTAGAGATGAAGTCACATATTGACAAGCCGGGAGAGTTGGGTGTCAAAGTCTTGAGAAAGTTGGTTGTTCAATCACTTTCTAAGTCTCATAGTGAGTTTCTTAAGGACTACTACGTAACAGACTATGACATGACCCTTAGTGATCTTATCTATTTGCTTGGTGTTGTTGAATCAGCAATGATTTGGAGCACTGGTAAAGCAAATTTGATTAGAAGATCAACTTCCCAAACTATCATGGACATTGACAATGGTAGCATTGGATATCCAGAAAAGCTTTCTCTTCCAATGGAAAGGGATCGGCCATAGTCAACTCGGTTGACCAAATGCTAAAGAGAAAGGCTAAGTTTCAGATAATTTTGTGTACCATTCCCAAAGGGTCCATATGTTTCAATTGCCAAAGGAAGGGGCATTAGCTGCAAAGCTGCCCTAACTACCTAAAAAATCTGAGAGAAGGTCAAGTCAAAAAGTTTGACTCTGCTTCAGGTAAGTCCACTATCTAACTCAATTAAGTTCCTATTTGGAGATTCTTAATACATTTTAATGTATGGTAGGATCAAGCAAAGGGAAGGAAGCTTAAAAGAAGAGTATGTTGAATCTGATCGCGAAGATGGATTTCAATCGCATTGTTCGAAGATCGGATTCTTGAGCTACTACTTAGGAGTTATGATAGATTGCTAGAAAATATGCAATAGCATAGTTTTCATTTAAAGTTGCATTGTAAGGAAAAAATTTTCCGTGTTATATCTCCTCGCAATGGCTTTTATTGAAAATTTATATTTGTATGTTTCTAGCAATAATGGAAATGTGAATTTGATTCTTTCATTTGTGGTAATTTCTAAATTTACCAAATAAGGAAAGATTTTCATCACCCAAGTTCTCAATTGGACCGAAACTTGGAATCATGCAAGTTGTATAGTATGATGAATGATAACTTTCAGCTTTGGAAAATTAAGACTATTTCCTTGTTCACATGTATATTTGCAAAGTTTCGATGTATGGCAGAACGAATCAGAAGAATCAAATTAGGCAAAGAGATAAAAGTTTCTCAAATCTGAAAAGATGGGAGAGTACTTTAGTATCATGTTTTGTGATCATCTTAATGATTAAGAAACCATATCACAACTGGTCCTCTAAGGAAATCTTAGTGCATTCCTATGGCTAAGAAGAGGAATCTTGAATTGTTGAAATGGTTAAATCAAGAAGATGAGTCATACTTCGTTCCAAAACAAGTCTTAGAGTCATACTCCAATATTGCAATTTGAGTGACACATCTTAAAGAAGGTTTATTAACACTTGTCAAATGTAAGAGTAAAATGTGTTCTACTCTTGTACATTTGAAATTAGTAAGTTGTGATGTTTTGGATAAAACAAAGACCAACTAAGACCAATTGTGTGAAGTATTTGTCTTGATAAACAATTCGCACTATCCCTTGAATATTTGGCAAGAGAGTCTTATATGTTCAGTGGGAGTCTTAAAGATCCTGAAAGAATTTCAAGATCTAATCAAGAATAAAACCTATAGTTTATCACTAGCACACGACGTAAGGTTTATAACCTATCGTGTTGACATATTCCAATTTTTGTGCCCATTCCAATTAAAGTTGGATTTACATATGAGTTATGAGAGTTCTCAATTGGTTGCATAACAACTTGGAAGCAATGGCAGGCCATTGTGCTGCCAGGTGGCAAGAAGTTAAGACTGCACAAGTTCAATCCATATGAGTTTGGATTTGTCACTAACCTTGTCTTGAGATTATGGTTTTGATAAATTCACATGGATAGGAACACATACACCATAAAATCTAAGTTTCATAAGGTTTCTCTCTGATTCATGAAAATGATGGTGAGGAAACGCTTTCACTAAGTAGATTTTGAGTAGATAGCAATTGTGATATTTGCATTCTCAAAGTCGTTAGTGCAGTGTGTGTGGTTAACCGGCACACTAAGATGGACTTGTGAGGAATGGAAAAGGTCTAAACAATTGAGACTATGATTACGACATCCCTTTTCATAGTTCTGAAATTGTTTAGACACAAATGAGAGCTATCTAAGGAAAGGTGTATGATGTTGATAAAGTTTTATCAAAGCATTTCGTATCAGAAATCTGAACTTTGGTAAGAAAGTCAATAAAGTATTGATTTCTAGAAGTCCATCTTATTTCTACGTACATATCAAAGCTAGTGGGAGCATAAGTGTTATGCTGATAATTCTCATGTTAGTGGGAGCATGATAATTATGATGAGTATTGCAAGTTAGCAATGTTAATTATAGAAAACAAAAGGCTTCAATTGGGAAAAAGTTGTTTTGCTATAATTAAGGGAGAGGAAATTATATTTCATTTCAATTCTAAAAGCTTAGATTGAGGTTTTAATCATCTTTAGTCAAGGATATATATATATATATATATATATATATATATATATATATATATATATATATATATATATATATGAATTTTATGTTGGAATGGCTCAACATAAGGAAATTCTATATATGAAGAAAAGGATAATTATGAGAACTTGGCAAATAGAAATAGAAATATCATAGCAAAAGACTGGTCCAGTATCATGTTTTTATGTGAGACATCGTGAATCAGGTCACATATGCTTCAGATATAAAATCGATTGCATGTGCTATAATATTTAGATGTTCCAAATTCTTCCAAATGTCTATGGCATTAAGAGTGAAAAAGTAATAGAACTGGATATGACTAAAGTGATTAAACAATTCTCGAGGACAATCTAAGGTTTACCAAAGATTGGTTGCTCAGGGACAGTTGGAAGTACGGTGTAAATTTTTGGAGAGGATCATATTGACATATTCTGAAAAGAGGCAACTCTTGTTCAGAAGTAATAGTCAAAATGGGAATATGGAGATGTCTCCATAGATGGAAGTTATTAAATTTGTGTAAGATTAGAAAAAAAAAAAAAAAAAAACTTAATGCAAGAAGGATGTTTAAAGCAATTTACTTTGAATATGAGACTTCGTTTCCATGGAATTGATCTCCATTGGAATACTCTGTAATGTCTGTTGACAAGTCTTTTTGACTTTGTGCATAATCATTACAAAAGGATCAATGCATATAAGTTTAGAATCTAATAGATTTAGGTAAATGGCAGGAATTTGGAATTCTTGCATTTGCAGTAAGGATTTGGGATTGTGAAATGAGAATCGTTGGAATTATGTTCAATCGATCTATTTCACAAAGTAAAGATCATAGACAAACTTAGTGTGCATACTTTGTGTATGGCATAACTAATGTTTGGAAAAACATAGTGTGCATACTTAGTGTATGGCATGACTAGTGTTTAGAAAACCATAGTGTACATGCTTAGAGCATGGGACAACTATTGTTTTAATTCAAGTATAAAGTTGATAGTTTGAAACAGTATGCAATAAACGATGTGTAATCAATATGGTGATAAATAAAAGGTGTTCTATTTATATTCATAAGTTCTGAGACCATATTGGATTCGATTATTCTTGTGTTTCACTTTGCATGTTTTGACTTCCAGAATAACTAGGTCATTCTTCATGAATGACTAAGTTATTCAAACCATCCACAGTCGGTCATATGTTGGAAGTAGATATGAATCAAGACTGTCATGAAGCTGGTTTGTAGATGTCCAAGGTGGTGGACATAGCAAGAGTTGCTGCAACATTCATGAGTGCTCATAAGTTCTGAGTATTGGATTAAAACCATGCTCATTTGACTCACTTCATGGATTTTATCACGAGTGATCATAAGATGATAATATCTTATATTCTTCAAACCTATATATATGAGGTGTTGCCTATGAGGTGGTCATGCATTGATTGTACGAAAACGCATTGGTAACTTGAAGTTATAAAACGTGCCTTTGTGTATGATTCAACAAGTAGTAGAAAAAGCATATGAGTCGAAGTTTATCCATTCCTTTTACCCTTAGGGGGATAAAAGCGATATATGTGGGCCCCTTGATGATTTATTGATGACACCCCGAAGTGCTTGGCCAAGCCAGGACTGATTTGATTTGTTCAATTAGTCAGTGGTCATAAATTGGAAATCGAGAAACAACAAATGGACAGAGAGAATGATTATAATCCATGTCTCAGTCCATATGATATCTAGAATGGAGGAATATATGATCCCTTATCTAATGGACGTGCCATTGATTTGTTCGGAGTTCGACAGCAGCTTTTAAGAGCTACGATTGCTAGTCGGGTTTTAAAGTCATACACAATAATATTTTTAGACTTATCCAAGTGGGAGACTATTGGATGGCATCGGAACAATTTGGATAGACTTTTGTGAGAAAATGATATTTATGATTTGTTAATATATTATAAGTTCTAATATATTAATATGAAATCATATTATTTAATTAGTATTGATCAAGAATTAATTTGGAATTAATATTGTGATCAAAAGGAGACTAATTAAATATCTAGGGATTGATTGTGTAAATCATTCATTCTTATATATGTAGGCTTATGATCCATAGTTCTTCATGTTGGGCTAAACCCATGGAGTAACCCATGGATACTCCATGGAGGTTTTAACCCATGGAGCATGAAGAATATGGAAAGACATGAGTTACATGGTGTAACCCTAATAGCCACGATATATAAGGACCCCATGGCTCAAGAAATTGGCACTAGTGTGTGTACACATAAGGGCTAGCCGATTTGAGCATAGGAACCTTTTCTCTCAAGTTATTCCAAGATGTTGGTGATGTTGCGTGAACCATTTGAGGTGTCACACTTGAGGAACTAGGCTCTTAAGCTCCATGGAATCAAGTTACATGAAAAAGGTATGTCTTCTAACTTGTTTATATTACCCAAGTATTAATGATTGTATGCTAGTTAAGGTAATACCTTGGAAAGTTCAAGTTTGCATGTATAATAGAGAAAACATAGATCCAATGTATTTAGGGTTGCATGTACACCATAGGAGTGTTAGAATGCTCAAAACCCTTCATTAGGCTCATTAGCCAATATATGGAATTTAAACATTCCACCATCCTCATAGACCTTGCCTACAAACATACTTTTTTAAGGTTAGTAAAAACTTATTGGACTCAAACACAAAAAAAAAAAAAAATCATGTTTGTTCAAAAACCATCCAAACACTAAGTTCTTCTATGGAACATACAACACATCATTAAGTGTTAGCTCTTTTCTATGTTATACCATTTCTAGAATGTTTTAAACACCAAATTTAAGTGTTTAGAATCACAATTTCAAGAATAAATTTTTGCCTCAACTTGGACAACCTTATAATTCTCGAGTCACTCCCTCTTTGAGAACAACCAAGCTGTTTTTTGATTTCCAAAGTTGTTTTACATAAAATTGAAGTCGTTTTTTACTAAACAAAGTCTTTTTGTTTTTAACAAAACAATGCAGTTTGTTCAAGACTGCTTTAGCCCTACTTAAACTTGTCAAAAGTGAAATCTAAGTTCATAATCCAGTAGTCTTGTGTCTTAGCTTTCCAGGGACTACTTTCACAATTTTATACGATTTTTCTAAAATTTATTATGAATTTTACAAAACTGTGTATCATAGCTGTTAAAATCTAACCAGTCAGTGAAAATCGTATTTTTTTCACCATAGTTAGAGTTGTTTCCAGCTTTCGGGCAAAAGTAATGTAATGAAATAGAATCATATAAAACAAACTTTGGAATTGGTTTCAACAAAAATGAGCATCCATGACAAAGTTATGATTTTTCAAAGATTGTGACAGATTAGAGCATTTCACAACAACACGTAAATTGTGTTTTTGAGTTAAGCTAACTTCTTAACTCATTAGGTACTTAATAGAATCAGTACCAAAGCTGGAAAATTAGATACTTAATTACAAATACATGTCTTAATGACTTAATGACCAAATGTGCTTCTAAATCACAAAACAAACCTCTCTTTTTTTCTTTATGAAAATCGTACAATATCAAAAAAATGCAAGTATAATTGTTTCCAATTTGTAGTTCGTTTCGTACAAACAAATTTGTTTTAAGTTTGTAGGAATAATATTATGGAAATGTACGAAAAGAAATAAGAAATAGGAAAAGTTGAGGCATGTGTTTAACACATTGTCCTTAAAACAAATTCGCCCGCTATCGGGTGTTTATTTCCCAGGATACAACAACTAGAAATAGTTCTTCTAGACCACCCGAACCTTTAATAGGCATGGATTATATCTTCAATATAGCTAGAAAAAGAAGAAGATGAAGTGGGGAAGAAGAGAGTTTTCTTACATTCTTTTTGGTGTACTCAAATGGTTGTGTAGTAGTACTATTTATACTACACATTCTATAATCTCCCAATTAAATACCTCTATTAATCACAAAATTAGTGTGTGTTAATATGTAATTAAATTGTAATATGAATTACAATTTCAGTTACAAAAGAAAGAAGTATTTGTAAAAAGGGTCTCAGAACTTTTCTTTTCTTTCTCCCACCCATTAAACTCTTTTATTTACTTCTTCCAACACCGTTACTTTAAGGATTAATTTCTCGTTCATATTAAATTCATTTTGGACGTGTTAAAAAATGGGGAAAACCCATTTTTTTTAATAAATTGATTAACACCAATTTTCCAACACTACTAAATTAATATTTGACTCATGCATACACCAACAAATCTTGCTGATCATTTTAAATTATTTGAATAGATTCGGTTTTCATCATCATTCCTTTAACAACGGAAATTATCTCTACATTTACTAGTTGACACTTCCATATGTATCCATACGTGTAAGAATTTTTATTTTTCTTAAAATTTTTTGTTAAAACCATTTTAATATTTAAGAGTATAAAAAAAAGATGGAAAACAGTGAAATATTCATCCTTGGTATCACAAGGTGGATTTATTGAACCCTAGAATATATTGGAAAATTTGAAGTCATATTAGTAAATGTATTGCTACATATAAATTGTTTTATTGGTCTTAGTTTCCATTAAAGTCTCAATTTTCTTTTTGATCCTATAAAACATCACATGTGAACTAAAAACAGGTCATGCATATTTTAATGTTGTACTTGTACAATCGATACCAATGAGTTGTCATGCTCCTTTTCAAGTCATGAAAAGATAATCCTTTTAGCTTTCATTCTTTTGTATATATACATTTAGTCTCAACAAAGCATTTTTGTGGCAGGGGTATGTTTATATTATTCCACTACAAGAAAAAAGGCCTTTTACGACGCGCGAACCATGACACGCAGTGATTTATGATACGCAAAGGTGAGTGTCTAAAAAATAATGTCATCTCTTCCAAAATTTAAAGGATTTCAGACGCGCATTTTTGCGTGCCCTAAAATTAGTGTCTAAACAAAAAAAAATAAAAACACGGAGGGCACCTGCGTGTCGTCTACGACCGTCGCTTTATAAATTTTAATAGAACGCGCGCGTTCCATCCGGGGAAAATGAAATCCCAAAAACTTAAAATCCCCGCCTTCCTTTTTTTTCTCCCTCCACTTTAATTTCCCTAGTAGCTAGGGCTTTTTTTTCAAGAACTTGCCCCGATTATGCCCTCCTGTACTGCTCATTCTCTCTTCAACTTCCCTTTCTCTCCTTCTCACTTCGACAAACCCTTTCTCTTCTTCTCGGTTCTCGACGTCGACAGCTTCTCCCACCTCCGACGTTTCTCTTGGTGTTGGCGCCTCCCACCTCTGACCTCCGTCTAGCCCTGCCCCACCGTCCAACGCTTTCCAGCGTCACCCAGCCGATGGAGCCCCTCATCTCCGGCAATCTCACCTCGCCTGCCCTTGCCAGCAACATTAGGTCTGGTGACCTAGACCGAGAAAACTCAAAGCCTTCGGAGGAGTGGTGGCACTACTCAAATCCCAGCGACGGAAGGAAACTCTCTATCACAGCAACAGAAAGTCGGAGACTGGAATGGGAGAAAGAGAAATAGAAATCGAGAAATCGACTTATACAGTAAATGGGGAAGAATCGATGATGCACGCAACATGTTTGATAAAATGCCTCATCCGCCACTGGAACAAAACTGTACGGACAATTCCAATCTCTCGTGAGTTTCGTTAATTTGAATATTTGATTTGTTGTGATGCGGCTTAGATCTTAATTACACTCGGATGCTCGCTTAGAAATAGATAATTTTTACAATTCGATTCACCCTTAATCTGTCATTTCGTTTTTGAAATCATTAATCCATCGTGATTGGGTTTTATGTGAGCATCTTCGTTTTCTAGATTTGGACTTTGTGGAATATCTAATATTACGTTAGATTTGCCATTGATTCGATAATTGTTTGAAATTTCAATTAGGCTTAGCATTTTAGGGCATGACCGTTTGGAATCTGTGTTTATGTTTGGTGTTTTGGTTTCGTTGCCTTTATTTGTTTCGTGTTTTCATGATGCATCTAAACTGTACTGGTTTTAGGTGTCTGATAATATACTGTACATATGAAGTGATATAGCTGTATTTTTCTTTAGCATGCCAGATGTGGCGTCTAATTTTATATCTAACTGTAACTTCTGTAATTGTGATTGATGATTTTGGGAGGATCTTTTGGAGGGAGGATCTTTTGGCTGCAGGGCAACAAGAGCAGTAGAAGCAGCAGCAGGTCGGCAAGAGAAAGAATGTTTGATTGGCAACAATCAGAAGAAAGAAAGAAAGACGAATGAAGAAAGTAGAAAGAAGAAAGAAGAAAGAGAAAAGACATGAAGAAAGAAGAATGAAGAAAGTAGAAAGAAGAAAGAAGAGAGACAAGAGAGAAGCAGGGCCGGCCCTAGAGGGAGGGCAAGCTGGGCGACCGCCCCGGGTCTCGCCAAATCTCGGGGCCCCTACGTTAGGGTAAGTATCTATATATATATATATATATATATATATATATATATATATATATATATATATATATATATATATATATATATATATATATATATATATATGGTTTTGTATAATATATAATATAATATGGAACAAAACACATATGATGTTTGTTGGTCTGTTGGTTTACGCGTTGTTAATCTAGAAATAGAAGGCCCGAGTTCGAACCTGTTCCCCCAAATTTTGGATTTGTTTTTGATACATTTTCTAATGATCTTCTCAGTTTCAAAGCGACGGAGACTTTTCAGTTTTCAAAGTTAAGAATAAAGAGACTGTGTACGTATTCTTCTAAAAGCGCCTTCTGATTTTTGGGCTTTTTTTGGATTCAAAAAATTGATTTCAAGCATCAGGGAGTTCAAGCATCTATACTCTATCGATCAAGATCTAGTATTCCTTCTTCAGAAATTGATATTATGCAAATAAAAATATATGATTCGTCTGTCGACTTTGATTTCACGCAACGGTTTCGCTGTAGGTCTAGATCACGATCTGCATATTAGGTTCACATCGTTTTTTTCATGGAATACTTTTGGTTTAAAAGTTTTTAAGGTGAGCTAAATTAAGATATTCATGCCTTGGTTTAGAAAGCTGGATAATTGTATTTTTGATTGATTGTTCTAAAAAATCCCTTGTCAAAAGTTAATTTCTTGGTCGATTGATATCTAGAATCTAGTTTTGGTTTATTGAATATATTCCCTCTTGATTAATTCCTCAATTCTTAGCAAATAGAGTTCCAGATTTTCGAGGGAATTTCTTAATACCATGGAATCAAAATACTTATTTCTTCGTTTTGAGTTACTTGTTCTTGGTGTCTATCTGTGTTTTTTGTGGGTAATTCATAATGTACACGGTTTTCATAGCTGATTGGCATGGGGTTTAAAGTGCTTCTTGGTTTGCTGATTTACATTTATCAAATCTACCTTGTTATTTGAGTTCTGTCTCCACAACTCACACACTAGTGGCTGCATATTGCAAAGGTCAAACATGAAATAAGTATATATTTTAAATTTTTCATGCTATAATAGTTCATGCTTCCTGATGTTAATTTGTTTTTAACTTGTTGGAAAGAGCAAACATGGAAAATATGTATTTTTTTGTAGGTTTGTAGCTGATGGCTTGTAATATATTTTTATTTCTTCTGTCCTATTTTGGACCTTTGTTTACAAAATAAACAAGTGATCATATTCTTTGTATTGGAAGAAAATAGTAAGTTTAGCAAGATCAAGAGATAAGAACCTTGTAGACTGTTTTAGTTTGTTTCCATTGGATATGTACTACAGGCTATATATATAGCCTTTGTTTTCTGAATATGAGAAGTCAATGTGCAGCAGCTTTGAGTCCAAAGTACTTTCATATCTCTATATTTGCTTTCTGCATACATATATATCTGTGTTGTGTGAGTGAGAAGGTTGGGACCTGTTCCAACAGTCCTCACTAATTAAGGTGCCATGTTGCATCCATGTAAACCCTGAACTTCATAAACTGTATGATTTGCTTAATGGCAATTATAATGATCATATTCACTAATGCAGTTGGAGCTGATGATGATGAAGATAGAATTGAATTACTCTTGTCGGAGGTTAAGGGTAAAGATATCACCGAATTGATTGCATCTGGAAGGGAGAAGTTGGCTTCTGTTCCTTCAGGTGGCGGTGGTGGTGTTGCAGTTGCCGCCACAGGTGGTAGTGGTGCTGCTCCCGCTGCAGCTGCTGCAGCTGAGCTAAAGAAAGAGGAGAAAGTTGTAGAGAAAGAAGAGTCCGATGATGTAAGTCTTTTATGTCCATTGATCTTCATTGTTTGTTTTTAAACTGTTTTTTTTATGGTTGCATGTTTTTGACTATCTTTTTTTTTCATATTTTTTTGCAGGATATGGGATTCAGTTTGTTTGACTGAGGATGGTATGAAGCATGTTCTTTTGTGGTTTTTGGATATGATTTTTTGGTAGTATTTTGTTAGTGTCATCTTCAAATGAAGAATTTTGTAAGACCTTGCAAAAGTTTCTTTTTAGTTTTTATACATCAAATGTTTTTTAACATAGTTTTATATGACCTTTACTTTTGTTAATTTGGATGACAGGATGTTGCTTCATTCTGAAGTAAGAATTCTTCCCGATATTTCAATTTTCATTTTTTAAAAAAAAAATATTTTTAATAGTCTTGATGGTTTTATAAATAAAAAACTTTGATGTCATCATTTTTTGATCTTTGTAATTTGTAGGTTGAAAGGAAGTCTCTTCCTCATCCAGAAAGACCAGATCGTCTTCGAGCAATTGCTGCCATCTTGGCAACTGCAGGTGTGTGTGATTCCTTCTCTTTTGTAAATTCTCATTTTGAAGGAATGGAATGAAAATTTGCAATATAACCCATTTTTATTTATAAAATTTGTAATATTAGAGAACAGTTATTTGGATTCTAATGAGCTTTTATGTTTAATCTTTTAGTTTTGCAAATTAAAATTTTATAAAATTTGTAATATTAGAGAACAGTTGTTTGCTAGGTACAAAGAGTTTGTGATATTTAAAAAAAACATAAACACTATAAGTGTTTCCTGGTAATAAATTGCAGGAGGCCATGTAAAATTAACTATCATTCATTCTCCTATAAAAAAAATGAAACTCAACATAAATATAAAACAATATAGTTGATTAATTTATTTTAAATCATAAATAACATTGTAGATTACTATCTGACTATTTCTGATGATACTGGTTTTAATTGTTATAGGTGTTGTATATATCCTTACATAGACATGAAGGTGGAAAATTCTACCCTGGTACAGGCGTTGCCCATGAGGTAAACATAACCCTAATTTTTTTTTTCTCTCTCATTTTTTACATCGAGAAGGGTAAAATGGTCATTTCACTCTTATATATGTTATCAGGTGGGGTCCATGGGTGGAGAAGGGTATTGTGTAAATGTTCCATGGAGTCGTGGAGGAATTGGGGACCATAGTCACAGGATTCGCCAAAGTAGTCACGATCCACGTTCCAAACGGCTCGATCCCAAACGGGGTACGATTGCGTATCGATCGCCGACAGAAACGCCCTCCGGTACGTCATGCTTGCGATCCCACCAATTCTTTAAATCGATACCTGAAACGTGAAATTGGCAAATTGAAGCAAATGCAGGGTTTCTTGTAAGATGAGGGTGAATGCATCAGGTATGCCACCTTTGTTTTCCCTTTGTCATGTTTGAATTGTTTGGAATTAGTTATGTTATGTCAATGTATGCTTTATGTTATGTCAATATATATATATATATATATATATATATATATATATATATATATATATGTGTGTGTGTGTGTGTGTGTAAATGACATGTATACATACTCCTGAAATTTCCTATATTTGGCTGAAAACATGCAGACAAACAAATTTGACATATTAGTGCCTTGCAGCCTCTCAAAGTTCTTGCATTCAGGTTATTCTTGTAGAAAGAAAATTGTCAAAGGTGATTGTCAAAGGAGAATTTATTCAAGGGTTTCTTTTAATGTTGTACATGTTTTGTTTTCAATAATAAATATTATGCAATATTAGCAATGTGTTACATTTACTTACTATTGGAATGATTATTTGTATATGACATTAAATTTTATGAAATGGATTATATTTTTTGTATATGATATTTTATTTTCTATTATGAGGCATTAAATTCAAATTTAATTTGAAAATTAGTAAATCTATTAAAAATATTTTTTTTAAACATTTAAAATTATGATACGCAAAAATGTGTGTCATCTTCATTTATGACATGGCCTTTCTTGACAGGGGCTTTCTTGATACGCATTGCATGTCATTAACACGCGCGTCGTAAGGTTACGACATGCGAATGCGTGTCATCTTCCTTTATGACAGGGCCTTCCTTGATACGCATTGCGTGTCGTAAACGCGCGTCGTAAATGCGCGTCATAAATGCGCGTCGTCTCTCTTTATGACAGGGCCTTCCTTGACGCGCATTTGCGCGTCGTCTGAGCGTTTTACGACGCGCAATGAGCGTCGTAAAAGGCCTTTTTTCTTGTAGTGTTCTCTAATAGAAATTAGATGTTGGTATCCAGACTATGCCTATGTGGTTTTAGTTTGCCGATGTTGGAATATGAAAATTAATATGATGGATCGATATGCATTTAACAAATAATAATTACATCACATTATTTACTTAGTCGATATTAATGGATATAAATGTCACTTTGCGTATTTACAGTTGCATAATCTGGATTGAAACACAACAGTAGAGGTGTGTGGTGAGAAACAAAAATAGATTTCATAATATTTGTTGGATGTTTTGGTTTTGATAGAAAACAACCATCAAATACTAAAAAATAAATAAATAAATAAATAATATATTTCTAAAAATGAAAATGTCGTATTTTGAATAACATGTAATATTAGGGTAAAATATGAAAGGTTTTATGATATAAATATCAATAACATATATTAATTTTAATATTTATTTGTCAAAATTTTAAGTGCGTAATTACGTTGCGCAATGCGCGGCTATTCGCCTAGTATACTTATAACAAAAATGTTTTTCTTTCATCCACGTTCATTTGAAACCCCTAACTTTTCAACTTCTTTTTAAATTAATATATTAAATCCAATATTATTTAATTTCAATCTTAATTATTTATTCTTTATATAATATACTTAGTTAGTTAATCTAAACATGATGTTAATTCAAAACATAATTTTTATAATATATTCAAAACCTATTATTTCTAAATATTTAAAAAGTTTAAATATTACATCTGAATCAAAATATCAAATTAACAAAAAAAAAGTTGGTTAAAGTTTACTTTTTATAATAATATTTTTTTCCCTCAAAACAAAAACAGATAGTTTAAATTAGATTAGAAATATTAAAAGTTTAAATATATTAAATATAAAACATGTATCAAAAAGATATTTTTAAAATTCATTAAAAATAATAAAAATATAAATATAATTTTAACTATAAAACCTACATCATAATTCGAAATTCATATACAACTTATAGATATATTTCATTAAAATAATATCACATAAAATATATCTATCTAAATTGAGTTTATTTTTATTTTCACGAGTATCGGCTTTTGAGATGTTGCGACTTTAAATAGAATTATATTGGATCTATTATTTGATACTCATAAATCCATTATAAAAATGATTTCATACACTCATCTTTGATAATGTTGATCATTTATTTAAAATACCTAGAATGTTTTATAATAAATTAGTGTAAAAATTATTAATTTGAAGTTACTAATAAAAGTATATTTATTTTAATAACATATACTTATCAATATTTTAATATAACTGCGTAATGTGTAGAATATCGCCTAGTATATATATATATATATATATATATATATATATATATATATATATATATATATATATATATATATATATATATATAACACACACGCAATATATAACTAAACATACACAAAGGGACTTCACTAATGGGGTTGATCCGTTTTCATCAATTTTGGAATCTCTATACCGAGTAACTAGTTAGAGTAAATTACACGAATGGTCCATATGGTTTAGGGTAATTTTTGCGTTTTGTCCCTAATTTATTTTTTTAATTCGGAAGGTCTCTACTGTTTGTTTTTGTTATGCGCTTGGTCCCTACTATTTATTTTTATTACACGCTTGGTCCCTATCTTACCTAAAAAGACTATTATTTAAATAGGGAAAAATGGTGGGTTAGGTAAGGTAATGTGGGGTTGGAGGTGTGTTTATTTAAATAAATTAAAAAAATCAAGGGCAAACTAGTCTTTTTAGGTAAGACAGGGACCGAGCGTGTAACAAAAACAAATAATAGGGACCTTACGAGTTGAAAAAATAAGTTAAAAATCAAACGCGCAAATTACCCTAAACCATAGGGACCATCCGTGTAATTTACTCAACTAGTTAGCTTGTTGGAAAATAAAAAGAGTAGTTATTTTCTTAAAAATTGCCCTAATCATATAATTAATTTTTTTTATATAAACAAATAACTATTATGTGATATTGGTTTATAATATTTGGTCGAATATCTCCCTAAAGTTAAAAGCTAAATTGACTATTGTCCTATAGCACATGCAAATTATACGAACACGAAATAACAATCTTAAAAAATAATATGGGCTAATCGGGAAGGTGCATTACTAGGAAAATAAGCATTAACAATCCTACTAAAAATATAATTGCTAACATTTTGAAAATGGATAATGGCTTAAAGGGTAATATATTTTGACTTTTATACATTTGGTCACTGAGTTTTTTTCGTCCACATTTATGTATTCAACTTATTAAACTGTACACATTCATGTACACATTCAGTCCTTATGACTGACTACTTCAGGTTAGCTGGTAAAAACGACTTAATAGGGTAATATATTTCTCATATTGTAAATATTTAGTCTTTAATATTTTTGTACACATTTAGTTCTTAATATTTTTTTGTTGCGAAATAAGTCATTTTTGTTTTGTACTCATTCAATACGTATAAAAGATTTCTTTAGGTTTTTCTCACGACATCTTGTGTGGGATATTCATTAATGAGATGTTTGAGACTTTTGATGCTTATATCCGTCACGATCTTGACTACTTGGTTGTTTAGGTTATGTGTTCTAAACGTCATAACTTCTTCATACAATCTCGGATTTTAACGATATTTATATTCATGTGTTAGTATTTTAGTCTACTACAACTTTCATTTACATTACTCTCATTAAAAAGTAATATATTTTTACTTATGATCTTTATATTCAAATGTTTTTTATGAATGCATATATGGATGTTTTTTTTTATAAAATCGTAAGTAAAAATATATTACATTTTTAACAAAAGTAATCTTAACGAAAGTTGTAGTAGACTCAAAAAACGAACGCGTAGATATAAAGATCGTTACAATTTGATATCGTATGAAGAAGTTACGACGTTCAGAATACAAGACCTAAGTCAAACCACAAGACATACGCAACCAAACAGTTGAGATCGCGTTGGAAATAAGAATCAACAACCCCAAAGAACTCATAGATGATTGCCGCATGTAAGATGTCGTGAGAAAAACCTAAAGAAATCATTCATAAGTATTGAATTATTACAAAAACAAAAATGATTTATTTTGAAGAAAAAAAATATTAAGGACTAAATATGTACAAAAATATTAAGCACTAAATGTGTACCAAATGAAAAATATATTACTATACTAAGCCATTTTTCCCGGCTAACCTGGAGTAACCGGTTATAAGGACTGAATGTGTACAATTTAACAAGTTGAAGGGGATAAATATGGACGAAAAAAATCAATGAACAAATTTTTACAAATCAAAAAATATATTACCCTTTTAAATCATTATTTCTTTTGGAAAAATCGGTCACTAATTCTATCAATTAGCGAGGTAAGAAAGGATAACCGGACAAGATTTGTCGTAACCCGTTTCAACGTCGGATTTATACATCATCTACAACATGCTTTTTTTAGAGTCACATCAAAACCACCAAAAAGTTCATATGTTATGTGGTCACCTGGTCTTAAATGCCGAAAAATAAGTGAGAACATGCTGCCTAATGTGGCTTTTTACAAGACAAATTGTTGGACATGATGTAACGTTTCATTTGTTGGTGTTGTTCTTCTTTTGGAAAGTGTACGTATGAAGTATTAGACTTACAGCTTAAAACAAAATGCACATCAAAGGAAACAAAAAAAAGGTCATCGCTTACCCAATCTTAAACACATATAACGTGTAATTTGATTTACGTCTTTGATTAATTATGAAAGTCGATTAATTGTGAAATCTATTAAAAAGTTCTTATGTTTAGGTCTCATACTCGATTTAGTCATTATTTTTTTAGTCAATTTAGTCCCAAAAACCGTCAATTGTGTTTGTTTTAACTATTTTACTGGTAAACCGATCACCAACAGAATATAAAGATTTTTTTCACACATAAATCCAAAATGTAAGGATGTTTTTAAAAATATATGTAACGTCCCAAAATACTAATAAAAATTTTATTTTTAAACCACCAAACACCGTACAACCATTTATTCAAAAGCCAGACAATGTATAATGTATTCTCAAACATCATAGTAAATCAAAATTGATAATATGGAATAAAACACTAGGGAATGAAGTGTGATCAAGTCGAACTATTCCCTTTGGAACCAGAAGTACCTGAAACATTTTAAATATAAAACTGTAAGCACAAATCTTAATGAATTCCCCAAAATACCACATACCATACAAATCAGTTGGCTCAGGCCTAGGGGTATCTTTCAACCCATGTGAATGTTATGATCCAACCATAGTCTTACAATCACTTTTGGTGTTATAGCCCAACTGCAGTCTTTCTAGCCATGATCCAACCATGGTCTTCCATACAAGTGTTGTGATCCGGCCACAATCTTTCATAAAAGTATTGTGATCCATCCAGCAACGTACCCATGATTTTGTTTTAGGGTAAGCTCTAAATAATTTTTTAAATATGAACGAGCGAGAAAATTTTCAATCGATAACAAAATATAACTATGTATGCATTATAAACTAAATTGTCTATTTAAGTTTAACACGATGTTGTCTTACATCATTAAAATAATCAAAAATACATTCTAATCGACATAGGCAACAATGTTTTTACTTCTACTAAAGTTTATCACAAACTATTCCTTTTATTTAACATAAATATATATTCTACATATCATATATGTAACCTCAATTTTTGTGGGTGGGTCAAGGCCCACTCTTGCACCTATAAGGCTATGTCCTTGATCCAACCACAGTCTCTCATACAAGTGATGTGATCTAACCACAATCATTCATGTAAATATCAGAAAAGCAGTTTAGCATCCAATATAGGATAGTGAAAAGACTCACCATGTAACACTCGTTTCCCAAAATGGACCAGTTGGTGTTATAAAGGAGTCAAAGGCATGGTTTTTTAGGAAAATTATATGCCATGACGTGACATGAAGGGTGTCACGATGTGGTGAATGCTACAACCCAAACCCATAATTTTTAGTGTTTCTATCGTATTTAAGGGTCTTAACTCTATAGTTAGGCCATTCTCTACGACGTCCATCCTCCCTAAATGAAACCCTAACCTATTATTTTTCCTTTTTGCTCTTTGATGGTGTTTTGGTTACTTGAAGGTTAACGAAGAGTTTGTGGAGCAAATGATCAACTAGCAAGCTCATTTTCATCTCTTTGTGCATTTTCTGGACTTGTGTAAGTCTCCAAGTTCCCATATTTTTGGTTCATCTCTTGTGGATTTAAGTTTTGAGCCCTTTTTCCTTCATGATTTGTGGTTATGAATGGTTGGTTTGGATAAAGTTGGCAACATTATCACTCCTTGAGGTCCCTTAGTCCTCACATGTTCTAGATCTAGACTCTCTTGTTGTTTGGTGAAATGCGTGGAGTTTTGACTCCATTTTACCCCTTTTTGACATAGTTTTAGGAGAGACATGCAATGGACACGAATGTCCATAAAGTAACAATTTTTATGGCTCTTTCTGGCTAAGGATCTTAAAAATGCAGGATCATGGGACATGGTTGGTTGGCGCGAGGCATTAGCCAAATTAACTGGCAAGCCTGCTACCACCAGTCAGGGTCCCGTGTTGCGGCTGACCGGGGGGGGGGGGGGGGGGGGGTGGGAAGGGAAGAGAAGAAGGTCGATGATGACCAGGATGAGGCCTAGGCCTTTTAGGTGATTAGGGTAGCATAATCTTTTGGCGCATGAATTTTGTAAGGTTGTAGGCCTTTTTGTTTTTGAATATAATGGTTGATTTTCTTTTCGTCTTTCTCTATTTCCTGCATAACACAATACTAAGGTCTTTGCACAGTTAAGATCCTAAAAAAAGTGAATGATTCTTAAAACAAAATGAACTGATAACGATTAGCTAAAAAAATAACAATAACTGACTTTTTTAAGCGATCTAAAAGTTGCTTTTAGAAGTTTAGTGATTAACTCGCAACTCATAAGAGTTTTTTAATACACTTTTAAAACTTCTGCGAAGATATCAGAATAGCGAATTACTCCGAAGTGACGAAAGTTTATATGTCAACGATTGGTTTAGTATCCTTAATTTCAAAACCTTAAAGTTAAGGAAAGATGGAACCTGATTGTCTTCGAGTTTCTCTTTAAGCTTCATGAGTCTTTGAATTTTAGAATTTACTAAGGATAAACTCCAACTTAGGAGAGAGCTTTGGTTCAATTTTGGGAATGAGGTCCCTTATTAACAAAGGTCGATGAGGATCGTTAAGGGCGAGGATCCTTACCGTCAGAGATCCTACAAAATAAAGATCTTGGATCTTGTAAGGGAAATTTCTCCTTAGGGTAACCTGTTTAGATTAGACAAAATAGATAACATGCTAATTTTATATTCTGGGGAGGATCCCTACTTGAGATATAATTCATTGGTCAGGTAACATGAAAATGTTACAATTTGACCGTGTTCTCTGGGGGACATTCTCAACGTGTGACAATATGAAAATGTTATAGACCTTACGTAATTTCTGGTGAAAAATCCCAATCTTTGATAGCATCAGAATGTTATAAACCTTAAGTAGTCATTGGGGTAAAATCCCGATAACATGAAAATGTTATATTCCTGGAGTAATCACTGGGGTAGGATCCCAATTTCTGGATAACATGAAAATGTTATAAACCGTAAGGATCTCAACTTGTGTTCAAAGATAAGAGGGTTGCCAAGCCACTGAATCGTGAAATGATCCCCTTACCCGTGTCCCACACTTAGATATCATGCGTCCAAGCGAGGTGTATAAACCTTATTTCGTGTGAAAGAGGTAATTAGCTCTTTAAACCTTAGAGGGGATTAAGTACCCTTAGGCGTGGGAGGGATGATCAGTCTCTATCTTGTGTACATGATAGTTTAGAGATTATATTGTTAAATATAATGGAGTTTACAAAGTATTGGGATCTTTATGTGTCAAGATCCTTATGCTTCAGGGTGTTCAAACTCGAGGATCCAGACGTTCCAGGATCTTCGATTATGAGGATCCCGATGTTTCAAGATCTTCACTTTTGAGGATCCATAACTATATGTTGTTCTCCATAGCAAACATTAGCTAAGGGTGGGCGTTAGTCTAGCTAACACCCCTCCGATGCTTAATTTAGTAATGTATTTGAGGATAGAATCAATAATAATAATAATTTTAAGGTAAAAAAACATGTGAACCTTGGTTTTGTTGTGGATCATTCGATCCTACTTACATGTAGTATTCTTTGAGGTGTATGGAATTCCAAGATCTTGGTAGAACGTCTACTTCGAGTGTTGCTAGCCAGTATGCTCCTTTTCCTGCTTCAGCATCTACAAGGTATGGTCCTTCCCATTTGGGAGCCAATTTTCCCGCATTAGGATCCTTGGTGTTTTGGAATGTTTTCCTTAATACCAAGTCTCCTATTTGAAACCTTCTGACCCTTGTATTCCTATTGTAATCCTTGGTGATTCTTTGTTGATGAGCAGCAATGCGTATTTTGGCGAGATCCCTGATCTCATCAATAGTGTCAAGATCCTATGCTAGGATCCTGTCATTGTTGTCTTGGTCTTGCAGCAAGTATCTTAGCTTCGAGATCACTACTTCAGTAGGGATCACTGGTTTTATCCCAAACACCAAGGAATAGGGGGTCTGACCTGTGGCTACTTTGGAAGTGGTTCTATCTGCCCACAAAACGAAAGGAAGTTCTTCTGCTCATCTTCCCTTCTTTTTTTCCAGCCTTTTCCTCAAATTTTTAACTATGGTTTTGTTGTTGGACTCTGCTTCACCATTAGCTTGGGGAAGAACAGGAGTGGACATTATCATTTTGATCCCCCAGCTTGTGCAAAAGTCTCTTGTTCTTCTTCTAATAAATTGGGATCCATTGTCGCATATGATTTCAACCGGGATTCCAAACCTGGTCAAGATATTACGTTTAATAAACGATACTACCTCTTTGTCTCTTACCTGGACGAAAGCTTCAGCTTCGATCCATTTGGAGAAGTAATCAGTCATCACCAACATAAAGACTTTTCCTTCTGGGGCTACTGGAAATTTTCCTACAATATCCATCCCCCATTTCATAAATGGCCATGAGGAGATAAATGGATGTAGAGGTTCTGTCGGTTGATGTAGGATGTTGTTGTGTCTTTGGAAAGCATCACACTTTTGAGCATATAGAAAGGAGTCTTTCATCATGGTTCGCCAATAGTATCATGTTCTTAGTATTTTGGAGCATAAGTATCTGTTTTCGGTGTGATTGCCACAATCTCCTTCGTGTATATCCTTTAAGACTTCTGCAGCTTCAGGATCTTCCAAGCATCTTAGGTATGCTCCTGCCATGGATTTTTTTATAAAGCTTCCCTTGGATTGACACGAATCTTGAGACTTTCATCCTGAATGCTCTTTCACTTTTTTATCCTATCGGGATTGTTCCATTTTGGAGATACTCCATAATGGGTTGGGTCCATGATCGCGGACTTCTTTGAGGATCCTGTTTTTCGGGATCCCTAGGGTCAGGATCTTCAATAGTTGTTGTGCTTTTCGGATGCTTAGGATCTTCTGATTTGTCGGAGAGGGTTTCTATGGCTGGGGTTATTATGTGAGTTATAATAATCTTCGTCTCTGGTGGGATCCTAAGGGAGGATCCTAAATTGGCTAATGTATATGCTTCTGTGTTTTCCTCTCTAGGAACTTGGGTTAGGCTAAAGTTTTCAAAATCAGAAGCTAATTTTTTGAGGATCTCTAGGTATAATGCTAATTTCTCACCTTTCACTGCATAAGATCCATTGTAGTGATTGGTTAGTAATAAATAATCAACAAATACCTGAAGATACTTGATTTGAAGATCCTTAGCTAATTGTAGTCCCATGATGAGTGCTTCGTATTCTGCTTCATTGTTGGTAGTGTTGAATTCACAACTAACTGCCTGGGGTATGATGTCCCCCTGTGGCGACTTTAATGTGATCCCTAGGCCTGTTCCTTTCTGATTTGAAGCTCCATCTATGAATAGCATCCATCTTCCCAGGTGTTCGTCTTCTAGGAGTCGATTGGCTTCCATGTCTATTTCGTTTTGTAGATCATCACTAAAGGCAGCCACAAAATTTGCTAGTGCTTGTGATTTTATGGTAGATCTTGGTTCATATTTGATGTCAAATGTACTTAACTTCACTGACTATTTTGCCATCCTTCCTGACATTTATGGTTTTCTCATGACATTCTTGATAGGATAGTTAGTTTTTACATGTATAGTGTGTGTTTCGAAGTAGTGTCTTAATTTGGTAGAAGCAGTCACTAAGGCAAGAATTAACTTTTCGAGGTGAGAGTACCTGGTTTCGGGATCCAGGAGACTTTTACTTACATAGTAGATAGGATGTTGTTCCCCGTTAAGATCCTTGACCAGAACGACACTTACCGTGTTTGAGAATACCGAGAGGTAGATAATAAGTGGTTCTCCATCTATAGGTTTTACTAATAGCGGGGTAGAGCTTAGATATTTTTTTTCAGTTCCTAGAAGGCTTTCTCGTGTTCCTCCTTCTATTCAAATCTCTTGTTCTTTTTCAAGATATCGTAAAAGGGCTTGCACCTTTCTGAGGATCTTGAAATGAACCTGTTGAGTGTTGTTACTCTTCCAGTTAGCCTTTGGATGTCCTTTGTTGAAAATGGGGATCTTAGTTCTATGATTTCTTTTATTTGTTTTGGGCTTGCTTCTATCCTTCTCTTGGTCACCATGTATCCAAGTAACTTGTCTGACTTCATTCTAAAGTGACATTTGAGTGGATTCAGCTTCATATTGTACTCGTCCAGGATGTCAAACGCTTCCTTTAGGTCTCTAAGGTGATCTTCAGCTTTCATTGACTTCACTACCATGTCTTCAATATAAACTTCCATAGTGTCCCCTAGTTTGTCTTTAAACATCCGATTCACCAATCTTTGATATATCGCACCTGTATTTTTAAGACCAAAAGGCATTACAGTGTAACAATATATACATGTTGGTGTTATGAATGCGGTATCTTCTTGGTCTGATGGTTCCATTTGGATTTGTTGGAATCCTGCTGAAGCATCCATGAAGGTCAAGAGTTCATGGTCAGCTGTGGCGTCTATCATAGAGTCAATATGTGGTAGGGGAAAGGATCCTTAGGACAAGCCTTGTTAAGATCTGTGTAATCTACGCACACCCTTCATTTTCCGTTTTTCTTTTGTACAACAACCACATTAGCTAGCCATCTTGGGAACTTTACTTCCTTGATTGTCCCTGTTTTGAGGGGATCTCTACTTCCTCTTGGATGATTTGATTCCTTTCGAGTGCAAACTTCCTTCTCTTTTGGTGTATTGGTCTGAAAGAAGGATCAATATTAAGTTTATGAGTAATAATACTCTTGTCTATAGTTGTCATATCTTCATGTTTCCATGTGAATTCTTGCTTCTAGTTCTTAAGAAATTCAATAGATCTTGCCCGATCTGCTCAGGCATTGAGGATCCTATGAGGACTTTATCTTAGGGATCCTTAATGCCCAGGGGCACTTCCTTTACCTCTTATTCCTTCGTCTCTAGAACATTTTGTGCCCCTTCCTTAATTGATATGCTTGTTGGGGTTTGGTCGTGGATTTCATAGAGGTTTTGTAGTATTCTTTCGATTCTTGCTGATCTCCCATGATCTTCACCGCCCCCCAAGGAGTGGGCAACTTCACAAACTGATGGTATGTTGATGGAACCGCTTTCATCTCGTGGATCCATGGTCCACCTAGTATCACATTATAAGAAGACAGGGTGTCAATAACACAGAAATTTTGTATGGATTTTACCCCTTCTATGTATATTGGTAGCTTTATTTCTCCCATTGTGTGTTTTGTTTCCTCGCTAAATCCTATGAGGACTGAGGATCTTCTGACTATCTCTGATTCCGAGATGTTCATTCTCTTCGGTGCGTCTAGGAGTATGATATTGACAAAGGATCCTCCGTCAACAAGGATCCTTCTGACGAAATGGTTGGCCATGTACAGGGTTATCACGAGTCCATCATGGTGAGGATCCTGAGTTCCTTCCCTGTCGGTTTCGTCGAATGTGATTTCTTTTTCACTGCTAACCATGGTATTCTTTCGTGGTCTATCCTCCTTTTCAGTTTTGGAGACTTTGGCGTGTCTTTTAGCCTTAGAATAAGAGGTACCACAGATGTTAGATCCGCCTAAGATAACATTAATCATCTTAGCATCAGAGGATGGAGATCATGGTTTCTTCGGGATCCTATGATCATCCTGGTTGTTCTCCTTGGAGTTTTCTCTTTTTCTCCTGAGGATCTCTTTGAGGTGTCCTTTGCTAAGGAGGTAGTTGATTTCTTTTTGTAAGGCTATGTAGTCCTTCGTCATGTGGCCAAATTCTTCATGGTAAGCATACCATTTGGACTTGTCTTTCCAAGAGGTGGATTTGTTGTCTCTCTTTGGCCATCTTGCTTTATCTTCAAGATCCTGCATAGCATGAATTACACCTGAAACATCGACAGAAAAACAATAGTTAGTGATTTTAGGAAGCTCTTCTTCTTCTCTTGCATCTTCAAGGGCATTAACCTTGTGATTATCTGGTTTGGAATAGGGCTTCGATTTGTAGGATCTCTAAGTTGAGGATTCAGACTTCCTGTTGGGGTTCTCATATTGATCTGAAGGGTTGCTTCTCTTCTAGATCTCTCTATCCTCTTCTAGCCTTATGAATCCCAACACCCGGCACCTGACTTCGTCCAGTCTTTTGCATGGGGTCATCACAAGGTCTTCATAAAAGGGTGAATCATCTCTTAATCCCATTTTAAATGCCTCCACGGCGGTGGCCATGTCGATGTTGGGGATGCTCAGAGCTTCAGTGCCAAATCTATTAACAAAGTCTCTAAGTTTCTCCTTAGGATCCTGAACCACCCGGTAGAGATCACTAGTGATCTTCTCGAAGGTTCTGCTACAAGAAAATTCGCTATTAAAGATATTGAATAAGTGTGCAAATGAAGTAATAGAATATGGGGGAACGTTCAGCAGCTATTTGAGGGCTGATCCCATAAGGGTCGAACCAAAGCCTTTTCATAGGCAAGCTTCCTTCAAGTGCCCTGGGATGGGAATGATCTCCAACCTTTCTCTGTATTGGTATAAATGCTCTTCAAGATCTGTAGTTCCATCATACAACTTCATGTTGGGAGTTTAGAAGCGCTTAGGAACTTCGGTATCGGCTATCGCAGGAGCGAATCTCGAGATCATGTGGCTTGTAGGAGATGCTTCTGGTATTGGTTGGACCACTCTGGGTACACTGGCGATCATCTGTCTTAATTGTTGAAGTTCCCTGGCCATGTTCGGGTATATTCCTACATCAACGTTAGTATAGTTAGTATTAATAGTATCTGTGTTTAAGAAATTACTAGAATCGAGGTTTCTAGGAGTCTTGAAAGGATCATTGAGATCATTGATCATGGACACTCGGTTGTCCATAGTTCCCCCCCCCCCCCAGGGTGACGCTACAGTGGTAGGAATTATATCCTTCTGGAGGATCCTGCATTAATATTATTGAAGTCCAGGATCCTTGGTTGCACAACTGTGGGTGTAGTTTCCTAGGATTTCTGAAATTCTGCCTTCATCCTCTCCATTTCTTTGAGCAGTGCTCTATTCTCCTCCTATTGTTGGGTCACCTGTTGCGTCATTTTCCTCATCATAGCGTAGAGTTCTGCAGTAGTGACTAAGGCAGTCGGATCCTGGAGCCCTGAGGATCCAAAACTTCTCGGACTAGCAATTGAGGGGGTGTTTTCTTGGAAGTGTCAGACGTTTTCCTCTTAGTGGGGGGTCCACTCGGAGGAGGTGGTAGGTTTTTGGATGGAGCGGAAGGAGCATAGGATGAAGAGAGGATTGGTTGTGTAGACATGATGTTTTTTGAGGATTTTTTAACACCACAGTCCCACGGATGGTGCCAAATTGTTTTGGTCAAAAATTACACAAGTACTAATCAACCAAATTGAATGAGGGGTTGTGATGTGCAGATTGTGTAATAGCAAGTAGTAAAAGAAAAGTGACACAATGGTTTACAATGAAAGCCCTTGATCCTTGCTAGGATCTCCAACATAAAACCTTGGAAGGTGATAATGATCACCTTCCTTGATGATTTTATTGATATAAAGTAAATATTACAGTGAGTTTTTAGTAAGAATGAATGTAGAAATTTGTAGAGTGAGCTTAGACTAAGGATTCGTGTCTTGTGTGCAGATTACAAGTGTCAATTTATAGTCTAATCTAGCCAACAAGATGTCTTATATTTTCGGGATCCTCTATGACCAGCTTTGTGAACATTATTTGACCAAGTATTCTGAGTCTTTAGCATTGTTGAGGTAATTCTTCGTTGAGAATTGGTCTTCCCTTGACTACTTTTGCACACGTGTTAGTTATAGATAAATATGACTGTTATAAGTATTAATAATAATAAAAATCATAACGGTAATTAGTCGGGATCCTAATGTTGCTGAGGATCCTAGATATTTAAGGATCTTGAATATAGTAAGGATCCTGGTCCCAACAGTTTCATCGTTATTTAGTTATTATATGTAAAAAAGTAAAACTATTAGGGAATTATTATTATAGTTATTTAAAGAGAAATTAAAAGGTAATAATTAGGGGTGATGAATAAATTATAATGATAATGATTTGAAAGGTATTGAACTATCAATTTTATTCACATTTAGTAACTAAACTTTTTTGTGTTTGATTTACCTTTGAATTATTTGAAATTGTTCATATTTTACCTTACAAACGGTCATAAGTTAAAATGTGAACAATTTCAAATAATTCAAGTGTAAATCACACCTGAAAAAGTTCGATGACTAAATATGAACAAAATTGAAAGTTCCCTTTCAAGTCATTATCTCATAATGGTTCTAAATGTTATTAAGAATGAGTAGAAGTGGAATATTATGGTCACAAAAGTGAGTATATTGTAATATTCGTGTGATATACCTTTAGTGTATAAGGTACAGAAAACAACACTTAGAAATGCAGTAAGAGCGACTTCAATCATATAGAAACAGAAGGAAAAAAATTATGGTGGGCTCAAACATTTACTTCAGATATGGGCGATAGTTTTTACTCTAGATGGTGGAGATGGTCGTTGTAGATCGTACGAACAAGAGAGAATATATGATAAAGGAGTGTAAAGATAATGTGGTGTTAGATTTGAATGGGGTTTTCTCTTTAGTACAACAAAAGCTTTGATTAGAGAGTGTGGGTGCATAAGATCATGGTCGTGGAGCAGTACATGAGCAGTAAATGAGTACTCGAGGTTTTTCTCTTTACAACATCACGGCCATGATCTTATGCATCCACACTCTCTAATCAAAGTTCGTGTTGTAGTAAAGATAAAAAACCTCATTCAAATCTAACATCACATTATCTTCACATTTGTTTATCATATGTTCTCTCTTCCTCGTACAATCTACAACAACCATCTCCACCCTCTAAAATGAAATTTGTCGCCTATGTCTTAAGTAAATGTTTGAACCCACCACAATCTTTTTCCTTAGTTTCTATGTAATTGAAGTCGCTCCTATTGTATTTCTAAGTGTTGGTTTTTGTACTTTATATACTTAAGGTATATCACACAAATATTACAACATACTCACTTGTGTAATCTCAATATTCCGCTTGTGCTCATTCTTAATAACATTTAGAACCATTTATTAGATAATGACTTGAAAGGGTAACGAACTTTCAGCTTTGTTCACATTTAGTCACTTAACTTTTTTTCGTGCTTGATTTACCCTTGAATTACTTGAAACTGTTCATATTTTACCTTTATGATCAGTTGTAACCGGTCATAAGTGTAAAATGTGAACAATTTCAAGTAATTCAAGGGTATATCAAACACGAAAAAAAGTTTGATGAGTAAATATGAACAAAAATAAAAGTATTACTCTTTCAAATTATTATCCCTAAATTTGTCCAATAAATTTGTTTACATATACTAACAATTAATACACGGAAAAAGACATGCACTATCAATGTCTACCGAGGACAACAATCCCTTTATATTAGTATCATTTTATGTAGGGGTGCAAACGAGTCGAGCCGAGCCCGAGCCTAGCCAGGCTCGGCTTGGGCTCGTTTAAGTTATATGGGGCTCGAGCTCGAGCTCGGATCGATTCGAGCTTTGTTTTACTGAGCTCGGCTCGAGCTCGTAAAGAGTTATACAAGCTCGGCTCGGGCTCGGGCTCAGACTCGTTTTTATCTGACGTGCCTAAATAAGCTTAAGCTCGGCTCGAGCTCATTAAAAAGCTCGTTTACTAATACCCTAAATTCATAATTCCCCTAATATGTTTTTATTTTAATATATATAAATAACAATAAATTATATTATATAAAGGCTCGTTTAGGCTCGCGAGCCTAATCGAGCTTAATGACAAAGGCTTGAGCTCGAGCTCGTTTAATAAACAAGCTTAATATTAAGCTCGAGCTCGGCTCGGGCTCGTTTAAAATCGGTTTCGAGTCGAGCTTTTAACGATCCGATCTCGAGTAGCTCGCGAGTAGCTTGGCTCGTTTGCACCCCTAATTTTATGTTAATGATGTTTATGTAAAGGTCTGTTTGGTATCATAAAATGGAACGAGGAGCATAATAAAATTGATTATTTTATATTTTATTCTCAATAAATATAAACCTTAATAGTGCAAATCTAAGACAAATTATAATAATGAACTTAAATCAAAACATACATATAGTTAGATAAATTAAATGTAAATATTAGGGGTGTTCACAGGGCGGTTCGGTTCGGATACTAATGAAATTGTGAACCGTGACCACCGGGCGGGTACCTCATACGCACTAACCGAAACCGAACCGTATTGACAAAAAACCGAATCGAACCGAACCGTATAAAAGCGGGTAACCACGGTTCGGTTCACGGGTACCCGGTAAAATATAAAAAATTAAATTCAATTGAAACTAAAAACTCCATTTTACTTATCTCTTTCTTAAAATTAGTAAGTCAAAGAGTTAAAAAAAAAAAAACATAATGAAGTTCAAATATCATATATTATAATTTGTATAATAAATACAATAATAAAAACAAAAAAATCAAATGAATTTAGAATTACAAAATTGGATTTGTCGATATAGATTTTTGTTTAGGTTATTACACTCGTAGATCAATCGAAACAATACTAATGAAATAATACTTCTTTTAACGGTTAATATATATATATATATATATATATATATATATATATATATATAATCAAACGATTTGGTTCGGGTATCCGCGGATACCTAAATATAAAAACCAAAAACCGACCCGTTGATATCCGGTTTTTTCGATTTCGGTTTTTTTCGGTTTCGGTTTTTCGGTTTCAGATTGGCCGGTTCGGTTCGGTTTTTCGGTTTTACGGTTTTTTTAAAATATATGTTGGTTTGCAAGTGGTTTAAAAATAAGGAAAATATCTAGAAAAATCCTAAAATCTTACATTAATTTACAAAAAAGTCTCAAACTAAAATTTGTTTACGAAAAAGCATGAATTACCGGTTAAAATGGCAATTTTACCCATTTTTCTCGGGTTACCGGTTTCATTACTTACTTGTTTCATTAAAGTCTCATTATTTTACCCTAATTTACGAATAAGTCACAAACTAAAATTTAGTGACGATTTAGCCATTTTCTCCATGTAACATACATTTTATCGGTTTCATTGTTGATTTAGATACCTAGTCATTAATTTGTTGATAAGATAGGTGGAGAAAATGGCTAAATTATCAATAAATTTTAGTTTGGGACTTTTTCATAAATTATGGTAAAATAATGGGATTTTAATGAAACCGATAAACCGAAAAAAAAATTATCAAATCATCAATTTTACTGGTAATTCATCTTCTTTCGTAAACAAATTTTAGTTTTGGACTTTTTCGAAAATTAAGGTAAAATTTTAGGACTTTTCTGGAGTTCCTCTTTTAAAAAAATATCTATAATTTAAAATAGTGTGCTACTGGTAATTCATCTTCTTTCGTAAACAAATTTTAGTTTTGGACTTTTTCGAAAATTAAGGTAAAATTTTAGGACTTTTCTGGAATTCCTCTTTTAAAAAAATATCTATAATTTAAAATAGTGTGCGAGTATAGTGCATGTTGAGTTTTAAGACACACATGTCCCACAGAGTTTGTTTTAGTAACAACGTTTAAAAAAAATCTTTAAAAAGTAGATGTAATGAAATCTTGTAACATAATTATAAATAAAAATAGCTTTTTATTTTTAAAAAAATTATCTAATTGAAGCTTTTGAAAACAATAAAATAGATTAATATTGTAGAAAAATATATTATTATTATTATTATTATTATTCATAAAATGAAAAATAAATAAATAAATAATTTATTTCTAATTTACTAAAGCCTTTTTCTATAGTTTTGGCTTTTTTTTTACAAATTTGGTCCTAATTTTTTTAATAAATTTCTTCTATCCCTTTATACAAATTTTATTTTGATTTCTTTAAAGGTTAGTAAAGTTAATTTTTAAATAATTATTTCTCTACAACCTTTTTAAAACCTTTGTTAAGTCCTAGGTTGTTTTGAATGTTCTAAAAATATAGTTATGGCTTCGAGCCTCATGACTCCAAGGCTTATGCTTCACGTCATATTTTAACAAAATATCATATTAAGTCCCTGTAAGATAGTAAACCCGAAGCAAGACAAGGTTGAATCTCTATTAGTTTCATACAAAAAAACATATAAAGTAAAACCAATTCCACTAGTTTGAAACATAATGTGTACGGAAAGAGCCAAAGCCTAAATGGTCTCTGAGTCTGAGGGGGTGGTGGTGATGGTAATGGTTATGGTAAGTGACGGTGGTGTTTGTGGCCAGTAACGGAGCTTGAACCTTTGAGTTGGGGGTCGAAAATATAATACGTATAAAAATTAGAAAACAGAGGGGGCCACAATCAATTTTTTTAGTTGTAGGCCTAATATGTAAAAAATTTAATAGTATATGGACTAGTTTAAAAAAAAAAAAAAAAAAAAAAAAAAAAAAAAAAAAAAAAAAACAACAACAACAACAACAGGGGGGGCCACAACCCCCCCCCCCCCCCCCTAGCCCTTAAGAAGATCCGTCCATGTTTGTGGCAGTAGGTAGGGCGGTAATAGGTGTTGGTGGCAATGAATTGAAATTAATTCCTTCCATCCTATGAATGAACTTTCCTCATGAATGGAAGTATTTTTTTCATTTTGGAATCCAATTCCTTAGCAAAAATGGAACCAAACATAAGGAAGGGGTGGACTTAGATTCCAATTCCACCTTTTTCTTATGTTTGGTTCAACTTTTACTAAGGAATTGGATTCCTTAAAAAAATAAATAAATAAAATAAAAAACTTTCCATCAATCCGAGGAAAGTTCATTCTATCAAAATTTGAAGGAATTAATTTCAATATATGAGACAAAGTGCAAGATTACCATATTACCCTATGCCACCATCACCACCACCACTGCCACCACCTACCACAACCGCCTTCACCACCGCTGCCACTGCCACCCACCATTGTCATCACTGCTACCACCCACAACCACCGCCACCACCCACCACAACCACTCGCTTCCATCACCACCTCCACCTCTACCCGCCACCAACACCGCCACTGCCACCATCACCACAACTGCCACCCACAGCCACCACTGCCGCCACCATCCACCACCACCACCACCCACCATCGCCATGTAGCTTATAAAAAAAAATTTAAGCAAAAAGAAAAAAGAAGGGAAATTATGTCATTTTACATCATTCCAAATCCCTTTCCACCCAAACAAACAAAATATGGAATTGGATTCCAATTCCATTTCATGCCAACCAAACAGACTATGGAAGTGGATTCCAATTCCTAACAGATTTTATTTCTTTCATAAATATTATGCGCCAAACGCCACCTAAGATTCCTAACAAAGTATATGAATGCTCATTCAACTGTTTTCTAAAAATTAAAATTAAAACAAAAAGCACTAGCATTTACGGTTTGCCATTACATTACCTCAAGGTTACAGTTTCTCCTAAACCTTTGTTAATAAAGGTGAAAATGAACAACACTCCCGATCACCAAATAAAATGCACAACCAAAATATAAACATTATGTTTTTAAAAAGCTATTGTCCAGAAGACAGTGAAAAAGGTAGTGGAATCAAATACACACCTCAGGGAAATATATATATATATATATATATATATATATATATATATATATATATATATATATATATATATATATATATATATATATATCACTGAGATTGAACCAACTCCAGAGGAAGACTTTCCATTGCAACCTGAAATCAAAATTTAATTATTAAAAGAGATTACAAAATAACTAGTGAAGTGGAGGATATATATATATATATATATATATATATATATATATATATATATATATATATATATATATATATATACATACCCATTTTCTAAAAGCTCGGGGATCAGATTTTGGTTGCACGTTGTACAATTCTGTCTGAAATGTAACAACGATGGTAACTTTAAACTCCACTGAAAATGGTCTGCACAAAAGTTAAATCATATTATCTATATTTATAGTGGTATACAAATGACAACATGAAAATTATTCCTATCAACTTACCCAGCAAACACAGTTGGACATGTCAAAAGCCGGGGAAGTATGACATAAATAGGCAGACAGATACTTCGGCAAACGTCTCCATCTGCTATCTATAAAGTATAAAGAAAAGGTGAAGATTTTAAAATGTTAATAATGTGAAAGCATGAAAAAAGATTAATTTTTTACCTGAGTAGTCTGAAGTACAGATGTTTCTGTGGCTATCTTTTCCCCCACCATAATCGACTCGATGCGATGCAAGTGAATGTCAATGGAGTAGATAGGGACTGCAGATGCTTCAACTGTTACCTCTCCCACTAAAGGATCACCTACAAGGCACTGAGTGCAAATTCTACCAGATACCTTGAAACCACCTACAAGGTGAACATGTGAATTGTAAAAATGAAGTTGAAAAAAAATATATATAACTTTTTTTTTTAAAATATATATATATATATATATATATATATATATATATATATATATATATATATACTTTAAGTGGAACCTGATTTCAGTTCATGAAGCAAAGAGTGCCTTTGTGTGTCTTGAGTGATATAAAAGAAGACCGTTTCAGGAGAGACTGGTTTCTCTGGGAGACCACCTGTATATGTAAATGTAATTCATTACATTACATTTGATGAACTGGTCATATTCACAGAGAGAGAGAGAGAGAGAGAGAGAGAGAGAGAGAGAGAGAGAAAGAGAGAGAGAGAGAGAGAGAAAGACCAAACTTATACCTAATTCACTTTCGATTATGAACTCCACTGTAGCAGAGAATGATTTATGTAGGTATCCTCTCACAACATCTACAGTTAGCAGATACTGTCTATCACAGATAGATTAATAGCATCATAAATATTGAAGGGCGGATTGGAGAAGAACCTTTGAAGAAACCATACCTGGATGTTAATGTTTGCTCCATGAAAAGTTTCATAGAATTTGGTATCCTCTTCTTTATGTTTGAGAATAATAGAAAATGGTATCTGCCCACAAAGGGGATAATGGGTCAGTCTTTAAAAATTTAACACCACCTAAAACTACAATGAACATGTCCTAAAAAAACCTCTTTGTTTAACTATCTGACATAATACCTGTGTTGTGCCTGCACTAATCTTCCCACATGGTTCAACCTCAATGCTCTTCTTCCTTTTATATATATATATATATATATATATATATATATATATACAAAAAAATAAGGAAATTTTAAATAAACACGTTAAAAATGGCTTAATAACAAGTGCATATAATTCTACAATGAGTGACACTTTATGCCATCTTTATCTTGCACTACATATGGCCCCTTCAGCATTGCAAAAATTAACAAATTTATATGAGCTAAGGTCAAAATGTTAATGAAACATCACTCATCCTTATAACATACTGTATTAAACAAGGAAGGTTAGTAGAAACTCATGATTTCAATCCATAGATATATGTTTTACTTGACCGTGTTAGGATTTATTTTAAAGTATTATTTAAATTCTCTTTTCCATTACCCACGCTTTGATCAGAACCAACTAGTAAACAATGATAGAGAGAGAGAGAGGGAGGGAGAGATACAGTATTGGAATAGGCTTCAGAACACCGTAAAGCGATTCAATGAGTCCGGCAGAACCACCACGAACCTAAACACCAAAACTGAGTATATCATGAACGCGCTCCAACAATCACAATTGCTCTAACCAACACAAAACCTTCGTGAAATATATGTAAATCAACCTACCTATGACTTGTGAAACCTATTGGATTATGGTTAAATTAGGGTTTTCCTACAGTTTACAACTTTCTATCTAAAATCCACCATGAACAAATAAAATCATAAGGAAATGAAACCTGCAAATTGACAGAACCATTGACGGTTAAGTGGATTCCACGGTGAGAGACTGATGAGGGAAATTTGGTGATGATTTTTCCCTGAAGAGGTTCCTGCGATGAATACATAATACACCAATTTAAACCCCCTTGAATGCACATTTTGTAGAGTTGTGTAGTTTGTTTAGCAACTTACATGGGGACGGTAGGTTCGATTCGATCGAGAGAGTTTGATCTCAACAGACATGGAAACGAAATACTTCTGCCAGGGCTTGGAGATAATCGTTCTTGGAGACCTTGGTTATAAATTAGTAGGTATGTGACCGTGTACGTGTATTACACGCGGGTTTATTAAGGGGTGTTTGGATGAGGCCAAAAAGAACTTTTGTAAAAGATAACAAACAAAAAATCGTTTGGGAAAAACTCCTTAAAAGCTTCTTTTGGATTTTTTTAAAAAGGAAAACTGAGTCAGGGAAGCCTAGCTTTTTGAAACTTTTTCCAAAAGTTTTTTTGCCCTCTGAAAAGATACCCCAAACACCCCCTAAAATGTCCAAAAGTAGAAGGTGTGAGAAAAAAAGATTATTCATTCAAGGTTTGATAACCACAAGAATCATGTTCATAATAAAATAAGTAATAGCTGAGTTTATGACCTTTGATAAATTACATAGACCATTTATGTAATTTAATCTTAAATAATCTATAATAATAAAATTAATTAATATGAATTCACAAATGAAAGGTATTATCTACATTAATATAGTTATATATTAATTAATATATTAATAGAAAGAAGAATTCACAAATAGAAAGTTATTATGTATATTAATTAATATACTAATAAAATTAACTAATATGAGATGACATTTAATAGGTGTTATTTGACTAAAAATGAAAAATTCTATAAAAATGACAAGTGGATATTAAATAATTCAAAAAATCTAGAAAATGACAAGTGTCAAAATAAATAAGAAGAGGACATGTGGCAAAATTGATTTTCATTTATTATGTTAGATAATGAATTTAGACGAAAACTGCAAATATGATCATGTGGTTTGTCATTTTCGACAATTGATGTTCAAACTTTTAAAATATTACGGAAACAATCCTTTTCAACTATTTTCACTGTAAAATTCATCCCTTTCGATTATTCCAAAATCGAAAAGATATTTTTACCTTTATGATTATTTTTTATATTCCTTTTAATATTTATTTAACATCTTCCCTAATAAATAAAGATCTTTTTGCCACATGTCACATTTTTATTTATTTTGTCACATGTAATTTTATGGTTATTTTAAATTAATTTTTATTCCACATGTCATTTTATGGTTTTTTTCATTATATTAATTTCTAGATAGTATTTAAATGCAATAATAATAAATGCATATCAATTTCATTAATAAACTTTCCTTATAATTACAAAACTATTAAATTAAAGATTTATTAATTTTATTTATTTATTTATCTAAATTATTTGTTTAAATTTATAAGAGAGAAAAAAACACTTTAATTTTTATAATTCAATATTTTTTCACTTTTCTTATAAATTCATACTTCTCAAATGTTTAGAATTTTATCTTAGTTTTTTTTTAAATAAACCAATGTAATACATGGGTCTCACACCTAGTTTATTATAGACAAAACTTCAAAAATGGTCCCTATGGTTTCCGAAAATCTGAAGTTTGGTCCTTAATTTACAAAAATCTCACGAATGGTCCCTGTGGTTTCAAAACTTTTAATATTTAGTCCTTCCGCCTAATTACGTCGATTTTCTACGGTTAAATGAGAGGCATTTTCATCATTTCAATACCCAGAGACAATTTATGAGATTTTCTCTTATTATCTTAATTTTTTATTAAGAAAAAAGAAAAAATGAAAGAAATTTACTCTCTTTCTCTCTCTCTCTCTCTCTCTCTCTCTCTCTCAATAAGAAGCATCACCCCAATTACCCCTGAACCATTTTCTGCCCTCATTCATTTCGTCTTCTCTAATCGATAGATTCCAAATCCCATTTTTCACAATCTACATCAGGTAGGGAGCTTCAATTCCAAATCCCAATTCAATTCTTCTTCACAATCTACATTCCATAGCATTATATTTGTTCTTTCTCACTCACATATCATCAAATTTTCATTTTTTACAGCGAGTGAGTGAAAGAGAGATAAAATAGTAGGAGGAGGATGTTCGTACACCACTTTGCTTCTGGTCCTATCGTTGATTCTTTTGATCGCATTCGCCGATTTTGCTCAGGTAACTTCCATTATGTATAAACCAGGTCGAATTAGCTTCGTTTTCGGCGATCTAGCATACCCAACATTTTTTAAATGCATTAACGATGATGAATTTTGTTTGCATAACTATGAATTGAACTGATTCATTAATTGGATTTATTGTACAGATTGTAAACCCAAATATACATATCGATGCTCTGCAACATCACACAACAAGCCATGGAGGGGAGGTTGAGAGGTTGGTAGAAAAAAGGAGAAGAAAGGGAGGGAAAGAGCAGATCGGAAACAACACAATAGGTGGGGGTTCGTGGGTTTGCTCAGCAACCGAGGGGAGGTGGAGAGGTTGACAACCAATTTTTCCGGTAGGCTCTCTTCGTCGACTGTTAGCTTATCTCACTAGAGTTGTGGCTTCGAGGGAAAGAAGGGGTCGAGCAAAATAACAATAGAGGGTGTCTGGGGTGATGCTTCTTAATAGAGAGAGAGAGAGAGAGAGAGAGAGAGACCATTTACATATTAAATTTCATTTTTTATTTTTATTTAAAATAAGAGAAAACCTCATAAATGGTCCATGGGTATTGAAATGACAAAAATTCCCTCACATAATGGTAGAAAGCTGACGGAGTTAGACACCTTATCCAACAGTCTGCCACTTGGATAAGTCTAATAACTATAACTGCAAGTATGACTTCAGGAACCGATCAACAATCGTAGCTCTTTCAAGGTCTCTTGGAATTGAGAAGATGGTGATACGCCATTTAAGTGATCATATAACCCTCTGTTCTAGATATCAGCCGGACAAATACATGGAACAATGTCTTACTTATTGTCCAGCAGTTTGTTTCCCGATTTCCGATTTTTTGACAAAGAGCTAAATTGAACACATCAATTCGGCTCTGACCGGGCCTGATACATAGGTCAAAACAAAATCATCGAGGGGCCCAAATATCCACTTCTAATCCAAGAAGGAACAGATAAACTTCGACTCATATGCTTGTTCTATTACTTGTTGAATCACACACAAAAGTACGCTTTATAACATCGAGTTACCAATGTTGTTTCGTACGATCAGTGCATAACCAACTCGTAGGCAACAAGTCATATCTCTAGGTTTGAAGACTTATATGATATTACCGTCTCACGATCACTCGAGATAAATTCCATGAGGTGATACCAGTGAGCGTGGGTTGAATCAAATAATCAGAACTTATGAGCACTCATGAGTGTTGTAGCCATGTCCAACAACTTAGACCTCTGCTACCAACTCATGACAACCTTGATTCATACCTACTTCCAACATATGACCGACTGTGGAGAATTCGAATAATACCAAACATAATTATTCTGGAAGTCAAAACATGTAAAAGAAATATACTAAACGATTGACAAAAGATAGCAACACTTTACTCATAAATAAACATAACTTTTATTCATCATCAAATGTCAATTACACTTTACAAATTTCAAAATTATCTAACTACTAAAACTAATATCATCCTTTGGCCCTATGCTCCGAGCATGCTGGAGATGCTTAACCCGACTCAGTCCCTTCGTGAGGGAATTTGCTGGGTTCTCATCCGATGATACCCTCTTTGCCACGAGGAGTCCTTCTTCTATTTGATGTCTGATGAAATGGCATTTTCTGTCGATGTGTGTGGATCTCCCGTGATCCCTTGGTTCCTTGGCTAAGGCAACTGCACTTTCACTATCACAGAAAATTTCCATTGGCTCCTTTATAGTTGGTACAACTCCAAGGTCTCCAATGAAGTTCTTCAGCCATATCGCCTCCTTTGCTGTCTTGCTTGCTACTATATACTCTAATTCGCAAGTTGAATCAGCCACTGTCTCCTGCTTGGAACTCTTCCAAGTGATTGTTCATCCGTTTAAGGTAAAGACCCAGCCTGACTGAGAGCGGAAATTATCCCTATCAGTCTGAAAGCTAGCATCACTATACCCTACAACTCTCAAATCATCACTCCCACCGAGGGTAAGGACCCAGTCCTTAGTCCTCCGCAGGTACTTGAGGATATTCTTTACCGCAGTCCAGTGAGCCTTGCCAGGGTTCCCCTGATATCTGCTGACCATGCTCAAGGCAAAGGCCATATTAGGACGAGTGCAGGTCATGGCATACATGATCGAGCCTACTGCAGAAGCATAAGGTACTCGACTCATTTGTGCTATCTCAGCCTCAGTACTCGGGCTCTGAGTTTTACTCAGTCTGGCATAACTCTGGATGGGTAACTCTCCCTTCCTGGAATCTTGCATGCTGAACCTTTTTAGCACCTTATCTAAATAGGTATTTTGACTAAGTCGAATTAGTCTTTTACTCCGGTCTCTCAGAATCCTTATCCCCAGAATATAGGCAGCTTCTCCTAGGTCTTTCAAAGAGAAACACTTCCCAAGCTAGGACTTCACTTCCTACAAGGTTGGGATGTCATTTCCTATGAGTAGTATGTCGACCACATACAGTACCAAAAAGCTAACTATACTCCCACTAGCCTTGACATAGACACAAGATTCATCTTCACTCCTCGAAAAGCCAAAGTCTCTGACTTTTTCATCGAAGCAAAGATTCCATCTGCGAGGTGTCTGTTTCAATCCATAAATGGAATTATCGAGCTTACACACTTTATTAGGGTATTATGTACTGACAAAACCCTCTGGCTGACTCATGTAAACATCCTCAGCCAAACTTCCATTAAGGAAGGCGGTTTTGACATCTAATTGCCATATTTCATAATCATGAAATGCAGCGATGGCTAACAGAACCCTAATGGGCTTAATCTTTGCAACTGGTGAAAAGGTCTCATCATAATCAACTCCCGGAGTTTGAGAAAAGCCCTTTGCAACTAGTCGCGCCTTATAAGTGTGTACATTACCATCCATGTCGGTCTTCTTCTTGAAGATCCATTTGCACCCAACTGTCTTACGACTTGGTACATTGTCAACCAAGTTCCAAACTTGATTGTCATACATGGATTGTATCTCGCTGTCCATTGCCTCTTTCCATTTAGCTGACTCGGGGCCTGCCATGGCTTCCGCGTAACTGTTAGGTTCATCCAGACTTACCAATGTCTCATCACTGATAAGTGTCTCACCTTCCACAGTAATATGGAAACCATAGTAGTGATCAGGTGCATTCCTAATCCTTGTGGAACGCCTTAGAGGTACAGACTCGTCAATTGGCTCAACAGGAGCTTCCTCTGCAAGTTGAGTGCTAGGGTTTGAAGTTTCTTCACCACTTGACTCTTGAATTTCTTCAAGGTCAATTTGTCTCCCACTGTTTCCTTGGATTATGAACTCTCTCTCTCTCTCTCTCTCTCTCTCTCTAGGAAAAAAAAACCTCCTTGCTACAAAGACCACATTCTCACTAGGTCTGTAGAAAGAGGTAACCAAAGGATTTATGTGGGTAGCCGGTGAAAATACACCTCTCACTTCGAGGTTCGAGCTTATCATGAGTCTCGCGCCTCACGAAAGCCTCGCAAACCCAAATCTTGATGTGGTCTAGTTTGGGAACTTTACCAGTCCACATCTCATGAGGAGTTTTGGCAACTTTCTTAGTAGGAACCAGATTAAGGATATAGGCGGCAGTCTCTAAGGCATACCCCCAAAATCATATTGGTAGTGAAGCTCGACTCATCATGGAACTAACCATATCCAACAAGGTTCGATTACGCCTCTCAGCTACACCATTCAACTGTGGTGTCCTGGGAGGTGTCAATTGTGAGATAATCCCACATTCCTTAAGATAGTCGAGGAACTCTGTACTAAGATACTCACCACTACGATCGGATCGAAGCATCTTAATGTTCCTGCCCAATTGATTCTCGACTTCCTATTTAAACTCTTTAAACCTTTCAAAAGTCTCTGACTTATGCTTGATTATATAGACATATCCATATCTACTATAATCATCAGTAAAAGACAAATAATAACGATTAGCATCCATTGTGGCAGATTTGAAGGGTCCACACACATCTGTGTGCACTAGATCCAACAAACCTTTACCCCTAGCACATGAACCAGTGAAGGGTGACTTTGTCATTTTTCCAAGTAAGTAGGATTCACAACTATCATCTGACTTTAGGTCAAATGACTCCAAGACTCCGTCCTTTTGGAGTTGGCCTATGCGTTTCTTGCTCACATGTCCAAGTCGACAATGCCATAATGATGCTTTATCCAAGTTATTATTATTAGAAGAATTAATACACAACACATTATTTCCTAGACTATCTACAACAGACATAACTTTATACACACCATCAAAAGGTAATGCTTTAAAATAAAGAACATTATTAAAGAAAGCATTTATTGCACCAATTTCATTATCAAAAAAAAAGGTAAACCCTTGTTTGTACAAAGCATGAAATGAAATAATATTTCTTGCCATTTCTGGCGAATAACAACATTTATTCAAATCTAAAGTAAACCCACTACTTAGCAACAAATAATAAACTCCAATCTTGGTGACAGGTGAAGCTTTCCTATTCCCCATGATCAAGTTTATCTTTCCATGCTCCACATTCTCACTTCTTCTTAGTCCCTGCAAATCAGAACAAATATGAATACCATAACCGGTATCAAGGACCCAAGAGTTAGAATAGGGTGAGTTATTAGATAGAATAGTGTAAATACCTGCATGGTTGGGTTTGACTTTCCCATCCTTCACATCTTGCCGGTACTTTGGGCAGTTCCACTTCCAATGCGACTTCTCATGGCAATAAAAGCATTCAGCCTCTTTTGGGTAAGAAGAATGAGTGACGAAACCTTTCTTGGTTCCACTTGAATAGGAGCCATCAAGGGTCTTACCCTTGGTACCCTTCGAAGGGCTCTTCCTCTTCTTCCCTCTACCTTTCTCGATTTCCAGGACAGGGGCGGAGTTTGGAGTAGGATTAGGAGTGTTAACAACCGACTTACCTTTAAGACCTGTTTCTGCGGTCTTTAGAAGTCCTTGAAGTTTGATGAGTGTGACTTTTTCCTTATTCATGTGGTATGTCATGCAGAATTGATCATAACACGAGGGTAATGTTTCAAAATGATATCCATTGCTAGCTTTGTTGGAATAGTGTCTAAGCCCGTAACTCTATTTGGTATGTACTTAACCCGGTTGTGCATGGTCCTTTTGGGTTGCCTTCTCCAAAGCAACTTGACAAGGTAATTTAAGGAGAAAGAGAGATTGTTATGATTTATTAATATGTTATAAGAATAATATATTAAAGGAGAAATCATATTTATTTAATTAGTATTGGTCATAAATTAATTAGGAATTAATTTGGTGGGCAAAAGAGATTAATTGAATAAAGGGGTATAAACTGTCAAATGTATGATAGTTGAGTTTTAGGTTAAGGAAACCTAATGCTTAAGGGAGAACGAAATTATGATGGGTATCCATCATATTTTCGTCCAAGGCCTTATTCCAGAAGGTTCCTTGGGCTGCTTGGTGGATAAGCTGTCCATTAGGGTTTAGACTGAAACCCTAGTAACCTGTAAGTATAAATATGACCCCTAGGGCATTGATTTCGGCTACCACTTGATTCTAAGAGAACCCTAGGCCGATTTCTAGCCTCTCTCTCCCTCTCTCATATTGCCTTCTTGCTTGTGGGGTTTGTGAACCATTAGAGGAGTTGCATTTGTGACTCTAAGCTTAAGAGAAGAAGAAAGAGAAGATCTAAGCCAACAAGTGAAGAGGTAAACATCTAGATCTGATTCTATATGTTATTTTTGTTGTTTATATGCTAGATTAGGGTTTGTAAGTCTTGGAATCAAAGCATGTTCAATAGAGAAACCTAGATCCAAGCATTAGGGTTTGTATGAGCACATAGGAATGTTTCTTATGCATAAAACCCATCAGTGGTATCAGAGCTTTGATTGGTTTCAGTTGTATATGATGCTTAACTGCTTTATTTGCTGAAAATCGAGTTTTTGGCCTCTGCCCGACTCAACTCGGCGAGTCAATATCTGGACTCGACGAGTTGGCCCCTACTCGGCGAGTCCAGGTCTGACTCGGCGAGTCAGTTCGTCAGGCAGAGGGTATTTCGGGTTTTAGCTGCTGTTTTGACTTGGATTTAATGCTTAAATTGTTTTATGAAGTTAAAATCCGAATTTTATCTTAATTAAGTGATTATCCTTGCCAAAACAATAGATAATTTCAAATCTTTTAAATATTAGTTGGTTATATGATAAATATGGATTATTTAAAGTTATTTGGTAATTATCTAAAATAAGATTAGGTCAAATATAGATAATTATGAAATTAATTGGTTAATTTGAATTATTTGTTATTTGATCCCTTGTATTTTGAAAAGTTCAAAAACTTGCCCTCAAGTTTTGAAATTTGAATTTATGATTAAAAGTTTAATTTTGAGTAATTTAAATTTCAAACCCTTAGAATTTTACAAGTTCAAAATTCAACCCTATACTATTATATATTATTACAAGTTTAATTAATATATATATATATATATATATATATATATATATATATATATATATATATATATATATATATATATATATGTATAACTTAAAATGCTAGTCTTACCGTTAGTAGGCCTCATTCACGAAGCCGGTCTATAAGGTGGGTATAAGGTTGTTGCCTATAAAATGGCGCTTAATGGGTGTACACTCACACCTACCGCTTGCTTGACTGGTGGAGGGTCGTTAGCCGAACGGGTAGGATAGGGCAACCCTCTCCTCATTAAAAGTATAATGTTAAATATAAAGTAACTACATGTTTTATAAATTCCCATTCCTAGTTACTTTAGGGTAAAATGTGAAAATGATGCTAATCCATGGAATAACACTTCGTACCCTTGTCAAACGTTGATGGAGCGCGTGTGGTTAACCGGCACATCAATTTGGGGATGACATTGGTAGCGAAGGGTGACTCGATGCTTGTCATAGATCAATGGAGCGTGTGTGGTTTACCGACACATTGATTAGGTGATAGAGACATTGAGTGCACCACGTTGATTCGCATGGTTATTCACAAATTTGTTTGCGATCCTCGGCATCCCAGTCGCAAATTTGAAATGCATATCGAGATTTAAACATGCCATTGAAAAGTTCAATGAATCTCAAAGATCTAGGAGTTTTCAATACATTTAAAACCTAAATTGCTTTTTCGTTTTTCATGGTGAGAATTAGTGAATCATCATTCACTTACCTTCAAATTATTTACTTTTAGAGTACGACATCCCTTTCTAAGTTGTAAATAATGTTGTTGGATCCTAGCCCTAATTTCTCATTTGGGTGTTTAATTAGGGATTCATTTCTAGTCAAACTTTGTTCCCTTCTTTTTCAGATGTCTGCAAACAACAACAACAACAACGCTTCTGGGTCATTCTCGTTGATGAACTTGTGTCAGAAAGTGACATTTGATGGTTCAAACTTCAACGAGTGGATGAGGTATATTCGCATGATCACACGCTACGAGGACAAAGAATATGTCCTCGATGAAAAGCTTGAGAAGATCATCCCAGATGTTGCTACTCTTGAAGAATTGGCCGCCTTTGAGGCCCATGCACGTGATGCCACGAAAGTTCACTGCATCATGCTGGCCACCATGAACCTCGAACTCCAAAAGTCCTACGAGGACATGTATCCATATGAAATGCATCAGGATTTGTTGGACAGGCATCACCAGAGCGCGAGGCAAGAGCGCTATGAGATCATTACTAACATGATCACCGCTAAGATGGGGAGTGGAGAATCCCTAACCTCTCATTTGCAGAAAATGCAGAGGTATGTTGATCGTCTTCTCAAACTTAATGTTAAGTTTGATGAGGATTTGGCTATCGACATAATCCTCCACTCCTTGCCCTCCTGCTACAATCAGTTCAGGATGACCTACCATATGAACAAAGAGGAGGTCTCCTTGAGCAAGCTCCAAGGACTCTTGAGGACTGCTGAGAGCAACCTCAAAGACAAATCCGTTGCACCGTCCCCTGCTGTGGCCGCTCCTATGATGGCGATAGGTCAAGGAAAGGGAAAAAAGAGGAAGGCTCCATGTAAGAGCCACCATAAAGGGAAACCCCGTGATGGTTCGTCCTCAAGTGGGACCAAAGCTGGCCCTGCTAAGCCCTCTTCCGATCCTAAAGAAGCAGAGTGCTTCTATTTCCACCAAAAGGGCCACTGGAAGCTAAGCTTCCCACAGTATCTGCAGGACATAAGAGATGGGAAGATTAAGCCCACCTTTGCAGGTATGTATTCTATTAAATCTAATAACTCATCATTTGCTACTTCATGGGTTCTTGATACAGGGTGTGGTTACCACATTTGTTCCGATATGCAGGGCCTAAAAAGAAGTAGGGAGATGGAACATGGGAAGATGAACCTGGTTATGGGAAACAGAAGATCGTCGCCTGTGACCAGAGTCGGTGTTTATTCTTTAGTGTTAAATAATGGGTTAGGGATAGATTTAGAGAATTGCTGTTATGCGCCAGATATGGCAAGAAACATTATTTCTTTTCACGGGTTGTTTAGACAAGGTTTCAGATATTCTTTTGATAATAGTAATGGTTCTATTAACGTTTATTTGAATGGTGTCTTTTATTTCAATGCATTACCTTGTAATGGGATTTATGAATTTGTGATGATTGTTGATAATTTAGGAAATAATGTTTTGAATGTTGATTCGTCTACTAGTCTAGACAAAGCATGCTTGTGGCATTGTCGCCTTGGCCATGTCAACAAGAAACGCATAGCCCAACTCCAAAAGGATGGAGTGTTGGAGTCATTCGACCTTAGGGACGATGACACACATGAATCTTGTTTACTTGGGAAGATGACCAAGTCACCCTTTACTGGCACTTGTGAAAGGGGTGAGGGTTTATTGGATCTCATACACACCGATGTATGTGGGCCCTTTAGATCCACCACAAGGGATGATTGCCGCTTCTACGTGACTTTTACAGAGTTTAAGAGTTTAAGAATGAAGTCGGAAACCTTTGAGAAGTTCAAAGAGTTTAAGAATGAAGTGGAGAATCAGTTGGGCAGGAAAATCAAGATGCCTCGGTCAGACCGAGGAGGAGAGTACCTAAGTCTTGAGTTTCACGACTATCTAAAAGAATGCGGAATCATTTCGCAATTGACGCCTCCTAGGACGCCACAATTTAATGGTGTGGCTGAGAGACATAATCGGACCTTGTTGGACATGGTTCGTTCTATGATGAGTCGGACTTCGTTACCAATAGCTTTCTGGGGGTATGCCTTAGAGACTGCCGCCCATATACTTAACTTAGTTCCCACCAAGAAGGTTTCCAAGACTCCTCACGAGATGTGGACAAGGAAGGCTCCCTCGTTGGCACATATCAAGGTTTAGGGTTGCGAGGCTTTCGTAAGACGAGAGACTCACGACAAGCTAGAACCTCGTAGTGAGAAGTGTTATTTCATCGGCTATCCGCAGAAGTCTTTTGGCTACCTTTTCTATAGACCGAGTGGCAATGTTGTCTTCGTTGCTAGAAGAGGAGTTTTCCAAGAAAAGGGAATTGATAAGCCAAGAAGACAGTGGGAGGCAAATTGAACTTGAAGAGATTCAAGATCAAAATGATGAAGGAACCTCTGACACTGGCACTCAACTTGAGGAGGAAACTCCTGTTGAACCTGTTGACGAGTCCTTACCTCTTCGACGTTCCACTAGGGCTAGTGTTCCACCCCAGTTTTATGGTTTTCATATTACTACTGAAGGGGATACATTTATTAGTGATAGTACACTAGTAAATTTGGATGAACCTAGCAGTTATAAGGAAGCCATGGCAGGCCCAGAGTCTGCAAAATGGAAAGAGGCAATGGACAGCGAGATTCAGTCCATGTACGACAACCAAGTTTGGAATTTGGTTGATAATGTACCGGGTCGTAAGACAGTCGGGTGCAAGTGGATCTTCAAGAAGAAGACAGACATGGATGGGAAAGTGCATACTTATAAAGCGCGATTGGTTGTGAAGGGCTTTACTCAAACTCCCGGAGTTGACTATGATGAGACCTTCTCACCAGTTGCGAAGATAAAGTCTATTAGGGTGATGCTTGCCATAGCTGCATTTCATGATTATGAAATATGGCAGATGGACGTGAAAACTGCTTTCCTTAATGGAAAGTTGGCTGAGGATGTCTACATGAATCAGCCAGAGGGTTTTGTCGATGCGAAGCATCCGAATAGAGTATGCAAGCTTGAGAATTCCATTTATGGATTGAAACAAGTGTCTCGCAGATGGAATCTTTGTTTTGACGAGAAGGTTAAAGAGTTTGGCTTTCTGCGAAGCGAGGATGAATCTTGTGTGTATGTCAAAGCCAGTGGGAGTATAGTGAGCTTCCTCGTATTGTATGTCGACGACATACTACTCATAAGAAACGATGTCCCAACCTTGCAGGAGGTCAAGTCCTGGCTTGGGAAATGTTTCGCTATGAAGGACCTTGGAGAGGCTGCTTATATTCTGGGGATAAGAATAGTAAGAAACAGGGAAAAGAGACTGATAGGACTCAGTCAGGATACATACTTGGAAAAGGTACTAAAGCGTTTTAGTATGGAAAATTCCAAGAAAGGGGAGTTGCCAATCCAAAGCAATACCAAGCTGAGTAAGACTCAGAGCCCGAGCACAGAGGCAGAGATAGCTGATATGAGCCGAGTACCTTACGCTTCCGCAGTAGGCTCTATCATGTACGCTATGACTTGTACTCGCCCTGATGTGGCCTTCGCTTTGAGCATGGTCAGCAGATATCAAGGGAATCCTGGTAGAGCTCATTGGATTGCAGTTAAGAATATTCTTAAGTACCTTCGGAGGACAAAGGAATGGTTTCTAGTCCTCGATGGGAGTGATGACTTAAGGGTATGAGGGTACAGTGATGCTAGTTTTCAGACGGATCGGGATAACTTCCGATCGTAGTCAGGCTGGGTCTTTATCCTAAATGGAGGATCAGTGACTTGGAAAAGTTCCAAGCAAGAGACCGTAGCTGATTAAACGTGCGAATCAGAGTATATTGCGGCGAGCGAAGCGTCAAAGGAGGATATATGGTTGAAGAACTTCATTGGAGACCTTGGAGTTGTGCCATCCATAAAAGAGCCAATGGAAATTTTCTGTGATAATGAAGGAGCGGTTGCCTTGACCAAGGAACCGAGAGATCATGGCAGATCTCGACATATTGACAGAAAATACCATTTCATCAGACATCGGGTAGAAGAGGGACTCCTCGTTGTGAATAGGGTATCATCAGAAGAAAACCCAGCAGATCCCCTTACGAAGGGACTGAGTAGGGTCAAACACTTGCAGCACGCTAGGAGCATTAGGCTGAAGGATGATATAAGTTTGGATTAGATAGGAAATGTGTAATAGATAGTTTGTACTTGACATTCGATAAATAAATAAAATGTGTTATTTATGAGTAAAGCTACTATCTTGTGTTGGTTATTTATCTATTGTTTCCATTTTGCATGTTTTGACTTCCTGAATGATAGGATTATTCAAAAAGGTTCGTAGTCGGTCATATTTTGGAAGTAGATATGAATGAAGACTGTCATGAATTGTTTGTAGATTGTCTAAAAGGTTTTAGACATAGCAAAGGTTTGCTGCAAAGTTCGTGAGAGCTTATGAATATGAGTTGAGCATTGGATTAAACCCGAGTTTGTTGTATCACTTCGTGGTGTTTTACCTTAAGTGATCGCAAAGCGATAACATCATATAGTCTTAAAACTTAGAGATATGGTTGTTGTTTGCTGGTTGGTTATACATTGATAATGTGTAAACACATCAGTAACTTGATGTTATAAAACACATTATTGTGTGTGATCCATTAGTAAATAATAGATGCATATGAGTCGAAGTTGATCTGTTCCTTTTATTCTATGAGAATAAAAGTGATATATTGGCCACTTGATGATTTGGTTTGACTTATGTGTTGGGCCCGGTCAGAATGAAGTTGATGTGTTCAACTAAATTCTATGTCAAACAAATCGGAAATCAAGGAACTATTGCTGGACAATAAGCATTGTCAGCATGATATCCAGAACAGAGGATTATACGACCCCTTATCTAAAGGACAAGTTGATTAGAGTTGACAGCGAAGTATAAGAGCTACGATTGCTAATCGGATTCTGAAGTCATATGTGAGATATAGTTACTAGACTTATCCAAGTGGGAGACTGTTGGAATAGTGTCTAAGCCCGTAACTATATTTGGTATGTACTTAACCCGGTTGTGTATGGTCCTTTTGGGTTGCCTTCTCCAAAGCAACTTGACAAGGTAATTTAAGGAGAAAGAGAGATTGTTATGATTTATTAATATGTTATAAGAATAATATATTAAAGGAGAAATCATATTTATTTAATTAGTATTGGTCATAAATTAATTAGGAATTAATTTGGTGGTCAAAAGAGATTAATTGAATAAAGGGGTATAAACTGTCAAATGTATGATAGTTGAGTTTTAGGTTAAGGAAACCTAATGGGTTTAAGGGAGAACGAAATTATGATGGATATCCATCATATTTTCGTCCAAGGCCTTATTCGAGAAGGTTCCTTGGGCTGCTTGGTGGATAAGCTGTCCATTAGGGTTTAGACTGAAACCCTAGTAACCTGTAAGTATAAATATGACCCCTAGGGCATTGATTTCAGCTACCACTTGATTCTAAGAGAACCCTAGGCCGATTTCTAGCCTCTCTCTCCCTCTCTCATATTGCCTTCTTGCTTGTGGGGTTTGTGAACCATAAGAGGAGTTGCATTTGTGACTCTAAGCTTAAGAGAAGAAGAAAGAGAAGATCTAAGCCAACAAGTGAAGAGGTAAACATCTAGATCTGATTCTATATGTTATTTTTGTTGTTTATATGCTAGATTAGGGTTTGTAAGTCTTGGAATCAAAGCATGTTCAATAGAGAAACCTAGATCCAAGCATTAGGGTTTGTATGAGCACATAGGAATGTTTCTTATGCATAAAACCCATAAAGCTCCTCGTGGAAGTTCACATTAAGCTTCAGCAAATGATCCACATACCTTTGCATTTTCTGCATGTGGCTCGTGACGGATTCTCCATCCTTCATCCTGGTTGTTTTCATGGAGGCGATTATTTCATACCGCTCTTGACGAGCACTGTGATGGTATCTTTCCATCATATCTTGGTGCATCTCAAAAGGGAGGTAGTCCTCATAGGACTTCTAGAGTTCAGCTGTCATGGTGGCCATCATGATGCATGCCACTTTGGTGGCATCTCTTTCATGAGTCTGGAAGTCAGCGATCTCCTGGGGAGTAGTAGTGGACTCATCGATCTCCTTTAGCTCCTTATCGAGGACATATTCCTTGTCCTCATAGCGATTCACCATCCTGATGTTCCGGATCCAATCCATAAAGTTGGAACCATCGAAGATGACCCTCCCACATAGGTTCATGAGGGGAAAAGGAGCCAATAGGGTTTGAGCCAGAAGTAGTGTTGTTGGAAGACATCTGAAAAGAACAGAACAAATTTACTTTAGATATAAAGATAGTCCTTAATAAAACACCCAAATGTAATATTAAGGCTAGGATCCAATCACAATATATCATAACTTAGGAGAGGGATGTCGTAATCTAAGCTATAACATATTTGAAAGGTATGTGAATGACGATTCACCAATTTCCACCATGAAAAACGAAATATAAATATTAGGTTTTAATTGGTTCTTAGAAATTCCTAGATTATTTTTGAGATTCAATGAACTTTTCAAAGGCATGTTTCAATCTCGAGTGTGCCCTCTGAGTTTTGTGACTGGGATACCGAGGATCACAAAACGAGGTATGAAGTAACCATGTAAATCACTTGGTACCCTTAATGTTTATCACTCAATCGATGTGCTTGTTAACCACAAGCGCTCCATCGACCTATAATAAACCTTAAGTCACCCTTTACCTACCTTGCTAAGTCCATGTTAGTGTGCCGGTTAACCACACACGCTCCACTAACGACTTAAACAAAGTGTAAAGTGTAATTTCATGGATTAACACCTTATTCACATTTTCCTAAAGTAACTAAGATTGAGAATCTAATAAAACATTTAGTTAATTTATAATAATCATTATACTTTTAATGAGAAATTTATAAATCCTTGTCCTACCCGCTCGGCTAACGACTCTCCACCGATCAAGGAAGCGGTGGGTGAGAGTTGACACCCATTAAGTTGTCATTTTATATGCAACAACCTTATACCCCCCTTATAGACCGACTTCTTGAATGAGGCCTGCTAACGGTAAGACGACTTGATCTTATACATACATACATATATATATATATATATATATATATATATATATATATTAACTTATAATATTATAAAGTATAAGGGTTGATTTTTAACTTTTAAAAATCTAGGGGTTGGAACTAAAGTTTATTAAGATAACTTTACATGTTCCAAAACTTGAGGGAAAGTTTTGTAACTTAACAAGACTCTTCAATTCATAACTTATGAGTTATTAAAATGAAGACTCTTCATTTTTGTAACTTATGTGTTCTTTTAATGGGTTTAATACAAGTGACTTTTGGTTATCCATAACTTGAGGACAAGTTATGGACTCCATTAAAACACATGAAGATCATGAATTAAGCATTAAACAAGTAATTCCTATGATCTATCAAGAACTCATAAGAACATGAATATTCATATCAAAATTTCAAGAACATATGAACATATATAATCATGTAATTTTGATATTAGCCGTTGAAAATGAATTAGAACAACCATTACACCATCTAAAACAAGTTTTATAACACCAAAAAAGTTTAGGGTGATGTTTCTAGTCCATTTCCAGCAGCAAAAATCGAAATTTTGCACTTTGCCTGGCCAACTCGCTGAGTACATGAACTGACTTGCCGAGTTGGTTGCAGTTTCACTTGGACTCGTCGAGTCCCCTGTGTACACAGCTTAAAAACATTCGATTTTTACACTATTTTGCATCAAGTATCAACAAACAAGCCTAGGCTCTGATATCACTAATGGGTTATGAGCATTCTAACACCTCTAAGTGTAAATGCAACCCTAGAAAACTGTGGATCTATGTTTGTCTAAAATACATGCAAAATATGATTTCCATGATTCATAATCCTATCTAGCATACATGGGGAACTTTTAACATAAAAATGGCTAGAATTAAATACCTTTTAGTTGATTTGATTACTTGAAAACCTTGAGAGCCTAGCACCCCAAGTGTGATGCCTCAGATGCTTTACACAACACCCAGTGCTTTGGAATAACTTTAAGAGAATGTAGAACACTTGCAAAATCAGCTTGCCCTCTTTATCTTGCTTTTAGTGCCGATTTTGGTGAGCTTCATATCCTTTATATAGTGTGTTACAATTAGGGTTACACCATGTAAACCCTAATGTAACATGGCTCTTCATTTCCATGACCCCTGGGTTTGTAACTCCCATGGAGCATCCTATGGACCTTAGCCCAACTTGATAATCCATGGAGCATTTAGCCCACTATACAAGTTATGGATGATCTACATAATTGTAATGCCTATGTTTTCGGGCTCATCATTAATATTGATATAATAGTCCAGGTTAACCTTTGTAACCCATTTTGAAATAATAGAAGTGTATTATTTGAGTATTATGTGTTATGTGCTTAATTGTGTGTCTTAATTTAATTAAGAATAAAAATAAGCGTCAAAATGAAATGTTATATAAAGCCGATATCTATGGATAATGTTGTAGTATTTGAAACGAGGTTTCCGAATATATAAAGAATGCCGAAATCCGAGTTATAACGAAGAAGTTATGACCTGTCGAAGTTTCGCGACAGAACCGGATACCCTGAATGACATAAAAAGTGAAATTTACGTTAGTGCGATATTTAGCCTTAGTGATCTAAACGAATGTTTTAGAGTTCCTTAAACCGAGAGCGTGCATGAAAAGAACGCCCAAATCTGACTTCGTATGAGGAAGTTATGATTTTTCGAAGTTTCGACTTAGCGGTATGCAGCCCGAATACTCGAAATAGAGATCGAGTGATATTTCGCCAAAAATTTCTAAATGAGAATTGAAGATCTCATTGATAGTAGTCCAACGATAAAAAGACAGACGAAAACGGAGTTCAGATGGAGTTATGAGTTTCGAACATAGTTTGCATGTCCCGGCCTACTAAAAATAATATATAAGTAATATACTTATAATATATTAAAAATCAAGTAAAAATTAGCGAATGGAGTCTAAACGAGAGTTGTAGAGCATAATCTCACCTTCGCGTCGATATAAAGAACGTCGAAAACGGAGTTCGTATGCGCAAGTTATGAATTTCTGAAGTTCGGGGCGCGAAACCCCAAAATTGTCAGATACCACGACGTGGCAAGCAGTGCCACGACGTGGCGAGTCTTCTGACACCTCCGAGAGTCCCCCAGATGCAACTTGCGATGACGCATGCAGTGACGACCAAGCCCACGACGTGGAAAAAGGTTCCACGACGTGGCAAGGGCCAATTTTTTCCTATAAATAGATTTGAAGGGCCAGCCGTTTAGGGTTGCTACATTCTCTCATCTCTCTCCCGTTTTACCTCGATTTACGTGCAAGAAGTACCCCGAAGCCCCGGTATCAATCCCGAGCCCCGAAGCAAGTTCTGAAGCCCCGAAGATCCTGAGAAGTGCAATTCCCAAGCCGAAGCTCTGCTCGCGAGAAGCCCAGTTTTTGTGAAGATCTTCCAGATCTACCGAAGAATACTACTTCTGCAAGTCGTAGTGCTGTCCGATCGTCTTCTGATCAAGTGAGTGTGTAGTTACTTTCTTCTAACGCATAATTATGAAGTATTTTATACGAAATACGTGTTATGTGTATAATTTTGTTGTTATGTGTGTGAATGTATATTCAGTTTCTTCTATCTCATAGATCTGATTTATTCTCTATGAAATACGTGTTATGTTGGTGTGCCTCATCTGTTATGTGGAATATGTATTGAATGAGAATGCTATACAGGTTTTAAACTATGTATAAAAATATATATTTTTATCTACTAATATGTTGGGTAGAACATGGGTAGATAGTTGATGTGTGATAAACAGATGAGAGGCCTCGATGTTGTTGTTGTTGATCTAGTTATTCAGCGGAGTATGGATAACGACCACAGACTCTTTCTAGACAGTCCTGTGGAATGCTAGCAGGTTCATAACCTATAGGTGTTGTGAACGATGTGTTCACCGGTGTACTCTATCCCCCTCATGGTTGCCTTTAGGATATCTATTGTTGAGGAAACCCCTTAGCAGTAATGTCCGTCCCGATGAAAATCCTAGATTAGGTCCCTTGAGATAGATGTTGTTTTAGGGACATAAAGTGAGGATAACGGGAATGGGTAATCCGGTTATTGTTGGTTGGTGAAATTAAATATAATTATTTATTTTGGGTTGAAAACCCTCTATGCTCACCAGGCTCCCAAACCTGACCCACTCAGTTTATTCGTATTACAGGTAGTGGCGCGAGGGCATAAGATGGTTGAATCATCAAGTTGTTTTGTTTACAAGTCTGTATATGTATGTATTTGTTGAATGACTTGTAATGTTATCGTTTATGCTTTATGGTCTGTATCGGAACATGACATCCCGAATATTGTTATATAATGAAAACGCATCTCTTGATGAAATGCTTTGATAAACTTTATTTTATCATATTTTGTTTTGGGAACAAATTCCGCAACTCTTTTAAATCAAAAGGATTTACTCTGAAATTATTTTAAAAAGCATAAATGAAATCGATCTTTTCTGGCCGTGATTTTGGGGATGTCACAGTCAACCCGTATATTTAATTAGTCTTCTTTTGATCACTTAATTAATTCCAAATTAATTCTTGATCAATACTAATTAAATAATACTAATAATATATTATAACTTATAATATATTAATCAAGGTTGTAAAAATCGCTCGGCGGTAGCTCGACGGTCGACTGGGGTCAAGCGATTAATCGGTTTGGCGGGGATTAATCGGGGACCATAAATTACTAATAAAACTATTTTAAAACTTAATATATCCTAAGAAAATATAGTATTTGAAAATTTAAAATTTTTAAATTTTGAATTTTTGAAATATTTGGTATAATATTTGAAATTTTGAATATTTAAAAATTTAAAATTTTGAAGTTTTGAAAATTTTGGTATAATATTTGAAAATTTGAATTTTTTAAAATCTTCCCGCCAAGGACCGCCGAGGACCGCCTAGCCCGAGTTTGACCGATATTGACCAATTTCCGCCTAGCACCCCTAATCGTAATCAGTTGCAGACCGCCTAGCGCCTAGGCGGCCGCCTAGGCCGATATTTACAACACTGATATTAATAAACCACAAGTGTTATTTATGTCATTTTAGTTTATCCACATGCATGATGCCATGCAACCCAAATGGACCATGCCGGGTCGGGTCAAGTACATACCAAATATAGTTATGGACTTAGACAACTTATCCAACAAGAGTTACTACTCTTGGTGTTCTTTTGGTCCTAGAGTCATAAAGTTGCCATATTTGAAGCTTAGAATCATCCATGCATGAGTTTGAGTTCATTTAATGGAAGTAGAGTGTTGTATTTTGGGTTTGGGTTCATTTTGGGCATGAAAAGCTACCAAGTTAATGAATTTATGGTTTAAGATGTTGCATATGACTCAGATTTGTGATTGGGGTACGCTAGGCGTACAAGCTCGTACACGTAACGTACAAGCCATGCAGCGTGTACACTTAGCGTATAGTTAAGTACGCCCCGTGTACTTAATGAGTGGGCTTTGCGTCTTTTGGGCCTCGTTTTGGATACTTCCTTGGAGATTATTGTTTTCGGCCCTAATGGGCCATATAAAATCTAGCTTTTGGTTTGAGTGAGTTTATTGGGCCTAGGGGTAAGGCCCATTTTGGGGGTTTGGGCCCAACTTAGAAAATTAGGCCATAAATGGGCCTTAGAGGAACAAGTGGTTTTGGATCATATTAGGTCAGGCGTAAGTGTTAACTAGGTGTTATTTTGTACTGTTAGCTCGAGGAGTCGTCAGGCAGCGGCTAAGGATTTATTTCAGTGAGACTTAGCATTCGAGGTGAGTTTCCTCACTAGGTTTAGCGGGTCTAAGGCACCAAAGCCGACCCTTGATTGGTTATGTTAATATACTTGTTGTCTGTGTGATACTTGTATGTGCTTATATATGTATGTTTATTGGGCGGGGCCCGTTATGCTAGTGTGGGTGGGGCCCATATCTCATTGGGCAGGGCCCGGTATTCGAGTGTGGGCAGGTCCCGTTACGCTAGTGTGGACGGGGCCCGTATCTCATTAGGCAGGGCCAGTTATATGTTATGTGGTATCTTGGGGAACTCACTAAGCTTTATGCTTACGGTTTTTAGTTTATGTTTCAGGTACTTCTGGTTCCAAGGGGAAGAGCTCGGGTTGACTGCACCGCACACACCATATGGATTTTGTTTGTGGGACATACTCTGATTTTTATGATGTTTGACATACTTATTTTATTGGATTGTATGAATAGTGTTTTGGAATACTGTTTTTACTTAAATCAAAAATGAAATTTTTGGGTCATGATTTTTGGGATGATTTACACTTTCCGACTTTCATCAGGGAGATGATCCCAAAGTTTACTCTATGTTTGTCCCTGTACACAATAAATGGTTCACTTCCAGATGGTTTGATCACCATAATCTTCTTTCTACACTTGATGTCGACATCGTTCGCATTAAGCCAATCCATTCCTAAAACTATGTCGAATCCGTTCAACTCAATGGGCAACAATTCCTCGTGGAATTTATAACTATTCAATTCGATGATGATATTCCTAATGCAATCACTAACAAGGACAAATTTTCCACTAGCTACCTCTACTACTAGAGCACTATCTATTTCATCTATAGGCAACACTATTCTTCTACCAAATTTATGCAGTATAAAGGAGTAATCAAATTTGGAATCAAATAGTATATTGGCAGGAAAATTATTTACTAGAAATGTACCTGAAGCGACATCTGCTTCCACCCTTGCTACTTCCAGTGTCATATGTAACGCACTCGCCTTTGGCCTTGGTAGCACATTAAGCTTTGCAGCCTCCTTCCTCTTCGGCCAGTCCTTTGCAATTTTCCCTTCTTCATTACATCCGTAACACACCTTCTTGTTGGATGTACACTCGTTGACGTAATAACCAGTGCTCCCGCACTTGAAACAAGTCAATTATTCACCACACTTCCCAGAGTGTTTCTTCTTACACTTCTCACACCATTTTGCTTCATCTCCACCTCCCCCAAACTTCTTGGGACCATACTTCGAGTATCTGTAATTTTTATTGGATCTTGAAGATCCCTCAAACTTCCTCTGTCCTCCTACCTCAGATCTCTCTAGACCCTTTTCTCTGAACCGAGTCTCAAAATTCTTAGCTGCCCAGATGGCGACTTTCAAGGTAGTTGCATATTTGACCATTGGACCATAGTCTGCTCGAAATCCATTGGCAAACTTGTTGAACTTGGAGAGTTTTGTTGGAACAAAATAAGGAACAAGCTTCATTTTCTTTGGAAAACTTGCAGCATACCTGGTGACGCTCATTTTTCCCTTCTTCACATTCTGGAACTCGTAGTTGATATCTAGGAGATCCTGCTCAGAGCAGTACTGTATTTTCAGGTGCACTAGAAAGTCTTCCCAATACATCTTACTAGCTTATCCTTTGGGCATGGTATCAGCAAGTAACTTTCACTAGCTTGACACCCCGTTCTTCAATCGTGTGACCACAAGGCATCTTATAGCTATAACATAAATCATTTTGCACATAAAATCAATTTAGGCATCTTTCCTAAAATAGGCTAGTGCTAGTGTCTACTTAAGCATACTTCCTAAATCTAGCAGACAACCATCTCACAATCATCGCTTAACATTATAAGTTTAAGTCTAGAAATCCTACAAATTCCTAGTTCGTTTAAACTAATGCTCTGATACCAACTGTGACATCCCCAATTTCACGGCCAGAAAAGACCGATTTATTATGCTTATTTAAAATTAGAGTATCTTTTTTAAAGAATAATATTGTGGAATTTGTTCCCAAAAACATGATAATAGTATTATCAAAACATTTCCGAAGAAATGTATTTTATTTGTATTGAGAACGTTGGGATGTCATCGTCAATAAAATACATAAGCATAAACAGAAATAATACATGCTTACACTAGTTTATCTAAACTACTGGCCTATAAGTGTCCATAAATCGCTCATCATAACGTCACACTTGTGCTCTCATGCCACTACTTACAATACAAGAAACATAGTGGGTTATGATTGGGGGCCTAGTGAGCACATAGGGTTTTCAACCCACCGTAATTATATTTTTAATGTATATTTTCATCAAAACATTCAACTCGATTACCCATTCCCGTGATCGTGACTTTTTGTCCCTAAAGCATCAAATTTTGGGGACCAATCCTAAGGATTATCTTCGAGATAGCATAATACTCAGGGGATTCCTTAACACTATATGTCAATAAGGCAACAAGGCGGGGGGGGGGGGGGGGGAGGGGGGTGGAGTACATTTGGTGAACACTTAGTTCAAAAACACCTACAAGTTGCTAGCCTGCTAACGTTCCACTGGACCGTCTAGAATAGTCTGTTGTCATTATCTATACTCCACTAGACAAATAGATCATCTTTAAATTCAAGGCCTCTCATCATCTATTTCATCTCTCATCCTCTATATCATCTTTTATCTCTCGTCGTTTATATAATCTTACATCTACCCATCTTTACTCAATATATTTATAGGTAATAAAATACATATATAGTTTAACTTAAGTAAAACATGTATAAAAATCGTTCATCTAGCATATATATCAGGAACACAAATAATTGGCATATATAGCATGTAATTTATCTTAAATACTTCATATCTATGTATAAGATGAAAGTAACGATGCACTCACTTGCTAAAATGATGACTCGAAACTTGGACAATGCTTCACATTAACACTTGGCTTTCCCTTTGATGTGACCTAGGTTCAATTAACACTAAGTCTTAGGCTAATATTCATTATGAATAAAGATAGCCTAGATCTATCATTAATTCTAGAGTCTATTGATCTATAGTTGATAAGGGACAACTAGGTAGGATCATATATGAGGTAGGGTCTATTTGGTATGCAGAGTATAATGTTTGGAAAACCCACTTTAAATACCTCACTAATCCAGCCTAGACATCATCCCCGTAAGTAAATCAATCAGTAATATGAAATTGGAACTACTGATGAATCTTATTTATAAATTCATAACAACGACTATGAATTTTAAATATAAATTACACTACAATAAGATAGAGTCTAATTAAACTTATAGAGATTCCCTAGACCAAAGTATGGAAATTACACGGGTGGAAAATTGAGTTGATAGCTACTAGATACCGAGATCCTAAGGACTTATTGTTAGATTAGTGTCTAAGCCCGTAACTATATTTGGTATGTACTTGACCCGGTTGTGCATGGTCCTTTTGGGTTGCCTTCACCAAAGCAACTTGAAAAGATGATTTATGGAGAGAGAGAGAGGGAGAGAGGTTATTATGGTTTATTAATATATTATATGAATAATATATTAAAGGAGAAATCATATAGTTTAATTACTATTAGACAAGAATTAACTATGTGGCTAAAAGAGATTAATTAAATAAAGGGGACTGGAACTGTCAGTTGTGTGATAGTTGGTTTTGGGCTGTGAACTATCTTGGATATAATGGGGAGGAAATTAAGAGTGAAAGCCCACTCTAATTTCGGCCAAGGAGGCCTTATTCCAGAAGGTTATCAAGCTGCTTAGGGCCTAAGTCATCCAATTAGGGTTTTTGACTGAAACCCTAGCAACTCAGCTATATAAGAGACCCCAGGGCTTCAGTTTCGGCTACACCAAGAAACCCTAAGGTTACTATAGCCGAAATCTAGTCTCTCTCCTTCTCTCTTCTAGATCATCCTCTTGTTTGTGGTGTTTGTGAGCCATTAGAGGTGTTACACTTGTGACACTAAGCTTCTTGAAGATCAAAGGATTTTTGCAACCATTGAAAGGTATCATCTAAACTTGTTTTGTTGTAGATTTCGATTATATATATATATATATATATATATATATATATATATATATATATATATATGCTAGATTAGGGTTTTCAAGTCTTGGATGAATTGCATGTACAATAGACAAACCTAGATCCAAGCTTTAGTGTAACAACCCGGAATTCCAGGTACTGTTATATTTATGATTTTGGGTGTTTTAAGAGGGGACTCGGCGAGTTGGAGCCCAGACTCGCCGAGTAGGAACGCGGATTTGGTCGCGGGTTCGCGACTGGACTCGACGAGTCCGGATATGGACTCGGCGAGTCTGCGCTGTTTAGCGAAAACCCTAACCGTTCAGGGTTGGGACATATATAAGGGGCCTTATGGCCGTCATTGTTCACCCTAGTCCTGTGAGTGAAACCCTAATCCGATTGTGAGCACCTGGAGCAAGGTAGAAGACCATTATTGATCTTGGAAGTGTTATTTTGCAAGAAGAAGGAGGCTTGGTTAAGGGAACAACAGGAGAAGCCACATTCTGAAGGTTGGGGACCCAGAGCAACATTATTCAGCTAATAATTTCGAGTTAATCCCTTCTATGTTGATGTGTATATGGATTTAGGGTTTATTGAACCCTTTTGTGGCTAGATTGAGTGTCTCCTTAGTCCCCCAAGCGATTGGAACCCTATATTGGGACCCTTGGAAGTCCAGAATGTCCCATGCCTGAGCTTTTCGGGAATCAATGGAGGTTTTGGATTGGAATCCTTATGCCTTAGGTCAAAATGTAAATTATGAGTCATGGGGTGTATTATGAGCACCGAAATGAGGACTTTACGTGATGAACCAGTCTAGGAAGGCCAGACCTATGAATTGTCGGAGCAGATCTGACCTTAGAAAGCAGTTTGAGCGGTTGCATGGCATGGACTCGCCGAGTCCGATGAACAGACTTGGCGAGTAGCTTGAAGATTAACTGGGACTCGCCGAGTTGTTCTTCAGACTCGGCGAGTTGAGTCGGGGTGGCCCCGCGATTCTTCCAGGAGGAACTCGTCGAGTCAGGGGAGATACTCGACGAGTAGAAAGGGAATCTTAGAGAATTGGTGAGGACGTCTAGACTCGTCGAGTCGTCCTAGCGCTCGCCGAGTCCGGTCAAGTTGACCGTTGATCGTTGACCAGAGTTGACCTGTGTTGACTTCTTAGGGATAGTCAACATTAGAGATATAAAGTATTAACTAGGGACATATGACGTTATAGGAGGATTGTAGCTCGGCGGATCGAGCACGAGTGACTTCGGGATTTGCTAGCTTTCGATATTCGCGAGGTGAGTCTTCTCACTATACCGTACCCGAAAGGGTTTGACTGTGTGACCGGAAGGTCGGATATGATATGTGATATATGTGCTATATGTGATAAGATAATTGTTATGCGTGCTATGTATGTTTATATGGGCCGGAAGGCATTATGTTATGGGCCGGAAGGCGTGTAATCTGGACCGTAAGGTTGGCGTGGGTAGGACCGGAAGGTTTACCCAGCAGGGACGGAAGTCCCCTGAGACACATGGACCGGAAGGTCAGGGCGTGGAAAGGCGTATGTGCGTAAGTTGTATTTTGGGGAACTCACCAAGCATTTATGCTTACAGTTGTTATGTATGTGTTTCAGGTATTAGCGAGGACCGTGGGAAGGCGCCGACGTGATCTGTACACACTGATAGATGTTTTGTGATCTTGGGATTCATACAATTTGTATTTTGACATGACACTTGGAATGTTTATGCCTTGTCTTGAATGAAAATACTTTATTTTGAAACGAAAAATTTGTTTGAAATTTTACGTTGTTACAAATTGGTATCAGAGCCTTGGTTTGAGGGATTCGGGTGCACCTTCGGGCGTAACTGAATTCAAACCGAGGATTTGAGGAAAACTTTTAAAATAAAGGCATAAACTTTTGTAAATGATTTTGTGGTAAACAAGAAAGAAGCAGTGTGTACGATCAGTCAGCGCCCGAACGGTAAAGATCCCCAAAATACCTTACAATGTTATGTTAAGAGATAAGATATGATGTGAACTGTTATGCATGCTAGAAGACTAGGTATTCATGATAGGACTAGAGTGGCCTGATTTGTGATGCCTTAGTCTAGGGAAGTTTGCCGACATGAGATGCTTTGATAGCGTACAGATAGATAGTGCATATCAAAAGTAGAGTACTCACTATCTGGGGTTTGGGGAGGAAGATTTGGGATGAATGCTGATGCGGTGTGGTCGGTAGGATTGGGCCCGTACTACCGAAGACACTGGGTTAGTGGGAGACCCAAGTAAGAATCCCTGGATATCGGAGACTGAGTAGGGTTGCGTTATCGAGTGCGATTATACTCGATGGAGTCTCTGATAGTTTTATGTCGTATTTCAGAGACATCATGGTTAGACCACGCCACGGGGCAAGTACGAGCGGTGTGAGTGACGAGGAGATTCGTCAGATGATTCATGAGGAGGTGGCTGCAGCGATCCGGGCGGAGATTCCGGAGATGTTTGGGTCTATTAAGACCACCTTGATGGAGACTTTTGATGAGCGGTACGCCGCATTGACTAAGGCTGCAGCCGCTGCAGCTACCGCAGTTGTGGCCGCTGCCAGGCCACAGGGGGGTGACTCGTTGCTGTTTCGGGAGTTCAGCAACACGAAGCCACCTGAGTTTGATGGGACGCAAGATCCGATTGCTGCGATGAGGTGGATCGCTGATATTGAGGGGTGCTTCTACACTTGTTCATGTCCGGAGCATCTGAGGGTACGGTTCGCTTTGAACCAGCTCCGTCTGGGAGCGAAGGATTGGTGGAAGTTCATGACGGCGAACTTCACTTTGGCAGAGATTTCAGTAGTGACATGGGAGGGGTTTACCTCTATGTTCAGAGACGAGTACGTTCCCCCGGTGGAGAGGGAACGATTGGTTCAGGAGTTCTTGACCCTCAAGCAGGGTACTGATTCGGTTGCGGTGATCACGCGGAAGTTTCATGAGAGGGCGATGTTCTGCCCCGAGCTGGTGTCCACAGAGCAGGCTCGGATGAGCCGGTACTTAGGTGTTTTGAGGAGGGATATCCGGGAGTTTGTGTCAAACTCCACCTATCATACCTTTGCTGAGCTTCAGGCGAATGCCAGGAAGCGCGAGATCGAGTTGGAGACCCAGGACAGGGAGGAGGCCGAGTCTCAGCGGGTGGACCGGCGGCCGGCTCAGTCTCAGCCGGCAGCCAAGCGGACTAAGTCCGCCGATTCGAGGACGGGAGGTCCGAAGGGCCGCACTTGTGGAAAGTGCGGCAAGGGTCATGAGGGGACATGTCGATCTGGTGCTTGCTACAAGTGTGGCAAGGAGGGGCACATCGCTAGGGATTGCCCCAAGGGGTTCATGGTTTGCTTTCATTGCAACCAGACAGGCCATCGGAAGGCCGAGTGCCCTCAGCTTCTTCAGGGATCTGCGCCTACTGCCAGGGCTACTGAGACTCGACCGGTGAAGGCCGAGGCCCCGAGGGCTCGTGGGAGAGCCTTTCAGCTGACTGCGGAGGAGGTCCGCGCTGCGCCCGATGTTGTGGCAGGTATGCTTTATTTCATGTATTTATTTTGATGTTGAGATGTTATGCTTATGTTATGATATGCGTAGGTACTTTCCTTGTGAACTTTGTGCCTGCTTTAGTGTTATTTGACTCGGGTGCGAGTAGGTCCTTTGTATCTTTGGCTTTTAGTCAGCATATCAGCGTTAGTCGTGAGTCGTTGAGTCGGCCTCTGAGAGTTTCTATAGCTGACGAGAGAGTGATTTGTGCCACGGAGGTTCTCCGGGGATGTGTGTTAGAGATTTTCAGGGTTGAGTTTCCGATTGATCTGATTCCTATTGTGATGGGTGATGTCTGTGTCATTGTGGGCATGGACTGGTTGAGCCGATTCGGCGCCGTCATCGACTGCGAGCGTCAGCTGGTGACTATACGAGACCCTAGTGGGGGATTTCTTTCGGTGTACGGCGAGGGTACGCGTTCGGGATCAGCCTTTTGTTCGGCCGCCAGAGCGAGGCAGTGTCTACAGCAGGGCTGTAAGGGTTTTGTGGCGTATGTGATGGATACGCGAGCGACTTCCGAGAGACCGAGTTCAGTTGAGGAGGTACCGGTGGTGCGTGAGTTTCCAGATGTTTTCCCCGAGGAGCTGCCGGGAGTACCTCTTGTGAGGCAAGTAGAGTTTGGTATCGATCTGGTTCCGGGGGCCGCGCCTATCGCTAAGGTGCCTTATCGTCTTGCACCTCCAGAGATGCAAGAGTTGTCCTCGCAGCTTCAGGAGTTGCTGGGGAAGGGATTCATTCGGCCGAGCAGCTCGCCGTGAGGAGCACCTATTCTGTTCGTCAAGAAGAAGGATGGTTCACACCGGATGTGCATCGATTATCGGGAGTTGAACAAGTTGAAGGTCAAGAACCGTTACCCATTACCGAGGATCGATGATTTATTCGATCAGTTGCAGGGAGCATCTTGGTTTTCCAAGATCGATCTGAGGTCGGGGTACCATCAGGTGAGAGTGCGGGATGAGGACGTCCAGAAGACAGCGTTTAGGACGCGATATGGGCATTATGAGTTTGTGGTGATGCCTTTCGGGCTCACCAATGCCTCGGCTGTGTTCATGGATCTCATGAACAGGGTATGCAGGCCGATGTTGGATCGGTCGGTGATCGTATTTATCGATGATATTCTAGTGTATTCGAGATCTAGAGAGCAGCATGAGGAGCATTTGAGGGAGGTCCTTGAGGTATTGAGATCGGAGAAGATTTATGCAAAGTTCTCCAAATGTGATTTCTGGTTGCGGGAGGTCCAGTTCCTAGGACATCTCGTTAACCAGGAAGGGATTCTGGTCGATCCGGCCAAAGTCGAGGCAGTGATGAGTTGGGAGGTGCCGAAGTTACCATCGGAGATCAGGAGCTTCCTTGGGTTGGCAGGGTATTATCGGAGATTTATTAAGGATTTCTCCAAGATCGCAGTGCCGCTCACCAGATTGACCCGGAAGGGTGTTGCATTCACATGGGGTCCCGAGCAGCAGACCTCCTTTGAGACACTTCGCCAAAGGTTGTGCGAAGCCCCGGTATTAGCTCTCCCGGAAGGGATGGAGGATTTTGTAGTATATTGCGATGCATCGATTTTGGGGCTGGGTGCAGTGTTGATGCAGAGGGGTCATGTGATAGCTTATGCGTCGAGGCAGCTGAAGCCTCATGATGCGAGATATCCCACTCATGATTTAGAGTTGGGGGCAGTAGTGTTCGCTCTCAAGATTTGGCGTCACTACTTGTATGGGGTTCGATGTACGATATACACGGACCATAAGAGCTTGAAGTATTTGATGGATCAGCCCAACCTAAATATGCGTCAGAGGAGGTGGTTGGATGTGGTCAAGGATTATGATTGTGAGATCCTGTACCACCCAGGCAAGGCTAATGTGGTAGCCGATGCATTGAGCCGCAGGGCGGAGAGCACTCCACTGCGAGATGTATGTTTGAGATTGACTGTGATAGCTCCAGTATTGGATGCTATTCGTGGGGCACAAGCCGAGGCTGTGCGACCAGAGATGCAGAAGAGGGAACGGGTCGTTGGTTTGGTTTCAGAGTTCGTTACGGATGGACAAGGGCTTATGACGTTTCAGGGTCGGATTTGGGTACCGTTCGTGAGTGGTATGCGTATTACTTTGATGGAAGAGGCTCATCGGTCGAAGTTTTCGATCCATCCGGGGGCTACAAAGATGTATTTGGATTTGAGGAGAGAATATTGGTGGCCCTGCATGAAGAGGGACATCGCGTGGTTTGTCGAGAGGTGCTTGACTTGCCGTAGGGTTAAGGCCGAGCACCAGAGACCGCATGGCAAGTTGCAGCCATTGGAGGTTCCCGAGTGGAAGTGGGAACAGATCACTATGGATTTCATCACCAAATTGCCGAGGACTGCCAGAGGAGTTGATGCAATTTGGGTGATTGTAGACAGATTGACGAAGAGCGCTCACTTCCTTGCCATCAGTGAGAGTTCTTCAGCGGAGAAGTTGGCGGAGATATATGTGAGAGAAGTAGTATCTCGGCATGGGGTGCCGATCTCGATTGTTTCAGACCGGGATGTGCGCTTCACTTCCAGATTCTGGAAGAAATTCCATGAGGAGCTGGGTACTAAATTGCATTTTAGGACCGCATATCATCCCCAGACAGACGGCCAGAGCGAGCGAACGATTCAGACGCTGGAGGACATGCTTCGAGCATGTGTGTTAGATTTCGGGGGTAGCTGGGATGCGTATTTACCCTTGGCAGAGTTTTCCTACAACAACAGCCATCATTCGAGCATTGGTATGCCACCCTTTGAGCTGTTGTATGGTAGGAGGTGTCGGACCCCCATTTGCTGGGGAGAGGTGGGACAGAGAGTGATGGGCAGTATAGAGATCGTGCTTCAGACGACAGAGCAGATTCAGCAGGTTAGACAGAGGTTATTGACCGCCCAGAGCCGACAGAAAAGTTATGCAGACAGACGCCGGTCCGAGCTTGAGTTTCAGGTCGGCGACTTCGTACTCCTGAAGGTCTCTCCTTGGAAAGGAGTGATTCGATTCAGGAAGAGGGGCAAGTTGGGGCCCCGGTATATTGGGCCTTTTCGTGTGGTTGCGAGGGTAGGCCGGGTGGCCTACCGTTTGGAGTTGCCAACGGAATTGAGACAGATCCACGAAACTTTTCATGTGTCGCAATTGAGAAAGTGTATAGCCGATGAGTCGGCAGTAGTTCCATTAGAGGACATTCAGGTGGATGCGAGCCTGAATTATGCCGAGAGACCAGTGGCCATCAGAGATCGGAAGATCAAGGTTCTGAGGAATAAGGAGATACCTCTAGTGTTAGTTCAGTGGCAGCACCGGAAAGGATCGGAAATGACCTGGGAGCCGGAGTGTGAGATGCGGGAGCAGCATCCGGAGCTATTTTCAGAGTGAGACTTCGAGGGCGAAGTCTAGTCCTAATGGGGGAGAGTTGTAACAGCCCGGAATTCCATGTATTGTTATATTTATGATTTTGGGTGTTTTAAGAGGGGACTCTGCGAGTTGGAGCCCAGACTCGCCGAGTAGGATCGTGGATCTGGTCGCGGGTTCGCGACTGGACTCGACGAGTCCGGATATGGACTTGGCGAGTCTGCGCTGTTTAGCGAAAACCCTAACCGTTCAGGGTTGGGACATATATAAGGGGCCTTATGGCCGTCATTGTTCACCCTAGTCCTGTGAGTGAAACCCTAATCCGATTGTGAGCACCTGGAGCAAGGTAGAAGACCATTATTGATCTTGGAAGTGTTATTTTGCAAGAAGAAGGAGGCTTGGTTAAGGGAACAACAGGAGAAGCCACATTCTGAAGGTTGGGGACACAGAGCAACATTATTCAGGTAATAATTTCGAGTTAATCCCTTCTATGTTGATGTGTATATGGATTTAGGGTTTATTGAACCCTTTTGTGGCTAGATTGAGTGTCTCCTTAGTCCCCCAAGCGATTGGAACCCTATATTGGGACCTTTGGAAGTCCAGAATGTCCCATGACTGAGCTTTTCGGGAATCAATGGAGGTTTTGGATTGGAATCCTTATGCCTTAGGTCAAAATGTAAATTATGAGTCATGGGGTGTATTATGAGCACCGAAATGAGGACTTTACGTGATGAACCAGTCTAGGAAGGCCAGACCTATGAATTGTCGGAGCAGATCTGACCTTAGAAAGCAGTTTGAGCAGTTGCATGGCATGGACTCGCCGAGTCCGATGAACAGACTCGGCGAGTAGCTTGAAGATTAACTGGGACTCGCCGAGTTGTTCTTCAGACTCGGCGAGTTGAGTCGGGGTGGCCCCGCAATTCTTCCAGGAGGAACTCGTCGAGTCAGGGGAGATACTCGACGAGTAGAAAGGGAATCTTAGAGAATTGGTGAGGACGTCTAGACTCGTCGAGTCGTCCTAGTGCTCGCCGAGTCCGGTCAAGTTGACCGTTGACCGTTGACCAGAGTTGACCTGTGTTGACTTCTTAGGGATAGTCAACATTAGAGATATAAAGTATTAACTAGGGACATATGACGTTATAGGAGGATTGTAGCTCGGCGGATCGAGCACGAGTGACTTCGGGATTTGCTAGCTTTCGATATTCGCGAGGTGAGTCTTCTCACTATACCGTACCCGAAAGGGTTTGACTGTGTGACCGGAAGGTCGGATATGATATGTGATATATGTGCTATATGTGATAAGATAATTGTTATGCGTGCTATGTATGTTTATGTGGGCCGGAAGGCATTATGTTATGGGCCGGAAGGCGTGTAATCTGGACCGTAAGGTTGGCGTGGGTAGGACCGGAAGGTTTACCCAGCAGGGACGGAAGTCCCCTGAGACACATGGACCGGAAGGTCAGGGCGTGGAAAGGCGTATGTGCGTAAGTTGTATTTTGGGGAACTCACCAAGCATTTATGCTTACAGTTGTTATGTATGTGTTTCAGGTACTAGCGAGGACCGTGGGAAGGCGCCGGCGTGATCTGTACACACTGATAGATGTTTTGTGATCTTGGGATTCATACAATTTGTATTTTGACATGACACTTGGAATGTTTATGCCTTGTCTTGAATGAAAATACTTTATTTTGAAACGAAAAATTTGTTTGAAATTTTACGTTGTTACATTTAGGGTTTTGCATGAGCACATAGGATTGTTCTTTTTGTATAAAACCCATCAGTGGTATCAGAGTCTTGATTGGTTTCAGTTGTATTTGATGCTTTGTGTTTCATTCATGCTTGAAAAATCAGTTTTTTGGTCTTCTGCCTGCCAGACTCATCGAGTCCCAAAGTGGGCTCGCCGAGTAAGCTGAACTCGACGAGTCCATAAGGGGACTCGGTGAGTCGGGCTGTCAGACAAAGGGAATTTCGGGATTTCATGCCTATTTTGCTGTGGGATAATTACCAAAACGTTTTTGATTAATAAAATACGAATTTTATTGATATTGTGTGATTATCCTTGCCAAAATAAAAGATAATTTCAACTTAATTGAATAATTATTTCCTTATATGATAAATGTTAATTATTTGAATTATTTGGTCAATTATCTTGAATGAAATTGGATTAGGTCAAAATTAGATAATTACCATAATTAATTGTTTAATTATTTATTTGAATTTTGATCTAGATAGTTTTGGAATGTTTCAAAACATGCCCTTAAGTTTTGGAATTTAATTTTTTGAATTAAAAGTTTAATTTTGAAATAATTAAATTCCAAACCCTAGAATTTTACAAGTTTAAAAGGCACCCTAAACTATTATAATATTATAAGAATAATTATTATATATGTATAACTTAAATGCTAGTCTTACCGTTAGTAGGCCTCATTCACGAAGCTGGTCTATAAGGGGGTATATGGTTATGGCTTATAAAATGGTCGTTTAATGGGTGTCCACTCTCACCCACCGCTTCCTTGATTGGTGGAGGGTCGTTAGCCGAACGGGTAGGATAGGGCTACTCCTTCCTCATTAAAAGCATGATGAATTTATAAAGTAACTAAACGTTTTTACAAAATTCCCAATCTTAGTTACTTTAGGCAAAAGTGAATTTGATGCAATTCCATGAAATTACACTTTGTACCCTTGCTGAGACATTAGTGGAGCGTGTGTGGTTAACCGGCACACTAATTTGGCTCTAAGCAAAGGTGGAAAAGGGTGACTCAATGTTTGTCAAATATCAATGGAGCGTGTGTGGTTAAGCGGCACATCAATTAGGTGACTGTAACATTGGGGGCACCATGTACATTTGCATACTTATTCACACCCTGTTTGTGATCCTCGGCATCCCAGTCACAAACTTGAGGGGCATATTGTAACAACCATCAAATTTGGGTCAAAGTCAAAGCCAAATAAAGGCCAACGAGTCAAAAACAGTAAGTACGATATGTACTTGTTTAGTAGGATTTACTTTATGTTCACTAATGTACAAACACGTTATATCAACACAAAGTATCACTCGAAAGTTTCATATATTCAGAGATTCAGAACCCTAGTAGGGTAAGTGAACGAAACGACTCAATAAAACACTATTACATACCCTTCGGGGTGTGTAGCTTTCATGACAAATCATAACGGGGAGTGCAAACCCCACAATACAAGGCTGAACACTATTAACAATAATAAACAAAGTCTCTTTTTAAAGTCTATAAACTTTTTACTAAACACTGGGGGCACCCAACTCCTGTAACGTAGTAAAATATTACTCACGATGGGAAGATTTCACGAGAAGCAGCAAAAATAGTCGAAACCACCTATAAATCGAGCCTACCTTCGGTCCGAAGTCACTTTCGGCCTGAGACCTCTTTTGGTCCTACACTTACTTTTGGTCTGAGGCCATGTTTGATTCATCTCACTGCGGCACGACCCGGACTACTGTCGGTTCCAGATTACCTTTGGGTCATCTCTACTCATAGTTCAAACCAATTTCGATCCGAGGTCTCATGAACCGAGACCTCACACCAAATTTCCCCTGAGCCTCACAACTCAAACCAAGGTAGAAAACTCAAAAGGGACCCTCTTGGTCCGAAGCCCTCTAAGTCCATAACATGACCCTCTAAAATGTACCAGACAATCTTCGCATACGTCGGAACACCCTTCTTAGGGCCATATTCCATAGGGGTTTACGACCGTAAACCCAAAGGGAAATGGTCTTAGGGCCATAAACTCCATTAAGGAGTGAAATGGTGCCCTAACTTCTTCTATAGACTTATACTTCAAGAGGAAACACTTCTAATGGCTTGTAGAACTTCAAAACAACAAATGGTAAAAAAGAACATGAGTTTACGGCCGTAAACCCATGGGGTTATGGTCACAAAACCGTAAACTCCAAGGGAGTTTACCCTTGAACCCCAAACACAATAGCAAGGTCCTACAGCACTTAGATGCAATCCTTATGACTTGTAGCACTTATACAAGGTGTTGTACATGTCTTGGGATGTCTTAACTTTGTCAATTAGTGGTTTAAAGTCTAATTGGATACATATATGTGTGATTATATGTTAACTAGGATCATAGTGTGTGTACAAGTCTTCACTTGACACCTAGCAATCCTACATCATTCAGTTCATCCAAACCACCATCTTCAGGTGGGTTCATACCCCTTAATCAATGTTTTAAATGATTTTAAATGCTTTAATGGGGGGGGGGATACAAGTAGAAAACAATATGTTATAGAATCAATCACATGTAATTTATAACTGTGTTTTCAACCAACTGATCTCACAGACTTCAAAACGTGATACATGAAATGGTTTTCTGTCTTAAAATATTTTGTTGTCAAATGAATTACTTTTGAGATGTTTTATAAAATGACATCAAGTCATTGTTATTTATTGTTCACAACTCTTAAATGTTTTACAAAACCTCTTTCATGTCCTTGATCAAATCTATATCTATACACTTAGGTTCATATATATACGTATTGATATGACAACTTTCATTCTTCATTCAATTCCCACACTCTTGAGTAGCCAGGGTGTATAAACCTTCTTGGACCACAAATATATTCCAGTAAAGTATTATAGGGATAGTTTAGGGGATACAAAACATTATTCTTATTACAAGGAATCACACCAAAGTCAGTTCATTCATGAGTCTATACTAAATGCTATATGAAGAGATACACTTACCTGGATCCTCTTACATAGATACACTTACATGGATACTTGTACCTAGATACTATATGATGAGATACTATTACATACTATACGTGTAGATTATTTCTGTCTATCCTAGTACAAAAGGATACTATATGGGACTAACCATTCCGGAACCCATCTGTTAGCAACAGTGGTAATGAACATCTACGGATGCCTACGGTTAATACTTATACTAGGGGTACCTTTACGGGACTAACCATTCCTTCGACCTGCTGTTAGCTATAGAGGAACATGAGCATCTATGGAGGTTCAAGGTTAATACTTTTCGGCAATCGCGATGTCGTGTTTATCCTAATACAAAAGAATAATACTTATATGGCTATATTTTCCCTATTACTTTTATTTTGTGATACATTAACATAAACGATGAGGTAGACTATATATTGTTAATAGTAGTCATACAGGGGAAAAACCATCTTTGTTACAGCAAAACATTCAAGTCTTGGTAGAAGACTACTTTCAAAACATTCGGGTCTTGGTAGAAGACTACTTTATACTAGTAGGAAATATGGGATTTTCTAGGGTTTTCATACTTATATCAAATGTTTCATTCAAAGGTTTACATGGCATTCATAAAAGCTTTCCAAAACAGAGTAATGACACTTAAATACTTATGAATTCACCAGCTTTATGCTGATCTACTCTTTCAAAATAACTTGTATTCTCAGGTCACCAGTAGACAGGTACTATGACCAGGTTTTGAGAAGACAGAGCACAGACAAGACTCGTCTTTTATTTTGATTACATATTTTGGTGTCTTATTACAATGAAAGAACACACATGTATTAAAACTTTACTTTTAATGCAATGGATGATGTTGTTGCTTGTTTACTACTTTACACTGTTATGATACTTCACATGACGTCCTCCACCCCTGAACGTTTCCGCCGTTCTTGGTTTTGGGGTGTGACAGATTGGTATCAGAGCATTGTTTATAGTGAATATAGTATATCAACCCATAAAATATATACTAACTATAAATACATTGGGATTAAAACACTCTGACTAAGATTTTATACTTTTAAATAATCAAATATTTAAGTAAGTATACGTGCTTGCATTCATACTAAAATCGGTGTCACAACGACAAGAACAAAAGTATTACGATTGTTGACTATCACAAGTGAGCCTGGGGATATATGGTCAATCTTGTGAGTGGCATAGTCTGATCAACTATGCTGGTCCGAGGAGTGATTAGCATATGCCCAAGAATGGTTGTGATGTGGCAACAAGTCTAAAAATGTACCAACACAACCACAAAGAAATACCATAGGGGTATTTGGTCTTACTGTAATTACTTATTTGAGAACTAAATAGATTTTTATTAATATGACAATAGTTGTTTAGTGGATACACTAAGGTTATATGTACTAGGATGTCATAGACATAGAATCTGTGAATCTTCGCCTTATGGCCTGTCCTTGTTGGGTTGGGGGCTTAGGGTTAGGGTCACTTATTCCAAGGTCTATCCTATCCTAACTAAATATAACTGGTATGCACTAAACAAGTATTGAGGCAACTGATAAAGATCATCTTATAATTATCTTAGTTAGTTCGTCTATTTAGTTATTTCTTATATCCCTTTTCTCGCGTAGATTTTAATGGATGGATTTCACCATGGCGACCTGTACTTCCCAAACCAAGGCAACGCTGGATGGCTAGAGGAAGAACCAGAAGATGATCACCCAATCCCTTTGGATGATCACCATGCTGAGGGTTTTTCTGATAGTTCTGACTCGGAGCCTGAAGTTAACAACCTACCTCCAGCTGCTCAAAATCCGAACCTGAACCCCCATCCCGCATTTCAAGGACCCACACCTCTGTGGGCCACAAACTTGAATAGGTGGAGTCAGGAACAGGGTCAACCTATCCCCTACAATGGAGACAGAAGCTTCTACAACCTCACTGAAGGAGGTTCTGCTGACAGGGTCCTACCCATCATGGTTCGTAGGATTTCTCGGAACACGATACTGGGTCAATCAACTATCAATCGAGTCTTGGAGATTGACGACAAATCTGGCGTTAACATAGTCCACATTCGCCAACTAGAGTCTGCTCATGAAAGGACTCTGGTCCATAATGCAGCTCTGCAGAGAGAACTTGCTGAAACCCAAGCTGAAGTTAGGGAACTTCAAGCTCAGAAAGTGAGAGCTGACAGGCGTATAAGGGACATATAACGCCTACTGTCGGGATCAAGAACTCATGCTAGCATTTCTCGTCGCCTATAGAATCTCATCGACTCATCTTTTGGATATAACCTAGTTTATGTAAAAACTTTGGTCTAATTTCCTATCCTTGTAAATGTAGCACCTGGTTCCTGGTACGTAAAATTTATCTTAGTGTTTTTCATTTTTAGCCTTGGACTCGGCGAGTTGTAGGTCCGACTTGCCGAGTAGAGACGGGATCCGGAACACGTTTAAGTTGGCGACTCAGCGAGTCCATATTCTGGACTCGGCGAGTCCCCGCTGTCTGATGAAACCCTAAATTTCAAGGGTTTGCACCCTATTTAAACCCTCTTATCTGCCCCTAAGCTCGCCCCCTTCACCCTCAGAGCCTTATACTTTGTTCAAGCCTTGTTCCTTGTGAGATTGAAGCATTTTGGTGTGTTTTCTTGAAGATTTGGAGAGGGAAGGAGAGTAGATCAAGAAGAGAAGAAGGAGGCCAGGCATATTTGTGTTATCTCAGTGATTTCCTTGAGGTATAACTCAGTTTCCCTCTGTTTTCATGCTTATTGTCCCTTGTAGCTCCATGAAAGCCCTTCTTGAGCCTTTTCCCAAGCTTGTTTGTGTTTTAGGGTTTGTAATAAGTTGTTTAGCCTCTAGATCTAGGCATGATTAGCTCCAGGAGCTTGGATCTACTGCCTTTATGGAGCCATATTGCATGAAAGCCCTAGATCTACTCTTTTGGTGCATTTTGAGCCCTAAAACCCTCATTCGTGTTTATTTACACGTAAAGTTGGAAACTTTACGTGTTAATCAGGCCCTAGAAACCCAGATCTATGAATGGAATGAGCTGGATTCAAGCAGAATCACGTGTATAGTATTTGCATGTGGCAGACTCGGCGAGTCGTTCATCTGACTCGGCGAGTCGAGTTGCGAGTCCCCAAGTTTTTCCCCTTTTTCGTGTTGTGGGTTGGAGTAGTGAGTCATGGGGGTGTGACTCAGTGGGTTAGAAGCCAGACTCACTCATTAAGTAACTCGGCGAGTCAATGCCATGACTCGACGAGTTCAAGGCAATCTTCTTGCCTCAAGAACAGACTCGACGAGTTGTTCATACAGCTCGACGAGTCTCAGCATAATGTGTTCTTCGGATGAAGAAGAACTCGACGAGTTGTTCATACAACTCGACGAGTAGGATGAAAGACTATTGGCCTTTAGTTTAGAAGGAGAACTCGTCAAGTCAATGCTTAACTCGACGAGTAGAGACGGGTTTATGGTCGGACAAAGGGATAGGGACTCGGCGAGTTGGCAAGTCAACTCGGCGAGTCGGGCCAACTGGCAGTTGACTTTGACTTGACTCTTGATTGGTAAGGGGTAAATGGTCATTTTACCCTGAGGTCGGTTAGCAGTATTTGACTAAGGATTTTGTGGGAATTATAGCTGGAGGATTTCCGGAGTGGCAGCAGCAGCAGAGAGTCTGTTCCCACGCAGATCAGCAGCTACTTCAAGGTGAGTTACCTTCCAGTAGCGGTGGGTCTACGGCCACAATGTCGGCCCAACAGTAGGAGTTGTATGATAGATGATGGTCTCTATGATATTCGTCTAGGGTTTCTACTACCTGTGTTATGTTTATGTGCTAGTATGATATGATGCTATGTGATATGTGTTATGTGGTAGCAGTAATGGGTGAAATAGTCCCCAGTATCTGGTCGTAAGGACCGAAGGGGTAGGTCGGGCTCCCAGATATGCCCGATAGTATCCGGTCGTAAGGACCGAAGGGGTAGGTCGGGCACCCAGATATGCCCGGCAGTATCCGGTCGTAAGGACTAAAGGGGTAGGTCGGGCACCTAGATATGCCCGACAGTATATGTATGTTATGTGATTATATGGTATGTGGTACAGTGGGGGAACTCACTAAGCTTCATGCTTACAGTTTTTAGTTTTGGTTTTAGGTACCTCTTCTTCGAAGGGGAAGGAGTCGGCGCGGTACCGGTACATCACACACATGCCTTGTATTCCACATTATGAGATCTTCCTGGGGATTTGTACTCTGACACTTTTACATTTTATAAAAATGTTTTCCAAACATGCAATATCTTTGTGAAATGATATGAACGTTGAGCGTTTTATTCCTAATGTTTTGCTAAATACATGTTTTAAAAATGAATTTTTTGGCTCGTATTTTAGGACATTACAAGTTGGTATCAGAACCCTGGTTTGAGGGATTCGGACACACCTTCGGGGGTGTTTGAACTCAAATCGAGGGATTAAGAGATTTTAAAATGAGAAAATGTTTTCTAAAAGGCTAAGTAAAGGGTTTTAAGAAAGAACAAAGTGTGTGATGTGCGCGACCGGCCGAGCTCAAGTAAGTATTCCCCAAAGTACCCACACAAGCTTATGTTATGTTTATCAGTTTCAGTAGAACAGCATGCTAGAATAGTTATAAGGATCTAGGAGTGATGCCTTATGTGCCTGCCTTATGTGTTTCAGTGTATGAAAACTGCATGCTAGAATTGAGTAGACATCAGTAGGATAGCCTGTTAGGTTATGCCTGATAGTATGAGTTTAGCACTGTATGCTAGTTCGGTTTCTCTCTATGAGAACGGATTTGCTTGAGATTGTTCCCTTTTTGTCTGAATGCTGCTTGCTTTGTGCTTTGTGGGATTCTGAGTGATGGGAGTTAGCCATTAGGTGAATACGTCACGTCACATGTGATCAGGGTTGAATAATCTTAGAGTGCTGGATTTGGCCCTATTGCGTAGCTCTCGTTTGAGTCTAACTGTTATAAGGACGAATCTGTTACTCATTATTTGAGCCTCATCACATGTGATGGTATTCAGGTAATGGCTAACTGGCATTACAAGGAGGCCTTCAGTGGCTGAGGACCGGGTCGAGTGGAGTTAGAGATTTTCCTGGGGCAAGCCTAGGATGAGTATAGCGGTGATCAGTTGTAGTGATAGGGACCTGGTGGAGTCAAGGCAATCCTTGGAGAAGGTACGGATAGATGTGGAAGGTAGTATGGGCCCGTACTACTGAAAGCAGAGGATCCGTACCCAAACCGAGGAAGGCCAAGATAAGACCAGGAAACTTGTAGTAGGTGTGATTCCTCCAGAAGTATCGGTATCATTAACGGTTATTATTTATGTATTTCAGAATGGTGGTACTACACTCGAGGCCAGCAGTTGGCAGTACAGGAGAGGGATCGGGTTCGGGATCAGGTTCCGAGCCAGTAGATGAGGGGCTATGCGAGTTCACCGCGTCATAAATCACCAGAAGCATCCTTGAGTCGACCCCCATTATCTTCAGGTCGATCAAGGAAAGGATATTGGGGTTGATGGAGGATCGCCTCCGGGCATTCAGGAGCGACATGGCATCTGGCCACTCGAGATCCCGCACACTGTCCTTCAAGGACTTCCAGGGCAGTGGTGCGCCGGATTTTCACGGGGCGAAGGACCCCATAGCTTCCAAACGATGGATTGCAGACATTGAGTCTGCACAGATGATTAGCTTTTGCCCTGAGGGGTCGAAGGTGAGGTTCGCATCGAGGTGTTTACGAGATCAAGCTGGGGATTGGTGGGAGTCTGTGGGTGACTCGTTGGGAGCCTCGGCTGTTGAGGCTATGACTTGGTCGGACTTCGCGACCAGGTTTAGGGCAGAGTTCGCGCCGGCTGTCGAGCTTTAGCAGCTGGCCAGGGAGTTCTTGGATATGAGACAGACGATGGAGACTGTGGCAAAGATCACCGCCAAGTTCCGGGAGAGGGCGTTGCTGGTGCCCCAGTACGCGAGTGATGAGGATATGAGGAGGACCCGTTATCATGACATGCTACGAGCTGATATTCAGGAGCATGTCAGTTTTTCAGCTTGCCCCACCCTGGACTTTATGATTTCCAGGGCAAGGGAGAGGGAGATGGATCTGGAGCACATCCGGAAAAGGAAGGCGGAAGAGGGGCATGTTATGGGGGCTTCGGGAAAGAAGCCCAAGGGATTGGATGCGGGACCGAAAGGCCAATAGGGGCGGGACCGCTGTAAGAAATGCGGTAGGGTGCACGAGGGAGCGTGCAAGATAGGATCGTCAGGCTGCTACAAGTGCGGCAAGTCAGGGCACTTCAGCCGGGATTGTACCGCCCCTGCACCTGTGATGCAGATGTCTGAGTTTCCGTGTTTCCATTGCAACCAGAGGGGCCAAAAGAAGGTCAATTGACCCCAGTTGACAGCATCAGCGCCGGTTAAGGCGCCAGCTCCATCTAGCCTGCGGATTACAGATGGCCGGCAGGGCAAGGCAGAGGCTCCAGTGGTGAGGAGCGGGGTGTTTCAGTTGACTGCAGAGGAGGCACGCGCCACACCTGATGTGGTGATGAGTATGATTCTTTCCCTCTATTTTATTTTTATGATGTTGTGTTATTGATATGTGCCCTGTGTTCATGCGTTATGATCGTTCCATGTGAACGGTATCCCAGTTCAGGTGTTGTTTGACTCGGGTGCCACCCGGTCATTTGTTTCCCTTGCGCTTAGCAAGAGATTTACTGAGTCTTCGGGCATGTTGGATTGCCCTTTAGAGGTAGAGATTGTCAATGATCGATCGGTACGAGCATCAGCAGTGTTTAGGGATTGTGTTCTGAGGTTATTTGAGGAGCGCTATTTGGTGGATTTGGTTCCCATCCCGTTGCGAGGGAACAAGGTGATCATAGGCATGGATTGGTTGAGCCCTAATGGGGCGGTGATAGATTGCGCACAGCAGCTAGTGCGGATCAGGAACCCGAGTGGGGGAGAGTTGGTGATCCACGGCGAGATGCCGCAGAGTGGACCTGCAGTATGTTCAGCAGTGAGAGCTAGGCGCTACCTTCAACTGGGTTGCACGGGATATGTCGCGTATGTTCTGGATACCCGAGAGACGGGTAAGCGACGGTGAGCGAGGTTCCAGTGGTGCGAGACTACACTGATGTTTTCTCGGAGGAGCTTCCTGGAATACCTCCGGAGCGTCAGGTAGAGTTCAGGATCGACCTAGTTCCTGGTGTGGCTCCGATAGCCAAGTCACCCTATCGGTTGGCTCCTCCTGAGATGCAGGAGTTGTCTACGCAGCTGCAGGAGCTACTAGACAAGGGATTTATTCGACCGAGCAGTTCACCCTGGGGAGCCCCGATCCTATTTGTGAAGAAGAAGGACGGGTCGCATCGTGTGTGTATAGATTACCGGGAGCTGAATAAGGTAACGGTGAAGAACCGTTACCCACTCCCGAGGATTGATGACCTCTTTGATCAGTTACAGGGAGCATCTTGGTTCTCCAAGATCAATTTGCGTTCAGGTTATCATCAGATGAGGGTTAGAGAGGAGGATGTACAGAAGACCGCGTTTCGGACGTGCTATGGCCATTATGAGTTCGTGGTGATGTCGTTTGGGCTCACCAATGCTCCTGCCATGTTCATGGACCTCATGAACCGCGTGTGTAGACCAATGCTGGATCGGTCAGTGATAGTTTTCATTGATGACATCTTGGTTTATTCCAAGACGAAGGAGGAGCACGAGGAGCATCTGAGAGAGGTTTTGGAGACCTTGAGGAGGGAGAGCTTGTACGCCAAGTTCTCCAAATGTGAGTTTTGGTCGAGGTGCAGTTTCTGGGGCACCTCGTCAACCAGAACGAGATTTCAGTAGACCCGGCCAAGGTGGAGGACGTGATGAGATGGGAGGTTCCGAAGTCTCCATCCGAGATTCGGAGTTTCCTAGGATTAGCAGGATATTATCGGAGATTCATTCGGGATTTCTCCAAGATAGCCGTACCCCTGACATGGTTGACTAGGAAAGCCGTGGTCTTTCGATGGGGGCTGAGTAGCAGGCAACGTTCGAGATTCTGAGGCAGAGATTGTGTGAGGCGCCAATCTTAGCTCTGCCCGAGGGCGTGGAGGATTTTGTGGTGTACTGTGATGCGTCTATCTCGGGCTTAGGCACAGTATTGATGCAGAGGGGACATGTCATTGCTTATGCCTCGAGGCAGCTGAAGCCTCACGCGGCGAACTACCCGACGCATGATTTAGAGTTGGGGGCGGTGGTCTTCGCCCTCAAGATATGGCGTCATTACCTCTACGGGGTTCGATGTACCATTTTCACGGACCACAAGAGTTTGAGGTACCTCATGGATCAGCCGAATCTGAACATGAGACAGCGCCGGTGGCTGGACGTGGTGAAGGATTATGATTGCGAGATCCTTTATCACCCGGGGAAGGCTAATGTGGTGGCCGATGCACTTAGCCGCAAGGCGGCGCCGATTAGGGATATTTGCATGAGGATGACTGTGGCGACTCCCCTGTTAGAGCAGATTCGGGAAGCTCAGCAGGAGGCTATGAAGGAGGAGCATCGGAAGAGTGAGCGTATAGTGGGTCAAGTCACCTCCTTCGATTATGATAGCCGAGGGTTATTGACACTACACCGTAGGGTATGGGTGCTGTATCACGGAGGCGTGCGTCAGATCTTGATGGAGGAGGCGCACAAATCCCGATTCTCTATTCATCAAGGGGCGACGACGATGTATCGGGATCTTCGCCTAGAGCATTGGTGGCCCCGCATGAAGCGGGATGTGGCGTGGTATGTCGAGCGGTGTTTGACCTGCAGGAAGGTCAAGGACGAGCATCAAAGACCGCACGGCAAGATGCAGCCGTTGGATATCCTGTTGTGGAAATGGGAGGATATTACGATGGATTTTATCACAAACCTTCCACGGACAGCGCGAGGAGTATATTCGATTTGGGTCATCGTGGATCGGTTGACCAAGAGCGCCCATTTTATTCCGATTCAGGAGAGTATCTCGGTCGAAAAGTTGGCCGATATCTATATCAGGGAGATAGTGGTGTGGCACGGGGTGCCAATGTCAGTGATATTAGATCGAGATGTGCGGTTCACTTCCAGGTTTTGGAAGAGGTTTCATGATGAGTTGGGCACTCGTCTGCATTTTAGCACCCCTTTCACCTGTAGACGAATGGTCAAAGTGAGCGGACCATCCAGACTTTGGAGGATATGTTGCGGGCATGCGTGCTAGACTTCGGTGGTAGCTGGGATACCTATCTTCCCTTGGCTGAGTTCTCGTACAACAACCGCTACCACGCGAGTATTGACCGTCCCCCATTCGAGATGTTTTATGGACGGAGGTGCAGGACCCCGATATGTTGGGGTGAAGTTGGCCAGAGGGTCATGGGGAGCACCGAGGTGGTGCTTAAGACGACCGAGAGGATCCAACAGGTTTGAAGCAGGCTTCAGACTGCGTAGAGTCGGCAAAAAAGTTACGCTGACAAGCGTCGATCAGACCTGGAATTCCAGGTCGGGGATATGGTTCTCCTGAAAGTGTCGCCTTGGAAAGACGTCATTCGATTCAGGAAGCGGGGCAAGTTGGGCTCGAGATACATTGGTCCGTTCAGGGTTGTAGCCCGGGTAGGCAAGGTGGTATATAGGTTGGATCTGCCAGCCGATCTCAGTCAGATCCACAGCACCTTCCATGTCTCCCAGCTGCGGAAGTGCCTCGTGGATGATTCAGCGGTGGTGCCGTTAGAGGATATACAGGTTGATGACAACCTGAATTACATTGAGTGCCCAATCGCAATCCTCGACCGGAAGTCGAAGGATCTAAGGAATAAGAGGGTGGAATTAGTAAAGGTGCAATGGCAGCACCGCAAGGGTTCGAAATGGACCTGGGAGCCGGTGGAAGAAATGATGGAGCATTACCCCGAGCTGTTTCAGGATCGAGCGGCAGACATCAAGGACGAAGTCTAAAATAAGTGGGGGAGATTTGTAGCACCTGGTTCCTGGTATGTAAAATTTATCTTAGTGTTTTTCATTTTTGGCCTTGGAATCGGCGAGTTGTAGGTCCGACTCGCCGAGTAGAGATGGGATCCGGAACACGTTTAAGTTGGCGACTTGGCGAGTCCATATTCTGGACTCGGCGAGTCCCCGCTGTCTGATGAAACCCTAAATTTCAAGGGTTTGCACCCTATTTAAACCCTCTTATCCGCTCCTAATCTCGCCCCCTTCACCCTCAGAGCCTTATACCCTGTTCAAGCCTTATTCCTTGTGAGATTGAAGCATTTTGGTGTGTTTTCTTGAAGATTTGGAGAGGGAAGGAGAGTAGATCAAGAAGAGAAGAAGGAGGCCAGACATATTTGTGTTAGCTCAGTGATTTCCTTGAGGTATAACTCAGTTTCCCTCTGTTTTCATGCTTATTGTCCCTTGTAGCTCCATGAAAGCCCTTCTTGAGCCTTTTCCCAAGCTTGTTTGTGTTTTAGGGTTCGTAATAAGTTTTTTAGCCTCTAGATCTAGGCATGATTGAGCTCCAGGAGCTTGGATCTACTGCCTTTATGGAGCCATATTGCATGAAAGCCCTAGATCTACTCTTTTGGTGCATTTTGAGCCCTAAAACCCTCATGGGTGTTTATTTACACGTAAAGTTAGAAACTTTACGTGTTAATCAGGCCCTAGAAACCCATATCTATGAATGGCATGAGCTGGATTCAAGCAGAATCGCGTGTATAGTATTTGCATGTGGCAGACTCGGCGAGTCGTTCATCTGACTCAGCGAGTCGAGTCGCGAGTCCCCGAGTTTTTCCCCTTTTTCGTGTTGCGGGTTGGAGTAGTGAGTCATGGGGGTGTGACTCAGTGGGTCAGAAGTCATACTCACTCATGAAGTAACTCGGTGAGTCAATGCCATGACTCGACGAGTTCAAGGCAATCTTCTTGCCTCAAGAACAGACTCGACGAGTTGTTCATACAGCTCAACAAGTCTCAGCATAATGTGTTCTTCGGATGAAGAAGAACTCGGCGAGTTGTTCATACAACTCGGCGAGTAGGATGAAGGACTATTGGCCTTTAGTTTAGAAGGAGAACTCGTCGAGTCAATGCTTAACTTGAAGAGTAGAGACGGGTTTATGGTCGGACAAAGGGATAGGGACTCGACGAGTTGGCAAGTCTACTCGGCGAGTCGGGTCAACTGGCAGTTGACTTTGACTTGACTCTTTATTGGTAAGGGGTAAGTGGTCATTTTACCCTGAGGGCGGTTAGCAGTATTTGACTAAGGGTTTTGTGGGAATTATAGCCGGAGGATTTCCGGAGCGGCAGCAGCAGCAGAGAGTCTGTTCCCACGCAGATCAACAGCTACTTCGAGGTGAGTTACCTTCCAGTAGCGGTGGGTCTAAGGCCACAATGTCGGCCCACCAGTAGGAGTTGTATGATAGATGATGGTCTCTGTGATATTCATCTAGGGTTGCTACTACCTGTGTTATGTTTATGTGCTAGTATGATATGATGCTATGTGATATGTGTTATGTGGTAGCAGTAGGGGGTGAAATAGTCCCCAGTATCCGGTCGTAAGGACCGAAGGGGTAGGTCGGGCACCCAGATATGCCTGGTAGTATCCGGTCGTAAGGACCGAAGGTGTAGGTCGGGCACCCAAATATGCCCGGCAGTATATGTATATTATGTGATTATATGGTATGTGGTACAGCGGGGGAACTCACTAAGCTTCGTGATTACAGTTTTCAGTTTTGGTTTCAGGTACCTCTTCTTCGAAGGGGAAGGAGCTGGCGCGGTACCGGTACATCACACACATGCCTTGTATTCCGCATTATGAGATCTTCCTGGGGATTTGTACTCTGACACTTTTACATTGTATAAAAATGTTTTCCAGACATGCAATATCTTTGTGAAATGATATGAACGTTGAGCGTTTTATTCCTAATGTTTTGCTAAATACATTTTTTTAAAAATGAAATTTTTGGCTCGTATTTTGGGACGTTACAGTAAATCTTAGACCCGTTAGGTCTTCATCTAGTCATAGTTCTGTCAAAATTTTCCTATCTTGATTGATGTAAGGCCTACTTCTAGGCCACGTTTTCCCGAACTTATTACATCTGTAATTCCAGTATTGTTGACAAATATTTAATCATATGGAAGTTATTATCCAAATGCTATCATCTTCATTCAAACATACTATTCATTGTGCTGTTGGACTATGGAGAGTTAGTCCATGAGTCACTCTCATTATTCATTTATTCTTATCCATGTTGTCATCTTTTTAAACGTAAAGTTAAAAGATGTCGTCGCGCAGAAATCCAAGGCGTAACCCAAATAACGAAACGCCGATACCACCACCTTCTCCACCACCTTAACCTCCTCAACCACCTCCTCCTTTCGACGCTACTATGTTCCGGGCAGCCTTCACAGCAGCCGTAGCAGCTGCCGTGTCAGCCATCAATACTCCTGTCCCTAGTGGACCGGGAACAGGTGCACATCCTTCCAACCACGGCGAGAGCCATGTCCATCCCAGGGAATGCACCTACAAGGACTTTACAAATGCTAAACCCCGAAACTTCAATGGAACTGGTGGGGTTATGGTCCTAAGGTAATGGATTGAAAGACAGAAGCAGTCTTTGAGATCTGCGCCTGCCCGGAGGGCAACAAGGTCAAGTTTGTTACTTGTACCTTTTCTGACAGAGCACTAACTTGGTGGAATGGTCATGTTAAGTCTCTGACTATAGTGGTGGAAAATTCTATTAGCTGGGAAAACTTAAAAGTCATGCTGATGAGAGAGTACTGTCCTCGAGGGGAAATACAAAAACTCGAACAGGAACTCTGGGGTCTGGAAATGGTTGGTTCCGACATATCAACCTATACGAATAGATTCTGTGATCTGGCAATTCTATGTTCTGATATGGTTGCTCTCGAGACCAAGAAAATAGAGAGATATATATGGGGACTGTCACCCCAGATCCAGTCAAGTGTGTTAGCATCCATGCCTGTCACTTTTGAAAGCGCCAAGGAGCTGGCACAATCTCTCATAGATCACGGGAAACACCAGAACCCAACAATCCCTACACCCCATCCACAAAAGGGAAACAACAACGACAACAAGAAGAAGGGGTGGAACAAGAGGAAAAGAGGAGCTTCGCAAGAATCCTCAAAGAAACAACAACTTGTGGCAATCAATGTTGCCACGGTAACCCCTGTTGTCCCTGCAAACCCCTTACCAGCAAAAACTTATGCTGGAAATCTTCCGAGGTGCAACAAATGCAACTTCCATCACCACGGACCTTGCAAGGAAATGCAGTGCTCTAACTGCAACAGGAAGGAGCATACAACTCGTTTCTGCAAAATTCCTGCAGGGCCGACCGCCCAAGTTCCTAATGCCGGTGTGGGCCAAGCTTGCTACGGTTCTGGCGAGGTGGTCCACTACAAGAGGAACTGCCCTAAGGCGGGGATGGCTGGCGGAGTAGGAAGAGTTTGAAGAGAATTGTTATCGAGATTTAAGAAAACGATTATGATTGAATGATTGAAAAGTAAGAACACAACAAGTAAATATTAATCAGATCTTATATTGATGAAGACTGATTACAAAACTTTTAAGCAGAAAGAATACTCAAGAGCAAAAGTCCTTTCTACTTCTATCCTCAGTCCCTATTTATAGGAAACCTGAGTGTACAAAAAATATACTAAGTCTATTACAATACACTTCGCATAACCTGCGACTTAGTAAAATAACTAAAAATGCGTAACTAAACAAACAACCATTTCGACTTTTACAATACTAAGACTCTACAATCTCCCCCTTTGTGAACAGTCGAAACTATTCAGTTCATAAGCCTTTGAATAGCTGAGTGAATAGTCTTTTGCACTTCTCCATACCAAGAAATCACCTTCTTGAGTTCCTTCTTGTCTCCTTCATTATTCTTTTTGCAGTTGTTCATACAAACAATAAAGTTCGTATATTGCGAAGAAGTATATCTTTCAACCTCTGAGACCTTGAACACAAATTTATTGGGCTTCCCCTTTGTATCTTTTCCTGAAAATACCATGCCAAACGGTTTCAGGCATATTTCCCCAACAACATACTTAGATAATGCTGACTGGGTCAAGGTATCTTCCCATGGAGCATTCACTTCTCTTCCCACAGATGTTGCGAGTTCTTCATCAGTTAATGCCAAACAATCGAAGTAATTATTGATAAAAGTCTTGACATGTGCGAACCCGATTCTAAACACTTCAGTTTCAGATCCTTTGAGCTTATTCTCTTCCATCTGCTTCAAAATAAGACCCACTTGAATAAGATCATTGCAGTTCATCAGAGGGAAGTTAGCTATTGTGTAATCATACTGCTTGTTATCAACTCGAATAACAAAATAACGAAAATTCTGAAGCATGTCTTCAAACATTGTATCCTTCTTGATCGTTAACACCTTTTTGATCTTCATCAAAGACCATACTTCATCTGGATTTTTTCCCAATACAACATGAAATCTGATTTTCATGTGTATGAAGTCATCAACATTATCAAACTTTTCGCTAATCTTGTACTGAGCTGTAATGAAAAACATTTCATTTATCGGAAAATCCAACTGACATTTGTCCGAATTCGCAATATCGTAACTTCTCTTTGGCTTCTTCTCGAATTCATACATCTCCCTTCCCACAACTTTCGACTCTATAGTTTCATAAGAGTATAGCTTCGCAGGATCTCCTTTATTCATTGTGGGAGGATCACTTCCCCTTTGTCTCATTATGCTTTGAACTTGCCTCATTCTTTCCAACTCAGCCTCTGCTTCAGCTTTCTTCTCCTCCTTCGATTTTTCATACAAAATTCCTTTTCCTTTTCCCACATTATCAGTTGGAGGTTTCGTACTAGAACTTCCTTCTTTTAACCCAATCGATATTCCTTTGGCAATTGGTCTTGTGGTTATTGTTGTTGAGGAAATCGACATCGTGAATATTGGAAGAGTAGATTTGAGCTGAGTAGATATGACTTTCCCCACAGTCTTTACATCATCCTCTTTACTTGAGTTTTTCTCTCCCCCTTGCACCTCTGTGAAAGCAGGTGGGGCACTCTTTGTTAGTAAAGAGATGAAGTTCGCAATCGGAGCAAGTGCCTTCTGAATTGCTTGTTCCAAAGTATTTACTTTGAGAGACAAGAATTCAGGAGTGAGAATAGATGGAGATGAAGATTACGAAATCAAGGCTTTCAACTCTGTCACCATTTTAATCAGTAGATCAAACTTCTCCTTGTTTTCTTTGTGATTCGCTTCAAAGATAGGAGCAACAATAACTTTGTTGATGTCTGAGATAACTACATCAACCCTCTTCTGTACTTCAATTTGTTGAGAAGTAATATCTTGAAGCTCCTTCGCAAGTTCAGACTTTAATTCTTCAATTTTAAACTTCACATCCTCCCGCACCTTCTTTACATCCTGCACAAACAAAACATGACGTTCTTTTGCAACAGATTGTAAATCTTTAACAATTCCATTGAATGAACTCCCTTGAGCTTTAATGCGAAGCTCATTGTTCTTGTCTGTCTGATCAACCTTATCCAATATTATTTTCTCAGCAGCCTTGATCATCTCATCAACCTCCATTCCTGAGATAGATGACATTCTGCCAGAATCAGCTTGTGACTGAATAATGACATTCAACTTTTGATTCAGGACTTTGAATTGCTTTCCTGTCATAAGCATATGATCAGGTATATCCTCCTCCTCTGAATCAAAGTGTATATCTTCAAATACTCCTCCAAAAGCTCCTCCTTCGGTTTCATTATCAGACATGGGTTGCGAAGGTTGAGGAGTTTCAGGTGATTGTGAGGGAAATAAGGTTGTGAAAGGATTTTGTCGAGGATGGTAAAAAATGGACGAGGTAGAAAGTGTAGAAGATGGAAGTGAAACGGGTGGTAAGGAAATGGGTAATGTAATTGGTAGGCTAATGGGCAGAGTGGTTTCAACACTTGTGATAGGTGCCCCCGTATCAGATACGTTGACAACCGTATCGAAAATAGGTACCTCCTCAGAAACTGATTTGGTAGTGACTATTTCAAGTGGTTGTGTGGAAATTTGCGAAACATGTATAATGGACATAGGTGGAAGAGAAACGATTACCGGTGTAGAAACTGGTGGAGTGTCTGGAACCACCTCTTCATCTAAAGAATCATTGCGAATAATCAACTTTCGCTTCTTCAACAAAATTTGTTGCATCTGTTTTGCAACATCCTGAGCTCGTTGCCTCTTAGATCCTGGAGAGACAGGAGCTGGAATACTGCGAACTGTCACCCCCTTACTACTCACTTCGGTTTTGCAAATCTTTTTCAATACCCCTGATTTTGAGGGTATTGTTTCCTTCTTCGATTTGGACGAGGTTTCCTCTATCTGAACCTCTTCTTCTTGACTTTGTTTTGAAGATTGAGCATTTTCATCCTTCTTGGTGGCCTTCTTCTTCTTTGGGGTTTTTGCAGTGACTTCCAATAAGATCCCAGTCTCCACAGCTGGATTAAATGTTTTCATATATCGTATCAACACCTTGTGAGTGGATGATAATTTGCGAAGCATCGCATCTAGAATGCGAGCAATATGAGAAAAAATGTTTTCATCATCCTCCACCTCCTTCGGAAACTGATACATTGAAAATTCCGCAACCTCAGCATCCTCTAGAACTAGAATACCCTCTTTTTCATACGCCTTTTCCAGAATAAGGCTCCAATATCTTGCACATGAGACACCTTTCTTAGAATTAGTGTTTTACAAACTTTTTACGAACTCCTTCCACAACTGAGTTCCATAATCAACATTAAGATCATAGTATAAGCTCATCACCATTGCATAGACTTCCATACGTCCCCTGTCCAGACCTACTGATCTTCCTGTCAAACATCTGAGGAAAATTCCAAATAGAAAATTCCACATACATGGTAATCCAGACTTTCTGAAATCACTAATCTTCTCCAATGCTGGCTGATGACCCATTTCATTGAACATAAAGATGATTTGGGAATTTAGAGGTTTGAAAAAGGGAGGGTTGTTAGGAATGTTCAAGAACTCGATGAACATTTTCTTGGTGAGTTTGAACCTTTTGGTGTTCATCATATGGAAGGTAATGACATCAGTTGCATAGTTGTATGAGGCTGATGATGCTGCTAATGACAACCAAGTCATCGGAACTGAGAAGGAATTGAACATTGCAGTAGACAGAGGAGATCTTTTCAAGGCTACGATTAACATCTTCAATCCTTCTGGGTATGAAGAGACATTGGGATCAACCAGATAGTTGGTTCTTTGGATCTTCATGAGTGATTGTGAGAGAACTTCATCAGTGTTTGATTGAGTACCGGCCATTGTTAGGGTTTGAATGAGATGAAATTGAAGAAATTTCAAGATCTTTAGGATTGTGAGAGTTTTGTTCGTGTAACCATATACACTGATCTTTATCCCCCTTTTATAGGTAACCCAAATTGATTTGAAATTAAAGCGGGATACATTTAATGTTATCCGATGTGGCACCTTGAAAATCGGACCATGACTGTAAAAGATAGCCATGCTGTAAAAAGTAACTGTCACATCTCCTAGAAAACCGGACAAAATACCAACCATCTTGAGTACACAGCCTGTCAATTTTCCCGTTATAGAATTTGAACCGTTAAAACCCTTCGCATGGAGGCAAGGCTCTTTCACTTTTGGGATGTAAAGTGAAGTCATATGCCAGATTTGCGAAATCATCAGCCTGAGTTGGTATTACTCAGAACCTCAAGGATTTCGTGAGTGCAGTGTTCCAAAGAAATAAGATGAGAAACAATAAAAAAAATTTTGGAATTCTGTGATGTCAAAAATTCAATTTGACACAAAGGCAATTAAACCCCAGGAAAAGGTTGCTTCGTTAATCATCAAGAGAGATGATCAACAACCTGTGTAGTTTCCCGTGAATTACAATCGAATACTTTTTGATAAGTATCAAAGGGCTTCTTTTGAAAGATACTTTTGGGTTGGTTTCAAATTTCATTACATATCAACCTAAACATAAGGTGAGAAATTGTAACTGAAATTACTTGTATGACCAGTGTAGTCAGTGACTAGTTGGCTTTTGAAAATATTTATCATGACTAGGATTTGCGAATAAAACTCACACAGAAATCATATTCATAAAAAATTTTGTACTGGATCTTGTTGGGTAACAAACATCGTGGATTGCGAATGTTTGATCAAGACCACACATGCGAATTGAATATGATTTGGAGTTTCGAAATTTTTGGTACAGAAACAAAAGTTTCGTTAAAATCTGGAACTATGTTCCTCGTCAATTCCTTAAAGTTTATGATGTTTGGGTTTCACTTTCATCACGGACTCATGATTTCAGATCATAAACACAGAATTTTTGTATATCTAAGTCTCGATGGGTTTGATCAAAGACCTCTCGGACATAGGTCTTTGTGTGTGATTTGTGTGAAGAATTTTGAGATGAAAAAGATTGGTTATAAGATCGAATGTACCTCTGTTATTTGAGGACCAAACAGAAAACTCTTAACTCATATGAGAAGAGTAAGGTAGCTCTTTTGAATTATGCGAATACAAGCCTTTTGGGAAGAAATTTTCATGTGATAATTTCATTAAGGCTTTCTTTTCTCACACATAGAGTCACATGAGGCTTGAGTCAACATGCTGCAGCATGCTTCTAGGGACATCCTAACTAGTTCAAATTAAAAAAAAATGATACCTTCCCATAGAAACATATAAGCATGACCTCTTCGCATTAAGCCCTGGACTAAACTCAAAACACACTAAAGAATATTTTTGTGATTTTTAATTTTTTTTTTCAAAAATAAAAACATAACAAAATAAAATCTTTTTGGATTTTTGATTTTTCAAAAACGAAAATGAATAAAAATAAAATCTTTTTGTATTTTTGATTTTTCAAAAACGAAAATGAATGACATAAAATCTTTTTGGATTTTTCAAGTTTAAAAAAAAATACAAAATGAATCGTAAACCTAAACTTAGTTGTCATGTGTGTAAATGCGAAGAAATGTGAATGCGAAGCCATGCGAAGCCTCTGAATGAACAGTAACATCTGAACAATACTGACTCATAACTGCTGAATGAACCTTTCATGCTTGATATTTTGAAATTGAATTTGCATCAATCATCCCCAAACCTGATAAAATTCTTACAAATGATTTTTCATCAAGAGGTTTAGTAAAAATACCAGCAAGTTGTTCAGTTGTTTTAACAAAATGAATTTCAATATTCCCATCTTCAACATGATCTTTGATAAAATGATATCGAAGAGCAATGTTTTTTGTCTTTGAATGTTGTACTGGATTATGACAAATGCGAATTGCACTTTGCGAATCACAATACACGGGAATCTTTTTCATGTTTATTGCATAGTCACGAAGTTGACTCTGAATCCAAATAATTTGCGAAGTGCAAGCAACAGCTGCAATGTATTCAGCCTTAGCAGTTGATATAGCCACACAAGTTTGCTTCTTCGATTGCCAACTTACCAACTTCCCATCCAATAGTTGACATCTACCACTCGTACTTTTCCTATCCAAAGTACATCCTCCTAGATCAGAATCTGAAAAAGCTTGAATGAAAAATCTCGTTTTCGAAGGATACCAAAGTCCTAACGAAACTGTTCCCTTAAGATAGCGAAAAATATTTTTCACTGCAGTCAAATGAGTTTCTCTGGGATTAGCTTGATATCTAGCACAATTACATACCGAAAACATAATATCAGGTCTACTTGCAGTTAAGTACAATAAAGACCCTATCATGCTTCGATAAAGTGTTAAGTCAACAGCAGGAGCATCTAACGAAGGAGTTAATCTTGTTCCCATTGCCAATTGTACTCTCAATTTTGTGCTGTTGGTCATTCCAAAATTTTCAAGCAAGTTCTTCGTGTATTTTTCTTGATTGATTAAAATTCCATCCCTGTTCTGTCTTATGTTCAATCCAAGAAAATTATTAATTTTTCCCATCATACTCATTTCAAATTGACTCTTCATTAGATTTTCAAATTCGATTGACTATGCTGGGTCAGTTGAGCCAAAAATAATATGATCAACATAAATTTGAACAAGCATTAGATGATTCCCAACTTTCTTGCGAAATAATGTGGGGTCAACTGATCCTTGTTTAAATTTAGATTGTTTCAAGAAGTTTGTAAGTGTTGCGTACCAGGCTCTTGGTGCTTTTTTTAATCCATACATTGCCTTGTCTAGAATGTAGACATGATCAGGATGCTCATCATTTATAAATCATGGTTGTTGTTCAACATAGACTGTTTCTTCAAGTTCTCCATTTAAGAATGCACACTTAACATCCATTTGAAAAACATCAAAGTCTTTGTGAGCTGCATGAGCTAAAAATATGCGAACTGCTTCGAGTCTTGCAACAGGAGCAAATGTTTCTTCATAGTCTATTCCTTCTTGTTGCGAATAACCTTTAACAACTAGTCTAGCTTAATTTCGAATAATATTGTCATCTTTGTCGGTTTTATTTTTAAAAATCCATTTTAGTCCGACAATTGAAACATCAGAAGGTTTAGGAATTAATCTCCAAAACTTGTTTCGTTCAAATTCAGCCAGTTCAGATTGCATAGCAACAACCCAATCTGAGTGTTCCATAGCATCCTTTACTGTCTTTGGCTCTATTTTCGAAATAAAGACATTAAACATACACAGTTCTTGGTTCGCACTCAGTACCTCATTTTTCGCACGAATTTGAGCTCTTGTCAACACACCATCCTGTGGATTGCCAATTACCTGTTCTTTGGGATGATTTCTTGTCCATTTCTCAAGTGGTGGATAATCAGGATTAAATTCCAATGGTGCATCTTCATACATATCTTCATTTTCAGATCCTGCAACAGAAAAATTATCATTTAGTTCATGAAACTCATCATTTTCATCAAGATTAATTGTCTCTGTTTCATCTTGCTCCCCCTCAACATGATGTTCATCTTGATGCTCCCCCTCAAAATGATAATCCAGTTGAATTTGCAAATGCTCCCCCTCAACTTGATGATTCATATTTTCATTCTCCCCCTCGAAAGTTTGCTGTCTCAGTTCATTGTTAATCGTGTGCTCCCCCTCCATACGAACTTCAGGCACACTTTCGCAAGATATTGAACGTGTAGTGATTGTTGAATCATCAATATGTTTTGAGGATTCTGATGTTTGATTATCGGGATCATTGTTTTCAGCATTAATTGCCCTGTCAGGAATTCCAAAAATTAAGTCATAATTAAAATCATTTATTTCAGAATTATCAATTTGTGTAACTGAATCAACAAGAATTGATTTATTTTCAAATTTACTATCCGTTTGTTTTAGATAGTAATCATCAAAAGTTAAGTTGAAAGTTTCTTCAACTTTTCTTGTTCGCTTGTTTAGCACCCTGTATGCAACTGAATTTTGCGAATATCCTAAGAATATGCCTTCATCAGCTTTAGCTTGGAACTTTGTCAAATTATCTTTGAGATTCATTATAAAACAACTACAACCAAAAACATGGAAAAATTTGACATTAGGTTTTCGATTGTTGAGTATTTCATATGGAGTGATATTGAATCTGCGATGAATGAATGATCTATTCTGAGTAAAGCACGCAGTTGAAACTGCTTCAGCCCAAAGATATTGAGGTAGATTCGCATATGTTAACATGGTTCTGGCTGCTTCGCATAGAGATCGATTTCTTCTTTCAACAACACCATTTTGTTGTGGAGTATATGGTGATGAGAAATTATGCGAAATTCCTTTGCCTATGAGAAATGAATCAAGAGTTTGGTTTTTAAACTCAGAACCATTATCACTTTCAATTTTGCGAACATTATTTTTAAGGCTAATCTCAATCATTTTAATAAAATCAATCATCGTCTGAGCAACTTCAGATTTTAACTTGAGAAAAAATACCCATGTGAATCGAGAAAAATCATCAACAATAAATAAAATGTACCGCTTTTTATTGATTGTAGCAACAGTCGACGGTCCACATAAGTCAATGTGAAGAAGTTCCAATGGTTCTACGATTTTTGAATCTATCACAATCGGATGACCTTTTCTATGTTGTTTTCCTTGTTCGCAAGCTGCACACAGAGAATCATTATCAAATTTTAGTACAGGTAAACCTCGAACTAAATCTTCAGTGACAAGTTTGTTAATATTGTGAAAGTTCAAATGTGACAATCTTCTATGCCAAAGCCAGCTGACATCATTAGATGCCTTTGATAGTAAACACACAACAGGTTTGCCCACGATTGGTTTGATGTCCAATGTAAACATATCACCATATCTTTTGGATTTGAGAAGTAATTCATTTGTTTTCGCATTTGAAATGATACTTCCTTCTTCATTAAACACAACCTGGTTTCCAGTACCCACAACAAGTTGCGAAACACTAATCAAGTTATGTTGAAGTCCTTTAGCATAAGCAACCCTGTTAACACTGAATTGTCCATTTGTGACTTTCCCATAGCCTTTCACTTGACACTTGTGATTATTTCCAAATTTGACAACTCCTGCATTTTCCAAGCTTCGATAATCTCGCAAGTTTTTCTTCCTTCCAGTCATGTGACGAGAGCAACCACTATCAATATACCATTTCGCATCATATTGCTCGTCACATATTACCTGCATTTATTGAAAAAATTTATGAACCCAAGACTTATTGGGTCCTCCATTAGTATTTTTGAAAAAATGCTTTGAATTTAAAAACCATGTTTTCACTTTGTCTGTGACACTATCAATTATATCAACATCATCAGATCGAGATATTGAAATATAGTTGTTCAACAGTTTTGGATTTTCATTGAGTTTCATCTCATTTTTCACAACATTCGCAACTTTGATAACTGGTTTCCATTTTTGTACTGGAACTTGCGAATTATAAGATGATGAACTACCAGTGGAAGAGTTATTTGCAAACTTATCAAATGCATTTTTTATTTGTTGCTCTGAAAACTTCCCCTTTTGATATTGTCTCCCTTTCCCTTCAAGCCAACGATTGATCATACATACATCAGATTTTCCTTTTGTATACGAAACTTTGGTCGGTTTTGAGGCTGAAGGATTTGGAAAATTTGGTTGTTTAGGAGAAAACTTCGTTTTTGTTTGAGTTATGACACTCAAAAATGATGAATCATTCGTGAATTTGCCAACTTTTTGAAACTTTTGATTTTTCACAAAATTTTGTGAATTCTCAAATTTTCGATTGTTGTCATATTTGCGAACAAGTTTATCATTATTTTTCATTGGAATCTTATCAACAGAATATATTGGTTTATGAAAACTTGTATCCTTTTGTTTATTTATGCTTTGAAATTTTGACGATTTTGACTTTGAAATTTGTTCTTTTTCAACTTTTGATTTTAAAGTAAACCCGCCAGGGAAAGAGTCATTTATGTTGTATGGGGACAAACGCAGAGTGAATTCTGGAATCATTTCCCTAATGAAAGCCAGGAAGTGTTTGACCAAGGGATGTACATCATATTTAGCATTCATGATCGATGCTCAGAAGGAAAAGAAGGTGATGCAGAGTATACCAGTGGTGTGTGAGTATCCGGAAGTATTTCCCGAAGATCTTCCTGGATTACCACCTGATAGACAAGTGGAGTTCAGAATTGACTTGTTACCAGAACCACGCCAATAGCAAAAGCACCTTATCGATTAGAACCGACGGAGATGAAGGAGTTGATGATGCAACTTCAGGAGTTATTGGACAAAGGTTTCATTAGACCTAGTTCATCGCCCTGGGGAGCTCCGGTGTTATTTGTAAAGAAGAAAGATGGAAGTATGAGAATGTGCATTGATTACAGAGAGTTGAACAAGGCAACAATAAAGAATAGATATCCGTTGCCAAGAATTGATGACCTGTTTGATCAATCGCAAGGTTCGAGCTATTTCTCGAAGATCGATCTAAGGTCAGGATATCATCAGCTAAAAGTAAGAGAGCAAGATGTCGAGAAGACTGCATTCAGAACTAGATATGAACACTACGAGTTCTTGGTTATATCATTTGGACTAGCCAATGATCCGACAACATTCATGGATTTAATGAATAGGGTTTGTAATCCGTTCCTTGATAAATCCGTGATAGTGTTCATAGACGGCATTCTGATTTATTCGAAAAGCCAAGAGGAGCATGGCAGACACTTGCGAGAAGTGTTGGAAGTTTTGAAAAAGGAGAAGCTGTATGCGAAGTTCTCCAAATATGATTTTTGGATTCGAGAAGTCCAATTCTTGGTTCACGTGGTCAACCAAGAAGGGATAATGGTTGATCCAGCAAAGATTGAGGCTGTGATGAAATGGGAACAACCGAAAAGTCCCACGGAGATCCGAAGCTTTTTAGGATTAGCCGGATATTACTGAAGGTTTATCCAAGGCTTTTCTTCGATTTCTACTCCATTAACAGCTTTGACCCACAAAGGAGCTACTTATGCTTGGAATGATAAGCATAAAGAAGCATTCGAGAAGCTAAAGAAGAAGCTATGCGAGGCACCGATACTTTCTCTACCCGATGGAGTTGAAGACTTCGCTGTCTATAGCGATGTGTCTGGGGTTGGATTGGGTTGTGTTTTGACCCAAAGAGAAAAGGTGATAGCATATGCGTCTCGACAGCTGAAGGAGCATGAAAAGAATTACCCGAATCATGATTTGGAGTTGGCTGCGGTAGTTTTCGCTCTGAAAATATGGAGGCATTACCTCTATGGCACGAAGTGTAAATTTCTCACTGATCATAAGAGTCTCCAATATCTCTTCAATCAGAAAGAGTTAAATATGAGGCAACGACCCTGGCTAGAGTTACTCAAGGACTACGACTGTGAGATACTTTACCATCCCGGTAAAGCTAATGTTATTGCTGATGCTCTTAGTCGGAAAGTCAATGTTGAGAGAAAAAGGCCAAGAGCGTTGAGAATAGAAGTTGTCTCGACAATTGTGGAGAGTATAAAGAAATATAAAGAGGAAGCTTTTGAGAAGAATGACCGAAAGGAGGAACGTTTGGGAAAAACGTTGGTGTTCGGTATAAACAGTCACGGACTGAAGGTGTTCCAAGATCGGATTTGGGAACCTAAGTCTGGAGGAATTAGAGATCTTCTGATGGAAGAAGCTCACAAGACCATGTACTCGATTCATCCGGGTAGCACTAAAATGTATAGGGACCTGAAACCCTACTACTGGTGGCCGACGATGAAGCTTGATGTTGCAAAGTATGTGGCCGAGTGTGTGACTTGTGCGAGAGTCAAGACACAACATCAGAAACCGTACGGGAGTTTAGAACCATTGCCTGTGCCTATGGGTAAGTGGGAAGACATTGCTATGGATTTTTTCACTAAACTGCCCAGAACAAAGAATGGTCACGACATGATTTGGGTGGTCGTTGATCGATTCACTAAGAGAGCGCATTTCATAGCAGCCAAGGAGAAATGGTCTATGGAAAAGCTTGCGAATTCTTACGTGAGGGAAATTGTGAGGCTTCACGGTGTTCCGTTAACGATTGTATCGGATTGTGATAGCCGTTTCACCTCAAGGTTTTGGAAAAGTCTATAAGAGGAAATGGGTACCAAGTTGTGTTTAAGTACAGCTTACCATCCGCAGACTGATGGTCAGAGTGAAAGAACGATACAAACACTTGAAGATATGCTGAGAGCATGTACCTTGGAATTCCTAGGTAATTGGGATGAACATTTACCTTTGGTAGAATTTTCCTACAATAATAGTTTCCACTCGAGCATAAAGATGGCACCTTATCACGCTTTGTATGGACAGAAGTGTCGTACGCCGTCTTGTTGGCTTGAGGCTGGAGAAAAGCATTTTTAGGGTTCCGAGATGGTCCATCAAACCGCTGAAAAGTTGAAAGTAACTAGAGAAAGAATGTTAGCGGCTCAAGATCGTCAAAAGAGCTATGCTGACAAGAAGCGAAGACCGATGACTTTTGAGGTTGGAGATTCGGTTTTGCTTAAAGTCTCGCCGTGGAAGGGACTTATAAGATTTGGTAAAAGGGGAAAGTTGAGTCCAAGGTTTATTGGACCGTTCAAAGTTCTTCAGAGGGTTGGGAACCAAGCTTACAAGCTCAAATTACCCGAAGAACTGAATGGAATTCACAACACTTTTCATGTGTGTTATTTGAGGAAGTTTATGGGAGAAGTTCCTGATATAATTCCAATTTCTGAATTGAGAATTGATGAAAACAAGAGGTTAATTGAAGAACCTGAGGCAATTGTTAACCGAAAGACTAAGAAGCTTCGACGCAAGATGGTCGAATTAGTGCTTGTTCGTTGGAAACATTCGAATGGGCCAAATCTCACTTGGGAAACGGAGAGTGAAATGTTGAGTCGCTATCCGCATTTGTTTGTTGATGTGTGATTCCGGGGACGGAATCATCCTAATGGGGAGAGAATTATAATGACTGCGTTTCCAGGCTAGGCATTATCCTTGATGTAATAGTCTAGGTTAACCCTTGTAACTCTTTTTGGAGTATTAATGATGAAATATTTGAGTATTATGTGAATTATGTGTATTTGTGTGCTTAATTGCTTAATTATGTGATTTGATTAATTAAGAATAAAATAAGCGTCAAAATTAAAGTTTGATATAAGCCGGATATCTTTGCATTAAGATGTAGTGGTCGAAACAAGGATTCCAAAGATATAAAGAATGCCAAAACCCGAGTTATAACGAAGAAGTTATGACCTGTCGAAGTTTCGCGACAAAACCGACAACGCTGAATGACGTAAAAAGTGAAATTTACGTTAGAGCAATATTTAGCCTTAGTGATCTAACGAAAGTCGTAGAGTTCGTTAAACCGAGAACGTGCATAAAAAGAACGCCCAAATCTGACTTCGTATGAGGAAGTTATGATTTTTCGAAGTTTCGACTTAGTAGTATGCAACCCGAATACTCGATTTGAGATCGAGTGGTTTTTAGCCGAAAAAATCTAAACGTGAATCGAAGGTCTCGTTAATAGGAGTAAAACGATAAAAAGATAGGCGAAAACGGACGTCGGATGAAGAAGTTATGATTTTATAACAGAGTTTTCCTGTCCCGGCCTACTAAAAATAAATAATAAAAATAAAGTCAAAATTAGCCGACAGATTCTAAACAAAAGTTGTAGATCATAGTCTCACCTACGCGGGGATATAAAGAACGTCAAAAACGGAGTTCGTATGAGGAAGATATGAATTTTCGAAGTTTATTAAATATTTTCGATATTTAATTTAAATATATATTAACCGATATTATCCTTGGGGGAGTCAGCAACCTTATCGTCATTACGCCCAGCGTAATTCGAACTTACAGCCACTATAAAAGGAGGTCGAGGGCAACCGAGTTGTTTGCTCATTTCTTTCCTTTTTCTCGCGTTTTTGCATCGTTTTTTCGTGCAAGAATTATCCCGAAGCCCCGGTATCATTCCCGAGCCCCGAAGCAAGTCCCGAGGTCCCGAAGATCCCGAGAAGTAAGATTCCCGAGCCAAAGCTCTGCCCGCAAGGAGTCCGGTTTTTGTGAAGATCTTCCAGATTTGCCAAAGAATACTACTTCTACAAGCCGTAGTGCTGTCCGATCATCTTCTGATCAAGTGAGTGTGTAGTTACTTTCTTCTAACGCATAATTATGAAGTATTTTATATAAAATACGTGTTATGTGTATATTTTTTTTGTTATGTGTGTGAATGTATATTCACTTTCTTCTATCTTATATTCTGATTATTTCTCTATGAAATACGTGTTATGTGTGTGTGCCTCATCTGTTATGTGGAAAATGTATTGATTGAGCATGCTATATAGGTTTTAAAACTATGTATAAAAATGTATATTTTATCTACTAATATGTTGGGTAGAACATGGATAGATAGTTGGTGTGTAATAAACAGATGAGAGATCTCGATGTTGTTTTGATCCAGTCATCTAGCGGAATTTAGATGACGACCACGGACTTTTCTAGACAGTCCAGTGGAAAGCTAGCAGGCTCATAACCTGTAGGTGTTAATGAACTTGGGTGTTCATTCGCTGTATTCCATCCCCCTCATGGTTGCCTTATTTGACTTATATTGCTGAGGAACCCCCGAAGCATGTGTTGTCGCCCCGATGAAATATTCTTAGACTAGGTCCCTTGTGTTAGTTGTCTTAGGGACATAAAGTGAGAATAACGAGAATGGGTAATTGGGTTATTGTTGGTTGGTGGAAATTAAATATAATTATTTATTGTGGGTTGAAAACCCTATATGCTCACCAGGCTCCCAAGTCTGACCCACTCAGTTTATTTGTATTACAGGAAGTGGCGCAAGGGCATGAGATGGATGAATCATCAAGTTGTTTTGTTTACAAGTCTATATATGTATATATTTGTTGAATGACTTGTAATGTTATCGTTTATGCTTTATGGTCTATATCGGAACATGACATCCCGAGTTTTGATTATATAATGAAAATACATTTCTTTATGAAATGCTTTGGTAAATATTATTTTATCACGTTTTGTTTTTGGGAAAAAATTCCGCAACTCTTTCAAATCAAAAGGATTTACTCTGAAATTATTTTAAAAGCATAAATGAAAATCGGTCTTTTCTGGCTGAGATTTTGGGGATGTCACATCAGTACTAGCAGACACAATAACAGAATCAAAATAAGCAACAGTATCATCAAAAGAAGTAATTTCAATATCATAAGTAGATAAAGGAATATTGAAAGATTCAAGAATAGCACGTACCTTGGTAGTCATTGCTGATTTGTCTGTGGATTTGGATACGAAGCACCTACCTGAAACATTCTCTTCGCAATTTTCTTCAAAACTTGCGAACATTGCTCCATGAGTTGGATGCCTCATTTCTTCGTCATCGGATCCTGAAGACCATATGTGATATGTCCCACTTTCTTCCTCATTAGATTCACCCTTCGCAACAAGTGACATTCCTTTTGTCTTTGCACACAACTCTTCAATCTTTTCTGAATAGTAAGCTTCATCTTTCACTTTGTTCTTTTTCTCCTCTTTCTTTCGCAACATGCAATCAGCTGCGAAATGATTCGCACCATTGCAGTAATGACAATAGATTCCAGAATCACCTTTCAGTTTCTTCACATCTTTATCATCTTTCTGATTTTCATCAACCTTTTCCATTTTCTTCTTCTCCTCTCCTCCTGCTTTTGAGACTCCACTCTTCGCATCATTTTCCTTTCCTTTTGGATTAAAAGGATTTTTGAAAAACTTCTTAACTCTGTTGTTTGAGTAGAATGCCACAGCTTCATCATCTGAGTTCATTAAGAAGCCTTCATTTTCTGAACCATCTGTTTCATTAATTTCAACTTCTGATACCTTAGAAACAAGAGCCAAAGGTCCTCCTATACTTTGTTTTGATTCTTCATACATTTCTGAAACTTCACTTTCATGTGTTTTCAGCTGATTGTAGAGATCATTCAAGCTGGTTGTATCAAAACTCCGTTGATTCTTAGTCATCATACTCACACTTTGTCATTCCTTGCGAAGACCCAAGATGAATGTTAAATTGAACTCCATGAGAGATCTAGTGATTCCATACCTATTGCAGCGATACATAAGCTCATTCAGACGATCATAATAACTTTCAAGAGTTTCAGCATCCTTTTGTCTGAATTCTTTCAGTTCAACAAGACATTGCTTCACAGAGTTGATCTTCGTCTTTTTGTTACCTTAATACTTCTCTTTTAGAGTGATCCAGATCTCCTTGGCTGTTTTACAACTACGGATGTAATTGTAAACCACAGGAGGTAGAGCACCTCTTAGTTCCCTCATGCATCTCTTTTCATTCTTCTTCAAACGGTTTTGTTGTTCAGCAACTTCAGCAGAAGTAGTAGACGGTCCAATTGCTTGAACATTAGCAGGAGCTTGCACTGTTCCATTAATACAACTCCAAATTTCTTCATCAATTCCATTTAAGTAATCCTCCATTCTATCAGCCCATTAATCATAGTATTCAGGGATTAACATCGGAATTTTGGTTGAGGAACCAAGCAAGTGAGAGAAAGAAGTCATTGTATTCATGTTGAAGTTCGCCATTGATGAACTCGGATATTTTCAGAAAGCTTGAAAAACTTGATGAATTTGAGAATTGATCAACTGTAATGATCACAAATTGCTAATCGATCACTCGACTAAACAATTCAAAGGCAGAATCAATTCAAATATGAAGATCAAATATGATTTTCAAAACCAAAATGCACGGAAATTTTGAGTAAAGTTACTACTCAAAAAGCAAATGATTCTAACACGAAAATCAGATCGATGCAGTTTGAATCCTGCTATGATACCAATTGAAGAGAATTGTTATCGAGATTTAAGAAAACGATTATGATTGAATGATTGAAAAGTAAGAACACAACAAGTAAATATTAATCAGATCTTATATTGATGAAGACTGATTACAAAACTTTTAAGCAGAAAGAATACTCGAGAGCAAAAGTCCTTTCTACTTCTATCCTCAGTCCCTATTTATAAGAAACCTGAGTGTACAAAAAATATACTAAGTCTATTACAAATACACTTCGCATAACCTGTGACTTAGTAAAATAACTAAAAATGCGAAACTAAACAAACAACCATTTCGACTTTTACAATACTAAGACTCTACAGAGTTATGGCCATAGGCCACGAGGAAGCCGTAGTTGATCTTACGATAGTTACTGGTATGTTTCTCCTCGATAACTCTTATGCTTGCATACTTTTCGACAGTGGAGCAGAGAAAAGTTTCGTAAGCCATAAATTTGCACACCTAATTAAACAAAAACCACGCATTAGATAAATCATTCACGGTAGAAATGACAAACGGGAAAACAGAAAGTACTAATTGCATGTACATAGGTTGTACTTTAACTTTAGATGGTCATACTTTCAAGATAGACCTCATGTCGGTCCCAATTAAATGTTTCGACGTTATTATCGGCATGGATTAGTTGAGTCTTCTTCATGCCGACATCATGTGCTTTGAAAAATCAGTTCGTCTTAACCTTCCTAACAGCGAAACCTTAGTTATCTATGGCGACAAACCTAGTACGAGCCTTCACATCATTTCGTGCATCCAAGCTCAGAAGTGCTTATGAAAGGAATATCATGCATTCCTCGCACACATCGTCGATACAAGTCAAGAAGTAAAAGACATTCAGAACATCCCCGAAGTACGCGACTTTCCTGACATCTTTCCAGAAGAACTTCCCGGATTACCACCACAATGCCAAGTTGAGTTCAGAATCAACGTCGTGCTAGGGACTACCCCCGTAGCCAAATCTCCTTACCTTCTGGCACCGACAGAGATGCAGGAACTTTCCAGTCAGCTTAACGAACTTCTCAAGAAGGGATTCATTAGGCCAAGCTTCTCACCATGGGGAGCATCGGTCTTGTTCGTCAAGAAGAAGGATGGATCGTTTCGTATGTGCATTGACTACAGGGAACTCAACAAGCTTACCATTAAAAATCGTAATCCATTGCCCCGCATAGACGATTTATTTGATCAACTTCAAGGAGCCAACTACTTCTCGAAGATAGATCTAGGATCCGGATATCACCAACTACGAGTGCTAGAGGAGGATGTTCCCAAGACAGCATTCCGAACTCGTTATGGACACTACGAGTTTGTAGTGATGCCATTCGGATTAACTAACACGCCCGCAATATTCATGGATCTGATGAATAAGGTGTGTCGTCCTTACTTGGATCAGTTCATCGTCGTCTTCATTGATGACATACTCATCTATTCTCGAAGTAAGGAAGAGCATAGTCAACATCTCCGCAGAGTCTTAGAAACATTACGATTGGAGAAGCTCTACGCGAAGTTCTCTAAGTCAGAATTTTGGATTCGAAGAGTCGAATTCTTGGGCCACGTTGTTAGCGAAAAGGGAATACACGTGGACCCTTCCAAAATCAAGGCCATTGAGAACTGGTCAGAACCGAAGATACCTACAGAAATTCGTTAATTTCTAGGTCTCGCTGGCTACTATCGCAGGTTCATTCAGAACTTCTCCCGCATAGCGAAACCTCTTATGACACTTACCTAGAAGGGCATGACCTTTGACTAGGAAGAGAAACAAGAAAGACCATTCGAAACGCTCAAGCGAGCCTTGTGCACCGCACCAATACTATCCCTCCTCGAATGGATAGAAGACTTCGTTGTCTATTGCGATGCGTCAAATCAAGGACTCGGGTGTGTTCTGATGCAACAAGGTAAGTTCATCAACTATGCCTCGAGACAGCTGAAGACACATGAGGTTAACTACACCACCCACGATCTTGAACTAGGAGCAATTGTGTTTGCTTTAAAGATCTAGAGACACTACCTGTATGGTACAAAAAGCACGATATTTACAGACCACAAAAGTCTAGAAAGAATACTCTGGTCAAGCTACTCAGTGATTATGAATGCGAAATTCGTTATCATCCGGGTAAAGCCAACGTAGTAGCTGACACCCTAAGTCAGAAAGAATACTCTGGTCGTAGAGTCAAATCTTTGACTCTAACTATCCATTCACACTTGTCCACGCAAATTAAGGAGGCTCAACTCGACGCTTTGAAACCTGAAAATGTGGCGGGTGAATCCCTGAGAGGGATGGATAAGAACTTGGAAGTCAAGGGTGGCAGAGCCTTATACCTCATGGATCAGATCTAGACACCGAAACACGGTGGCTTCAGAGACTTGTTCATGACCGAGGCACACAACACTTGTTATTCTGTCCACCCAGGTTCAGATAAGATGTATCTGGATCTTAAAAAGTTATACTGGTGGCCTAACATGAAAGCAGATATTGCTACCTTCGTAAGTAAATGCCTTACTTGCGCGAAGGTAAAGGTCGAATACCAAAAACCCTCCGGTCTTCTGCAGCAACCAGAGATACCAAAATGGAAGTGGGAGCGGATCACTATGGACTTCATAACCAAGTTGCCCAAGACAACGGGTGGAATTGATACCATATGGGTCATCGTCGATAGATTGACCAAGTCTGCACACTTCCTACCCATCAAAGAAACCGACAGAATGGAGAAACTTACGAGAACCTACATTAGGGAGATTGTACGACTGCACGGTGTTCCCATATCCATTATCTCGGACAGAGATAGTAGATTCACTTCGAGGTTCTGGAAGTCGTTACAAAGTTCCCTAGGAACTAGGCTGGACATGAGTACAGCCTACCATCCACGGACGGACGGACAAAGTGAGAGAACTATCCAAACCTTAGAAGATATGTTACGAGCCTGTGTGATTGACTTTGGGAAAGCTTGGGATACTCATTTACCCCTTGTCGAATTTTCCTACAACAACAGTTATCACACGAGCATAAAGGCAGCTCCTTTCGAAGCCCTCTATGGCCAAAAGTGCAGATCCCCTCTGTGTTGGGCTGAGGTGGGTGATACCTAGTTAGCTAAAGGATGAGTTCCTGAAAAAACTCTCACGGGTCCGGAGATCATTCGGGAAACGACAGAGAAGATCGTTCAAATTCGTGAACGATTGAAAGCCTCTAGAGACCGACAGAAAAGCTACACTGACAAGCGAAGGAAACCGTTGGAATTCCAGGTGGGCGACCGCGTTCTACTGAAGGTCTCACCCTGGAAGGGCTTGATACGTTTTGGTAAGCATGGAAAGCTCAATCCAAGATACATAGGGCCTTTCAAGATTCTTGCCCGAATCGGCCCTGTAGCATACAAAATCAATTTACCGCGCGAACTCAGTAACGTACATTCCACCTTCCACGTATCAAACTTGAAAAAGTGTCTGTCCGACGAGACTCTTGTAATCCCACTCGACGAGATCGAGATCAACGAGAGCCTCAACTTCGTGGAAGAACCAGTAGAGATCATGGACCGGGATGTCAAGCAAACGAAACAAAGCCGTATCCCGATAGTGAAGGTTCGCTGGAATGCCAAGCGAGGACCGAAATTCACTTGGGAGCGAGAGGATCAGATGAAACTGAAATATCCTCATCTTTTCACTAGTTATTTGTAACTACTTATTTGCTTAACTTCTAATTTCGGGACGAAATTCCTTCTAAGGAGGGGATGATGTGACAACCCGAAATTTCTATTATGTACAACATTTCAAGTCAATAGAAGTCAAAACAGTTACTGCTAATTTTCAGACTTTTTGGAATAAGTTTGAGTATTTTAGGATTAACACTTTAGGAGATATCAGGAGAGAGGATGCCCTAGGGTTTATTGTGCAAAAATACAGTCCCGACACTTCAAAAGTTTAGAGTTTACGGCCTAAACTTGGTGTTTACAGTCGTAAACCCTAAAGGGGAGGGGTATAAAAGTGGCACTTAGCCATTTTTAGCATTTTTCCACCTTTTCAAGATCAAATCTCAAACTGTCTCAAGTATCATCCAAGGATTTCTTCCAAATCTTCATCTAGTAAGTGTTTCTAACCCTTTCAAGTTAGTATACCACTTAATCTAGTGAGTTAACACACTTCTATCCGTTAGATCTTTCCAAAAGGGTGAATCTTCAAGTTTCACCAAGAACACCAAGAACACACACTAGTGTTCTTGGCCTTTTGGTACCTTTTCAAGCTTCTAACTAGTAAGTACTCCTACCCTAGTGTATTGTAAAGCTTGTTACACTTAATTACATCAAGAAAAACACCATGAAACACCAAGATCAATGTGTTTATGGTCCAAGATGTTCTTGGACCGTAAACCCTATTTAGGGTGTCAAAATGTCCCTAGTCCTTTCCTATGCCTTAGTAACTATCATGCATTCCTTCATTGATATGTTAAGGACTTGAAAACACCAAAATACCATATTCTATAGGGGTTTACGACCGTAAACCCAAAGGGAAATGGTCTTAGGGCTGTAAACTCCATTAGGGAGTGAAATGGTGCCCTAACTTCTTCTATAGACTTATACTTCAAGAGGAAACACTTCTAATGGCTTGTAGAACTTCAAAACAACAAATGGTAAAAAAGAAAATGAGTTTACGGCCGTAAACCCATGTGTTTACGACCGTAAACCCATGGGTTTATTGTTGGATTAGTGTCTAAGTCCATAACTATTTTGGTATGTACTTGACCCGATGGTGCATGGTCCTTTTGGGTTGCCTTCACCAAAGCAACTTGATAGGATGAATTATGGAGAGAAAGGATTAAATATGATTTATTAATATATTATGGGAATAATATATTAAAGGAGAAATCATATTGTTTAATTAATATTAGTCAATAATTAATTGGTAATTAGTTTTGTGACTAAAAGAGATTAATTAAACTTAAGGGAATGGAATTGTAATTATAAGATAATTGCAATTTGGGCCATGGATTGTCTTAAATCAAGAGGTGGACGAATTCTTATGGGAAGCCCATAAGGAAATCGTCCAAGGGCTTGATTAAAGGAGTCTATGGGTTGCTTAGGGCTTAAGCAACCAAATTAGGGTTTCCTTGTTAGATAACCCTAATAGCCTAACTATATATAGATCCCTTAAGGACCAAAAACGAAGACAAGTTTCTTGCTAGGGTTTCACACGAGTTTTGGCATCCTCTAACCTCTCTCCTCTTCATCCTCTTGCTTATGGTGTTTGTGAGCCATTAGAGGAGTGACACTTGTGACTCTAAGCCTTCCAAAGTCAATTCAAGGATGAATTGGGATTGTTATTACTACATAACAATCAAGGTAATATCTTAAACCTAATTATATGTTAATATTGATTTCCATATGCTAGAATTAGGGTTTATAGTCTTGGATTCAAAGCATGTACAATAGAGAAACCTAGATCCAAGCATTAGGGTTTGTATGAGCACATAGGATTTCTTATGACCAAAACCCATCAGTGGTATCAGAGCCTAGACTGGTTTCAATTATATTGATGCATTGCATATCTGGAAAATTCGTTTTTTGGGTTTCTGGAGGCTGGACTCGCTGAGTCCATAGCTGAACTCGCCGAGTCCAAGGTAACTCGACGAGTCCAAGCTTGACTCGACGAGTCAACTCGTCAGATGGAGGTTATCTCGGGATTTCTTGTTGTTTTTGCATTGGGATAGTTACCTTATCATGTTAGATCAATATTAATCCGATTATATGATATATTTGACTATAATTTTGATCTAATTGAAGATATTTATCAATTAATAAGATAATTGTTTCCTTATAAGATAATTGATTAATTATTTTGACTAAATTGATAAATTGTTTTGCAAGAAATCATTAAATAAATCAAATATGGATAATTATGTAATTAAATGTTAATTTAGATTATTTGTTATTTGATCCTTGTTGTTATGAAAAGTTTCATATTTTCCCTTTTAGGTTTTATAGTTTAAATTTGAACCCAAAAGTTTTGTTGTTTTGAAATTTAAATAGTTAAAATCCTAATGTTTTGAAAAAAGGTTTCAAAACTTGCCCTCAAGTTTTGGAATTTAAATTTTGATTGAATGGTTTAATTTTGATGTATATTTAAATTCAAAACCCTAATGTGTTGAAATGTTTCAAAACTTGCCCTCAAGTTTTGGAATTTAAAAGTTGATTAAAAGTTTAATTAGGAATGTTAAATTCTAAAACTCTAGTATAGTTTTGAAAAGGTTCAAATCACACCCTTATGGTTTTATTAATTAATTAATGTGTATAATTAAAAGAGGTTTAATAAATCCATAAAATTTTTGGTTTACAATTTTAATTGAATTAAAAGTATAATTGTTAAATTTGACCACCTAGTATTTTGAAAGTATAAAATACACCCTATACTATATATAACATTAAAAGTCTAACATTATATATATGTATGAGTAAAAGTCAGTCTTACCGTTAGTAGGCCTCATTCACGAAGCTGGTCTATAAGGGGTGTTTAAGGAAATTGCCTATAAAATGGCGATTGAATGGGTATCCACTCTTACCCACCACACTCTTGACTAGTGGAGGGTCGTTAGCCGAACGGGTAGGATAGGACGAAACCTTCCATTATAAGTATAATGAATTACTAAAGTAACTAAATGTTTTTCAAATTCCCAATCTTAGTTACTTAGGAAAAAGTGAATTGATGCAATTCCATGAAATTACACTTTGTGCCCTTGCGAAGACGTTAGTGGAGCATGTGTGGTTTATCGGCACACTAAATGGTTCTAAGCAAAGGTAGCAAAGGGTGACTCAATGTTTGTCATAGTTCGGTGGAGCGTGTGTGGTTTACCGACACATCTAATAGATGACTGTAACATGTGAGGGCACCATGTAAGTTTGCATGGTTATTCACACCCGCTTTGTGATCCTCGACATCCCAGTCACAAACAAGAGGGGCATATCGAGATTTAAACATGCCATTGAAATGTTCAATGAATCTCAAAGGATCTAGGAGTTTTCATAGATTTAAAACTTAAATTTCTTTTTCGTTTTTCATGGTGGAAATTAGTGAATCGTCATTCACTTACCTTCAAATATTCTGCAATTAGGGTTACGGCATCCCTCTCCCGAGTTGTAGAATATTGTGTTGGGTCCTAGCCTTAGTATCTCATTTGGGTGATTTACTAAGGACTCAATCAATCAACTAACTTGAATTCGTTTTCTCCCGTATTGTAGATGTCAAAGTTCGACAACTATGGTCTTCCCAAACCCCATGGAACAAGCATTCCACGTGAAGATGATATTCCACGATTCGATCGAGGAACAAGAGATCAATATTCACTTCCTCCTCCTCCTCCAATTATTCTCCCTAACCCACAAGTTCGAAGGCTTGAAAAGTTCAAGATCACTCAAGCCCTTTTGGCAAGTAAACATAAAGAAGGAAAGTCGGTGTGTGCACACGTCCTAGGGATGAAGTCACACATTGACAGGTTAAGAATGTTGGGATCCGTTGTCTGTGAGGAAATGGCTGTTGATTGGGTTCTTCAGTCACTTCCTAACTCATATAGTGAGTTCGTAAGAGAGTACTATATGATGAACCGCGACGTGACCCTTATAGATCTCACCTATATGCTTATTGCTGCTGAATCAGAAATGATTTGGCGCAATAGAAAAGCAAAGTTGATTGGTGAAACTGCCTTCGAGACCTCTATGGATATAGACAATGGCAACGAAAGACATGCTATGATCGAAAAGTTTGATCACCAGAGAAAGGCAATGTCTGAAGTAGTTCCATGTCATGTTCCAAAAGAGTCAATTTGCTTTTATTGCCAAGAGAAAGGGCATTGGAGACGAAGCTGCCCTATTTACCTAAGAGATCTAAGAGATTGGAGAGTCAAAACGTATGGATTTGCTTTAGGTAAAATCCATTGACTAACTCTTTTAAGCTTCTATTCTAGATTCTTAATACATAATGTGATAAGATTACAATTGATGTTTTGTAGGATCGAAGAAAAGAAAGGGAGCTTAAAGGAAGAAGTGAGCAGAATCTAACCATGAAGGAATGGATTTCGATCACATTTCTCGAAGATTAGATTCTTAAGCTACTACTTAGAGTTAGAATTAGATTGCTAAGAAAGATGTATTAGCATAGTTTTTCATGAATTGCATTGTAAGGACAAATTTTTCCGCAATAAAATAAATTTTGATTTTAAATTTTATTTATTTATCCTTGTAATGGCGTGTATGAAAAATTGATGTTAGAATGTTTCTATTATTAACAATAATGGATTTGGTTCTTATTTATGTTAATTATGGAAAGTCGAGAATTTACCAAATAGGGAGAAGTTTCTCATCGCCCAAGTTTCAATTGGACGGAAACTTGGAATCGTGCAACTTGGTTGCACGATGAATGAGAAATTTTGTATTTGGAAATTAGACTAATTCATTGACAAAGTGTCAAGTGAAGGACTAGGAGACCGAGTACACAAAGTTGCGTGTTGATCAAGTCCACCATAAGAGTAACAAAGATATTCGTCATGATTTACTAAAGGTTTAGTAAATATGATTACACTTACAAGATTAAGTGTAATTATGAATTGATTGAAAAAGTTTAAATCAATAGCAAAACGAATAAGAAGAATCAAGTAGGCAGAAAGATAAAAGTTTCTCCATTCTAAGAAGAAGGGAGAGTACCTTTTATGCTTTATGATAGGTCTTAATGATTAAGAACCATATCTCAACTGATCCTCTAAATGAGTCTTAGTACAATTGTATGTCTAAGAAGAGGAATCAAGAATTGAAGAAATGGTTAAATCAAAAAGTCAATCATACTTCGTTCCAAAACAAGTCTTAAAGTTAAGATTGTGACATTGAGTGAAAAAGTAAGGTTTATAACATTCATCAAATGTGGAAAGTTGTGATGTCTTGGATAAGACAAAGACCAACTAGGACCAATTTATGAAGTGTTTTGATAAAAACTACACTAACTCTTGAATATTTGTTTGTCAAGAAATGTTTTGACAAGAGAAACTTATATGTCAAGGAGTAAGTGGGAGTCTTAATGGTCTTGAAAGGTTTCAAGTACAAATCAAATAAACCTTATCGATCATCACTAGCACACGAGTTGAGGTTTACAACCTATCGTGTTGACATTATTTTGTTTCTGTGCTAATCCAATCGAGTTAATTATGCATGTGAGTTCTATGAGTTCTCATTTTGAACGCATAAGAGGCAAAGCACCTTAATCAATGAAAGGTACATTGATAGGAAAGGGTGAGCTGCTTAACTACTTGGAAAACATGATGGGCAGCTGTGCTACCATAAGGCAAGAAATCAAGATTAAGAAAGTTCGATCCATATGAGTATGAATTTGTCGTAAACTTTGGTTTTAACAAATTCACATGGATAGGAACTCATACACCGTTTAAATCTAAGTGTCATAAGATTTCCTCCTTCATGAAAATGATTGTGAGGAAATGCTTTCACTAAGAAAGATTTTAAGAAGATAGTAATTGTAAAATTGCATTCTCAAATTCAATCATGGTTACGGTATCCCTTTCCATAATTTGAATTGTGAGGTTTGGCAATTAGTCTTAATTGTTTAGACACACATATGAACTATCGAAGGAAAAGGTGTATAAGTTCAAGAAGCCTTGATAAAGGATTATCAAAGCATTAAGTATTAGAAACATGGATTTAAGAAATTCAATAGGTATTGTTTTTCTGAAAGTTAAAATGTTTATGAATACATGTCGAAGCTAGTGGGAGCATAAGTGTTATGTTTTATAATAATCATCATGATAGTGGGAGCATAAATCTTATGATTGTATGATTATTAAGGCACGTATTGCAAGTTGGCAATATTAATTATAGAAAAAAAGAGTTATACCTTGCAAAGTTGTAAGGGTTACAGTTGTTTTGCTATAATTAAGGGAGAGAATATTATGCTTCATTTCAAATCTAAAGGATTAGGTTGAGAAATGTTAATAAATTTAGTCAAAGGTACATAGTGTGTTCTTAAAAGTTCGATTATGATTACGGAATTCCTCTTCACAATTCGAATTTTGAGAACATAGCAAATAAAACATTATGCGTCGTGTCCCATACGCTTCGGGTATAGGATCGATTGCAAATGCTTTAATGTTTGACCATTATAAAATTTCCAAATGTCTAGCGCATTTAGAGGGAAAAAGGACTAGAATCGGTTTTCACTAAAATAATTAAACAACTATCAAAGGACAATCCAAGTTCGACGAGGATTGGTTGCTTGTGAGTAGTTGGAAGTATAGTATTGGAAGATATGGAAATGTTTCCATATTGGATGGACCATATCAACATCATTACGAATAGATAAGATTCTAGTAAGAATGAGTTGTCATATGGAAAATATGGAAGCGTGTCCATTTTGGGAATTGAATATTGAAAAATCTATGTCTAGATTAGAAACTTTTATGCAAAAGGATGTTCAAAGGAATGTACTTTGAGTGAGAGACATCATATCTAAGGAATTGTCTTGTAACAATCTCCGATAGAAGACTTTGTAATATCATTGGCAATAGTCTTTATGACTTTGGTGCAGTGACATTACGAAAGGATTATTGCATAAAATGTTAGAATCTAGCATATTTTATAAGTAACAAGAATTTGATATTCTCACACTTATGAAAAAGGATTTGGAGTTGTAAAATGAGAATGATTGGAAATGTGTTCAATTTGATATATTTCACAAAGTAAGAACCATAGGAAAACATTGTGTGCATGCTAGGAGCATAGGACAAGTGTTGTAATTCAAGTAAGAAGTTGATTAACCAAAACGACAAATAATGAGTAATCGATATGGCGATAAATAAAAGGTGTTTTATTTATACTCAAAGGTTTGAGGCCATATGGGATTAGTATTATTCTTGTGTTTCACATTTGCATGTTTTGACTTCCAGAATAATTGAATTTATTAAGAATAATCGAATTATTCGAACGGGCCACAATCGTTCATATGTTGGAAGTAGATATGAATGAAGACTGTTGTGAATTGGTGTGTGGATTGTCTAAAAGAGTATTAGACATAAGCAAATGGTTGTTGCAACGTTCATGAGTGCTTATGAATATTATTTGAGCATTGGATTAAACCCACGCTCACTTGGATCACTCCATGAATTGTATCACGAGTGATTGGTGAGACGATAACATCTTATATTCTTGAAACCAAGATGTGTGAGTTGTATCTTGCAAATCGGTTGCACATTGATAATATGTAAATGCACTAGTAACTTGGTGTTATAAAACATATTGTTGTGTGTGATTCGGTGAGTAAGTGCAAGCAAGCATTGTATCAAAGTTTATCCGTTCGTTTTATCCCAAGTAGGATAAAAGCGATATCTTTGGGCCCCTCGATGATTTTGTGATGACAAACGTAAATGTTCGGCCGGGCTAGGGCTAATTTGATTTGTTCAATTAGTCAGTCGTCATAAATCGGAAATCGAGAAATAGTACAAAGAGAATGATTTGAAATCATATCTCATATGATATCTAGAATGGAGGAATATATGATCCTTTATCTAAGGACACGCGTATCTGATAGGATCATAGTTGACAGCGGCTTTGGAAAGCTACGATTGCAGATCAGGATCTGAAGTCATATGCATAATAGTTATTAGACTTATCCAAGTGGGAGACTGTTGGATTAGTGTCTAAGTCCATAACTATTTTGGTATGTACTTGACCCGATGGTGCATGGTCCTTTTGGGTTGCCTTCACCAAAGCAACTTGATAGGATGAATTATGGAGAGAAAGGATTAAATATGACTTATTAATATATTATGGGAATAATATATTAAAGGAGAAATCATATTGTTTAATTAATATTAGTCAATAATTAATTGGTAATTAGTTTTGTGACTAAAAGAGATTAATTAAACTTAAGGGATTGGAATTGTAATTATAAGATAATTGCAATTTGGGCCATGGATTGTCTTAAATCAAGAGGTGGACGAATTCTTATGGGAAGTCCATAAGGAAATCGTCCAAGGGCTTGATTAAAGGAGTCTATGGGTTGCTTAGGGCTTAAGCAACCAAATTAGGGTTTCCTTGTTAGATAACCCTAATAGCCTAACTATATATAGATCCCTTAAGGACCAAAAACGAAGACAAGTTTCTTGCTAGGGTTTCACACGAGTTTTGGCAGCCTCTAACCTCTCTATTCTTCATCCTCTTGCTTATGGTGTTTGTGAGCCATTAGAGGAGTGACACTTGTGACTCTAAGCCTTCCAAAGTCAATTCAAGGAGGAATTGGGATTGTTATTACTACATAACAATCAAGGTAATATCTTAAACCTAATTATATGTTAATATTGATTTCCATATGCTAGAATTAGGGTTTATAGTCTTGGATTCAAAGCATGTACAATAGAGAAACCTAGATCCAAGCATTAGGGTTTGTATGAGCACACAGGATGTCTTATGACCAAAACCCATCAGTTATGGTCACAAAACCGTAAACTCCAAGGGAGTTTACCCTTGAACCCCAAACACAATAGCAAGGTCCTACAACACTTAGATGAAATCCTTATGACTTTTAGCACTTATACAAGGTGTTGTACATGTCTTGGGATGTCTTAACTTTGTTAATTAGTGGTTTAAAGTCTAATTGGATACATATATGTGTGATTATATGTTAACTAGGATCATAGTGTGTGTACAAGTCTTCACTTGACACCTAGCAATCCTACATCATTCAGTTCATCCAAACCACCATCTTCAGGTGAGTTCATACCCCGTAATCAATGTTTTAAATGATTTTAAATGCTTTAACGGGGGGGGGGGGGGGGAGGGAATACATGTAGAAAACATTATGTTATAGAATCAATCACATGTGATTTATAACTGTGTTTTCAACCAACTGATCTCACAGACTTCAAAACGTGATACATGAAATGGTTTTCTGTCTTAAAATATTTTGTTGTCAAATGAATTACTTTTGAGATGTTTTATAAAATGACATCAAGTCATTGTTATTTATTGTTCAAAACTCTTAAATGTTTTACAAAACCTTTTTCATGTCCTTGATCAAATCTATATCTATACACTTATGTTCATATATATATATATATATATATATATATATATATATATATACGTATTGATATGACACCTTTCATTCTTCATTCAGTTCCCACACTCTTGAGTAGCCAGGGTGTATAAACCTTCTTGGACTACAAATACATTCCAGTAAACTATTATAGGGATAGTTTAGGGGATACAAAACATTATTCCTATTACAAGGAATCACACCAGATTCAGTTCATTCATGAGTCTATACTAAATGCTATATGAAGAGATATACTTACCTGGATCCTCTTACATGGATACACTTACATGGATACTTGTACCTAGATACTATATGATGAGATATTATTACATACTATACGTGTAGATTAGTTCTGTCTATCATAGTACAAAAGGATACTATACAGGACTAACCATTCCGGAACCCACCTGTTAGCAACAGAGGTAATGAACATCTATGGATGCCTACGGGTAATACTTATACTAGGGGTACCTTTACGGGACTAACCATTACTTCGACCTGCTGTTAGCTACAGAGGAACATGAACATCTACGGAGGTTCAAGGTTAATACTTTTCTGCAGTCGCGATGTCGTGTTTATCCTAATATAAAAGGATAATACTTATATGGCTATATTTTCCCTATTACTTTTATTTTGTGATACATTCACATAAACGATGAGGTAGACTATATATTATTAATAGTAGTCATATAGGGGAAAAACCATCTTTGTTACAGCAAAACATTCAAGTCTTGGTAGAAGACTACTTTCAAAACATCCGAGTCTTGGTAGAAGACTACTTTTATACTAGTAGGAAATATGGGATTTTCTAGGGTTTTCATACTTATATCAAATGTTTCATTCAAAGGTTTACATGACATTCATAATAGCTTTCCAAAACAGAGTAATGACACTTAAATACTTATGAATTCACCATCTTTATGCTGATCTACTCTTTCAAAATAACTTGTATTCTCAGGTCACCAGTAGACAGGTACGATGAACAGGTTTTGAGAAGACGGAGCACATACAATACTCGTCTTTTATTTTGATTACATATTTTGGTGTCTTATTACAATGAAAGAACACACATGTATTAAAACTTTACTTGTAATGCAATGGATGATGTTGTTGCTTGTTTACTACTTTACACTGTTATGATACTTCACATGACGTCCTCCAACCCTGAACGTTTCCTTCGTTCTTGGTTTTGGGGTGTGACAAGTTGTTTCTTCCTGCCCCTGGTGGCGTATCCGTGCCTCGTTTCTTGTTGTTACCACATGCACACTTGCAACAAGCACTCTATTTCACTAGAATTGGTGGCCTGTATTTCTCAACAACAGGTTGTCAGAAGCAGCTGAGTTCGAAGTAACAGATTCAAAGCTCAAGGAGATGTTGGTTTGTTCAATGGTGTTCTCCTTGTTCTCATCCTCTGCTACTTTACCTGAACATGAAGTAGAAGCATTAGAATCTTCAACCTGAATATCTCCTGACACAAATCCAGATGGTTTTCCATAATGAAGATGTGCCTCCTTGTGAATTTCTTCCTGTGTCATAGGGATGGATGTGTAGTTATGATTGAAAGGTGGAGGAACACTATCATACCCTAGACCTTTGTTTTGATTATCTTTAAATTTTAATTGGGTTTCAAATAAGGACTCGACTGTCTAACTTGACGCAGTATAATTTTTGAAACTAACATCTGTTTTTCCACACTTAATTTTCAAAGTGTCAAGTTCTTCAGTTACAGTAGCAATTTTTCTCTTAATATAGTCATAATTTCACACTTGTTGCTATACTCTTCATGAAGCTTCCTAAAGTCTTTGGTTTTTGCTTCTAATTCAGCCTTCAGGGGTTTCTGTCCTTTCCTGAGTTGATATCCTTCGTATTTTAGGTCCTCGACTTCCCTTTTTAGCAAATCATTATGTTCACGAAGAATTTTAATCGTATCTTCATAAGATGGAGTACATGAAACTTCATTGGCCGGGATGTTTGTGGAACTCATTGTTTTTTCACATTTCAAAGCATCAAACTCTTTCATTACATCAGCAATACTAAGACGATTGAGATCTTTTGTCTTCTTGATGACAGCTACGTTCATATCCCATGATTTCAGAAGTGAATTCAGTAGCTTTTTGTTTATCTCAGATTTGGTCAAAAGACCCCAGATATATTCATCTCAGTAGTGAGAGTGGTGAATTGCTGCAGCTGAGCCTCTAGGGTTTCTCCAGGAATATAATTGAACATGTTGAAGTTTTGTCTTAACATCTCCTGACGACTCTCTTTCATGTCTTCAATTCCCTTGTAAACCTCAAAAGTCATTAAAAGCACAAAATAGAAGCCAAGTTCAAACTTAATAGTCAAATTTAAAAATTCCCTTTGACTATAAACCTCAAAAGTCAACCTTAAAAGTCAAATTTAAAATGTCAAACTCAAAAATCAAACCGAAAAGCTAAATTTGAAAATTTAAAAGTTAAACGAGAAAGTCAAAGTTTAAAGTCAAAGGTCAAGTTTTAAAAGTCAAAGTCAAAATTTTAAGACAAAAGTCAAAAATTAAAAACTATTATTATTATTATTATTATTATTATTTATTTTTTTTAGATGAAAAGGAATTTAAAAATAAAAGAAATTTAATTTTTGGGCTGAAAATGCAAAAAATGCGAAACTGGAACTGAGAGAAGAACACCTTTTGAATTAAAAAAACGAAGGGATTTTTCATCTAGCAAGCTAGATGAGCTGGTAAGGCGCTGAAGGGATTGGGCAAGAGACCCGAGTTTGAATCTTTGCAGCTCCAAAAATCCCTCTCTTTTTTTTAATGGAAGCTACTGCGCAAACTCCGACCGTACACTCTTCGCATATTTCGTGAAAAACAACATTTTTCAACCCTTTTTGCTCCAAAACTCGATAAAAAAAACTCGTATTTATCATAAACGCGAAGAACAAACCCCCCTAATTTTCAGAGATCTATCCAAAAACGCAAAATCTTTCGAAAATAAGATCAAATAAGCTCCAGATCTGACAAAATTGACTGATACAATCCTTGCTCTGATACCACTTGTAAGTCCCCAAAATGCTTGTGTATCAATTAGATCCAATTGATGGTGCGGAATCCCAATCAATTGGATGATGTCAGATCAAATAGAAGATTAGGAGAAGAAGAAAATGATGAATCTTGTATGTATTGATATGAATGAAGATCCGGATACAAGATTCACACACATTAACACACACTCTCTTTTCTCTCACTTTCTCTAGAACACCTTCAAATGCACACATAAGCTTGTTTATTCTATCACTTATCAATCAACTCCTTACCCACCTAACATCTATTTATATGCAAATGGGGAACATGGGTCGTAAATGGGTTTACGGCCGTAAACACCCACCTAGCCGTAAACACATAAAATATTACATAAAAATACAATTGCCCAGAAAAGCAAAGTATAAACCATATTTTTGACCCAACAAGTGGTATAATATTTAATTATATAATTTATTTAATTGATTTTAAATAGGTAAACCCAAGTTTAACCAATTTATTTAATATGTTGAGTCAGGAACTACATAAACAGGTCAACCCAATGACAACCTATTTATCTAAAATGTTGGGTTGGATGGAAATATCAACCCATTTAAATAAACAGTGGGTTGGGTTGAAATTTTCAACTCAATTATTAAATAGGTTGAACTCAAACCCAACCCATGTCTAGTTTGCTTCTTAAACAATGAGTTTGAGATTGTTAAATAGATGCTAATTACGGTTGCTAGGATCCAACCTTTTTCTAGGTCTCATTTGTGTGCGCCGCACACACATTAGCATTCGTAGACTATTTGGTTTTTAGAAGACTGGATACCCAAAAATGTTTGTACATCCTCTTCATGGCATAAATATGAACTATAATCTTCTAACATTTCCAAACATCTTCTAGCCTAAAAAATGCATATATCTTTGTTTTTTTAATTAAAACTTAAATTTATTCCAGCTTTATCTATGATAATTGATAAACAATTTGTAAAAAAAAAAGTTACAATACTTCAAGTAAAAAGAGTTTGACGACAAAACCATGGTCATTATGAGTTGTGACAAATTTATAAATAAAAATATATTTATGATAATGTTTGTCAGAGTTGTTTATATAGGTTTAAAAATAATATTATTATTGTAATTTGTGTGCCAAATTTTGTAAAAAAAATATATTGTATGCATCCTTATCTATTTTTTAGAAAAAATATTTATGATTAGTTTTTAATTGATTTAATTGAATAAACGTAAAATAAGAATTTTGAAATTTTTTATTTTAAAATGGAAGTTCATTTACATCTATTTTATGTGTTAAATTCTTTAATCCCTAATTATAATCTTTAGTTATAACTTTATGACCAAAACTTGTTAGTTTTTATCAAATAAATCTGTTAATTCGTACCATTTTATTTTTATTTAAAATTTGATCCAAATTTAACTATTTATAATAAAGTCATAGAAATACTGAAAAACTATTTTAAATTTAAAAAACCAGCTTATCAAAATTTTAGTTTATTTTAACAGCCCGCAGACGTTAAAAAAACAATGTTTTTTTTTTTCAAACTGCAACGTTTGATCCACCTCTTCTACTTCAGAGGTTTATAGATATGGTCTGCAGACTGTAAATGTTTTGCCTCAGAAAAAGCAAACAACACATGACTCTTTTTAAACAACAAGACATTCGGACACCATGTGTGTGTGTGAAATGCAACCGCATAAATGATAATCTCACAACAAGAACATGTGCACTAACAATCTTAGTGTTTGTATTGAATGAAATTCTTTGCAAAATAAGGAGCGAAGAGAAAGCGACAAGTTTATAGTTAAAACTCAAATCACTCTACGTGAAGAATCTTTGACGAACTATTACACCCTGTTGTCGAGTTTTAAAATTAAGGAAAGAAAAGGGAAGGAAATGAAAGGAAAGGAAAATGAAGGATTTTTTTAATTAGTTGTGTTCTTGAGTTGAAAAAAAATGGAAGGAAATGAAAGGAAAGTTATGTTCTCAAGTCGGAAGGAAAGGAAAGGAAAATAACAAATTTACATTTTTACCCTTAGTTGTTTAACATATATATAAATCAGTTATCGTCTATATTTCATATATAAAAAACATGTTCTAAGCAAAATAATGTTCCAAAGCAACTAACAACATGCTCTAATGAAAACAATGTTCCAAAAATAATTACTAAACATGTGTTGGTCAACAGGTAAATGTTTCAAGAAAAACATGGTTCAAGAAAACATGTTTCAAAACAATGAAATCAACTTGTTGCAAAACAACTATTAACTTTCAAAACCATGTTTGGGACAAAGGTGGTATGACTTAAATCAAAAGTCAAAAATCTTAAGGACAAAAGTTGTATTCAACAAAATCAAACCTAGAAACAAAGAACAACAAAATCAGGCCTTTCCAAACCCAATACCACATCATAGTTTTATAAGCTAAGAAAGAACTAAAAAATGATGTCTACAGTAAAGGTAACTGATCTTGAGTTCTTTGGTTCACCGGTTGAATTTTAGAAAAAAAAATGTGTTTGATTTTCACATAGAAGATGTAACTTTCACATTAGAACAACTCACTAATATATGAAATTCCAAGTAAAGTTCACATTGACTAGAAAAAATAGCAGGTCATTCATAATGAACAAAAAAAAACACAAACCCTTTGTTCAGGAAAAAACAACGAAAATAAGAAGAAGAATGTGAAATCGAACTTGAAATTAGAGGTGTGAGAAGATAAAAATCGCACCTATTGAGAAGATTGAAGTCAATGAAGGCTCTGTTGAGAAGAATGAAGTAGATGATAGTTGTATCTGATCAGTGAAGCGTAATGTTGAAGATAAGAGGTTAATGGAAAAATTGTCAATTTTTTTGTTTCCCTCCCAATCCTCCCAATTTTGGGCCGACGATTTTTAATAAAAAAACCCTCTTTTTTCCTCTCCATTCCGTCCATTTCTTTCATTAAAAAAACTTGAGAATAAGGTTTTCCATTGATTTCTCTCTTAATCCTTTACTTTTCTTTGTCAAAAAAATTTGAGAACAGGGTGTTAGTTTTAAAACATCAAGTGTTCTTTCTACAATTGAAAATGGTCGATATTAAAAGAATATACGGTTTAAACTCGATCTTAATATATTTAGGAAAGACAAAGTAAAAAATCATTGACAAGCTAGTTTTGTTAATTCTTTTTGTCCAACAAAATAGAATGAATCATTAGAAATCATATTCCTTTTATTTATTCTATTTTTCATTATTTTGACAAATGTGATTTTATTCAATATAGGAAAGGATTAAATAAATTACAATATCAATTTTATATGATGAAATGACATTGTGTTTAAAAAAAATCACGAAATTAAGTAGATTATACTTTTCCTTTTAGGAAGAAGTGATTTGTACACAATAATTTTTCTCCATACACAACAATTTATGTTTTATGGAGTTGTACAATACAACATTTTAATGCACAAATTGTTGTATATGGAAAAAATTTGTTGTGCACGAATCAGTTACTTTTAGAACCTAAACAATATTTTGTTATTATAATCTTATTTATGTTTACATGTAACAAAGAGGATCCATACTTATTATTTTCCTGTTGGATTCTAATCTTTTTTCGGGACTAGTCCGAGACAAGTCATTTTATTCATGTCTTAGAACATTTAGGCTTCGTTTGTTTTTTTCTACAAAAGTACTTTTTGAGCACTTTTCCCATCTAGCGGGTAGGCGTTTCGCAAGCGCACGTCTTCTTCCGCAAACTTAGAAAAAAACAAAAGACATTTGACCACTTTCAAAACAAACAACACCTTAGTGCCACCAAATTAATCATTTTTCATCTAGTTCACATTTATTGTGAGATAAACACAAGAAAAACAAAAATTACATTAAATAGATAAATAAAATAATGTAGATTTTTTTTTAAACCGTCAATATACATAATTCTTATTACTATATATTACATCCTAAACTAAAGGCTGATAACACCTTTATACCAACATTGATACACTTCAAATATATGATTTTTTGTTATCGAATTGACAAATTGTGTAGTCAACGTAGCATATTTGTAGAAATTGGACTCCGGCTCCAGCCCAGTCGTAGTTACTAGTCACAGCCCAATACCTAAACACTGGTCTTGGTTTGAAAGTTAATTTGAAAGGGAAGTCATTAAGTCAAGTAGGCTCAGCTAGTCAGCTCTCAAGTTAGGCCAATTGTACGGTTGGGCCCCATCATGCTCCAGTGAATCCAATCTGGTTTTCTCGGACCAGGACATAGACAACTAAGGTCACTTCCTTTGGTACAAGTACAACGCATGCTTTATGTTTCATGATTAATATCCTTTTAAAGGTAAATAGCATTCATCATGACACTTTATCGTAATCTAGAACAAGGAGAACGCGTGAATAAGTTTTTAACCATAAAATATATTTGTATCTTGATCAAACACTAACTATATACTATTAAAATTCTTTAATTATAAAGTACTAATAAAGTATGTCACAACGGCTGATTATAACTACTGTACTTGTATTTGTTTTGCAAAATAACCAATGAAAATTCTGTAAAATTCATCAGGTAAGTACGTAATATGCCATATGGTTATTAGGTTATAAACTTAATTCATACAGTTAAGAACTCAATACTAAATAGTCAATACAAGATGAATATAGGATCGAGAATTTGGCAGATAAAAATACTGCAACCCAAACCGTAATATGATTATGATTATGATTATTTGTGAACGTTGACGTTTGAAGTGTTGGTGTCTTGTTTACACCTGTAGATGAAGGCTTCTACTTGTCGATCCAATTCTTCTTGACTCAGGATCCTCACATACCTCTCCCTCCGACCTCTCGGCCTCGACACACCCTCATGGAACGTCTTCGACTTTCTTAATTCCCTCTTGTCAAACACAGTACTTTCCGATGCCACCTCTCCCTCTTTTGATCTTCCTTCATCAGCATGTACATGTACTGGATCTTTTAACGTATCAAAGTTTACGTGATCATCATCCAACGATACTGCAATACTTTGGCAAACGAGGGAAGTTTGGATGAAGGACTCATCTGCGATCAAGGATTGGTACTGATGATCATCAGTTTCAGTTGTCGGCGGGTTGAAAACGATGGGGTTGTAAGAACGGATAGAAGACGATGCGGCGATGAAGAATATAATGAAGTTGATGAGTAGATAGACGTAAGGTGGACATAACCATGGCTTGATTGAAGAGAATAAGGTGGTAAACATGGTTTTGAAGACGCTAAAAAGCTCCAAATCCATCAAGTTGAAAGCTAAAAATGGCGCCACAATAGCACCTGCAATTATCAATAGCTGTACCGCCGGTCCATACTTGGTTGTTCGAGTGTTCTTGCCCATTCACTTTACATTCAAACAGCAAATTAGTGAGAGAGAGAGAGAGAGAGAGAGAGAGAGAGAGAGAGAGAGAGAGAGAGAGTTGTCTTCTCTACAAGCACTCCAAGGTCTTTTAATGGTCCTTTAAATATATATCCAGCGGGTTGATAGTCGAAAAGACTTTTCATTGTTATGAATTTTAGTCCGTAAAAATACGGGAAAATATTCAAAGTTTATAGGTGTTGTTGGCGTAATCGATCGTTAAACAAGTTGATTAGTTTAAACAAAAAAATTGGTAAAATACAAAGTATATTGATTAAACTAATAACCATTATTGCTACTTATTGGTAAAATACAAAGTATATTGATTAAACAAAAAAATTGGTAAAATACAAATATCAATTGCTACTTATTCTGTAATACACAGTTTCGGAGTACCAAATGCTACCTAGGTTATAACACAAGTGAGAAAAAAATGATAACAAAAACTATTTCAAATGATTTTTTCTTTCTTATAATCAGAAGGTATTTCATTTTGACATAATTATAAAATTATCGAACTTTATTTTATTTTCCTTCAACTGCTATCCTATATATAAAAAACGATCACCTTTTATTCGTTCTTTTAACTCGAAAAACAAATAAAATTATGTGATTCTTTTCCATCTTTTTCTCTTTAAATGAAAAAGGAGAACAGTAGAACACAAATAAATAAAACGACAAAATAAACGGCAAAATTTTCTAAAGACTCCCCTCGTGTAATTGATAGATCCAGTTGAGACCCTTCAACTACTTGCCGACGGCATAGCTGCCGCCAGTTGACTTGCAAGACTCTAAAAGAATCCATCGAGTTCCATTTGGTACAATTCTTTGTACGAAATATTTTTTTTAGTACTTTGGACTTAATTTAGTTTATATCCGAATAATACATTGGTAGATATAATTATTTAATGTTAACGATAAATTAATTTAGAATAACATTTTTCATATGAGGTTAGTAGTGGAATAATAAAAAAAACTTTTATTAAATGAAATGATGGGTTAAAGAACTACATAATTTGATAATGTAATTTTAAAAAGTTTTCTTCAATGTACAACTTTTCAAAAGAAATTTATATTAGAGGAAAGTTGTAGCTCACTTCGATATGGTTTTGTAGATATAAATTCGTCTAAATTCGAGTTCGTATGAGAAAATTACGGGTTGTAGAAGTAAGGAGTTGGATATAGTACAAAGTACATTGCCCAAATATATACCTAAGTGTTAGATGCATTTTTATATATATTTTCTTGTAGTTTAAACCCATTTTTACCTCCAATTTCATGTATTTTAGAAAAGGATTTTGCATTTTTGTTTGCATCATTCGTTTTATCAGGTTGGTTTGGATTTATTGGTGGATCTTTTAACTATTTTACAAGTATGGAGTAGCTCGGGAGCTTAATGGAGGAGTGCAAAGCATTTATGGACCGTATGGGAAAATATGGAGGCTATGGAAGCATTTATGAGAACAAAATAATCACACCATGTCAATCGAGTCGAATATGAGTAAACTCGAAGAAAATAAGACAATTATGAAAAATAACAGCAGGAGTGCCTGGTCCGAGAGCTGAAGACAAAAGAGAATTGACATTGAGCCTGCTTGGGCCCATTTGTAAAGGAAAAAAGAGCCTGACTATGCATTCGGGGAATTTGTTACTAACTGTAATGTCTCGATTTTCAGAATAAATTCTTCGTTGTTAAACACATATTTTATAAGACATATTCAAGGCAAAACCATTTTTTTTTTTGTAAACAGTAGTCCAAAATCAAAGTTATAAAGAAAAGCACTATGGAATCTCAAATCATTAAATTGTTATAGATTATGTGCAGTCACGCCTTCACCTTCCTACGAACTGTCAAAGTATCTGAAAAACATTTAATCCACAATTGTAAGTCAGAGCTTATTGATTTCACCAAAATACCTCACAAAACAATACACATACAATACATGCACACCAAGCCTGCAACACAGGGTTGGACCACCATCAGAGCCTACAGCCTCACGTTAGACCGCTTGTAACAGTCCGAAAATATTAAGTACATAATTTCATTATAAATCAACCAAACATTCATTTGTTGGTATCAAAATACAATCAGAGTAAAAGTATTCTCAAAACATCAGTATCAAATCATAAAGTCGACGCGGAATGAATCTCTTGGGGCAATGCGATCAACCCGGACCCTTCCCATTGGAACTCAAAGTACCTAAAAACATTTAAAACATAAATCGTAAGCACAAAGCTTAGTGAGTTTCCCCAAATACCACATACCATCCATATCAGTAGGCCCAACCCTAGGGGTGTATTTCAAGCCATGTGAATGTTATGATCCAACCATAGTCGTACAATCACTTATGTTGCTACAACCCAGATGCAGTTTTTTCTACCATGATCCAACCGTGATCTTCCATACAAGTGTTATGATCCAACCATAATATTTCATACAAGTGATGTGATCCAACCACATTCTTTCATGCAAAAGTTACAAAGACAGTCTGGCATCCTACACAATATAGTGAGAATACTTATCTCACATTCGCATTCAAACAACCTCAGCATGAAAAGTCCATAAACCGATGCTACAACCCACCTATCAAAATACCCAAGGTCAAGCTGTAAGTCCCAAATCTGTTTGTGTATCACTCAGATCTGTTTGATGGTGCGGAATCCCAATCAAACGGATGATGTCAGATCAAAATAGAAGATAAGAAGAAGAAGAATAATAATATGAATCTATGATGTATTCAAGATTGGAATGATGAACAATACACAAGATTCACACACACTTGCACCTTCTTTCCTTTCTCTCTCCAGAACACCTTAGAATACACACAGTTAGGCTCCTCCAGTTGTACACTCATTAACCACTCCTCACCCCTAACACACACACACACACACACATATATATATATATATATATATATATATATATATATATATATATATATATATATATATATATATATGTATGTATGTATGTATATACTTGAGGAACATGGGCCATAGATGGGTTCACGACCATGAACAGGTTTACGCCCGTGAACTAGTTTACGGCCGTAAACACAACCACAAATGTATATTACATTACAGAAAAATATATTTTCCTAGAAAAATAAAGTATAAACCAATATTTTAGACCCAACAATCTCCCACTGGTTTATAGCTTTCTTTTCTAACTAACCCAACAAGATCCCCATAAAAAGTAGCTGACCTTTCTTGTCAATCTTCATTTGGAGCTTAGCTTCAACATTAATCTTCAAATTCTTCACAGCTTCAAGATGAACTTGATGAATCTTCAATGAATGAATTCATCGAGCACTTGGGGTTTTCTTTAAAATTTGACTCTAAAAACACGTTGGGTGAGGAGGCTTCTTGAAAAGATTCTTGAAAGATGGCGCTTTCAGCTTGAGAATCTTCAGAGAGAATAATAGAGAAACTAATCTTTTGGATCACTTAGGCAGGTTCAAGAATAACAACAAATTGATTGAGGAGGCTTCAATGCAATCTGTCACATAATCTTCAAATCAGCTTCACTTGCTTCTGGGGTAGAAAAATTGAATGTTGAAAGAATAGTCTTCATTTCTTGATCCTTCGAATGAGAATTCTTTGATGATCACGGATGAAGCCTTGGCTAAGAAAATCTCGATACAGTCTCCATGAGTCTCATCTACATCTGAATTCACTTTTCAAGACAATACAAAACTAAAAGAAAATTTAAAACAAAATTTTTGGATTTTTCATATTTTCCGAACAAGAAATAAAACAGAAATAACACTATTTTTGGATTTTTAATTTTCTGATTTTTGTTTGATTTTGTTTGATTTTTGAATTTTTTAAATTCTCCCCCTAAATTTGTGCATAGAGGAAAACTATGAACAAATTTATCAAAACCAAAATATTTGGGATCAAAGTTGTGAGACAGTCTTAACTTTGTTTATCAGTACATTCACCTTCATGAATAGATCTGGTCAATTGCCGGTATTGTGGTCTACTTAAACATGAAGAATATTGACAAACTTTTCTAAATAAACCATTTAGCTAACAACGACCACATGTATTGTTGTCCACTTAAATTAAGCAGCGAGATCTACAGACAACCTCTAAAATTTTCAATTTTAGTTGCACTAGAACGTGTTCCCCACTTCCCGATATACCTTGGTTATCAAGAACTTCCAAAGAACTCCTTACTTTAGGCGAGTAAACAATTATTAAGGAGGAAGACAGATTTAGAGATAGATACATATGTTGTGTCCCAGGTCGGATCTCTTTCAATCATGCAGAGGGGACAACATATGCCTAACAGAGATAGAGGGATTGAATGGTAGAATGTTGCATATGTTGTGTCCCAGGTCGGATCTTCCGATCACGTAGAGGGGACAACATATGGCTAACAGATAGAAAGAATTTCATAGATAAGGAGGTGCGTAGAATTAGAGTTGCATATGTTTCAATACAGGTCGGATCTCTTCCAATCACACAGAGGAAACAACATATGACTGACAGATAGAAAGCAAGAAAATAATTTCCTACAGACCTATTTTATTAGAACCCCCCAGTCGCCCTATCAGAGCCAGAATTAAGGACATAAGTCCGTACATCAAGTAAAAGTTGAACCACTGTTCAAGATGCGTATTAATTTAGTGTATCCTATGGGTTCCCATGTTTATCTCATTGCTCAATCTACCCAAGCATCGTATGGTCAGTCCAGACAATCCTATCTAAATCCACACTATCAAATCCTTCGTGCCTACCAGCACATTGAACACAGAGTCTAGACAATTCTGATTCAGTTCCTTACACATGTTTTAGACTGCCTGTTATCACTTTCTTGATATCACTTCCCAAACAATACCTACTAAAGAAAAACTATAAGAAAGAAAATAATTGTTTTCAAAACGAATCAGTGTAATATAAACTCAGGAGTATCGAGAAGAAAAACTCAAACCGTAATTCACCGATTGAATTTGCATCCAGAAGGTCTGAGAACAGCACAAATAATCTCATAACAGATCTGAAAATTATTCATATCATTAAGCACTAATCCCATGTGTGATCCTTTCCTTTCTTCCTTTCCCGCAAAGGACACATTCTCTCAAAAAAAGTTCTGAGTGTTGCACAGTTGAGAGATGTCTCCTATCATGTGCCTGGAACAACTACTATCAACAAACCAAAGTATGATGATATGCCTCCATAGTTGCTCCGACACAGAGCGGGATCAGTTGGTCTTTGGAACCCAATCCATTTTGAAAGTGGGTTGACCTTTTTCATCTTTGCAAGGTACTCTCTCTAATGACATATCCTACTTATCACAAACAGAAGATGTAGAAATATTATAATTATTAGAAGATTTGGGAGATTGAACATTTGGTACCCATTTGTAGTTAGGTTTAACCCATTTCTTTTTCGATCCAATGGGTGTCTCAGCACTTGCTTTTGAGCTTGATGTCGGCCGTTGAGATGACTTTGACCTAGCCGGTCTTGGTTTCGTTTGAGCATCTCTTGAATTGTCCTTTTTGGCCGACATTCCCTTCTTGACTGTGGGATTTTGATTCTTGGCCTTTTGTGCGTTCCAGTCACCATTGTTTGAACGTGGCCTTGAAGGGTTTTTCTTTTGGAATATCTCCCTCTTGGTGCGTTCTGCTAGCCTTGTGCGTAGTACGGAACATATGTTCGATTTGGACAGTTTCGAGCAATGTGTCCAGGTGTTCCACAGTGAAAACATGTCTTTTTCTTCACTAGGAAGTTGTTTCTGTTGGATATAGTGTCTAAGTCCATAACTATATTTGGTATGTACTTGACCCGACCCGGCATGGTCCATTTGGGTTGCACTTCACCCGAACAATTTATGAATAATCTGTTGAGAATAGTACAAGTTATGATTTGTTAATATATTATAAGTTCTAATATATTAATATAAGATCATATTATTTAATTAGTATTGATCTATAATTAATCTAGGATTAATTTAGAGATCAAAGATATTACTAATTAAATATGGGCTTCTATATTTATATAGTGTGGGCTAAGGCTTATTTGGAATGGGCTAGGCTTGCATGGAAAAGTCCATGGATACTCCATGGAGCTTTAACCCATGGATCTCATGGAAATGAAGAAACATGGGTATTAGGGTTTACATGGATGTAACTCTAATCCACCACACTATATAAAGAAGGCTTTGGTTCTTGAAATCACACTAGTTGACACTTGTTGAGGTGAGGGCCGATTTCAAGATAGTAGTGACTATTCTCTCAAAGTTCCAAGTTTGTGGTGATTTGTGATTTCCATTTGAGGCATCCACACTATTGGTGCTAGGCTCTAAAACTCCAAACAATCAACTACAACTACAAGGTAAGTATTTCTACTAGCTTTATTTGATTCATGTTCCCCATGCCATGCTAGTTAGGATATGAACCTTGGAAAAATAATTATTTGCATGTATCTTAGACAAACATAGATCCAAGGTTTATTAGGGTTGCATGTACACTTAGGAAGTGTTAGAATGCTCAAAACCCATCAGCGGTATCAGAGACTAGGCTTGTTTGTTTGATACTTGATGCAAAATACTTGAATAAGTCGAAAAAATTGTTGTCTGCCTGATGAACTCGCCGAGTCCATGGGGGGACTCGCCGAGTTCATGTGTATCATCAACCTACTCACCGAGTAGGTTCATGCACTCGGCGAGTAGGAGCCACAGAGTGCAGATTTTCGACTTTAGTTGCTGGAAATGGACTAGAAACATTACCCTAAACTGTCTTGGTACTTGAAAACTTGTTTTAGATGGCGTAATGTCTTTGCTAATCCATTTACAACAACTTGTTATCAAAATTACAAAGTTTTATGTGTAATTTTTGATTCATGAAAGTGTTCATATTCATGTTCTTGATCTTATGATGTTTAGATGATCATAGGAATTATTTGTAACCTATGTGGTAGTTTAATTCTTGATCATAATGTGTTTTAATGGAGTCCATAACTTGTCCTCAAGTTATGGAAAACCAAAAGTCACTTGAATTAAAAACCATTAAAAGAACACAAGAGTTAGAAAAATGAAGAGTCTTCATTTTTATTACTCTATTAAACACATAAGTTACAAGAAATGAAAAGTTTTGAAAGTTTACAAAACTTGCCCTCAAGTTTTGGAACAAGTAAAGTCATATTAAAAACTTTAGTTCCAACCCTTAGAATTTTAAAAGTTAAAATTCAACCCTTATACTATAATATTATAAGTTAATTATATATATATATATATATATATATATATATATATATATATATATATATATATATATATATATATATAAGATTAAATTCGTCTTACCGCTAGTACGCCTCATTCACGAAGTCGGTCTATAAGGTGGGTATAAGGTTGTTGCCTATAAAATGACAACTTAATGGGTGTCCACTCTCACCCACCGCTTGCTTGACTGGTGGAGGGTCGTTAGCCGAACGGGTAAGACAAGGACTTATAAATTCTCATTAAAAGTATGATGAATATTATAAAGTAACTAAATGTTTTATTAAATTCCCAATCTTAGTTACTTTAGGAAAAATGTGAATAAGGTGCTAATCCATGAAATTACACTTTACACTTTGTCTAAGTCGTTAGTGGAGCGTGTGTGGTTAACGGGCATACTAACTTGGACTTAACAAGGTAGGTAACGGGTGACTTAATATTTATCATAGTATCGATGGAGCGTGTGTGGTTAACCGGCACATCGATTGAGGGATAATTTATTAAGGGTACCAAGTAATTTGCATGGTTACTTCACACCTCGTTTTGTGATCCTCGGCATCCCAGTCACAAAATTTGGAGGGCACACTCGAGATTGAAACATGCCTTTGAAAAAGTTCATTGAATCTCAAAAGAATCTAGGAGTTTCTAAGAACCAAATTAAATATTTTAATATTTTGACTTTGGTGGAAATTGGTGAATCGTCATTCACCTACCTTTCAAATATGTTTTTACTTAGATTACGACATACCTCTTCTAAGTATAATGTATTGTGATTGGGTCCTAGCCTTAATATTACATTTGGGTGTTTTATTAAGGACTATCTCTATATCTAAACTAATTCTTTCTTTCTTCTCTTACTAGATGTCTGCAAACAACGCTACTTCTGGCTCTAATCCTAGTGGCTCCTTTTCTCTTATGAACTTGTGTGGGAAAGTCACTTTTGATGGATCCAACTTTAATGAATGGATCAGAAACATCAGAATGATTACTCGCTATGAGGACAATGAATATGTCCTCGATAAGGAGCTTAAGGAGATTGATGAGACAGTTGCTACTCCTCATGAGATCGCTGAGTTTAGGGCACATGAAAGGGATGCCACCAAAGTGGCATGCATCATGATGGCCACTATGACCGCGGATCTCCAAAAATCCTATGAAGATTTCTACCCCTATGAGATGCACCAAGACTTGATGGAAAGATACCATCAAATTGCTCGTCAAGAGAGGTATGAAATCATCTCCTCCATGATAACAACTCGCATGAAGGATGGTGAACCCATCACGGGCCACATGCAGAAAATGCAAAGATTTGTGGACCGTTTGCTGAAGCTTAATGTGAACTTCCCGGAGGAGCTAGCAATAGATATTATTTTTCACTCCTTACCTTCATGTTATGATCAATTCCGCATGACATACCACATGAACAAGGAAGAGGTCACTCTCAGCAAACTTCAAGGACTCTTAAAGACCGCAGAAAGTGGTCTTAAGGGTAAGGTGGTTGTTACTTCTCCTACTCCTACCAACTCCACCCCTGTCTTGGCAATCGGGAAAGGACGAGGGAAGAAGAGAAAGAGTTCTTCGAAGGGTACCAAGGTTAGGACCCTTGATGGCTCTTCTTCAAGTGGAACCAAGAAAGGTTTCATCACTCCTTCTTCTGACCCAAAAGAAGCTGAATGCTTCTATTGCCATGAAAAGGCACATTGGAAGCGGAACTGCCCAAAGTACCAGCAAGATGTGAAGGATGGGAAAGTTAAACCCAACCATGCAGGTATTTACACTATCTTATCTAATAACTCACCCCATTCTAACTCTTGGGTCCTTGATACCGGTTGTGGTATTCATATATGTTCTGATTTACAGGGACTAAGAAGAAGTGAGAATGTGGAGCAAGGAAGAATAAACTTGATCATGGGAAACAGGAAAGCTTCATCTGTCACCAAGATTGGAGTTTATACTTTATTGCTAAGTAGTGGGTATAGTTTAGATTCTAATAAGTGTTGTTATTCGCCAGAATTGGCAAGAAATATTATTTCCTTTCATGCATTGTATAAACAAGGTTTCACCTTTTCATTTGATAATGAAGTTGGCTCAATTAATGCTTTCTTTAATAATGTTCTTTATTTTAAAGCATTACCTTGTGATGGCGTGTATGAAACAGTATCTGTGGTTGATAACTTAGGAAATAATGTATTGTGTATTGATTCTGTTAATAATAATAACTTGGATAAAGCATCATTATGGCATTGTCGTCTTGGACATATAAGCAAGAAACGCATAGGCCAACTCCAAAAGGATGGAGTCTTGGAGTCATTTGACCTAAAGTCAGATGATAGTTGCGAATCATGCTTACTTGGGAAAATGACAAAGTCACCCTTCACAGGTTCTTGTGAGAGGGGTGAAGGTTTGTTGGACCTTGTACACACGGATGTGTGTGGACCATTCAAACTTGCCACAAGGGATGCTAATCGTTATTATTTGACTTTTACTGATGATTACAGTAGATATGGATATGTCTACTTGATCAAGCATAAGTCAGAGACTTTCGAAAGGTTTAAGGAATTTAAACAGGAAGTCGAGAATCAATTGGGCAGGAACATTAAGATGCTTCGATTCGATCGAGGTGGTGAGTATCTTAGTTCAGAGTTCCTCGACTATCTTAGGGAATGTGGGATTGTCTCACAATTGACACCTCCCAGGACACCACAGTTGAATGGTGTAGCTGAGAGGCATAATCGAACCTTGTTGGATATGGTTCGTTCCATGATGAGTCGAGCTTCGCTACCAATCTCATTCTGGGGGTATGCCTTAGAGACTGCCGCCCATATTCTTAATCTAGTCCCTACAAAGAAAGTTGCCAAAACTCCTCACGAGATGTGGACTGGTAAAGTACCCAACCTAGACCACATCAAGATTTGGGGTTGCGAGGCTTTTGTGAGGCGCGAGACTCATGACAAGCTAGAACCCCGAAGCGAGAGGTGTATTTTCATCGGCTACCCACAAAGATCCTTTGGTTACCTCTTCTACAGACCTAGTGATAATGTGGTCTTTGTAGCAAGAAGAGGAGTCTTTCGAGAGAGAGAGTTTATAAGCCAAGGAGACAGTAGGAGGCAAATTGATCTTGAAGAAATTCAAGAGTCAAGTGGTGAAGGAACTTCATACGCTAGCCCTCAACTTGAGGAGGAAACTCCTGTTGAGCCAATTGACGAATCTGTACCTCTGAGGCGTTCCACGAGAGTTAGGAATGCACCTGAGCATTACTATGGTTTCCATATTACTGCGGAAGGTGAGACACTTATTAGTGATGAGACACTAGTAGGTCTCGATGAGCCTAACAGTTACACGGAAGCCATGGCAGGCCCTGAGGCTGCTAAATGGAAAGAGGCTATGGATAGCGAGATACAGTCCATGTATGACAATCAAGTTTGGAACTTGGTTGAGAATGTACCAGGTCGTAAGACTGTAGGGTGCAAATGGATCTTCAAGAAGAAGACCGGCATGGATGGTAATGTACACACTTATAAGGCTCAACTAGTTGCAAAAGGTTATTCTCAAACTCTGGGAGTTGATTATGATGAAACCTTTTCACCAGTGGCCAAGATACAGTCTATTAGGGTTCTGTTAGCCATTGCTGCATTTCATGACTATGAAATATGGCAAATGGATGTCAAAACCGCTTTCCTTAATGGAAAGTTGGCTGAAGATGTTTACATGGTTTAGCCAGAGGGCTTTGTCAGTACAGAGTACCCCAATAGAGTGTGTAAACTCGATAAATCCATTTATGGATTGAAACAGGCACCTCGCAGATGGAATTTTTGCTTTGATGAGAAAGTCAAGGAATTTGGCTTTTCAAGGAGTGAAGATGAATCTTGTGTCTATATCAAGGCTAGTGGGAGTATAGTCAGCTTTTTGGTACTGTATGTGGATGACATACTACTCATAGGAAATGACATCCCAACCCTGCAGGAAGTTAAGTCCTGGCTTGGGAAGTGTTTCGCTATGAAGGACCTTGGTGAAGCTGCCTATATCCTAGGGATAAGGATTTTGAGAAACAGGAGTAAAAGACTAATTGGACTTAGTCAAAGCACCTATGTGGACAAAGTGTTGAAAAAATTCAACATGCATAACTCCAAGAAAGGTGAGTTACCCATTTAGAGTAATGCCAGATTGAGTAAGTCACAAAGCCCTAGTACTGAGGTTGAGATAGCAGAAATGAGTCGACTACCTTATGCTTCAGCTGTAGGATCGATCATGTATGCTATGACGTGTACTCGACCTGATGTAGCCTTTGCTTTGAGCATGGTTAGCAGGTACCAGGGGAACCCTGGCAAGGCACACTGGACTGCGGTAAAGAATATCCTCAAGTACCTGCGGAGGACTAAGGACTGGGTCCTTACCCTCGGTGGGAGTGATGACTTGAGAGTTGTAGGGTATAGTGATGCTAGCTTCCATACTGATAGGGATAATTTCCGCTCTCAGTCGGGCTGGGTCTTTACCTTAAACGGAGGAGCAATCACTTGGAAGATTTCCAAGCAGGAGACAGTGGCTGATTCCACTTGTGAATCAGAGTATATAGCAGCAAGCGAGGCAGCAAAGGAGGCTATATGGCGAAAGAACTTCATCAGAGACCTTGGAGTTGTACCAGCTATAAAAGAGCCAATGGAGATTTTTTGTGACAGCAATAGTGCGGTTGCCTTAGACAAGGAACCAAGAGATCATGGTAGATCCAGGCATATTGACAGAAAATATCACTTCATCAGACATCGAATATAAGAAGGAATCCTCGTGGCAAAGAGGGTATCATCATATGAGAACCCAGCAGATCCCCTCACGAAGGGACTGAGTAGGGTTAAGCATCTCCAGCATGCTCGGAGCATAGGGCTGAAGGATGATATAAGTTTTAGTAGTTAGATAAATTATGAAATTTGTAAAGTGTAATTGACATTAGATGATGTATAAAAGGTGTTTTATTTATGAGTAAAGTGTTGCTATCTCTTGTCGATCGTTTACTATATTTCTTTTGCATGTTTTGACTTCCAGAATAATTATGTTTGGTATATCATATTATTCAAACCTCCACAGTCGGTCATATGTCGGAAGTAGGTATGAATCAAGACTGTCATGATTGGTTGCAGAGGTCTAAGGTGTTGGACATGGCTACAACAATCATGAGTGCTCATAAGTTCTGAGCATTGGACTCAACCCACGCTCACTGGAATCACTTCATGGAATTTTATCTCAAGTGATCGTGAGACGGTAATATCATATAAATCTTCAAACCTAGAGATATGATTTGTTACTTACGAGTTGGTTATGCATTGATTGTACGAAAACGCATTGGTAACTCGATGTTATAAAACGTGCCTTTGTGTATAATTCAATCAGTGGTAGAACAAACATATGAGTCGAAGTTTATCTGTTCCTTCTTGGATTAGAAGCTGATATCTGGGCCCCTCGATGATTTTGTTTTGACCTATGTACCGGGCCCGATCAGAACTAAATTGATGTGTTCAGTTAAGTTCTATGTCAAACAAATCAGAAATCGGGAAACAAATGTTGGGCAATAAGTAAGACCATGTTCCATGTATTTGTCCGGCTGATATCTAGAATAGAGGATTATATGATCACTTATCTAAAATGGCACATTCTAGTTCAACAGAGTTTAAAGAGCTACGATTGCCCTATCAGAGCCAGAATTAAGGACATAAGTCCGTACATCAAGTAAAAGTTGAACCACTGTTCAAGATGCGTATTAATTTAGTGTATCCTATGGGTTCCCATGTTTATCTCACTGCTCAATCTACCCAAGCATCGTATGGTCAGTCCAGACAATCCTATCTAAATCCACACTATCAAATCCTTCGTGCCTACCAGCACATTGAACACAGAGTCTAGACAATTCTGATTCAGTTCCTTACACATGTTTTAGACTGCCTGTTATCACTTTCTTGATATCACTTCCCAAACAATACCTACTAAAGAAAAACTATAAGAAAGAAAATAATTGTTTTCAAAACGAATCAGTGTAATATAAACTCAGGAGTATCGAGAAGAAAAACTCAAACCGTAATTCACCGATTGAATTTGCATCCAGAAGGTCTGAGAACAGCACAAATAATCTCATAACAGATCTGAAAATTCTTCATATCATTAAGCACTAATCCCATGTGTGATCCTTTCATTTCTTCCTTTCCTGCAAAGGACACATTCTCTCAAAAAAAGTTCTGAGTGTTGCACAGTTGAGAGATGTCTCCTATCATGTGCCTGGAACAACTACTATCAACAAACCGAAGTATGATGATATGCCTCCATAGTTGCTCCGACACAGAGCGGGATCAGTTGGTCTTTGGAACCCAATCCATTTTGAAAGTGGGTTGACCTTTGTCATCTTTGCAAGGTACTCTCTCTAATGACATATCCTGCTTATCACAAACAGAAGATGTAGACATATTATAATTATTAGAAAATTTGGGAGATTGAACCTTTGGTACCCATTTGTAGTTAGATTTAACCCAATTCTTTTTCGATCCAATGGGTGTCTCAGCACTTGCTTTTGAGCTTGATGTCGGCCGTTGAGATGACTTTGACCTAGCCGGTCTTGGTTTCATTTGAGCATCTCTTGAATTGTCCTTTTTGGCTGACATTCCATTCTTGACTGTGGGATTTTGATTCTTGGCCTTTTGTGCATTCCAGTCACCATTGTTTGAACGTGGCCTTGAAGGGTTTTTCTTTTGGAATATCTCCCTCTTGGTGCGTTCTGCTAGCCTTGTGTGTAGTACGGAACATATGTTCGATTTGGACAGTTTCGAGCAATGTGTCCAGGTGTTCTACAGTGAAAACATGTCTTTTTCTTCTTTAGGAAGTTGTTTCTGTTGGATATAGTGTCTAAGTCCATAACTATATTTGGTATGTACTTGACCCGACCTGGCATGGTCCATTTGGGTTGCACTTCAGCCGAACAATTTATGGATAATCTGTTGAGAATAGTACAAGTTATGATTTATTAATATATTATAAGTTCTAATATATTAATATAAGATCATATTATTTAATTAGTATTGATCTATAATTAATCTAGGATTAATTTAGAGATCAAAGATATTACTAATTAAATATGGGCTTCTATATTTATATAGTGTGGGCTAAGGCTTATTTGGAATGGGCTAGGCTTGCATGGAAAAGTCCATGGATACTCCATGGAGCTTTAACCCATGGATCTCATGGAAATGAAGAGACATGGGTATTAGGGTTTACATGGATGTAACCCTAATCCACCACACTATATAAAGAAGGCTTTGGTTCTTGAAATCACACTAGTTGACACTTGTTGAGGTGAGGGCCGATTTCAAGATAGTAGTGACTATTCTCTCAAAGTTCCAAGTTTGTGGTGATTTGTGATTTCCATTTGAGGCATCCACACTATTGGTGCTAGGCTCTAAAACTCCAAACAATCAACTACAACTACAAGGTAAGTATTTCTACTAGCTTTATTTGATTCATGTTCCCCATGCCATGCTAGTTAGGATATGAACCTTGGAAAAATAATTATTTGCATGTATCTTAGACAAACATAGATCCAAGGTTTATTAGGGTTGCATGTACACTTAGGAAGTGTTAGAATGCTCAAAACCCATCAGCGGTATCAGAGACTAGGCTTGTTTGTTTGATACTTGATGAAAAATAGTTGAATAAGTCGAAAAAATTGTTGTCTGCCTGATGAACTCGCCGAGTCAATGAGGGGACTCGCCGAGTTCATGTGTATCATCAACCTACTCACCGAGTAGGTTCATGCACTCGGCGAGTAGGAGCCACAGAGTGCAGATTTTCGACTTTAGTTGCTGGAAATGGACTAGAAACATTACCCTAAACTGTCTTGGTACTTGAAAACTTGTTTTAGATGGCGTAATGTCTTTGCTAATCCATTTACAACAACTTGTTATCAAAATTACAAAGTTTTATGTGTAATTTTTGATTCATGAAAGTGTTCATATTCATGTTCTTGATCTTATGATGTTTAGATGATCATAGGAATTATTTGTAACCTATGTGGTAGTTTAATTCTTGATCATAATGTGTTTTAATGGAGTCCATAACTTGTCCTCAAGTTATGGAAAACCAAAAGTCACTTGAATTAAAAACCATTAAAAGAACACAAGAGTTAGAAAAATGAAGAGTCTTCATTTTTATTACTCTATTAAACTCATAAGTTACAAGAAATGAAAAGTTTTGAAAGTTTACAAAACTTGCCCTCAAGTTTTGGAACAAGTAAAGTCATATTAAAAACTTTAGTTCCAACCCTTAGAATTTTAAAAGTTAAAATTCAACCCTTATACTATAATATTATAAGTTAATTATATATATATATATATATATATATATATATATATATATATATATATATATATAAGATTAAATTCGTCTTACCGCTAGTACGCCTCATTCACGAAGTCGGTCTATAAGGTGGGTATAAGGTTGTTGCCTATAAAATGACAACTTAATGGGTGTCCACTCTCACCCACCGCTTTCTTGACTGGTGGAGGGTCGTTAGCCGAACGGGTAAGACAAGGACTTATAAATTCTCATTAAAAGTATGATGAATATTATAAAGTAACTAAATGTTTTATTAAATTCCCAATCTTAGTTACTTTAGGAAAAATGTGAATAAGGTGCTAATCCATGAAATTACACTTTACACTTTGTCTAAGTCGTTAGTGGAGCGTGTGTGGTTAACGGGCATACTAACTTGGACTTAACAAGGTAGGTAACGGGTGACTTAATATTTATCATAGTATCAATGGAGCGTGTGTGGTTAACCGGCACATCGATTGAGGGGTAATTTATTAAGGGTACCAAGTAATTTGCATGGTTACTTCACACCTCGTTTTGTGATCCTCGGCATCCCAGTCACAAAATTTGGAGGGCACACTCGAGATTGAAACATGCCTTTGAAAAAGTTCATTGAATCTCAAAAGAATCTAGGAGTTTCTAAGAACCAAATTAAATATTTTAATATTTTGACTTTGGTGGAAATTGGTGAATCGTCATTCACCTACCTTTCAAATATGTTTTTACTTAGATTACGACATACCTCTTCTAAGTATAATGTATTGTGATTGGGTCCTAGCCTTAATATTACATTTGGGTGTTTTATTAAGGACTATCTCTATATCTAAACTAATTCTTTCTTTCTTCTCTTACTAGATGTCTGCAAACAACGCTACTTCTGGCTCTAATCCTAGTGGCTCCTTTTCTCTTATGAACTTGTGTGGGAAAGTCACTTTTGATGGATCCAACTTTAATGAATGGATCAGAAACATCAGAATGATTACTCGCTATGAGGACAATGAATATGTCCTCGATAAGGAGCTTAAGGAGATTGATGAGACAGTTGCTACTCCTCATGAGATCGCTGAGTTTAGGGCACATGAAAGGGATGCCACCAAAGTGGCATGCATCATGATGGCCACTATGACCGCGGATCTCCAAAAATCCTATGAAGATTTCTACCCCTATGAGATGCACCAAGACTTGATGGAAAGATACCATCAAATTGCTCGTCAAGAGAGGTATGAAATCATCTCCTCCATGATAACAACTCGCATGAAGGATGGTGAACCCATCACGGGCCACATGCAGAAAATGCAAAGATTTGTGGACCGTTTGCTGAAGCTTAATGTGAACTTCCCGGGGGAGCTAGCAATAGATATTATTTTGCACTCCTTACCTTCATGTTATGATCAATTCCGCATGACATACCACATGAACAAGGAAGAGGTCACTCTCAGCAAACTTCAAGGACTCTTAAAGACCGCAGAAAGTGGTCTTAAGGGTAAGGTGGTTGTTACTTCTCCTACTCCTACCAACTCCACCCCTGTCTTGGCAATCGGGAAAGGACGAGGGAAGAAGAGAAAGAGTTCTTCGAAGGGTACCAAGGTTAGGACCCTTGATGGCTCTTCTTCAAGTGGAACCAAGAAAGGTTTCATCACTCCTTCTTCTGACCCAAAAGAAGCTGAATGCTTCTATTGCCATGAAAAGGCACATTGGAAGCGGAACTGCCCAAAGTACCAGCAAGATGTGAAGGATGGGAAAGTTAAACCCAACCATGCAGGTATTTACACTATCTTATCTAATAACTCACCCCATTCTAACTCTTGGGTCCTTGATACCGGTTGTGGTATTCATATATGTTCTGATTTACAGGGACTAAGAAGAAGTGAGAATGTGGAGCAAGGAAGAATAAACTTGATCATGGGAAACAGGAAAGCTTCATCTGTCACCAAGATTGGAGTTTATACTTTATTGCTAAGTAGTGGGTATAGTTTAGATTCTAATAAGTGTTGTTATTCGCCAGAATTGGCAAGAAATATTATTTCCTTTCATGCATTGTATAAACAAGGTTTCACCTTTTCATTTGATAATGAAGTTGGCTCAATTAATGCTTTCTTTAATAATGTTCTTTATTTTAAAGCATTACCTTGTGATGGCGTGTATGAAACAGTATCTGTGGTTGATAACTTAGGAAATAATGTATTGTGTATTGATTCTGTTAATAATAATAACTTGGATAAAGCATCATTATGGCATTGTCGTCTTGGACATATAAGCAAGAAACGCATAGGCCAACTCCAAAAGGATGGAGTCTTGGAGTCATTTGACCTAAAGTCAGATGATAGTTGCGAATCATGCTTACTTGGGAAAATGACAAAGTCACCCTTCACAGGTTCTTGTGAGAGGGGTGAAGGTTTGTTGGACCTTGTACACACGGATGTGTGTGGACCATTCAAACTTGCCACAAGGGATGCTAATCGTTATTATTTGACTTTTACTGATGATTACAGTAGATATGGATATGTCTACTTGATCAAGCATAAGTCAGAGACTTTCGAAAGGTTTAAGGAATTTAAACAGGAAGTCGAGAATCAATTGGGCAGGAACATTAAGATGCTTCGATTCGATCGAGGTGGTGAGTATCTTAGTTCAGAGTTCCTCGACTATCTTAGGGAATGTGGGATTGTCTCACAATTGACACCTCCCAGGACACCACAGTTGAATGGTGTAGCTGAGAGGCATAATCGAACCTTGTTGGATATGGTTCGTTCCATGATGAGTCGAGCTTCGCTACCAATCTCATTCTGGGGGTATGCCTTAGAGACTGCCGCCCATATTCTTAATCTAGTCCCTACAAAGAAAGTTGCCAAAACTCCTCACGAGATGTGGACTGGTAAAGTACCCAACCTAGACCACATCAAGATTTGGGGTTGCGAGGCTTTTGTGAGGCGCGAGACTCATGACAAGCTAGAACCCCGAAGCGAGAGGTGTATTTTCATCGGCTACCCACAAAGATCCTTTGGTTACCTCTTCTACAGACCTAGTGATAATGTGGTCTTTGTAGCAAGAAGAGGAGTCTTTCGAGAGAGAGAGTTTATAAGCCAAGGAGACAGTAGGAGGCAAATTGATCTTGAAGAAATTCAAGAGTCAAGTGGTGAAGGAACTTCATACGCTAGCCCTCAACTTGAGGAGGAAACTCCTGTTGAGCCAATTGACGAATCTGTACCTCTGAGGCGTTCCACGAGAGTTAGGAATGCACCTGAGCATTACTATGGTTTCCATATTACTGCGGAAGGTGAGACACTTATTAGTGATGAGACACTAGTAGGTCTCGATGAGCCTAACAGTTACACGGAAGCCATGGCAGGCCCTGAGGCTGCTAAATGGAAAGAGGCTATGGATAGCGAGATACAGTCCATGTATGACAATCAAGTTTGGAACTTGGTTGAGAATGTACCAGGTCGTAAGACTGTAGGGTGCAAATGGATCTTCAAGAAGAAGACCGGCATGGATGGTAATGTACACACTTATAAGGCTCAACTAGTTGCAAAAGGTTATTCTCAAACTCTGGGAGTTGATTATGATGAAACCTTTTCACCAGTGGCCAAGATACAGTCTATTAGGGTTCTGTTAGCCATTGCTGCATTTCATGACTATGAAATATGGCAAATGGATGTCAAAACCGCTTTCCTTAATGGAAAGTTGGCTGAAGATGTTTACATGGTTTAGCCAGAGGGCTTTGTCAGTACAGAGTACCCCAATAGAGTGTGTAAACTCGATAAATCCATTTATGGATTGAAACAGGCACCTCGCAGATGGAATTTTTGCTTTGATGAGAAAGTCAAGGAATTTGGCTTTTCAAGGAGTGAAGATGAATCTTGTGTCTATATCAAGGCTAGTGGGAGTATAGTCAGCTTTTTGGTACTGTATGTGGATGACATACTACTCATAGGAAATGACATCCCAACCCTGCAGGAAGTTAAGTCCTGGCTTGGGAAGTGTTTCGCTATGAAGGACCTTGGTGAAGCTGCCTATATCCTAGGGATAAGGATTTTGAGAAACAGGAGTAAAAGACTAATTGGACTTAGTCAAAGCACCTATGTGGACAAAGTGTTGAAAAAATTCAACATGCATAACTCCAAGAAAGGTGAGTTACCCATTTAGAGTAATGCCAGATTGAGTAAGACACAAAGCCCTAGTACTGAGGCTGAGATAGCAGAAATGAGTCGACTACCTTATGCTTCAGCTGTAGGATCGATCATGTATGCTATGACGTGTACTCGACCTGATGTAGCCTTTGCTTTGAGCATGGTTAGCAGGTACCAGGGGAACCCTGGCAAGGCACACTGGACTGCGGTAAAGAATATCCTCAAGTACCTGCGGAGGACTAAGGACTGGGTCCTTACCCTCGGTGGGAGTGATGACTTGAGAGTTGTAGGGTATAGTGATGCTAGCTTCCATACTGATAGGGATAATTTCCGCTCTCAGTCGGGCTGGGTCTTTACCTTAAACGGAGGAGCAATCACTTGGAAGATTTCCAAGCAGGAGACAGTGGCTGATTCCACTTGTGAATCAGAGTATATAGCAGCAAGCGAGGCAGCAAAGGAGGCTATATGGCGAAAGAACTTCATCAGAGACCTTGGAGTTGTACCAGCTATAAAAGAGCCAATGGAGATTTTTTGTGACAGCAATAGTGCGGTTGCCTTAGACAAGGAACCAAGAGATCATGGTAGATCCAGGCACATTGACAGAAAATATCACTTCATCAGACATCGAATATAAGAAGGAATCCTCGTGGCAAAGAGGGTATCATCATATGAGAACCCAGCAGATCCCCTCACGAAGGGACTGAGTAGGGTTAAGCATCTCCAGCATGCTCGGAGCATAGGGCTGAAGGATGATATAAGTTTTAGTAGTTAGATAAATTATGAAATTTGTAAAGTGTAATTGACATTAGATGATGTATAAAAGGTGTTTTATTTATGAGTAAAGTGTTGCTATCTCTTGTCGATCGTTTACTATATTTCTTTTGCATGTTTTGACTTCCAGAATAATTATGTTTGGTATATCATATTATTCAAACCTCCACAGTCGGTCATATGTCGGAAGTAGGTATGAATCAAGACTGTCATGATTGGTTGCAGAGGTCTAAGGTGTTGGACATGGCTACAACAATCATGAGTGCTCATAAGTTCTGAGCATTGGACTCAACCCACGCTCACTGGAATCACTTCATGGAATTTTATCTCAAGTGATCGTGAGACGGTAATATCATATAAATCTTCAAACCTAGAGATATGATTTGTTACTTACGAGTTGGTTATGCATTGATTGTACGAAAACGCATTGGTAACTCGATGTTATAAAACGTGCCTTTGTGTATAATTCAATCAGTGGTAGAACAAACATATGAGTCGAAGTTTATCTGTTCCTTCTTGGATTAGAAGCTGATATCTGGGCCCCTCGATGATTTTGTTTTGACCTATGTACCGGGCCCGATCAGAACTAAATTGATGTGTTCAGTTAAGTTCTATGTCAAACAAATCAGAAATCGGGAAACAAATGTTGGGCAATAAGTAAGACCATGTTCCATGTATTTGTCCGGCTGATATCTAGAATAGAGGATTATATGATCACTTATCTAAAATGGCACATTCTAGTTCAACAGAGTTTAAAGAGCTACGATTGCCCTATCAGAGCCAGAATTAAGGACATAAGTCCGTACATCAAGTAAAAGTTGAACCACTGTTCAAGATGCGTATTAATTTAGTGTATCCTATGGGTTCCCATGTTTATCTCACTGCTCAATCTACCCAAGCGTCGTATGGTCAGTCCAGACAATCCTATCTAAATCCACACTATCAAATCCTTCGTGCCTACCAGCACATTGAACACAGAGTCTAGACAATTCTGATTCAGTTCCTTACACATGTTTTAGACTGCCTGTTATCACTTTCTTGATATCACTTCCCAAACAATACCTACTAAAGAAAAACTATAAGAAAGAAAATAATTGTTTTCAAAACGAATCAGTGTAATATAAACTCAGGAGTATCGAGAAGAAAAACTCAAACCGTAATTCACCGATTGAATTTGCATCCAGAAGGTCTGAGAACAGCACAAATAATCTCATAACAGATCTGAAAATTCTTCATATCATTAAGCACTAATCCCATGTGTGATCCTTTCCTTTCTTCCTTTCCCGCAAAGGACACATTCTCTCAAAAAAAGTTCTGAGTGTTGCACAGTTGAGAGATGTCTCCTATCATGTGCCTGGAACAACTACTATCAACAAACCAAAGTATGATGATATGCCTCCATAGTTGCTCCGACACAGAGCGGGATCAGTTGGTCTTTGGAACCCAATCCATTTTGAAAGTGGGTTGACCTTTTTCATCTTTGCAAGGTACTCTCTCTAATGACATATCCTACTTATCACAAACAGAAGATGTAGAAATATTATAATTATTAGAAGATTTGGGAGATTGAACATTTGGTACCCATTTGTAGTTAGGTTTAACCCATTTCTTTTTCGATCCAATGGGTGTCTCAGCACTTGCTTTTGAGCTTGATGTCGGCCGTTGAGATGACTTTGACCTAGCCGGTCTTGGTTTCGTTTGAGCATCTCTTGAATTGTCCTTTTTGGCCGACATTCCCTTCTTGACTGTGGGATTTTGATTCTTGGCCTTTTGTGCGTTCCAGTCACCATTGTTTGAACGTGGCCTTGAAGGGTTTTTCTTTTGGAATATCTCCCTCTTGGTGCGTTCTGCTAGCCTTGTGCGTAGTACGGAACATATGTTCGATTTGGACAGTTTCGAGCAATGTGTCCAGGTGTTCCACAGTGAAAACATGTCTTTTTCTTCACTAGGAAGTTGTTTCTGTTGGATATAGTGTCTAAGTCCATAACTATATTTGGTATGTACTTGACCCGACCCGGCATGGTCCATTTGGGTTGCACTTCACCCGAACAATTTATGAATAATCTGTTGAGAATAGTACAAGTTATGATTTGTTAATATATTATAAGTTCTAATATATTAATATAAGATCATATTATTTAATTAGTATTGATCTATAATTAATCTAGGATTAATTTAGAGATCAAAGATATTACTAATTAAATATGGGCTTCTATATTTATATAGTGTGGGCTAAGGCTTATTTGGAATGGGCTAGGCTTGCATGGAAAAGTCCATGGATACTCCATGGAGCTTTAACCCATGGATCTCATGGAAATGAAGAAACATGGGTATTAGGGTTTACATGGATGTAACTCTAATCCACCACACTATATAAAGAAGGCTTTGGTTCTTGAAATCACACTAGTTGACACTTGTTGAGGTGAGGGCCGATTTCAAGATAGTAGTGACTATTCTCTCAAAGTTCCAAGTTTGTGGTGATTTGTGATTTCCATTTGAGGCATCCACACTATTGGTGCTAGGCTCTAAAACTCCAAACAATCAACTACAACTACAAGGTAAGTATTTCTACTAGCTTTATTTGATTCATGTTCCCCATGCCATGCTAGTTAGGATATGAACCTTGGAAAAATAATTATTTGCATGTATCTTAGACAAACATAGATCCAAGGTTTATTAGGGTTGCATGTACACTTAGGAAGTGTTAGAATGCTCAAAACCCATCAGCGGTATCAGAGACTAGGCTTGTTTGTTTGATACTTGATGCAAAATACTTGAATAAGTCGAAAAAATTGTTGTCTGCCTGATGAACTCGCCGAGTCCATGGGGGGACTCGCCGAGTTCATGTGTATCATCAACCTACTCACCGAGTAGGTTCATGCACTCGGCGAGTAGGAGCCACAGAGTGCAGATTTTCGACTTTAGTTGCTGGAAATGGACTAGAAACATTACCCTAAACTGTCTTGGTACTTGAAAACTTGTTTTAGATGGCGTAATGTCTTTGCTAATCCATTTACAACAACTTGTTATCAAAATTACAAAGTTTTATGTGTAATTTTTGATTCATGAAAGTGTTCATATTCATGTTCTTGATCTTATGATGTTTAGATGATCATAGGAATTATTTGTAACCTATGTGGTAGTTTAATTCTTGATCATAATGTGTTTTAATGGAGTCCATAACTTGTCCTCAAGTTATGGAAAACCAAAAGTCACTTGAATTAAAAACCATTAAAAGAACACAAGAGTTAGAAAAATGAAGAGTCTTCATTTTTATTACTCTATTAAACACATAAGTTACAAGAAATGAAAAGTTTTGAAAGTTTACAAAACTTGCCCTCAAGTTTTGGAACAAGTAAAGTCATATTAAAAACTTTAGTTCCAACCCTTAGAATTTTAAAAGTTAAAATTCAACCCTTATACTATAATATTATAAGTTAATTATATATATATATATATATATATATATATATATATATATATATATATATATATATATATATATATATATATAAGATTAAATTCGTCTTACCGCTAGTACGCCTCATTCACGAAGTCGGTCTATAAGGTGGGTATAAGGTTGTTGCCTATAAAATGACAACTTAATGGGTGTCCACTCTCACCCACCGCTTGCTTGACTGGTGGAGGGTCGTTAGCCGAACGGGTAAGACAAGGACTTATAAATTCTCATTAAAAGTATGATGAATATTATAAAGTAACTAAATGTTTTATTAAATTCCCAATCTTAGTTACTTTAGGAAAAATGTGAATAAGGTGCTAATCCATGAAATTACACTTTACACTTTGTCTAAGTCGTTAGTGGAGCGTGTGTGGTTAACGGGCATACTAACTTGGACTTAACAAGGTAGGTAACGGGTGACTTAATATTTATCATAGTATCGATGGAGCGTGTGTGGTTAACCGGCACATCGATTGAGGGATAATTTATTAAGGGTACCAAGTAATTTGCATGGTTACTTCACACCTCGTTTTGTGATCCTCGGCATCCCAGTCACAAAATTTGGAGGGCACACTCGAGATTGAAACATGCCTTTGAAAAAGTTCATTGAATCTCAAAAGAATCTAGGAGTTTCTAAGAACCAAATTAAATATTTTAATATTTTGACTTTGGTGGAAATTGGTGAATCGTCATTCACCTACCTTTCAAATATGTTTTTACTTAGATTACGACATACCTCTTCTAAGTATAATGTATTGTGATTGGGTCCTAGCCTTAATATTACATTTGGGTGTTTTATTAAGGACTATCTCTATATCTAAACTAATTCTTTCTTTCTTCTCTTACTAGATGTCTGCAAACAACGCTACTTCTGGCTCTAATCCTAGTGGCTCCTTTTCTCTTATGAACTTGTGTGGGAAAGTCACTTTTGATGGATCCAACTTTAATGAATGGATCAGAAACATCAGAATGATTACTCGCTATGAGGACAATGAATATGTCCTCGATAAGGAGCTTAAGGAGATTGATGAGACAGTTGCTACTCCTCATGAGATCGCTGAGTTTAGGGCACATGAAAGGGATGCCACCAAAGTGGCATGCATCATGATGGCCACTATGACCGCGGATCTCCAAAAATCCTATGAAGATTTCTACCCCTATGAGATGCACCAAGACTTGATGGAAAGATACCATCAAATTGCTCGTCAAGAGAGGTATGAAATCATCTCCTCCATGATAACAACTCGCATGAAGGATGGTGAACCCATCACGGGCCACATGCAGAAAATGCAAAGATTTGTGGACCGTTTGCTGAAGCTTAATGTGAACTTCCCGGAGGAGCTAGCAATAGATATTATTTTTCACTCCTTACCTTCATGTTATGCTCAATTCCGCATGACATACCACATGAACAAGGAAGAGGTCACTCTCAGCAAACTTCAAGGACTCTTAAAGACCGCAGAAAGTGGTCTTAAGGGTAAGGTGGTTGTTACTTCTCCTACTCCTACCAACTCCACCCCTGTCTTGGCAATCGGGAAAGGACGAGGGAAGAAGAGAAAGAGTTCTTCGAAGGGTACCAAGGTTAGGACCCTTGATGGCTCTTCTTCAAGTGGAACCAAGAAAGGTTTCATCACTCCTTCTTCTGACCCAAAAGAAGCTGAATGCTTCTATTGCCATGAAAAGGCACATTGGAAGCGGAACTGCCCAAAGTACCAGCAAGATGTGAAGGATGGGAAAGTTAAACCCAACCATGCAGGTATTTACACTATCTTATCTAATAACTCACCCCATTCTAACTCTTGGGTCCTTGATACCGGTTGTGGTATTCATATATGTTCTGATTTACAGGGACTAAGAAGAAGTGAGAATGTGGAGCAAGGAAGAATAAACTTGATCATGGGAAACAGGAAAGCTTCATCTGTCACCAAGATTGGAGTTTATACTTTATTGCTAAGTAGTGGGTATAGTTTAGATTCTAATAAGTGTTGTTATTCGCCAGAATTGGCAAGAAATATTATTTCCTTTCATGCATTGTATAAACAAGGTTTCACCTTTTCATTTGATAATGAAGTTGGCTCAATTAATGCTTTCTTTAATAATGTTCTTTATTTTAAAGCATTACCTTGTGATGGCGTGTATGAAACAGTATCTGTGGTTGATAACTTAGGAAATAATGTATTGTGTATTGATTCTGTTAATAATAATAACTTGGATAAAGCATCATTATGGCATTGTCGTCTTGGACATATAAGCAAGAAACGCATAGGCCAACTCCAAAAGGATGGAGTCTTGGAGTCATTTGACCTAAAGTCAGATGATAGTTGCGAATCATGCTTACTTGGGAAAATGACAAAGTCACCCTTCACAGGTTCTTGTGAGAGGGGTGAAGGTTTGTTGGACCTTGTACACACGGATGTGTGTGGACCATTCAAACTTGCCACAAGGGATGCTAATCGTTATTATTTGACTTTTACTGATGATTACAGTAGATATGGATATGTCTACTTGATCAAGCATAAGTCAGAGACTTTCGAAAGGTTTAAGGAATTTAAACAGGAAGTCGAGAATCAATTGGGCAGGAACATTAAGATGCTTCGATTCGATCGAGGTGGTGAGTATCTTAGTTCAGAGTTCCTCGACTATCTTAGGGAATGTGGGATTGTCTCACAATTGACACCTCCCAAGACACCACAGTTGAATGGTGTAGCTGAGAGGCATAATCGAACCTTGTTGGATATGGTTCGTTCCATGATGAGTCGAGCTTCGCTACCAATCTCATTCTGGGGGTATGCCTTAGAGACTGCCGCCCATATTCTTAATCTAGTCCCTACAAAGAAAGTTGCCAAAACTCCTCACGAGATGTGGACTGGTAAAGTACCCAACCTAGACCACATCAAGATTTGGGGTTGCGAGGCTTTTGTGAGGCGCGAGACTCATGACAAGCTAGAACCCCGAAGCGAGAGGTGTATTTTCATCGGCTACCCACAAAGATCCTTTGGTTACCTCTTCTACAGACCTAGTGATAATGTGGTCTTTGTAGCAAGAAGAGGAGTCTTTCGAGAGAGAGAGAGTTTATAAGCCAAGGAGACAGTAGGAGGCAAATTGATCTTGAAGAAATTCAAGAGTCAAGTGGTGAAGGAACTTCATACGCTAGCCCTCAACTTGAGGAGGAAACTCCTGTTGAGCCAATTGACGAATCTGTATCTCTGAGGCGTTCCACGAGAGTTAGGAATGCACCTGAGCATTACTATGGTTTCCATATTACTGCGGAAGGTGAGACACTTATTAGTGATGAGGCACTAGTAGGTCTGGATGAGCCTAACAGTTACACGGAAGCCATGGCAGGCCCTGAGGCTGCTAAATGGAAAGAGGCTATGGATAGCGAGATACAGTCCATGTATGACAATCAAGTTTGGAACTTGGTTGAGAATGTACCAGGTCGTAAGACTGTAGGGTGCAAATGGATCTTCAAGAAGAAGATCGACATGGATGGTAATGTACACACTTATAAGGCTCGACTAGTTGCAAAAGGTTATTCTCAAACTCTGGGAGTTGATTATGATGAAACCTTTTCACCAGTGGCCAAGATACAGTCTATTAGGGTTCTGTTAGCCATTGCTGCATTTCATGACTATGAAATATGGCAAATGGATGTCAAAACCGCTTTCCTTAATGGAAAGTTGGCTGAAGATGTTTACATGGTTTAGCCAGAGGGCTTTGTCAGTATAGAGCACCCCAATAGAGTGTGTAAACTCGATAAATCCATTTATGGATTGAAACAGGCACCTTGCAGATGGAATTTTTGCTTTGATGAGAAAGTCAAGGAATTTGGCTTTTCAAGGAGTGAAGATGAATCTTGTGTCTATATCAAGGCTAGTGGGAGTATAGTCAGCTTTTTGGTACTGTATGTGGATGACATACTACTCATAGGAAATGACATCCCAACCCTGCAGGAAGTTAAGTCCTGGCTTGGGAAGTGTTTCGCTATGAAGGACCTTGGTGAAGCTGCCTATATCCTAGGGATAAGGATTTTGAGAAACAGTAGTAAAAGACTAATTGGACTTAGTCAAAGCACCTATGTGGACAAAGTGTTGAAAAAATTCAACATGCATAACTCCAAGAAAGGTGAGTTACCCATTTAGAGTAATGCCAGATTGAGTAAGACACAAAGCCCTAGTACTGAGGCTGAGATAGCAGAAATGAGTCGACTACCTTATGCTTCAGCTGTAGGATCGATCATGTATGCTATGACGTGTACTCGACCTGATGTAGCCTTTGCTTTGAGCATGGTTAGCAGGTACCAGGGGAACCCTGGCAAGGCACACTGGACTGCGGTAAAGAATATCCTCAAGTACCTGCGGAGGACTAAGGACTGGGTCCTTACCCTCGGTGGGAGTGATGACTTGAGAGTTGTAGGGTATAGTGATGCTAGCTTCCATACTGATAGGGATAATTTCCGCTCTTAGTCGGGCTGGGTCTTTACCTTAAACGGAGGAGCAATCACTTGGAAGAGTTCCAAGCAGGAGACAGTGGCTGATTCCACTTGTGAATCAGAGTATATAGCAGCAAGCGAGGCAGCAAAGGAGGCTATATGGCGAAAGAACTTCATCAGAGACCTTGGAGTTGTACCAGCTATAAAAGAGCCAATGGAGATTTTTTGTGACAGCAATAGTGCGGTTGCCTTAGACAAGGAACCAAGAGATCATGGTAGATCCAGGCACATTGACAGAAAATATCACTTCATCAGACATCGAATATAAGAAGGAATCCTCGTGGCAAAGAGGGTATCATCATATGAGAACCCATCAGATCCCCTCACGAAGGGACTGAGTAGGGTTAAGCATCTCCAGCATGCTCGGAGCATATGGATGAAGGATGATATAAGTTTTAGTAGTTAGATAAATTATGAAATTTGTAAAGTGTAATTGACATTAGATGATGTATAAAAGGTGTTTTATTTATGAGTAAAGTGTTGCTATCTCTTGTCGATCGTTTACTATATTTCTTTTGCATGTTTTGACTTCCAGAATAATTATGTTTGGTATATCATATTATTCAAACCTCCACAGTCGGTCATATGTCGGAAGTAGGTATGAATCAAGAATGTCATGATTGGTTGCAGAGGTCTAAGGTGTTGGACATGGCTACAACAATCATGAGTGCTCATAAGTTCTGAGCATTGGACTCAACCCACGCTCACTGGAATCACTTCATGGAATTTTATCTCAAGTGATCGTGAGACGGTAATATCATATAAATCTTCAAACCTAGAGATATGATTTGTTACTTACGAGTTGGTTATGCATTGATTGTACGAAAACACATTGGTAACTCGATGTTATAAAACGTGCCTTTGTGTATAATTCAATCAGTGGTAGAACAAACATATGAGTCGAAGTTTATCTGTTCCTTCTTGGATTAGAAGCTGATATCTGGGCCCCTCGATGATTTTGTTTTGACCTATGTACCGGGCCCGATCAGAACTAAATTGATGTGTTCAGTTAAGTTCTATGTCAAACAAATCAGAAATCGGGAAACAAATGCTGGGCAATAAGTAAGACCATGTTCCATGTATTTGTCCGGCTGATATCTAGAATAGAGGATTATATGATCACTTATCTAAAATGGCACGTTCTAGTTCAACAGAGTTTAAAGAGCTACGATTGCCCTATTAGAGCCAGAATTAAGGACATAAGTCCGTACATCAAGTAAAAGTTGAACCACTGTTCAAGATGCGTATTAATTTAGTGTATCCTATGGGTTCCCATGTTTATCTCACTGCTCAATCTACCCAAGCGTCGTATGGTCAGTCCAGACAATCCTATCTAAATCCACACTATCAAATCCTTCGTGCCTACCAGCACATTGAACACAGAGTCTAGACAATTCTGATTCAGTTCCTTACACATGTTTTAGACTGCCTGTTATCACTTTCTTGATATCACTTCCCAAACAATACCTACTAAAGAAAAACTATAAGAAAGAAAATAATTGTTTTCAAAACGAATCAGTGTAATATAAACTCAGGAGTATCGAGAAGAAAAACTCAAACCGTAATTCACCGATTGAATTTGCATCCAGAAGGTCTGAGAACAGCACAAATAATCTCATAACAGATCTGAAAATTCTTCATATCATTAAGCACTAATCCCATGTGTGATCCTTTCATTTCTTCCTTTCCCGCAAAGGACACATTCTCTCAAAAAAAGTTCTGAGTGTTGCACAGTTGAGAGATGTCTCCTATCATGTGCCTGGAACAACTACTATCAACAAACCGAAGTATGATGATATGCCTCCATAGTTGCTCCGACACAGAGCGGGATCAGTTGGTCTTTGGAACCCAGTCCATTTTGAAAGTGGGTTGACCTTTGTCATCTTTGCAAGGTACTCTCTCTAATGACATATCCTGCTTATCACAAACAGAAGATGTAGCCATATTATAATTATTAGAAGATTTGGGAGATTGAACCTTTGGTACCCATTTGTAGTTAGATTTAACCCATTTCTTTTTCGATCCAATGGGTGTCTCAGCACTTGCTTTTGAGCTTGATGTCGGCCGTTGAGATGACTTTGACCTAGCCGGTCTTGGTTTCATTTGAGCATCTCTTGAATTGTCCTTTTTGGCCGACATTCCCTTCTTGACTGTGGGATTTTGATTCTTGGCCTTTTGTGCATTCCAGTCACCATTGTTTGAACGTGGCCTTGAAGGGTTTTTCTTTTGGAATATCTCCCTCTTGGTGCGTTCTGCTAGCCTTGTGTGTAGTACGGAACATATGTTCGATTTGGACAGTTTCGAGCAATGTGTCCAGGTGTTCTACAGTGAAAACATGTCTTTTTCTTCTTTAGGAAGTTGTTTCTGTTGGATATAGTGTCTAAGTCCATAACTATATTTGGTATGTACTTGACCCGACCTGGCATGGTCCATTTGGGTTGCACTTCAGCCGAACAATTTATGGATAATCTGTTGAGAATAGTACAAGTTATGATTTATTAATATATTATAAGTTCTAATATATTAATATAAGATCATATTATTTAATTAGTATTGATCTATAATTAATCTAGGATTAATTTAGAGATCAAAGATATTACTAATTAAATATGGGCTTCTATATTTATATAGTGTGGGCTAAGGCTTATTTGGAATGGGCTAGGCTTGCATGGAAAAGTCCATGGATACTCCATGGAGCTTTAACCCATGGATCTCATGGAAATGAAGAGACATGGGTATTAGGGTTTACATGGATGTAACCCTAATCCACCACACTATATAAAGAAGGCTTTGGTTCTTGAAATCACACTAGTTGACACTTGTTGAGGTGAGGGCCGATTTCAAGATAGTAGTGACTATTCTCTCAAAGTTCCAAGTTTGTGGTGATTTGTGATTTCCATTTGAGGCATCCACACTATTGGTGCTAGGCTCTAAAACTCCAAACAATCAACTACAACTACAAGGTAAGTATTTCTACTAGCTTTATTTGATTCATGTTCCCCATGCCATGCTAGTTAGGATATGAACCTTGGAAAAATAATTATTTGCATGTATCTTAGACAAACATAGATCCAAGGTTTATTAGGGTTGCATGTACACTTAGGAAGTGTTAGAATGCTCAAAACCCATCAGCGGTATCAGAGACTAGGCTTGTTTGTTTGATACTTGATGAAAAATAGTTGAATAAGTCAAAAAAATTGTTGTCTGCCTGATGAACTCGCCGAGTCCATGAGGGGACTCGCCGAGTTCATGTGTATCATCAACCTACTCACCGAGTAGGTTCATGCACTCGGCGAGTAGGAGCCACAGAGTGCAGATTTTCGACTTTAGTTGCTGGAAATGGACTAGAAACATTACCCTAAACTGTCTTGGTACTTGAAAACTTGTTTTAGATGGCGTAATGTCTTTGCTAATCCATTTACAACAAATTGTTATCAAAATTACAAAGTTTTATGTGTAATTTTTGATTCATGAAAGTGTTCATATTCATGTTCTTGATCTTATGATGTTTAGATGATCATAGGAATTATTTGTAACCTATGTGGTAGTTTAATTCTTGATCATAATGTGTTTTAATGGAGTCCATAACTTGTCCTCAAGTTATGGAAAACCAAAAGTCACTTGAATTAAAAACCATTAAAAGAACACAAGAGTTAGAAAAATGAAGAGTCTTCATTTTTATTACTCTATTAAACACATAAGTTACAAGAAATGAAAAGTTTTGAAAGTTTACAAAACTTGCCCTCAAGTTTTGGAACAAGTAAAGTCATATTAAAAACTTTAGTTCCAACCCTTAGAATTTTAAAAGTTAAAATTCAACCCTTATACTATAATATTATAAGTTAATTATATATATATATATATATATATATATATATATATATATATATATATATATATATATATATATATATATATATATATATATATATATATAAGATTAAATTCGTCTTACCGCTAGTACGCCTCATTCACGAAGTCGGTCTATAAGGTGGGTATAAGGTTGTTGCCTATAAAATGACAACTTAATGGGTGTCCACTCTCACCCACCGCTTGCTTGACTGGTGGAGGGTCGTTAGCCGAACGGGTAAGACAAGGACTTATAAATTCTCATTAAAAGTATGATGAATATTATAAAGTAACTAAATGTTTTATTAAATTCCCAATCTTAGTTACTTTAGGAAAAATGTGAATAAGGTGCTAATCCATGAAATTACACTTTACACTTTGTCTAAGTCGTTAGTGGAGCGTGTGTGGTTAACGGGCATACTAACTTGGACTTAACAAGGTAGGTAACGGGTGACTTAATATTTATCATAGTATCGATGGAGCGTGTGTGGTTAACCGGCACATCGATTGAGGGATAATTTATTAAGGGTACCAAGTAATTTGCATGGTTACTTCACACCTCGTTTTGTGATCCTCGGCATCCCAGTCACAAAATTTGGAGGGCACACTCGAGATTGAAACATGCCTTTGAAAAAGTTCATTGAATCTCAAAAGAATCTAGGAGTTTCTAAGAACCAAATTAAATATTTTAATATTTTGACTTTGGTGGAAATTGGTGAATCGTCATTCACCTACCTTTCAAATATGTTTTTACTTAGATTACGACATACCTCTTCTAAGTATAATGTATTGTGATTGGGTCCTAGCCTTAATATTACATTTGGGTGTTTTATTAAGGACTATCTCTATATCTAAACTAATTCTTTCTTTCTTCTCTTACTAGATGTCTGCAAACAACGCTACTTCTGGCTCTAATCCTAGTGGCTCCTTTTCTCTTATGAACTTGTGTGGGAAAGTCACTTTTGATGGATCCAACTTTAATGAATGGATCAGAAACATCAGAATGATTACTCGCTATGAGGACAATGAATATGTCCTCGATAAGGAGCTTAAGGAGATTGATGAGACAGTTGCTACTCCTCATGAGATCGCTGAGTTTAGGGCACATGAAAGGGATGCCACCAAAGTGGCATGCATCATGATGGCCACTATGACCGCGGATCTCCAAAAATCCTATGAAGATTTCTACCCCTATGAGATGCACCAAGACTTGATGGAAAGATACCATCAAATTGCTCGTCAAGAGAGGTATGAAATCATCTCCTCCATGATAACAACTCGCATGAAGGATGGTGAACCCATCACGGGCCACATGCAGAAAATGCAAAGATTTGTGGACCGTTTGCTGAAGCTTAATGTGAACTTCCCGGAGGAGCTAGCAATAGATATTATTTTTCACTCCTTACCTTCATGTTATGCTCAATTCCGCATGACATACCACATGAACAAGGAAGAGGTCACTCTCAGCAAACTTCAAGGACTCTTAAAGACCGCAGAAAGTGGTCTTAAGGGTAAGGTGGTTGTTACTTCTCCTACTCCTACCAACTCCACCCCTGTCTTGGCAATCGGGAAAGGACGAGGGAAGAAGAGAAAGAGTTCTTCGAAGGGTACCAAGGTTAGGACCCTTGATGGCTCTTCTTCAAGTGGAACCAAGAAAGGTTTCATCACTCCTTCTTCTGACCCAAAAGAAGCTGAATGCTTCTATTGCCATGAAAAGGCACATTGGAAGCGGAACTGCCCAAAGTACCAGCAAGATGTGAAGGATGGGAAAGTTAAACCCAACCATGCAGGTATTTACACTATCTTATCTAATAACTCACCCCATTCTAACTCTTGGGTCCTTGATACCGGTTGTGGTATTCATATATGTTCTGATTTACAGGGACTAAGAAGAAGTGAGAATGTGGAGCAAGGAAGAATAAACTTGATCATGGGAAACAGGAAAGCTTCATCTGTCACCAAGATTGGAGTTTATACTTTATTGCTAAGTAGTGGGTATAGTTTAGATTCTAATAAGTGTTGTTATTCGCCAGAATTGGCAAGAAATATTATTTCCTTTCATGCATTGTATAAACAAGGTTTCACCTTTTCATTTGATAATGAAGTTGGCTCAATTAATGCTTTCTTTAATAATGTTCTTTATTTTAAAGCATTACCTTGTGATGGCGTGTATGAAACAGTATCTGTGGTTGATAACTTAGGAAATAATGTATTGTGTATTGATTCTGTTAATAATAATAACTTGGATAAAGCATCATTATGGCATTGTCGTCTTGGACATATAAGCAAGAAACGCATAGGCCAACTCCAAAAGGATGGAGTCTTGGAGTCATTTGACCTAAAGTCAGATGATAGTTGCGAATCATGCTTACTTGGGAAAATGACAAAGTCACCCTTCACAGGTTCTTGTGAGAGGGGTGAAGGTTTGTTGGACCTTGTACACACGGATGTGTGTGGACCATTCAAACTTGCCACAAGGGATGCTAATCGTTATTATTTGACTTTTACTGATGATTACAGTAGATATGGATATGTCTACTTGATCAAGCATAAGTCAGAGACTTTCGAAAGGTTTAAGGAATTTAAACAGGAAGTCGAGAATCAATTGGGCAGGAACATTAAGATGCTTCGATTCGATCGAGGTGGTGAGTATCTTAGTTCAGAGTTCCTCGACTATCTTAGGGAATGTGGGATTGTCTCACAATTGACACCTCCCAGGACACCACAGTTGAATGGTGTAGCTGAGAGGCATAATCGAACCTTGTTGGATATGGTTCGTTCCATGATGAGTCGAGCTTCGCTACCAATCTCATTCTGGGGGTATGCCTTAGAGACTGCCGCCCATATTCTTAATCTAGTCCCTACAAAGAAAGTTGCCAAAACTCCTCACGAGATGTGGACTGGTAAAGTACCCAACCTAGACCACATCAAGATTTGGGGTTGCGAGGCTTTTGTGAGGCGCGAGACTCATGACAAGCTAGAACCCCGAAGCGAGAGGTGTATTTTCATCGGCTACCCACAAAGATCCTTTGGTTACCTCTTCTACAGACCTAGTGATAATGTGGTCTTTGTAGCAAGAAGAGGAGTCTTTCGAGAGAGAGAGTTTATAAGCCAAGGAGACAGTAGGAGGCAAATTGATCTTGAAGAAATTCAAGAGTCAAGTGGTGAAGGAACTTCATACGCTAGCCCTCAACTTGAGGAGGAAACTCCTGTTGAGCCAATTGACGAATCTGTATCTCTGAGGCGTTCCACGAGAGTTAGGAATGCACCTGAGCATTACTATGGTTTCCATATTACTGCGGAAGGTGAGACACTTATTAGTGATGAGACACTAGTAGGTCTGGATGAGCCTAACAGTTACACGGAAGCCATGGCAGGCCCTGAGGCTGCTAAATGGAAAGAGGCTATGGATAGCGAGATACAGTCCATGTATGACAATCAAGTTTGGAACTTGGTTGAGAATGTACCAGGTCGTAAGACTGTAGGGTGCAAATGGATCTTCAAGAAGAAGATCGACATGGATGGTAATGTACACACTTATAAGGCTCGACTAGTTGCAAAAGGTTATTCTCAAACTCTGGGAGTTGATTATGATGAAACCTTTTCACCAGTGGCCAAGATACAGTCTATTAGGGTTCTGTTAGCCATTGCTGCATTTCATGACTATGAAATATGGCAAATGGATGTCAAAACCGCTTTCCTTAATGGAAAGTTGGCTGAAGATGTTTACATGGTTTAGCCAGAGGGCTTTGTCAGTATAGAGCACCCCAATAGAGTGTGTAAACTCGATAAATCCATTTATGGATTGAAACAGGCACCTTGCAGATGGAATTTTTGCTTTGATGAGAAAGTCAAGGAATTTGGCTTTTCAAGGAGTGAAGATGAATCTTGTGTCTATATCAAGGCTAGTGGGAGTATAGTCAGCTTTTTGGTACTGTATGTGGATGACATACTACTCATAGGAAATGACATCCCAACCCTGCAGGAAGTTAAGTCCTGGCTTGGGAAGTGTTTCGCTATGAAGGACCTTGGTGAAGCTGCCTATATCCTAGGGATAAGGATTTTGAGAAACAGTAGTAAAAGACTAATTGGACTTAGTCAAAGCACCTATGTGGACAAAGTGTTGAAAAAATTCAACATGCATAACTCCAAGAAAGGTGAGTTACCCATTTAGAGTAATGCCAGATTGAGTAAGACACAAAGCCCTAGTACTGAGGCTGAGATAGCAGAAATGAGTCGACTACCTTATGCTTCAGCTGTAGGATCGATCATGTATGCTATGACGTGTACTCGACCTGATGTAGCCTTTGCTTTGAGCATGGTTAGCAGGTACCAGGGGAACCCTGGCAAGGCACACTGGACTGCGGTAAAGAATATCCTCAAGTACCTGCGGAGGACTAAGGACTGGGTCCTTACCCTCGGTGGGAGTGATGACTTGAGAGTTGTAGGGTATAGTGATGCTAGCTTCCATACTGATAGGGATAATTTCCGCTCTCAGTCGGGCTGGGTCTTTACCTTAAACGGAGGAGCAATCACTTGGAAGAGTTCCAAGCAGGAGACAGTGGCTGATTCCACTTGTGAATCAGAGTATATAGCAGCAAGCGAGGCAGCAAAGGAGGCTATATGGCGAAAGAACTTCATCAGAGACCTTGGAGTTGTACCAGCTATAAAAGAGCCAATGGAGATTTTTTGTGACAGCAATAGTGCGGTTGCCTTAGACAAGGAACCAAGAGATCATGGTAGATCCAGGCACATTGACAGAAAATATCACTTCATCAGACATCGAATATAAGAAGGAATCCTCGTGGCAAAGAGGGTATCATCAGATGAGAACCCAGCAGATCCCCTCACGAAGGGACTGAGTAGGGTTAAGCATCTCCAGCATGCTCGGAGCATAGGGCTGAAGGATGATATAAGTTTTAGTAGTTAGATAAATTATGAAATTTGTAAAGTGTAATTGACATTATATGATGTATAAAAGGTGTTTTATTTATGAGTAAAGTGTTGCTATCTCTTGTCGATCGTTTACTATATTTCTTTTGCATGTTTTGACTTCCAGAATAATTATGTTTGGTATATCATATTATTCAAACCTCCACAGTCGGTCATATGTCGGAAGTAGGTATGAATCAAGACTGTCATGATTGGTTGCAGAGGTCTAAGGTGTTGGACATGGCTACAACAATCATGAGTGCTCATAAGTTCTGAGCATTGGACTCAACCTACGCTCACTGGAATCACTTCATGGAATTTTATCTCAAGTGATCGTGAGACGGTAATATCATATAAATCTTCAAACCTAGAGATATGATTTGTTACTTACGAGTTGGTTATGCATTGATTGTACGAAAACGCATTGGTAACTCGATGTTATAAAACGTGCCTTTGTGTATAATTCAATCAGTGGTAGAACAAACATATGAGTCGAAGTTTATCTGTTCCTTCTTGGATTAGAAGCTGATATCTGGGCCCCTCGATGATTTTGTTTTGACCTATGTACCGGGGCCGATCAGAACTAAATTGATGTGTTCAGTTAAGTTCTATGTCAAACAAATCAGAAATCGGGAAACAAATGCTGGGCAATAAGTAAGACCATGTTCCATGTATTTGTCCGGCTGATATCTAGAATAGAGGATTATATGATCACTTATCTAAAATGGCACGTTCTAGTTCAACAGAGTTTAAAGAGCTACGATTGCCCTATCAGAGCCAGAATTAAGGACATAAGTCCGTACATCAAGTAAAAGTTGAACCATTGTTCAAGATGCGTATTAATTTAGTGTATCCTATGGGTTCCCATGTTTATCTCACTGCTCAATCTACCCAAGCGTCGTATGGTCAGTCCAGACAATCCTATCTAAATCCACACTATCAAATCCTTCGTGCCTACCAGCACATTGAACACAGAGTCTAGACAATTCTGATTCAGTTCCTTACACATGTTTTAGACTGCCTGTTATCACTTTCTTGATATCACTTCCCAAACAATACCTACTAAAGAAAAACTATAAGAAAGAAAATAATTGTTTTCAAAACGAATCAGTGTAATATAAACTCAGGAGTATCGAGAAGAAAAACTCAAACCGTAATTCACCGATTGAATTTGCATCCAGAAGGTCTGAGAACAGCACAAATAATCTCATAACAGATCTGAAAATTCTTCATATCATTAAGCACTAATCCCATGTGTGATCCTTTCATTTCTTCCTTTCCCGCAAAGGACACATTCTCTCAAAAAAAGTTCTGAGTGTTGCACAGTTGAGAGATGTCTCCTATCATGTGCCTGGAACAACTACTATCAACAAACCGAAGTATGATGATATGCCTCCATAGTTGCTCCGACACAGAGCGGGATCAGTTGGTCTTTGGAACCCAGTCCATTTTGAAAGTGGGTTGACCTTTGTCATCTTTGCAAGGTACTCTCTCTAATGACATATCCTGCTTATCACAAACAGAAGATGTAGACATATTATAATTATTAGAAGATTTGGGAGATTGAACCTTTGGTACCCATTTGTAGTTAGATTTAACCCATTTCTTTTTCGATCCAATGGGTGTCTCAGCACTTGCTTTTGAGCTTGATGTCGGCCGTTGAGATGACTTTGACCTAGCCGGTCTTGGTTTCATTTGAGCATCTCTTGAATTGTCCTTTTTGGCCGACATTCCCTTCTTGACTGTGGGATTTTGATTCTTGGCCTTTTGTGCATTCCAGTCACCATTGATTGAACGTGGCCTTGAAGGGTTTTTCTTTTGGAATATCTCCCTCTTGGTGCGTTCTGCTAGCCTTGTGTGTAGTACGGAACATATGTTCGATTTGGACAGTTTCGAGCAATGTGTCCAGGTGTTCTACAGTGAAAACATGTCTTTTTCTTCTTTAGGAAGTTGTTTCTGTTGGATATAGTGTCTAAGTCCATAACTATATTTGGTATGTACTTGACCCGACCTGGCATGGTCCATTTGGGTTGCACTTCAGCCGAACAATTTATGGATAATCTGTTGAGAATAGTACAAGTTATGATTTATTAATATATTATAAGTTCTAATATATTAATATAAGATCATATTATTTAATTAGTATTGATCTATAATTAATCTAGGATTAATTTAGAGATCAAAGATATTACTAATTAAATATGGGCTTCTATATTTATATAGTGTGGGCTAAGGCTTATTTGGAATGGGCTAGGCTTGCATGGAAAAGTCCATGGATACTCCATGGAGCTTTAACCCATGGATCTCATGGAAATGAAGAGACATGGGTATTAGGGTTTACATGGATGTAACCCTAATCCACCACACTATATAAAGAAGGCTTTGGTTCTTGAAATCACACTAGTTGACACTTGTTGAGGTGAGGGCCGATTTCAAGATAGTAGTGACTATTCTCTCAAAGTTCCAAGTTTGTGGTGATTTGTGATTTCCATTTGAGGCATCCACACTATTGGTGCTAGGCTCTAAAACTCCAAACAATCAACTACAACTACAAGGTAAGTATTTCTACTAGCTTTATTTGATTCATGTTCCCCATGCCATGCTAGTTAGGATATGAACCTTGGAAAAATAATTATTTGCATGTATCTTAGACAAACATAGATCCAAGGTTTATTAGGGTTGCATGTACACTTAGGAAGTGTTAGAATGCTCAAAACCCATCAGCGGTATCAAAGACTAGGCTTGTTTGTTTGATACTTGATGAAAAATAGTTGAATAAGTCGAAAAAATTGTTGTCTGCCTGATGAACTCGCCGAGTCCATGAGGGGACTCGCCGAGTTCATGTGTATCATCAACCTACTCACCGAGTAGGTTCATGCACTCGGCGAGTAGGAGCCACAGAGTGCAGATTTTCGACTTTAGTTGCTGGAAATGGACTAGAAACATTACCCTAAACTGTCTTGGTACTTGAAAACTTGTTTTAGATGGCGTAATGTCTTTGCTAATCCATTTACAACAACTTGTTATCAAAATTACAAAGTTTTATGTGTAATTTTTGATTCATGAAAGTGTTCATATTCATGTTCTTGATCTTATGATGTTTAGATGATCATAGGAATTATTTGTAACCTATGTGGTAGTTTAATTCTTGATCATAATGTGTTTTAATGGAGTCCATAACTTGTCCTCAAGTTATGGAAAACCAAAAGTCACTTGAATTAAAAACCATTAAAAGAACACAAGAGTTAGAAAAATGAAGAGTCTTCATTTTTATTACTCTATTAAACACATAAGTTACAAGAAATGAAAAGTTTTGAAAGTTTACAAAACTTGCCCTCAAGTTTTGGAACAAGTAAAGTCATATTAAAAACTTTAGTTCCAACCCTTAGAATTTTAAAAGTTAAAATTCAACCCTTATACTATAATATTATAAGTTAATTATATATATATATATATATATATATATATATATATATATATATATATATATATATATATATATATATATATATATATATAAGATTAAATTCGTCTTACCGCTAGTACGCCTCATTCATGAAGTCGGTCTATAAGGTGGGTATAAGGTTGTTGCCTATAAAATGACAACTTAATGGGTGTCCACTCTCACCCACCGCTTGCTTGACTGGTGGAGGGTCGTTAGCCGAACGGGTAAGACAAGGACTTATAAATTCTCATTAAAAGTATGATGAATATTATAAAGTAACTAAATGTTTTATTAAATTCCCAATCTTAGTTACTTTAGGAAAAATGTGAATAAGGTGCTAATCCATGAAATTACACTTTACACTTTGTCTAAGTCGTTAGTGGAGCGTGTGTGGTTAACGGGCATACTAACTTGGACTTAACAAGGTAGGTAACGGGTGACTTAATATTTATCATAGTATCGATGGAGCGTGTGTGGTTAACCGGCACATCGATTGAGGGGTAATTTATTAAGGGTACCAAGTAATTTGCATGGTTACTTCACACCTCGTTTTGTGATCCTCGGCATCCCAGTCACAAAATTTGGAGGGCACACTCGAGATTGAAACATGCCTTTGAAAAAGTTCATTGAATCTCAAAAGAATCTAGGAGTTTCTAAGAACCAAATTAAATATTTTAATATTTTGACTTTGGTGGAAATTGGTGAATCGTCATTCACCTACCTTTCAAATATGTTTTTACTTAGATTACGGCATACCTCTTCTAAGTATAATGTATTGTGATTGGGTCCTAGCCTTAATATTACATTTGGGTGTTTTATTAAGGACTATCTCTATATCTAAACTAATTCTTTCTTTCTTCTCTTACTAGATGTCTGCAAACAACGCTACTTCTGGCTCTAATCCTAGTGGCTCCTTTTCTCTTATGAACTTGTGTGGGAAAGTCACTTTTGATGGATCCAACTTTAATGAATGGATCAGAAACATCAGAACGATTACTCGCTATGAGGACAATGAATATGTCCTCGATAAGGAGCTTAAGGAGATTGATGAGACAGTTGCTACTCCTCATGAGATCGCTGAGTTTAGGTCACATGAAAGGGATGCCACCAAAGTGGCATGCATCATGATGGCCACTATGACCGCGGATCTCCAAAAATCCTATGAAGATTTCTACCCCTATGAGATGCACCAAGACTTGATGGAAAGATACCATCAAATTGCTCGTCAAGAGAGGTATGAAATCATCTCCTCCATGATAACAACTCGCATGAAGGATGGTGAACCCATCACGGGCCACATGCAGAAAATGCAAAGATTTGTGGACCGTTTGCTGAAGCTTAATGTGAACTTCCCGGAGGAGCTAGCAATAGATATTATTTTGCACTCCTTACCTTCATGTTATGATCAATTCCGCATGACATACCACATGAACAAGGAAGAGGTCACTCTCAGCAAACTTCAAGGACTCTTAAAGACCGCAGAAAGTGGTCTTAAGGGTAAGGTGGTTGTTACTACTCCTACTCCTACCAACTCCACCCCTGTCTTGGCAATCGGGAAAGGACGAGGGAAGAAGAGAAAGAGTTCTTCGAAGGGTACCAAGGTTAGGACCCTTGATGGCTCTTCTTCAAGTGGAACCAAGAAAGGTTTCATCACTCCTTCTTCTGACCCAAAAGAAGCTGAATGCTTCTATTGCCATGAAAAGGCACATTGGAAGCGGAACTGCCCAAAGTACCAGCAAGATGTGAAGGATGGGAAAGTTAAACCCAACCATGCAGGTATTTACACTATCTTATCTAATAACTCACCCCATTCTAACTCTTGGGTCCTTGATACCGGTTGTGGTATTCATATATGTTCTGATTTACAGGGACTAAGAAGAAGTGAGAATGTGGAGCAAGGAAGAATAAACTTGATCATGGGAAACAGGAAAGCTTCATCTGTCACCAAGATTGGAGTTTATACTTTATCGCTAAGTAGTGGGTATAGTTTAGATTTGAATAAGTGTTGTTATTCGCCAGAATTGGCAAGAAATATTATTTCCTTTCATGCATTGTATAAACAAGGTTTCACCTTTTCATTTGATAATGAAGTTGGCTCAATTAATGCTTTCTTTAATAATGTTCTTTATTTTAAAGCAATACCTTGTGATGGCGTGTATGAAACAGTATCTGTGGTTGATAACTTAGGAAATAATGTATTGTGTATTGATTCTGTTAATAATAATAACTTTGATAAAGCATCATTATGGCATTGTCGTCTTGGACATATAAGCAAGAAACGCATAGGCCAACTCCAAAAGGATGGAGTCTTGGAGTCATTTGACCTAAAGTCAGATGATAGTTGCGAATCATGCTTACTTGGGAAAATGACAAAGTCACCCTTCACAGGTTCTTGTGAGAGGGGTGAAGGTTTGTTGGACCTTGTACACACGGATGTGTGTGGACCATTCAAACTTGCCACAAGGGATGCTAATCGTTATTATTTGACTTTTACTGATGATTACAGTAGATATGGATATGTCTACTTGATCAAGCATAAGTCAGAGACTTTCGAAAGGTTTAAGGAATTTAAACAGGAAGTCGAGAATCAATTGGGCAGGAACATTAAGATGCTTCGATTCGATCGAGGTGGTGAGTATCTTAGTTCAGAGTTCCTCGACTATCTTAGGGAATGTGGGATTGTCTCACAATTGACACCTCCCAGGACACCACAGTTGAATGGTGTAGCTGAGAGGCATAATCGAACCTTGTTGGATATGGTTCGTTCCATGATGAGTCGAGCTTCGCTACCAATCTCATTCTGGGGGTATGCCTTAGAGACTGCCGCCCATATTCTTAATCTAGTCCCTACAAAGAAAGTTGCCAAAACTCCTCACGAGATGTGGACTGGTAAAGTACCCAACCTAGACCACATCAAGATTTGGGGTTGCGAGGCTTTTGTGAGGCGCGAGACTCATGACAAGCTAGAACCCCGAAGCGAGAGGTGTATTTTCATCGGCTACCCACAAAGATCCTTTGGTTACCTCTTCTACAGACCTAGTGATAATGTGGTCTTTGTAGCAAGAAGAGGAGTCTTTCGAGAGAGAGAGTTTATAAGCCAAGGAGACAGTAGGAGGCAAATTGATCTTGAAGAAATTCAAGAGTCAAGTGGTGAAGGAACTTCATACGCTAGCCCTCAACTTGAGGAGGAAACTCCTGTTGAGCCAATTGACGAATCTGTATCTCTGAGGCGTTCCACGAGAGTTAGGAATGCACCTGAGCATTACTATGGTTTCCATATTACTGCGGAAGGTGAGACACTTATTAGTGATGAGACACTAGTAGGTCTGGATGAGCCTAACAGTTACACGGAAGCCATGGCAGGCCCTGAGGCTGCTAAATGGAAAGAGGCTATGGATAGCGCGATACAGTCCATGTATGACAATCAAGTTTGGAACTTGGTTGAGAATGTACCAGGTCGTAAGACTGTAGGGTGCAAATGGATCTTCAAGAAGAAGATCGACATGGATGGTAATGTACACACTTATAAGGCTCGACTAGTTGCAAAAGGTTATTCTCAAACTCTGGGAGTTGATTATGATGAAACCTTTTCACCAGTGGCCAAGATACAGTCTATTAGGGTTCTGTTAGCCATTGCTGCATTTCATGACTATGAAATATGGCAAATGGATGTCAAAACCGCTTTCCTTAATGGAAAGTTGGCTGAAGATGTTTACATGGTTTAGCCAGAGGGCTTTGTCAGTATAGAGCACCCCAATAGAGTGTGTAAACTCGATAAATCCATTTATGGATTGAAACAGGCACCTTGCAGATGGAATTTTTGCTTTGATGAGAAAGTCAAGGAATTTGGCTTTTCAAGGAGTGAAGATGAATCTTGTGTCTATATCAAGGCTAGTGGGAGTATAGTCAGCTTTTTGGTACTGTATGTGGATGACATACTACTCATAGGAAATGACATCCCAACCCTGCAGGAAGTTAAGTCCTGGCTTGGGAAGTGTTTCGCTATGAAGGACCTTGGTGAAGCTGCCTATATCCTAGGGATAAGGATTTTGAGAAACAGTAGTAAAAGACTAATTGGACTTAGTCAAAGCACCTATGTGGACAAAGTGTTGAAAAAATTCAACATGCATAACTCCAAGAAAGGTGAGTTACCCATTTAGAGTAATGCCAGATTGAGTAAGACACAAAGCCCTAGTACTGAGGCTGAGATAGCAGAAATGAGTCGACTACCTTATGCTTCAGCTGTAGGATCGATCATGTATGCTATGACGTGTACTCGACCTGATGTAGCCTTTGCTTTGAGCATGGTTAGCAGGTACCAGGGGAACCCTGGCAAGGCACACTGGACTGCGGTAAAGAATATCCTCAAGTACCTGCGGAGGACTAAGGACTGGGTCCTTACCCTCGGTGGGAGTGATGACTTGAGAGTTGTAGGGTATAGTGATGCTAGCTTCCATACTGATAGGGATAATTTCCGCTCTCAGTCGGGCTGGGTCTTTACCTTAAACGGAGGAGCAATCACTTGGAAGAGTTCCAAGCAGGAGACAGTGGCTGATTCCACTTGTGAATCAGAGTATATAGCAGCAAGCGAGGCAGCAAAGGAGGCTATATGGCGAAAGAACTTCATCAGAGACCTTGGAGTTGTACCAGCTATAAAAGAGCCAATGGAGATTTTTTGTGACAGCAATAGTGCGGTTGCCTTAGACAAGGAACCAAGAGATCATGGTAGATCCAGGCACATTGACAGAAAATATCACTTCATCAGACATCGAATATAAGAAGGAATCCTCGTGGCAAAGAGGGTATCATCAGATGAGAACCCAGCAGATCCCCTCACGAAGGGACTGAGTAGGGTTAAGCATCTCCAGCATGCTCGGAGCATAGGGCTGAAGGATGATATAAGTTTTAGTAGTTAGATAAATTATGAAATTTGTAAAGTGTAATTGACATTATATGATGTATAAAAGGTGTTTTATTTATGAGTAAAGTGTTGCTATCTCTTGTCGATCGTTTACTATATTTCTTTTGCATGTTTTGACTTCCAGAATAATTATGTTTGGTATATCATATTATTCAAACCTCCACAGTCGGTCATATGTCGGAAGTAGGTATGAATCAAGACTGTCATGATTGGTTGCAGAGGTCTAAGGTGTTGGACATGGCTACAACAATCATGAGTGCTCATAAGTTCTGAGCATTGGACTCAACCTACGCTCACTGGAATCACTTCATGGAATTTTATCTCAAGTGATCGTGAGACGGTAATATCATATAAATCTTCAAACCTAGAGATATGATTTGTTACTTACGAGTTGGTTATGCATTGATTGTACGAAAACGCATTGGTAACTCGATGTTATAAAACGTGCCTTTGTGTATAATTCAATCAGTGGTAGAACAAACATATGAGTCGAAGTTTATCTGTTCCTTCTTGGATTAGAAGCTGATATCTGGGCCCCTCGATGATTTTGTTTTGACCTATGTACCGGGGCCGATCAGAACTAAATTGATGTGTTCAGTTAAGTTCTATGTCAAACAAATCAGAAATCGGGAAACAAATGCTGGGCAATAAGTAAGACCATGTTCCATGTATTTGTCCGGCTGATATCTAGAATAGAGGATTATATGATCACTTATCTAAAATGGCACGTTCTAGTTCAACAGAGTTTAAAGAGCTACGATTGCCCTATCAGAGCCAGAATTAAGGACATAAGTCCGTACATCAAGTAAAAGTTGAACCATTGTTCAAGATGCGTATTAATTTAGTGTATCCTATGGGTTCCCATGTTTATCTCACTGCTCAATCTACCCAAGCGTCGTATGGTCAGTCCAGACAATCCTATCTAAATCCACACTATCAAATCCTTCGTGCCTACCAGCACATTGAACACAGAGTCTAGACAATTCTGATTCAGTTCCTTACACATGTTTTAGACTGCCTGTTATCACTTTCTTGATATCACTTCCCAAACAATACCTACTAAAGAAAAACTATAAGAAAGAAAATAATTGTTTTCAAAACGAATCAGTGTAATATAAACTCAGGAGTATCGAGAAGAAAAACTCAAACCGTAATTCACCGATTGAATTTGCATCCAGAAGGTCTGAGAACAGCACAAATAATCTCATAACAGATCTGAAAATTCTTCATATCATTAAGCACTAATCCCATGTGTGATCCTTTCATTTCTTCCTTTCCCGCAAAGGACACATTCTCTCAAAAAAAGTTCTGAGTGTTGCACAGTTGAGAGATGTCTCCTATCATGTGCCTGGAACAACTACTATCAACAAACCGAAGTATGATGATATGCCTCCATAGTTGCTCCGACACAGAGCGGGATCAGTTGGTCTTTGGAACCCAGTCCATTTTGAAAGTGGGTTGACCTTTGTCATCTTTGCAAGGTACTCTCTCTAATGACATATCCTGCTTATCACAAACAGAAGATGTAGACATATTATAATTATTAGAAGATTTGGGAGATTGAACCTTTGGTACCCATTTGTAGTTAGATTTAACCCATTTCTTTTTCGATCCAATGGGTGTCTCAGCACTTGCTTTTGAGCTTGATGTCGGCCGTTGAGATGACTTTGACCTAGCCGGTCTTGGTTTCATTTGAGCATCTCTTGAATTGTCCTTTTTGGCCGACATTCCCTTCTTGACTGTGGGATTTTGATTCTTGGCCTTTTGTGCATTCCAGTCACCATTGTTTGAACGTGGCCTTGAAGGGTTTTTCTTTTGGAATATCTCCCTCTTGGTGCGTTCTGCTAGCCTTGTGTGTAGTACGGAACATATGTTCGATTTGGACAGTTTCGAGCAATGTGTCCAGGTGTTCTACAGTGAAAACATGTCTTTTTCTTCTTTAGGAAGTTGTTTCTGTTGGATATAGTGTCTAAGTCCATAACTATATTTGGTATGTACTTGACCCGACCTGGCATGGTCCATTTGGGTTGCACTTCAGCCGAACAATTTATGGATAATCTGTTGAGAATAGTACAAGTTATGATTTATTAATATATTATAAGTTCTAATATATTAATATAAGATCATATTATTTAATTAGTATTGATCTATAATTAATCTAGGATTAATTTAGAGATCAAAGATATTACTAATTAAATATGGGCTTCTATATTTATATAGTGTGGGCTAAGGCTTATTTGGAATGGGCTAGGCTTGCATGGAAAAGTCCATGGATACTCCATGGAGCTTTAACCCATGGATCTCATGGAAATGAAGAGACATGGGTATTAGGGTTTACATGGATGTAACCCTAATCCACCACACTATATAAAGAAGGCTTTGGTTCTTGAAATCACACTAGTTGACACTTGTTGAGGTGAGGGCCGATTTCAAGATAGTAGTGACTATTCTCTCAAAGTTCCAAGTTTGTGGTGATTTGTGATTTCCATTTGAGGCATCCACACTATTGGTGCTAGGCTCTAAAACTCCAAACAATCAACTACAACTACAAGGTAAGTATTTCTACTAGCTTTATTTGATTCATGTTCCCCATGCCATGCTAGTTAGGATATGAACCTTGGAAAAATAATTATTTGCATGTATCTTAGACAAACATAGATCCAAGGTTTATTAGGGTTGCATGTACACTTAGGAAGTGTTAGAATGCTCAAAACCCATCAGCGGTATCAAAGACTAGGCTTGTTTGTTTGATACTTGATGAAAAATAGTTGAATAAGTCGAAAAAATTGTTGTCTGCCTGATGAACTCGCCGAGTCCATGAGGGGACTCGCCGAGTTCATGTGTATCATCAACCTACTCACCGAGTAGGTTCATGCACTCGGCGAGTAGGAGCCACAGAGTGCAGATTTTCGACTTTAGTTGCTGGAAATGGACTAGAAACATTACCCTAAACTGTCTTGGTACTTGAAAACTTGTTTTAGATGGCGTAATGTCTTTGCTAATCCATTTACAACAACTTGTTATCAAAATTACAAAGTTTTATGTGTAATTTTTGATTCATGAAAGTGTTCATATTCATGTTCTTGATCTTATGATGTTTAGATGATCATAGGAATTATTTGTAACCTATGTGGTAGTTTAATTCTTGATCATAATGTGTTTTAATGGAGTCCATAACTTGTCCTCAAGTTATGGAAAACCAAAAGTCACTTGAATTAAAAACCATTAAAAGAACACAAGAGTTAGAAAAATGAAGAGTCTTCATTTTTATTACTCTATTAAACACATAAGTTACAAGAAATGAAAAGTTTTGAAAGTTTACAAAACTTGCCCTCAAGTTTTGGAACAAGTAAAGTCATATTAAAAACTTTAGTTCCAACCCTTAGAATTTTAAAAGTTAAAATTCAACCCTTATACTATAATATTATAAGTTAATTATATATATATATATATATATATATATATATATATATATATATATATATATATATATATATATATATATATAAGATTAAATTCGTCTTACCGCTAGTACGCCTCATTCATGAAGTCGGTCTATAAGGTGGGTATAAGGTTGTTGCCTATAAAATGACAACTTAATGGGTGTCCACTCTCACCCACCGCTTGCTTGACTGGTGGAGGGTCGTTAGCCGAACGGGTAAGACAAGGACTTATAAATTCTCATTAAAAGTATGATGAATATTATAAAGTAACTAAATGTTTTATTAAATTCCCAATCTTAGTTACTTTAGGAAAAATGTGAATAAGGTGCTAATCCATGAAATTACACTTTACACTTTGTCTAAGTCGTTAGTGGAGCGTGTGTGGTTAACGGGCATACTAACTTGGACTTAACAAGGTAGGTAACGGGTGACTTAATATTTATCATAGTATCGATGGAGCGTGTGTGGTTAACCGGCACATCGATTGAGGGGTAATTTATTAAGGGTACCAAGTAATTTGCATGGTTACTTCACACCTCGTTTTGTGATCCTCGGCATCCCAGTCACAAAATTTGGAGGGCACACTCGAGATTGAAACATGCCTTTGAAAAAGTTCATTGAATCTCAAAAGAATCTAGGAGTTTCTAAGAACCAAATTAAATATTTTAATATTTTGACTTTGGTGGAAATTGGTGAATCGTCATTCACCTACCTTTCAAATATGTTTTTACTTAGATTACGGCATACCTCTTCTAAGTATAATGTATTGTGATTGGGTCCTAGCCTTAATATTACATTTGGGTGTTTTATTAAGGACTATCTCTATATCTAAACTAATTCTTTCTTTCTTCTCTTACTAGATGTCTGCAAACAACGCTACTTCTGGCTCTAATCCTAGTGGCTCCTTTTCTCTTATGAACTTGTGTGGGAAAGTCACTTTTGATGGATCCAACTTTAATGAATGGATCAGAAACATCAGAACGATTACTCGCTATGAGGACAATGAATATGTCCTCGATAAGGAGCTTAAGGAGATTGATGAGACAGTTGCTACTCCTCATGAGATCGCTGAGTTTAGGTCACATGAAAGGGATGCCACCAAAGTGGCATGCATCATGATGGCCACTATGACCGCGGATCTCCAAAAATCCTATGAAGATTTCTACCCCTATGAGATGCACCAAGACTTGATGGAAAGATACCATCAAATTGCTCGTCAAGAGAGGTATGAAATCATCTCCTCCATGATAACAACTCGCATGAAGGATGGTGAACCCATCACGGGCCACATGCAGAAAATGCAAAGATTTGTGGACCGTTTGCTGAAGCTTAATGTGAACTTCCCGGAGGAGCTAGCAATAGATATTATTTTGCACTCCTTACCTTCATGTTATGATCAATTCCGCATGACATACCACATGAACAAGGAAGAGGTCACTCTCAGCAAACTTCAAGGACTCTTAAAGACCGCAGAAAGTGGTCTTAAGGGTAAGGTGGTTGTTACTACTCCTACTCCTACCAACTCCACCCCTGTCTTGGCAATCGGGAAAGGACGAGGGAAGAAGAGAAAGAGTTCTTCGAAGGGTACCAAGGTTAGGACCCTTGATGGCTCTTCTTCAAGTGGAACCAAGAAAGGTTTCATCACTCCTTCTTCTGACCCAAAAGAAGCTGAATGCTTCTATTGCCATGAAAAGGCACATTGGAAGCGGAACTGCCCAAAGTACCAGCAAGATGTGAAGGATGGGAAAGTTAAACCCAACCATGCAGGTATTTACACTATCTTATCTAATAACTCACCCCATTCTAACTCTTGGGTCCTTGATACCGGTTGTGGTATTCATATATGTTCTGATTTACAGGGACTAAGAAGAAGTGAGAATGTGGAGCAAGGAAGAATAAACTTGATCATGGGAAACAGGAAAGCTTCATCTGTCACCAAGATTGGAGTTTATACTTTATCGCTAAGTAGTGGGTATAGTTTAGATTTGAATAAGTGTTGTTATTCGCCAGAATTGGCAAGAAATATTATTTCCTTTCATGCATTGTATAAACAAGGTTTCACCTTTTCATTTGATAATGAAGTTGGCTCAATTAATGCTTTCTTTAATAATGTTCTTTATTTTAAAGCAATACCTTGTGATGGCGTGTATGAAACAGTATCTGTGGTTGATAACTTAGGAAATAATGTATTGTGTATTGATTCTGTTAATAATAATAACTTTGATAAAGCATCATTATGGCATTGTCGTCTTGGACATATAAGCAAGAAACGCATAGGCCAACTCCAAAAGGATGGAGTCTTGGAGTCATTTGACCTAAAGTCAGATGATAGTTGCGAATCATGCTTACTTGGGAAAATGACAAAGTCACCCTTCACAGGTTCTTGTGAGAGGGGTGAAGGTTTGTTGGACCTTGTACACATGGATGTGTGTGGACCATTCAAACATGCCACAAGGGATGCTAATCGTTATTATTTGACTTTTACTGATGATTACAGTAGATATGGATATGTCTACTTGATCAAGCATAAGTCAGAGACTTTCGAAAGGTTTAAGGAATTTAAACAGGAAGTCGAGAATCAATTGGGAAAGAACATTAAGATGCTTCGATTCGATCGAGGTGGTGAGTATCTTAGTTCAGAGTTCCTCGACTATCTTAGGGAATGTGGGATTGTCTCACAATTGACACCTCCCAGGACACCACAGTTGAATGGTGTAGCTGAGAGGCATAATCGAACCTTGTTGGATATGGTTCGTTCCATGATGAGTCGAGCTTCGCTACCAATCTCATTCTGGGGGTATGCCTTAGAGACTGCCGCCCATATTCTTAATCTAGTCCCTACAAAGAAAGTTGCCAAAACTCCTCACGAGATGTGGACTGGTAAAGTACCCAACCTAGACCACATCAAGATTTGGGGTTGCGAGGCTTTTGTGAGGCGCGAGACTCATGACAAGCTAGAACCCCGAAGCGAGAGGTGTATTTTCATCGGCTACCCACAAAGATCCTTTGGTTACCTCTTCTACAGACCTAGTGATAATGTGGTCTTTGTAGCAAGAAGAGGAGTCTTTCGAGAGAGAGAGTTTATAAGCCAAGGAGACAGTGGGAGGCAAATTGATCTTGAAGAAATTCAAGAGTCAAGTGGTGAAGGAACTTCATACGCTAGCCCTCAACTTGAGGAGGAAACTCCTGTTGAGCCAATTGACGAATCTGTACCTCTGAGGCGTTCCACGAGAGTTAGGAATGCACCTGAGCATTACTATGGTTTCCATATTACTGCGGAAGGTGAGACACTTATTAGTGATGAGACACTAGTAGGTCTGGATGAGCCTAACAGTTACACGGAAGCCATGGCAGGCCCTGAGGCTGCTAAATGGAAAGAGGCTATGGATAGCGAGATACAGTCCATGTATGACAATCAAGTTTGGAACTTGGTTGAGAATGTACCAGGTCGTAATACTGTAGGGTGCAAATGGATCTTCAAGAAGAAGACCGACATGGATGGTAATGTACACACTTATAAGGCTCGACTAGTTGCAAAAGGTTATTCTCAAACTCTGGGAGTTGATTATGATGAAACCTTTTCACCAGTGGCCAAGATACAGTCTATTAGGGTTCTGTTAGCCATTGCTGCATTTCATGACTATGAAATATGGCAAATGGATGTCAAAACCGCTTTCCTTAATGGAAAGTTGGCTGAAGATGTTTACATGGTTTAGCCAGAGGGCTTTGTCAGTATAGAGTACCCCAATAGAGTGTGTAAACTCGATAAATCCATTTATGGATTGAAACAGGCACCTTGCAGATGGAATTTTTGCTTTGATGAGAAAGTCAAGGAATTTGGCTTTTCAAGGAGTGAAGATGAATCTTGTGTCTATATCAAGGCTAGTGGGAGTATAGTCAGCTTTTTGGTACTGTATGTGGATGACATACTACTCATAGGAAATGACATCCCAACCCTGCAGGAAGTTAAGTCCTGGCTTGGGAAGTGTTTCGCTATGAAGGACCTTGGTGAAGCTGCCTATATCCTAGGGATAAGGATTTTGAGAAACAGTAGTAAAAGACTAATTGGACTTAGTCAAAGCACCTATGTGGACAAAGTGTTGAAAAAATTCAACATGCATAACTCCAAGAAAGGTGAGTTACCCATTTAGAGTAATGCCAGATTGAGTAAGACACAAAGCCCTAGTACTGAGGCTGAGATAGCAGAAATGAGTCGACTACCTTATGCTTCAGCTGTAGGATCGATCATGTATGCTATGACGTGTACTCGACCTGATGTAGCCTTTGCTTTGAGCATGGTTAGCAGGTACCAGGGGAACCCTGGCAAGGCACACTGGACTGCGGTAAAGAATATCCTCAAGTACCTGCGGAGGACTAAGGACTGGGTCCTTACCCTCGGTGGGAGTGATGACTTGAGAGTTGTAGGGTATAGTGATGCTAGCTTCCATACTGATAGGGATAATTTCCGCTCTCAGTCGGGCTGGGTCTTTACCTTAAACGGAGGAGCAATCACTTGGAAGAGTTCCAAGCAGGAGACAGTGGCTGATTCCACTTGTGAATCAGAGTATATAGCAGCAAGCGAGGCAGCAAAGGAGGCTATATGGCGAAAGAACTTCATCAGAGACCTTGGAGTTGTACCAGCTATAAAAGAGCCAATGGAGATTTTTTGTGACAGCAATAGTGCGGTTGCCTTAGACAAGGAACCAAGAGATCATGGTAGATCCAGGCACATTGACAGAAAATATCACTTCATCAGACATCGAATATAAGAAGGAATCCTCGTGGCAAAGAGGGTATCATCAGATGAGAACCCAGCAGATCCCCTCACGAAGGGACTGAGTAGGGTTAAGCATCTCCAGCATGCTCGGAGCATAGGGCTGAAGGATGATATAAGTTTTAGTAGTTAGATAAATTATGAAATTTGTAAAGTGTAATTGACATTAGATGATGTATAAAAGGTGTTTTATTTATGAGTAAAGTGTTGCTATCTCTTGTCGATCGTTTACTATATTTCTTTTGCATGTTTTGACTTCCAGAATAATTATGTTTGGTATATCATATTATTCAAACCTCCACAGTCGGTCATATGTCGGAAGTAGGTATGAATCAAGACTGTCATGATTGGTTGCAGAGGTCTAAGGTGTTGGACATGGCTACAACAATCATGAGTGCTCATAAGTTCTGAGCATTGGACTCAACCTACGCTCACTGGAATCACTTCATGGAATTTTATCTCAAGTGATCGTGAGACGGTAATATCATATAAATCTTCAAACCTAGAGATATGATTTGTTACTTACGAGTTGGTTATGCATTGATTGTACGAAAACGCATTGGTAACTCGATGTTATAAAACGTGCCTTTGTGTATAATTCAATCAGTGGTAGAACAAACATTTGAGTCGAAGTTTATCTGTTCCTTCTTGGATTAGAAGCTGATATCTGGGCCCCTCGATGATTTTGTTTTGACCTATGTACCGGGGCCGATCAGAACTAAATTGATGTGTTCAGTTAAGTTCTATGTCAAACAAATCAGAAATCGGGAAACAAATGCTGGGCAATAAGTAAGACCATGTTCCATGTATTTGTCCGGCTGATATCTAGAATAGAGGATTATATGATCACTTATCTAAAATGGCACGTTCTAGTTCAACAGAGTTTAAAGAGCTACGATTGCCCTATCAGAGCCAGAATTAAGGACATAAGTCCGTACATCAAGTAAAAGTTGAACCACTGTTTAAGATGCGTATTAATTTAGTGTATCCTATGGGTTCCCATGTTTATCTCACTGCTCAATCTACCCAAGCGTCGTATGGTCAGTCCAGACAATCCTATCTAAATCCACACTATCAAATCCTTCGTGCCTACCAGCACATTGAACACAGAGTCTAGACAATTCTGATTCAGTTCCTTACACATGTTTTAGACTGCCTGTTATCACTTTCTTGATATCACTTCCCAAACAATACCTACTAAAGAAAAACTATAAGAAAGAAAATAATTGTTTTCAAAACGAATCAGTGTAATATAAACTCAGGAGTATCGAGAAGAAAAACTCAAACCGTAATTCACCGATTGAATTTGCATCCAGAAGGTCTGAGAACAGCACAAATAATCTCATAACAGATCTAAAAATTCTTCATATCATTAAGCACTAATCCCATGTGTGATCCTTTCATTTCTTCCTTTCCCGCAAAGGACACATTCTCTCAAAAAAAGTTCTGAGTGTTGCACAGTTGAGAGATGTCTCCTATCATGTGCCTGGAACAACTACTATCAACAAACCGAAGTATGATGATATGCCTCCATAGTTGCTCCGACACAGAGCGGGATCAGTTGGTCTTTGGAACCCAGTCCATTTTGAAAGTGGGTTGACCTTTGTCATCTTTGCAAGGTACTCTCTCTAATGACATATCCTGCTTATCACAAACAGAAGATGTAGACATATTATAATTATTAGAAGATTTGGGAGATTGAACCTTTGGTACCCATTTGTAGTTAGATTTAACCCATTTCTTTTTCGATCCAATGGGTGTCTCAGCACTTGCTTTTGAGCTTGATGTCGGCCGTTGAGATGACTTTGACCTAGCCGGTCTTGGTTTCATTTGAGCATCTCTTGAATTGTCCTTTTTGGCCGACATTCCCTTCTTGACTGTGGGATTTTGATTCTTGGCCTTTTGTGCATTCCAGTCACCATTGTTTGAACGTGGCCTTGAAGGGTTTTTCTTTTGGAATATCTCCCTCTTGGTGCGTTCTGCTAGCCTTGTGTGTAGTACGGAACATATGTTCGATTTGGACAGTTTCGAGCAATGTGTCCAGGTGTTCTACAGTGAAAACATGTCTTTTTCTTCTTTAGGAAGTTGTTTCTGTTGGATATAGTGTCTAAGTCCATAACTATATTTGGTATGTACTTGACCCGACCTGGCATGGTCCATTTGGGTTGCACTTCAGTCGAACAATTTATGGATAATCTGTTGAGAATAATACAAGTTATGATTTATTAATATATTATAAGTTCTAATATATTAATATAAGATCATATTATTTAATTAGTATTGATCTATAATTAATCTAGGATTAATTTAGAGATCAAAGATATTACTAATTAAATATGGGCTTCTATATTTATATAGTGTGGGCTAAGGCTTATTTGGAATGGGCTAGGCTTGCATGGAAAAGTCCATGGATACTCCATGGAGCTTTAACCCATGGATCTCATGGAAATGAAGAGACATGGGTATTAGGGTTTACATGGATGTAACCCTAATCCACCACACTATATAAAGAAGGCTTTGGTTCTTGAAATCACACTAGTTGACACTTGTTGAGGTGAGGGCCGATTTCAAGATAGTAGTGACTATTCTCTCAAAGTTCCAAGTTTGTGGTGATTTGTGATTTCCATTTGAGGCATCCACACTATTGGTGCTAGGCTCTAAAACTCCAAACAATCAACTACAACTACAAGGTAAGTATTTCTACTAGCTTTATTTGATTCATGTTCCCCATGCCATGCTAGTTAGGATATGAACCTTGGAAAAATAATTATTTGCATGTATCTTAGACAAACATAGATCCAAGGTTTATTAGGGTTGCATGTGCACTTAGGAAGTGTTAGAATGCTCAAAACCCATCAGTTTCTTCCTGCCCCTGGTGGCGTATTCTTGCCTTGTCTTTGATTATTCCGACAATCACACTTGCAACAGACACTTTGTTTCACTTGTGTTGGTGGCCTGTATTTACCAATAGCAGGTTGATCAGAAGCAACAGATTCTGAGTTCAATGAGTCATTGGTTTGTTCAATAGTGTTCTCCTTGTTCTCATCTTCTGCTACTTTACCTGCACATGTAACAGAATCATTAGAAACGTTCACCTCAACCTTTTCTGGCACAATCACAGCATTTTTCCCATGCTGAAGAGTTGCCTCCCTGTCTATTTCTTCCCGTGTCATAGAGATGGATGTGTAGTTATAATTGAAAGGAGGAGGGACACTATCATACCCTAGACCCTTTTGTTGGTTATCTTTAAATTTCAAACAATTGTCAATCATGGACACAACTACCTTACTTGACACATCAAACTTCTTAAAGTTGAATTCAGCATCTTTATATTTTGCTTTTAATGCATCAAGTTCGGCAGTTACAGTGGCAAGCTCTTTCTTAACATATTTATAGTTTACACATTTGTTACTATAATCATCCTGTAGTTTATTAAAATCACTAGTCTTGGCCTCTAGTTGTTCTTTTAATGGTTTCTGGCCTTTCCTAAGTTGGTACCCCTCATATTTTAGGTCCTTTTTTTTCTCTTTTTAGCAAATCAATTTGTTCACGAAGAAATTTAATCGTAGCTTCATAAGATTTAGAAGATGAAACTTCATTGACCGGGATGCTTGAAGAACTCATTGTTTACCAAAAATGTCATTTTAACTAAATACTCAAAAGTCAACCTTAAAATTTAAATTTAAAAAATCAAACTTAAAAGTCAAACTCAAAAAGTCAAACCGAAAAATTAAATTTGAAAATTTGAAAGTTAAACGAAAAAATCAAAGTTTAAAGTCAAAGGTCAAACTTGAAAGTCAAAGTCAAAATTTTAAGTAAAAAGTCAAAAATTAAAAACTAAAATTTTTGGTTGAAAAATGGATTTCAAAATTAAAAGAAATTGATTTTTGGGCTGAAAATGACAAATTTGCGAAATTAAAGGCAAAACAGCGAAGCTTTATGAATTAAAAAGGGAAGTAAAGGAACATCTAGCAAGCTAGATGAGTTGGTAAGGCGGACGGAAGGAGTATGCAAAACACCCGGGTTTCATTCCTGGCACCCTAAAAAATGTTTCCTATTTTTGATGATGCTGCTGAGCCGTAAACTCCGAAGCCAGACACACGAGTCTGGCCGTACACCAAAGACTGCAAACCGAGGCCATAAACGTCCGAGAACCGTACACGTACGACGATGCTGAGCCGTAAACCGAGGACCGTAAACCGAGGTCGTAATCTCCGAGGCTGTAAACTCACTTCGGGCCGTAAACCCTTCTTGGGCCGTACAACCTTCAAGGGCTGTAGACCCTTCAACAAATGCGAAGAAAAACGACGTTTTTCACTCTTTTTGCTTCAAAACTCGATCTAAAACTCGATTTTATCAAAAATGTTAAGAACAAACCCCCCTTAATTTTCAGAGATCTATCCAAAAACGCAAAAATTCTTTTAAAAATAAGATCAAATAAGCTCCAAATCAGGACAAATTGATTGATACAAACCAAGCTCTAATACCAATTGTAAGTCCCAAATCCACTTGTGTATCAATCAGATCCATTTGATGGTGTGAAATCCCAATCAAACGGATGATGTCAGATCAAAATAGAAGAGAATAAGAATAATAATAATATGAATCTATGATGTATTCAAGATTGGAATGATGAACAATACACAATATTCACACACACTTGCACCTTATCTCCTTTCTCTCTCTAGAACACCTTAGAATACACACAGTTAAGCTCCTCTAGTCGTACACTCATTAACCACTCCTCACCCCTAACACACACACATATATATACATATATATATATATATATATATATATATATATATATATATATATATATATATATACTTGGGGAACGTGGGCCATAGATGGGTTCACGGCTGACAACTGGTTTACGGCCGTAAACATTCACATGGTCGTAAACACAACCACAAATGTATATTACATTACAGAAAAATATATTTTCCTATAAAAGTAAAGTATAAACCAATGTTTTAGACCCAACACAAGCCTAGGTCCACACACTAAGATTAACAAATTGACCGAAAGTCAACCAAGTCAAAAAGTCAACGGTTAAAGTCAACATCAATTGACCCCCACGTTGTGGCTTACCCATGGTCACGTCATTGTAATATAAAGACAGAAGAGTCGATGATCCTTTCCTTTCCCATGTCGTGGCGTCCAACTCGCCACTTCGTGGCTACTGTCTGTGAACATCTTAATGGATTGAGTCTGTAATCCATTAAGCCCTCGACTCCTACTTTCGATTAAGCTACTAGGAACTCTAAATGCTTGTAAAAATCCAAACTTTATGGACATGGATGACCCATGTATGTCCTTCACTCAAACTAGGTTGAAAGGTATAGAAAATGGCCTAAGTCTCATGAAAGCTCACAAATCTCAACCAAATCCTAGATCTGAAGGATATAAGGCTCAAGGGACCTACGTGAGCCATAAAGTTGCAAACTTTATCTCATCCCAACACACAAACTCCAAATATGGACCAAAAAATTGAAGGAAAAGTAGATCTACAATGAAGGAATCATCAAGATAGGAACTTGAAGACATACAAATGGTCCAAAGAATGATTCCAAAGACGGAGAGGAGTTGCTTGCTTAATTCTTGCACCAATGCCTTCTTCTCATTCCTTCAAAATGTACCAAGAACACCAAAATGAGCCAAAACTTCCAAGAAGAGGCCAAGGTATAACAATAGTGCTTTGGGACACTCAGAAAACTCTTGGAACTAAGCTGGATATGAGTACAACTTATCATCCTCAGACAGATGGGCAGAGTGAGAGAACTATCCAGACCCTGGAAGACATGCTGAGAGCATGTGTCGTCGATTTTGGAAAGTCATGGGACACTCATTTACCATTGACCGAGTTCTCGTATAACAACAGCTACCACACCAGTATCAAGGCTGCCCCATTCGAAGCCCTCTACGGTCGCAAGTGCAGATCCCCTCTGTGCTGGGCCGAGGCAGGGGACACGTAACTAGCTAAGAGTCAAGTCCCTGACAGTGCTCTCATTGGTCCTGAAATCATCCACGAAACCACCGAGAAGATCATCCAAATCCGAGAACGACTGAAAGCTTCACGAGACAGACAGAAGAGTTACGCCGATAAACGACGGAAACCTCTGGAATTCCAGGTTGGAGATCGTGTCCTGTTAAAGGTCTCGCCCTGGAAAGGCATGATACGATTTGGAAAGCGCGGAAAACTTAACCCGAGGTACATAGGACCTTTCGAGATCCTCGCTAGGATCGGTCCCGTAGCCTATAAACTTCGACTACCTCGAGAACTTAGCAACGTCCATCCTGTATTCCACGTCTGTTCCCCCACATCATGAAAAGCATCCTGCCACATCATGGGATCCAAAATGAACAAGCGTTTCATGTATGGTTTCCACGTCGTGGTAACCCCTTCACCACGTTGTAGCCAACCATAAATCTCAACTTTAAGAAGTGAAAATACATACTAGAAATCAGGTTTTACACCACTCTTAAAAGCCTACAGCCACACACTGGACCATTCTCCTACGACCTATAATATGTACTAGACTACCTTACTTAGGCATACAATATGAATTGACCGCTCATGCCTTTTAGCCTTCAGCACACAATTGGACCGCCTCAATCGAACCATAATATGTCGACATATGCAAATAAACAATAACAAAAACACATGTAATCATAAAAAATCTTCCTATCTAACAAACTAGCACAACATATCAACATCCTAACATACAAAGGATACACACTATAGTACAAAGTAAAGTGAGAAAATTCACCTAAGCTAACGAACATAAACTCAACATAAAAACTCAGCAACATAACAACTAATGCACACTACCTAAAACCAAACCAGAACTAGTCCTTAGTTAAACACTTAATTCTATCATAGTTTGACCAAAGGTCAAACTAGTCAAAAAATCAACGGTCAACGGTCAAAGTCGATGACCAGCCACCGCGCCATGGCAACCACATGACAAAACAGTTGCGGAGAAACTCACCACCATGTTGTAGAGAGCATGATGTCATGTCATGGGAAGTGGCCCAAAATAGCCTAATGGGTTAAGCACTTAACCCTTAAGCCCAATATTACAACTTTTAGATATGGTACTTAAGAGCTCCATAATGGATAAAGTTACCAACTTTATCCATTAGGATGGTCCAAATAACCAAGATCTAAAATTTATGTCTCAAGGGGTCCAGAAATGCATCTTTTTCAACTTAATCCATTAAGTCCAAGTCTCCAACCTTCAGATCTAAATCAACATGATGTTTAGATGGATAAAGTTTCCAACTTTATCCATAATAATGCCACAAACTATTGGATTAGATGTCTAAGCCCATAACTATTATTGGTATGTACTTGACCCGAGAGTAACATGGTCCATTTGGGTTATCATCAGGACAATTTGTTAGGATGGATTCTTGAGAGAAGGTTATATATATGATTTATTAATATATTATAAGTTATAATATATTAATATGAAATCATATGTTTTAATTAGTATTGATCAGGAATTAATCTGGAATTAATTTAGTGATCAAAAGATACTAATTAAATCTATGGGGACTAATTATGGTAATTATTTATATTTATGTGTTGGACTTATGATCCATGTTGGACCAAGTTTATGTATGGATACATAAAGAGTTGGGCCACATGAACCATGGATCATAAACCCATGGGTATGGTTTTGGGTTATACCCATGACCCTTGAAATCTAACATATAAATACAAGTTCTTAACCTAAAAACGCCCACATGCATGTTCTTGGAGTTCATGGGTGTTTTTGGGTGCATGGAATTCTCTCTCAAGTTCCACCTTTGTCCATGATGTGTTGTGATTTCGTATGAGGCTTCCACACTATTAGGGCTAAGATTTTAAAGGCCAAATACAACAAGGTTTCAAGCTACATAAGAGGTATGTCATCCTAACTAGTATTTCATATTATTTATGTCATTTGTATGCTAGTTGTACGCTTAAAGCTTTGGAAACAATATTGCATGTATAATTAGAGAAAACATAGGTCCTAAGCTTTTATGGTTGTATGTGCACCATAGGATGTTGTAGTATACTAAAACCCAACACAAACTTCCAAGATCTAAAATCCTAAGCTAGAAATGCCCAAAAATCCACTTTCTTTATGTATGGAGTAAAGAGAGTTCTTGGATACACTCTTTACTCCAACAAATCTCTAGATCTAAGCTTTAAACATGAACCTAAGGTCATGGAGTTCTTCAAACTTCATGGAACAAGTCACAAAGGGACCAAAACTCATTAAAATGAACCAAAACACCAAATACTCATAGATCTAATGATGAAACAAAATAAATCAAGGATCTTTGTAACTCACAAGGATCCAAAAGGTATATGAAGGTCGATCTATTCAATTGTCAATCTCCAAAACCATGTCTTTGCAGAATGACACACTTAAAAACCGCAAAGCACCATAAAATGGACAAGAAGAGAAAGGAGGACTCCAATATATGAATGGAGGATAGGTTTTGCTAAAAGAGGGGTTCATGATAAAAATGGAGGCAACAAAATGACCTAAAAGAAGGGGTTGAAGCCTTTAAATATGAACGAAACCCAAATTCAATTGGCTTAGGATGCAGAGCTCACCACTGCATGGTGAAATCCTCACTACATCGTGGTGACAAGTTTTTCCCCAAATCCGTCACAACTTCAAACAACCATAACTTTTTCGTTTCAACTACGTTTTAGTGATATTTATTTGCATGTAAAGGTATTGCTAAGCCCCATAATTATATATAATTACTTTTGACTTAAAACATACTAAACTAAATTCGTTAGCATATGCAAGAAGTCTAGAATATTGCCTTTTCCCATTTTATCATTTGACTCCCAAACATAATTCAAGGGCTTAAGTCACTTAACCAATATTATAAACATCCAATATGGTCTAAAATCTATTATCTTGAACCCTAAGACCCTTATTCAATCAAATTACGGTCTGCTAACCCAAAATCAGAAACCTCCCAAAACTGGATCTTATAATTCTCCCCCACTTAAACAGGATTTCGTCCTCGAAATCCGTCTCGATTAGAATTTATGTAAATCGCACTAACACAATCTGTATGCTTCATCTAACTGCTTCAGATAATCAAAACATCCATAGAGAAAATTGAGAAGTCACTAAAAACCCAACCACCATCAGAAAACAACCAAATCACCTGAAATACTCACTTGCAACAACTCATTTCCTCTCAGAGCGGTACAATCCCACTCATAGTGACAACCAATCACACCAAGAAAACTGTCGAAATTGCGACTATAAACCAACTCCATCATCATACTCACAAAAACTAGGAATTCATTAGCCTAAAACTCTAGGAACATACATAATGGTTGACAATCATCCATTTGTCATATCTAACCCTACCCATGACTAAGGACACCACTATAACATGCAGAACGAACACTCAAGCCAATTTGATTGTGAATTCTAGCCAATCCTAAATTCAAAAATCATGCCTAAAAGTTCTTAAGTATATATGTGAATTCCTGACAAGTCATCACATACCCATTTCTCCTAAGAGCGCAAAAATGGTCAATCCAAAAGAAAATCTCGCAGGTCATCCAGACTCCCACACTAGCACAGGTGTGAATCCATCTAACAAATCATCCAAGAAACCCATACTAAACTCCATTACTGTTGATCTAACTTATACGAAATCGTTATCAAAAATTGAGCAAGGATCCATTAATAAGGAACTCGACAAGGAACTTTTAATAAACAATCATGACCTTCCCAACAAGTTACCTCCTACAAATTCCCGCCCCAATCCTGCAGGTAACTATGCCATTAACAACAATATCGTGCTACTCAAACACCTAACTATGCCAAATAACTAAAATACCAATCTATGGATCTCCATTACATAACAGTCGGGTCCAACTCACACAAGTCAAATCCATGATGGTTCACGATACCTCGTGACACCATCCAACCATTAGAATGATAAGCGTAGGTTCTAAATCGCTTTTTCCATCATCCATCCATGGGCATGAAGACTCACGACCATCACCTCAGTGGGCCCATTGGAACATGATCATCATCCCATTGACTTGCTAGAACCCAGTCAACATCTCGCTCAACACTTACCAAACACAACACAAGCCATACCATTCTATAACGCACAACCCTTCTACAGTCTGGACTGTCACTGATGCATCATTAGTAAAAACATGGTCGTATACAACCAAAAAACAAGATAGATGGTTGAACGCTTGTTCCAAATTGAAATAAATAAATCAAACAATAACTATGTCATGAAAGTGGACCAAGTGTCCTCATGCTATTTTACTCAGTCCACATACACCCTTTACCACAATCTTTGATGGACTATCAAGATTTCATATTACCCATAGAGAACAAGAAACCAATCCTAGGTTTAACACATTCCTTCTCCATTACACCCTTACCCACAGGATGAAGTACCAATGGATCAAACGAAGCAACGAACCTTTACCGCTAATAGAAACATTCTCATGACAACCAAAATAAGATCCCACACCTTAAATGAAGTTGAATAGATCCCACCAATGCACAATTAAACCAATAAAGCTTCCAAATTTGTAGAAAAATTCCAAAAAATTTCAGAAATATTGCCATAACCTTGATCAGGTCAATCCAAACACCAACCTAACAAATGCTACATGCAAAAACTTGACTCTACGTAGGCCCATATCCCCACCTGAAAAAGTAAACAACATCACTCCGTCATTCGAACTCCCAATAACCAAGGACAACTTCCAACTGAAGCCTACCAGGAGCAAAAATTCCATAACCAAATAGTCAAGAGTACACATACATAAATACCAAGATCTACACTTTACATAACTTGAAAAAAGTTAACACATTAATTGCACCTTCAACTAATACAGATTGAAGCCTTCGAATAACCTCAATCGTTGATGATGAAAGAAACAACCAACGATTGAAAATGGATTGAAAAATAAACCTAATGATCCCACACATAACGAACAAAGCCCACATGAAAATACTCTTACCGAACTTTGAAGCCAACCGATAGATCAACAATTGCCCATCTCTCCTAAAGATAACTGAACCATACTGCGATCTAACCATGTTCTCTATATCCAATGCACAACCTTAGCAACTCAAATGCTCCCTATCAAGATTCTTGGCGTTTCCAAAAGGAACTACTAACCATAGAGAGTTCCTTGCCGTACAACTTTCAAATGCACCCCTATAGACATAGGCATGCCGGAAACTTGCTTTGCACTCGATCTGACCAATTCTTGGATTCTTGTTGATGAAGACGGATACATGCGGATCCTTAAAAAACGTAATGAGAAGACTTCCTAACCACAAGGACTTCATTGGTATCCTACCTTCATTCTCTTATGCAACAATAAACCTAAACAAAAAACCATGCGCACTTGGACCATAAATTCCCTTGACCCATTACACTGAACCTATAAACATTGAGCATACCGCTAATCCTATAAGCATAATACTTAGTTCTCCCCCACTTAGGGTTCGAACTACGACATAATGATGTCTGCAAACAAAAAAGCCTTAGACCAACTCAAAAGATACATGCCAACATTGACTCTCATCGAGCAAAACACAAAACACGATACAACTTCAGATAATAATCAACCAAACTCGCGAAAACTCTAGATCTTAGATGGAGACCTCAGAACCTCCCACTGCATCTGCCTTGTTCCTAGAAAATTCGACCAGTAAACCATTTGATAAACGAGGCACACCCTCAGAACCGAACCTCATACAATAAAATCTTGCATTTGATGAAATGACGCACAACCTTACACTCCTAAAACTTCCAAAATCCTTTATAGATGCTGTAAAAATAGCTCTAGCAAATAAAACATAACTATAGAATTCTCTTATCTGCCAAGGGAGACACCCGATCTTCTGAAAATCATATCAAAAGCTCGACATATGACATGATCTCCACTCTGGCCATCGAACCGAAGAATAATAAATCTTAAATGTCCTTTTACTGAAGGATGGAAACGATTTACTATGAACCAAAATTTACCCCCTTGTGTCAGGATCTGATGTGGAGAACATCATCCTTTTGTTCTATCTATCAACTGACACACATCTGATCTCTTCTCCCTCGAACATGGGAGGCTGGAAGAACATGACCCCATCATAGAAAACGGCATCCCATCCACCGGTCAATAAACAAGCCTCATGTTGCAATCCTAAGTACGATCAACACAATCACTCCCTACTTAAGTCCTACGACTCAAACTAGCACTACTTTGAACACAGTATTCGACACCTTAAGTTAAACCAAATCGTACATGTTTGCACCGTTCAGGCCCAAACTGCCATGACTGCTTAGGCTCGAACAAGCACCAAATTGTCTTAATCCAAAGCAGCCATAACCTAAAGACTAATAGAAATAGAAACATACTACAATTAAACCTAATGTTATACCACACTGTCTACCAACAACCAGTTCCCAACCAACCTTGTGAATTTTCTTGATCCTTGTATGGATCTTGTGCTTTCGGTAGTACGAGCCCATATGTAGAGTCAATATAAGTTGTGAGCTGACGAACCTTATGTAGTATCTTAGATATCGAATAGTAAAAGGTCAACAAAACTTCATTATGTAATTTATTTGCTAGGCATTTGAGTGGTTCACAATGTAATGTTGAGTCTTAGTATTTTTTTTTGTTTCCGTGAATATCCTATAAATAGGGTAAGTATAGTAGAGGGTTGTAACTTTTGCACATTTGTATAATTTGAGATTTCTCTCACTATGACTCTCTTGTACTCATTCCAAAAGTAATTGAGCTGAAACCAGATCTTATTTAGATCACCCTGTTCAATCTTACTCATATTTTATGTAACACCTGGTTTATGGTATGATTTTTATTTCAAATTTTTGCATTTTTCCTAGAGAACTCATTGAGTTAGAAGCCTCAACTCGACGTGTTGAAGTCATTTTAGCCGCAAAATTTAATGAGTCGACTCGGTGAGTTGAGGTGCCTTAACTCGACGAGTTGGCAGCAGGGGATGAAATCCTAATTTTAGGGGTTTTCACCCTATTTAAACACCTTAAGCCCCAGGTGTTGGCCTCATTTCTAGCCTCCATAGTGCCTAACCCTAATCTCAAAATGTTAGAGCCTCCTTGAGTGCTATGAGCTTATTATGAGTGTGTTTTGGTGTGTTTAAGCTCATTGAAGGAAGAGAAGTTTGGTGCAAGGTGGTGATTCAAGTATAAGCCTTCAGATCTTGATTTTTTGCACCATTTCCTGCATATTTCGAGTATAAAGTTCTAACCTTGCTTAATATTTGATTAGATCTCTTTTCGGGTTAGTCTAGATGCTTTTAGTCATGTTTGGGTGGTAGATGGAGTTGTAGAACGTCCCAAGTGCTATCCTTTCAGATTTATGATCCTCATAAGCTCTTTTGGCATAAAGGTGCCAACTTTATGGCCTTAAGGGCTCCATGCATTCATTAAGTCCATCTTATGGCTTCTTTTGAGCATTTGAGCTTCTTCTAAGCATGCTTGATGGTAAAGTTGGAAACTTTACATGGTCTTTTAGCTTTTAGGGCCAGATCTATAGTTTGGGATTATGCGTTAAGTGGCTTAGTGCTAAATAATTAAGTCCTTACCCTTTTAAGCCTAGGATTTGGGTTTGGAATCCATTTTGGTGGTTCTTAAGGGTAAAGTTGGAAAGTTTACCCTTCTTGAGTCCATTTCAGTTAAGATCTAAGTTATGAAGCCCTTAGTTTCGTTAAGGGTGTCTTAATGGATTAAGATGTTGAAATTCTGGAGAACTCGACGAGTTTATGGAAGAACTCGGCGAGTTGGATCGGTTTCCTCCGACTTTGGAGACTGATAGATAACCTCATTGAGTTTATGGATGAACTCGGCGAGTTGAGTCAACTCGGATTGTTGACTTTGACTTTGACTTTAGTCTTTGACCAAGTTTGACCTATAAGGGGCTTCTGGGCATTTTGTGCTAAACTTAAGGAAGTCTTTTAGGTTTAGGGGTTGAGTAGAGTCGATATTCGGAGACGGGATCCGTTCAACTACCTTTATGTATTCGAGGTGAGTTTCCTTACCAATTTTAGCTTGTCGAAGGCACCAAGGCCGGCCCATGTTTATATTATGTTGTTAGTATGCTAGTTGTCTCCGTGACTCCTGCATGTGCTATGTAAAACCGAGTTAAGGTCCGATGTCGGGCGGGGCCAGATGGATATCTGTATGCCATGTATCTCTATGGTTATTGAATGTGTATGTGTTTATTTTGATATATGTTATTGTATGTTGGGCGGGGCCCATTTTATCGAGCTCAGCTCGATGCCGGGCGGGGCCCGATGCTGGATGGGGTCCGAAGCCGGGCGGGGCCCTCTATATGTTTATTGTATGTTTGGTATGTGGTATTTTGGGGGAACTCACTAAGGTTTGTGCGTATGATTTTTAGTTTATGTGTAAGGCCCGGTTCCTGGTGTGTATTTTAAATCATTTTATTCATTTTTGTATAGGAACTCGACGAGTTGGAGGCCCCAAACTCGTCGAGTAGGAATGAAATTTGGACGTGGGATTTAAAGTCTACTTGACGAGTTGACAGTCTTAACTTGACGAGTAGGGTTGCTAGAGTGAAACCCTAATTTTCAGGGTTTAGCGCCCTATTTAAACACCTTAACCTCTAAATGCTGCCCTCATTTGCAGCCTCCATCGTCCCAAAACCTATCCACAAAATCCTAATACACTTTTGAGAGTTTTGTGCCATTTTTGGTGCATTATTGAGGTTTTGAAGAAGAAGAAGAGACTTGAATAAGGAACAAAGAAGTTTTGGAGAAGAGGAGATCCAAAGGTCTAGCTTAATTTCTAGTTCATTAGAGGTATAAAGCTCTTATCTTATCTATAATATGCTTAGATCTCTTCATCTTCACTTTTATTGAGTTTTTGGTCCAAGTAACATGGTCCTTGGGAAAGGGACGTACCAAGTGAGTATATCATCATATCTGGAATCATAGAGGGCTTTCATGGCATAAAGGTGCAAACTTTGTGGCCATTAAAGCCCCATGCAAGCTTTAAGGTGTCATTTTGGCCTTTTAAGCTCCAAAAGGCCATGCATGGAGGGTAAGTCAGGGACTGTACGTGTTCATATGGTGTATAGGGTCTAGAGCTCAGTTTTTATGCTTTAGTTTGAAATATTATGGCTTTTGGATCTAGATCTAGGTCTTAAATAATTAGGGTTTGAGCTAAACCCATCAAGTAGGGCTATTAATGGGTAGAGTTGGAAACTTTACCCTTGAAAGGACATTTTCAGTATGTAGATGAAGTATGGGGCTTAGATATGAAGGATAAGAGCTTAATCTATTAAGATGGCTCAACAGACTGAAGAACTCATTGAGTCAATAGAGGAACTTGACGAGTTGGGTCGAAGTGTCCTGAGTCTGTAAAGGGCAAAACTCGACGAGTTCAAGGATGACTCGACGAGTTGATTGGAGAAGTCCCGACTCCGTTATAGGGAGGAACTCGACGAGATCATGAAAGAACTCGATGATTTGGATCGCGATTTCAAGTTTTTATGATTCATGGAACTCGACGAGTTGATGGACCAACTCGGCGAGTTGAGTTAACTAGGATGTTGACTTTGAACAGGATGTTGACTTTGACTTTGACTTTGACCAAAGTTGATCCTTAAGGGGTCATGAGTACGAAAGGATAATTAAAGGAAATGTTTATGTGTAGGAGCCTGAGAGCGGTTGGTTTCAGAGCATGAGTTTTTGCACCTGTTCCCAGTTATCGAGGCGAGTTACCTTCCAGTAGGAGTGGGTCGAACGCACCAATGTCGGCCCACTAGTATTGATTATAGTTGAGATGGTTGTCTTTGTGATAATTGTATGGTATGTCACTATCTGTTATGCTTTATGTAATAGTATGTTATTTTATTATGTGGTAGTAGTAGGGGTGAAATAATCCCCGGTTACCAGTTGAAAAAGACCGAAAGGGAGGCCGGCACCCAGATATGCTAGGCAGTATATGATTTATATGTATATGCTAGGGTATTATGTGGTAATGGTAAGGGTGAAATAGTCCCCAGTTACCGGTTGAAAGATACCGAAGGGGTAGGCCAGCACCCAGATATGCTAGGCAGTTATTGGTTGAAAGAGATCGAAGGGGAGGCCACCACTTAGATATGCTAGACAGTTACCGATATGCTAGGGGAGGCCAACACCCAGGTATGCTAGGCATTATGTGATTGTTTGGTATGTGGTATGATAGGGGAACTCACTAAGCTTTGTGCTTACCGTTTTCAGTTTTAGTTTTAGGTACTTCCTATTCGAAGGGAAAGGATCCGACATGACTGCAGCGCATCACACCAGTATTTTCTGCACTATGATGCTCTTGGGATTTGTACTCTGAAATTATTATGACTTGTTTTGAGACATATGACTTATGGTTTTTATGATATGAGATAACATAATAAAGTTTTCAATAATTTTTTTTATGAATTATTAAATTAAAAATGAAATTTTTGGTCTTGGATTTTGGGATGTTACATTATGTTTCAGGTACTTGCGGTTGTAAAGGGAAGAGCTCGGGGTGACTGCATTGCACACACACCATTGACATTCTGCTATGATGTTTTACTCTGAGTTATGATAACTTGATACATTGGTTTTATTCTTGTGTTGGATGTTATGGGAAAATATTATTTTATTTATTATTAAATGGAAATTTTTGGGAACATATTTTTGGATGTTTCAAGTTGGTATCAGAGCCTTGGTTTGAGGGATTCAGGCACACTCACGGGTTTGTTTGAACTCAAACTAAGGACTAGGTAGAAAATTTTGAAGCAAAACATTTTTATAAAAAGAATTTCTAGATGAGAAAAGGGTGTGGTGCGTGCAATCAGCCGAGCTCAAGTAAGTTATCCCAAAATACCCATACATGATTATATATGATATGAATTGTGAATTTTGAATTGCATGCTAGTTTAGGGCTAAGGATCAAGGAGAGAGTGCCTTTGTATGCATGTTGTATGAGCTTATAGATTTGCATGCTAGTACTGATCAATCATTGATAGGATGATCTGATTAGTGTTGGATTAGATATCTAAGACCATAACTATTATTGGCATGTACTCGGCCCGAGAGTAGCATGGTCCATTTGGGTTGCACTTCACCGGAACAGTTTGTATGGATAGTCTTTTGAGAATAGTGTCTATGGTTTATTAATATATTATAAGTTGTTATATATTAATATGAAATCATATTATTTAATTAGTATTGATCAAGAATTAATTTAGATTTAATTTAGTGATCAAAAGGAACTAATTAAATATGGACTCTTATATATAGGATGGGCCAGTTCATTTAGTTTAGGATAAGCTTGCATGGATAGTCCATGGAGTTTTTAACCCATGGATCCTATGGAAAAGAAAGGTCATGGGTATTAGGGTTTACATGAATGTAAGCCTAATCCTCCATACTATATAAAGAGGTCTTTGGCACTTAAAATGGACTAGTGTGTGAGTAAACAAGAGTGGGTCGATTTCTAGTGTGATTACTATTCTCTCAGGCTTTCCAAGGTGTTTTGGTGATTTGTGATTCCACTTGAGGCATCCATATTATTGGTGCTAGGCTCTTGAAGCTCCAAGGAACCAACCACAAGAAAAAGGTATGTCATCCCACTAAGTTTTATATTACAAGTACCCCATTATATGTTAGTTAGGATGAGAACCTTGGAAAAATCATATTTGCATGTATAATAGAGAAAACATAGATCCAAGGGTTCTAGGGTTGCATGTCCACATAGGAGTGTTAGAATGCTCAAAACCCATCAATTAGGTTATGCTCAGTTATGTTTACTTGATGCTTGAATGCTGCTTGCTTTGTGCTTTTAGGATTTCTTGATAATCTCAAGTAGTTAGTAAGCAACTATGTTAAGTTACATATTATGAAAACTAAATAATTTCAGAAGGTTAGGTTTAGCTCTATTGCGCAACTCTTGTTTGAGTACAATCGTTGTAGGGAGAGAAATCTCATTCGAAGAATTATCTAGTATTTGTAATATGTAATTGTATTTATGAGATAGTTAGAGAAGGTTAGCATGAATTCCCTTTGCAGCTGATGGCAGATAGTGGTGTGGAGTTTGCCCTAGGAAAACCTAGGATGAGATTTAGTGCTGGGAGCCCTAGCTGTGAGGAATATGTTGGTTATAGAGTAACTTGGCTTAGTGAAGGCACTTCTATAGAAAAGTACTGATAGATGTGGAAGGTAGTATGTGTGAGATCCCCAAATTCACAGCAAGAAAAGACCGGTTTCACTTACGCTTTTAAAATAATTTCAGAGTAAATCCATTGATTTAAAAGAGTTGTGGAATTTGTCCCCAAAACAATACAATGATACATGATAAAATAAGGTTTATCAAAGCATTTCTTAAAGAAATGTATTTTCATTATATATTAAAACTCGGGACGTCATGTTTCGATACAGACACAAAAGCATAAACAATAAAACATAGACCTTACACACTTATATACAACTACTGGTCTATAAACAAAAACATCTTCACAAGTTCTCCAACTTATGCTCTCGCGCCATTACCTGTAATACAAAGAAACTGAGTGGGTCAGGCTTGGGAGCCTAGTGAGCATATAGGGTTTTCAACCCACAATAAATAATTATATTTAATTTCACCAACCAACAATAACCTAATTACCCATTCCCGTTATCCTCACTTTACGTCCCTATGACAACAACTATTACAAGGGACCTAATATAGGATTTTCATCGGGACAGACACTACTGCAAAGGGGTTTCCTCAGCAATGAATGTCTTAAGGCAACCATGAGGGGGATAGAATACAACAAATGAACACCCAAGTTCACTACACCTACAGGTTATGAGCCTGCCAGCGTTCCACTGAACTGTCTAGAAAAGTCCGTGGTCGTCATCCATATTCTGCTGGACGACTAGATCACATTGACATCGAGGCCTCTCACCATTTTTATTTCATCACACATCACTATCTACCCATATTCTACCCAACATATTTGTAGATAAAATATACTTGTGTATATCATGGTTGCAGAAATCGCTAATCGGTGGACTAGCGATTAGGGACTAATCGGCTAGGCGGGGATTAATCGGGGACCATTAATTATTAAGAAAATTATTCAAAAAATTATAAATCTAATTTTAATCCTACAAAAAAAGTGATTAATCGGCGATTAGGTCTGACTTTGACCTGCGTTAACCAAACCCGATTAGGTCCGATTAATTCTGAATTTGACATGTATTTACCAAACCCGATTATAGTGACCGATTAGCAATAAATCTCATCGGTGGAGGTCCGATTAGCGATTAATCGCCGATTAGGCCGATTTCTGCAACACTGGTTTATATACAGCTTAAAACTTGTATAACATATTCATTCAATACTCATACCACATAACAAATAGTATATAATCACATAGCACGTATTTCATAGAGTATAATTCATATATGTGTATTATCAGAAAACAACTACACACTTACTCATATCATATATCTAATACATTCATCAATACTTGTATTAAAATCGTGTATATGAAAGGAACTATGCACTCACTTGATAAGGAGATTATCGGACAGCACTACGACTCTTCAAGTAGTAACTCTTCGATGAATCTGGGATATCTTCACACACCGGGTTTCTCGCGGGCAGAGTTTCGGCGTGGGAACTCTGTTTCTCAGGATCTTCGGGGCTTTGGGACTTGCTTCGGGTCTCGGGATGATACTGGGGCTTTGGGGGTATAACTTGCACGTAAATCGAGGTAATATGGAGTGAGAGGAAAGAGATTTGGCAACCATAAACGGCTGGACTTGACTTCTATTTATAGGAGGCTGAAATCATATGCTCACATCGTGAGCCACTAATTCTCACGTCGTGAGCTCGATAGGTCACTGCGTTCGTCATGACCACTTGCCCTGGAAGATGTCCATCACCTGATCACGTCGTGAACACTGTGCTCACGTCGCGACCTCTGACACAGGGGTTGAAGTTCATGCCCCGAACTTCAGAAATTCATATCTTTCGCATATGAGCTCTGTTTTCGACGTTCTTTATATGGACACGTAGGTGAGATTATGCTCTACAACTCTTGTTTAGACTCCGTCGGCTAATTTTGAATTTAACTTTTATTATATTGTTTTAGTAGGCTCAGACTGGAAAACTCCGTTAGAAATTCATAACTCCTTCATCTGACGTCCGTTTTCTTCTGTCTTTTTACTGTTTGACTACTATCGGTGAGATCTTCGATTCTCGTTTAGATTGTTTCGGCTAGAAATCATTCGATCTCATATTCGAACTTTGGGCTGCATACCGTTAAGTCGAAACTTCAAAAAATCACAACTTTCTCATATGAAGTCAGATTTAGACGTTCTTCTTATGCACGCTCTCGGTTTAACGTATTCTACAACTTTTGTTTAGATCACTAAGGCTAAATATCACTCTTTCGTAAACTCACTATTTATGTTATTCAGTGTCGTACCGGTTCTGTCGTGAAACTTCGACAGGTCATAACTCCTTCGTTATAACTCGGATTTCGGCATTCTTTATATATCCGGAACCCTTGTCACGGCCACTACAACTTCCTTCATAGATATTGGGCTTATCTGATATTTTATTATTACGCTTATTTTTATTCTTAATTCATATAAGCCACACGATTAAGCATAAAACACATAATACTCACATAATACATTTCTATTATTTCAAAATGAGTTACAAATGTTAACCTAGACTATTACATCAATATTAATGCCTAGCCTAGAAACATGGGCGTTACAGTATGGGCCCGTACTACTGGCAGCAGAGGATCCGTACTCGATTCAAGGAGGGTTGTAATGAATCCAGAGAGCTTGTGCAGTTATGATTTCCCCGATATACACATTGATGCTTATTATGATAGTTTTATGGTCTATTTTCAGTATGGTGGTATTGCAAGGCAGGCCATTGGGCAATTCCGGTGTCGGGGAGGGTTCAGACTTAGGTTCTAGAGTCGGGCAGCTTGATGATCAGACGAGGGAGTTCATCTCATCCAATATTACGCGCAACATCCTTGATCAGACTCCTATGATCTTTGGCTCGGTCAAGGAGGGTATTTTGGATATTATTGATGAGAGATTGAGTTCCTTTTGTGCTGAGATTGTCGCATTGATTGGCATGCGCTCTCTGACTTTTAGGGAGTTTTAGGCATGTGGAGCACCATACTATCATTGGGCTAGGGACCCCATTGCGAGCATCAGGTGGTTGGAAGATATTGCCAACGCCTTCCGTACCAGCCGTTGTCCCGAGGGGAACAAGTTCATACTAGTTTCTTGCCTCCTGAAGGACAGGGATCGTGATTGGTGGGAGGAGGTAAGGCATGTTGTAGGAGGTGATGCTATTGATTCGATGTCTTGGAGTGATTTATCGACCAGGTTCCGAGCCGAGTTTGCACTGGTGATCAAGGTGCAACAGCTGGCGTGAGAGTTTCCAGATCTCCGTTAGACGATAGAGACGGTGACTGAGATGACTACTATGTTCAGTGTGACAACCCGAAATTTATTCCGTCACTGTAACCCATTTCCGTTATTTTATAAAATTTATTTTTAATGAAATTTTCCGTTAACTTTTGGGTTAGGCAAATCAATTAATGTTTTTATTTTATTTTCTTAAGTGTCAGAACGAAATAAAATCACGTGAAACACACTCGATAATCCTTTGGAAAATTTTTAGTTACAACTAAGTCGGATTACGACCATTAAATCGGGTACGACCATAAACTCCGTTTAACGTCGGTATTGGGTGGATTCCCACTTGGCCCACAAACTCAAGCCTTATATAAAGGATGAGTGACCTTCATTTGAGCTTTTTCCCACCTCCTCATAACTTTCTCTCTCTACTCTCTCTCTACAACTCGAGTTTTGATCCAAAAACGCCCCTTCAAGCTCCAAAATCGTAAGTAATCTATCATAGCTTGTTGTTTAACTTGTTAAGCATGAAAATCTGTGTTTAAATCATCCAAAACTCTCAAAATCATGTGTTTACGGTTTGGGAATACCTCCCAAAACCGTAAACTCCTATAAGAGGGTTTTAAAGCCCGAAAACCCTTCCAAATCCTTTCTAGTGCTTAGCTATGACTTAAAGACTTGTATGTATGAGCTTAGAACACCAAAATCATGTCATTTGGGGTATTAAACATGAGTTTACGGCCCAAGAACATTATTGGACCGTAAACACTCCTTCATAGACCATAAACACCTTTTAAGGTGTTAAATTGCCCCTTAAACACCTCTAAAAGCTTGCATGAGTGCCTAGAACCTTGTATTCCTTAATGGGATGCACCAAACCATGTAAACATGAGCCACACTTGAGCTTATAGTTTGGGAAGGTCTCTCAAAACTGTAAACACCTCCAAAGGGTGTTAAGTGCCCTTAACACCTTGAATGGCTTATATTTGGGTCTGGAACTTTGTATGCTTAACCTACAACCACCAAAACACATGAAGAATGGACCAAGCATGATTTTACGGCCATAAAATCATGTGTTTATGGTAGTAAACTCACCAAGGGTCCTTCAAGAACCGTAAACCCCTTTTCCAAGGTCAATTCAAGTCCCGATCACTTCCTAAGCCTTTGATTCAACCTTAGAACCTTCCCTTGTGCATTGTAAGACCTTTAAACATCCAAGAACACACCACCCCATGATTTTATGGCTGTAAACTCAAGGGGATATGGTCTATGGGACGTAATCTCCTCTAAGAGTTTACTCTTGAAGAGTAAACTCCATAACTAGGCCCTACACCCCCTTAGATGTAACCCGGATCATTCCTAACACTTGAGATAAAGTGTTTTTGCGCCTCAGAGTGTATTATCTTACTTAAATTAGTAGTTCAAAGTCTAATTAGATACAATTATGTATCTCCTCATGTTACATAGGATCCTCGCGCATGTTCAAGTCCTAAACTGACACTTAGCATCCTAACCGACACATTTCTCGTCTGGTGAGTTCATACCCCTACACCATGTTCTGTGTTTTTCATGTTGTCAGGGGAGGAATACAAGCAAAAGTACAAGGCAATCTTGTACTCAAACTTATTTTTTCGTATGAAATGTTAAATGTTTAGTATGCTTTTAACACTGAAAACCGTATTACCAACCGTTTAACTTGCAGAGTTAGTTTTCAAACTAATTGTGAAACTTATTATAAAATGTTATATTTTATGTTTCACAAAGGATTTCATGCCATTCATAAAACTATATTTTTCCGTATTATTACTTGTAAATTCCTTATTCTTAAGATTGGAGACACGTCCTCAGTAACACTCCACGAAGATACGCGAGTGGAGGACCGCCCCTGTAACCAGAATCTCTTGGAGGGAGAACATGACTTGAATGTATATATCTATACGGGGCTGACTACCCCGCACCTTGCTGCTAGCTACAGTGGGACCGACAGGTCTACGGGTGACAAAAGTCATAAAATGATATTGGAATTCTTATTGCCATGTCTAGTCTATCGTATGGTTATGGAACTCGCAACTTAGATAATGGAGATTTACTCTTAAGTAATAATGAACTTAGTGAACTAAGCTCAAAGTAATAACTGTTTGATTACTAGAGGGTATCAGTAATACCCTTAGGTACTAGTTCACAACTTACTGATTAGTTTTATATACGTGTTAAAACTAATGTACTTTCCAAGGATAACCAAACTTTCAGGGAAACTTTACTTAAGATTGCAAGTATGGTAGATACTTGTACGCTTTATTTCGGATCGATAACCAACCATCAACTTTTAAGGAAAATAAGGGTTTTTCCTGGGATAACTTAACTTGACTTGTCATAAACAGGCTGTTTAACAAATGGATAACCAAACTTCTTTTATAAGAAAATATGGGATTTTCTTGGGAAACAACTTTTCGCAAACTTAAAGGAAGATTTTCTTTCACATAAACAAACCGCTTATGAACTCACCAGCTTTATGCTGATATTTCTAAAACTGCTTGTATTCTCAGGTTCACGTTAGATAGGTAACCCGCTTTCTTTTGGAGAAGATGGAGCGTATAGAAGTCTTGTCTTTACTTTTGTTATACTGATATATATATATATATATATATATATATATATATATATATATAACATGTATTACCTTGATTTCAAACAAATGTAAATATTCCTATGTAATGTAATGGTTGTAATTACTATGCTTGCTATGTACATTGGTTGTGATACTTGACATGACGTCCTCCGCCCCGAAACGTTTCCGCCATCGGTTTCGGGTGCGACATTCAGGGAGAGGGCACTTCTGGTTCTGAAGTATGTGGCAGACGAGGAGATGACGAAGGCCAGGTAGCATGAGATGTTGAGGAGCGACATTCGGTAGTTTGTTAGCCGATCCAGCTGTAAGACACTGGAAGACATGACAGCGAGGGCTAGGGAGAGGGAGATTGACTTGGAGATGGAGAGAAAGAGGAAGCTATATTCTGCTGCGAGTGTTGAGGGTTCGGGCAAGAGGCCCAAGGTATCAGATTCTAGACCGAGAGGCCAGCATGGCCGTAGCCGCTGTGGCAAGTGCGACAAGTCGCACGAAGGGACGTACAATGGGTGGGTTCTGGCTGCTTCAAGTGTGGTCAGGATTACTGACGGTCGTTAGGGCCGGATAGATGCGCCAGGGGCGAAGATCAGGACGTTCCAGCTGATGGCTAAGGAGGCACGAGCAGCTCCTGACGTGGTGACGAGTATGTATCTTCTCCTTATCTTTTTTTTATTTATATTGAGTTGTTGATCGATGAAGATGGTGGGACGGTCCTTCTAGGGATCTCGGCATTCTTTGTTTCTAGGTTGATAGTAGAAGGTGGAGGTAGGCTTTGAATAGCAAAGATGAATGGGATAATGCTAGAAATAGAATTTGGTAAAGAATACACTTTTAGTGAAAATGTGTAAGTGATTTGAAAATTTGAAAAAAAAGCTTTTTGGATAACTTTAAGGAGAAAATGTAATAACACCACTTGTCGCACGGATGACACCAAATTGTTTTGGTCAAAAACTAATAAACTAATTTCTTAACCAAAATAGTAATTGTGGTATGATATTTAATATAATTTACGTAAATCAAGGTGTTTAAGATCTTGAAATGTGTTGAAGATCTTGGTCCTGCCCAAGATCATGGGAAGAAAATAATGATATTTATTGAACTATTTATTTAAATGTTTATTTTATCATGCAAATGAGTATATTTGAAATGTTTTGGTAGAAAAATAGTGTTGAAGTTATTTAACAATCGAATTCGTATAATAAAACTCAAGATATTTAAAAAGTTACCAAGGTATCACATAATATCGTAGTAGTTTTGACAAAAGAATCAAATTAGTAATCAAGTAAATTAGAGAAAATGTTATAATTGATCAAACAACCATAAATAGGTAATAGTAAATGCAAGAACACAGTGAAGTATGAAGAAATCCCATAATACTTTTGGATCTCATGCATAAAACCTCAAGAGGTGATAAAATCGTATGCCTTAGAACTTATTGATGGGTTTTTAGCATTACAACATTCCTATGGTGCACATGCAACCATAAGTGCTTTGGATCTAGGTTTTTCTCAAGTTTTACATGCAATTCAATTATCCAAAGCAAGATCCCTAATCTAGCATACAATTTTCGGATTTAGTGATTAAACATAAGTTGGAAGAATACCTTTCTTGTTAACTAGTAATAACAAGTAATCCTTTCCTTGATCTTGACCTTCAAGAGCTTAGTGACTCAGTTGCTGCACCTCTAATGAAGTCACAAACACCACTAGCAATTGGATGAACAAGAGAGAGATGAAGGCTAAGATTTTTAGCTAGGATTATCTTAGAAGCATAGGTAGGCCGAAAACTATAATCCACGGGGTCTATTTATACTTGTGGCTGCTTGGGTTTTAGGTGAAACCCTAATTTGACTGCTTAATCCTTAAGCAGCCCATGGACCCCTTCTAGAATAGTCATTGGACGAATTCTCTATGGGTATCCCATAGAATTCGTCCAACCTTATTCCAAGGTGATCCATCGGCTCAATTGCAACTATAAGTGATTTGAAATATCACTCCCCGTTCTTTTAATTAGTCTCTTTTGATCACTAAATTAATTTATGATCAATACTAATTAAATAATATGATTTCTCAATTAATATACTAGTCTTATAATATATTAATAAATCATTTATCAACCTCTTTCTCATAATTCATCCCGTCAAGTTGCTATGGTGAAGGCAACCCAAAAGGACCATGCTACTATCGGGTCAAGTACATACCAATTATAGTTATCGGATTAGACACCTAATCCAACAGTCTCCCACTTGGATAAGTCTAGTAACTATAGCTGCAAGTACGGATTCAAAATCTGATTAGCAATCATAGCTCACAAAAGTCGTTGCTGAACTATGACCTAGTCAATGACGCGTCCTTTAGATAAGAGATCATATAATCCTACATTCTACAAGATATCGTGTGGTCAATGACATGGATCATAATCATTCTTAATGTCCAACAATTTGTTTCCTGACTTCTGATTTGTATGTGATATTGGCATATTTAGTCATATAATTTATATATTATCTTAATACTTTATGTTGATTTTATCTCATTTAATGAACAAAAGGTGCTTAATTAGTTTAGAATTTCATTTTTCAGCAACAATGACATGCTCGGATGGAAAAGGAAGCGGATTTAGCAATTGGAAGCTTTGATCTTGGATTTTGAAGAAAGAAGGATGTTGTTGGATAACTTGACCCCTCGTCAGTGTTTTGGCCATATCATGAACCGTAACTCCGATTGACGAGATTCAAAATATTATGAAAACTAGACATAATTTCGGACGACTTTCATGTTTTGAGAAAACATTGATTCCAAACGAACTCGACTGGTTGGTCATCAACTCGACGAGTTGATCAGAAAGTTCGCGATTCTTAACGCTGACTTGCCGTACACAGGATTTTAATGACCAACTCGATGAGTTGGGTCAAAAAACTCGTCGAGTTGGCTCTGTTTTCAGAATCTATATATAGAAACACTTTCATTCGGAACCCTAACTAATTCTGGAAGCTTTTGACGATTTTTGGAGGCCAGAAGGGTTCTTGGAGCTCTGGTTTTCGAGAATTCAACCTAGAAGTCAAGTTGTAAGAGATCAAAGGCAACAAACACTATAATTTTACTTAATCTTTTGCATAAACTATGTTTACATCATTAGATTTTGTTTTTGGATTGTTAATTATTGTAGACATGAGCTAAAAACTCTTTGCTTCTGTTTAGGGTAGATAAACTTATAACTATGGTTTGATTTTATGGCATGGATTAGTTTTGATTTGGTGAATTGTCTTGTTAAGCTTGTTAAAGACCCTTATGTGTTAGCAATAATTATTTTATGTTAATAATTAATTTATTGAGTTTCATGCACATCATCTTAATTGCTTGAATCATATGGATTTGTGAAAACAATATTTTATGCCTAGAATTAGTGAATATGAACCTAGGACTAACTAAGAAAATGAGTAAGTTAATGTGTAAGCATGTATGATGAACAACCATACATGATGTAGGGTTTCAAAGCACTCCATGGATGATGGCAATGGGCCCCTTTGATGAATTCTAGGTTAAAAGCCAAAGACTTGTCTTCTCCCTATAAATAGTCATGTATTATTCACAATTAGGGTTAAGAGTGAGGCAAAATGTAGCCGCCACATTGTGAGGTTTCTTGTAGAGTTAGATTCTTATTTATTAAGTGTAATTTATTCCTCATATTTGAATAAATCGAGTGATCATTCGACATAATCTTCGTATTTGTGTTTGTTCTTATTTTCCGCATCTTGTTCATCAAATCTCAATTAGGATTTTCATCCCAACAAGTGGTATCAGAGCGGGTCTTTGAAGATCTATTGATTTTTGAGGTATCGGTTCTTGGTTTGATGATTTTCTGCACAAGTTATTGAAGATTTTGGTGTTTTGGCGGCATGGAATCGAGATTTTTGTTCAAATCACTGTTCATGGAGATTTATACCGTTCTTCTGGGTATTTTTTTTTTAATTTGGCGTGTGTTCTGTTTGTACGTTTTGATTGGATCTGGTCAATTGTTTGATCCAAAATCACTTTATTATACCACTTTTGATATGGCCCAAAGGTTTTATCTTTACTGTTCGTGATCCATTCTTTTAGCCCTAATATTATATTCTTGTTCCCGTGTGCGTCACTTTCTTTGCGTATTGTTACTCAGTTCATCCATCTGTTTGATCTCTTCTGGTCTATCAAAGATTAACAATCGGTGCTTGTATTATTATTATTTTTGATGAATCGGTTTTTGGCTTGTCTTAATCCAAGATCACATTTTGATCGGTTTTCTCATTCCTATTCTTACAGTCAATTTGATTTTACAATCTATATTGATCTTTGAAAATTACTGATGACTTGTAGAAGAAATCGACCTTTGGAGAATCGATTGGGTTTTTGTTGAATGCAATCTTTGAAGTTTTATGATGAATAAATGCCGATCGGTTGAACTAGATTGTATCTTGATTTGGATAGTTAAACCAAAAAAAATCAAAATCAAAATCAAAACCATTTGAAATCTAGATGATGGAATCAATATGGATGTGCTCGATACTTGAACAATATTCAGAATTTATGTCGAGTTAGAATCTTTGAAATCGGTATCGGTATTTCTTTTGGATGGGTTCAGAACTAGAACATAATTCAGTATTGTTATGTGGACTGTTAGGAATCGGAACTCAGTTTTCTGATTGGAAATGGTTTTGTATTTGGAACCTTATTGTCAAGCGAGTCTCGCGATCGGAACTTAAATTAATTGGACCATCTATTCAGAACTAGCTTGATTCAGAATTGTGAAGTAAAATGGCTTGATTCGGAATTAGAATTGCTCTTGACTCGCAATCGGAAGTGTGATTGGGTTCATGTGTTGCACTTGGAACGAATGGGCTTGAAGCGAATGCAGAGTGAGAACAATAAGCGAACCTGTAAGTGGATTCGCCTTGGGGTAATGCTGATGAATTAGGACCGAACCTGGAACAACGAACTTGGGTTCGCTTATTAATGGTTGGAGCGAACGGAGGAAGGACCGAAAGCGAAAGGTGATTCGCCTGATGAAGCTTGGAACGGACCTGGAAGCGAATGTCTCAAATGGAAACGAATGGAACTGAACGCTCGGTTGGGTTCGCTTCGGGAGTATAATTGACGATCTTGGAACGAAATTAGATTGTAACATCCCGAAATATCAAGAGTAGAGTTGAAGGGCTAAGAGAGTAAGTTGTGGAAGAGTGACTCGGCGAGTCCATGGATGGACTCGGCGAGTAGAGTCGCGGCTGGGACGCGTGTTAAGTAGCTGACTCGGCGAGTCGGTAAGGAGGACTCAGCGAGTAGGCGCTGAGTGGAGAAAACCCTAATTCTCGGGGTTGAGCCCTATATAAAGAACATTATGTTTTCCTTCCAGCCTCTTTATTCCCCCTTGAGTCCCAAAAACCCTAAAATCGTGGAGAAGCACCATTGTTGAGCAAATTGGAGCTTGGAGAGGTGGTTTTGAAGAGATCTTAGAGAAAGAGAGGCTTGGAGCAAGGGGATTTGCTTGGATTCGAGTTTCATTGCAGTTGGGGCGTCCATTGGAGGTAATATCTCGTTCTTGGGCTATTGTTATGTTGTTTCTTCATTTTGGGATTTGTGGGATCTTGCCTATGGATGAAATTGGAAGTCTAGAGGTTAGATCTGAGGTTGCTACCTCAGATCTGGAGTGGAGAAGAATCAGAGAGCATGAAAGTCCCTATGTTGGAGTGTTTAGTGAAGCTTTCATGTCCCAAAACCCTAAACCAAAGTGCAAAAAGCCTAGATCTCGTTGGATTCACGTAAAGTTTGCCACTTTATGTGATGAAGGGGTTGTAGGAAGCTAGATCTATGTTTTGGATCAATTGCATGGCTTGGAGTGCTTCTGTATGGATTCAGACCAGTGGTACTCGGCGAGTCACATGGGTGTACTCGACGAGTTGCTTGAAGATGAGCTGGGACTCGACGAGTTGGAAGAACAACTCGGCGAGTTGGATGAAGATGGCCTGGAACTCGGCGAGTTGTATGAACAACTCGGCGAGTAGGTTGAAGATAGCCTTAGACTCGGCGAGTCTGTTCTTGGACTCGGCGAGTCTTGTCGAAGAGTCCCAATATTTTCTGGTCGAGTCGGGAATCGGTGAGTCAAGGGATGACTCGGTGAGTTGTGTGCGAGAGGACTCAGAAGTTGTGGACTCGGCGAGTCTCGGGGTGACTCGGCGAGTTAGGTCGCGGATTGAGTGAAGTTCTGAGTATGGGGACACGGCGAGTCATCGGGTTGACTCGGCGAGTAGAGTCAGTCAGGGGTTGACTTTGACCTTGTCTTTGACCAAGGGTTGACCAGTGGTTTCCAGGGGCATTTTGGTAATTGTTGATTATTGTTTTGAGTTCAGTGCATTGGTGGTTGTCTGGTGGTGGAGATCGTATCAGTGAACGGAGCAGTTTGGGTTATCTGTTAAATCGGCAGTTTCGAGGTGAGTTATCCTCACTATATCGACAGGGTCTATGGCACCAAGGCCGACCCTTTATCGGATGGAAATCCGGGTAGTGTATGTTGTTATGATATTGTGGAATATGGGCCGGAAGGCATTACGTTATGGGCCGGAAGGCATTATATGTTGTGGGCCGGAAGGCATTACATGTTGTGGGCCGGAAGGCATTGCGATGTGGACCGGAAGGTCATGGCCTGGAAAGGCGTATGTGTGTAATTAGTATGTTGACTGATTCGTAGGGTGATGTTATGCTAGTGACCGGTTAGTCTGGTATCTTGGTTAGGGTAATGATATGTTATGTGATCTGTTGATCGATTCGCTGACTGTGATCTGTTGAATGATTATATGTTATGTGTACAGTTGCTTGGTCTGGGGTTTGACCCGATATGTAAGGTTGTTCTATGATCTGTGATGTTACGTGGGCATTTTATGTTATGGGACGGAAGGCAATATGTTATGGGCCGGAAGGCAATATGTTATGGGCCGGAAGGCGATATGTTTTGGCCCGAGAGGTCGTGGCCTGGAAGGGCGTATTTGTGGTTGGTATTTTTGGGGGTATCTCACTATGCTTTTGGGCTTACAGTTGTGGTTTTATGTTTTCAGGTTCTCAGGAGTCTGTGGCAAGGCAAAGGCGTGATCGTACCGTTCCCCGCGTTGGTGTTTTATGATTTGAACCTGGGAAAAATACTTTGTTAAATAATGTATTGAAAACCTTTTTGTAACAACGTTATTAAAATGGGTGGTTTTTGAAAGGTTTTAATTGTTTTGAAATTTTGGTCGTTACATAGATTCAGTCGCTTGTGCTCGGAACGAAAGTAGATGAAACTAATTGGAGTCATATTTGTAGGTTCGTCAGTGACCATTCGTTTAAAATCACTATTCCAGTCGCATCCTTTTATCAGGTTTCAAATGATGAAGATAACTCAAAGTTTCACACTTGGTCCCTGCAACTTCAAGAACTTGACGATCTGGTCCCTATACTTTTCATGCTTTGGTGGTTTTGGACCAATTCCAGATTTTGTTGCAAATAAAGGGGTTTATTGGTGCTTGATTACAATTTCAGCCCCTGAGTTTCTGGAAAGTGATAATTTCAGCCCATTTTCGAGAAAGTTTACAATATTAAGGGCTCGTGAACAGTTTTGAATTCTTTTATGCATATATTTTTTCGTGAACAGAAAATTATGGTTTCCATCAAGTCTTGGCGGTTCGGAAAGTCGTTTTTTGCAATAACGTAAAATTTTCACGACTTTTTCGGATTTTATACTTCATTGTGTATATCATTTTGTTGCGGGGGAGCTTAGTAAATTTTTATCCATTCAAGATCATTCTCATGACCATTTGAAGGCTTTATAATCATGTTTTTGATTATAAATTGGGGGAGAATTTGGTATGGCCATTCGAAATTGGATTTGTGACTTTTCAAAGTTGAAGATTTTTGATAAAGCTTGTGGTAGAATTATGAAGGTAGCTTTTACAGTGGAAGTTCTTCATCGAGCTCTGCTAAAGATTTTACATAGAAGTATCCTTTATAGCGGAAGTTTTTCATCGAGCTCTGCTGAGGACTTGTTATATCTCCGACTTCTTGGATTTTCTCGATCAAGTGGCGTTACGAATCTTAAAGTTTGGGTTGTTACATGATATTTTTTGATGACTTATATCATTAGCTTATTTGAAGATCATTGTGACTTGGAGGGGGAGCTCTTCAAAGACAAGAAGTGATTCGGTTTCTTTGTTCTGAAATGGGTTTTTATGGCGGGTATGGTTTTCATGAAGATTCTTTGGGATTACATTCGAAAATGAAGTTTAAAGACATTACTTCAGTGCTTTATTTATATATCCTAGAGCCCGTGTTTGAAGACTATTGAAGAATCAAGATTCGTGGATTGCTTCATATATTCCTCGTTGCAAATCTTTTTATTTGCTAGATGCTTGTTTTGGAAGTTAAAGCATTGTCATCCATTCCATACTTTGAGGGGGAGATTGTAGGGTTTCAAAGCACTCCATGGATGATGGCAATGGGCCCCTTTGATGAATTCTAGGTTACAAGCCCAAGACTTGTCTTTTCCCTATAAATAGTCATGTATTATTCACAATTAGGGTTAAGAGTGAGGCAAAATGTAGCCGCCACGTTATGAGGTTTCTTGTAGAGTTAGATTCTTATTTCTTAAGTGTAATTTATTCCTCATATTTGAATAAATCGAGTGATCATTCGACATAATCTTCGTATTTGTGTTTGTTCTTATTTTCCGCATCTTGTTCATCAAATCTCAATTAGGGTTTTCATCCCAACACATGAGTTAATTGAATTGACAAATTCAGTTTGCTAATACTACAAGTCTTACTTGATCCGAATTGAACAACTAGGAAACTCGTTAGTTTAATCGACTGGCTACTATTTGAATTAACTAGTTTGCTAAGGATTAGTAATAGTGAACATGAATCTAATCACATTAGAAATCGGTATCCAATGACATATTAATCCATTGCACTTGCCATGAAATCAACCATAGGAATAAGTGAGTCGAACCTAAACAAAAGTCTCTTTTATCATTAAATCTAGTTACCTTCTATTCAGTTTAGTTGTTTAGTTGTCTTTTGTGTTAGTGTTATTTGCTTACGTAAGTTTTCTAGTCTTGCAAAACTAGAGAGAAACCCCCATTTTAATTAATTGTTTTATTTAGATAAATAGTATTAATTCTAGCTGTTACCGTTCCCTGTGTTTGATACCTTACTTTCTTCAACTAAACTACTATTGATAAGTAGATTGCCCGTGTTTGTTTGTTTTTATTTGAGTTTGTTAAGATTAAAACTAGTTCGTTTAACACACATCAGTATGACATAGAGCTTAATTAAACACATCAATTTATTCATGACTGGATTGACACATAAATCAACACAAAATCATCGAGGGGCCCAAGATATCGCTTTTACCCTCTTAGAATAAAAGGAACAGATAATCTTTGACTTATATGCTTATACTATTTACTTATTAAATTGTACACAACAACACTTTTTATAACATTAAGTTATTGATGTTTTTACGCATTATCAATGCACAATTGACTTGTAAAAAACAAATCATATATCTCGGTTTAAAGATTATATGATATTATTGTCTCACAATCACTCGTGATAAATTCCATGAAGTGATTCAAATGAGCATGGATTTAATAAAATACTCAAATCTTATTTCAAAAGTACTCATGAACGTTGCAACAAACCTTTGCCATGTCTATGCACTTAGACAATCTACAAACCAATTCATGATAGTCTAACCTCATAACTTACTCCCAAAGTATGATCGACTGTGGATAATTTGAAAAATATAATTATTCTAGAAGTAAAACATGCAAAAGTGAGACAATAGTAAACGATCAACACAAGATAGTAAACTTTACGCATAAATAAAACTCCTTTATTTAATCATCAAATGTCAAATACATTTATCTATTAAAAGTTTCTAAACAACTATCTAATCACTAAAACTAATATCGTCCTTCAGACCAGTGCTCCTTGCTTGTTGTAAGTGCTTAACCCTGCTCAGATCCTTTGTGAGGGGATCTGTTGGGTTCTCCTCTGACGATACCCTCTTGACTACGAGGAGTCCCTCTTCTACCCGATGTCTGATGAAGTGTTATAACTCAAAGGTCTCCAATGAAGTTCTTCAACCATATTGCCTCCTTCGACGCTTCGCTCTCTGCTATGTACTCTGATTTGCACGTTGAATCAGTCACAATCTCGTGCTTGGAACTTTTCCAAGTAATCGCTCCTCCATTCAGTGTAAATACCCAGCTCGACTGAGAGCAGAAGTTATCTCTGTCAGTCTGAAAGTTGGTGTCACTATACCATGTCACTCTCAATTCATCACTCCTACCAAGGGTAAGGAACTAGTCCTTAGTCCTTCGCAGGTACTTAAGAATATTCTTTACTTCAGTCCAATGAGCTCTACCCGGGTTCCCTGGATATCGGATAACCATGCTCAACGCAAAATCCACATCAGAGCGATTACATGTTATAGCGTACATGATCGAGCCAACGACAGAAGCATATGGCACTCGACTCATTTTCGCTATCTCGGCATCGGTACTCGAGCTCTGAGACTTACTCAACTTGGTATTGCTTTGGATTGGTAGTTCCCCTTTCTTGGAATTCTCCAAGCTAAAACGTTTCAGCACCTTGTCCAAGTAAGTACTTTGACTAAGTCCTATTAGTCTCCTACTTCTGTTTCTCAATATCCTTATCCCCAGAATGTAAGCAGCTTCCCATGGATCCTTCATAGCGAAACACTTCCCAAGCCAGGACTTAACTTCCTGCAAGGTTGGGATGTCGTTTCCTATGAGTAGTATGTCATCAACATACAAAAACAGAAAGCTAACTATACTCCCACTAGCCTTGACATACACACATGACTCATCCTCGCTTCTCAAAAATCCAAACTCTTTGACTTTCTCATCGAAACAAAGATTCCATCTGCGAGACACTTGTTTCAATCCATAAATGGATTTCTCAAGCTTACACACTCTATTAGGGTATTTGGCATCTACAAAACCTTCTAGCTGGCACATGTAAACATCTTCAGCCAGCTTCCCGTTAAGGAAGGCGATTTTGACATCCATCTGCCAAATTTCATAATCATGAAACGCAACGATGGCCAACATAACCCTAATAGACTTGATCTTGGCCACTGGTGAGAAGGTCTCATCATAGTCAACCCCCGGGGTTTGAGTAAAGCCCTTCGTAACCAATCGTGCCTTGAACGTATGCCCTTTCCCATCCATTTTTGTCTTCTTCTTGAAGATCCACTTGCACCGACTGTCTTACGACCCGACACATTGTCAACCAAGTTCCAAATTTGATTGCCTTACATAGATTGAATATCGATATCCATTGCCTCTTTCCATTTTGCAGACTCCGGGCCGCCTTGGCTTCCTTGTAGTTGTTGGGTTCATCAAAAATTATCAGTGTACTATCGCTGATAAACATATCACATTCAGCTGTTATATGGAAACCATACAACACAGGTGGAACACTAACTCTACTGGAATGTCGTAGAGGTAAGGACTCGTCAATTGGTTCAACATGAATCTCTTCTTCAAGTTGAGCGCTAGGGTTAGAGGTTCCTTCATTGATTGATTCTTGAAGCTCTTCAAGATCAATTTGCCTCCCACTGTCCTCTTGGCATATGATTTCTCTCTCACGGAAAACCCTTATCCTTGCTACGAAGACCACGTTGTCACTTGGTCTGTAGAAAAGATATCCAAAAGACTTATGTGGGTAGCCGATGAAAATACACCACTCACTACGAGATTCAAGCTTTTCGTGAGTCGTCTTATGAAAGCCTCACAACCCTAAACCTTGATTTGTGCCAACAAGGGAACCTTCCCTGTCCACATCTTGTGAGGAATTTTGGCAACCTTCTTAGTTGGGACTAGATTAAGGATATGAGCGGTAGTCTCCAAGGCGTACCCCCAAAAGGAGATAAGTAGCGAAGCTCGACTCATCATGGAACGAACCATGTCCAACAAGGTTCGATTGTGCCTCTCAGCCACACCATTGAGTTGCGGTGTCCTAGGCGGCGTCAATTGTGAAACAATTCCACATTCCTTAAGATAGTCGTGGAAATCGACACTAAGATACTCACCATCCTTATCGGATATGAGCATCTTTATCTTCCTGCCCAATTGATTCTCCACTTCTTGTTTTAACTCTTTGAAATTTTCAAAGGTTTTCGACTTGTGCTTGATTAAGTCGATATATCCATATCTGCTATAATCGTCGGTGAATGTAACATAGAAGCGGTTAGCATCCCTTGTGGTGGTTCTAAAGGGCTCATACACATCGGTGTGTATGAGATCCAACAACCTCTCACCTTTTTCAAAAGTACCAGTGAAAGGTGATTTAGTCATCTTTCCAACTAAACAAGATTCGAACGTGTCATCCGACTTTGGGTCAAATGACTCCAAGACTCCATCCTTTTGCAGTTAGGCTATGCGCTTCTTGTTGATATGTCCAAGACGCTAATGCCACAAGCATGCCTAGTCTAAACTATTAGACGAATCGATATGTAACACATTATTTCCTAAGTTGTCTACAACCATCACAATTTCATATACAAAATTACAAGGCAGTGATTCAAAATATAAAGCACCGTTATAAAAAGCATTAATAGAGCAAATTTATTTATTAAATGAAAATCTAAAGCCTTGTTTGTACAAACCATGAAAAGAAATAATATTCCTTGTCATTTTTGACAAGTAGCAACAATCATTCAACTTTAAACCTAACCCACTACTAAGCACTAAAGAATAAAACCCAATCTTGGTGAAAGGCGACGATTTTCTATTCCCCATTATGAGGTTCATCTTCCCATGCTCCACATCCCTACTTCTTCTTAGCCCCTGCAAATCAGAACAAATGTGAAAACCACATTCTGTATCAAGGACCCAAGAAATCGCATGTGATCAGTTATTAGATTGAATAGTATAAATACATGCGAAGAAGGGCTTTATCTTTACATCCTTGATATCCTACAAGTATTTCGGGCAACTTTGTTTCCAATGCCCTTTGTCGTCACAGTAGAAGCACTCTGCTTCTTTTGGATCAGATGAAGGAGCAACAGAACCACCTTTTCCTTAGGATCCATTCGAAGAAGATCCATCGTGAGACCTTCCTTTGTGATTCTTAGAGGGATCTTTCCTCTTCTTTCTCTTCCCTTGCCCAATAGCCAGGACTGGGGCAGCAACAGTAGGAGTGGATGCGAAAGCTTTGTCCTTCAATCCACTTTCAATAGTTCTGAACAGACCTTGAAGTTTGCTTAAGGTAACTTCCTCCTTGTTTATATGATAAGTCATCTTGAACTGATCATAACAAGGAGGCAAAGAGTGGAGAAAGATATCAATCACCAACTCTTTGTCAAAGTTGACATTCAACTTGAGCAGATGATCCACATACCTTTGCATTCTTTGCAAGTGGCTCGTGATGGACTCTCCATCTTTTATCTTGGTTGCCATCAACAAGGCGACATATCATACCTTTCTTGACGCGTACTTTGATGGTACTTTTCCATCAAATCTTCGCACATTTTGTAAGGCTAGTAGTCCTTGTAGAACCGATGGAGCTCAGGAGTCATAGTGGATACCATTATACACGACACCTTTGTTACGTCTTTTTCGTGACCCTATACTCAGCTATCTCTTCAGCAGAAGCTTTGGTTTCATCTATCTCTTTGAGCTTTTCATCTAGGACGTATTCTTTTTCCTCGTATCGAAGGGCCATACGAATGTTGCGGATCAAATCATTGAAATTGGACCCATCGAAGGTGACCCTCCCATAAGTGTTGTTAAGAGAAAATGAGCTTGAGGAGTTTGAGCTAGAAGCATTGTTTGAGCCAGACATCTGAAAAATAAAAGAGACAAAGTATTGATTAGATAAAGAATCCTTAATATAACACCGAAATGAAATATTAAGTGTTGGGCTTATAGTGTTGCGTCATGGGCTCGGTTGTTAGTCCAGTTTTTGTCACCGGTTTGGGCATGTCCAGCCGTGTGTTTTGTTTTAGGGTTTAGTATATAAGTTGCATGCATGCAATCTTATCATTAATGTTTTAGATTATTACTCTCATTAATTGCATTGTAAAACCCTAGCTCACCTCTACAACGGAAGTTCTTTATCGAGCTCTGCTGAGGTGTGACTATATCGGAATCATTAAGCTTTATTTTGATTCAACTTTTGTTTGCATTGTTTTATTATTTGTTTTTCATTAACCTGTTGAAGATCTAATCGATCTAAAGAGTTTTTCAACTCATCAATTGGTATTAGAGCAGGAGACTGTGTAATCTATACGCATCTCTTCTGTTAAAGAAGGTTTCAGGGTTTTTCCGCTAATATTGATCTCTGTTAGAAACCATCATCTTGTTATTGATGTTGTTCTTATTTTCGATTTTACCCTAACTTTGTTTACACGTCTGATCTTGAACAGGTTTTTCATAATATCATCATGTCACACGACGATTCCAACACAAACCCTATTAATATTTCCAACATCATTGGATCTACAACTAGAATTCCCATTCTTTATACATAGGATTACGAAGTATGGACGCATCACTTTGAAGACTATGTAATTGGCTCCGAAGGTAATGGGTATTTGATCTAGGAAGCGATCACCGTTGGTCCATTCGCTCACTATGGCACAAAAAGAATCATAAAAACTCAGAAGGAATACAACCAACTTATGGTTGATGTTAAAGATGTTCCTCAAGATGAGAAGGATAAGTTTGCATGCAATATTAAAGCGCTTAGAATGATTAGGTTTTCCATACAGTCTGACACCTTTCGGTTGGTTAGCTCATGCACGACGACAAAAGAGGTTTTGGACAGACTGAAAGAGCTATATTCTACAGATGAGGATCTTGAGCATTCGATTCATACTCTATTGCTTTCAGAGTTTGGAGACTTCAAGTAGAAACCTGAAGAGAAGCTTATTCAAGCCTTTGATCGCTTTAATCATCTTCTTAGCAAAATGATAAAGCATGGAATAGAGAGGAAAGTTATTGAATAGAAGGTCACATTCATGAATGGCCTAAGATCTGAATGGATGGCTGTAGTATCTACAATAAAGGACCATGAACAATTCAAGGCTTATTCTTTGGCGAAGCTAGTAGGGATATTGAAGTCACATGAAGGTGCTGTGACTAGAGAAACGTATGTCGTTTCAAGCATGGGTTCCTTGGCTCTAATTTCCAAAGGAAAGAGTATAGTTGAAGAGGAAGAAGATTTAGATTTGTCTGAATTTGATTTGACCAGTGAAGAATATGCATTGATGGTGTCAAACCCAAAGAAGTTTATTCGCAGAAAGTTTCCCACCAATAAGAACCGAAACTGGCAAGAAAACTACAGCTCCGAAAAAGCAAAGGAGGACCAAAGATCACTCACCAACAAGAAGAACCGAAGAAAGAGAGCAAGATGTCAAGTGACTCAGGATTCAATTGTCACTTTTTTGGAGGCAAAAACCATTTTGCCAAAGACTGTATGTTAAGAAAGATGACAGAGAAGAATGGAAGTGAAGATCATGAAGCATGCCACCTGCGAAAGCTGGAAGAGATTAAGAAGAAGAAAGGTGTTGCAAATAACACTATGAATATTCTTATTGTGCATGAAAATGTTGCAAATGATGAGTTTGGTGGTGTTGAAGTTTGGTCCACTGACTCAGAGGATGAAGAAGTGAGAAAGTGCTTGATGGTGACAGCTGGAGTGTCACAGATGAGGGGTTACACCACCGATAGGGGCCGAGAAGAAGGGAAGGAACAAGAAGACAGGTGCTTTGCTGCCAAGCCTATTGGAGAGCAGATCAATGAGTGTGATCAATTGATCAAGAAGGTACACTCTATTCTCGAATCTTTAAAAATCCCTGTCACAAACTATCAAAAATAATTGAACGGTTTAAAATCTAAATTTTCTAGTTTAAGTGGTAATTTAACCGAAAATCGCCTCACAAATTGTAACCTAACTGATCAACTTAGAAGGGTGTCTTCGAAGAGTGAGGAGAGGCGAATATGGATTGAGCAAAAGGAGAAAGAGATAATTAGAATTAAGGATGAGACAATTTATTTGCAAAGGGATAATTTGAAGCTTTTAAAATAGAGAAACGTTTTTTTAATTGCTAAACGTTTATATTCCAATATTACTCAGTTGCATCTAGATTGTGAAATAGGTAGGAAAATCCACAGAATGATTCTTCCCTTCCTTGAATTAAAGGATGAAAAAATTGATGTTGATGTTTATGATTGTGAAGTTGTTGTCTCGTCTGATGAAGTTTCTCCTTGCTATAAAATTGGTCTTGACAAAACTGAATCTTTTATCCAGTCCAAAGACCATAAGGACACGCTTAAGAATTTATTGGATGAAAATGATAAATTGAAGATTAGAACCGAAACTATACAGAAATTTGACTCTTTGAACGCCAAGTTGAGTTCAGAAACAAAAATTAATATTAAAAATACTTCTGAATTTGACGAGGATGATGATATGAGTGAAATATCTGTAGAAGATGAGGTGGATTGTTCTGAATTTGTCAAGAGCGAACCCGGACCTACCAAAAATCTTATTTCTGAAAATTCTGTTGAGTTTGCTCGTTTGTCCCAAAACAAGTCCAAAGTCATGAAAGAAAAATCTGTGGTGTATCAGAAGGTTCAAACCACACCAAATCAAGTCTATACAGCTACTGGCGTTACACAGAAGCAAACAACCGAACTCACAACATTAGTCGATGAAGATAATGTTGGAGGATGTGATGGATTTTTTTAGTCAGCACCAATGGACAATGTTAATGAAACAGTCGGTCTTTCTGAAAGAACTTCATGGAGGGTTAAAGGCAGATATGTGGCAGAACCACTCAACAAACCTACACGTTTTGATGTGCCATAAACCAGTGGTACCAAAAAGATTCCAAGTGAATCAGTTAAGGTGACAAGCGAAACCTCCTCATTGAAGAGTGAAAGTCATAAAGAAAGATCGAAACCAAAGGTAAACATCCATAAAACTCCCAAACAGGTCTCTGAAAAGAAAAATCAACGTAACAGGAGATACTAGAAGAATCTTACTGAAAGGAAATAGTTTTGGAAGTCCCAAAACCACAATTATGTTCGATCAGACAAGAGTTCAAATGCTAAGGATAAAGGAGTGTGAATGAATCAATCTACTTCTTGTGCTTAATTCCATTCATGTAGTCAAACAAACCAAAAAGGAAATTTTGGTCCTCGAAATAGAAGCGAAAAAAAATTGAAAGAGTAGTTTCGATCCTCAACCCAACAATTGAAAGGGTAGTTTCGGCTCCTCATCCTCAAGCGAAAGGACCTGAAAGTAATGTTTTGTTTCTAAAACACACTCCTCTCACTCAAGGCACAATTCTAAAGAAGATGTGAATGGAAAAGGGAAGATCGTCTTAGGAGACGAAAAGAAGATGAGTACTAACCTAGGGAAAAAAACCAAAAATTAGAAAACAATAACCCTAAGGTCGAATCGTTAAAAGAAAATAAAATCAAAGTTTTTACAATCAAACGAAAAGATGAAACAACTCTAATAAAACGAACTTACTTGGTTGATTCTTCTATTGTAATACGCTGTTCTGAAAAAGGCACACAAGGGCCAAGAAATTTTGGGTTCCTAAATCTGCTTAAATTTTTGCAGGTTATGCGTGACGAGCAGTTTGACAACGAATGGTACATTGATAGTGGATGCTCACGTCACATGACAGGGAGAAAGGAAGAGCTTCAGGAGTTTCGAGCTCTTAAGGATGGTCGATGTGTTAAGTATGACAATAACTCATTTGGCACAATAAAAGGCTAGGGAATGATTACAAATGGCAAATTCTCGATCAGAAAAGTAGCATACGTAGAGGGATTGCAACACAATCTCATCAGTGTTTTACAACTGGTAGTGGGAACAGGACTGAAGGTTTCATTCGATGATGAAGGATCTAGTAGAGAAGAAATCCAAAACAGTTCTATTAAAATCCAAAAGAAAAGGCGAAATGTACCCACTAAACTTGAATCGCATTCGAGGAAAGCCAGTTGTGTGTCTGCTAACGAAAGCACACTCTGACGAAAGTTGGTTATGGCACCGAAAGCTCTCGCACCTCAATTTCAAAGACATCAACAAGCTAGTTATTGGTGATCATGTATGAGGACTACCAATACTCAAGTTTGATAAAGAACATCTGTGTGCTGCATGTGAAATGGGAAAGCAAAGCATAAAAAGTCATCCAACTCGTGTCAAAACTAAGATCATTGAACCACTTGAGCTTCTGCATATTGATTTATGTGGACCTTCGACTATTGAAAGCATTGATGGTAACAAATATATACTAGTAATTGTAGATGATTTTTCTCGTTTCACCTGGGTGTTCTTTATTAAACATAAATTAGAGGCTACACCAAAGCTTGAGGTTTTTATCAAGCAAATAGAGCTTCAACTGCATAAGCTGGTTCGAAATATTCAAAGTGACAATGGGCTGGAGTTCAAGAATAATGAATTTGAAGACTTTCTTGCTGAAAAAGGAATATCTCACAACTTTTCTGCTCCCTACACTCCACAAAAAAATGGTGTCGTTGAAAGGCGAAACCCCTCATTGTGTGAAGCAGCCCGAACCATGCTCAGTTTCGCCTCGTTACCTTTATATTTCTGGGCTGATGCTATTTCTGCTGCTTGCTACACTCAGAACAGATCTCTTCTCAACAAGCATTTTTCTATTACTCCATATGAGATCTTGAACAATCGTAAATCAAGTGTTATGTTCTTCCATGTGTTCGGTTCTAGATGCTTTATTTTTAATTCAAAGAAGCACTGAAACAAGTTTGATGTCAAAGCTGATGAAGGAATTTTTATTGGCTACTCATTAAACTCCAAGGCATATATGGTTCTGAACAAGCGTTCCAAGAAAATTGAAGAAACCTATTATGTTACCTTCGATGACAACTACGTCAAGAAGCTTCAAACAACCGAAGGTTCAATGGAGGAAATCTTTCCAACGTCTAGTCAAGTCACTGTTTCCATTTTGAATCTATTTGAGCAATACATGTCATTATTTGATGAACCAGAGAAATCCATTCACTCTGAAGCAAAGGCAGCTGACAATAAGATTTATACCTTGAAGCGAATCAGTGATGACACAGCGAAGCATATGGAAAAAGAACAACCGGGGTCTACCGAACAACCTAGTAAAAGCGAACCTCCAAAAGAAAGTTGTACATTTCAGGGGGAGGGTTCATCTTCATCAGATGACCCTGAATTACCATTCTAGGGGAAGAACCCATCAACCAACATATTAACCGAATGTCCAATTGAGGGGGAGAATTCAATGCCTGAAGCAGTAACTGTCTCATCATTTGAGGGGGAGAATGCAAATACAAATGATGATGATACTCAGTCAGATTTCAAAGAAGAAGTAAATGCTGAGTTGGATCCCTCCTATGATCCAAATTACCCTCCTCTCATCAAATGGACAAAAGATCATCCAAAAACCTAAATAATTGGTGATTCATCAGAAAGAGTTCTTACTCGGTCTCAACCGAAAGCGAAGCAAACTGTATTATTCTATCAATTGGAATTTTGCATGTTTAATTCGTTTTTCTCAAAAATTAAACTAAAGACTGTCAACACTGCACTCGATCATTCTGATTGGGTACAGGCAATGCAAGACGAACTCAACGAGTTTGAGGGAAACAAGGTATGGAGACTGATTCCTACACCAAAGGATGCATTTGTAGTTGGTCTGAAATGGGTATTTCAAAACAAAATGGACAAAGAAAGGAATGTAATTCGTAACTAAGCAAGGCTGGTTGTGAAGGGATACTATCAAGAAGAAGGAATAGACTACGAAGAGACCTTCGCTCTAGTAGCCAGGTTAGAATCAGTGAGAATCTTTCGGGCCTATGCTGCTCACAAGAACTATAAAGCATATCAAATGGACGTCAAGTGTGCATTTCTAAATGGAGCATTCAAAGAAACGGTGTATGTAGAGAAACCTCCAGGTTTTGTGAACGAGAAGTATCCAGATCATTGCTACATTCTGGACAAGGCGGTTTATGGTCTGAAGCAAGCACCAAGAGCATGGTATAAAACATTAACTTGATTTCTAAAAATGTCAAAGTTTAAACAAGGCTCGCTTGACCCAACCTTCTTTCGTAAGAAAGAGGGTGACCATCTTATGATTGTATAAATTTACGTCGATGATATCATCTTCGACTCCACGAATCCTGGCTTAACAGCAGAATTCAGGAAGTTAATGGAGACTAAATTTGAAATGAGCTCGATGGGTCCAATTAACTTCTTCCTTGGCTTAAATATTAGATAGGGACCAAAAGGCATTTTTATTAATCAAGAGGCGTACACGATGACCTTGCTTTCTAAGTTTGGAATGATGGGAGACTCAAAATTGAAAGTTCCTATGGCGTTTGGCACGAAGTTAACACCTTCTCTGGACAAACCGGCTGCTGACATGACCCTCTATCGTCAAATGATAGGGTCCTTGATGTATCTAACAACAAGTCAACCAGACATAATTTTTTCTATTTGTTATTGTGCCAGGTTTCAAGCTAATCCTCGAGAACCTCACATGTTGGCTGTGAAGAATATCTTTTGATATTTGAAGCGAACCTCTTCTCTTGGCCTATGGTACCCAGGAAAATCAGGATTCTTTGTTCAGGCATTTTCTGATGCTGATCTAGGAGGATGTGTACTGGACCGAAAGAGCACTAGTGGAGGATGTCAGTTCCTTGATGGCAAACTTTTTAGCTGGAAATCGAAGAAACAAACCTGTGTGTCTCTTTCTACAGCCGAAGCAGAGTATATCGCTGCAACATCATGTACATCACATGTCATTTGGATACAAAGTCAACTTCGAGACTATGGCCTGAACATAAAGAAAATTCCATTATATTGTGACTCTGAAAGTGCAATAAGGATATGTCACAACCCAATGCAACACTCCAAAATGAAACACATAGCACTGAGGTATCATTTTATTAAGGATCACGTGGAAGATGGTAATGTCGAAATACATTTTGTAAGAACCACTGATCAATTAGCTGACATCTTTACGAAAGCCTTTCCTGAAGCAAGTTTTAATAAAATCTTACAAGGCTTAGGCATGATGGAAGCTGAATCTGTACCGAAATCGCTTTCACCTCATTAGAAGTTGGAAGCGAAATAGAGCGAACGCTCGGTCTGTTTCAGGTCCTGATTTTTCGGGATCCGAAATGAACCGAACGCTCAGTCCTTTTCGCCTCTTATATAATGGTGACTTTTCGGTTGTTCCTTTTGTACACTTTATTTATTTTATGTTTTTCTCTTACTTTTCATAAAATCCAAAAATACTTTATTTTCTGTTTTTATTTTTCACAAACTCCAAAATATTTTTTTTAGTTTATTCTTTTTCAGAAAATTCCAAAGGTTCAAAAATGTTTTTCTCTTATGTTTCGTTTCGTGTGTTTTCCTTTTCTTAAGCTTGACGATCACAGGAGCAATAATGATCGGAGCTAAAGCAGGTATACCACTTCTATCTTTGTACTAGTTAAGTGTCCCAAGAAGCATGTTGTTGTATGTAGAACAAAGCCTCCAAGACTGTGAGTGAAGCCTTAATGATTTGATCGACGCCAATCATTTCTTCCCAATTAGGCTGCTAAATTTACTCAATTCATGAGCTACCTTACTCTTCTCATATTGAGTTAAGAGTTTTATGCTTTGTTACTTTCAAATAGCAAGGGTGCTTATGATTTCTTAACCACCTTATCTTATTTCTCCATCTCCTTTCACTCCATAATTGTAACCCTCGAGATTCTCAAAAATTACCCCTGAGGTTTATGTAACCCAAAATCCAACACCTTATATGAATTGATGGTGGATTGCGTATACGTTCGAGCTATTACTTGAAATCTCCTTTTATTTTTGCGTGATCTTTATGAAATTGTCTTACACCAAGACGTTTCTTCCCATAAGATCCAGTTTTATTTTTTTTTTTGTTTTTGAGATTTCCTTTTTCATCCGGTCACTAAAAATGGTCAAAACCTACTTGTTTAAAAGGTTGCACTGGTCTCACAAGTACTTCGTCCACTTTCGGTCTTATATTAAGTACCAAAGTATGGATTGAAGCGAAAAGCCACCCTAATAGCTATATAGAAAAAGATGCCTTTCGATGTCTCTTTACAGGCATTTAATCGTAAATCAAAGGGAAACCAAACAAGCACTTTGAAGTCTTTCTTGACTTTGAAGGTAGAGATTCGTGTCCGGGATCCATTGTTTTATGTCTTTCTAAACATCACATTTATCCCACAAAACATTTGCTTTATTTCTTTATCTTTGACACTATATTTGCACGAGGATCTTTGATTTTCCAATCTCTGGTTCGGTTTCTAATAAGCTATTTTCATATATATATATATATATATATATATATATATATATATATATATATATATATATATATATATATATATATATATATATATAGCTCCGGTTCATTATGATGGAATATAGTCTATTAAAAGCGAAAAGATGAGTCAGCATGGATATGAAGAGTCCGACATTTGAATCGATAAGGATGAGATAAGTATGGAAAGACGTGTGAATTTGAAACGATCGCTGATGTCACCGCCTATCTAGGTGTAACAGTTGTACAATCCAGGTTTTCTAGGCGTCGACTGAGATTTTTTCATCTATGATATGATTACGATTTCTTTCTCTCTCCTGTTTGACAGTATAAAAGGTTTTCACAATTACCTTTACTCTTTTACTGCTCTCATATTTTCAAAGCGAATACCGGCGATTCTTTCTCCACTGTTCATCTTCTTCTACATCTAGCTTCAACAATGGCAGAATCCTCTTCAGTCTATGAAACCTCTGCTCGATCAACTCTTCTCTCCATCAAGGCGAATCAGAATCTTCTGATCAATCTCACACCGTTTGCCTACGATCCCTATATGCTCAATGTGGTTGAATGTCTCAAGTACTCCCCACTCGTCATTGCTTTGACGAAGGTCGAATCCATACCAATGTCTTTTCTCTCACAGGTGTACTCCATAGCAACCTATGACTAGGCAAAAGAGAGGGTTTTCTTTGAAGTTCTCGATCGAAAGACATCGATTTCCAAGGATCAATTTTTCGCACTACTACGACTCCCTTACGACACCGCCATGGTCAACCCTGAATCCATCACCACTTCTCAGCTCTTCTCCAGGTTCTGTAATATGGGGTATGCAGAACTCCTCACGACAGTAACCAAAGTCAAGAAGTCCTGCATTCCTCCTCAATGGAATGGCCTTTTCGCCCTGCTCTTCAAAGGTATTTCTGAGAGGGTTGCTGGTTCAGAAGGGGCTAGCAAGCATTTCATGACTCTTCTCTATGGTATTTACAATGGAGTAAACTTGGACTATGGTTTTGTTCTTTGGACTCATTTGGTGCAAAGTCTTTCTTGGATGACACCCCTGTTACATCTAAACCTCTCTCACCTACACCATCAACCGAAACCGCCCCAGTTCTTGGAGGAGAGGATGTCGAATTTGACACATTCTATTACAATCCCTATATAGTGCAAAGCGATGATGATGTGATGCACCTATCACCAAGTGTCATCTCAAGGAGCTGAACGAAAAGCTTGACAAGCTTATGGCCTCCTCTTTTACTGATGATTCTTCTTCTGAATCTGCTGTCAAAAACATGATGGCCACCTCGATCAAGGAACATGAAGCTTCAATCACCAAAGCCACCTCTGCTATTGATGCTTCAACCAAAGTTTGCACTGAAGCGACCGAAAAAGTCAATAAACTAATTCAAAATTCTAATCTTTTTCTTGAGTCTTTACAGGTTGCTGCAGACCAAAATGTCAACAAAGTCAACACCATTATTCAGAGCTTAACTCAATCTCTTCAACAAGAGAAAGAGCATTTTGAGGCGATTCGAAAGAACTTAACCTCTGATCAAGTCAAGCTTCAAGTATCTGTCTCTGAGCTTTTGGATAGACTTCAGGCAGATCTTGCTTTGGAAATCAGAGTGATGGATGAGCTCGCTATAAAATCCACTCAACTAAAAACCCAGACTCTAAAGCTCAATCAAGAGAACAAGGATCTTGAAGCATTGTGTTCTAACAATCAAGAGCGGAATGTGGTTAAAACCTCAGTGGGTGATGTTCATTCAATTCTCCTTCATCTTCTCGAAGCCCATGATTCAGTTCTTACAATCTCTGTTAGACGTCATCTGGATGAGAAGTTGAGGCAAGCGCTTGATATTCTGAGTCGCATTGAGGGTGTTCCGGAGTCCGTTGTCCCTCTGCAACAAGGGGGAGAAGAAAAGAAGCCTTCATCTCAACCACCGAAACCTCACAACCGAAACCACAACAACCGAAGGTGGTTACTGAACTGAAAGGGACAGAAGCTTCGAGTTCTGGTGTTCAAAATAAAGGAAAAGAAATTGTTGATGATGATGATGAGGACGATGTTGATGATATTGAAGAAACGATTCCTAAATCAAGTCCTTAAAAAGCCAAGCCCTCTGTTCAACAGATTAAAGATAAGGTTCAAGAAGCGATCAATTAAGAGAATAAAGAGAGAGAAGCGAATCTAATTAATCAAAGGAAATTGAAGTTTCTTCTGTGGTCGTTAGAAAGGCTTAGAAAGGAGGTTATTGAAGCACCAAGCTCTCATTGGCTAGAGCTTGTTCTTTCGTTCGATGTTGAGAATTCTAAAGATTCTCAATTTGATATTCCTATCACTCGCAAGGCCTTCATCTTTCACTGCTTTGAGTCTACAGTGGTGATTCCTTCTCCAGATCTGAAGGTTGATCAGGACTTGCTTGAGTATTATCATGAGTTCTCTCAACCCCAGTACCTGACTTGGAGTAACAAGAAGATCACAACTGTTAAAGTATTGTAGCCTACTCCAGCAGGGAAGTTCCTCAACATCAAGCTCAAAGTGACTCGAGGATCAGACGGTTTGGCTCATACAATCACACTTGCTGACTTACTGAATCTGAATCTGCATGATTGGATTCTCCTGAACAACATTATGCTTGCCAACCCAAAGGAGTACAAACCAATAATAGGTCACATCAAGGGGATGCTGGTTTGCTACATTCACGAAGTAGCTAAGATGGATCTAGAGGTTGCCTTAGCGATTCGAAAGAAGCCTTCAATCAATCCAATCGGGAACGCATGGGATATTGAGCAGATGGTGAGGGGTAAAATAGACTCACAGTTTCAGACTGTTATGTTTATTAGGCGCGAAGGTCAAAGATGTCTGTTTGCTCTTGCTGATAAACATATATTCTATGATTCCTGCTTGAATCATATTCTCGAGATTATCCAGGAATGTGATCAAAACAGTGAGGTAGACAAGAAGCAGTTCACAGATTTGATTCGGCGGTATATGGCTTTCAGACGAACTATACTTTCCATTATTCCAAGGTTTTTCAAGCTTGTGTAGCGAACTCCTCAACCTCCACCGAAGTGAAGTCTCGCCCCAATTGACACAAAGGGGGAGATTGTTGGGCTTATAGTGTTGCGTCATGGGCTCGGTTGTTAGTCCAGTTTTTGTCACCGGTTTGGGCATGTCCAGCTGTGTGTTTTGTTTTATGGTTTAGTATATAAGTTGCATGCATGCAATCTTATCATTAACTTTTTAGATTATTACTCTCATTAATTGCATTGTAAAACCCTAGCTCACCTCTACAGCAGAAGTTCTTTATCGAGCTCTGCTGAGGTGTGACTATATTGGAATCATTAAGCTTTATTTTGATTCAACTTTTGTTTTCATTTTTTGATTATTTGTTTTTCATTAACACGTTGAAGATCTAATCGATCTAAAGAGTTTTGTCAACTCATCATTAAGGCTAGGACCCAACACTATAATTCACAATTCGGAAGAGGGATGTCGTAATCAAATTGCAAATTATATGAAGGTAGGTAAATGATGATTTACCAATTCCACCACGAAAAATGAAATGAACAGTTAGGTTTTAAATGAACTGAAATTGCTAGATTCTTTTGAGATTCATTGAAATTTTCAATGGCATGTTTAATCTCGATTACGCCCTTCAATTTTGTGACTGGGATACCGAGGATCATAAACAAGGTGTGAATAACCATGCAAATTAGCTTGGCACTCTCGAGTCATTTACCACCTAATCAATGTGTCGGTTAACCACACACACTCCATTTATCTATGATAATTCTCGAGCTACCCTTCGCCACCCTTGTTAGTCCAAGTTATTGTGCCGGTTAACCACACACGCCCCACTAACGACTTGACAAGGTGCAAAGAGTAATTTCATGGACTAGCATCATTTTCACATTTTCCTAAAGTAACTAAGATTGGGAAACTATAAAAACATTTAGTTACTTTATAACTTTCATTATACTTATTAACGAGGAATTAATGTCCTATCCTACCCGTTCGGCTAATGACCCTCCACTAGCTAAGAATGTGGTGGGTAAGAGTGGATACCTAATGATGGTCATTTTACACGCCACATCCTTAAACACCCCTTATAGACCAGCTTCGTGAATGAGGTCTACTAACGGTAACACTGACTCATATTTTATATATATATATATATATATATATATATATATATATATATATATATATATATATATATATAAGTATTAACCTTTTAATTTTATAATAGTATAAGGTTTGTATTTTAAACTTTCAAAACACTAGGGTTTTAGAATTTAATATTTCAAAACTAAAACTTTTAATCAAAATTTTTTAAATTCCAAAACTTGAGGGCAGGTTTTGATCATAATCTTCCAATTAGATGAGGATAATCAATACCATATCAGAAAATTCGAATTTTAATTAGTAAAACAACTTATGGTAATTATCCAAATCTAATTTAGGCCAAAAATCTTCCAACTGATTGGTCTCCACGTCGTATCATGCCATAACACATCGTGGATGACCAACACGTCGTGTTCCATTATGAACACGTCATGTTCATCAGGAAGAAACAAAAATCGATTTTCCTTTTGCATTGAACAATTCATAAATGCATCAAATATAATAGAAAAACACCATAATCTCTGATACAACTGATGGGTTTTGAGCATTACAACATTCTTATGGTGCACATGCAACCCTAATTGCTTTGGATCTAGATTTTTCTCAAGTTATACATGAAATTCAATTATCCAAAACATGATCCCTAATCTAGCATACAATTTTTGGATTTAGTGAATAAACATAAGTTGGAATGATACCTTTTTTGTTAACTAGTAATAACAAGTAATCCTTTCCTTGATCTTGACCTTCTAGAGCTTAGTGACTCAATTGTTGCACCTCTAATGGAGTCATAAACACCACTAACATTTGGATGAACAAGAGAGAGAGAGATGGAGGCGAGGATTTTCAGCTAGGGTTCTCTTAGAAGCACAAATAGGCCGAAAACTGTAAGCCATGGGGTCTATTTATACTTGTGGCTGCTAGGGTTTTTAGGTGAAACCCTAATTTGACTGCTTAATCCTTAAGCAGCCCATGACCCCTTCTAGAATAGTCCTTGTACGAATTCTCTATGAGCCTCCCATAGAATTCGTCCACCCTTATTGCAAGGTGATTCTTCAGCCCAATTGCAACTATCAGTGATTTGAAATATCAGTCTCCATTCTTTTAATTAGTATCTTTTGATCACTAAATTAATTCCAAATTAATTTCTTATCAATACTAATTAAATAATATGATTTCTCAATTAATATATTATTCTTATAATATATTAATAAATCATTTATCAACCTCTTTCTCATAATTCATCCGGTCAAGTTGCTATGGTGAAGGCAACCTATAAGGACCATGCTACTATCGGGTCAAGTACATACCAATTATGGTTATAGCCTTAGACACCTAATCCAACACTTATATTAATCGAAATAAACTTACAAGTACTACTTTATCTTAAAGTATATGTAAAAGTGCTTAAGTGTTGAGAGAATAAGACTGAGACTGGAAGTGAGTATGTATATGTTAGTAAGTGATTAGCTAGGCTTTTATACATAGTGATAACAACAACTAATCTAGCATTTTAGGCATCTTCCTTGAAACATGAACCATTTGTTTCGATGGTATTCAACGATGAAAAGGTTTTGACCATGTGTTATTGACCTGGTCTACTCTTTTCTAGTCAAGCTTGTAGACCCTGCACAAGATATTATAATAAACATGATGACAATCCAAGATATTGAATAAATCCAAGGTCTTGGGCTTGCTCGGGATGTTAGTAAAAGTTCAAGAAATAAAAATAGTTAAATGAAAATTCTAACCATAAAAGGACCATACATCATTAGCAAATATCATTCTATAATGACTCTTAGAGATAAAAATATTTCACTAACTTAATCGTGTTTCCTTGTGGTGACACTACTACCCTCCCAAAAGCTTGTTTTTTTTAATTGTAAAGTACTTTTTCCTTGAATATTATCTGAATTTTGTTGGCATTTTCTCGCATGTCTAATTATGCTAGACGTTTTGTTTATGTTTGTATTGGAACTAAATATTTTAAAGCAATAAACACACTAAGGTTTACTGGTTTTCTTTCCATCTTCATCCAAAATTGCTTCATATGAATCCCAATATTTTTATCTTGTTTTTGTTGTGCCCTTCTTTCTTCCTTTGGCAATGTCATATGATCTTCAATATTTTTTCTTCACTATTGGTATCAACAAAATCAATAATATGCGGGGTGTTATCAACAAAATGCATCATCATCCTACAATACAATAAATTAAAAACAATTAGTTAGGTATTCGACATAATACATTCAAATAATCAAGAATTATGATGTAACATTGAACATAAGGCATTCAAGAATAAGGAATTAACAAATTCAATATTAGCCATTAAACATAAGGCATTCAAGAATCAATAATCAAGATGTAACATTAAATAATCAACATTAGGCATTTAAGATAACAATACAAATTATTCAACAATCATAAATTCAAACTTCATACATGAATGTAACATTAATCGAACTTCATACATTCAAGAATCATGATGTAACATTGAAGAATTTACATTACAACATCAAAAACATAAAATGTTTAGAATTACTTGAGATTGATTGTCTTCTATTGACGAAATAATCCAATTTTCAATCACCATTGAAGATTCTCTACTAAAATTTATTTGTGAAATAAAGAGGGTTTAGGAGTGTAAGGTCACACCTTATGATTTGATGAATCAAACATCTTTTCAGATGTTGTCCACCAGTGTCTACACTAGCGCTAGCGTCAACGTTAGCTCCAGCGTCTACATAGCATGAACGACAGCATGATGGTTTTGTATAAAGTCTGATACTTTTGTATATTAGTAGGTTAGATATTTTATATTTATAGATAGCTTTGTATTTATAGAATGGATATATGATCCGTAATCTTAGTGATTAAGATCTGATTATACATAGATTAGATTACATCTGTAAAATAAAGGGATTTATATTTATCGCAATCGTATATATGCTTTTGGGCTAAACCCTAATGCATCTATGTGATCATCTTTGTGACCGCTTTGTGCACCGTTCGCTTTGTGAGAACACTTTTCTTAGTGAAAAATCATCATTGTGATAATCGTTGTTCTTCTGTTATTTTTTTTTTCTATCATCTTTCTTTGTGTTTATACTTGTTTCTGTCCGATCAAGTGAACCTTCAAATGGTATCAGAGCAAGTTCTTTGATACATTCAAGTTATCATGTCTTCCTCATATAATATAAAGTCTCTTGTAGTTAACCAAATCCCTCTATTTGGTGATCACAACTTTGCCATTTGGAAAACAAAAGTCATGGATGTTCTCGAGACCATGGACTATGACATGCCCAATATTTTTGAACATGGTCCATATGTATCAACCTATGGTTGAGAATGTAGCCACTGGTCCGAGGAAACAAAAACTAAAGTCAAGATACGATGATGATGAAAAATGACTTATAAGTCTTTATGTAAGAGCAAGGGCAACCATAGGAAACTCTCTTCCATATCACATGTATCATCTGGTTCAAAATGGTGATTTTGCTTAGCAGATGACGGAGACACTGACTGTGGCCTGCGAAGGCCATTTGGAAGTTCAAGCAGCTACCATCAATAACCTTAACCGGCGATACAAGAATTTTTTTTGCTCAGAAATGTGAGTTTTAACCTAAACCTTTAACAAGTTTAACTATTTAGTGAATGATATGTGCAGGTTGGGAATCACCAAAAATTCTTCCCAGTTGGTTTTAAAGTTTTTGGATTCTCTTGGGAAAAGCTGGGAACATCACGCTGATGTTCTAAAAACTAGCGAGAAGATCAACCTCATGGATCTCAATTCTCTGTTTGGAAATCTATGAAACTACGAAGAAACTAAAGCTCTTCAAAAAGATATCATGAGGGATTCCAACAAAGAAAAATATGTGGCTCTTGTCTCCGAGAAAGAAAATGTCGTTGTTGTTAGCGACTTTGATGAATCCGATCAGGGTGAAATGCATGATGATTATTCTCCTAATGAATTAGTTTCCAATGCTACACTTATTGTTAATGATATGAAGAAAGTAGGTGTAACATCTTGTTTTGGAGCGTCCGTGATTAGGGTTCGTGGGCTACAACCAAGGCATGAGGAAGCCTTGGGGTTGCGACAAGTTGCTAGAAGCGTAAGGCATCTCGTCAACTTTCCGTGGATATGAGGTTCATTGGAAACGGAGTTTTATCGAGGATGCAATGGAAGTTTGAAGTTTTGGCAGGAATAATCCCTTATTTGACAAAGGTAACAGTTGAATACGCTAGGCGTACGTGTGTGTACGCTAAGTGTACTCATGCACGTGATTTTTAAGCGGAGCCACCTAGTACACTGGGTGTACTAGGCACAGCGTGAAAACCCTAATTTTGGATGTGTCCTTATATAAAGAATGAGATGGCCTCATTCCTGGCCACCATCCTCAGATTTCAAACCCTCTTAAACCCTAAACCTTCGTTCATGGAGCTTGTGCGTGCATTTGAGAGCCTTTGAGTGTTTTTTTGTGTTCTTGGAGTGAAAAAGAATGTTTGGAGAAGGAGTGAGAGTCTAGGCCCTTGGATCTGAGCATATCTATGTTAGGAGCTTCATATAGAGGAATAAAGCTTCAAACTTTATCACTCTTTTGATTTGTGCATCTTAGTAGAGTATTTTAGGGTTTTTGTTCCAAAAGTTGGAGACTTTATGAGATATTGATCTCCAAAGACTTTGATCAAACCCTTTGAGTAAATCTAGTGGTGTAGCGTCATAAAAATCAAGACTTGGACTTTAGAATCAAGCCATGCATGAGATATGAGCATTTTATGATAGGAGAGTGAGAGTTTTGTGTGTTTGTGGCCTTATCAGCCATTACAAGGCTTAAATTCACCGACTTTATGGAGTAAGAGCTATTAGGGAGTCCAGATATGTGATTTTACCCAAGGTCTTAACGGATTAAGACCAAATGAGTAGAAAGAGTGAATCTGGGAAGTACGTTGAGCGCAATTATAGTACGCCCCACGTACTGACCAAGGGTCCCAATCTGGATTCGTGAGTACGCTGGGCGTACCAAGGGAGGTACGCCCCGCGTAACCTCACTGTCGACTTTTGGGCTAAGTCTCATTTTGGGCCTTGAGTGTTGGGCTTGTTGCACTAGAGTCTTGAAAAGTTTCAAGAACTAATCGAGAGTAAACTTGCTGTTAATTACTAGCACACGACTTGAGGTTTCTAACCTATCACGTTGACATATTCTTGTTTCTGTGCCATTCCAGTTTGGTCAACTATGCATGTGAATTCTATGACTTCTCAATAGGTTGCATAGGGGCAAGGTACCTTAATCAATGGAAAGTACATTGAAAGGTAGGGGTTAGCTGCTCAATAACTTGGAAGCAATGGTAGGACCCTTGATGGCAAGAAATTAAGAATGGACAAGTTCAATCCATAAGATTTTGGATTTATCACAATTATTGTCTTATGATAATGGTTATGACAAATTCACATAGATAGGAACACATACACCACAAAATCTGAGTGTCATAAGGTTTCTCTCCTTCATGAAAATGATTGTGAGGAAACACATTCACTAAGAGAGACTTTGAAGATAGCATTATGTAATTTGCATTTCTCAAATTCGATTATGATAATTGCATCCCTCTTCATAGTTCGAATTGTGGGAAATGGAAAATGGGTCTGAACAGTTTAGACTTATTGTTATAAGTTCTAAAATTGTTTAAACACACATATAGGTTATCTAAGGAAAGGTGTATGAGTTCGAGAAGCTTAGATAAAGGCTTATCAAAGCGTCTCGGTTTCAGAAATCTAAACTTTTGTAAATAAAGTCAATAAGTATTGGTTTCTAGAAGTCCAGCTAATTTCTGAATACGTGTCAAAGCTAGTAGGGAGCATAAGTGTTATGCTTGGAAAATTTATAATCATCATGTGAGTGGAAGCATGATGATTATGGTAAGTATTGCGAGATAACAATATTAATTACAGAAAACAAAAGGTTCAATTCGCAAAGTTGCAAGGGTTGAAAAGTTGTTTTGCTATAATTAAAGGAGAGAATTTTATACTTCATTTCAGTTCTAAAAGCTTGGATTGATTTTTTTTATCTAATTTAGTCATATAAAATTAAGATTGTGTTCTCAAATTTGATTATGATTACGGCATCCCTCTTCATAGTTCGAATTGTTAGAACATGGCAAATAGAGATATTGTAGCAAAAAACTAGTCAAGTATCATGTCTTTATGTAAGACATTATGAATCGTATCCCATATACTTTGGGCATAGGATCGATTGCATATGCTATAATATTCGTGTGTTCTAAAATTTTCCAAATACCTAGGGCATTAAGAGGGAAAAAGGATTGGAACCAGATATGACTAAAGGTGATTAAACAACTGTCAAGAGGACAATCTAAGGTTCGCTAAGGATTGGTCTCTTATGAGCAGTTGGAAGTATAGTAATGAAAGGACCATATTGGGATTATTATTATTAGATATGATTCTATTAATAATGAGTTGTCATATGGTAAATATGGAATTGTTTCCATATTGGATGTTCAAAGGAATGTAATTTGAATGTGAGACTTCATGACTATGGAATTGTATTGTAACAATATCTAATAGATGACTTTGTAATTTCATTGACAAAGTCTTTGTGACTTTGGTGCTATGACATTACGAAAGAATTGTTGCATAAAATGTTGAAATCTAACATATTATATAAGTGGCAAGAATTTGGTATTCTCACACTTGTGGTAAGGATTGGGAATTGTGAAATGAGTGCGATTGAAAATGTTATTTAATTATACTATTTCACAAAGTAAGGACCATAGGTAAACATAATGTGCATGCTAAGAGCATGGGACAATTGTTGTTATAATTCAAGTAATAAGTTGATTACCCGAAACATTATACAATGAATAATGTGTAATCAATATGGTGATTAAATAAAAGGAGTTTTATTTATACTCAAAAGTTTGGGGCCATATTGAGTTCGATTATTCTTGTGTTTCACTTTGCATGTTTTGACTTCCTGAATAATAAGATTATTCAAACGTTCCATAGTCGCTCATACTTTAGGATTAGGTATGAAAGAAGATTGTCATGAATTGGTTTGTAGATTGCCTAAAGTGTATTAGACATATAAAATGTTTGTTGCAACATTCACGAGTGCTTATGAATATAAATTGAGCTTTGGATTAAACCCACACTCACTTGGATCGCTTCATGGATTTTATCACAAGTGATTGGTGAGACGATAATATCTTATATTCTTGAAACTGAGATGTGTGAGTTGTATCTTGCGAGTCGGTTACACATTGATAATATGTAAACGCACCAATAACTTGGTGTTATAAAACATATTGTTGTGTGTGATTCGGTGCATGAGTACAAGCAAGCATTGAGTCGAAGTTTATCCGTTCCTTTTACCCAAAATGGGATAAAAGCAATATATGTGGGACCCTTGATGATTTAGTGATGACACCTAAGCACTTGGCCAAGCCGGGTCTAAGTTGATGTGTTCAATTGTAGTCTGTTGTTAGTCGTCATAAATCAGAAATTGGGAAAAAAACACATGAATAGAGAGTATGATTTAAATCCATGTCTCAGTTCATATGATATCTAGAATGGAGGAATATATGATCCCTTATCTAAAGGACACGCTTCTGATAAGATCAGAGTTGACAGTGACTTTTGAAAGCTACAATTACTAATCAGGTTCGAAGTCGTACGTAGAATAGTTGTTAGACTTATCCAAGTGGGAGACTGTTGGATTATTGTCTAAGTCCATAACTATTTTGGTATGTACCTGACCCGATTGTGAGCACGGTCCTTTTGGGTTGCCTTCACCAAAGCAACTTGATAGGATTATTTGTGGAGAAAGAGATTAATTATGATTTATTAATATATTATATGAATAATATATTAAAATAGAAATCATATTGTTTAATTAATATTAGTCAAGAATTAAAAAGAATTAATTTTGTGGCTAAAAGACATTAATTAAATAAAGGGGGCTAGAACTGTCAATTGTGTGATAGTTGGATATTGGGCTGTTGGACTCCATAAAGTTGGACTCCATAGAGGCTTCTTAGGGCCTAAGCAGTCATATTAGGGTTTCCTAGTTCAAAACCCTAATAGCCTCACTATATAAAGACACCTAGGGCACCCAAAAACGTGGCTAAGCATTCCTTGGAGTTTCTTGGACATTTTTGGTGCTTCCTTCTCCTCTCCTAAGTCATCCTCTTGCTCTTGGTTTTTGTGAGCCATTAGAGGTGTGACACTTGTGACACTAAACTTTCAGAAGCCAATTACAAGAAGGAATAGATTGTTATTGCTACATAACAATCAAAGGTAAGATCGAAACCCTATATTATGATAATATTGATTATTGTATGTTAGATCTAGGGCTTATGGCTTTGGATGATTATTGCATGTTCATTAGACAAACTAGATCCAAAGCTTTAGGGTTTGCATGCATACCATAGGAATGATGTAGTGCTCAATACCCATCATGTTCATCATCCGATGTGAGTCTTCTCACTATACTTACCATGAGTGGTATCTTTGTGGGAATGAGATGTCTTATGTGCTTATCTATATTCTGCATTATTTCTTTGTGATCTATCCTGAGTATTATTATTATGAGCTTCTTGAGTTAGGTCCAGAGGGTCCACCCGAGTTGTGGGACCGAAGGGTCCCATTGAGACACATTGACCGGAGGGTCTTATCTGAGTATGGCCATGAGAGGCTATTGAGATATGTGTAGTATTTTGGGGAACTCACTAAGCTTCGTGCTTACCGTGTTATGTGTTATGTGTTTCAGTTTTTTCTCAGGATCGTAGGAAGGCACCAGCTTGATTGTACACACCCGTGAAAGAGTTATGTTTTGAGGATCCTAGATTTTAATCAAACAATTATGGAGTTGCGATTTGTAAATTAAATAAATGAGATTTTTGTGAAATGTGTTATGAGAATTATGTGATTTTAAATGAAAATTTTGTTTGAAAATTTATAGTGTTACAAGTTGGTATCAGAGCCTTGGTTTGAGGGATTCAGATACACCTTCGGGTGTGTCTGGACTCAAAATGAGGATTTTAGAAAAAAATTCAAAAGAAATGATTTTTCTAAAACGAGCAAGAGTTTCTAAGAGAAAACGAGAAGGAGCGGTGTGTGCAATCAGCCAGAGCGTGAAAGGTGATTTCCCAAAATACCCTTACTTATTTGTGTTATGAGTTATTATTGAGATATTAGTGATGCATGCTAGATGATAGGCTAAGTATTTCATATATTAGGGCTAGAGTTGCCTGATTTGTGATGCTTTAGCCTAGGAATTATTGTTATCTGTGATGTGCTTTGAGTATGTGCTGAATAAGAGTATCCAACATGAATCTTTTTGAGAGAGCTTTGAGTAGAGGAGTAATCTAGGAGAGATACCTAGATGAGCCTTGGAGAAGCCTACTAAGGGGGTAGTTAGATACCTGCGAGAGGTAGGGTTGCTTGAGTTTGGTGATACCTTTTAAGTGTGAGTAGAGAAAATAGAGTTGTAGCCTAGAGTGGGTTTACGTGTTGGAGGAGATTATTCGATGCTCGAATGTTGCTTGCTTCATGACGATATTCAAGAGGTAGATGGTTGGCATCATAAGGAGTTCTTCAGCAGATGATGGAACAGAAGTGTGAGAACCTAGGAAGAGCCTACGGAGTGATCTTAGTCAGATGAGTACGCTGATAAAGGAGAGTATTCACTGGGGAGCGACCATGTTTAACGGGATTGTGATCGAGAAGGTTGAGCAACTACTTAGGAAATCTGGGACGATCTATGTGGAAAGTATGGGTAGATGTGGCAGGTAGTATGGGCCCGTAATACTGAAAGAAAAGGACCCGTAATTGAAACAGGGAGAGTTCCAGAGGTTCAAAGTAGCAGATTGAGGGGAGATAACATGGTTCGGGTACCATGATTCGTAGCAGATTGAGAGGTGATCACATGGTTCGAGTACCATGATTCGTGGCGGTTAGTGCTTCTGGTTTTACCAGTTATCCTGATGGGATTGATTAGACCGAGATCATATGTGATAGAGTGTGGGGCCAAAGGGCCATATTGAACGAGTCTCAATGGAGCACACCTTGAGAGGGAAATTGAGTTAGTTTCCAAGAGATTTTTGGTGAGATGCCAGTTGGAGTCGTAAGACTCAGGGATGAGTAGAGATGGTGCTTATTAGAGGATCGCAGTCTGAGTTGAGCAATCGAATGATAGATGAGGCGTCATCTTCTGTGGCAAGAGTTGTGCTATCCCCGTTTCCTGGGAGAAGCAAAAGAGATGACGAGCTTCCGGTTTTCAGAGTTTGGAGGTAAACCCCGTGGGGTAGCATAGGGTTGCAACCTTTTCACCAGAGTATTTTGGGCAGTATGTTTGCTGCGAGGCATTTTTTATACCATGAGAGAGTCATTTATGGGTCTATGATGGAAGAGAACAAGGAGGAGTCTTTTGAGGGAGGCATAATTTGAGCGGCAGTTTCAGGTGGTTAAAAGGGGTATATTGGGGCGGTGGCCCTCATTGTCTTCGTTGTGTATCGACTATGAGGGTGGGGTCTCTTGCTTTTATGATGATTCCCGTGATGGCAGGCTGGTCAAGGAGTCAGAGACGAAGTGTGTGATAGTGCATTATTTCCGGACCGAGAGTCAGGACTAATTCAGAACAGTTGGGGTATCCGACGTTATATCGATATGAGGATTCGAGATGACTAGAGGCAGTCATGTTGGGAGGATTCTGAGATTTTTGTCTGAATTACGGGATATTTGGAATTACTTGGTTCTATCGGGAATATCATTGAAGTGATTATGTGGTACGTTCCAAGAGTCAAGTGTGATATATCTGGTGAAGCTGTCTATGGAGTAGATTGTTGGTATGCCAATTGGTGATGGTTCGAACCCTGAGTGGGGGAGAACTGAGTATTCTATTGAGAGGATCAACGATCCGTTCAAGTGCGGTTAGAGAACTGGTTATGGAGATCCGCGGTGCGGACACATGAGACCTAGGTTATTGGTGGATGAGGCGAGGTGCAAGGCGGGATGATGTATGGGTATGTGCTTAAGGAAGGATGAGTGAATCCACGACAGGTGGCCGTTGGTCAGAGAATTTATTATGGCTAGGATTTTTTTCGGGTTTGCAAATGTTGAGTTCGAGGCGGTTGGGTCGCTGAGTTCAGGTTGCAATAGCTAAGATTTGCGAGTATAGGTATAGATTGTGGTCTACACTCCAGGAGGGGCAGCAGTTGATTTGTCAACCAATTTTAGATTCGGTGTGAGTAGTTCGTATGGGCGGTGATCAGTAGAGGGTGGAGCTTCGGATTTTCGTCAACTTGTTTTCAGTCGTTGACGATTCGTCTATGTTTCAATTTGTGAGATGGGAGTATTTAGAGGTTTCAAGTTGCATAAATGGAAGATCAGTGGTTGAGGCAAGACATCGTGAGATGTTGTGATGGTGTACTGAGGTGCCCGAGTATGGGGTCCTAATTTTTGGTCATGTTGAGACTCGGATTGTGGGATGGGGAGTGGAGTACCATGAAACTTTGGTTCCATTGGGAACCCATCAGTTAAGTGTCGCCAGAGTAGGACTGTCCAAGGGTGTATCTCTGCTGAGAAAAGTGCCTTGCCTACGAGAACTTACATCAGGAGTGGTGGTGCATAAGTTGGGTGGGTGTATGCACCTATCTATGTTGAGCTGCGGAGCATGAGCTGGTGAACTCAGTGTAGTGATGGCTTGATGATGAGATTATGGGGTGATAAGAGGGTAAGTGGATCTGAGTAGGAGTAATCGCTTGGGATTATCAGGAAAACCATGGTGTGTGCCTATGGTGAGTCAGTAAGCGACAGAGTGTTGTGATATTACGGGGAGCCGTAGTACTCACTAGTCAGTAAGAGAGTGTCATGGTACTGTCGGGAGCCGTATTATTCACTGGTTAGCGAGAGAGTGTTGTGATACTGTGGGGAGCCGTAGTACTCACTAGTCAGCGAGGGAGTGTCGTGATACTACAGGGAGCCATAGTATTCACTGGTTAGCGAGAGAGTGCTATGATATTGCGGGGAGCTGTAGTACTCACTAGTCAGCAAGAGAGTGTCGTGGTACTGCGGGGAGCCGTAGTATTCACTGGTTAGCGAGAGAGTGTGGTGATACTGTGGGGAGCCGTAGCATTCACGAGTCAGTGAGGGGGTGTCGTAGGACTACCATGGGGGACCGTAGCACTCAGTAGTCGATAAGTGTGAATACTGTTCTACCGGGAGCTGTAGTATTCACTAGTCAGAGTATGACGCAGAGGAGTTCTTTGGCTTGGGTAGCCTTACCACTTGAGTCTTCTGGAACCTGGTTGTTGGACCAGGGGCGAGATTGGGGTCTCCGTATCGGTCGAGGATTATTGTATTCCGGATTGAGGAGGGATTATCATAATTGGAAGGAATTGGAAAGGTGGTGTGTGTATAAATTCGCGAATCGCGGGCTCGTGTTGAGTATCAGATTGGAAATGAGTGGTTCCAATTCTACTGTGGAATTAGACTCTCGTGTTGAGTTTGGGACAATTTGTGTATTGAGTAGGCGAGATGAGGTTCCAGATTCGCAGATGGGTTTCATTTTGACGGGTAATGATCTCCATCTGATGTCTCAAACCGGAGTGGGTCAGTTTCTTTGGTATGGAAAGAACCGCGAGATGCATTGGAACCAGTAGATTGTAGACGAGAGAGGTCGGAGGTGAGATGACTTCAGATGGGGTTGTAGTATTCGGTTGGGGTAAAGCGAACTTCGTGACTTGTGTGTCACAATGAGCCGAGGTAGTTATTGTGATAAGGAAGCCGGTAAGCCGTTTTATTGGGTATGCAGTGGGTAACCTTTGGAGGTTCAACTATTGGGTCGGAATTGACCTGGTGCTCAGTGTTGGAAGGGACATTTGAGATAAATTGGGAGTTATGATTAAGGGTTTCAGAGGATCGTTTGGAGCTGGCTTGACCTCTTCCTTGTCTAAGGGAAAAGTTTTGAGGATCGTTCCTTTAGAAGAGTTTTGAAAGCTGTTCAGGCGGTGGTCCTTAGTGGGTTATGACCTTTCCATTCCTCTAGAGTTCGACCGAGATCGATTAGAGAATCAAAGTTGGTAGAGTGTTCTTAGAGTCTGTTAGTCGATGAGCGATTAACATGATGATGTTTTGCGAGGGTGGTCTGGCAGGGAGACAAACCATTTGGGTTTTCATGTTCTGGAGAGTCAGATCGAGTACCGCAGCGGCAGAAGGGTATATCCTTCTTTGGGGTCGGGAGTCCCTGTTGGATTCAGGTATCTTTGGAAGAAATTGTTGTATGATATGAGGTCCTTTTGGTGGTACTTCTCGGGTTATTGGGTTCGATCTATGTGTGATAAGGAGCGATTTCGAGGGCGAAATCTAATTCAAGTGGGGGGGGGGGGGGGGGAATTGTATTATCCTGTTTTGGATCGTCCGTGATTAGGGTTCGTGGGGTGCGACCTGGGCATGAGGAAGTCTCGGGGTTGCGACGAGTTGCTAGAAGCGTATGTCATCTCGTCACCTTTCTGTCGATATGAGGTTCATTGGAAACGGAGTTATATCGAGGAAGCAAGGGAAGTTTGAAGTTTTTGTAGGAATAATTCCTTATTTGAGAAAGGTGGCAGTTGAGTACGTTGGGCATACGTGCGTGTATGCTTAGCGTACTCATGTGCATGATTTTTAAGCGTAGCCACCTAGTACGCTGGGCGTACTAGGCAAAGAGTGAAAACCCTAATTTTGGGTGTGTCCTTATATAAAGAATGAGATGGCCTCATTCCTGGCCACCATCCTCAGATTTCAAACCCTCTTAAACCCTAAACATTCGTTCCTGGAGATTATGAGTGCATTTGAGAGCCTTTGAGTGTTTTTGTGTGTTCTTGGAGTGAAGAAGAATCTTTGGATAATAAGGAGTGAGGGTCCAGGCCCTTGGATATGAGCATCTATTTTGGGAGCTTCATATAGAGGTATAAAGCTTCAAACTTTCTCACTATTTTGATTTGTGCATCTTAGTAGATTATTTTAGGGGTTTTGTGCCAAAAGTTGGAAACTTTATGAGATATTGAGCTCTAGAGACTTTGATCAACCCCTTTGAGTGTATTTAGTGGTGTAATGTCATAAAAATCAAGATTTGGACGTTGGAATCAAGCCATGCATGAGATATGAGAATTTTGTGATAGAAGAGTGAGATTTTTGTGTGTTTGTGACCTTATCATCCATGCCAAGGCTTAAAGTCACTACTTTATGGAGTAATAGCTATTAGGGAGTCTAGATCTGTGATATGAGCCAAGGTCTTAATGGATTAAGACCAAATGAGTAGAAAGAGTGAATCTGGGAAGTACGCTGAGTGTAATTCTAGTACGCCCCACGTACTGACAAAGGGTCCCAATCTGGATTTGTGAGTACGATGAGTGTACCAAGGGATGTACGCCCCGCGTAACCTCACTGTGGACTTTTGGGCTAAGTCTCATTTTGGGCTTTGAATGTTGGGCCTGGAGTTTGGGCTTGTTGCACTAGAGTTTTGGACTAGAGGAATATATATATATATATATATATATATATATATATATATATATATATATATATGTGTGTGTGTGTGTGTGTGTGTGTGTACTTTGGGCCCTTGGGTTAGGCTTGCCATTAGATTTGAGAGTTGGGCCTCGTGAGAGCCTGTTTATTATTGGGCCTTGGTGGGACCAATGGGTTTTAGTTTATTAATGGGCTGGTTAGTGGGATACCTTTAGACCTAATGAGTGAGAGTTTGGACTTAGTTTCTAATTGGGTTAATTGTGGGTTTTGCTTAGAGATAGAGGCCGGTGCAGAACAACAACGTTTATAGGGGTTGTTCATCATCCGAGGTGAGTCTTTTCACTATATTTACCATGAGTGGTATCTTTGTGGGAATGAGATGTCTTATGATCTTATCTATGTATTGTGATATTCTACATTATGTCTTTGTGATTTATGTTGAGTATTATTATTATGAGTTTCTTGAGTTAGGACCGGAGGGTCCACCCGAGTTGTGGGATCGGAGGGTCCCACTGAGACACATTGACCGGAGGGTCTTATCTAAGTATAGCCATGAGAGGCTATTGAGATATGTGTAGTATTTGGGAAACTCACTAAGCTTCGTGCTTACCGTGTTATGTGTTATGTGTTTCAGTTTTTTCTCAGGATCGCGGAAAGGAACCAACTTGATTGTGTACACCAGTGAAAGAGTTATGTTTTGAGGATCCTGGATTTTAATCAAACAATTATGGAGTTGTGATTTGTAAATTAAATAAATGAGATTTTTGTGAAATGTGTTATAAAAATTATGTGATTTTAGATGAAAATTTTGTTTGAAAATTTATGGTGTTACAGTAGGTCAAATAAATCTAGAAGATTTTAGCCTAAGGTAAACAATTCAACAAAAAGGAGTAGTTGTGAAAGAAAGAATGTAGGAAATTGCTTCAACAATGGAAGTCATGATCACTTTGCTAGGGATTGTAAAGATAAGAAAGAACCTCAAAGTTCTAAAAACTAGGAGGTTGTATACAAGAATTTGTTGCCCCACATGAAGAATGAAAACATATCTCATCCTAAGGCCATCATTGCAAAGAAGGAAAGATTTTGTATTATTGCCCGTTTGAAGAAGGAAAGATTTTGTATTATTGCCCGTTTGAAGAAGGAAAGATTTTGCCCCAAAGAATTTGTAGAAGAAGATGTGTCTTTAGAAGATGAAGGAGCAAAGGTTAAAGGTATTATTGCCCGTATTGATGAAATCTATGGTAACAACCTTAATAAGTTTGATTTTGATCTTTATCAAGCTGCAAGGAAGTCAATGTTGTAAAGCTGGAACTCCTCCTCAATGTTTTAGGGCCAATAGCATGCATGGTACTTAGAAAATGGATGTTCTAAACGTATAACTGACCTTAAGTTTCTCTTGAATGACTATGTGGAGAAAGATGATCCTATTGTTACTTTTGGAGATAACAGTGAAGGAACTGTAAAAAAAGGTCTCAAAATAATATAGTGCAAACACAGTTGAAATAAAGGATGTATTCTATGTCGACGGTCTTCAAAACAATCTCATATCTATCATCCAACTGTGTGATGCTGGATACAAAGTCCTTTTTGATGGTGATGAAGGAAAATAAATGCACTCAAAGAACTCAATCGTGCTTACTTCCTTTAGGAAAAATGACATTTACATGTTTTGAATCAATTTATACTTGACGATATTGATTTATGCTTTCTTTACATTGCATTTTGCAATTTTTAACTACTAAGAATAAGTTTCTAGTTTTTATTTTATTGAGTTAGATATAAAACACTTTATGCTCTAGAAATTTCTTTTAGCTTTCATTTTACCAAAGGAGTATACATTGCACGTTGTAGTACTATTATTTAGCATGTGTTTTCTTTTCACCATCTCTCTCTCTCTCTCTCTCTATCTATCTCTCTCTCTAAGTCTCAAGATCTTCTGTCCCCCCTCCTTGGTGTTGATCATCATTGATTTGTCCTTTGGGAAATAATCAGGGTATCCAACCTTTGGTGCAGGATCTTCTGAGTAGAGTTGGTTGGAGCTGGCTCTGCATCTTTTCTTCAGCACCAACATCACTCTTCCTAAGGCTGATGACATGCTGAAAGACACTAAGTATCATACCATAGAGTCATGATAATAAAGAACTATGTACGAACTTGTTTTTCTGGACACTAGTCCTACCCTTCTCTCACAGCCTATCTTTATTTTTATGAGATGATGTGAATTTATGAACATGACACGTCTAATTTTCATTGATGCCACTACTATCACTTCGATTCCCATATGAAATTCAAAGACCTCTACAACAATAAAATGCTCCTCATCGTTTCTATCAAGATTCACAATGAATGAAAGCTTCGAGTATTGTCTTGGTGACTCTCATAACTTGAAGGTTACAAACATTGTAACCTTATAACTTATTGTTTACAAAGACTAATAAGTTGAATCTCTTCTGTTCTTGGTAAACATGAAGTTTAGAATCCATCTACAATACATAAATATTTAAAGTCATTTTTTGTATGTGATCTGTTTTGATGTATTTTGATTGTGTTTGTGTTCTCTTTTATAGAATATCCTGACGGGAAGATATCTCGGAGAAATAAAACTAATGGCCTTTGAAGTTAAAAGATTTATTGGATCGGGTCTTTATTACTTTTTTGAAAAAGTTGCATGGTTCACATTTTGGAAAACTTCCTTGTTTGACTAATTCTTTTGTTTTATCTGTTTATTTATTTGTATTTCTTATTATTTTACTATTTCTTATTGTACCTTGTTAATAGAATTAATTTTGAAGCTCTGATTCTAAACTGCAACTTAACTTTATGATACATAAGTTAAACCACTTCTTGTTGATGAGATGAAACTTCTATGATAATTAAGATGGAGATATTACTCCTCTCAAGATCCAATCAAAGTCTTCTGGATCAGTTTTGCCTTATGTTGGTATTGCAAGTCTGGGAGCAATATTGTTCGGATATCATCTAGGGTGCATCACATAATTCTACATCATAAAACTACTACTGTTCTATAATATAATTCTCATCTAATTCCAAATCTGTTTTCTATTTCAGTGTTGTCAATGGTGCACTTGAGTATCTTGCCAAGGATCTTGGTATTGCTGAAAACAATTGGCTGGAATAAATGCGGTTGTGTATTATTCCACTTCTGTATGGAATACAATTCTAGGTTGTTTGTGCCTTTTTATTTTTCATCAACACAAATTAATTTACTCTTTGAACCTTGTATGCATTCTAAATCAAATATGTTGCTGGAAATTATGTATATTACCATAATAGAATCGATATATTCTGCCAGAATGTATTATATGTATTCTGTTATATTCTATTTACTCTACCAGAATATATTAAGTGATATTTAATTGCAAGTAACATGTTTTTAACAATTATTAGTTTTTGTTGTATTTGTGATAGGAATGGCTGGAAGAAGGCGTTGAAGACCTTCATATTCTTTTAGAATATGTATAATTATATTAAAAATGTATAAGGATTTTAGTCTGTAAGAATATGTATGAATTTGTATTTAAGTTCGGATGTATAAGAATATATTAGGATGTTTGTTATTTTTCAATATCTGATTCAAGAATTTTGTTTTTCTTCAATGATATTCTATTAGAATAAAATTTTGAAAAAACATCATTCTAAAAAAATAATATTCTATTAGAATAATATTCTAAAAGAGCATCATTCTAACAAAAAATATTCTGACAGAATATAATCGGTAAAAATTTAAATTGAATTAATTAAAAAATTCATATTTTTTTAAATTAGGAGAATTAATCATTCCTAAAAATCCGAAAATTTCATTTTATAAATGTAGTTAATTGTCCAAAATACCCTTCTCTAAAAGTTGTGTGATTTTATGATACATCCCATTGTAATATCATACACTCTCAAATCATGTCCATTGATTAATTTCATTTATTGGTCCAGATCTGTGCATTCTGGCACACAAAATACTTAGTAAAAACAAAATAACCTAAGCATATATATATATATATATATATATATATATATATATATATATATATATATATATATATATATATATATATATATATAATGTAACCAAGCTTATATACAAACCCTATAAAAATATAGTTTTGGTTCTGTATATCCAAATAAAGCATGATCTTTATGTTACTATGCTTCATAAACTCACGTACATTCTTAAAATGATTTAAATTGTGCTATAGCATCGAAATTCCATGGCCAACTTTATCGAAACTAATTACTAAAGCTTGTCACTTTTAAAATGAAAAGGAATGAAATTTAATTTGAAAAGTACATATATATATTATCCGGTCAACGTTTTCAATATATTTTGGAAAGAGTTTTCCATAAAGTACCAAACGATTTGAGTTACATTCATTGAATATTTATTAAGAAATTAAATATTCTCCTACCTTTTAATCCTACAAATCTTTCTATCCACTTAATTGATGACATGTGTTATATTAGTATCCTAAAATATCATTAAATGAGCATTAAATGTTACACATGTCACCATTTCGTTGGTTAAGAAGATATATAGGAACAAAAAAATAGGAAAACATTTAATTTCTCATATTTATTTTATATTCTTTCCCACTAAACTTCAATGGATTTCTTTAAGTTATAATGAACTTTTTCATTTCATAACATTCGATTCTATTCTTTAAAACATGACTAAAAGAAAATAAAATTATTATTTGGCTCTTAAAACTAAATCATTTTAAAAGGTTCTATATTTAAAGTTATCTATATAACAACATTGTGTTTATATATGCGCATATTTCTAATATTTCTAATATATATATATATATATATATATATATATATATATATATATATATATATATATATTAGAAATATGCGCATATATAAACACATACAGATGAGCACATGTCATAAGTCTATAGTTTCTTTTATTAACAAATGTTCAATTTTGCTATTTTGTTTGAACATTTTATAGACTATAAGTAAAGAAAAGTCTCACCCAATACTATTATAAATATCAGAACCACTCACAAAAGACAATACAAAGACAAAAGGAAAGTAAAGTGTACATCAATTATTAACCCTAACTGTAACTGATTAATTAGTCCACCAATGATTCTATGGAACCAATAATTGGATAAAGATTTTAATAAGTTATTTGTCATATATATATATATATATATATATATATATATATATATATATATATATATATATATATATATATATATATATATATATATATATATATATATATATAAATGAAATTATATTGTAAAAGTTATAGAAAAATATATATTGTTCAACAAATAATTAATATGATAAAAAAATGTTATTTGAACGTCATATATTAACATTGTGAATGTGAAAAAATATTTTTCGGATTCACGTTGTGAATTTTCGAAGATTCATATTGTGAATTTGACGTAAAAAAAACTGAATTTTATATCATTGGAAAAAGGATAAAAAGTTATGAATTTCTGTATTTTTAGTTTTTTTTTTATAAAAAATAAGTTCTAAAAATTGAAAAAAAATTGGTTCCTTAGTTAATTATGGTTCTCTATTGAACTTCACCATATATATATATATATATATATATATATATATATATATATATATATATATATATATATATATATATATATATATATATATATATATATATATATATATATATATATATATTCAAATACCAAGTATCATTTTCAAGTTGTCATTATTTATAATTTAATAGAATTTTCAGTTTAATTTATTTACTGTCATTGTTAATTAATTTAAAATCTAACGTCTTTCAATATTTTTCAATTACATCAACAATATTTTTTATCATTTGAAATAACAAATAACATATTTATTATTAGTGTATATACGAATAATTCGTTATCACCGTCAGATAAATGTTTTTTTTTTCTTTTTTTTTCCAAAACCTTATATATCTTCGTATGCATTTAGAATGACCATATCTAAGTTTTTTCAATACCAAATATCATTTTCAACTTGTCATAATTTATACTTTTATATATTTATAGTTTAATAAAATTTTCAATTTAATTTATTTATTGTCATTGTTAATTAATTTAAAATCTACATCTTTCAATATTTTTCAATTACATAAACAACATCATTTGAAATAACATATTTATTATTGGTGTATGTACAAATAACTCGTTATCACCGTCCAACGAACGTGTTTTTTTGTTTTTTTGTTTTTTTTTTTTTTTTTTTTTTTTTTTTTTTTTTTTTGTCAAAACCTTGTATATATTCATATGAATTTAGAATGAACATGTCAAACTTTTTTCCGTATTACATATTACCATTATTTTTTAAAATATGTCATGATAAAGTAGAGTATAATAGAATTGAAAAGGATTTATAATACTAGAAAAGTATGAATAACATACTTGTTTGTATTGGTGGTGAATATCACAACCTAAAAAAAGTCAAGACACTAACGGATTTCTATCCCTACGTTAAAGCTATTAATATACTTAGATAATTATGACAAATTATTGAAATAGTGTATTCAACAAAAATATACCACAATCATATATTAAGAAACTATAACAAAATAACTAAAAACGTATCATCCTTTTCTTTTGACTCAAAGTGTACAATTGTAATATTTTTCTTGAAATTTAAAGAAGTTGATGGAAAAAAGAGATGGAAAGAAAAAATAAAAATACACTTTTATTATTCGGATATTACTAATTAGAATGTTACATGCCAAAAAACCACACATTTACAAATACAATATGTTAAGTCACGTGTAATCATCTTTTGCTTTGTAATTCCCTATACATTTACATTCTTGTCAATTTTCATGGACTCTATATTATGAAATGAAAAAAAAGAGAAGAAAATAAAGTGTATGCAACCTATTGTTAAAATAATGTTCTTATATAGGAAAACTATTAGAATTAAATGATGAATTAACTAACATAATTTGAAAAGTTATGGGAGTTATGTAATAAAAATATTTCAATTGACCGATATATAAAATGTCATAAAATGAAAAGTCGTAAAAGTTTTAAATGAATATGGTTCAAGATAGATAACTTATCTCGAATCATATTGATTTGGTTGAACTCATTGATAGGAGATATATATATATATATATATATATATATATATATATATATATATATATATATATATATATATATATATATATATATATATATATATATATATATACACGGTCCGGTTCCTGTAATGACTCATTTTAAAGTGAGGATTCGTGAGGACACATTAAAAAAATTAAAAAATATATATATAAAAAAAGTACAAATCATAAAATCGAGCATAGATCTATGTCCAGGAGAAAAAAATTGGATTTTTTTTTCCATCATTAAAATTGATCCATGATTCAATTTTAATTTTTTATTTTGCATCATTATGATCCATAATTCAATTTTAATGATCAAAATTTTTATTTTCTAATTTTTTTCTCCCAGACATAGATCTATGCTCGATTTTATGATTTGTATTTTTTTAGATTTTTTTTCAATTTTTTTAAGGTGTCCTCAAAAGTACTCACTTTAAAATGAGTCCTCACCCAATCCTGTTGCTATATATATATATATATATATATATATATATATATATATATATATATATATATATATATATATATATATATATATATATATATATATTGTAAGGTCACACCTTATGATTTGATGAGTCAAACACCACACGTTGTCCACCCACGTCAGCGCTTGTGCCGGCACCTACATAAGTATTGCCATGATCATTATATATTAGGAAGATATATGTCGTATATTAGGGAGTCATACGTGTGTGTGTCTATATATATATATATATATATATATATATATATATATATATATATATATATATATATATATAAAATAGATATATGATCCGTAATTTTGGTGATTAGGATCATAACTTTATTTAGATAGGTATGCATCACTTAATTAGTGGGAATTCATTTATTGTAATCGTATATATTCAACATTAAGGTGAAACCCTAATGTAATGTCTTTGTGACCGTCTTTGAGTGTATCCGATCGATACAAACATTCGATTGGTATCAAAGCAGGTTTTCTGATACACTCAAGTACGAATAACAAAGAACAACCAAACAAATCAAAGATTACGCATAAAAACTAAAGAACATGTATAATCACAAAGATACTTTCACCATGAAAGAATGTTCTCACCAAAAAAAATGAAGGTCACAAAGACATTACATTAGAGTTTCACCCTAATGTTGAATATATATATATATATATATATATATATATATATATATATATATATATATATATATATCCGATCTGTAATCTTGGTGATTAGTATCAGGCCTTTATTTTGATAGGTATACATCCCTTAATTAGTGAGATTTCATTTATTGTAATTGTATATATTCAACATTAGGGTGAAAGCCTAATGTAATGTCTTTGTGCCCTTCATTCTCTTGGTGAAAACATTCTTTATTGTTAAAGTATCTTTGTGATTATACGTGTTATTTAGTTTTTTTGTGCAATCTTTGATTTGATTGTTAGTTCTTTGTTATTAATACTTGAGTGTATTCGATCGATACAAACATTTGATTGGTATCTGAATATGTTTTCTTATACATTCAAGTTATCAGAGCAGTTTAGAACATCTGTTCTAAGATTTGTTCATAGAAGGTCTGATATTTTTTTTTTCAGAATCCACAAAAATAATAAAAAAGAAGAAGAAACTTTTGTTATACTACCAAGATATAGAAGAAAGATTACAAAAGTTATAATACTTATTCATCTATGTGGCGAGTAATGGTTGATGTAGTATCAGTTGAAGGACCACATACTTCTCTCAAATGAAAAAACAATTTGTGGAGAGAAAGATAAACGAAGATACTTTTGTTACTCCTATGTCTTGCTTTCCAAATCTGATGAAAGAAGATCCATATTCTTATGTTAAAGGCTTCAAAGCTGAACGAAATCTGAAATATGGATTTATCAGTTAGAAACAAGAATAGCTAGAAGCTCTTTGCATGCAACTTGAAGAAATTAAGAAGAGGATACCAGATCTAGAAGAAAATCCTTCAGAAAATTCATCATCATAAAACCCTAGTTCATACTATGATCTAAAGGCAACCAAAGAAGCTAAATAGGTGTAGTGGAACTGTTAGCCTAAAGAAAAGAAGAAAAATGAGACAAGTCATTATTTTGTGGTTTGGGCTAGGCAATCATATGTATAGGTCTTATTAAGTTCATGGTCATGTTTTGCTTATTTTATCTGTGTTTACGGTTGTGCATGTGTGTACGGCCGTAAACAGGTTTACGGCTAACTACCCCCTATATATAGGACTTGTTAGAGTTGTTTCAGGGTTGTTGACGAATCAGAGAGTGTCTTATAGAGTTTATGGTTTGAGTGTGTAACCAAGGTGTATTTGACGTTTATTTGATATAAATCGTGTGCATGCTTGGATTAATATGTCTTCTACTGAATTCTTGATTTGTTTGATTGTTAACTGTTTGATCACTGGTTCGGATTCTCAGTTTGAGGGACCTTATAATTGGTATCAGAGCAATCTGGTGTCAAAGCAGATTTCAATCGGATTCACGGTTAAAAGATTTTCAGCTTATTCATTGTTCAAGGCTTGATTCTACGTCTTCATAGCTTAAGGGATTAAATCTGTTGGAAAAACTTGTTTTTTATAACTTCTGGAAGTTTTCAGTTAAAATTTTTGAAAGGAGTACGACCGTAAACTCTTTCTATGGCTGTAATCTGTTGATCTGCAAAGACCGTAAACATCATATCCTCTAAGACCGTAAACTGCAAGGACCGGAAACTTGTGTATGGCCGTAAACAAGCTTCCGCCCGTAAACTGATTACGGCCATAAACTCTTGGCCATAAATAGTCTATTTGATTTGACTTTTGTTTCACTCTTGGTTCTTCAAGTTAATAATATAAGGTAATTAGTTAAAAAAAAAACAAAAAATGGACTCACAAAACTCATCGATTCATCATGAATTGGATTCCATAATGGGAACAACCACATGTATTCCATGTTTGCTATCTGCAGAAGGTTTTCCAGAATGGAAATCTCGGATGGAACAGTATATCAAGACGAAGGATTTCAAAATCTGGAGAAGTATCTTAAAGGGACCTGTCAGAATCACAACAACACGTGTAAACGGAATAGTTGTTGACAAGAATTTTGTTGATTATACTGATGAAGAATTTGATGTTGTTGAACAACAAGAAAAGGCACTTGCTACTCTCACTATGGCTCTTTCACCTGAAATTGCTCAAGGTTTTCGGGAATACACATCTGCTAAAGCACTATGGGAGGCCTTGATTGAAGTTTATGAAGGCAATGAAGATATGAGAGAAAGTCGTCAGGATATGTTGAGACAAAAATTCAACATGTTCAATTATATCTTGGGAGAATCTCTTGAAGCATAACTGTAGGGGTTCATCACTCTTACAACTGCGATGAACTCTGCAGGCATCCTGGTCACTAGGTCTGAAATAAACAAGAAGTTGCTCAATTCTCTGCCAAGGTCATGGGATATGAATGTCGTTGTGATCAAGAAGACAAAGGACCTCAATCGTCTAAGTCTAGTTGAAACAATGGCAATTATTAAAGCCTGTGATTTAGATGACAAGTAGAGAAAGATCAACCATGTCAATTCATACTCCACTGTTAATCTCAGGATTCAATCCAACAATGTTTTTTCATCTTTCACCACTCCTCAAGTTCAACTGTTTGCTGGTACCCAACCATCCTCATATGTCATTCCATCTATGCAATGTGTTCTACCTCCAATATCATATCCACAAGCTACTTCTTCTTCAACGGCACCTGCTTCGGCTCCCGCTCCAACTTTTGCTCCCAAAGAAAATGACGAAAATTTGGCTCTTGCAACCGGTCTTGTTAATTGTTATAATGCTTTTGTGGCGGGTGAACTACCTCCTCAATTGTCATTTGCTGATTTGGATCAAATTCATCCTGAAGATGTGGAGGAAATGGATATAACTTGGCAAATCGCTATGGCAGTGTTCCGTGCAAAACAGTTCTCCAAGAAGACCGGCAAGAACAACTAGGGAATGAATGTAGAGAAGAAGGTGGGATTCAGCAAAAGCAAACTCTGGTGCTTTAACTGCCACGAACCTGGCCATTTTGCCAGAGATTGCCAAAAACCTGACAAAAGAGAAAATAATGAAAGCACAATGGTGTCAGTTGGTAATAACAGGGGAGCTACAACCAGCAACCAGACCACAAATCTCACTGTAGTGGCTCACACCTTTGACTGGGATGACCAAATTCAGGCCCTAAACATCTCGGGACCTGAAAATGCGCATCTTGCCTAGATCAACGACACTGCAAATGGAGAAACTGAAGTGGATGCATAGGCAAAAATAATGGAACTACAATACGCGTTTATGGTGGAATCTACTCTAGATCCTGCAAAAGAGGTCAGTGAAAGTTCTTGCTCTCAAACTTGCATTGACAATGTCAAAAATCTACATGAACATATTGATATTATGCGTAGAGAGATAGAGAAACTTAAATACGAGAGATATCAACTTAGGAAAGGCCAAAAACCCTTAAAAGAACAACTAGAGGCCAAAACTAAGGACTTCAGGAAGCTACAGGCTCAATACAGTGATAAGTGCGTTGATTTTAAATGTCTTGAACAAGAATTTGCTGCTGCAACTGCGGAACTTGACACATTGAAGACTTGTTTTGCAAATGCTAAATTTAACTTCAAAAAATTCGATGTGTCAAGTGAAAGAGTTGCAACAATAATTGAACACCAAATGAAATGGAAGGACCAGAAACAAGTAGGCATAGGCTATGAGAGTGTCCCTCCCCCATTCAATCACAGTTATATTGGATCACCATTAACTCAAGCTGAGATTGACCGGGAACCATTTATGGTTTATGGTAAATCAGCTGCTAAACATGCAACAGATTGTAGTGCTAGGATTTTAGATACTAACGTTTCTACTTCTGATGCAGATTCATCAGTAAGCCAAGAAAAGCAGGAGAATTGAAGAATTGAATTTGATAATAATTTTGTGTCAAAATTTGGTGTTCCTATTTCAAAAGATGTGAACTTGTTTTTGATGTTAAGACTAATGTTTTTCTTTGTGATGATGTGGTGTAAAACATTAATACTTCTAATAATTGTGGAGTTGTTTTTGTGAATCCTACTAAAACTGAATCTGTCACTAGCACATCCACCTCATCCACGCCTGTCACACAACCTGAATCATGCACTTGCTCTTATGGAAATAGTAGGAGGGTCAATAAGAGCATGAAAAATGTTAAGGGCAGTACCAGGTCTTGTGAAAATAAACAAATTTGTTTTAACTGCGGTACTGCCAGTCATATTGCTCGAAATTGTTCCAACCGAATGTTTGTGCATTTTTCAACACCGAGGAAAGAAAATGAATCTCGAGGAAGGTCTTTAACTAGAAAGTCCTCGAGATCTCGTCTTCGTGAGGATGGTTGGAAAATTCTTAATAACAAGAAAAAGGCATATCCTAAACCGAACAAACAAGTTTTCTATAAATCGACTATAACTGAGCCAATGTCAATTTTGTCAAAGGGTGCGTTTGGATCTTCGACTACTCGTAGCCGAAAAGCTAAACGCTCAAAGAAGAAGAAAAATGTTCCTAATCCACCTGTAAATTTTTTAAAACCTAACTACAAATGGGTGCCCAAATCCACAATTGTCCGATCATCGTCATCCTATGAATGTGTATTTGATGTAAATTTAATAAATTCAAAAGATAAATTTGTCAACGTAAAGGGTAGACCCATGATTGTAATGACCTGGGTTCCCAAAACTAAATAATATTGCTCATTGTGCAGGAACAACTGCGGAGGAATGTTGCTAGACCTTGGTATGTCGACAACGGTTGTTCGAGGCACATGACAGGAAACATCTCCCAACTATACGACATTCAGAATTTTAATGGGGGGTACGTTTCCTTTGCGGGAGGAGATGGCGGCAAAATCACTCAGAAAGGAACAGTTTCAAATGGAGTGCTGAGCTTCGACACATTTCACAGATAAAGAATGTCTGATTCTGAAGCCAAACATTGTTATCCCAAATGAGTGGATTCTTGTTAAATCAAAAAGGGACGGCAATGCATATATCATTGATGTGAACAACAATCTTCCTGAACAAGTCACTCGCCTCTTCTCAAAATTTGCAGAGCACAATGCTATGTTGTGGCATCAAAGACTTGGACATGCCAATGCAAAGAACTTGAATCGACTTGATAAAAATGAAATAGTGTGTGGGCTTCCTGATAAAGATTTCATCACATTTGAAAAGTGTGTGGCGTGCGCCCAAGGAAAACATCACAGAAAGCCACACCTACCTAAACATGTCAATTCAATCAGCCAGGTGCTCCAATTGTTACATATGGACTTATTTGGTCTGTCAACGCCCTCAACATCAATAGAAATTCATATTTTCTGATTGTGATCGATGATTTCTCGCGTTTCACGTGGGTCTTCTTCCTGTCCAACAAAGTTGGGGTTGCTGATTTGATTAAGAAGTTTATTGTGATGATAGAGAACCAAACCAACCAACGGGTGAAGGCGCTCAGAACTGACAACGGGACAGAATTCAAGAATGTTGTTCTTGATCATTTTTGTGTGGAAAAAGGGATCGTGCATCAATATAGTGTTGCTCACACACTGCAACAAAATGGTGTTGCTGAGCGGCAAAATCGAACATTAAAAGACGCTGCGAGGACGATGTTATGTGACTCCAAACTTCCAGTTTTCTTTTGGGCGAGGCGATCAATATGGCGTGTTATGCCCAAAATCGTGTATTGATCAACAAATCTCATATGAAGACCCCGTACGAAATTCTCTATGATCACAGACCATCTGTTAGTCACTTCTGTATCTTTGGCTATCCCTGCACCCTCCTTCATCTGGATTCCAACCCAAAATTCAACGCCAAAGCTGATGACTGTTACTTTGTGGGGTATGCTGCTCGCACGACGGATAGGGTTTACAATAAGAAGAAAAAGCAAATTGTGGAATCCTACGATGTGCGTTGGTTGAAGGAGAATGAGACGGATGCTAGAGTCGGACCAAATTGGCTGTTTGACTATACATCTTTGTTTAAATCGCTCAATGTGTTTTCAGATGATCTGTCTGGTTCCTTTTCTAGCTCGAAGACTGTGATTGAAGATGAGGATGAAGAAGTTATTTACAGACCACCGGTGGTGTCGTCTAAGACTCCTTCAGTGGATACATCTTTGTTGAGTAATTTGTTTGATTCTCAAAGTAAAGAAAATAATCCAGATGCTGATGCCATTCCTCTTACTCCTGATGAAAGAGAATTTATGTCCAGAGATGCTTCCACTGCTACTCAAACGTTTATAAAACTTCTCTTTCCTGATCCAATTACTAACGAGTTCATATCAGGCCCCTATCACGATTCTAGAACTGTTGGATTTGCGTCTAAGGCTGTAACTATATTTGGTAAGTACTTGACCCGGTTGTGCATGGTCCTTTTGGGTTGCCTTCACCATAGCAACTTGACAGGGTGATTTGTAAAGAGAGAAGAGATATTATTAATATATTATGAGAATAATATATTAAAGGAATAATAATATTATTTGATTGATACAAGTCATAAATTAATTGAGAATTAATTTGGTGACTTAAAGAGGTTAATTGAATAAAGGGGCATAAACTGTCAAATGTATGATAGTTGTGTTTTTGGGCTATGAATCCTTATGGATATTAGGGGGGACGAATTTTAGGGTTAGGATATCTTAAATTCGTCCAAGCCTCATATCTAGAAGGATCTTTGGATTGCTTAGGGCCTAAGTTATTCAATTAGGGTTAAGGGTGTAACCCTAGTAGCTCATAGTATAAATAGACCCCATGGGTGAGGGAAATCGGCCACTCTTGCAAGATAGAAACCCTAGAGTCGATTTCCTCACCTCCTCTCTCTCTCAAGATCATCCTCTTGATAGTTGGTGTTTGTAAGCCATTAGAGGAGTGACAATTATGACTCTAAGCTCCAAGAAAAAGAAGTTTCAATCAATCAACTTAAGGTATTCTTCTAGATCTGATTTCATATGTTATGATTCAATTAATTTCACTAGATCTAGAATTGTAAGCCTTGGATACATTGCATGTTCAATTAGAGAAACCTAGATCCAAACATTAGGGTTTACATGTGCACATAGGAAAGTTCTTATGGCTCAAACCCATCAGTGGTATCAGAGCTTTGATTGATTTCTATTGAATTGATGCTTTGGTTGATTGCTTTTGCTTGAAAACAAAATTCGATTTTTGTGATTCTGACTGGTGAACTCGACGAGTTCCATTGTGGACTCGGCGAGTAGCTCAAACTCGGCGAGTTCATAGTGGAACTCGGCGAGTTCTAGCGCCAGTTAGAGTTGATTTCGGGATTTCTTGCTGTTTTGCTTGAGGATACTTGCCTTAATTGTTTTGGGTCATTAAAATCCGAATTTTATCATATATTTGGGTATATTCTTGACCAAACAAAAGATAATTACCATTTAATTGAATAATAATTTCCTTATATGATAATAATTGATTATTTGAATTGAATTGGTGAATTGTCTTGCAATTAATATTGAATAGATAAAATTTAAATAATCTGATTAGTTGATTTATATTATTTGCTATTTGATCCTTATGCTTTGAAAAGTTTAAAACTTGTCCTCAAGTTTTGAAATTTAAGTTTTGTGATTAAAATTTTAATTTGAATAGTTTAAATTTCAAACCCTAGAATTTTACAAGTTTAAAATTCAACACTATACTATTATATTATTACAAGCTTAATTATATATATATATATATATATATATATATATATATATATATATATATATATATATATATATATATATATATATATATATGATTTAAAATGCTAGTCTTACCGTTAGTAGGCCTCATTCACGAAGCCAGTCTATAAGGTGGGTATAAGGTTGCTACCTATAAAATGGCGCTTAATGGGTGTACACTCACACCCACTGCTTGCTTGACTGGTGGATGGTCGTTAGCCGAATGGGTAGGATAGGGCAATCCTCTCCTCATTAATAAGTATAATGAATCTATATAAAGTAACTAAACGTGTTTCATAAAATTCCCAATCTTAGTTACTTTAGGAAAAGTGAATTGATGCGATCCCATGAAATTACACTTTGTACCCTTGCTGAGAAGTTAGTGGAGCGTGTGTGGTTAACCGGCACACTAATTGGTTATAAGAAAATGTAGCAAAGGGTGACTCATTGTTTGTCATAGTTCGATGGAGCGTGTGTGGTTTACCGGCACATCGAATAGATGACTGTAACAATGAGGGCATCACGTATATTTGGATGGTTATTCAGACCCGCTTTGTGATCCTCGGCATCCCAGTCACAAACTAGAGGGGCATATCGAGATTTAAACATGCCATTGAAAAGTTCAATGAATCTCAAAGAAATCTAGGAATTCTCAATACATTTAAAACTTAAGCTTATGTTTTTCATGGTGAAGAATTAGTGAATCGTCATTCACTTACCTCCAAATTATTTGCATGTTGGATTACGGCATCCATTTTCTAATGTGTAAATAATGTTGTTGGGTCCTAGCCCTAATTTTTCATTTTGGGTGTTAATTAGGGACTTAACTCTAATCAAACTTTGTTCCTTTCTATTTGTATATGTCTAACGCGAACAACGCTGCTGCTAGCTCATTCACGCTAATGAGCCTTTGTCAAAAAGTGACTTTTGACGGATTGAACTTTAGCAAATGGATAAGATACATTCGCACGATTGCGCGCTACGAGGACAAAGAGTATGTCCTCGACGAGAAGCTCGAAAAGATCAATCCAAAAATCGCTACTCCCGAAGAAATGGCTGTCTTTGAGACCCATGAGCATGATGCAACGAAAGTCCATTACATTATGCTAGCCACGATGAACCCCGAATTCCAAAAGTCCTATGAGGACATGTATCCGTACGAGATGCATCAAGACTTACTGGAGAGATACCACCAAAGCGCGAGGCAAGAGCGCTATGAAATCATAATGAATATGATCACTGCTAAGATGTGAAGTGGAGAGTCTCTAACCGTGCACTTGAAAAAGATGCAAAGATATGCTGATCATCTTCGCAAGTTGAATGTCAACTTTGGGGAAGATTTGGCTATCGACATTGTTCTTCACTCCTTGCCCTCGTGCTACAACCAATTTAGGATGACCTACCGCATGAACAAGGAAGAGGTCACCCTAAGCAAACTCCAAGGGATCCTAAGGACTGCTGAGAGCAACCTCAAGGACAAGTCAGTTGCATTAACTCCCAATCCACCCGCTGCTCCTGTTTTGGCTATTGGGCAGGGAAGGGGCAAGAAGAGGAAGGCTTCTTCAAAAAGCCACCACAAGGGAAAGTCCCAAGATGGTTCCTCTTCTAGTGGGACCAAGGTTGGCCCTGCTAAGCCCAACCTAAACCCAAAGGAGGCAGAGTGCCACCATTGCCACAAAATAGGGCATTAGAAGAGAAGCTGCCCGGAATATCTGCAAGCCATCAAGGATGGGAAGATCAAGCCATCTTTCGCAGGTATTTACACAATTAAATCTAATGATTCATCTCATGATATTTCTTGGGTTCTTGATACAGGATGTGGTTATCACATTTGTTCTGATGTGCAGGGACTAAGAATAAATAGGGATGTGGAGCTTGGAAGAATAAATCTAATCATGGGGAACAGAAGATCGTCGCCTGTGACCAAGATTGGAGTGTATTCTCTAGTGCTTAGTAATGGATTGAGTTTAGATTTAAATAGTTGTTGCTACTCACCAGATATGGCAAGAAACATCATTTCATTTCATGGTTTATTTAGACAAGGATTTAGATATTTGTTTAATAATGAGAATGGTTCGATTTATGCTTATCTAAATGGTGTTTTATATTTTGAAGCAATGCCTTGTAATGGAATTTATGAAATTGTTATGGTTGTAGATAACCTAGGAAATGATGTGTTGTGTATGGATTCTTCCAATAGTATGGATAAAGCATGCTTGTGGCATTGTTGTCTTGGACATGTCAACAAGAAGCGCATAGCCCAACTCCAAAAGGATGGAGTGTTGGAGTCATTCGACCTTAGGGAAGATGACACGTGCGAATCTTGTTTACTTGGAAAGATGAACAAGTCACCCTTCACTGGCACTTGTGAGAGGGGTGAGGGTTTATTGGATCTCATACATATCGACGTGTGTGGGCCCTTTAGATCCACCACAAAGGATGAGAACCACTTCTACGTGACTTTCACCGACGATTATAGTAGATATGGGTATATTTACTTAATCAAGCACAATTCAGAAACGTTTGAAAAGTTCAAAGAGTTCAAACATGAAGTGGAGAATCAATTGGGCAGGAAAATCAAGATGCTTCGATCCGATCGAGGAGGAGAGTACCTAAGTCTTGAATTCCACGACTATCTCAAGGAATGTGGAATAGTTTCGTAATTGATGCAACCTAGGACACCGCAGTTGAATGGTGTGGCAGAAAGGCGTAATCGAACCCTGTTAGACATGGTTCGTTCTATGATGAGTCGTGCTTCACTAGCTATCTCATTCTGGGGGTATGCCTTAGAGACTGCCACCCATATCCTTAACCGAGTCCCTACAAAGAAGGTTGCCAAAACACCTCACGAGATATGGACAGGGAAAGCTCCCTCGTTGGCACATATCAAGGTTTGGGGTTGTGAGGTTTTCGTAAGATGAGAAACTCACGACAAGCTCGAACCTTGTAGTGAGCAGTGTATTTTCATCGGCTACCCGCATAAATCCTTTGGATATCTCTTCTATAGACCGAGTGACAATGTTGTCTTCGTTGCGAGGAGAGGGGTTTTCCGAGAGCGAGAACTCATAAGCCAAGGGGACAGTGGGAGACAAATTGATCTTGAATAGATTCAAGAGTCGAGCGATGAAGGAACCTCTAACGCTGGCGCTCAACCCGAGGAGGAAACTTCGGTTGAACCAATTGACGAGTCCTTACCTCTTAGACGTTACGAAAGAGTTAGAGTTCAACCCCAGTTTTATGGTTTTCATATTACTACTGAGGGGGACATGTATATTAGTGATGGTACACTAATAAATCTAGATGAACCTAATAGCTATAAGGAATCCATGGTAGGCCCAGAGTCTGCAAAATGGAAAGAGGCGATGGATAGCGAGATTCAGTCCATGTATGACAACCAAGTTTGGAATTTGGTTGACAATGTGCCCGGACGTAAGACGGTTGGGTGCAAATGGATCTTCAAGAAGAAGACCGACGTGGATGGGAATGTGCACACGTATAAGGCACGATTGGTTGTGAAGGGCTTTACTCAAACTCCCGGAGTTGACTATGATGAGACCTTCTCACCAGTTGCTAAAATAAAGTCTATTAGGGTGATGATGTTTACATGGCTCAGCCAGAGGGTTTTGTCGATACGAAGCGTCCCAATAGAGTGTGCAAGCTTGATAAGTCCATTTATGGACTTAAGCAAGCATCTCGCAAATGGAATCTTTGCTTCGATGAGAAAGTCAAAGAGTTTGGATTTGTACGAAGTGAAGATGAATCATGTGTATAAGTCAAGGCCAGTGGGAGTATAGTTAGCTTCCTCGTTCTGTATGTCGATGACATATTGCTCATAGGAAACGACATCCCGACTCTGCAGGAGGTTAAGTCCTGGCTCGGGAAGTGCTTCGCTATAAAGGACCTCGGAGAGGCTTCCTATATTTTGGGAATAAGGATAGTGAGAGAACGAAGTAAGAGACTAATAGGACTTAGTCAGAAAACTTACTTGGATAAGGGAGTAAAACGTTTTAGTATGGAAAACTCAAAGAAGGGAGAGCTACCGATACAAAGTAATGCCAAATTGAGTAAGAATCAAAGTACGAGTACAGAAGCCGAGATAGCTGAGATGAGCCGCGTACCTTACACTTCCGCAGTTGGCTCAATCATGTATGCTATGACTTGTACTCACCCTGATGTGGCCTTTGCTTTGAGCATGGTCAGTAGATATCAAGGGAACCCTGGCAGAGCTCATTGGGTCGCGGTCAAGAATATCCTTAAGTACCTTCGGAGGACCAAGGAGTGGTTTTTAGTCCTCGGTGGGAGTGATGACTTAAAGGTGCGAGGGTATAGTGACGCCAGCTTTCAGACCAACAGGGACAATTACCGTTCTCAGTCGGGCTGGGTCTTTACCCTTAATGGAGGAGCAGTGACTTGGAAAAGTTCCAAGCAATAGACCGTAGCTAATTCAACGTGCGAATCAGAGTACATTGCAGCGAGCGAAGCATCAAAGGAGGCAATGCGGTTGAAGAACTTCATTGGTGACCTTGGAGTTGTGCCTGCCATAAAAGATCCTATGGAAATTTTCTGTGATAATGAAGGAGTGGTTGCCTTGACCAAGGAACCGAGGGATCATGGTAGATCTCGACATATCGACAGAAAATATCACTTTATTAGACATCGAGTAGAAGAAGGACACCTCGTAGAAAAGAGGGTATCGTCATAGGATAACCCAGCAGATCCGCTTACGAAGGGACTGAGTAGGGTTAAGCACTTGTAGCACGCTAGAAGCATTGGGCTGAAAGACGATATTAGTTTAGATTAGATAGTTTAGAAACATGTAATAGATAAATGTAATTGACATTTGATGATTAAATAAAGGAGTATTATTTATAAGTAAAGCTACTGTCTTATGTTAATTGTTTAACTATCATTTCACTTTGCATGTTTTGACTTCCTGAATAATTGAGTTATTAAGAATAATCGAATTATTCGAATGGTCCGCAATCATTCATATGTTGGAAGTAGGTATGAATGAAGATTGTCATGAATTGGTGTGTAGATTGTCTAAAAGGTATTAGACATAGCAAAGGTTTGTTGCAACGTTCATGAGTGCTTATGATCAAGTTTTGAGCATTGGAATAAACCCGCGCTTGCTGGAATCACTTTATGGAATGTACCGCAAGTGATCGCTAGACGATAATATCATATGGTCTTAAAACCAAGATATATGGTTTATTGTTTATTAATTGGTTGCGCATTGACAATGCGAAACCGCATCAGTAAATTAATGTTATAAAACGCATTGTTGTGTATAGTTGATTAGTAAATAGTAAACGCATATAAGTCGAAGTTTATCTGTTACTTTTATCCTAAGAGGGTAAAAGCGATATCAGGGCCCCTCGATGATTAAATTTGACTTATGTGCCGGGCCCGGTCAGGACTGAATTGATGTGTTCAATTAAGTTCTACGTCAAATGAATCTGAGATCGAGAAACCAACTGCTGGACAATAAGTATGACTATGTTCCATGAGATTGTCCGCACAATATCTAAACAGAGGACTGTACGATCCCTTATCTAAAGGACAAGATACTGATAAGATCAGAGTTTGACAGCGTCTTTGAGAGCTACTATTGCTAATCAGATTGTGTTTGCATATATAGTTACTAGACTTATCCAAGTGGGAGACTGTTGGATTAGTGTCTAAGGTTGTAACTATATTTGGTAAGTACTTGACCCGGTTGTGCATGGTCCTTTTGGGTTGCCTTCACCATAGCAACTTGACAGGGTGATTTGTAAAGAGAGAAGAGATATTATTAATATATTATGAGAATAATATATTAAAGGAATAATAATATTATTTGATTGATACAAGTCATAAATTAATTGAGAATTAATTTGGTGACTTAAAGAGGTTAATTGAATAAAGGGGCATAAACTGTCAAATGTATGATAGTTGTGTTTTTGGGCTATGAATCCTTATGGATATTAGGGGGGACGAATTTTAGGGTTAGGATATCTTAAATTCGTCCAAGCCTCATATCTAGAAGGATCTTTGGATTGCTTAGGGCCTAAGTTATTCAATTAGGGTTAAGGGTGTAACCCTAGTAGCTCATAGTATAAATAGACCCCATGGGTGAGGGAAATCGGCCACTCTTGCAAGATAGAAACCCTAGAGTCGATTTCCTCACCTCCTCTCTCTCTCAAGATCATCCTCTTGATAGTTGGTGTTTGTAAGCCATTAGAGGAGTGACAATTATGACTCTAAGCTCCAAGAAAAAGAAGTTTCAATCAATCAACTTAAGGTATTCTTCTAGATCTGATTTCATATGTTATGATTCAATTAATTTCACTAGATCTAGAATTGTAAGCCTTGGATACATTGCATGTTCAATTAGAGAAACCTAGATCCAAACATTAGGGTTTACATGTGCACATAGGAAAGTTCTTATGGCTCAAACCCATCAGTGGTATCAGAGCTTTGATTGATTTCTATTGAATTGATGCTTTGGTTGATTGCTTTTGCTTGAAAACAAAATTCGATTTTTGTGATTCTGACTGGTGAACTCGACGAGTTCCATTGTGGACTCGGCGAGTAGCTCAAACTCGGCGAGTTCATAGTGGAACTCGGCGAGTTCTAGCGCCAGTTAGAGTTGATTTCGGGATTTCTTGCTGTTTTGCTTGAGGATACTTGCCTTAATTGTTTTGGGTCATTAAAATCCGAATTTTATCATATATTTGGGTATATTCTTGACCAAACAAAAGATACCATTTAATTGAATAATAATTTCCTTATATGATAATAATTGATTATTTGAATTGAATTGGTGAATTGTCTTGCAATTAATATTGAATAGATAAAATTTAAATAATCTGATTAGTTGATTTATATTATTTGCTATTTGATCCTTATGCTTTGAAAAGTTTAAAACTTGTCCTCAAGTTTTGAAATTTAAGTTTTGTGATTAAAATTTTAATTTGAATAGTTTAAATTTCAAACCCTAGAATTTTACAAGTTTAAAATTCAACACTATACTATTATATTATTACAAGCTTAATTATATATATATATATATATATATATATATATATATATATATATATATATGATTTAAAATGCTAGTCTTACCGTTAGTAGGCCTCATTCACGAAGCCAGTCTATAAGGTGGGTATAAGGTTGCTACCTATAAAATGGCGCTTAATGGGTGTACACTCACACCCACTGCTTGCTTGACTGGTGGATGGTCGTTAGCCGAATGGGTAGGATAGGGCAATCCTCTCCTCATTAATAAGTATAATGAATCTATATAAAGTAACTAAACGTGTTTCATAAAATTCCCAATCTTAGTTACTTTAGGAAAAGTGAATTGATGCGATCCCATGAAATTACACTTTGTACCCTTGCTGAGAAGTTAGTGGAGCGTGTGTGGTTAACCGGCACACTAATTGGTTATAAGAAAATGTAGCAAAGGGTGACTCATTGTTTGTCATAGTTCGATGGAGCGTGTGTGGTTTACCGGCACATCGAATAGATGACTGTAACAATGAGGGCATCACGTATATTTGGATGGTTATTCAGACCCGCTTTGTGATCCTCGGCATCCCAGTCACAAACTAGAGGGGCATATCGAGATTTAAACATGCCATTGAAAAGTTCAATGAATCTCAAAGAAATCTAGGAATTCTCAATACATTTAAAACTTAAGCTTATGTTTTTCATGGTGAAGAATTAGTGAATCGTCATTCACTTACCTCCAAATTATTTGCATGTTGGATTACGGCATCCATTTTCTAATGTGTAAATAATGTTGTTGGGTCCTAGCCCTAATTTTTCATTTTGGGTGTTAATTAGGGACTTAACTCTAATCAAACTTTGTTCCTTTCTATTTGTATATGTCTAACGCGAACAACGCTGCTGCTAGCTCATTCACGCTAATGAGCCTTTGTCAAAAAGTGACTTTTGACGGATTGAACTTTAGCAAATGGATAAGATACATTCGCACGATTGCGCGCTACGAGGACAAAGAGTATGTCCTCGACGAGAAGCTCGAAAAGATCAATCCAAAAATCGCTACTCCCGAAGAAATGGCTGTCTTTGAGACCCATGAGCATGATGCAACGAAAGTCCATTACATTATGCTAGCCACGATGAACCCCGAATTCCAAAAGTCCTATGAGGACATGTATCCGTACGAGATGCATCAAGACTTACTGGAGAGATACCACCAAAGCGCGAGGCAAGAGCGCTATGAAATCATAATGAATATGATCACTGCTAAGATGTGAAGTGGAGAGTCTCTAACCGTGCACTTGAAAAAGATGCAAAGATATGCTGATCATCTTCGCAAGTTGAATGTCAACTTTGGGGAAGATTTGGCTATCGACATTGTTCTTCACTCCTTGCCCTCGTGCTACAACCAATTTAGGATGACCTACCGCATGAACAAGGAAGAGGTCACCCTAAGCAAACTCCAAGGGATCCTAAGGACTGCTGAGAGCAACCTCAAGGACAAGTCAGTTGCATTAACTCCCAATCCACCCGCTGCTCCTGTTTTGGCTATTGGGCAGGGAAGGGGCAAGAAGAGGAAGGCTTCTTCAAAAAGCCACCACAAGGGAAAGTCCCAAGATGGTTCCTCTTCTAGTGGGACCAAGGTTGGCCCTGCTAAGCCCAACCTAAACCCAAAGGAGGCAGAGTGCCACCATTGCCACAAAATAGGGCATTAGAAGAGAAGCTGCCCGGAATATCTGCAAGCCATCAAGGATGGGAAGATCAAGCCATCTTTCGCAGGTATTTACACAATTAAATCTAATGATTCATCTCATGATATTTCTTGGGTTCTTGATACAGGATGTGGTTATCACATTTGTTCTGATGTGCAGGGACTAAGAATAAATAGGGATGTGGAGCTTGGAAGAATAAATCTAATCATGGGGAACAGAAGATCGTCGCCTGTGACCAAGATTGGAGTGTATTCTCTAGTGCTTAGTAATGGATTGAGTTTAGATTTAAATAGTTGTTGCTACTCACCAGATATGGCAAGAAACATCATTTCATTTCATGGTTTATTTAGACAAGGATTTAGATATTTGTTTAATAATGAGAATGGTTCGATTTATGCTTATCTAAATGGTGTTTTATATTTTGAAGCAATGCCTTGTAATGGAATTTATGAAATTGTTATGGTTGTAGATAACCTAGGAAATGATGTGTTGTGTATGGATTCTTCCAATAGTATGGATAAAGCATGCTTGTGGCATTGTTGTCTTGGACATGTCAACAAGAAGCGCATAGCCCAACTCCAAAAGGATGGAGTGTTGGAGTCATTCGACCTTAGGGAAGATGACACGTGCGAATCTTGTTTACTTGGAAAGATGAACAAGTCACCCTTCACTGGCACTTGTGAGAGGGGTGAGGGTTTATTGGATCTCATACATATCGACGTGTGTGGGCCCTTTAGATCCACCACAAAGGATGAGAACCACTTCTACGTGACTTTCACCGACGATTATAGTAGATATGGGTATATTTACTTAATCAAGCACAATTCAGAAACGTTTGAAAAGTTCAAAGAGTTCAAACATGAAGTGGAGAATCAATTGGGCAGGAAAATCAAGATGCTTCGATCCGATCGAGGAGGAGAGTACCTAAGTCTTGAATTCCACGACTATCTCAAGGAATGTGGAATAGTTTCGTAATTGATGCAACCTAGGACACCGCAGTTGAATGGTGTGGCAGAAAGGCGTAATCGAACCCTGTTAGACATGGTTCGTTCTATGATGAGTCGTGCTTCACTAGCTATCTCATTCTGGGGGTATGCCTTAGAGACTGCCACCCATATCCTTAACCGAGTCCCTACAAAGAAGGTTGCCAAAACACCTCACGAGATATGGACAGGGAAAGCTCCCTCGTTGGCACATATCAAGGTTTGGGGTTGTGAGGTTTTCGTAAGATGAGAAACTCACGACAAGCTCGAACCTTGTAGTGAGCAGTGTATTTTCATCGGCTACCCGCATAAATCCTTTGGATATCTCTTCTATAGACCGAGTGACAATGTTGTCTTCGTTGCGAGGAGAGGGGTTTTCCGAGAGCGAGAACTCATAAGCCAAGGGGACAGTGGGAGACAAATTGATCTTGAATAGATTCAAGAGTCGAGCGATGAAGGAACCTCTAACGCTGGCGCTCAACCCGAGGAGGAAACTTCGGTTGAACCAATTGACGAGTCCTTACCTCTTAGACGTTACGAAAGAGTTAGAGTTCAACCCCAGTTTTATGGTTTTCATATTACTACTGAGGGGGACATGTATATTAGTGATGGTACACTAATAAATCTAGATGAACCTAATAGCTATAAGGAATCCATGGTAGGCCCAGAGTCTGCAAAATGGAAAGAGGCGATGGATAGCGAGATTCAGTCCATGTATGACAACCAAGTTTGGAATTTGGTTGACAATGTGCCCGGACGTAAGACGGTTGGGTGCAAATGGATCTTCAAGAAGAAGACCGACGTGGATGGGAATGTGCACACGTATAAGGCACGATTGGTTGTGAAGGGCTTTACTCAAACTCCCGGAGTTGACTATGATGAGACCTTCTCACCAGTTGCTAAAATAAAGTCTATTAGGGTGATGATGTTTACATGGCTCAGCCAGAGGGTTTTGTCGATACGAAGCGTCCCAATAGAGTGTGCAAGCTTGATAAGTCCATTTATGGACTTAAGCAAGCATCTCGCAAATGGAATCTTTGCTTCGATGAGAAAGTCAAAGAGTTTGGATTTGTACGAAGTGAAGATGAATCATGTGTATAAGTCAAGGCCAGTGGGAGTATAGTTAGCTTCCTCGTTCTGTATGTCGATGACATATTGCTCATAGGAAACGACATCCCGACTCTGCAGGAGGTTAAGTCCTGGCTCGGGAAGTGCTTCGCTATAAAGGACCTCGGAGAGGCTTCCTATATTTTGGGAATAAGGATAGTGAGAGAACGAAGTAAGAGACTAATAGGACTTAGTCAGAAAACTTACTTGGATAAGGGAGTAAAACGTTTTAGTATGGAAAACTCAAAGAAGGGAGAGCTACCGATACAAAGTAATGCCAAATTGAGTAAGAATCAAAGTACGAGTACAGAAGCCGAGATAGCTGAGATGAGCCGCGTACCTTACGCTTCCGCAGTTGGCTCAATCATGTATGCTATGACTTGTACTCACCCTGATGTGGCCTTTGCTTTGAGCATGGTCAGTAGATATCAAGGGAACCCTGGCAGAGCTCATTGGGTCGCGGTCAAGAATATCCTTAAGTACCTTCGGAGGACCAAGGAGTGGTTTTTAGTCCTCGGTGGGAGTGATGACTTAAAGGTGCGAGGGTATAGTGACGCCAGCTTTCAGACCAACAGGGACAATTACCGTTCTCAGTCGGGCTGGGTCTTTACCCTTAATGGAGGAGCAGTGACTTGGAAAAGTTCCAAGCAATAGACCGTAGCTAATTCAACGTGCGAATCAGAGTACATTGCAGCGAGCGAAGCATCAAAGGAGGCAATGCGGTTGAAGAACTTCATTGGTGACCTTGGAGTTGTGCCTGCCATAAAAGATCCTATGGAAATTTTCTGTGATAATGAAGGAGTGGTTGCCTTGACCAAGGAACCGAGGGATCATGGTAGATCTCGACATATCGACAGAAAATATCACTTTATTAGACATCGAGTAGAAGAAGGACACCTCGTAGAAAAGAGGGTATCGTCATAGGATAACCCAGCAGATCCGCTTACGAAGGGACTGAGTAGGGTTAAGCACTTGTAGCACGCTAGAAGCATTGGGCTGAAAGACGATATTAGTTTAGATTAGATAGTTTAGAAACATGTAATAGATAAATGTAATTGACATTTGATGATTAAATAAAGGAGTATTATTTATAAGTAAAGCTACTGTCTTATGTTAATTGTTTAACTATCATTTCACTTTGCATGTTTTGACTTCCTGAATAATTGAGTTATTAAGAATAATCGAATTATTCGAATGGTCCGCAATCATTCATATGTTGGAAGTAGGTATGAATGAAGATTGTCATGAATTGGTGTGTAGATTGTCTAAAAGGTATTAGACATAGCAAAGGTTTGTTGCAACGTTCATGAGTGCTTATGATCAAGTTTTGAGCATTGGAATAAACCCGCGCTTGCTGGAATCACTTTATGGAATGTACCGCAAGTGATCGCTAGACGATAATATCATATGGTCTTAAAACCAAGATATATGGTTTATTGTTTATTAATTGGTTGCGCATTGACAATGCGAAACCGCATCAGTAAATTAATGTTATAAAACGCATTGTTGTGTATAGTTGATTAGTAAATAGTAAACGCATATAAGTCGAAGTTTATCTGTTACTTTTATCCTAAGAGGGTAAAAGCGATATCAGGGCCCCTCGATGATTAAATTTGACTTATGTGCCGGGCCCGGTCAGGACTGAATTGATGTGTTCAATTAAGTTCTACGTCAAATGAATCTGAGATCGAGAAACCAACTGCTGGACAATAAGTATGACTATGTTCCATGAGATTGTCCGCACAATATCTAAACAGAGGACTGTACGATCCCTTATCTAAAGGACAAGATACTGATAAGATCAGAGTTTGACAGCGTCTTTGAGAGCTACTATTGCTAATCAGATTGTGTTTGCATATATAGTTACTAGACTTATCCAAGTGGGAGACTGTTGGATTAGTGTCTAAGGTTGTAACTATATTTGGTAAGTACTTGACCCGGTTGTGCATGGTCCTTTTGGGTTGCCTTCACCATAGCAACTTGACAGGGTGATTTGTAAAGAGAGAAGAGATATTATTAATATATTATGAGAATAATATATTAAAGGAATAATAATATTATTTGATTGATACAAGTCATAAATTAATTGAGAATTAATTTGGTGACTTAAAGAGGTTAATTGAATAAAGGGGCATAAACTGTCAAATGTATGATAGTTGTGTTTTTGGGCTATGAATCCTTATGGATATTAGGGGGGGACGAATTTTAGGGTTAGGATATCTTAAATTCGTCCAAGCCTCATATCTAGAAGGATCTTTGGATTGCTTAGGGCCTAAGTTATTCAATTAGGGTTAAGGGTGTAACCCTAGTAGCTCATAGTATAAATAGACCCCATGGGTGAGGGAAATCGGCCACTCTTGCAAGATAGAAACCCTAGAGTCGATTTCCTCACCTCCTCTCTCTCTCAAGATCATCCTCTTGATAGTTGGTGTTTGTAAGCCATTAGAGGAGTGACAATTATGACTCTAAGCTCCAAGAACAAGAAGTTTCAAGCAATCAACTTAAGGTATTCTTCTAGATCTGATTTCATATGTTATGATTCAATTTTTTTCACTAGATCTAGAATTGTAAGTCTTGGATACATTGCATGTTCAATTAGAGAAATCTAGATCCAAGCATTAGGGTTTGCATGTGCACATAGGAAAGTTCTTATGGCTCAAACCCATCAAGAACGTCTTAAGTGGATCAATCAGCTGATGATGGATTTGTAAATATTCACAATCTTCTCGTAACACTTAATGACATCAGCCAGGAGCTACCTTCCAGAATTCAACATGATCACCCAATCGAAAACGTCATTGGCCAGCTGGGTAATGGTGTTCCAACGCGAAGTCAGAGTGGGGTTGTCAATACATGTTTCTATTCTTGCTTCATATCTCAAATAGAGCCGAAGAATGTTCAAATGGATTTGAATGAGCCCAGCTGGATGGATGCTATGCATTAGGAATTGAGTCAATTTGAGAAGCTTGGGGTTTGGAAGCTGGTTGAATTACCTAAGGGCAAAAAGTCACTTGACACGCGTTGGGTCTATCGAAACAAGCAAGATGATTCAGGGGTTATTGTGTGAAATAAGGTCCGATTGGTTATACGTGGATTTCATCAAATTGAGGGTCTTGACTACACCGAAGTTTTTGCTCCAGTAGCTCGCTTGGAGGCTATTTGCATCTTCCTTGCATATGCTTCTTACATAAACTTCACGGTTTACCAGATGGATGTCAATACTGCCTTCTTGTAGGGCGCTGTGAAGGAAGAGATCTATGTTGATCAACCTCTTGGGTTTGTCAATTCAAAATTTCCGAATCACGTCTACAAGTTGGACAAAGCTTTATATGGGTTACACCAAGCTCCATAGGCTTGGTATGCTACTCATACGAAGCATTTCCTCGATCATGGCCATTCGCGAGGGACAATCGATCAAACCTTATTCATTAAGCATGTTGGTTCCGATCAAATTCTTGTTCAAATCTATATCGATGATATCATTCTTGGGTCAACAAGTTCAAAAATGTGCAAAGAGTTCGAAAACGTTATGAAGAAAAGGTTCGAGATGAGTTCTTTGGGGGAGATGACCATGTTTTTGGGGCTTCTGGTCAAACAAGAATCAACCGGAATCCTGCTAAATCAAGCCAATTATGTATAAGATATGCTAGAGAAGTTTAGGTTTCGAGATGCAAAACCTGCACTGACGCCAATGGCTGAGAGGCCTCTACTAACTCCTGATATTGAAGGCAAATCCGTAGATCGGACTGACTACAGATCATTAACCAGATCGTTGATGTATTTAACAACATGCAGGCCAGACATCATGTTCGCGGTTTGTAAATGCGTATGATATCAGGCTAATCCTAAACTTTCACATTTTATTGCTGTCAAAAGAATATTTCGGTATCTCAAAGGCACCCCAAAACTAGGTCTTTTGTATCCGAAAAATTCTGAGTTTGATTTATATGCTTTTGCTGACAGTAATTATGGAGGTTGTGAGCTTGACAGGAAATAAACGTCTAGAGGTTGTCAATTTCTTGGTGATCGGTAGGTGTCATGGCAGTGCGAGAAATAGCATACCGTATCCACCTCAACAGCAGAGGCGGAATACGTAGCCGCTTCTGCTTGTTGTTCTCAAGTTATCTAGATACAACATCAGCTCATGGATTACGGTTTGAATTTTCTAGAAACCCTCATTTTTTGCGATAATGAGGCTCAATTCAAATTGCCAATAATCTTGTCCAACACACGAAAACCAAGCACATCGATATCAAAGTGTATTTTATCAGAGATTGTTATGAGTGTTCACTCATTCGGTTGGAACAAGTTCTCACTGCTGATAATGTGGCGGATATTTGTTCACAAAACCGTTTAACAAAGCTCGGTTCGATGTGCTTGTCGAATTTTTGAAAACGATGTGTTTTGGGTTATTTTAAATTTGCACATTTAGTTTTCATTATCTCCCATACACAAATTTAGGGGGAGAAATAAACAAAAACCAAAACTATATATATATATATATATATATATATATATATATATATATATATATATATATATATATATTTATATTTATATATCGAAAATTAAAAAATCCAATTTTTTTTTCTATTTATTTTTCTTCTCAAAAGATTTGAAAAACTCAAAAATATTGTGTGCTAACTTTGTTCTATAGATGTTGTGTTGGGAAGTGATATAAACTTGGTGATAACAGGTCATTTGAATTTGTGTAAAGTATCAAAGTTGAATTGTCTAGGCTCTATGTTCGATGCGTTGGTAGGCACGAAAGTTTTAAATTGGACTTGACTAGGCATATATGAATTTAAGGAATCAAATGACTTGACAAATATTGACCTAGACAGATCCATTTAGCTTGACAATATGACGCTTGGGTAGGTTGAACAGAGAGATATACATGGGAACCTGCAGATTACATTAAATAATATGTATCTAGAACCGTGGCTTAACTTTTCCTCGATGTATGGACTTTGTCCTTAATTTTGATATTGACGGGACGGTCGGGGAAATTCCGACAAAATAGGTCTGCAGAAGGTTATTTTCTTACTTTCTTTCTGTTAGTCATATGATGCCTCCTCTGCGTGATCGGAAGATCCGACCTGGATTGCAGCATATGCAACTCTGTCTCTCTGCATATCCTTCTATTCCATTCTTTCTACATGTTAGCCATATGATGCCTCCTTTGCGTGACTGCTAATCTGACCTGGTACACAACATATGCACCATTCTACTTCTCAATCCTTTTGAATCTGGTACGACATATGTTTCACCATCTGCGTGATCGGAAGATCCGACCTGGGTGTACAACATATGCACTCTAAATTTGTCATCTCCCATAATAATTGTCTGCTTACCTAAAGTAAGGAGTATCTCGGAAGTTCTTGATTATTGGGGTATATCAGGAAGCGAGAAACATGTTCTAGTACATCTAAAATGAATCAAGTAATAGGTTGTCTGTAGATCTCGCTGCTTAATTTAGGTGGACAACAATATCCTTGGTCGTTCTCAGATGAATGTTCCTTAGGAATTTTGTTTAAAATGGCAAGATTAAAATGTCTTGTCACTTGTAGTATATCCTAATTTTGTCACAATCTTTCGTGTTTAAGTGGACCACAATACCGGCGATTGACCAGATCTATATATGAGGGAGAATGTACTAATAAACAGATTCAGGTTGTCTAAGAACTTTGATTCCAAACTCACAATATACTATTAGCTTTGGTCAAAGAGAAATTAGTGTTAATTCATTTTTAATTTCAGTTTTATCGTTATTTTATTTTTATTTTTATTTTGCTATAATTAAAAATTAAAAAAAATTTAATTTAAAATTTTAAATTAGTTATTATTATTTTAGTTTAAATTTTATTTATTTATTTTATTTTGTTTTAGTTTATTTTTAAAATCCTCAAAATGAATTATTTTTAATAATTTGTGGTATTGGACTTGGAATTGAAGTGGTGCAGCCCATGTGTTCTTGGACCGGGTCATGGGTTTGGTATAAATGCTACAGTTTCCAGCTGTAAACACTTTATGCTCCATTTTCAAATTTACGGCTGTAAACTCCCTCTAATTCTCTCATTGAATATTCATCGACTCACCGAAATTTGTGTTTAAATCTCGAAATTGACTGTTCGATCTTGTAGGTATGCACATTCTCACCATTAAAAAGCTGTTCTAACAGAAAAATGACCTTGAATCGATGCATTAATCGGAAAAATTAAATCGTCGGCGTTTACGACCATTGAAGGGCTTACGGCCATAAACCCCTTTTCCAACCAAAAACTCAATTTTTTTTGGAAATTGAAGCCATATTAAATCTTTTTGGACAAAACATATGCCTTATCGTTCAAATAATATGTTTTCTCAGTTGGCTCGGTTCATGTAAGTCAAAATGGCAGAACTTAAATTTGCAGAAAGTCACAATCTGGCAATCTTATTGGTTAATCCTCCTGTTGCACATAGTGAATTCAAGTCCATGATTCATGGGCTGAAGGAATGTTGCTTGGCTACACCTTTAACCCTCAATCGAGCAATTTATCAAAGTCTAATCAAAGAAATCTGGAAGTCTTCAAAAATAAAGAAAGGAAATGATGGCTCTGATGGGTTATGAGCATTCTAACACCCCTAAGTTTACATGAAACCCTAAAAAACCTTGGATCTATGTTTGTCTAAAATACCTGCAAAATATGATTTCCATGGTTCATAAACCAATCTAGCATACATGGGGAACTTTTAACATAAAAGATGGCTAGAATTACATACCTTGTAGTTGATTTGATACCTTGAAAACCTTGAGATCCTAGCACCCCAAGTGTGATGCCTCAAATGTTTCACACAACACCAAGTGCTTTGGAATAACTTTGACAGAATGGAGAACACTTCAAAATTGGTCTAGCCCTCTTCTTTTCTTAGTGTAGCCGATTTTAGATGATATCATGTTCTTTATATAGTGTGTTACATCTATGGTTACACCATGTAAACGCTAATGTGACATGACTCTTCATTTCCATGACCCATGAGTTTATAACTCCCATTGAGCATCCTATGGACCTTAGCCCAACTTGATAATCCATGGAGTATCTAGTCCACTATTCAAGTATGGATGATTTACATAATCAACCCATATATTTAATTAGTCATATTTTGATCACTTAATTAACTCTAAATTAATTCTTGATCAATACTAATTAAATAATATTATTAATATATTAGAACTTATAATATATTAACCATAAGTGTTATTTCTCTCATTTTAGTTTATCCAAATGCATGATGCCATGCAACCCAAATGGACCATGTCGGGTCAGGTTAAGTACATACCAAATATAGTTATGGACATAGACACCTTATCCAACAGTCTCCCACTTGGATATGTCTAATAACTATAACTGCAAGTATGACTACAGGAACCGATCAACAATCGTAGCTCTTTCAAGGTCTCTCAGAATTGAGAAGATGATGTTACGTCATTTATGATAAGTGATCATATAATCCTTTGTTTTAGATATCAGCTAGACAAATACATGGAACAATGTCTTACTTATTGTCCAACAGTTTGTTTCCCGATTTCCGATTTGTTTGACATAGAACTAAATTGAACACATCAATTCGGTTCTAACCGGGACCGATACATAGGTCAAAACAAAATCATCGAGGGGCCTAGATATCCGTTTCTAATCCAAGAAGGAACAGATAAACTTTGACTCATATGCTTGTTCTACTACTTGTTGAATCATACACAAAAGTACGTTTTATAACATCGAGTTACCAATGCATTTTCGTACGATCAATGCATAACCAACTCATAGGCAACAAGTCATATTTCTATGTTTGAAGACTTATATGATATTACCGTCTCATGATCACCCGAGATAAATTCCATGAAGTAATACCAATGAGCGTGGGTTGAATCCAATGCTTAGAGCTTACGAGCACTCATGAGTGTTGTAGCCATGTCCAACAGCTTAGACCTCTGCAACCAACTCATGACAGTCTTGATTCATACCTATTTCCAACATATGACCGACTATGGAGAATTCGAATAATATGATATACCAAACATAATTATTCTGGAAGTCAAAACATGCAAAAAAAATATAGTAAACGATTGACAAAAGATAGCAAAACTTTACTCATAAATAAACACAACTTTTATTCATCATCAAATGTCAATTACACTTTACAAATTTAAAAATTATCTAACTACTAAAACTAATATCATCCTTCAGCCCTATGCTCCGAGCATGCTGGAGATGCTTAACCCGACTTAGTCCCTTCGTGAGGGGATCTACTGGGTTCTCATCCGATGATACCCTGTTTCACGAGGAGTCCTTCTATTCGATGTCTAATGAAATGGTATTTTCTGTCGATGTGTCTGGATCTCCCGTGATCCCTTGGTTCCTTGGCTAAGGCAACTGCACTTTCACTATCACAGAAAATTTCCATTGGCTCCTTTATAGCTGGTACAACTCCAAGGTCTCCAATAAAGTTCTTCAACCATATCGGCTCCTTTGCTGCCTCTCTTGCTGCTATGTACTCTGATTTGCAAGTTAAATCAGCCACTGTCTCCTGCTTTGAACTCTTCCAAGTGATTGCTCCTCCGTTTAAGGTAAAGACCCAGCCTGAATGAGAGCGGAAATTATCCCTCTCAGTCTGAAAGCTAGCATCACTATACCCTACAACTCTCAAGTCATCACTCCCACCGAGGGTAAGGACCCATTCCTTAGTCCTCCGCAAGTACTTGAGGATATTCTTTACCCCTGTCTCGTGAGCCTTGCCAGGGTTCCCCTGATATCTGTTGACCATGCTCAAGGCAAAGGCCACATCAAGACGAGTTCAGGTCATAGCATACATGATCAAGCCTACTGCAGAAGCATAAGGTACTTGACTCATTTCTGCTATCTCAGCCTCAGTACTCGGGCTCTGAGTTTTACTCAGTCTGGCGTTACTCTGGATGGGTAACTCTCCTTTCTTGGAATCTTGCATGCTGACCCTCTTCAGCACCTTATCCAAGTAGGTACTCTGACTAAGTCCAGTTAGTCTTTTACTCCGGCCTCTCAGAATCCTTATCCCTAGAATATAGACAACTTCTCCTAGGTCTTTCATAGAGAAACATTTCCTAAGCCAGGTCTTCACTTCCTGCAAGGTTGGGATGTCATTTCCTATGAGTATTATGTCATCCACATACAGTACTAAAAAGCTAATTATACTCCCACTAGCCTTGACATAGACACAAGATTCATCTTCACTCCTCAAAAAACCGAACTCTTTGACTTTCTCATCGAAGCAAAGATTCCATCTGCGAGGTGCCTGTTTCAATCCATACATGGATTTCTCGAGCTTACACACTCTATTAGGGGTATAAGTGTGAGGTGGTATGGATATTTTTATTTTTATATTACTTAAAAATATGGGGGGGGGGGGGGGGGGGGGGAGAGAGAGAGAGAGAGAGAGAGAGAGTAGAAAGGATAACTAGATTTTTTTTATATGGAGGCAATTTTGAAACCATAAAAAAAAAAAAGATATATCAATTTTTTAAATGTTGGATTAAACATACAATATTGAAACAACTAGAATGACAATTTTTATAGTTAACTTGTAGTTAAATGAGGGGCTTTAATATTCTCGAGCAAAAGGCAAAGATATAAGTTGCTGGCTTGTTATGCATAGTTGAGGGTTTTATATAAAGCTCCACCCACCATTCCACCAATAATGTATGATAACAACACTCTAACATGTCCCCTTAAACGGATGCTTTGACGTTGTCTTTACCAATTTAAATGGCCCCACATTTGCTTTGAGCCCCGTCCGTTCATCCGTTGATATATATATATATATATATATATATATATATATATATATATATATATATATATATATATATATCGAAAATGAAAAGAGCAATTAGAATATTACACATGTAGTTTATAATATTAAATCATTTATAATTAATTAAAAGCTTATTTAAAATATTTTGGGTAAAATACAGGGTCGGTCCTGAGAGTAAATATTTTCAAAAGCCCAGGACAAACAATAAAAAAATGTCCTTATGGTTATTATAAGTTTTTATTTTTAAATAAAAATATGTAATAAAAAAATTGGACATGTGCGGCTGCTCACTTTGCCCTCCTCAACTCTCCCATGGTAAAATGGTAATTAGATAATGGGAGTTAAGAGCGGTGGTTCTAATTTCAATTATTTAGACGGTTTGTAATCCGCATTTTGTTTATATTCTTTATCTCTATTCTCTTAACCCTTCTCTTTCATAAAACATAATCATTACCTCCACCTCTCTACCACCTGCTGCTGTCACCATGCCTCATCGCCATCACCACCACCCTAGACTCTGATTTTACTCCTTCCGTCTTAAACCTCTATACAACTTGTTGTTGTTACCATGCATCATCGCCTTCACCACCACCGCTGCCACCCTAGACTCTGATTTTACTCCTTCTACCTTAAACCACCCAAAGTCGACATCTGCTCGGTTGATCCCTTTTTCTATTACGAACCATCGTTTGTCAAAAAAACACCCACCGTCAGTGTCTTTTCCACCACGACGAACACCATATTCGCACCATTGCACCAAGTAAATGTAACACCAAAACCCTTCCACCTCTTTTATCCCTTTATTTATGTAAAAACCACCCCATCACCACCATTGAGATTAAGTGTTTTCGGTTTTAATTAAGTATCAAACTACAAAGAAAGCAAATAAGCATAAAAAATGGAGAAATCAAAGATCCACAAACCTTACGAACCTTTTCGTGTGATTTTTTTTTATTAAAAAAGTGATTAAAAGCATTAAGTCGGTCAAATAAAAATGTGTTTGTAAAAACATATGCATACACGAAAGGTGGACGCATGCATTTTTCGACCTTTGTGCATATACGCATCTTTCATATGCGCATATGCATTTTTATATGACTTTCTTAATAATTTAAGTCATTTAAAAAAATCAGACTATATATATATATATATATATATATATATATATATATATATATATATATATATATATATTATAATATGCGGAAAATTCTTAATATTTCACCATAATTTATGAAAAAATCCTAATTACTGATAAAAATGATGATTTGACCATATTTTCCGGTTTATCGGTTTCAATACTTACTCGGTTTCGTTAAAGTCTCATTATTTTACCATTATTTCATTAAAGTCTCATTATTTTTGATGAGATTATAGTGCTAGTAGATCGACAGATTCAAAACAGATAAACAAGAATGAAGTAATCAAACAACACAAGAATTGATCAAATTATGTTGAATGATTAATATCTCACACCTCAGAAGAGCTCGATGAAGAACTTCGACTGTAGAGATGTGTTTTAGGGTTACGATCCAAAAGCTATTAATGAGAACGACATCTTTAAAGCTCTACATGCATGCATAATATATAGTCTAACCCTAAGCTTAAACCACGGTTGGACAGGCCCAAACCGGGTAATCAAAATATCAACATTAAGCCCATATGACGCAACACTCTAAACCCAACAATCTCCCCATTTGCGTCAATAGAGGCGAGAGACTAGTTCGGTTGAGAAAGAACAAAATTCTTCACGGTCTTGAACACCTTCGGTATAATGGACAAAAGAGTGTGACGAAAGGATATATACCACAGAACCATGTCAGAGAAGTTCTTCTTATCTGAATCACTATTCTGTTTACACATGTGAGTTATGTCAAGAACTTGCTCCAAGCAGGAAGTGGAGAACATGTGTTTGTTAACAAGAGCGAAAAGGAATCTTTCACCTTCGCTTCTAGTGAACATGATAGTGTGATGGACTGGATCAATCTTGCCTAATTTCATCTTATTTAAATCACCTGGCTTCCCAATATTCTTCACAATTGGCTTCTTTCTCAGAACGTTTGCAATCTCCTGATCCATCTTAGCAACCTCATGGATGTAGGAAGCCAACATTCTCTTAATGTGATTGAGGATCGTGCCATACTGCTCTTGATTAGTAAGTCGAATATTGAACAACAGAATCCAATCATGTGGGTTTAGGTTTGGAATATCAGCTAACGAAATCATATGAACCGAGTTATCAGAACCTCGGGTCACCCTGAACTTCACGTTGATAAATTTCCCAGCATCATATGGTTTCAATACCTTGACAGAGGTTATTTTCTGAGCACTCCATGTCAAGTATTGGGGTTGAGCACATTCAAAATAAAAATGTATTAGATCTCGATCAACCTGTGGGTGAGGAGAAGGGACTTCAACCGTTAAATCAAAACAATGGAACACGAATGCCCTACAGGTGATAGGCATATCAAACTGAGAATCCGTCGTGTTTTCACATTCAAAAGAGGTCACATGTTCCAACCAGTGAGTTCTAGGAGACTCAATTGCTTCTTTAATTAATCTTTTTCGTGTCTAGGTGGGAAAGAGAGCCTGCTTGCAAATCAGATCATCTTGAGCTGCTTTTTGCTTTCGCTCTTCATCTTCTCTCTCTCTCTCTCTCTCTCTCTATCTGTTTTCAAATTTTCATTAGCCTCTTTTTCCCTTTTCTTTCGCTTTAAAGCATCAGCAATAGTACCTTCTTCTTCATCATCACTATCTCCCACAACACTCTTTTGAGCTGCTTTCGGCTTTCGCTCTTCATCTTCTCTCTCTCTCTCTCTCTGCCTGTTTTCAAATTTTCATCAGCCTCTTTTTCCCTTTTCTTTTGCTTTAAAGCATCAGCAATAGTTTCTTCTTCTTCATCATCACTATCTTCCACAATACCCTTTGGTTTTTCTTGTCCACCAGAACCCGAAGCTACATTAACCTTCGGTTCGATTTTGATAGTGACTTTGGGTGGAATTGGAGGATTTTGATCAGCTTCTCACCCTTGTTGCGGAGTGACCACAGGCTCCGTAACACCCTAAATCTGACTTAAAATCTGAATAGCAGGAAGAAGTTTAGCTGTTAAATGATTCTGGATGGTGAGGGTGAGAACAAGATCATGAGTGTTGACAACATTACTGAGAATCGAAAGAACATCCCTAACACTGATTTTAAGAATGGCCCTCTCGGTCTTGAGTGAAGCAATCTCCTTCTGAGCTTGAGCAAGGTGAGCGTTTCTGACTTCAACTTGTGTGGTCTTTAGAGCAAGTTCATCCATAATCCTATTTTCCATGGCAAGAATTGACCGAAGTGAGAAGAGAAGTGTGATCAGCCTGAAGCTCAGTTCGAACAAAATCAAACTTTGTTGTTTCTTCTTGAAGGGACTTGGTGAGAGAATCAATCGAAGCATTGACCTTCGCAGCATTGGAGTCGGCATGGCCTTTGAACGATTCCAAGAAGATCTTCGAATCGTGAACTATATCAGTTACTTTGGTTGTTGCTTTCTTGCAGGTTGATGTAGAGGCATCCACAGCCTTTGTGGATTTGTTGATTGAGGCTGTATATTGCTGAAGAGCAGTGTCAAGAAACGCTTTTAACACAATGTTGAGAGAAAAACTTGGAGACACACTTGAACAAACGTTAGTACAAGTATATTGCGGAATAGAGTTAATCTCAAGGATCTAAAATCTCAACAATAATATAGTTAGATAGTTAGATAGTTAGTTGCGGAAAGTAAAGAAATGTAAATGACAACAGTTGTTATATCAAGAATACACTTAAACTGATTCATAACAAGGAATGCATTCACTCCGAGTTAGTAAGTGAGATCAAGTTTAGTGATTAAGTCTAGAAGACTTGCTCCGAAGAGAGGTTATGTTTCAGTAGCAGTTTGAGTGTGAAGAGTAATAAGATAGAGAAAAGAAGAAGATAAGAGAGATGATTGAAGGAGAAATCTTGTGTATTAAGAAGTTAAGAAGCGTAGTAATAAGTAGTTTTGTTACAAGAGAATGAGTCTATTTATAGAGACTCTGAAATAAGCTAAGACTCTATAAGCAGCCGTGCAAGGCATGCTAGACAATAGAGTACATTACATAGGATAAGTAAAAGAAATAACTAAGACTGCGAATGCTGAAGACTTGATGACTCCGGATGCTGAGATGGTTGCTGATGAAGAATGGTTGCGGTTATAGTTGCAGATTTGACTTCGGATGTTGGATTGGATGCGGGAGCTGAACTGTTGCGGTAGTAAAGAGAAGGTTGCGGTAGTTGAGTTCAAGAGGGTCACTTTTATGATTCAACAATTTCCCCCTAAGTGACCTCTTTAACTCCGGTTCAGTTATCAAGTTTGAGGAACTTGATCAAAATCCACCAAAATTTTCTAACATTTTCCAGCCAAGTGATTCTTTTTGTGATCTCAAACTTGACTTCAGCAGTAGTGTGCTTTGATCTTTCTACTGCGGTCTTGCAGATGTCAAGTTGCTTCTTGGGCAGGCGGTGCATGGCATTCATCGGAATGAAGTATTTGACATTGTCTGTCTTCCGTTTGAATATGATGCCAAGTTCTGGAAAGTTGGTTGCGCCTAGAGATCTTTCTTCATAGCCTTCTGTAAGCATAGGCACTGGTTCAAGTGGTGGAAGGTCAAATTTCTTGATGATGGTGGGGTGGATGTCCGCATCAATCTTGGCGAAGTCGCAAACAGTGTCCTTAAGAAAGGTTTTGGCTTTGTCAAGAGCAATCTGCATCTTCGGATGCTTCTCTGCTTTGTTCTGAAAGACTCTGGCAATGAGAAATATTTCTTCAGGGTTCATGCAGGGGAAGTCTGCCTGGGTGCGGATGTAGTCATGCTCTCTTTTGGTAAGAGTGAATTGAGCAAATTCAGCTTTCATAAACTTCCGCATCTTGTAGTTTTTCACTGCGGATGGTCTATCGTTAGACCATACGTTTTTCCACTGAAGAGCCATGCTTCGCATAGAAGTGAGTGAGTCTTTCAAATTCCATCGGCAGTCGCTTGTGGTCAGGAAGACTGCGGTCGAAGGATTCAAAAACAGCAAAATACTTGGCATTGGGAGAGATTGGAATATCCGAATAACCATCGGATGGTGGTTCAGCATAAGTGAGACGGGGAGTGTATTCTTCATCTAGCAGCCTGCGGTGCAGATTGACCCATGAGTTGATCAGCGATTCATCGATCATAGTATCGAATCCGCAGTCTCTCCGGATAAGTTCAGCTAACTTGGCTGCTTTCCAGTCTTGTTTTCTTTGAGCTGTGGCAGGGGAGTCTGTGGAGCTTTCTGAAGACATATGTTCCTCAAGGTTTTTGAAATGAGGAGGAGTCTCAGGTCTGTTCAGGTTGTTTTTGGGTGATGAGTAGGGAGATGGAATATTTTGAGATGGTGGAAGTGAAGGCTGCGGTGTGGGAATTTTTGTTGTGGTGATTGGAGGGCTCTGACGGATGGATGTGTCTGAGCGATGACCTTCTTCATCACTTCCCCCTCTTGAGGTATGCATCGTAGGTGCTTCCTCAAGCCATTGTTTTAATCCATCCACCTTGGCACAGACTTCTACAAAGTGAATTTTCATTGTTTCAGCCAGTTGGGAGTTGTCTGGAATGGAAGAGTTAAAGAGTAGCTTGTGTATGTATTTTGTATGCTGAAGCATCTCAGGGCCATGAAAATTGGAGGTAAGGGATTTCTGCATCCGATTGATTGTGGCATGAAGAACAGAGATAGTGGATTCGTAGGCAGTGTGAGTCTCATGTATTACTCTTTGAGATAAAGCATCTTGATCCGCAATGGCTGTTTGTAAGCCTTGTTTGATTGCGGTCAACTCAGTAATGAGGCGTTCCATTGTGGCCATAAAGTCTTGATGATCGGCCCTGCGGTTGTTATCAAGCGATCGAATCCCCATTTCGACCTTGAGAGAGATGCGCTCAGCAGCCATACGCTCTCTTGTCTCAAGTCGTTCGATGCTTTCAATGAGGGACTGCGGTCCTGGAATATCTTCAGGTGGAGATTGAGTAGGCTTGACCGTAGCTAAAATCTGATCGACTTTAGCTTGGAGATTGAGAAACTCTTTTCTTGTGACAGCAACTTTCTTCTTTTTCTTTTTCTTTTCCTTGGGCTTAGAAGTTGAGTGTTGAGAACCACTGGACTCTTCTTCTTCTTCGAACATCATTAGGTCATCATCGGAAGGATTTGGTTTGTTGACCTCTTGTATGTCTTCATCATCAAAACCGAAGGGTGGGGCCGAGCTGAGTTCAATAGCTGGCTCTTCGTCTTGATTGGGTTGATTGTGGTAGGTGGAACAGGAGTTGAAGTAAGAGGAACATTAGATGTATCTGCGGCTGCGGTTGAGGCTTGAGCTTTCAATACGGTTTCTGCCATTTGATCCATCCAGGTTTGAACCTTTTGGATTGTGGCAGCAGTATGGGCATTGCTGATGGCATTTGCCCAGTACTTAGCCACAAACAAGATTTCTTGTTCCTTCTGCTGTTGTTGTTTGACTTGTTGCTCCTTGCGGGCCTGGAATGCTCTTTTGAAAGCAGCATATTTCTTGATTTTAGCATCAGTAATTGGTTGATACTAACTCCAAGAGTCACTAGAATCGTCATCGTCAATTCCTTGAGTTCGCACCAAGGTGTCCCTTGGGTTCACGGATCCTGGCACATTAGTGCTCACCATGCCAAAACCACCTGATAAAGATGTAAGCAGAGTAGGATTTCCTGGGCTTCCTCGGTCTCTTTGACCCGTGGTCAAGTCTGGCCTCGGCCCAGTTCTGGCATGGGCGAAAGAGATGCCCTGCGGATGGAGTGATGTTTGAAGTGTTTGGGATACTTGCAAGAGGATGGAGTCTAACTCCTCATAAGAAAAGATATGTAGTCTGGAAGCCCTTGAGACCTTAGGGCGTTTTCCAGATTTATCTACTTGAGATAAAACTGGGGGGCTGTCTCCACATTCGGATGAAGAAGATGATGAAAAAATCTTACATGATGAGGTTGAGTGGTATTCGATAGAGGTATTGAATGGGTGTGCGGCCACCCCAAGGACTACCGGAGCCTGTTGAGAGGCTGCAGTATCAGTCCGGTCACACATTTGGCCAGTGGGTTCGGTTGTCTTTCTTTTCTTGAGAATTGCTATCGGTTGTCTATCTTCATCAGAATCACTGCTCGATATAGTGGTAGTTTTGGTTTTCCGTTTCTTGGAAGGTGCGGTTTGTTTTGGGGCTTTCTTCTTGGGTGTGGTAGCTTTCTTTTTAGAAGCCATAGATTTTCTCCGTTGAGAAATGTTAGAAAATGTAGTGGCAGAGGGGGCTGTGGTACCCTCAGGAAGAATGGTAGTAGAAGGAAGAGGTGGGGTAGAAGGGTATGGGATAATACCCTCCGTAGCCTCAATATGATCTGAGACATCAGTAGTCTCGAGACCAAGCAAGGTAAGGATGTGAATGGGGAGCCTATGGATAGGTCCAAAAAGAGTTTGATCAGGAGAGGGATTGTACCTTTTTAGATCATTGGTGACAAAGAAGTTGATGTCACTGCCCATGTCGAGACCAGCATCCGCATGTAGATTAGAAATGCATAGAGACCAGAATCGAGCAAAGGTGAGCTCGGTTGGGTTATCTCTAGGGTGCTCTTTGGGAATGTACTGGAGGAAATCATCCCAGAGAATCTGACCGTAGTTGACATCGTGGCTTGTGTAGATGCTCCACACCAACTCTAACAGCTTTAAGCCCATGTTGTCTATGTTGGATAAGGTGTCTAAGTCCATAACTTATTTGGTATATACTTGACCCGACCCGACATGGTCCATTTGGGTTGCATTTCATCCAAACTATTTATGGATAATTTTATGAGAGTTATACACATATGTTTATTAATATATTGTAAGTTATAATATATTAATATGAAGTTATTTAATTAGTGTTAGTCTTAAATTAATTATGAATTAATTTAGAGATTAAAAGGAAGACTAATTAGATTGTGGGCTATTGGTTTTATATAATGTGGGCTAACACTCATTTGTTAATGGGCTAGGCTTATATGGAAGTCCATGGATGATCCATGGAGCTTTTAACCCATGGATCCTTGGAAAGGAAAAGACATGGGTTATTAGGGTTTCACCCTAATCATGTACACTATATAAGCATGTTTATGTTGCATGAAATAGCCACTAGTGGCACTAGTTGTGTGACTTTTGTGTGTGGCCGAAAATTACAAGTGTGTGTACTCTCTCAAAGTTTTCCAAGAGTTTGTGGTGATTTGTGATTCCATTTGAGGCATTCACACTATTGGTGCTTGACCCTCAAACTCCTTAGGAATCAGACTCATCATCAAAAGGTATGTAATCTCATCTAATTCTTTTATGTTTAAAAGTACCCCATGCCATGTTAGATAGGTTATGAACCTTGGAAAAATTATTATTTTGCATGTATTTAGACAAACATAGATCCAAGGTTTATTAGGGTTGCATGCACACTTAAGAAGTGTTAGATTGTTCAAAACCCAACAGTGGTATCAGAGCCTAGACTTGCTTGTTTGAATACTTGATGCAAATTGCTGAAAATCGAAGATTTTATGCTGTCTGCACTGCTGACTCGCCGAGTCCATGAAGGGACTCGACGAGTCCAAGGCAAAACTCACCCAACTCGGCGAGTTAGTTCATGCACTCGACGAGTTGGACCCCCAGACAACATATCTTCGAGTTTTGGTGCTGGAATTGGTCTAGAATCATTACCTTAAACTGTTTTGGACTCATAAAACCTGTTTTTGATGTGGTAATGATGATGGTGGACCAATTTCAAAGTTATAATCAAAATTCCATGATTTTATGTGTTCTTATAATTCTTGAAATTTTGATGATCATGTTCATGTTCTTATTAATTTAGAAGATGATAGAAATTATTTGCTGAATTGTTTAGAATTAATTCTTGATCATTTATGTGTTTTAATGGAGTCCATAATTTGTCCTCAAGTTATGGATATCCAAAGGTCACTTTTATTTAACACACACTTAAAACACATAAGTTACATGAAAATGAAGAGTCTTAATTTTTATGAACCTTTAATTCATAAGTTATGAAATGAAAAGTCTTGGATGGTTACAAAAGATAAAGAGTCTTGTCCTTAAGTTATGGAGGTTCAAGAGTCACTTCATTAATAAATATATTAGTTTAAAGTCTTCCATAACTTGTCCTCAAGTTATGGAGCTTGAAGAGTTTTTGGATTAAAACTACTTTAAACACATAAATCATGGAATTAATTAGTTTTGAATAGTTTCAAAACTTGCCCTCAAGTTTTGGAATTTGGAAAAGTTTCACACACTTTAATAAACTTTAATTCCAACACTTAGAATTTTAAAAGTTAAAATTCAACACTTATACTATTTATAACATTAATGGTTAATTATTATATATATGTATAAGAACAAGTCGTTTTACTGTTAGTAGGCCTCATTCACGAAGCTGGTCTATAAGGTGGGTATAAGGTTGTTGCCTATAAAATGGCGACTTAATGGGTGTCCACTCTCACCCACCGCTTGCTTGACTGGTGGAGGGTCGTTAGCCGAACGGGTAGGACAATGACTTTAAATTCTCATTAAAAGTATAATGAATATTATAAAGTAACTGAATATTTTTATTTAATTCCTAATCTTAGTTACTTTAGGAAAAATGTGAATTTGGTGCTAGCCCATGGAATTCACACTTTGTACCTTACCAAGTCGTTGGTGGAGCGTGTGTGGTTAACCGGCACACTAACTTGGACTAGTAAGGATCATGAAGGGTGACTTAATGTTTGTCATAGATCAATGGAGCGTGTGTGGTTAACCGGCACATTTATTAGGTGATAATATTAAGGGTACCAAGTGAATTGGTATGGTTATTCACACCTTGTTTTGTGATCCTCGGCATCCCAGTCACAAAATTTGAGAGGGCACACTCGAGATTGAAACATGCCATTGAAAAGTTCAATGAATATCAAAAGATCTAGGAATTTCAAATCCAATTAAAACCTAATAAATTATTTCGTTTTTCATGGTGGAAATTGGTGAATCGTCATTCGCCTACCTTCAAATATTTTATAGCTTGGATTACGGCATCCCTCTTCCAAATTATAAAATATTGTGTTGGGTCCTAGCCTTAATATTTCATATTGGGTGTTATATTAAGGACTTTGAATCAACTAACTTGATTTTCTCCCATTATAGATGTCTGGTTCAGACAACTATGATCTTCCCAAATCTCTTGAAGATGGTGTCCCTCAACATCATGCTTCACTTCCTCCACCTCCTCCAATTATTCTCCCTCACCCACAAGTTATTGAAAAGTTTAAAGTCACTCAATCCCTATTGGCAAGCATAGTCTATGTGTGCTCACATCTTGGAGATAAAGTCACATATTGACAAGCCGGGAGAGTTGGGTGTCAAAGTCTCGTGAAGGTTGGATGTTCAATCACTTTCTTAGAAACATAGTGAGTCTCTTTGGGACTACTATGAGACAGACTATGACATGACCCTTAATGATGTTATCTATTTGCTTGGTGTTGTGGAATCAGCAATGATTTGGAACACCAGTAAAGCAAATTTGATTAAAAGAACAACTTCCCAAGTCTACATGGACATTGACAATGGTAGCATTGGATATCTAGAAAAAGATTTCTCTTCCCAATGGAAAGGAATCGGCCATAGTCAACTCGGTTGACCAAATGGTAAAGAGAAAGGCTAAGTCTGAGATAGTCCCATGTGCCATTACCAAAGGGTCCATGTGTTTTGTTGCCAAAGGAAGGGACACTGATTGCGAAACTGCCATATTCACCTGAAAGGTCATAAGGTTGATCAAGTCAAGAGGTTTGACTCTACTTCGGGTAAAGTCCACTGTCTAACTCTATTAAGTTCCTATTTGGAGATTCTTATTACATAATGTGGATGGGTCACATGTTGATGTTTTTAAGAATCAAAGAAAAGATAGGAAGCTTAAAGTAAGTATATGTTGATTCTGATTGCGAAAGTGGGTTTCGATTGCATGGTTCGGTAATCAGAATTTTGAGTTGTTGCTTAAGAGTTATAATATATTGCTTATGAATAGATAACAACAAGGTTTTCATGTGGATTGTAAGGATAAGTTTTTCCGCAAAGTTTTAAAATAAAAGAAAAAAGGGTTTTAATTTTATTTATTTTAAAAATATCCTTACAATGGCATCTGTGGAAAATTGTTGCTTATATGTTTCCAGTAATAGCAATATTGGAAAGTGGATTTGATTCTTTCATTTGTGGTAGCGTCTGAATTTACCAAATGAAGAAAGTTTTTCATCACCCAAGTTTCAATTGGACAGAAACTTGGAATCATACAAGTTGTATTGTATGATGAATGAGAATTTTCATCTTTGAAAATTAAGACTAATTCTTTGATCACATGTATATGTGAGTCAATTGAAGGACTAAGGAATTAGGTACACTGGGTGTGCGCTGGTCAAGGTCCACCACAAAGATTGATTTGTCATGATTTACTGAAGATTAGTAAATATGATTATACTTATAAGGTTAAGTATAATTCTGTAACATTGGAAAGGTTACAATGTATGACAAAACAAATGAGAAGAATCAAATTAGGCAGAAAGATAAAAGTTTCTCAAATCTGAAAGGATGGGAGAGTACTTTAGTATCATATTTTATGATCATCTTAATGATTATGAAACCATATCACAAATTCATACTCTAAGGACGTCTTAGTGCTTTGTTATGGCTAAGAAGAGAGGACATGAATTGTTGGATTGGTTAAAATCAAGAAGATGAGTCATACTTCGTTCCAAAATAATTCTTAGAGTCATACTCCAAGATTGTAACATTGAGTGACATAAAGTAAGGTTTAAAACACTTATCAAATGTAGTGTAAAATGTTTCTACCTTTGTACATTTGAGATTGGTAAGTTGTGATGTCTTGGATGAGACAAAGACCAACTAAGACCAATTGTGTGAAGTGTTAGTCTTGATAAGAATCCGCACTATCCCTTGAATATTTGTTTTGTCAAGGAATGGTTCTTGACTGGGGAAACTTATATGTCAAGGGGACAGTGGGAGCCTTAAAGATCTTGAAAGAGTTTCAAGATTTAATCAAGAGTAAAACCTGTAATTTATCACTAGCACACGACTTAAGGTTTGCAACCTATCGTGTTGACATAATTCTTATTTCTGTACCTACTTCAAATAAGTTGAATTTGCATGTGAGTTATCAGAGTTCAACTTGGAAGCATTGGTGGGCCTTGTGCTACCAAGGTGACAAGAAACTAAGATTGAACAAGTTTAATCCATGTTAGGCTGAATTTGTCACTTATCTTATCTTGTGATCATGGTTTTGACACATTCACATAGATAGGAACTCATACACTATAAAATCTAAGTGTCATAAGGTTTCTCTCCGATTCATGAAAATGATGGTGAGGAAACGCTTTCACTAAGTAGATTTTACGTAGATATCAATTGTGTTATTTGCATTTTCAAAAGTCGTTAGTGGAGCGCGTGTGGTTAACTGGCACACTAACATGGACTTGTGAGAAATGGCAAATGCCTAAGCAATTGAGACTATGATTACGGCATCCCTTTTCATAGTTCTGAAAATTGTTTAGACACACATGTGAGCTATCTAAGAAAGGGTGTATGAATCTAAATTTCAGAAGTCCAGCAAATTTCTAGAAATATGTCAGAGCTAGTGGGAGCATAAGTGTTATGATGGTAATCATCATGTTAGTGGGAGCATGATTATTACGTTTAGTGTTGCAAGTTAGCAATGTTAATTATAGAAAACAAAGTTTCAATTCATGAAGTTGCAGGGGTTGAAAAGTTGTTTTGCTATAATTAAGGGAGAGGAAATTATACTTCATTTCAATTCTAAAGCTTAGATTGAGATTTTAATCATCTATAGTCAAGAATATATATATGAATTTTATGTTGGAATGGTTCAACTTGAAGAAATTCTATATATATTGCGTTTTCAAAGTTCGATTATGATTACGGCATCCCTCTTCATAGTTAAATTTTGAAAACATGGCAAATAAAAAATATTGTAGCAAAAGACTTGTCTAGTATCATGTCTTTATGTCAAACATCATGAATCGTGTCCCATATGCTTCGGATATAGGATCGATTGCATGTGCTATAATATTCATCTTTTCTAAATTTTCCAAATGCTTAAGGAATTAAGAAGGAAAAAGTCTAGAACTGGATATGACTAAAGTGATTAAGCAATTGTCGAGGACAAATCTGAGGTTCGTCAAAGATTGGTTGCTCAGGGACAATTGGAAGTATGATGTAAGTTGTCGGAAAGGACCATATTGATATATTCTGAAAAGAAGTAACTCTTGTTCGGAAGTGATAGTCAAAATTGGACTATGGAAATGTCTCCATAGGTGGAAGTTATTCAATCTATGTAAGATTAGAAAACCTTAATGCAAGAAGGATGTTCAAAGCAATGTACTTTGAATATGAGACTTCCGTTCCATAGAAGTTGACCTTCTTTGGAATACTTTGTAATGACTGGTGACAAGGTTTTGGTGACTTTGTGCATAATCATTACAAGAGGAACATTGCATAAAAGTTTAAAATCTAACAGTTTTTTTGGTAAATGATAGGAATCGGGGATTCTCACATTTACAATAAGGATTTGGGATTGTGAAATGAGTATCATTGGAATCATGTTCAATTGATCTACATCACAATGTAAGGATCATAGACAAACATAGTGTGCATACTTGGAGTATGGCATAACTATTGTTTAGAAAAACAAAGTGTACATGCTAGGAGCATGGGACGACTGTTGTTTTTATTCAAGTATTAAGTTGATTATTTGAAACATTATACAATGAATAATGTGTAATCAATATGGTGATAAATAAAAGGTGGTTCTATTTATATTCAAAAGGGTTCTGAGACCATATTGGATTCGATTATTATTGTGTTTCACTTTGCATGTTTTGACTTCCAAAATAGCTAGGTTATTCTTTCCAAATGACTAAGTTATTTAAACACTCCACAGTCGTTCATATGTTGGAAGTAGGTATGAATCAAGACTGTCATGAATCGAGTTTGTAGATGGCTAAATGGGTTTAGTCATAGCAATGGTTGCTACAACATTCATGAGTGCTCATAAGTTATGAGTATTGGATTAAACCCACGCTCACTTGTATCACTTCATGGAATTTATCTCGAGTGATCGTGAGACGGTAATATCATATAAATCTTCAAACCTAGAGATATGAGGTGTTACCTATGTGTTGGTTGTGCATTGATTGCACGTAAACGCATCAGTAACTTGATGTTATAAAACGTGCCTTTGTGTACAATTCAACAAGTAGTAGAACAAGCATATGAGTCAAAGTTTATCTGTTCCTTCTAGAAATAGAAGCGATATCTGGGCCCCTCGATGATTTTGTTGTGACCTATGTACCGGCCGGTCAGAACTAAATTGATGTGTTCGATTAAGTTCTTTGTCAAAAAAATCGAAAATCGGGAAACAAACTGCTGGACAATAAGTACGACGTTGTTCCATGTATTTTTCCGGCTGATATCATGAGAACAAAGGAGTATATGATCACTTATCTAAAATGGCGCTTCATAGTTCAACAGAGTTTTCGAGAGCTACGATTGCTGGTTGGTTCCTGAAGTAACATACGCAAATATAGTTATTAGACTTATCCAAGTGGGAGTCTGTTGGATAAGGTGTCTAAGTCCATAACTTATTTGGTATATACTTGACCCGACCCGGCATGGTCCATTTGGGTTGCATTTCATCCAAACTATTTATGGATAATTTTATGAGAGTTATACACATATGTTTATTAATATATTGTAAGTTATAATATATTAATATGAAGTTATTTAATTAGTGTTAGTCTTAAATTAATTATGAATTAATTTAGAGATTAAAAAGAAGACTAATTAGATTGTGGGCTATTGGTTTTATATAATGTGGGCTAACACTCATTTGTTAATGGGCTAGGCTTATATGGAAGTCCATGGATGATCCATGGAGCTTTTAACCCATGGATCCTTGGAAAGGAAAAGACATGGGTTATTAGGGTTTCACCCTAATCATGTACACTATATAAGCATGCTTATGTTGCATGAAATAGCCACTAGTGGCACTAGTTGTGTGAGTTTTGTGTGTGGCCGAAAATTACAAGTGTGTGTACTCTCTCAAAGTTTTCCAAGAGTTTGTGGTGATTTGTGATTCCATTTGAGGCATTCACACTATTGGTGCTTGGCCCTCAAACTCCTTAGGAATCGAACTCATCATCACAAGGTATGTAATCTCATCTAATTCTTTTATGTTTAAAAGTACCCCATGCCATGTTAGATAGGTTATGAACCTTGGAAAAATTATTATTTTGCATGTATTTAGACAAACATAGATCCAAGGTTTATTAGGGTTCCATGCGCACTTAGGAAGTGTTAGATTGTTCAAAACCCAACAATCTATACCTCCGGTTCTGCCAGACAGACAGCGGATGACAAAGTGGCATACGAACTGCCAAACCGCAGGCAGTTGGTTCTTCTTGAATTCACCAATCCCTCGGATCGGTTTCTGATAACCCATTTGGTAGAGTGCGGTGGTGATGTCAGATAATGATGGTGTGAAGATCTTGATGGAAGGATGAATCAAAAGGTTTATGCCAGTCAAGAACTTCTCTTTGGTCAAGATGACCAAGGAATCATTGATGAGGTTGAGATGCACTTCTTGTGGGTTTTCCAGTGGTCTGTATGCAGAAAAAGCACACTTGAAGAGTGTAGAAACGGGAACAACATCAGTGAATGCGTCGAATGGGCCAAATAGGATGTGACTCTTGAGATGCTTGATCATCAGTTTTGTTGGAGCATTATACGATTGATGATCTTCAAACACTGCACGGAAGTTGCTTGAGGCGATTGTTGGTGTTATGGAACCAGTTTGAGTCATGGAGCCTGAAGCCTTTGATTGCTTCTTTGATGCACCAAATTTCACCATTGAGAGATTGAGATTGGAGTTCTTGAGAGCTTTTGCGAGTTTTGGAGAGTTTGAGAGAGAATAATCGATTATTAGAGAGCGTAAACGATTTTGGAGAAGAAGGTGGGTTTATAAAGAGGGTAAAAGAATTTTAACCCTAGGTAAAAGATGGAAGGGGGTAAGAAGTTGAATGGGGTTTTTGGGGGGAATCAATTATTATGGGATTGAATCTCAGCCACACGAATATGAAGCGGTTTTTGAAGAGATTTTGAGAAATCTTTAAAGAGGTTTTGCATTTAATGGCGGATTTGACGCATGGTAATACGTCAGGTAATCGAGGGTTGATGAGAGAGAATGTAGTAACTGATGGGACGTGGTTGAGAGAAGAAAAGACAGGTTGAGAACGGTTTGATTTGGAAATCGTTCTTTTTGTCATTATCCCTAAAATAGGTCTGGTCCTGGGTTTATTCAGAAAGGGAATGTAACAGTTTCTAAAGGGAATGTTTGTATTTTATTTAATGAAAGATCATTAAATAGCACACAAGGATTTGTGAGTTAATGAGAGTTAATGAATCTGTTGGAATTTATTTAAGGTGATTGTGGATGAAAACATCATTGCGGTTGAAAAACTCCATCGCGGATGAACAAAGAAAGACATCAAAGAGAATCTGTGAGAAAACACTTGTACAAAAATTAGAAATAAAAGAACATTAAAACCCATGAGAGATACGTATGACATATGGTTGCGGTACCTAGACTGCAGTACCAAAACCATCTGTCATATGTAATTCTCAGTTAGAACCGCAACGGAGACCAATGATGGTCTGCGGTAGCTAACACTTCATAATGAATTGCGGGTCCGGATTCATCATTCCCAACATTTGTAAGAATGCATTGAGTTTGGTAGAGTCAAGAGCTTTTGTAAAAACATCAGCAATCTCTTCATGAGTAGGAACAAAAATGAGTTCAATATTACCTTTCAGAATATGATCTTTGATGAAATGATACCGTAACTCAATGTGTTTTGTCTTGGAGTGCTGAATAGGATTATGAGAGATCGCTATAGCACTTTCAGAGTCACAGTAAATTGGTATCCGGATCATTCTGTACCTGTAGTCTAGCAATTGTGTCTTCATCCAAAGAACTTGGGAACAGCAGCTGGCTACGGCCACATATTCTGCTTCTGCGGTAGATAGAGATACACACGTTTGTTTTCTTGAGGACCAGCTCACAAGTCTTCCTCCTAGGAATTGACATCCACCTGATGTGCTTTTTCTATCGAGCTTACAACCTGCATGATCGGCATCGGTGAAGGCTTGAAGACTGAAGTCATTGCCTGCGGGATACCATAAGCCCATAGATTTGCTTCCTTTAAGATACCGAAGAATTTGTTTGGTTGCGGTCATGTGAGACACTTTTGGATTAGCCTGGTATCTTGCGCATACACCAGTTGCAAAGACAATGCCAGGTCTGCTTGCGGTGAGGTACATCATCGAACCAATGATACCTCTATAAGTCTTGTGATCAATAGATTCACCAGAGGGATCAACAGAGATCTTATAACCGAAGGCCATAGGGACCTTAGCAGGAGAGCAGTTGTCCATTGAATATTTCTTCAGAAGTTCGGTGGTGTATTTCTCTTGGTGAATGAAAATTCCTTGCTGAATTTGTTTAACTTGAAGACCTAGAAAGAAATTAATCTCTCTATTCATGCTCATTTTGAATTTGTTGGTCATGAACTTTGCAAATTCATCTACCATGCCTTGATCGGTCGATCTGAGGATGATATCATCCACATATATTTATACCATCATAAGATGGTCACCATTTGCTTTTCTGAATAATGTGGGATCAATCACTCCTCTTTTGTACCCGGATGAGACAAGAAATTCAGAGAGTGTCTCATACCAAGCTCTTGGGGCTTGTTTCAGACCGTAGACTACTTTTTCAAGCTTGTAGCAGTGGTCAAGAAATTCAACATTTTCAAAGCCTGGAGGTTGCTGAAGACATAAATGCTGCATAATGGCAGTGGTCAGATAAGTCTTTGGAAGATCGAGTCTGGATACCTGTTGGGGTGCAAAGTTATTCATGATTGACTTTGTAATTGTTTGAATTTTGTAAAACCCACTTACATGTGGTGCATTAGCCTTTAGAACCATTTGTTACTTAGAGTGAGAGAGAGACATGTAAACACCTCTATATAAGGTGGGTTTGTCCACTTGTAGAGGTGTGCTTGAGAGATGTAGAAGTGAGTGTGTAAGTGTGTGTTAATTATGTAGTCTAGATCTAGATCTTTTTTGTAACACCATATACATTCAATATATCTCTTAAACACCCAAATCACCATGTTCAATTGTGCAAGCTTTAATTCCGCATGCCAAACCATGTTCTTTGTCACTATAATTGGTATCAGAGCGGGTCTTCAAGATCAAGGTGATATTTGAAGAACGATTCTCGGTTTGGAAATTTTTGTCACAATTTGATCAATTTTGGTGAGGCTCTCTCTATGATCTCTATTAATCTCGTTTAAATCGTGCATAACGTTTTTGAATTTTTGATCAGTTTGTTTCGTTGGATCTAATCCGTTTTTACCCCATTGATGATCCAACATATTTTTTTTAAGATCAAATTAGAAAAATCAAATCAAAATCTTGTGTTTGTTTACTGTTCGTTGAAATTACTATATGATCAATTTTGAGCCCAAACAAAAATCTTGATATTCACTGTTCATCATTCACATTTTCGAAGGCCCAATTGATGATTCATTCTGATTGAACTCGTTACTGTTCCTTAACCTTTGTTTTTAAGCCCAAGTGTAATTGAATCCAATCATTGGAGCCCAATGATTCATTAAAATCGGTTGAATCTTATGGTGTTTGTCAATCGACTTGTACATTATCGCTATTTGATTGTATCATTGTGTCTGCTCTTCATCGTTTCCTCAATAACGCATCTGAGTATAATCAATTTTTTTTCTATCGATTTCATTAAATTGTTTTAATAATTGATGATTTGATTCATGTCAAGAAATCTCATGAAATCTAATTTGCTATCGATATTGTTGATTTTATTCAAGTTGACTTTCTGAAGTCAAAATAAATGTTCTTGACAAATCAAAATTGAAATTGACTGAAAAGGAAGATCAATCGGATTTGTATTTGATTTCGAAACCAGCATGATGTTTATGTTTGGTAATTCGATTGGAGTTATAAGTTCGATATCTGATGTTAACTTGGAAAAGCTGAGTTGCTCAATGGATAGATGTCGATCATCAAAAAGCGATGACTGGAATTGTGTTTTTAATTTCAAAGCGAATAGTTGTTGATTGTTGATATTAACTGAGTTTGGTGATCGATTTTGGATTGTTATATGAAAAACAAAGAATTGAAGTCGATATTTGGAGTAGAGATGTTAATTTTGGTCGATGGTTGATAGATGGGTTGGAGTTGGATGTTTTAATGATTCGAAGGGCTGTGATGTTAAGAACGGATGGAGTATTTGAGTACTTGAACAAAATGCGAATACCTGTGATTTGGAATAGTTGGGATTTTGAACGAAGGGTTCATATATGGTCAGTGATTTTGATTTTGATGAACTGGGTGGAAATCGATTTTGAATATACGAAGAATTTTGATCGTTTATTTACAAAGGGTTCAAGGTTGGTGATCTGAAATCGATGCTTAAAAACGAAGCCCTGCTGGTCGATAAAAACGAAGCCTTCGTTTTTTGATCGATGATTTGGGAAGAACAGTAAGAAAGTAAAAAAAAAAAAAAAAAAAAAAACGAAGACTATGAGAACAAAGATTTGGGAAGATGATTTTGATAGTTAATATACGAAGGGTTTCTCTGTTTGTGAACTGGGTCAAGCAGTTTATAGTTTGAGCGAATGGTTTGGATGAATGTTAGGTTTAGGTTACTAATTTTCGAAGAGTATAATGGTGATTGAGATACGAAGGATGTTTTGATTTGAACGAAGGGTCCCTGTAAATGTAATGAAATTAACGAAGAATCAAAGAACTGGGTTAACATACGAAGGGTATCACTGTTCATTACTGTTCACAGTCAACTCTTCGTATGCTTCGTATGTTTTGCCAAAGTCTTCGTATCTTTGATCACAAAAAGCTTTGTATGAATATAAGAAGAAAATTTTTCGAATGTAGTCCTTTAAATTTCGAGTAGTTGTCAATTGGAAAAAGGCTTCGTATGTATGGCATCAAAAAGCTTCGAATGTTTTGGTTAAATGACACAATTTCAAAAATAGCCCCTAAACCTTCGAATTTTTGACACTTCGAAAATTAAAGCAAGTTTCGAATTTTTGACACTTTTCACCCAACTTCGAAAATTGTTGAGGCTTCGCATTTTTGGAACAAGTCTTCGTATGTTTGAACACAAAGAGCAGAATTTTCGAAGATGGTCCCTGAGACTTCGAATTTTTGGCAGTTTGCACCCAAATTCGAAAAGGACTATTTTTTGCTGAAAATTGAAGATTGTGCATTTCAGGCCCCTGCTGTTTGTGCAAATTGACGCTTTCTACACAGCTTTGGAAAAGGGGGAGAGTTTTGCATATTTTGCTGTCTTGGGCGCAACGGGTCACTGTAGAATTTTGGAATTGACAATTTCTACCCATTTTTGAGAAAATTTGTCAAAGGCGATCCGTGAACGAAGATAAAAATTCATTATTTTTTGGATTTTCCGGATTGAAGCACAAAGTTTATGCCACATGTTAAGAGGGAGTTTTGACACGAAAAATTCCGAATAGAGCACGTTCTTTTTCCTTTGGAGTTTTATAATCAAATTTCGATTATAAAAAGGGGGAGAAGTTTTATATGGAAATTCGAACTTGAATTTTTCATATTACGCGGATTTGAAGACCGAAGTGATCTTGAAGTTTTGAAGCCTACGAGATGATGCAATTGGAAGTTCGGAAGTGATGTATTCGAAATGGGTTTGGTTTTATTGAAGATTTTTGGGGTGTGTTTTTATGCGCAACTTTTGGGTGATTATTTGGAGTTTGGAATACTCTTAATCATTCGTTGCTGCTCGGATTGTATGGTCTCACATCCTAGAGCCCAAATTGAAGAGTCATGGAAGAATTGAAGATTGAAGTTCGTTTCGACATGTGTCACCTTTGAGGCTCGAACCGCGTAGTGCTTGATTTTGGAAGATTTGAAGTGGGTCATTCATTCCTAACTTTGAGGGGGAGAATGTTGGGGTGCAAAGTTATTCATGATTAACTTTGTAATTGTTTGACTTTTGTAGAACCCACTAACATGTGATGCATTAGCCTTTAGACCCATTTGTTACTTAGAGTGAGAGAGAGACATGTAAACACCTCTATATAAGGTGGGTTTGTCCACTTGTAGAGGTGTGCTTGAGAGATGTAGAAGTAAGTGTGTAAGTGTGTGTTAATTATGTAGTCTAGATCTAGATCTTTTTTGTAACACCATATACATTCAATATATCTCTTAAACACCCAAATCACCATGTTCAATGTGCAAGCTTTAATTCCGCATGCCAAACCATGTTCTTTGTCACTACAATACCTGCGGATGGGTTTCCAAAAATTTGACCTGGTGGGTGGTCTCTTTTCCATACATGAAGTCGTGGCATCAGATGATCAGCAGCTGCGGTAGAAGAGATATCTTGGATGTCAGGGGAATCTGCGGTTGGGGAAGGCAGTTCCCCCTGGACTTGAGAACATCCTGCTAAATCATCTTGATCTAATGGAGCAGAATTTACTTGAGGAATTAGCAGAGGTTGAGGTTCCCCCTAGATTGCGGATGGGAGTTCCTCTGGAACCTGTGAAGGTTCCCCCTGGAATGCGGATGGGATAGTGACAATTCTAGGATCGGATCTAGTGTCAATATTCTCTATGAATTCGTCATCTGAGTCCTCCGAAGGTTCGTTTGATGGTGAGGTTTCACTTCGGGCAGGAATGTAAGCAGCATCAGGTACTGGAACCTCAACGGTTGCTAAATGATCCAAAGTAGAGCTTTCCCCCTCAACTGGAGAGGTGGAAGTATTGAGCGATACTACTTCAGATAGAGATGGTCCAGATACGTCGGCATGTTGTTGTTGAGTTGCGGGTGACACTAGGACTTCGGATAGTTTCGCCGTTTCAATGGGATCAAACAGATCATCATAGTTGATTTCAACTAGATTCAGAGGTCCAGAAATAGCTGGAATGTCACTTTCCATGATTGCAGTTGTTTCAATGGATGGAGGTGCACTGCGGATGTGAGAGTCATCAAATTTCACATCGAAGCTTTCGATGATCAACCTTGTTCTTCTGATAAGTACACGATACGGAACCTTGTTAGTAGAATAACCAAGGAAGATACCTTCGTCAGACTTTGGTGCAAACTTGTTGAGTTGGTCTCTATTGTTGATCACGAAGCATCTACATCCAAAGATATGAAAGAAACGAACATTGGGTTTGCGATTGTTGAGACCTTCATATGGTGTTTTATTGAGACGCTTGCATATGATAGTTCAATTTTGAACAAAGCATGCAGTTGCTACTACTTCAGCCCAGAAGTAGAGAGGAAGTTGGGCGAAGTTAAGCATGGATCTGGCTGCTTCAACGAGTGTGCGGTTTCTTCTCTCTACTACACCATTTTGTTGAGGTGTATAGGGTACTGAAAAATTGTGAGAAATACCCTTGGACACCAAGAAACTGTTGAGAAGATGATTAGTGAACTCTGTTCCATTATCACTGCGGATGCGTCTGACTGGAAGCTTGATCTGAAGTTCGATTTCTTTGATGAAGTTAATGAAGATCTGCGGTGTCTCTGATTCGATTCTAAGAAAGAAGACCCATGTGAAGCGTGTATAGTCATCAACAATAACCAGTTTATACTTTTTGTGGTGAAGACTGGCTACGGTTGAAGGACCACAGAGATCAATGTGTAATAGCTCCAGTGGTTCAGTGATAGAAGAATCCATTATCAGAGGATGGCTTGCTTTTGCTTGTTTACCATATTCACACGCTGGAAAAAGAGTGTTGTTGCTGAATTTGAGAATGGGGAGACCACAGACTAGTTCTCCTGTGACGAGGTTGTTGATGTAGCGAAAGTTGAGATCAGCTAGCTTGCGGTGCCATAGCCAGCAGACTTCGGATACAGCTTTGGACAGAAAACACAACTGTGGTTTACCAATGATGAGAGAAACATCAAGAGGGTACATCGTGCCTTCGGATCGAGATTTGATTAAGCAAGTACTGTGATCACACGTCATTGTGTAACAGAATTGATTATCAAATTCAACACGATGTCCTGCTTTACATAGTTGGCCAACACTGATGAGATTGTGTTTAAGACCTTCTACATAAGCAACCTTCTGAATGGAAAAGTTCCCCGTAGTGAGAACACCGTAACCTCAGATGACACCGTTTGCATTGTTGCCAAACGTGACATTTCCACCGTTGCATATAGGCATGAAATCCCGAAGGTACTCTAACCTTTCGGTCATGTGCAAGGAGCAGGAACTGTCAATTAACCATTCTTCTTCATGTTCCTCCTTGCACAAAGCCTGAGAATTACACGGTTAGTTTAGGCATCCAAACATGTTTGGAGCCAGGGACGATTAATGTATTCTTAAATGATGCATGGTCCGAGGTTGCATGGACAGGATTAGTGTGACTAGAATCCTCGGGCACAATTTCCTCAATGACACAATTATTTCTCAAATTGTGCAATATACCAAAGTGAGTTTGGATATCTTCGGGAAAAGTCTTGTCATTGGCAGGGAAATGAAATTCTCTATCAAGAGGGACATACACTCTGTCTTTGTTGAACCGGAGTGAGGAATCCATTGCGGTAGGATACCCATTTGACCAACCCCAATTATATGTATTGTCCACGGTTCCATTATTTACCAAATTTTCAGTAGCCTCACTTTCATTAAACAGTTTTTCAATTAAAAGATTCAATCGTACAATTTCTCTTTGAGCTAAATCTCTTTGATTCAAGGCTATTTCTAACTGGGTTTCACATAACATTCTAGCATCTTTCTCTATATCTAGATCCCTTTCTAACATTACCATCTTAAGTCTCTTGTTATCCAGTCTTCCTCTCACATGGAACATCTCTTGGGACGCAATGTTCTTCTCATCTAGGGCTTTGTTATAGTATGTAAGGACGGCAACACAAGTGTCATTAAGATCATCTGTGTATGGTTGACAGTCATGCATGTTATAATTTAAAGTTTGGATCATGAGTTTTACCTGTTCGATGATGCGTAGAGTCCCATGTTTCGCCATGTAGCAGTAGTTTTTGTTCAACATTGCTGGTCCATCATCATCCGCAGTGGCCAACATGCAGATTTTCATTTTCCCTTAACACTGCTGATGGTCTCTTCTTCATCTCCTGATGACCAAACTTGGTGGTCTTTTTTAACTTGAGCCACATATGCCCTTGCTTTTTCTTTTTCTTCCAACTCTTGAGCCATTCTAAGATAGAAAGCTCTGTCCTTGACTACATTGGCCTTACAGTCTTTGGCGAAGTGATTTTCTTTATTGCATTTGTGACAAATCACAACATCAGTCTTGTCTTTGGATTGAGTACCGGAGTCATTATTCTGAGGAGACTGCGGTACCTCCTTAGGTTGATTGTTCTGAGAGGCTTTAGTATACCGAGAGTTGTTGTTCTGAGGACCGAAGTTACGGTTGAATGGAGGTTTGTTGAATTGTTGATTCTTGCGGAAAGAGGAATGTGGTATGCGGTTGAACTTTTGGCTAACGAGAGCAATAGCCTTCTGAAACTCTTCTTCATCATCATACTCTGAATCCGCTTCATATGACTGCGGTGGGGTGTCATACGATAAAGAGTAAGGTGATTGTGGTGGATCTTGTGCTATGAGAGCAAGTGGTCCTCCGAAGTCAGCACAGTATTTGAGTACGGTGGATTCTTGTGCTTAAAGTTCTCCAAAGAGTTTGTAGAGTGATAAAGAGTGAATCTTCCTGTCACCTTGGACTATCATTTTGGCAGTAGTCCAGTGTCGTCCTAAGCCATTAAGGAACTGAAGATTGGTTTCATGGTTGCTGCGGACGGTACCAGCATTTGATAACTTTGTGACTATCAGGTTGAATCTCTTGAAGGAGTCTTCCAAACTTTCACCAGCATGAGATTTGAAGTTGTTGAAGTCGTTGAGTGCGGTAGTGAGCTTCTTATCTTGTGCTTGTTCTGAGCCTCCGTACACGTTTTTGAGTACATCCCAGATCTCTTTTGCTGACTTGTAGTTTATGATAATATCAAAGTTGTCAGGAGCGACATCACAAGAAATTTCATAAAAAGCAACAACATCATTTTCCATTTTATCGAGATCATCTTTGGTAGGACGGCTCATAGTTGGTTGACCTCCTCCTAGTCGGGTTGCCGCGTCGTCAGTTTGAGCTGGTGTGAGGATTGGAACATGTGGTCCTTCTTCCACGGATCGACATACATCTCTACCCAGTCTTATTAAGTACCTCTCCATTCTTTGTGACCAGTGATGATATTCATTTGCTACCAGTATTGGGGCTCGGTTAGAACCACCAACACTATTAGAGACATTCAGAGATAACGATTGTGCCATTTTGTTTTTTTTTTTTGAGAAATGAGCTTTAGTGGTATAGAAGGCTTAATGAAAAATCAGAGTTCCGATATTGAAAAAGCAACCACTTTGGCTCTGATACCAATTGTTGAGAGAAAAACTTGGAGACACACTTGAACAAACGTTAGTACAAGTATATTACGGAATAGAGTTAATCTCAAGGATCTAAAAGCTCAACAATAATATAGTTAGATAGTTAGATAGTTAGTTGCAGAAAGTAAAGAAATGTAAATGACAACAGTTGTTATATCAAGAATACACTTAAACTGATTCATAACAAGGAATGCGTTCACTCCGAGTTAGTAAGCGAGATCAAGTTTAGTGATTAAGTCTAGAAGACTTGCTCTAAAGAGAGGTTATGTTCCGGTAGCAGTTTGAGTGTGAAGAGTAATAAGATAGAGAAAAGAAGAAGATAAGAGAGATGATTGAAGGAGAAATCTTGTGTATTAAGAAGTTAAGAAGCGTAGTAATAAGTAGTTTTGTTACAAGAGAATGAGTCTATTTATAGAGACTCTGAAATAAGCTAAGACTCTATAAGCAGTCGTGCAAGGCATGCTGGACAATAGAGTACATTACATAGGATAAGTAAAAGAAATAACTAAGACTGTGGATGCTGAAGACTTGATGACTCCGGATACTGAGATGGTTGTTGATGAAGAATGGTTGCGGTTATAGTTGCAGATTTGACTTCGGATGCTGGATTGGCTGCGGGAGCTGAACCTTTGCGGTAGTTGAGTTCAAGAGGGTCACTTTTATTATTCAACACACAACATCAGAATAAGGTGTTGAGGAAGTAAGCAACTTATCAAGCTTATCATTAATATCTTTTAAATGTTGCTTTGTCACCGGAGCAACATCATCATCGTCACTTGGAATGCGATAGGGACTATAGTAAGTGGAGTCAAAGTCAAAGTCTTCGCCTCCCTGAATAGGCTCAAAGTCTGTCAATGGTGATTGTGAGAGAGGTTTAGTGGTAACAGGGGTGTCAATGCCAACGGTATGTGCCCCCGTATCAAATACGTTGACACTCACCGAAGGGCCAGTGGTTGTGGTTGTTGTAGCTTGAGAAAAGATAGGTGGTGGTATTGGAGCAGTAGTAGTGGGTTGAGAAGAGACAGAAGGTGAAATGGGAGCAACTGAGATTGATATAGTGGTTTGTTTTGGAGAAGGAGGATGAGTAGGAACATGAATATGTACTTCAGGAGTTGGAGAACGGGAAGGAGTGTTTCCCCTTGGTGAGCCTTCATGTTGAACATCCTCTTCTTCATTGGTTGGTTGGTCCTCTTAATCGGAATCATAAGGCGTTGGAGCCTTCGGTCGTTTTGCCATCTTCTTGACCTTTTTCTTTTTGGGAGCCGAAGGTGCAGCGGTATCAGCCTTTTGCTTTCTAGGAGATAGGGGACCTTCGTTTTCGACTTTCTTAGAATCCGATTTCTTCCCCCTCTTTGCAGGTTTGTCAGCAGCCTCTAAAGAACTCTTCATCTCAGGAGTGAGTTGTCTTGGACCCGAAGGAGTCAATTTGCTGTAATCCACCATGACTCTACTTTCACTGGTGACACATCAGCTCAATGATTCAGGAATAGAACCGATGTATATGAACTTTGTAGGGTCAGTAACTATAATTTTGACCGGGTGAAACGTAGCAATAGAAGACTTCAGAGCATCCGCCATGACAGGAACCTGAAAAGTCTCAATGGCTCTACGAGTGACTAATGTCCAGAAACGAGCACATGAAATCTCAGAATGTTTGGTTGAGGAGTTGAGACTCTACACCAGTTGTGACTAGAGTAGTGATCCATAATCCAAATTGATTCCCTGGTAGAGACCATAAAGAATGGTCATGAATCCTTTACTTGCTCCATATGACCCTGCAACTCGTTCTGCTAACCCTTTGTAGAGAAGAGTAAGTAGACCATTCCATTGAGGTGGTAAATGTGACAACCCGAAATTTCCATTTTGAACAAACCATATCAAGCCAATAGAAGTTAGAACAGTTACAGTGAAATTCCAGACTTTGGGTATAAGTTTGAGTATTTCAGCATTAGCACTTAAGGAGATATCAGGAGAGTGGATGCACTAGGGTTTTGTGCAACACTGTTATTCCAATACTCTAGGATATTAGAGTTCATTCCCGGAATAAAAATATTTTCTGCCAAAAATCCCAGGACTATATATAGAAATCTAAACCATATTCATTCATTAGTTACATTTCCAACTAGAGAAAAGTCGAATTCTCTCTCGCACGGATCTTCGGGTTTTTATCCCAAATCGTGAGTACTTCTATCTAGTTGTATTATATAGCTTAGATTGTGTTTTATAACATCAAAATCGGATCAAAACCCCAAGATTTGGGAGTTTACCGCCCAAGAACACTTGGAGAGTAAACTCCTTTTTAAGGGCTAAAAGAGTGCCCAATGTCCCTCAAAGCCTTGGAACTCAAACTAGAAGCCACCATTACATTTTTAGACCACAAAATCAATTAGAAACAAAGGCAAGAAGTGAGTTCACTGCCAAGGAAGTTCTTGGGCCGTGAACTCCATTTTTATGTGCCAAAATGCCCTAAAAGCCTTCCTTAAGCCAAGAGACTAATTTAGACATGTACCTAGATGAGTTTAGGACTAGCAAACACCTTTAGAACACCAAGAAAAAGGTGTTCACGGCCCAAGAAGTTCCAGGGCCGTGAACTCCAAGAAATAGTGCCAAATGGTGCTATAATCTCTCCCAAAGCCTTAGACAATTTCCTTGATTCATTCTTGGATAAATTAGGGACTTGAAAACACCACAAACACCCTCCCAAGGGAGATTATGGCCGTAATCTCCATGGGATTTGTTCCATGGGCCGTAAACTCCTCAAAGGAGTTAAAAAGAAGCCCAAACACTTGTTTAAGACTAGAAGCTCTTCACCACTTAAGTTGTAATATTGTTAAGCTTCATTTAGTGACCTAAGAGAGAGTTTACGGCCAGGAGTTTACTCCCCTGGGCCATAAACTCCAACACATATGGTCTTTTTGTTGGATTAGTGTCTAAGTCCATAACTATTTTGGTATGTACTTGACCCGATGGTGCATGGTCCTTTTGGGTTGTCTTCACCAAAGCAACTTGATAGGATGAATTATGGAGAGAGATGATTAATTATGATTTATTAATATATTATGAGAATAATATATTAAAGGAGAAATCCTATTGTTTAATTAATATTAGTCAATAATTAATTAAGAATTAATTTTGTGGCTAAAAGACATTAATTAAACTTAAGGGACTAGAACTGTCAATTGTATGATAGTTGAATATTGGGCTAATGGACTCCCTATTAGAGGGGTGGACGAATTCTATGGGGAAACCCATTAGAAATCATCCTAGGCCTCTAAGGATGGAGTTCATCGGTTGCTTAGGGCCTAAGTAATCAAATTAGGGTTTCCTTGTTACATAGCCCTAATAGCCTCACTATTTAAGGATCCCTAGAGCACCAAAAACGTGGTGAAGAGTTTCCTTAGGGTTTCTACATGTTTTTGGGTGCCTCCTCTCTTATCATTCTTCATCCTCTTGCTCTTGATGTTTGTGAGCCATTAGAGGAGTGACACTTGTGACTCTAACCTTTCTAAAGCCAGTTCAAAGGAGGATTTGAGATTGTTATTGCTACATAACAATCAAGGTAAGATCTAAACCCCAATCTTATGTTAATATGATTAATTGTATGCTAGATATAGGGTTTATAGCTTTGGATTTTCAATTGCATGTTCATTAGACAAACTAGATCCAAAAGCTATTAGGGTTTGCATGTACACCATAGGAATGATGTTTTGCTCAAAACCCATCAGTGGTATCAAAGCCATGGCTGTTTGTTTGATGTATTTGATGCTATTCTGAATTATCCTTGCTTAAAATTCGAAATTTAGGGTTTCTGGGGGCTGGACTCTCCGAGTCCACAGATGAACTCACCGAGTCCATGCCTGACTCGACGAGTCAGCTGGTCAGAAAGAGGGAAAATTGGGATTTTGTGCTATTTTGGCTTAGGATTATTACCAAAAACGTTTTTGATGAATAAAATCCGATTTTTATTGATTTTGGGTGAATATCCTTACCAAAATAGAAGATAATTACCAATTAATCAAATATTTGTTACCTTATATGATTAGATTTATTTATTTGACTTATTTGGTGAATTTCTTGCAAGAATTTGGACTAGGTCAAATTAGATAACCACCAATTAATTATTAATTGCCTTATTTGAATTTGTGATCTAGAATATTCTTGATAAAGTTTGCAAAAGTTTCAAATTAATCCCTTTAGGTTTTATAGTTTAAATTTTAACTTAAAAGTTTTGTTTTTTGAAATTTAAATAGTTAAACGCTAATGTTTTGAAATGTTTCAAAACTTGCCCTCAAGTTTTGGAATTTAAAAGTTGATTAAAAATTTATTTTAGAAATGTTAATTCTAAAACCCTAGTATTGTTTTGAAAAGTTCAAATCACACCCTTATGGTTTTATTAATTAATTAAGGTGTATAATTAAAAGAGATTCAATAAATCCATAAAGTTATGGTTCACATTTAGTTAAATTAAAAGTATAATTCATTAAATTAGACCACCTAGTATTTTAAAAGTGTAAAATACACCCTATACTATATATAACATTAAAAGTCTAGTATTATATATGTATGAGTAAATAGTCAGTCTTACCGTTAGTAGGCCTCATTCACGAAGCTGGTCTATAAGGGGTGTTTAAGGAAATTGCCTATAAAATGGCGATTGAATGGGTATCCACTCTTACCCACCGCACTCTTGACTAGTGGAGGGTCGTTAGCCGAACGGGTAGGATAGGACAGAAACCTTCCATTATAAGTATAATGAAGTACAAAAGTAACTAAATGCTTTTACAAAATTCCCAATCTTAGTTACTTTAGGCAAAAGTGAATTGATGCAATTCCATGAAATTAGACTTTGTGCCCTTGTGAAGACGTTAGTGGAGCGTGTGTGGTTAACCGGCACATTAAATGGTTCTAAGCAAAGGTGGCAAAGGGTGACTCGATGTTTGTCATAGTTCGGTGGAGCGTGTGTGGTTAACTGACACATCGAATAGGTGACTGTAACATTGGGGGTACCATGTAAGTTTGCATGGTTTTTCACACCCTGTTTTGTGATCCTCGGCATCCCAGTCACAAATCGAGGGGCATATCAAGATTTAAACATGCCATTGAAATGTTCAATGAATCTCAAAAGATCTAGAAATTTTCAATAGATTTAAAACTTAAATTTCTTTTTTGATTTTCATGGTGGAAATTAGTGAATCGTCATTCACTTACCTTCAAATGTTCTACAATTTGGGTTACGGCATCCTCTCCTAAGTTATAGAATATTGTGTTGGGTCCTAGCCTTAATATCTCATTTGGGTGATTTATTAAGGACTCAATCAATCAACTAACTTGAATTTTTCTCCCATTTTGTAGATGTCAAAGTATGACAACTATGGTCTTCCGAAATCCCGTGGAACAAGCTTTCCACATGAAGATGATATTCCACGATTTGATCGGCGAACAAGAGATCATGCTTCACTTCCTCCACCTCCTCCAATTATTCTCCCTAACCCACAAGTTCGAAGGCTTGAAAAGTTCATGCTCACTCAAGCCCTTTTGGCAAGTAAACATAGGAAACCTGTGTATGTAGACGTCTTAGAGATGAAGTCATACATTGATAGGTTAAGGATGTTAAGTGTTGAGATTTTAGGTAAGTTGGCTGTTGACTGGGTTCTTCAATCGCTTCCTGAATCATATAGTGAGTTCGTTAGAAAGTACTATATGATGGATCATGACGTGACCCTTATTGATTTTACATGTTTGCTTATAGCTGCTGAATCAGCAATGATTTGGCGAGCTGGTCAAGCAAATTTGTCTGGTAAATCAAACTCCCAAACTTCAATGGATATTGAAAATGGTGACATTGGAGATCCAGAAAAGGTAGATTCTGAGATAGTTCCTTCTGTCATACCAAAGAATCCATTTACTTCTATTGCCAAGAGAAGGGGCATTGGAGACGAAGTTGCCCTATTTACTTAAGAGATCTAAGAGATGGGAGAGTCAAAACGTATGGCTTTACTTTACGTAAAATCCATTAACTAACTCTTTTAAGTTTTATTCTAGATTCTTAATACATTATGTGATAAGATTACATTTTAATGTTTTGTAGGATCGAAGAAAAGAGAGGAAGCTTAAGGGAAGAAGTGAGCGGAATCTAATCGTGAAGAAATGGATTTCGATCGCATTACTTGAAGATTAGATTCTTGAGCTAATACTTGGAGTTAGAATAAGATTGCTAAGAAATATGTATTAACATAGTTTTTCAATTGAATTGCATTGTAAGGACAAATTTTTCTGCAATAAAATAAATTTTGATTTTATATTATTTATTTATCCTTGCAATGGCGTGTATGAAAAATTGATGTTTGAAGGTTTCTATTATTAGAAATAATGGATTTGATTCTTAATTATGTTATTTGTGGAAATGTCAAGAATTTACAAGAATAGGGAAAGTTTCTCATCGCCCAAGTTTCAATTGGACAGAAACTTGGAATCATACAACTTGGTTGCATAATGAATGACAAATTTCATATTTGGAAATTAGACTAATTCGTTGACAAAGTGTCAAGTGAAGGACTAGGATATCAAGTACACAAGGTTGTGTGTTGATCAAGTCCACCACAAGAGTGACAAAGATATTCGTCATGATTTACTAAATGTTTAGTAAATATGATTATACTTATAAGATTAAGTGTAATTCCGAGTTGATTGAAAGAGTTCAAATCAATAGCAGAATGAATAAGAAGAATCAAGTAGGCAGAAAGATAAAAGTTTTTCTATTCTGAAAAGAAGGGAGAGTACTTTTTATTATGTTTTATGATAGGTCTTAATGATTAAGAACCATATCTCAATTGATCCTCTAAGTAGGTCTTAGTGCAATTGCATGTCTGAGAAGAGGAATCAAGAATTGAAGAAATGGTTAAATCAAGAAGTCAATCATACTTCGTTCCAAAAACAAGTCTTAGAGTTAAGATTGTGAATTGAGTGACAAGTCTCAAGAAGGTTTATAACGTTCATCAAATGTGGAATTTGGAAAAGGTTTTCTTATTCTTGCACATTTGAAATTGAAAATTTGTGATGTCTTGGATAAGACAATGACCAACTAGGACCAATTTTGTGAAGTGTTTTGATAAAAGCTACACTAACTCTTGAATATTTGTTTGTCAAGAAATGTTTATTGACAAAAGAATCTTATATGTCAAGGAGTCGGTGGGAGTCTTAATGGTCTTGAAAACTTTCAAGATCTAATCAAGAATAAACCTTATCGATCATCACTAGCACACGACTTGAGGTTTATGACCTATCGCGTTGACATTATTTTGTTTCTATGCCATTCCAATTGAGTTAATTATGCATTTGAGTTCTATGAGTTCTCATTTGAACGCATAAAAGGCAAGCACCTTGATCAATGAAAAGTACATTGATAGGAAAGGGTGAGCTACTTAACTACTTGGAAGACATGGTGGGCACTCGTGTTACCATAAGGCAATAAATCAAGATTGAGAAAGTTCGGTCCATATTATGAATAGATAAGATTCTATTAAGAATGAATTGACATATGGCAAATATGGAAATGTTTCCATATTGGTTGCTTGTGAGTAGTTGGAAGTATGCTATTGGATGACATTATTATGAATAGATAAGATTCTATTAAGAATGAATTGACATATGGAAAATATGGAAATGTTTCCATATTGGGAGTTGGATATTGAGAATCTATATCTAGATTAGAAACTTTTATGCAAGAAGGATGTTCAAAGGAATGTACTTTGAGTGAGAGACATCATATCTATAGAATTGTTTCTGATAGAGATTGGCCAAGTCTTGATGATTTTGAGCTATGACTTTACGAAAGAATCAACGCATAAAATGTTAGAATCTAGCATAAGTAACAAGACTTTGATATTCTTCTACTTATGATAAGGATTGGGAGTTGTGAAATGAGTATAATTGGATATGTGCTCATTTGATCTATTTCACAAAGTAAGGACTGTAGGTAAACATTGTGTGCATGCTGAGAGCATGGGACAAGTGTAATAATAATCCAAGTAAGAAGTTGATTACCCAAAACAACAAATAATGAGTAATCAATATGGTGATTAAATAAAATGTTTTATTTATACCCAGAGTTTGGGCCATATGGGATTAGTATTATTCTTGTGTTTCACTTTGCATGTTTCGACTTCCTGAATAATTAAATTGGTTCAGAACAATCAAATTATTCGAACGGACCATAGTCGTTCATATGTTGGAAGTAGGTATGAATGAAGACTGTCGTGAATTGGTGTGTGGATTGTCTAAAGTGTATTAGACATAAGCAAATGTTTGCTGCAACGTTCATGAGTGCTTATGAATATGATTTGAGCATTGGAATAAACCCACGCTCACTTGGATCACTTCATGGATTTTATCACGAGTGATTGGTGAGACGATAATATCGTATATTCTTGAAACCAAGATGTGTGAGTTGTATCTTGTGAGTCGGTTACACATTGATAATATGTAAACGCACCAGTAACTTGGTTTCATAAAACATATTGTTGTGTGTGATTCGGTGAGTGAGTGCAAGAAAGTATTGAATCAAAATTTATCCGTTCCTTTTATCCAAAGTGGGATGAAAGCGATATATGTGGGCCCCTCGATGATTTAGTGATGGCACCTAAGCGCTTGGCCAAGCCGGGACTAATTTGATGTGTTCTATTGTAGTCTATTGTCAGTCGCCATAAATTGGAAATCGGGAAAAAAGTATAGAGATAATGATTTAAATCCATGTCTCAGTCTATACGATATCTAGAATGGAGGAATATACGATCCCTTATCTAAAGGACGCGTATATGACAAGATCAGAGTTGACAGCGACTTATGAAAGCTACGATTGTGGATCAGGATCTGAATTCATACGCAAAATAGTTATTAGACTTATCCAAGTGGGAGACTGTTGGATTAGTGTCTAAGTCCATAACTATTTTGGTATGTACTTGACCCGATGGTGCATGGTCCTTTTGGGTTGCCTTCACCAAAGCAACTTGATAGGATGAATTATGGAGAGAGATGATTAATTATGATTTATTAATATATTATGAGAATAATATATTAAAGGAAAAATCATATTGTTTAATTAATATTAGTCAATAATTAATTAAGAATTAATTTTGTGGCTAAAAGACATTAATTAAACTTAAGGGACTAGAACTGTCAATTATATGATAGTTGAATATTGGGCTAATGGACTCCATATTAGAGGGGTGGACAAATTCTATGGGGAAACCCATTAGAAATCATCCTAGGCCTCTAAGGATGGAGTTCATCGGTTGCTTAGGGCCTAAGCAATCAAATTAGGGTTTCCTTGTTAGATAACCCTAATAGGCTCACTATTTAAGGATCCCTAGAGCACCAAAAACGTGGTGAAGAGTTTCCTTAGGGTTTCTACATGTTTTTGGGTGCCTCCTCTCTTATCATTCTTCATCCTCTTGCTCTTGGTGTTTGTAAGCCGTTAGAGGAGTGACACTTGTGACTCTAAGCTTTCTAAAGCCAGTTCAAAGGAGGATTTGAGATTGTTATTGCTACATAACAATCAAGGTAAGATACAAACCCCAATCTTATGTTAATATGATTAATTGTATGCTAGATATAGGGTTTATAGCTTTGGATTTTCAATTGCATGTTCATTAGACAAACTAGATCCAAAAGCTATTAGGGTTTGCATGTACACCATAGGAATGATGTTTTGCTCAAAACCCATCACTTTTGACCATAAACTCCCATAAGAGGTCTTGCACTCCTTTGTTGCAACCCATTAGCCTCCTAGCACTTGACCAAAAGTGTTTTCATCGCATTAGGATGTTTATACATGTTTAATTAGTGTTATAATCACTAATTGTTTATATACATATGTCTTCATATTTAATTAGGACCATTGTGTGTGTCTAAAGTCTTCACTTGACACCTAGCAGTCCTACCTCTTCAGTTAATCCGAATCACCCACAACAGGTGAGTTCATACCCCTTAATCAACATTTTAACTATTTTTAAATGTTTTATGGGGGGGGGGGGGGGGATACAAGTAGAATCATGCTACTTATTATATCAAGCACATGTGATTAATAAGCAGCGTTCAAATGATTTACTACTCATTAGCCGTTTTACCAAACAGTTTCCTTCAAATGATTTTCATAAACACTTTATATGTTTAAAAGTCCTTATTAAACTGTACATTTTACTCTTTTTGTTTCATTTCAAACTCATTTACAACTGTGTTTCAAACAAATGTTTGTTTATACTTAAACTGTTTTATCAAACCCATGCTTTCAAACTGTTTTATAGATTAACATCAAATCGATCTTTTCTTAGATAATAATTATGTTGAAAGGTTTTACAAAACTCATTTTATGGTTTTATATTATAAATTGCATGCCTCTATATGTATAGTTATATAAGTAATGTTTAAAAGACTTAGGAAGGCTATCCACCCTGTTTTCTTTTCCTCGATTTGGATGTGGTCTGGTGGGATATCGGGTACCCGTCCGAAGGTCGTTTAAACATTAGTTATATATCATGTATACATATATGGACATAATAGTTCCTTTCAGTCAGTTCAGTACCTTTGGGTAGCAAAGGCATACGTTCATATACTTTTACATGATTACGCTTACATGAGTACATATACATGAATACGTTAACAAAATTGTGATCCACTGTATCGAAGCATGCCTTCAATGTCATGGCCCGTGTTGTAGCCAGAGTCTCTTGGAGGGAGAGCGTGAGTTTGCGTATAGATCTATACTGGATTGACTATCCTACACCTTGCTGCTAGCTGCAGCCGGACTTGCAGGTCTGCGGGTGCCAAATGTCATTTCTTTTTACGACCATACCTTTGTCGTTGTTACCAGTCGATAGTATGGTGCAATTAATCACATGATACCTTAATATAAATGTGGTTTAAGGTAGTTAGTACAACAGTAGTTCTTATAGCACTACACTACAATACTACATTGATTTACCCTTTACATATATTTAGTGATTATTTCACTTAAACATTAGATGTACAAACTATATTTTGTTAATGATAGTTACACTTGGGAAAATTACACACTTTTACAAAAAACGAACATTTAGAACAGTCAGGTCTTGGTAGAAGACACCCTTATATAATAGTAGGAATCATATGGATTTCTAGGGTTTTTCAAACGTTTACAGTTGCTTTACAAACATTTTTATACTAACAGTTCATATACATTTTCAATACTTACAATTCATATACATTTTCAATACTTACAATTCATATACATACAAATTCTTACATACAAATTAAGACACTAAAATACTTATGATCTCACCAGCTATAAAGCTGATACTCTCTTTCAAAATAACTTGTATCCTCAGGTCAAACATAGACAGGTACTGATGCAAGGTTTAGAGAAGATGGAGCTCATTCAAGACTCATCTTTCATTTTGATTTATGCTTTAGTGTTTATCAAAATTTGACAGAACACACTTGTATAATAATTATATTATTAATGCAATGGATTATGTTGTTGCTTGTTTACTACTTTTCATTGTTGTGATACTGTACATGACGTCCTCCGCCCCAGAACGTTTCCGCCGTTCTTGGTTTTGGGGTGTGACAGTAAACGGGACTTCTTGAATTTCGTCACCGTAGTTAGAACGTCCGTGTATCCCATGTCATAGAACATTGAAAACAACTGAGTGGTTGTTATGAAATCCGAAGAGATGACAGAAGCATCAACAGCAAGCCCTAGCAGAGAACAAAAGCGTGCTTTGGATACTGATGTCTTGTGATTAAAGATTTCGAAAAAGATCCGTTCCTAACGTTTGTCGTAGGAAGCAGTGAAATAGACTTGTGATAAAAGAGACATGGGAACAGATTCGACTTGTGTTAGAGCAATCACCAATGGAGAATAATTGAGACACTCTACGACGTGAAGCATGTACGAATCATAAAGAAAAGGATCCAATTGAATGATGAGATTCTGATTCGGTTTTATCTTAAGCAAGGTTGAAGAAGTTGTTTGATCTTGAATACAAGATGATTCCGCCATTGTTGAAGCACTCAAGAAGATAAACAATTGTATGTCGCCCAGTGTATTCTAGAGAGAAGTTGAAGAAGGTAAGAAGGTACAATAGGCGTGGGAACTTCCTTTTATATTGTTTCTAGGAGAGAGAAAACATCGGTTGTGATGATACGATTTCTGAAACGTCGCTTGTAAAAGCGGGATTTGACAGCTTGGTTTCCCTAGAAACACGTCAGCAGGCGTGGGTGTAGAAACCGTTTCAAATTCACGCGCCCAAAAAAGAATTCTTGTCTTTATCCAAATATCGTCTCTTCAATTCTGAAAAAGGTTCATGTTAAACCACCTTCGCTCCTCAATAAGAAAGTGAACCACCATATTTGTTAGAACCGAAAGCACAAATCTGAAAAGTACCATTAGTACCACAATCAAAAGTTTGGAAAATCATAAAGATCTCTATGCAAGAGTGTGCCAAAGAAAAGAAATAAAGCAAGATGTGTATGGGATAAAAGTGATGCCTTGAAAGACATAAAACGAATGATCCCGGGCACGAATCTCTTCCTTCAAAGTCAAGAAAGACTGAGAAGTGTCTGTGTGGTTTCCCATAAAATACGATCAAATGTTTGTTAAGAAACATTGAAAGGCATCTTTTCAAGTATAGGCTTTATTGGGTGGTTTAGCTTCAACCGAACTTCGATACTTAAAATAAGACCGAAAGTAAGATGAAGTACTTGTGAGACCGATGTGGTCTATTGAACAAGTAGGTTTGGAGAATTTATGTTGTGACTTGATAATAATAAGAAATCTCAAAAACAAAACTAAAACTGGATCTTATGGGAGGAAACGTCTTGGTGATAGACGATATCATAAAGATCACGCAAAAATTAAAAAGGAGATTTCTTAAAGTACAAGTAATAGCTTGAACATATTAGCGTTCACCGTCAATTCATTCAAGATGTTGGATTTTGGGTCTCACTCAGCACGTGGTGATCGTGACCAAGATCATCAACACGGATGTTATGTAACCATAAACCTCAGTGGTAATTGCTATGTCTCAAGGGTTACAATTGTGAAGCGAAATGTGATCGAGAATAATGAGGTGGTTAAAGAGCCGAAAGTACCTCTGCTAATAAAGAATGACAAAGCAAAAAACTCTTAACTCGTTGTGAGAAGAGTAAATTTAGCAGCCTTATTAGGAAGAAACAATAGGTGTCGATCGAATCATTAAGGCTTCATTCATAGTCTAGGAGGCTTCAGTCTACATGTAGCAGCATGCTTCTAGGGACACCTAACTAGTACAAAGATAAGAGTGTTATACCTGCCCCGGCTCCAATCGAGATAGCATTTGTGATTATCAAACCAAAAGAAACAAAACAAAACAAAATTTTGAAAAATAAAAATATTTTTGGATTTTTGAAAATCGCTGAAAAAGAATAAAAATAAAATATTTTTGGATTTTTGTAAATTTCTGAAAAAGAATAAAAACAGAAAATAAAAATATATTTGGATTTTTGTAATTTCTGAAAAATAATAAAAACAGAAAAGAAAATAAATACTAAATGTAAACACACGAGAGAATAAAATTGCTTTACAAAAATATACAACCGAAACCATAACTTAGAAAAGATGAAGCGAAATGGGCCGAGCGATTGGTTCATTTTGGTGAAAGATAATTCTAGAGCCGAAATAGACCGAGCGTTCGGTTCATTTCGGTTCCTGAAAATTTAGAGCCAAAATAGACCGAGCGCTCGCTCTATTTCACTTCTTCAATTTTTAGTGATACAAAATGGGTTTCGGTACCGACTCAACATCCATCATTCCCAAACCTTGTAGAATTTTATTAAAGCTTGCTTCTGGTAGGGCTTTAGTAGTGAAGATGTCAGCCAGTTGATCTGAGTACCGAACGAAGTGAACTTCAACGTTACCATCTTCCACATGGTCCTTTATGAAGTGATATCTAAGTGCAATATGTTTAGTCTTCGAGTGTTGCACTGGATTGTGACATATACAAATCGCACTTTCTGTGTCACAGTAGAGAGGGATCTTCTTCATGCTTAAGCCATAATCTCTAAGTTGACTTTGTATACATATGATCTGTGATGTATAGGATGTTGCAGCGATGTACTCAACTTCGGATGTGGAAAGAGACACGCAAGTTTGTTTCTTTGACTGCCAGCTGACAAGTTTGCCATCAAGGAACAGGCATCCACCGGTTGTGCTCTATCGGTCCAATCCACATCCACCAAGATCAGCGTCAGGGAATGCTTGAACAAAGAAGCTGGATTTTGCAAGATACCAAAGACCGAGAGACGAGTTTCGCTTCAACTACCGGAAGATATTTTTCACTACAACCATATGAGTTTCTCTTGGATTTGCTTGAAACCTTGCATAATAGCAGACATAGAACATTATGTCCGGTCTACTAGCTGTTAAATACATTAGAGATCCTATCATCTGACGACAGAGAGTCTCATCAACAGCTGGTTTCTCAAGAGATTGAGTTAGATTCATGCCAAATGCCATTGGAACCTTTACTTTGGAATCTCTAGTCATGCCGAACTTCGCCAGCAAAGTCTTCGTGTACGCTTCCTAATTAATGAAGATACCTTCTTGTCCCTATCTTATATTCAATCCAAGGAAAAAGTTAATCAAACCCATTGCGCTCATTTCAAATTTATTCTCCATCAACTTCCTGAATTCAGCTGTTAAGCTAGGATTCGTGGAGCCGAAGATGATGTCATCGATATAAATCTGAACTATCATTAAGTGTTCGCCCTTTTTCTTGCAAAAGAAGGTTGGTTCAACCGAACCTTGTTTGAATTTTGACATTTTTAGAAAACGTGTTAGAGTTTCATACCAGGCTCTCAGGGTTTGCTTCAAACCATAGACTGCTTTATCCAGTATGTAGCAATGATCAGGATACTTTTCGTTCACAAATCTGGGTGGTTGCTCAACGTATACCGTTTCTTCTAGTTATCCATTCAAGAAAGCACATTTTACATCCATTTGGAAAACTTCGAAGTTTTTATGTGTAACATCTGCTAAAAAGATTCTCACTGATTCCAACCTTGCTATGGGAGCGAAGGTCTCTTCATAATCTATTCCTTCTTCCTGGCAATATCCTTTCACCACTATCCTCCCTTTGTTGCGAATGACGTTACCCTCTTTTTTTAACTTATTTCTAAAAACCCATGTTAAACCAACTATAGATGCATCCTTTGGTGTGGGAAACAGCCTCCAAACACGATTTCATTCAAACTCATGGAGTTTGTCTTGCATAGCTTGCACCCAATCAGAGTGATCAAGAGCAACATGTACCATTTTCGGTTCAATTTTGGAGACAAATGAATTAAACATGTAGAATTCTACTTGAGAGAATAAAGCAGCTTGCTTCGCCTTCAGTTGAGAGCGTGTGAGAACTCCCTCAGATGATTTACCAAGTATTTGAGTTATAGGATGATCCTTTGTCCACTTTATGAGAGGAGGGTAATTTGGATCATAGGCAGGATCCAACTCAGCATTGACTTCTTCTTCAAGTTATGACAGATCGCCTTCGTCATTTGCTTTTTCATTCTCCCCCTCAAATGGCGAACCGAATCCTATGTCAGGTTCAGTACTCTCCCCCTTATATAGATCTTCATAGGTTGGTGTTTTTGAAGGATTCTCCCCCTGGAAAGGCAATTCGGTTGTTTTTGGTGTTGACGAACCCTCCCCCTGGAGTATTGAGCTTTCTCTTGGAGGGTCATTGGTGGTTGGATGATCATTTGATGCAGTAGGTTCGCTTTGAGTCGTCTTCTTGGTTGGTTGTTGAGGTTCAATTTCCATGACTTTAGCAGCTTCATCGATAATTTTCTTCAAGGAATCGATCTTGTTATCTGCTGCTTTCGCTTCTGAGTTGATCGCCTTCTCTGCTTCATCAAAGAGCAACATGTATTCTAATAGATTGGAAATGGGAATCAAGACTTGTCCTGATGTCGGAAATATTTCTTCCGTTGGACCTTAGCTTGCTTGAATTTTCTTCATATAATTATCATCAAAAGTTACATAGTAGGTTTCTTTAATTTTCCTTGAGCGTTTATTCAGAACCCTATATGATTTCGAAGTAAGCTAATAGCCAAGAATGATCCCTTCATCTGCCTTTACATCAAACTTATTTCGGTTCTCTTTGGAGTTCAAAATAAAGCATCTCGAACAGAACACATGGAAAAACTTTACATTGGGCTTGAGATTATTCAAGATTTCGTATGGGGTGATGGAAAATCGCTAGTTGAGGAAGGACCGGTTCTGCGTGTAACAAGCAACAGCTATAGCATCTGCCCATAAGTATAATGGAAGAGAAGCGAAACTCAGCATGGTTCGGGCTGCTTCACACAATGAAAGATTTCGCCTATCAACGATCCCATTCTGTTGTGGAGTATAGGGAGCAGAGAAGTTGTGAGTTACTCCCTTTTCAACCAGAAACTCTTCAAGGTCTTTCTTTTTGAATTCTAGAACATTATCGCTTCTTATGTTTCTTACCACCTTTCGCAGGTGCAATTCCACTTGCTTGATGAAAACCTTCAGTTTGGTAGTTGCCTCTGATTTTTGTTTAAGAAAGAAAACCCAGGTGAAGCATCAAAATTCATCTACAATAACAAGTATGAACTTACTACCACCGATGCTTTCAATAGCCGAAGGACCACATAAGTCGATGTGCATTAATTCAAGTGGTTCGATGATTTTTGTATTGATACGAGAAGGGTGACTCTTTCTGCTCTACTTGCCCATCTCGCATGCTGCGCACAGGTGATCTTTTTCAAATTTGAGAACAGGAAGTCCACGCACATGATCACCAAGCACCAGTTTATTAGTATCTTTGAAGTTCAAGTGTGAGAGTCTTCGGTGCTGAAGGGCTTAGAATAGTGGTTTGGTCTAGGTCTTGCAGTTTAATGATAGCGTGTGTTTGTAATTAGCTTTTAATGCAGTTTATGGTTGTAACTGAGTTTACGGCCGTAAACTCTTCACGATCTATAGGCGTATAAATAGTGGGTTGTGTTAGATGATTTTGGTTGTTGATGCCTTTTGTTTTCACGGTTCCCACCAAGTTGTATCAGACGTTTATAGCTATAAAACATATGCAAGCTTGGTTTGTTACTTATTTGCGTATTAATTCGTTTTATGTGATTGTTGCTTGCGTTTGATCTCTGGTAAGATCCGTTTTTGGACCTTACAATTAGTATCAGAGCAAAACCGGTGTCAAAGGCATTCTACAATCGTTTTTGGTACACGTTCGTGTTTCTCTGCAAAGGGTTTTTATTGTTTATCAGAAATCTGAAGTGTTTGGAGTTTCCGGTCCAAGCTTATGGCTATAAGCTCCTTTACACGGCCGCAAACCCGTCAAGTTCCTCAACCGTAAATTGAAGCTCTTTGGCCGTGAACCGATTTTTGGGTGCAAGTTTGTTAATTTGAAGACCATATTCGTAAATCGCAAAGAACCCTGGACAGTGAACTAAATTAATCTCTTGAATTTTTGTTAATAATTGAACCAAAAACATCAATCAAAAAGTTGGAGTTCACGACCGCAAACTCCTAGTTTACGGCCGCAAGCTCCTTACGGCAGTAAATTATTTTTGCAATAAATTCTACTCCGCAAACTCCTAGTTTACGGCCACAAGCTCCTTACGGCAGTAAATTCTTTTTGCAGTAAATCGTGTTTTCAGCAGTAAATTCTATTTTATTCTACTTTTTGAATCTTAATTAATTTTAATTAACTCAAAATGGAATCTCAAAATGGAATCTCAAAATCAAAACCAATTTCAAGAGCTTGATGTTGTCATGGGTACCACCACGCAAATTCCTAGGCTCATGTCTGCTGATGGGTTTCCCGAGTGGAAGTATAGAATAGAAAAGTACATAAAAATGAAAGAATTCAAGTTGTGGAAATGTGTTATAAAGACTTCAGTCAGAGTAACTACTACAGTTGCGAGGCAAGTGGTTGATAAGAAAATAGACAATTATACTGATGAAGACTTTGAAAGTGTGGAGGAGCAGGAAAAGGCGTTGGCCATATTGACTATGGCCTTGTCACCAGATATTGCTCAGGGGTTCAGAGAGTATACCTCGGCTAAAGCCTTGTGGGAGGCCCTGATTGAGGTGTATGAAGGGAATGAAGATATGCGAGAGTGTCGCTAGGATATGCTGCGACAACATTTTAATATGTTTAGATATATTCACGGAGAGACCCTTGAATCACAACTGCAGCGGTTCACAACTCTTAATACATAAATGACTGTGGCTGGAGTTTTCTACACAAAGTCTGAAGTGAACAAGAAGCTACTGAATGCTCTCCCAAAATCTTGGGACATGAATGTAGCTGTCATTAAGAAAACTAAGGATCTCAGTCGCCTCTCTCTCGCTGAAGTGATGGTTGTCATCAAGTCATGTGATATTGATGACAAGCAGAGGGAAATTAACCATGTGAACTCGTATTCAGCTACGAATCTTGGCATTTCCTCTAACAATGCTCTTTCATCCTTTTCTGTTTCTCATCCCTTTGCAGGTTCATCTTTTAATCTGCCTCCTTCGCAAGCTCAGACTCAAACTCCATCGGCTTCCTCTGCTTCATCCATGCCCCTCTCGCAAAATAAATCATCTGTGGCTACTCAAGTTGTTTCATCCTCAACTGGAGCGTCTTCTTCAAGAGGAAAGGAGGGCGATGAAAACTTTACTCTTGCTTCGGGACTAGTCAATTGCTACAATGTGCTTGTGGCCGGGGATCTTCCACCTCAACTGTCATTTGCCGATCTTGATCAGATTCATCCTGAAGACGTTGAGGAGATGGACATTACTTGGAAAATTGCCATGGCAGTTTTTAGGGTGAAGCAATTTGCCAAGAAAACTGGGAAGAATAACTGGGGAATGAATGCTGACAAGAAGGTTGGGTTCAGCAAAGGAAAGCTACGATGCTTCAACTGCCACGAGCCAAGGCATTTTGCTCGTGATTGTCCACAGCCAGACAAAAGACTCAATAATGATAGGACAGTGGTTACAGTTGGCAACAATCGTAGTGCTAATCAGATAAACAACGAGAAGGCTATGGTCGCTCAGTCATTTGATTGGGAGGATAAGATGCAAGCGTTGAACCTATCTGGACGTGAAGCTGCCCACCTGGCACAAGTTTGTGATGATGCCCCAGCAGAGATTGTGGCAGCTGAAAGTGAGATGAAGGAGCTGCAGTTTGCATTAATGGTATCCTCTTCTCATGAACCTAATTCAGCCAAGGTAAGTCTTCCATCATGCTCTCAAGCCTGTATTGACTATGTTAAAACTTTACATTACAAAATTGAGACATTAGGCAGTGAAGTAGAAAATCTTAGGATTCTTCGTGAACTTAATGAAAAATTAATAAGGGACGTTGAAGACCTTAGATATGAAGGGTACCAACTTAGAAAAGGACAAAAACGACTCAAAGCTCAATTGGAATAAAAAATTAAGGACTTTAAGAGACTTCAGGAAGACTACAGTAACAAATGTGAAAACTATGATTATGTAGTCAAACAAAACGCTGAGCTAGTGGCTGAAGTTGAATCCTTGAAAGGAAAATTTGAAACCGCCAAACTTGATGTTAGAAAATATGACTTCTCAAGTGAGGTGGTTGCAAATATGATAGACCAAAGCATGCAGTTTAAAAGGAATCAATCAAAATGTCTAGGGTATAACCATGTACCCCCTCCCTTCAATCATTCATATGTGCCCAAGCCTTTGTCCAAAGAAGAGATTGCCAATGAATCATTTATGGTTTATGGCAAGCCCTCTGGTTTTATTTCGGGAGGATTTATTAATATTGAAAGTACTAACATTTCTATTTCTCCTGCAGATCAATCCTTGAATCAGTCAAAGCACGAAGTTGAAGGATGTGTTTCTGAAAATAAAATCGAGTCTAAACCTGAAGCTTTAGTTTTTAATAAAGACAATACGTTTTCTGATATTTCTAAAGACAATGTTTTTTGTGATGGTGTTTTTATGACTTCTGATACTAGTTTGAATGTTTTGAAAAAGTCTGGTTTGAATAATTTGGTTGATAATTTGAATGTGTGTGATAATACTTTTGATAAACCATCAACATCACAAACTTTTCCATCTAATGTACCCTCACTTGCCTTACAACCCAATTCATGTTCATGTTCTTGCGAGAGAAGTAGGGGGATAGTATAGAAAACAAATCTGATCAATGTAGCACAAGTTATAACAGTAACAAACAGATTTGTTTTAATTGTGGTATTGGTGGTCATATAGCTAGAAACTGCCAAAATCGTAAGTTTGTACATTTCAAACTCCCAAGAGGAGAGAACGAATTCAGAGGAAGGTCTTTAAATAGAAAGTCCTCTAGAAGTCGTTCTCGAAATGATGATTGGGCAGCTGAACGGAATAGAAAATGGGTTGTCTTTCAAAGACATTAAAATGTTTTTCATCACCTAGTCCCAGGCAGTTTGCCAAATCTGAGCACGGCCAAGCCAAGGTCAGACTCGTCAAGAAGGCACAGTGGGTCTTCAACCAACTCTAGTAGAAGTCTCACAGGTTTTAAGCAGACTGATAAACATTCCATTTCTAAATCAACCGGGACGTTTAGAAAACCTAATTATAAATGGCTGCCCAAACCTGCTCCCAATACATCATTTATGTCCTCGAAAAAATCTAAATGTGTTAAATCTGAAAGGATCACCTAGGAAGGTCATGACCTGGGTGCCCAAATCTAATTAAACCCGCACATTTTGCAGGGACAGTTGCGGTGAAATGTCATCAGACCCTGGTTCGTCGACAGCGGCTGTTCCCGGCATATGACGGGAGATATCGCCTAACTGCACAACATTCAATCATTTAATGGGGGATATATCTCTTTTGCAGGTGGAGAAGGTGGTAAAATCACTCAAAGAGGAACTGTCTCAAATGGAGTTTTAAGTTTCGAAAACGTTAATTTTGCTCCCGAGTTGAAGCATAGTTTGTTAAGTGTTTCTCAGATATGTGACAAGGGCTATTCTACGCATTTCACTGACAAGGAATGCATGATTCTCAAGCCAGGCTTTGTCATCCCAGACGAGTGGATTCTTGTAAAATCTAAAAGGGATGAGAATGCCTATATCATTGATATGAATAGCAATCTTCCAGAACAAGTTACGTGTCTTTTCTCCAAGATCTCCGAACAATCTGCAATGTTGTGGCACAGAAGATTAGGTCATGCTAACGCAAAGAACTTGAATCGTCTTGCGAAGAATGAGATGGTCTGTGGATTGCCTGTCAAGGACTTCATTACGTTTGAAAAATGTGTGTCATGGGCTCAAGGAAAGCATCATAGAAAGTCACACCTGCAAAAACAAGTCAACTCAATTAGCCAGGTGCTTCAATTGCTACATATGGATTTGTTTGGTCCAGTAAACATCCTCAGCATCAACAGAAATTCTTATTGTCTGGTTGTGATTGATGACTTCTCTCAGTTTATGTGGGTTTTCTTTCTATCCAACAAAGCTAGAGTTGCTGATTTGATCAAGAAGTTCATTGTATTAGTTGAAAACCAAACAAACAATCGGGTGAAGGCGCTTCGTACCGACAACGGAACAGAGTTTAAGAATTATGTTCTCGATCATTTTTGCGCAGAAAAGGGTATACTGCGTCAATTCAGTTCTGCTCACACACCCCAACAAAATGGTGTTGCTAAAAGAAGGAACATAACATTAAAAGACGCCGCAAGAACGATGTTGTGTGATTCAAAACTACCAGTTTTCTTTTGGTCTGAGGCGATAAACACTGCATGTTACGTTCAGAATCGAGTTTTAATCAACAAAGCTCAGATGAAAACTCCGTATGAGATTTTTTTTTATGGTCACAAGCCATCAGTCAGTCACTTCCGTGTATTTGGTTGTCCTTGCACCCTTCTTCACTTAGATGCCAACCCGAAGTTCAATGCAAAAGCCGATGATTGTTACTTCGTAGGGTATGCTCCTCGCACGGCCTATAGAGTCTACAACAAGAAGACAAAGAAAATTGTGGAATCGTATGACGTGCGTTGGTTGGAAGAAAACGAGACGGACGCTAGAGTGGGTCCAGATTGGCTGTTTGACTACACATCCCTGTTCAAATCAATAGATGTGTCTTCAAGTGTCTCATCTAGATCAGTTTCTGGTTTGAAGAAGTTTTCTGCAGACGAAGACAAAGAAGTCGTTTACAGATCTCCATCTGAATCCCGTTCTTCATTCACAGGGAAGTCTCCGGTTTCATCCGAGGGGGAGCCTTCTGCTACACGTGAGGGGGAGCCTTCCGCTACACTTGAGGGGGAGTCTTCTGCTACACCTGAGGGGGAGTCCGCTTCTACACATCAAGGGGATTCGTCTATGCAACATGATAGTCCCAAATCTTCAGACCATATTCATTCTCCAGATGCTGAAACTACACCTCATATTTCAATAGAGAAAGAGTTATTCCCTGATGATGCTTTAGCTGTCTCTTCAACCTTTATGGAACTACTCTTTCCTAAACTTATCTCAAATGAGTTTGTAGCAGAGCCGTCTGGAGCGACTCATTCAGCAAATGAAGGAGGTATCAATATTCACACTATTCCTATCTCTCTCAATGACATCAGCCAAGAAATACCTTCAAGTATTCAACGCGATCATCCGATCGACAACATCATTGGTCAGCTAGGTGATGGTGTTAAAACCAGAAGTCAGAGTGGAGACATTAATGCTTGTCTTTACTCTTGCTTTATATCTCAAATAGAGCCCAAGAATGTTGAAATGGCTCTCAATGAACCTAGCTGGGTTGATGCAATTCATGAGGAATTGCACCAATTTGAAAAACTCGGTGTTTGGAAGTTAGTTGAGTTAATGAAGGGCAAGAAGTCTCTTGACACACGATGGGTTTATCGCAATAAGCAGGATGATTCAGGGGTTATTGTGCAAAATAAAGCTCGATTGGTGGTTCGTGGGTTTCGACAAGTCGAGGGTCTTGATTACACTGAAGTTTATGCTCCAGCAGCTCGCCTGGAGGCTATTCGTATCTTCCTGGCATATGCTTCCTACATAAACTTTACCGTTTATCAAATGGAAGTCAAGACCGCCTTTTTGTATGGCAAGGTGAAAGAAGAAATCTACGTTGATCAACCCCCTGGGTTTTTTGATTCGAAGTTTCCTAATCATGTCTACAAGTTGGACAGGGCGTTGTATGGGTTACATCAGGTTCCTCGAGCTTGGTACGCAAATATAACAAAGCATTTGCTCGAGCATGGTTATTAACGTGGTACCATTGATCAGACTTTATTTATCAAGCATGTTGGAGATGATCAAATTCTTGTGCAAATCTATGTCGATGATATCATCTTTGGATCAACCAGTCCACAGCTCTGCAAAGAATTCGAAGGTGTAATGAAGAAACGGTTCGAAATGAGTTCGCTGGGAGAAATGACCATGTTTTTGGGGCTTCAGGTTAAACAGAATTCAACCGGAATCCTACTAAATCAAGCCAAGTATGTGTAGGATATTCTTGAAAAGTTCGAGTTTCGCAATGCTAAGTTTGCCGCAACACCAATGGCTGAACGACCTCTTCTAACTCCAGATCCTGAAGGCGAATCCGTAGATCAGACTCATTATCGATCGATGATCGGATCGTTGATGTATCTTACTGCAAGCTGACCGGATATCATGTTTGCAGTGTGTCAATGCGCACGTTATCAGGCTAATCCTAAACTTTCACATCTTATTGCTGTTAAAAGAATTTTTCGGTATATCAAAGGAAGCCCTAAATTGGGTCTTTGGTATCCGAAGAATTATGAATTTGATCTTTATGCTTTTACTGATAGTAATTATGGAGGCTGTGAGCTTGACAGGAAATCAACCTCAGGAGGATGTCAATACCTAGGTGACAGACTAGTTTCGTGGCAATGCAAGAAGCAACACATTGTCTCGACTTCCACAGCAGAGGCGGAATACGTTGCTGCATCAGCGTGCTACTCTCAAGTTATCTGGATCCAACATCAGCTGTTGGATTACGGTTTGAATTACTTTGAAACCCCTATCTATTGTGATAACGAAGATGCCATTCAAATTTCCAAAACCCACTCCAACACTCTAAAACCAAGCACATCGACATTAAAATATATTTTATCAGAGACTGTTATGAACGATCACTAATCCGGCTAGAACAGATCCACACTGATAATAATGTGGCGGACTTATTCACAAAGCCATTTAACAAAGCTCGCTTCGATGTGCTTGTAGGATTTTTGAAAATGATACGTTTTGAGGATTAAGTTTTTTTTTTCTTTATCTCAATTCTTTTTACTTTTATTCTTACTATTTTTAAATTTTCTTTTCTTTTCTTTTTTATTTTTTATTTTATTTCCTTTTGGTTTCTTGTTTTTAGGATAGATTAAATTTGCGCATTGTGTTTTATTTTTATTTTTATTTTTTTTACTCTCACCCATGCACAAATTTAGGGGGAGAAATATTAAAAAAAATCCAAAAACAATAAAAAAATCCAGAAAATGAAAATTGCTGACAGTTTCGTTTGTAGGTATTGTGATGGGAAATGAAATCAACAAGTGATAACGAGCAATCTAAATCGGCGTAACGTACCTAAGTTGAATCGTCTACGCTCTGTGCTCGATGCGCTGGTAGGCACGAAAGATTTTAAATGGACTTGACTAGGGAAAGTTGAACCTAATGAATTTAAGGACTTGACAAACTTTGACCTAGTTAGATCCGTTTAACCTGATTTCACGACGCTCGGATAGGTTGAGCAGGGAGATATACATGGGAATCTACCGGTCACATTAAATAACCCGTATCTAGAACTGTGGATTCACTTTTCCTCGATATGCGGATTCTGACCATAATTCCGGTTGGATGGGGCGAATGGTAAATTCCGATAAATTAGGTCGGTAGAATATCATTTTCTTTCTTTATGTCTGTTAGCCATATGTTGTCTCCTTTGCGTGACTTCAGATCTGACCTGGTACACAACATATGCAACTTTATTTCTCTGCAGACTATATATATGAAATTCCTCTCATCTGTTAGCCATATGTTGTCTCCTTTGCGTGACTTCCAATCCGACCTGGTACACAGCATATGCAACTTTCTACTTCTCAACCCCTCTGACACAATAAGTAATAGAATTCTGAATCTATCCTATTTGAATGGTTGTCTGCTCACCCGATGTAAGGAGTACTCTGGAAGTTCTTGATGTCTGGGGCATCTCAGGAAGCGGGAAACACGTTCTAGTACACTTAAAAATTTAACACATACAGAATGTCTGTAGATCTCACTGCTCGATTTAGGTGGACAACAATATCCCTGGTTGTAGTCAGTTAAATGGTCTTAAGAAAAATTTATTTAAGAATTAGGGCCAATCATGATAATAAAGGTATAATTAGATATACATACATGTATCATGTCATTGGTAAATTGTCCAAAATTGTCACAAATTTTTCGTGTTTAAGTGGACCACAATACTGGCGATCGATCATACGAAGAAGTGACGATAAGGGTACCGACAAGTGGAATAAGGTTGTCCAACAACTTTGATCCCAAAATCACAAATTTAGTTACAGTGGTTAAATTTTTATTTAGTAGTTAAATTTTATTTTAGTTAAAGTTAAATAGTTTTAATTTTATTTAATTTTTATTTTTCTCTTTTATTTTTATTTTTATTTTTTTAATTTTTATTTCTTTATTTTTATTACTTTTCGAAATTACATTTTTTATTTTATTTTATTTTTATTTTTAATGTACAAAATTTTATTTTTATTTGTGTGGTTCTAAATTTTATTTTTTATTTTTGTACGAAATTTTATTTTTAATTTTTATCTTTCCTTAATTAAAATTATCCTCAAAAGTTTTAACTGTGTTGGAGCTTGCTTAATGTTGGATAGTTATCAGGTAAAAGTCCCAAGAATGGTAAATATAGGGTTTACTGCCGGAATCCCCTCATTCACGAGGTTTCGGCCGCAAACACCCCAACTCTCTCTCTACCTTCAAAAAAAAATTGTCGATTTTTGCAAATTCGCTTCAACCATCACGTAGGTAATGTGTTCGAGATCACGAATATGTATTTTATTCCATTATCTACCGTGTAAATCGATCGCAAATTGCAAAAACAGATGCGACAGAGCTTACGTCCGTAAGCTTGGGCAGTAAACTCCGTTTAGGCCGTGAATTCAATTTATTTGTTTGTCAATCACACCACTGCATGCATCTGTTGAATTTTTGTTTGTCAATTAGCCGTTTTTGTGTGTTTTTCATGAATTTTTCGATAAACTGTTCGT